>NC_141172.1:33718571-34982500 GCF_055505025.1 Bos grunniens | reverse complement strand
TAAATTAGATTTACAGAATTAAATAAGGTCTTAAAAGAAACTTGAATTACTCTACTGGTAAAACAGGAATATATTAGATAGTATTATTAGATCATAAAAGCAAGTTACATTATACCACAGAGGGCAAAGACCACAATAGGCAGCATTGCCTTTATCAGAGAAGCAAATGAGTTCTTAGGTCTGGGATTATACAGGGTTAGAATTCTATCTTATATGCCTCATATTCTTAAAAAAAAGAACTAAACAATATTTTTAAAGCCAGAATTGGGGAAAATACTGGCTAATCTATTTAAGTATATATATAGATATGCATATATATATACTGTTATAGGAAATACTAAAGACTAACTAGAAACAAACACTGTTCATTGGATATATCTTACACTACTTACATTGCTACATTTGTGTGATATAACTTGTGTATTATTTTATTTTTCTACATAGTGTTCTTACAATAACAGTTCTGTGGATGTGTGAATGTGCACGCCATTAAGGAAATCTTGTGTCTACACTCACAGTTAGTAAAATGCATGCCATGCATTTTATTAATAATAATAATAGTAATCTGAATATGGAAATTAGTGGGGGTGAAGTGCGCTTCAGAACTAAGCACTTACCAATAGATTCTGGAGATTTAAATACGGAGAGAAGAAAGACAGCATAAAAATATTATTATATTCCTTATAATTTGGTACAAATTTTTCAGAGTTAAAGCTTTATTACTAAATCATCTATGTTACAGGTGAATAATTAATTCTTTATTTACAATAACAGAATGTTAATCTACACAATTCTGCTGACAACAAGCAAAAGAGGCAGTTAACAAGACGCTTTAACATCACAGGACAGGTCAAAAGCTGAGAATTCTGGGAAGACAGGCAGTTAAACAACTTAGAATTATATTATCAATATTACTACCCATGCCAAAGTAAACAGCTTACTGTATACATCCCTGTGAAATTACCTAGGGACAGGCTCTAAAAATTAACAGATTTAGAATTATCTCTACTTTTAGTCTAAAGAGAGCAAATGAATAAACTTGGGGTGGGGATGGGAGATGGAGAAAGGGCAACAGGTAGCAAGAGAGAGAGAGAGGAAGAGAGAGAGAGAAGCAAAAGCTGGAGTCTACACCAACCAAAAGCAGACTTCTGTAGATCCAGTCACTGGAGGGTTTAAAAATCTTTAGTGTGGGCGCACACTACTGTGGCAAATGTGTACAAAATACTCACTCATAATAATATTATAATAAGATTAATAAAAATCCCCTCCTTTCATTGGTACTTTGTAAAGGACTTTATAAAAAATACATCTGGATACTTATGAGATAACATTTCTGTGTTTTATGTATTAGTGAAAAGAAAGTAGATGTGCCCAAACTTACTAAACTTTGGTAGTTAGATGAGTTAAAATGTAGAGAAGACAGAGAAACACACTTTAATAAAACAGAATCATTTTAGTGTTTAATATGAACATTTTTGATTTTTAATGGATATAACCATTGGAACTCCTTGCAAGTTTTGAATGAAGTCCAATGTTGAAATAAATTTGTTTCAAAAGAAAACAGAAATAAGAAAGAAACAGGAGAAAATGAATCCATCAAATACTGCAGAAGAGCAGTAAACTAAACAAAAATTATCAAAAATACAGTCACAGCAGTGAGCAATGTGGATTAAACAGAAGCTGCAAAACACGGAGAAGAGAAGAAAGACTCTGAAACAGGTTATGACATCACAGACGCGGACAACACATTAAATAACAGAGAAAGAGAAGAGGGAGAAAAATTAATACCTAAAAAATAAAAATAAATAAAATGAAAATAAAAATAGAGAGAAAACGAAAAAGAAAAACTAAAATTCTCTAGGAGGTCATGGAAACAGTAACAAGACCCTACCTGATCGTAACTGCTTAATACGCCCGTTGTTGTTGCTTGTGTCGACCGGTAAGAAATCTTTGAACCACGTGATTTCTGGATCTGGATTCCCACTGGCTGCACAAAGCATGGTGGCGGTGCGTGTACGCTCAACCACCTTCAGCTGTGGGCCCATATCAATAGTAGGGAAGCCCCGGGGAATTTGATCCTCTGCAAGACAAAAGGTGATACAAACATGTCATGAAGGCAGATACCCAAGATTCAAGAGGTACTGACTGGTAACCTTTCCCATTGTGAGAGTTGGACTGCGAAGAAAGCTGAATGCTGAAGAATTGATGCTTTTGAACTGTGGTGTTGGAGAAGACTCTTGAGAGTCCCTTGGACTGCAAGGACATCTAACCAGTCCATTCTAAAGGAGATCAGTCCTAGGTGTTCTTTGGAAGGACTGATGCTAAAGCTGAAACTCCAGTACTTTGGCCACCTCATGTGAAGAGTTGACTCCCTGGAAAAGACTCTGATGCTGGGAGGGATTGGGGGCAGGAGGAGAAGGGGACGACAGAGGATGAGATGGCTGGATGGCATCACCGACTCGATGGATGTGAATTTGAGTGAACTCCGGGAGATGGTGATGGACAGGGAGGCCTGCTGTGCTGCAATTCATGGGGTCTTAAAGAGTTGGACACGACTGTGCGACTGAACTGAATTGAACTGAACTGAAAAACTAACATAATCCAAGTAGCTTTGCACTTGCACTGTTAGGCTAGTGTATGGTACACTGTTGTTTCTGGCCAGAGGAGTGTAGTCCAGGAAGAGGCCGAAAACCTAACAAATAGCTCAAACATGTGATTAAAAACCATGACCAAGAGATGAATCAAGTTCTCTGGCAGCATGGAAGCAGTCATTATACAACGTGTGTCTGAGGAGGTCAGTGAGCACCAAAAGAAAGCTATGAAATGAGCCATTAGGAAAATCACAATCAGTGTCAGTTCAGTTGCTCAGTCATGCCTGACTCTGTGAGACCCCACGGACTGCAGCATGCCAGGTGTCCCTGTCCATCACCAACTCCCAGAGTTCACTCAAACTCATGTCCATTGAGTCGGGGATGGCATGCAACCATCTCATGCACTGTTGAGTTTTAGGTCAACTTTTTCACTCTCCTCTTTCACTTTCACCAAGATGCTTTTGAGTTCCTCTTCACCTTCTGCCATAAGGGTGGTGTCATCTGCATATCTGAGGTTATTGATATTTCTCCTGGCAATCTTGATTCCAGCTTGTGCTTCTTCCAGCCCAGCGTTTCTCATGATGTACTTTGCACAGAAGTTAAATACCAGGGTGACAATATACAACCTTGATGTACTCCTTTCCCTATTTGGAACCAGTCTGTTATTCCATGTCCAATTCTAGCTGTTGCTTCCTGACCTGCATACAGATTTCTCAAGAGGCAGGTCAAAAGAGTTCCAGGAAAACATCTTTTTCTGCTTTATTGACTATGTCAAAGCCTTTGACTGTGTGGATCACAACAAACTGTGGAAAATTCTTAAAGGAAAGTCAAGTTGTCCAGAAAGAAAGGCACACCAGAAGTACAACTATTCAGAAGGAAACTTTTTCTTGAGGGGAAATCACTGATGTAGCACAGATAGTTTTAGGAGGGCAGGGACAACAAGCAGGTTAGCTGGACTAACCTACTCCTATTTTAGTCTATTATGGTTTTCTTTTAACTTTCAAGTGAAACTCTGTGTGTGTGTGTGTGTGTGTGTGTATACATATATATATATATATATATATATATATTTTTTTTTTTTAACCCAAGTACAGGTTTATTTAACTTATATGTAGAGTATACCATGAGAAACGCTGGGCTAGAAGAAGCACAAGCTGGAATCAAGATTGCTGGGAGAAATCTCAATAATTTCAGATATACAGATTATACCACTGTTATGCCAGAAAGTGAAAAGGAACTAAAAAGCCTCTTGATGAAAGCGAAAGAGGAGAGTGAAAAGGTTGGCTTAAAGCTCAGTATTCAGAAAATGAAGATCATGGTATCTTGTCCCATCACTTCATGGGAAATAGATGGGGAAACAGTGAAAACAGCATCAGACTTTATTTTGGCGGGCTCCAAAATCACTGCAGATGGTGACTGCAGCCATGAAATTAAAAGACGCTTACTCCTTGGAAGAAAAGTTACGACCAACCTAGATAGCATATTCAAAAGCAGAGACGTTACTTTGCCAACAAAGGTCCATCTAGTCAAGGCTATGGTTTTTCCAGTGGTCATGTATGGATGTGAGAGTTGGACTGTGAAGAAAGCTGAGCGCCAAAGAATTGATGCTTTTGAACTGTGGTGTTGGAGAAGACTCTTGAGAGAGCCTTAGACTGCAAGGAGATCCAACCAGTCCATTCTAAAGGAGATCAGCCCTGGGTGTTCTTTGGCAGGAATGATGCTAAAACTGAAACTCCAGTACTTTGGCCACCTCATGTGAAGAGTTGACTCATCGGAAAAGACTCTGATGCTGGGAGGGATTGGGGGCAGGAGGAGAAGGGGACGACAGAGGATGAGATGGCTGGATGGCATCACCGACTCGATGGATGTGAGTTTGAGTGAACTCTGGGAGTTGGAGATGATGAACAGGGAGGCCTGGCATGCTGTGATTCATGGGGACACAAAGAGTGGGACACGACTGAGCGACTGAACTGAACAGGTTCAACCTGAATTAATCCCTCTGTAGAGAGTTTTAATTTGTCAGAAAAGTATCTGAAAGTTTCCCTTACAAAAGAAGAAAAGAACAAAAGCAACTCAAGAGTTCAACAAGGAAACATCCATTCCTTGGGGTGAGAGAATACCTTCCTCCATTCCAAAGGCCTGAAGCACTTTCAGTCATTAAAAAGTTGAAATGGGTCAATTTTGAATCTTCAACTCATCTAAAGTTCATTTCTCCCTTGCATGCATGCTCAGTCACTAAGTCGTGCCAACTCTTTGTGACCCCATGGATTGTAGCCCGTTAGGCTCCTCTGTTCATGGGATTTTCCAGGCAGAGATACTGGACTGGGTTGCTATTTCCCTATCCCTATTCAAAATTTCTCCATATCTTAGATCTTGAGAAACTAAAGTCCTCTTAAGTCCCTCAAGAATGACCCACATTGATATCCTATATGACCAGTTCTTCCAGTCAGTGTTAGAAAGGTATATTCTGTTGAGGCACTGAAGGCATTTTAGTTATATGGGCAATAATATTTGCATTAGAATCTGGCTGTTTGAAGACTATTATGAAACATTTTGACTTTCAATTGGGCCCTGGAGTTGATGTAATCATCACTTCCTCATGACCTTTGATGAACTGTCATCACCCACCAATTGCAAATGACTCAAGAGCACAACCAGTGGGACAAACAGAAACAATCAGACACGATACCTATCTTCCACTTGGATGTCCCCTACGATTTCTGGAATAATCTTCAGTGTCTTGCTAAACATCCACAATTTCAAAGGAAAAGGTTACATTTTGATGACTCCACTGCCTTGCTGATCAAATCTATGTGTTCTCTACTGTCTCAACATCTAAAGGGTAAATCAAATCTGCTAAATCTGGCTAGTGAAGTCTTTTAAAATCACAGCCCATTTTTCTCAGCCTCTCATGGATAACCTTCCTCAAAGGAAACATTTCTCCTGCCCACACTGAAATTCTCACCATTCCTTATATAAATCATATCCAATGAGTACTCCATCTGTGTCTTGAGAAAGCCACACAATCAAAACCATCTTCATTATAAAGCTTTTCAAAACTCACTCAGACAGACTTAATCTTTTCCTCCTCAGATTAACTGTAGTAGTAAGTACCTAGATGCATTGTCTTGTATTTTTTAAATACTGTTTAGTTTAAATATATGTATATTTGCTTAGTCGTGTCTGACTCTTTGTGACACCATGGACTATAGTCCACCATGCTCCTCTGACCATGGAATTCCCCAGGCAAGAATACTGGTGTGGGTAGCCATTCCCTTCTCCAGGGGATATTCCCGACCCAGGGATCGAACCAGGGTCTCCAGCATTGCAGGCAGATTCTTTACTATCTGAGCCACCAGGGAATCCAATTTATCTCCTCAGGTTATCCTTCTACAACACAAATTTTCTCCATGCCTCACTTGTATCCAAATCCCTTCCCATAAAGCTAGTCTGAATTGACAGAGTTTGAGAAATCTGTGATGCCCAAGCCTAACTATGAATATATCACAGTGATTATAAAGGTTTCTACCACACATAGTACAAAACTACTTATGGTAGAGAGTTCATCAGAGGAATAGTTCAGAAAGAGGGAAGGAGATTTTGATCGTGAATAGTAGAAGAATCTCAAAATACTACTCAAGAATAAAGCTCCCAAGAAATGGATAGTATCCTGAACATTAAACCTGGGTGACTATAAGAGAAAATCAGGGGTTAACGGGGAAAAGTAGATTCTAGCTGTCCTACAGCATGATCTATGAAAAGTCCAAAAAAAGTTGCTGAAGCAATTGGGTTTGACACACAGATTCACAAGAGAATATTTTCCTGTCCCACGGCCAGAAACTAAAAAAGAGTTAACTTCGATGAGCTATTATACATTTTACTTAAGTTGAAAGGCATGGCTCTTTTGAGGAAGCAGCAATACCTTCTGTTTATTTGAATGCTCGTGCGCTGTCAGCCAGACCCACATCTACAATGGACAAGTGCCAGAAAGAGTGGTTAAGAGTGGAATTTCAAGATGATTTTTCAAGGCTCCAAGGAAAGTTTAAAACTACAAATCAGGTAAAGAGTATTTTGAAAATTAGGATATGATACTTTTAATGCCATTTCCTTCTCCAGGGAACTTTCTGACCCAGGGATCAAACCCAGGTCTCCCACATTGTAGACAGACGCTTTACCATCTGTGCCACCAGGGAAGTCCTTTTAATACTCTATTCCACTTGAATTTCATCAGGCTTTTTCTTTTTTAATGGCTTTAAAGTTTTATTCAGTGTATTTGTAAATCTAAAGCTTAGTTTTAATGTTATTAGGGAGAATAAAGAAAATAAAGAAAAATGCTCAAAAGCCACTGCACCACACACATTACATTATTAAACATCTCACTTGGCAGCCATTGGTCTGGAATGCTTCAAAGTATAGAATAATTTACCTTGCTGCTGCTGCTAAGTCGTTTCAGTTGTGTCCGACTCTGTGCGACCCCACAGACGGCAGCCCACCAGGCTCCCCCGTCCCTGGGATTCTCCAGGCAGGAACACTGGAGTGGGTTGCCATTTCCTTCTCCAATACATGAAAGTGATAAATGAAAGTGAAGTCGCTCAGTCATGTCCGACTCTTAGCGACCCCATGGACTGCAGCCCACCAGGCTCCTCCAACCATGGGATTTTCCAGGCGAGAGTTTAACTTAAGTGCCCCTAAGTCAACTACATGCCTAACTACTTACAGATGAGTTTCTAAAAAAGCTCTTAGAATTTGTTATTGTCAATTTCCATATTTAAAGCAACTGACTTCTGTTAATAAAACAATTACCTTGGGATTCCTAAGCTGTTCCTGTCTTTCCCAGGGCACTGAGTTCCTCCATTGGCATCTAACTACGAGTTACAACAGCATGCATGAACACTGCTCTACCAGTCATTACTGTTCTTCAACAAGTTTGTCTCTCTATAAAACCACGCCAATATTCTATATACCCATCAGTGGCAAGTGGCAAAGACTTGAGATTGTTGAGCCACTTACTAAAGGCTCTTACCAAAGAAATTTAGAATTGATAACAATTTATAAGAAATGAAGACCTCACCTTGGGGACCACTGATAAAACCGACTTGTGCCCTATGGAAAGCAGTCTAAAATGTCTGCATGACCTTTCTTTTCCATCTTGGCTCATAAAGAACACTCCAAAGCTCCCTTTCCATAGACACAGTGCACAACAAAGATAATGATTCTTGCATCCTAATCACATGGAGAATGTAAAGAGAGCACCTTTCTTATTGTTAATAAGGGTAATTAAATTCTATCCATCCCCCTTTTGCACAGAACTCCTTTGAATGCACATTCTTCATTAAATTTTCATGAGAAACATCACAATGTAACAGATTTACAGAGCCAGAGCTGTTACACATTGACAGCTGTGGCTTGTTTCCAATCTGACTGTCAGGTATTTGGCAATAAAACTCAGTATTCAACATAAAATGAACAGTAGAAATGATGAAATTTCTAATTGGTATGCTTATCTCAGTGGGCGTAGTTTAGAAGATGTTAATCGGTTTTTTTTTTTTTTTTCATCTCTACATTTATTAGTGATTTATATAAAACTGCCTTGGCCATTTGATTACATCAATTTGACAGATCATCAAATGTACAGTACCAGAAACTTGAGAAAAGAAAAACCCAATATCCTTTATTGTTAAGCACATGAACTTTCACAGGAAAATACAGAATCAAAAATTAACAAATTGTCATTATGTTAGTAGCTTTAAACTTTTACGTGAGTTGAAAAGAAAAACATTTTGTCCTATTCATTAAAGTGCTCATTAAGATTTAAAATGCCTTACTTATCACTGTTCCATATTAATATTCAATCATGTAGAATTAGCTACTAATTCATCAACAATTTAAATCAGACTTGACCTTCACGAAGCCATTCCGTCTGTCATTTTGAGAGGCCATTAAAGGGCAGATTACTACATACTTGTGCTTAGTGAATCGTAGAAGTCATACATATTTTGTTTGGAATGGCAGCTATAATAGACCTGGAGATATAGCACATTCTTTGAATCTGTTTGGGGTCTTAATGAAACATGCTGATATGAAACTTTCAGTTCCATTAAGGAAAGAGAAACATGAACATCAGCAATTTTCAGAGTTAACTTCCCACTGCTGTGGAACTTTTGTTAAAAACCCTTGCCCTCCCCAGAACTTGAAAGGAATATGAGAGGAAAAGAGTCTGACTATTTTTTTTTTTTTTTGGTACGGAATTATGCTTCAGATATCTGTGAATGATCAAGTAATAGCTTTTACATAATTTGCTCAAACTGCTTTCATTGTTCATCCATAAACAATTTTAATGATGCTTTGCTTTTGTGCCAATTCTGCAAACACTCAATCTCTCTTATTTGATAGGAAACACAAAACTGAATTGCCTGCTAAGACCACAGCCTCCTTCCAAGGTAGCCAGAAGCAGTTCTTCCTGCCTAATTTTACTAGGACTCAGTGAATTCAA
This sequence comes from Bos grunniens, assembly GCF_055505025.1. Classification (NCBI taxonomy): domain Eukaryota; kingdom Metazoa; phylum Chordata; class Mammalia; order Artiodactyla; family Bovidae; genus Bos; species Bos grunniens. Next base: position 34,973,416 of record NC_141172.1, on the reverse strand, counting down.
TCAGACAGGTGCTTTGACTCTGGTCCCAAATTATTTAAAGAAGTTTTCAGTAAAGGGCTGTTTACCATGATGCCATGTTTCTAATTTATGAATTTATAGCAAACACGTTTATGAAGGAAAAAACATGCCATTTATATCAGCAGTACACTCTTTGAAAAGACATATTAAAAGATGTGCCAAATACACTTGATTATCTAGGTGTATATACAGAGGAAACAGTTCATAGCAGCCTCTCTTTAAATGCTTTCAAAACTCACAGAGGGCATGGCTATATGTTATTTCCTTTTTCACCATTACAGTATTCATAAACACTTGGAATTAGACATGCTTAGGAAAGTTGGACAACCATGTCTGCATTTATTCATGTGGTATCTCTGAATTTCCACTGGATTTATTTAACAGCATCTTTTTCTTTAAAAAAAAAAAAACACCTTTTTTATAAAGTAATTTTATTTATTTATTGGTTACTACATGATCTGTGAGATCTTAATTCCCCAACCAGAGACAAACACAACCCACCACCACACACACCCTGGCACCCACCCCAGCATTGAAAGCGTGGTGTTTTAACCATTGGACCATCAGGAAAATCTCAGTGGCACCTATTTAAACAGTTAATCGTTATTTAATTGTTCTGGGGATAAATTGGTCTTCTCAATTTAAATATAATCTAGGAGGCAAACTATATTTTGCAGTGTTCATTGCTTAGTTGCTAGGTCATGTCAAAATCTGCAATCCCATGGACTGTATGTAGCCCACTAGGCCGCCCTGTCTATGGGATTTCCCAAAAAGAATACTTGAGTGGATTGCCATTTCCTTCTTTAGGCAATCTTCCTGACCCAGGGATCACACCTGTATGTCCTGCAGGTGGAGTCTTTATCACTGCGCCTATAGTGTCTTCAGTTCAGTTCAGTTCAGTTGTTCAGCTGTGTCTGACTCTTTGCAACTCCATGAATCGAAGCACACCAGGCCTCCCTGTCCATCACCATCTCCCAGAGTTCACTCAAACTCATGTCCATCTAGTCGGTGACGCCATCCAGCCATCTCATCCTCTGTCCTCCCCTTCTCCTCCTGCCCCCAATCCCTCCCAGCATCAGAGTCTTTTTCAATGAGTCAACTCTTCACATGAGGTGGCCAAAGTACTGGAGTCACCTTTAGCATCATTCCTTCCAAAAAACACCCAGGGCTGATCTCCTTCACAATGGACTGGTTGGATCTCCTTGCAGTCCAAGGGACTCTCAAGAGTCTTCTCCAACACCACAGTTCAAAAGCATCAATTCTTTGGTGCTCAGCTTTCTTCACAGTCCAACTCTCACATCCATACATGACCACTGGCAAAAACACAGCCTTGACTAAACGGACCTTTGTTGGTAAAGTAATGTCTCTGCTTTTGAATATGCTATCTGGGTTGGTCATAACTTTTCTTCCAAGGAGTAAGTGTCTTTTAATTTCATGGCTGCAATCACCATCTGCAGTGATTTTGGAGCCCAAAAAGATAAAGTCTGACACTGTTTCTACTGTTTCCCCATCTATTTCCCATGAAGTGATACGACCAGATGCTATGATCTTCATTTTCTGAATGGTGAGCTTTAAGCCAATTTTTTCACTCTCCACTTTCACTTTCATCGAGAGGCTTTTTAGTTCCTCTTCACTTTCTGCCATAAGGGTGGTGTCATCTGCATATCTGAGGTTATTGATATTTCTCCTGGCAATCTTGATTCCAGCTTATGCTTCTTCCAGCCCAGCATTTCTCATGATGTACTGTGCATTTAAGTTAAATAAGCAGGGTGACAATATATAGCCTTGACATATTCCTTTTCCTATTTGGAGCCAGTCTGTTGATGTATGTCCAGTTCTAACTGTTACTTCCTGACCTGCACACAGGTTCCTCAAGAGGCAGGTCAGGTGGTCTGATATGCCCATCTCTTTCAGAATTTTCCACAGTTGATCGTGATACACACAGTCAAAGGTTTGGCATAGTCAATAAAGCAGAAATAGATGTTTTTCTGGAACTCTCTTGCTTTTTCGGTGATCCAGAGGATGTTGGCAATTTGATCTCTGGTTCCTCTGCCTTTTCTAAAACCACCTTGACCATCAGGAAGTTCACAGTTCATGTATTGCTGAAGCCTAGCTTGGAGAATTTTGAGCATTACTTTACTAGCGTGTGAGATGAGTGCAATCATGTGGTAGTTTGAGCATTCTTTGGCATTGCCTTTCTTTGGGATTGGAATGAAAACTGACCTTTTCCAGTCCTGTGGCCACTGCTGAGTTTTCCAAATTTGCTGACATATTGAGTGCAGCACTTTCACAGCATCATCTTTCAGGATCTGAAATAGCTCAGCTGGAATTTCATCACCTAGCTTTGTCCATTGATGCTTTCTAAGGCCCACTTGACTTCACATTCTAGGATGTCTGATTCTAGGTGAGTGATCACACCATCGTGATTATCTTGGTTGTGAAGATCTTTTTTGTAGAGTTCTCCTGTGTATTCTTGCCACCTCTTCTTAATATCTTCTGCTTCTGTTAGGTCCATACCCTGTCTGTCCCTTATCGAGCCCATCTTTGCATGAAATGTTCCCTTGGTATCTCTAATTTTCTTGAAGAGATCTCTAGTCTTTCCCATTCTTTTGTTTTCCTCTATTTCTTTGCATTGATCGCCGAGGAAGGCTTTCTTCTCTCTTCTTGTTATTCTTTGGAACTCTGAATTAGAGTTATAAAGACTGCTTATATCTTAAGTAGTACTAAACTTACAAATTCACAAAATAGTTATTAATTCACATTTTTATAGTCATAGGTTTTATTTAATTAGCTAACAACTTTCATTTGAGAGGTTCAATTTATTCCTTTAATTTAGTGCAGTTGTTGCACTGGGAAACACATGGTCAGATCCTGCTTTCTTAAGTTACAGGAAAGCGAAAGGGAAAGTGATAGTCACTCAGTCATGTCTGATTCTTTGTGACTCCATGGACTATAGCCCACTGGGCTGTACTGCGCATGGAATTCTCCATGGCAGAATACTGGAGTGGGTAGCCATTCCCTTCAGGGGATCTTCCTGACCCAGGGATTGAAACCAGATCACCTGCATTGTAGGGTGGACTCTTTACCATCTGAGCCATCAGGAAAGCCTCATTTTACAGGAAACCTTCCTTCTTATGTTGGTTGTAAGTACCTACAAGTCAAAACGGCAACCACATAACAAAAACCTTAAGTGTGAACACAATGAAACTCAAAAGAACACAATAGAATATGTATCTCTACTGTGCTATCCTATATTTAGAATAATAGGATTCTTGATATTCAAACAAACATTAACATTCAAGTGAATCAGTCAGCTGCATGTGAGGCAGATGCTGGGTCTTCTTTCACTTTCAGGATCAAACTTTTCACAGTGGCTGGATATTTTGAAGCTTTAAAGGCATTCATCTTATAATGTTACAGAAGCACAACTATCTTTTTGAAGGAGGAAAGAGTTGCATAAGGTAAGTTTTTCTTAACCTAAGTCAAGTAGTAGATGGATAGTATGAAGAATATTTTCTTAAATAAAGTGTTATACCCTTTATATATGGTGAAATTCATAGCCACCTGTTAGAGAAACAGTACTATCTAAGATAGAAAAAATCCACTTGAAAAATGTAAATATATATTAATCTTAAGATAGACAAATAAGAAAGTATCTTCAGATTTATGAAAGTTGCATTAGGCTGAAAGAAAATGACCTTCTGAACTACTAGTTTCAAAAATCTACTGGACAGCCAATAGATTGTCATTCATTCTACAGATATTTATTGAAAGCCTTCTCTGTGCAAAGACTGGGTCAGGCACCGGGTATGAAGTAATCCAGAGAATCTCTATATTGCTGTGATTTAATTTTATCTGTAGGATAATTAGATTCTTTGGGAGTAAAAATAGTACCCAACTCATAGACTGGAGATTGAATGAGATAATACATTAAATATTCCTAGTACTGCCTGGCACTAGTGCCTGACATCTAGTAAAATACCAGCTTATATGTACTTACTCTATCCCAAGCTCCCACAAAAGATTTAAATAGAACAGAAGCAAGTGACTGTAAGGCTTGCTGTAACAAGAGCTGCAGCAATAAACTAAATGGAAAAAATTTTCTACAAGAATCATAAAGAAACAGGGATTATATAGACATACAGGTGAATTTAGAGGGTGGTGTCTGTGCCAAGTAACTTCTTAAAAGCTAGTAAAAAGCCTTCATTTCTCACTCTGAACAAGATTTTAGGCTTTTTGATTAACCAACAGAACAAATAAAACAAATTATATTGTCACTGAATCTGTTCCCCAAAACAAATTTAAAAAATAACACTAAATGTTTGGGACAGCAAAGCTTTGTTGTTAATACTTGGAAGCACCGATACCACTGGAGACTTATTAGGATTGCTTGAACTATGCAAGGGTGATACAATAATTACCATTTTTCATAGACACAAAGCAAAGACTCAGCAAAATTGTTACTTGGTCTTGGTTATACACACAGTAAAAAATATTTTTTTCATTTCTTTTAATTCTAAGATTCGGTGTATTTTTACGTCATCATGCATCATGTTTTTTCTATGGCAATTACTGTTCTTTGAATAAATATTCATCATGAACAGTGCCATAACTTAGTTCAGTTCAGTCGCTCAGTGGTGTCCGACTCTTTGCAACCCCATGAATTGCAGCACACCAGGCCTCCCTGTCCATCACCATCTCCCAGACTTCACTCAAACTCATTTCCATCGAGTTGGTGATGCCATCCAGCCATCTCATCCTCTGTCATCCCCTTCTCCTCCTGCCCTCAATCCCTCCCAGCATCAGAGTCTTTTTCAATGAGTCAACTCTTCGCATGAGGTGGTCAAAGTATTGGAGTTTCACCTTTAGCATCATTCCTGACAAAGAACACCCAGGGCTGATCTCCTTTAGAATGGGCTGGTTGGATCTCCTTGCAGTCTAAGGGACTTTCAAGAGTCTTCTCCGACACCACAGTTCAAAAGCATCAATTCTTTGGCACTCAGCTTTCTTCACAGTCCAACTCTCACATCCATATATGACCACAGGAAAAACCATAGCCTTGACTAGACGGACCTTTGTTGGCAAAATAATGTCTCTGCTTTTGAATATGCTATCTAGGTTGGTCATAACGTTCCTTCCAAGGAGTAAGCGTCTTTTAATTTCATGGCTGCAATCACCATCTGCAGTGATTTTGGAGCCCAAAAAGATAAAGTCTGACACTGTTTCCACTGTTTCCCTATCTATTTCCCATGAAGTGATAGGACTAGATGCCATGATCTTCGTTTTCTGAATGTTGAACTTTAAGCCAACTTTTTCACTCTCCTCTTTCACTTTCATCAAGAGGCTTTTGAGTTCCTCTTCACTTTCTGCCATAAGGGTGGTGTCATCTGCATATCTGAGGTTATTGATATTTCTCCCAGCAATCTTGATTCCAGCTTGTGCTTCTTCCAGCCCAGCATTTCTCATGAAATGAGAAACACATTTTGGAAAACACAACAAAAATAATTCCAAATACTTGGTCATCTTTTATTTTTTTTTTTAAACAGAAAGTACTAATGACTAAAGTTTCATGAGATGTAATAATATTTTCATATAAAAAGGATTCATCGTGTAATATATATCAATTGACTTCTCATTTTTTTAGCACTGGTTCCAGGTAGCAACAGAATTCTGTTATTGTATTAGCCAATAAAATATAGATGAGAAATGGAAGATTATGAAAAGGACGATAAATGTCAAACAATTTCCCTACCAAGCTCAGATTCAGCACTGTGCCTATGTCTTTAATCCTTCTATAATTTCTATTTCAGTTATCTATAAACGGTTATAAATGGCAGGAACTCCATTTGAGCAGACACCCAAAGACAGTACACAAACCAGAGAAGGAGCCAGATTCACACTCAGCAGATCAACCCTATGACCTAACACCACACAGCGGTCTCCTCTGTATTATGGGACAAGGAACGTCTACCGAAATGGCTTTGGCTGGGAGAAGAGACAGATCCTGTCTCAGAGGCTGGAAGGCTGAAGGGTTAAGCACATACTTGGAGTATGTGCTACTTTGTTGAACAGCAAATGAGTTTTTAAATCAAAATCTTTCAGAATAAACCACACTATCAGGCTACAAATAAGAATGACTCCCCCCCCCCCCCCCCGCCAGAATACAGTTCCTGAAGATGGGGGAAAACACTTATTACTCTTTTCTTAAAGAAAACAGTGTAAAGGCTTCTTATTCACCATTTCAGATGGGAGCAGGATATAATTTATACTGTTTTGACATCATGACCATTTTATTCAAAATCAATCTTCCTGCAAGTGAACTGAGTAAGAGACTGAAAACAGAAAAGTAAAAGGGAAAAGAAAGAAAAGTTAAATCAATGCTTCCTAGCAAAGTTAGTTAGGTTTCTGGGCCACTATCAAAATGATATGCATACGAATGAAACTGAAAAAATATATATAAATAAAATGGTGTCTAATTTTAGTAAAAGGCTACTCTAAGTCAGAAAGAAATTATTGAAAGCAGGAACAAACTGCCAGTCAGTAAATGATATTTCAAAAGGAATAATAAATATAAATATAAGGTCTAGTCTTCCAAAGTAATTTTGAACAAGATACAATGAAGACCCTCTTTGAAAATTACTATGTACAGAGGGGTATGCTTGTGTTAATACAGCTATGAATCAATCAGAAAAGCTTTTATTTCTTAGTGGATTTAGGTATCTCTTTATGACCAACCTAGATAGCATATTGAAAAGCAGAGACATTACTTTGCAAACTAAGGTTTGTCTAGTCAAGGCTATGGTTTTTCCTGTGGTCATGTATGGATGCGACAGTTGGACTGTGAAGAAGGCTGAGCGCTGAAGAATTGATGCTTTTGAACTGTGGTGTTGGAGAAGACTCTTGAGAGTCCCTTGGACTGCAAGGAGATCCAACCAGTCCATTCTGAAGGAGATCAGCCCCGGGATTTCTTTGGAAGGAATGATGCTGAAGCTGAAACTCCAGTACTTTGGCCACCTCATGCGAAGAGTTGACTCATTGGAAAAGATTTTGATGCTGGGAGGGATTGGGGGCAAGAGGAGAAGGGGACAACAGAGGATGAGATGACTTTATGGCATCACTGACTCGATGGATGTGAGTCTGAGTGAACTCCCGGAGTTGGTGATGGACAGGGAGGTCTGGCGTGCTGCAATTCATGGGGTCGCGAAGAGTCGGACATGACTGAGCGACTTATCTGATCTGATCTGATCTGATAAGGATAGTTACTGTGAAAAAGGGTCTCCAAAGATTCCTCAGAAAATTATGCCATGCAAGAATAGGAAATTGGACACTGATAAGCTGATAAGAGTCTTCTTGCTGCTGCTGCTGCTGCTAAGTCACTTTAGTCGTGTCCGACTCTGTGCGACCCCATAGATGGCAGCCCACCAGGCTCCGCCTTCCCTGAGATTCTCCAGGCAAGAACACTAGAGTGGGTTGCCATTTCCTTCTCCAAGTTATGAAAGTGAAAAGTGAAAGGGAAGTTGTTCAGTCCTGTCCAACTCTTCGCGACCCCACGGACTGCAGACTACCAGGCTCCTCCGTCCATGGGATTTTCCAGGCAAGAGTACTGGAGTGGGGTGCCATCACCTTCTCCAAGGAGTCTCCTTAGCAGCTACTAAATATTCAATGTACTAACAAGCAACACACAGGCATTCCAGAGCAAAGCTTCATTTTCTGAAATAATCTTCACATGTAAAGGAAAGTGTAAGGAATTCTTGGCACAAAGTAAGCAAAGTTATTTAAAAGCAATGTATGCAATTATCCTATAAATTGCAAAGTAATGTCTACTGTCCATGTAGCAGAATACAAACTCAGATTAAATTACACTTTGTGAATGTGATAGCTGCAATTCCACATGGCCTTATGTTAATCCCTACTGTTATTAGTGTCTGGTCTTAGCAAATGATAATACTCTTTGTGATCCAAAATGAATTGAGGGTTGGGAGAGAGGGAAAGGTCTTCCTATTTAGCAACTCTATTAATACTTGGATATTTAAGTAAATATTTAGAAATCAGGGTTATGTATTTATTCCTGGCAATGGAAATCTTACTAAAAATCCAGTAACACCCACTTTCACAAACCTCACTGCTTTCTATTATTAATAATTTATTTTTACTAACAAGTTGTTGTCATGATATTCATCCTCTACTTTGTGCAAATTGTTCTCTATTTTGAACATTAAATTAACCACTTCATATAAATTTATATTAAAATCACACCAAGAACTTTTTTAAAGGGAAAAAAAGCAAAACTGCATAATAGAGCTAAGGTTCAAGAACTGAATTCCTGTTTGTTGTTTTTGCTTTTAGAAATAGACAAAGGAATAGTAAATATGGAAAGAGAATTCAGTTTGGCTCCTGTCTCCATTCTTTGTTGGCTTTGTAAAAGTTAGGAATTCTAATGAGTTCAAATCAAATAAAGCCAAGGAAAACATCCATCTTGGCTGCCTCACTGTATTGCGGTGAATGCAAATAACAATAAAAAAAATGTTTATGCAATCAAATTTTCCATAAATAAGAAAAGTAGAATGAACTGTGTGGTTTTGGATTCAAATCAGAGGTATCAGTGTGAACTCATGGTTTGCATCCTAATGCAGAAATAAATATTGTTGTGAGTGTGCACATACACACATACATGCACTCCTTATATAAGCTTACCAAACACATTTTCCCTACCTGTGTGAGAAAGTTTTACATAAAAGATGAATTTTTTGATGAGTTTCCTTCCAAGTAAAACATCACCAACTTAAAAACCAGAGTTGTTTCAAAAATCCAAGAGCAGTTTCCTAAGCCAGGGTTTTGCAGTATTTCAGAAATCTACTTTTGCCCTTCTCTCCACCTCTTCACAGTTCGCCCCTTGAACCTACAACACGGTAAAGACAAATGTTCGTCCTCCTTCTGTCTTTAATCATGGATGGGAGTGGGGCAAGAGGAGTAAGCACAAAAGTAACATGATTCAGATATGTATAAATAAATTTTCTGAAGACACTATTTCATCATTTAACTCTAGTCAGTAGTATTTCTCACAGTATTAAAGGCAATCTGTGGCTAGTATTTATTGGAATGGAGAAGACAGATTCTGCAAACAGAGGTAATGACAGTTTTATTTGTAGGGTATTGTGGAAAAAATAATATATATATGGTATTTCACTATAAATAATGAAAACTACAAGGGCACATGAAGAAATCTTTAAAACAGGATGTGTGATTCAAGAATGTGTTATTTATCTACGGAGGAACTCTCCCCCTAAATATAAAACATTTTCTATGTCAAAAGTGAGCCTGAATTTAACACCAACGAATTACCAAAAGGAACTACTTATATCTTTGTCAGTCTTAAGTCTTTGGAAAAACAAGCTGTCAATATGGGAAAACAGCCTAAGAGAGAGAGAGAGATATATATATATATATAAACTTTTCTTTTTTTCAATTTTTGAGCTTTTCTCTCTCTTGATAAAAAATTATCATATAAAGTAACATTACATTTACATGCAAACATAGGATACCTAATTATGCAATAGTTTTGAAATAACAAAAATACAATAGTACTCAGTGGAAGGTCAGACATCTGGAAAATAACCACATAGAAGAAAAACTACCCAAAATGGCCAAAACCATCATCAAAATTTTACATGAAAAAAATCTCATAGTCTTTGTTCCTAGAAGAGGTATCAGGCTTCCACATACAAAATTCTAAATCTTGATTTTCCTTAATACAGAGTTAAACTCATTAAAGTTAGAAAAAGGGCTGCAGGCAAAACTGATGACATATATAAAAACTATGGTCTTTTCCGGAAAAGAAGTAGAAGGTAAAGAAAAGTTTTCCAGCTTGGCTGAAGTGAGTGGGCACTCAAGTGCTTGCAGATGTTTACTGGGTAGATATGCTGTTTAACATCAAATTTTCATGAACACCATTTTAACTGCAGTGTGAAAAATGCACTGTGGCATGGAAAAAGAGAGAAAGAAAGAAAACAAGAAAAAAAAAAAAAAGGATGTGAGAGCAAACACCCTCTTCTAACAACACAAGAGATGACCTTATGCATGGACAAAACCAGAATGATTATATACTTTGTAGCCCAAGATGGAGACGCTCTAGATTGTCAGCAAAAACAAGATTGGGAGCTGACTGTACCTCAAATCATGAGCTCCTTATTGCAAAATTCAGATTAAATTGAAGAAAGTAGGGAAGCCCACTAGGCATTCAGGTATGACCTAAATCAAATCCCTTATTATAGAGTGGAGGTGACAATTAGATTTAAGGGATCAGATCTGATAGTCAGATAGCCTGAAGAACTATGGACTGAGGATTAAAACATTGTACAGGAGGCGATAACCAAAACCTTCCCCAAGAAAAGGAAATGCAAAAAGGTTGTGTGAGGAGGCCTTACAAATAGCTGTGAAAAGAAGAGAAGTGAAAAGCAAAGGAGAAAAGGAAAGAGACACCCATTTGAATGCAGAGTTCCTAAGAATAGCAAGGAGAGGTAAGAAAGCCTTCCTCAGCAAACAATCCAAAGAAATAGAGGAAAACAACAGAATGGGAAAGACTAGAGATCTCTTCAAGAAAATCAGAGATACCAAGGGAACATTTCATGTAAAGATGGGCTCAATCAAGGACAGACATGGTAGGGATCAAACAAAAGCAGAAGATATTAAGCAGAGGTTGCAAGAATACACAGAAGAACTGTACAGAAAAGATCTTCAAGACCCAGATAATCACGATGGTGTGATCACTGACCTAGAGCCAGACATCCTGGAATGTGAAGTCAAGTGGGGCTTAGAAAGCATCACTATGAACAAAGCTAGTGGAGGTGATGGAATTCCAGTTGAGCTATTTCAAATCCTAAAAGATGATGCTGTGAAAGTGCTGCACTCAGTCTGTCAGCAAATTTGGAAAACTCAGGAGTGGCCACAGGACTGGAAAAGGTTCGTTTTCATTCCAATCCCAAAGAAAGGCAATGCCAAAGAATGCTCAAACTACCGCACAATTGCACTCATCTCACACACTACTAAAGTAATGCTTAAAATTCTCCAAGTCAGGCTTCAGCAATATGTGAATGGTGAACTTCCAGATGTTCAAGCCGGTTTTAGAAAAGGCAGAGGAACCAGAGATCAAATTGCCACCATCTGCTGGATTATCGAAAAAGCAGACAGTTCCAGACAGTTCCAGTTCCAGTTCTGCTTTATTGACTATGCCAAAGCCTTTGACTGTGTGGATCACAATAAACTGTGGAAAATTCTGAAAGAGATGGAAATACCAGACCACCTGACCTGCCTCTTGAGAAACCAGTATTCAGGTCAAGACACAACAGTTAGAACTGGACATGGAACAACAGACTGGTTCCAAATAGGAAAGGGAGTACATCAAGGCTGTATATTGTCACCCTGCTTATTTAACTTATATGCAGAGTACATCATGAGAAATGCCGGGCTGGAGGAAGCACAAGCTGGAATCCAGATTGCTGGGAGAAAGAAATATCAATAACCTCAGATATGCAGATGACACCACCCTTATGGCACAAAGTGAAGAGGAACTAAAAAGCCTCTTGATGAAAGTGAAAGTGGAGAGTGAAAAAGTTGGCTTAAAGCTCAACATTCAGAAAACTAAGATCATGGCATCCAGTCCCATCACTTCATGGCAAATAGATGGGGAAACAGTGGCTGATTTTATTTTTCTGGGCTTCAAAATCACTGCAGATGGTGACTGCAGCCATGAAACTAAAAGTTGCTTACTCCTTGGAAGGAAAGTAATGTCCAACCTAGATAGCATATTCAAAAGCAGAGACATTACTTTGCCAACAAAGGTCCATCTAGTCAAGGCTATGGTTTTTCCAGTGGTCTCGTATGGATGTGAGAGTTGGACTATAAAGAAAGCTAAGCACAGAAGAATTGATGTTTTTAAACTGTGGTGTTGGAGAAGATTCTTGAGAGTCCCTTGGACTTCAAGGAGATCCAACCAGTCCATCCTAAAGGAGATAGGTACTGGGTATTCATTGGAAGGACTGATGTTGAAGCTTATTATTTGGCCATCAAAAACTCCAATATTTGGCTATCTGATGTGAAGAGCTGACTCTCTGGAAAAGACCCTGATGCTGGGAAAGATTGAGCGCAGGACGAGAAGGGATGAGATGGTTGGATGGCATCACCGTCTCAATGGATGTGGGTTTGGGTGGACTCTGGGATTTGGTGATGGACAGGGAGGCCTGGCATGCTGTGGTTCATGGAGTCGCAAAGAGTCAGACACGACTCAGTGACTGAACTGAACTGAACTGAGGAGGCCTTACAAATACCTGAGAAAAGAAGGGAAGCTAAAGTCAAAAGGAGGAAAGGTAAAATATACCCATCTGAATGCAGAGTTCCAAAGAATAGCAAAGAGAGATAAGAAAGTCTTCTTAAGTGAACATTGCAAAGGTATAGAAGAAAACAATAGAATGGGAAAGACCAGAGATCTCTTCAAAAAAATTAGAGATAGCAAGAGAATATTTCATGCAAATTTGGGCACAATAAAGGACAGAGATGGTAAGGACTTAATAGAAGCAGAAGACATTAAGAAGAGGTGGCAAGAATACACAGAACTGTACAAAAAAGGTCTTAATGACTGGGATAAACACAATGGTGTGATCACTCACCTAGAACCAGACGTCCTGGAGTGTGAACTTAAGTGGGTCTTAGGAAGCATTACTACCAGCAAAGCTAGTGGAGGTGATGGAATTCCAGCTGAGCTATTTCAAAGCCTAAAAGATGATGTTGATGAATTGCTGCACTCAATATGCCAGCAAATTTGGAAAACTCAGCAGTGACTTCAGGACTGGAAAAGGTCAGCTTTCATTCCAATCCCAGTGAAGGGCAATGGCAAAGAATGTTCAAACTACCGCACAACTGTAGTCACTGCACATGTTAGCAAGATTATGCTCAAAATCCTTCAAGTCTGACTTCAACAGTACTTGAACCGAGAACTTACAGATGTAAAAACTGGATTTAGAAAAGGTAGAGAAACCAGAGATCAAAATGCCAACATCTGCTGGATCACAGAAAAAGCAAGAGAACATCAGAAAAACATCTATTTGGCTTTCATTTCCTACGCTAAATCCTTTGACTGTGTGGCTCACAAACTGGAAAATTCTGAAAGAGATGGGAATACCAGACCACCGTACCTGCCTCCTAAGAAACCTGTATGCAGATCAAGAAGCAACAGTTAGAATCAGACATGTAACAGTGGACTGTTTCAAAATTGGCAAAGAGTACATCAAGACTGTACATTGTCACCTTGTTTATTTAACTTCTATGCAGAGTACATTATGTGAAATACTGGGCTGGATGCATCACAAGCTAGAATCAAGATTGCCAGGAGAAATATCAATAGCCTCAGATCTGCAGATGATACCACCTTAATGACAGAAAGCAAAGAATAAGTAAAGAACCTCTTGATGAAGGTGAACAAAGAGAGTGAAAAAGCTGGCTTAAAACTCAACATTCAAAAACTAAGATCATGGCATCTGGTTTGGCATGTCCCATTACTTCATGGCAAATACCTGGGGAAAAAGTGGAAACAGTGACAGATTTTACTTTCTGGACTCCAATATCTATGGTGCATGATGACTGCAGCATGAAATTAAAAGATGCTGCTTGCTCCCTGGAAGGAAAGTTATAATAAACCTATACAGAGTATTCAAAAGCAGAGATATCACTTTGTCAACAAAGGTCCATCTAGTCAAAGCCATGGTTTTTCCATTAGTCATGTATGGACTTGAGAGTTGGACCGTAAAGAAGGCTGAGCACTAAAGAACTGATACTTTCAAACTGTGGTGCTGGAAAAGACCCTTGAGAGTTCCTTGGACTGCAAGGAGATCAAACCAGTCAATCCTAAAGGTAATCAACCCTGAATATTCACTGGAAGGACAGATGGTAAAATATAACTGACAAAATTTATAAGATATTTAAAGTGTACATCATCCTGATACTTGATATAGGCATAAACTGTGAGAGTTGAGATAGGCTGAAGGCAATTTTTACAGGGCTTGGTGATACTCAAAGGATGAGGGATGATGAAGAATTATCAAGTTTGGTTTTCTAAAAACATGTGATGATTTGTGTAATAGATTACCAGGCATTTCTCCCCTAGGTAACAATGGCAAACATCTGAGGGACCTATGCAAGAGCATCTTTCCCTGGAAACTGGACTCCTGTTTGTTTCTTTACCAGTAAGGCAATGGCAACCCACTCCAGTACTCTTGCCTGGAAAAGCCCATGGACAGAGGAGCCTGGTGGGCTGCAGTCCATGGGGTCGTGAAGAGTTTGGACACGACTGAGCGACTTCAGTTTCACTTTGACTTTTCACTTTTCACTTTCATGCATTGGAGAAGGAAATGGCAACCCACTCCAGTGTTCTTACCTGGAGAATCCCAGGGACGGGGGAGCCTGGTGGGCTGCCGTCTATGGGGTCGCACAGAGTCGGACACGACTGAAGCAGCTTAGCAGCAGCATAGGCACCCCTGGGGTGGAGCACAGCACCAACCACAGAGTAACTATATTCACCAGATGAACACTGACACACCTTCACTTTCATGAACTGATAGAAGGGGCTGGTATATTAAGTCATTTGTCTCAGGGTAAAGGCAGTAAATGACTTTGTCTGCATACACACACAAGCTTAGCCCTCTCACCAGCAACATACTGGTAGCTCCCTGGCCATCAGTCTAGATGGGTTGGAGATATAAATGGTTTGTATCAATTTCCCTCACCAACTCAATCCCTGCACACAAGACCAGACGAGCACGCCAGCAGGGTTTCTGTCTAGCCAGAGAAGAAACTCACTAAATATCAGAGTATGACAGTCAATGTCCTTTGAATAAAAGGGAAAGCACTTTTGAGTTACACTCCTATGAAGACATGCCATTAAGACTTGTCTTAAACATAAAGTTGTTGCATTTTAATACGCTGCACACCAATTAAACAGGTACTAGTTTCCAATGACAAGATACTCACTAGCATTACAATAAACCTTTTTCTTACATAATGACAACAACGAGAGTTGTTCATTTTCATTTAGTTGCAAGAGACTGACATATTGGTATAACTTTAAGAAACATACAGTCTCTAATTCCTTAACAAAGTGACAGCAACTTGACAAGTGAAAAAGTTATCTCAGTCTTGAATTCACTAGCATAGAAAGCCAACCTATCCTCCAGTTCTTCGCACAGCACAAGTGGATGGTTTCATGTTTACTGCAAGACGAATGCTCTTTCAATTGCTCAGTGATCATGGCTATGAGGCTGCTGAGTAAATAATGTGTGTACATTGACAAAAGGAAGTGAGAATGTGTAATTTCAGCCACCGATCCCTAAAATAACCAGTGCAATTTAGGTGCTTATTGTTATAGAGATAAAATAATATACAAAACAGCTTTGTAAAATGTGAATGACAGGTTTCATGGGCAAATTATAAACAAATTGGCAAATTTTATAGCTTTTCAGGAATTAACTCAGAAGCATATAAAATATAATCAAAAGTGTTTACTCAGTGGGGGGGAAAATAGGTATTTTCCATTTCTTTTTTTTTTTTCTAGTGGCTATCACAGCCCTTGCCTCCAGTGCTTGTGACTTGGTCTTGAAAGTGCACAGACCATTGTTTACTGAATACCAATGGGGCAGAGCAGAGGAACTTTGATGTTGGAATCCTGACTGATTTGCCAAGAGCAGCTAAGTCACCCAGTAAAGACAATCTTTGGTGACACTTACATAAGCCTAAGCTAATTTCCTGAAACATGACGAGTGAAATTCTAGCAAAAAAAAAAAAAACTTTCTAGGATATCAGTTATCTTGATGGGTTTGGATATGATTGAGATTTAAGGACATCCAAGCACACATTACCATTGTTTTTGAAATGGTTCTCCTGTTTTAAGACAAAAGAAATGAAGCAGAAAATTTAAGACTAGGTTGGCTCACCTTCACCTCTTTTACTCCCAGACATGAATTCTTCCTTCATATTTTGAATTCATTTCCTGGCAGATAATATTTGACTTTTTTTTTTCTTTGTAATTTGGCCACATATTGTGATTTGTAGGATCTTAGTTCACTGATGAGAGATCGAACCTAGACACTGGCAGTGAAAATACCAAGTCCTAACCACTGGACTGCCAGGGAATACCTGGAAATATTTGTCTTAATATTTATTTGTCACATATGTCAAGAAGCCTACTGTTTGTTCAAACATAAGGTGACACATTTCTGACTGATCATTTAACTGCTAGTCATTATGTATAATCCATGGCAGGGCTTGTGAGAGGTACCTGGATTGCAGAATCCCTACTGTGTTAATGAGAAAAAGTCTTCCTTCTGAGTTATTCTTCAAAAGGCAGACATTAAATGGAAAATTCCTTACTAAAATTATTTATGAATTGTAGAATATTAGATAATTCTCAGGGGAACTATGCCATGCTGATAAAATACCTGATACTAGCCCCTATGACAGAGTCAGTGGTAACAAATCTTATCAGAGTGATTTTCAGAAGAAAATGGCTAAGCAGATCAACTAAAGTCAAAGTCACGCCTTTTGGTAGATACTCTGATGTGTTTGACTGTTTCTGTGACTGCTTCTATAGACATTACCTCATTCACTTACCAGAGTTCATGTGCTTCAATGATGACTGATCAAATGGTGTTGTGTGGAGGTCTTTTGTTTTAAACTTAACAAAATTTAAAACTAGGATGGACACTTGCTATAAATTCTTACTGGTTTCTCAGGTTCAAGTTTTGATATTCATACTTTATAGCACAGATTGTTACTTGCCTTAATTTCTCACGAATCCTATTTTAGGACAGATCCAACCTACTTCATACAAACCCAAGCTGAAATTATGGGTGCTTTCACTATAAGCTTTAACAGAGAGGGTGGCTGACCTATCCAAGTACTTATTACCACCTTTCCTGATTTTCTTAAGAAGATGGGCAAAATTGGCTTTTACAGAGGGCAGTGTTAGAATTTGAAACTTCACTTAACCAACCAGATAGTCTTGCTTTAATCTATACTTATCAAGTCTTCGAACCTCACACTGATGGACAAAGCCTATGACAGGTTGACCAGAGAGACAATGACTGCAGATAATTAGCCAAAAGAATCCAACTTCATCTATTTCCCCACATAACATAAAAATAATCATTTGATTATCAAGAGGATCAGAGCCCAGGATACCAGAACAATTTTCTATTGATTGCTGGAGAATAAATCTTCCTAAGTTTTCCTTGGGTATTATTCCCCAGCTTACACTGAGGTACTTTAATCAACAAGTGTCCTGTGAAGTTGCAGAGAATTAATCATGCCAATGATGAAGAGAATATTCTTTACAACATGACAATGTCCTTGTTCTGAAGAACTATGTAAGAAATCTTCCCCCTACTGGTTTCAGTCTCAGGAACAGTTATGATTTGTTTTTTCTTCTGAAGAACAGATTTGTTTTTATTTTATGGATAATGTATGTACGTGTCACTGGTTTGTTCTTTCTCATCTCCAGAGTTGTTAGGAGATTTAGAGCTAAGGGCTTCCCTGGTGGCTCCGAGGGTAAAGAATCTGCCTGCAGTGTGTAGGAGACCTGGGTGTGGTCCCTGGGTCAGGAAGATCCTCTGAAAAAGGGAATGGCTACCCATTCCAGTATTCTTGCCTGGAAAATCCTAAAGACAGAGGAGTCTGGTGGGCTACAGACCATGGGGTTGCAAAGAGTCAGACAAGAGTAACTAATACCTTCAACTTTCTTAGAGCTAAAACTGTGGTTTTCTTCTAGCCAAGGTACAGAAGTCCACGGTAGGGCTATGTGCTCCAACTGCACTCTTGACAACTAACTTCTCTCAAGCCCATGCTTTCCTGTTGTGCCATCACATTTTATCTCATCATAGTAAACATTCATCTGTAAACTAGTCATACATCCCTTTGAAGCTAGGCTATTATAGACACATATATGTATTATAAATAAAATACATTTTAAGAAAAATTACAAATAATAATATATAATGAATAAACGAGATAATCCACATGGCATCAAGAGACATGCAAACAAATCAATCCTCACTGCCCACAACAGTCTATGAGAAATGTCGGTTACATGCAGTTATGATGAATCAAAAACAGTGAGCTCAGGGAACAAGTTTCTGAGAACTAGGGTATAAAATTTTTGACTTAATGAACATTAACTTGAAGGGAGGAAAAAAGGAAAAAGAAATTGAGAGAGTCAGAAGAACAAAGTGACTATATAAGTGTTTCATTTCTATTTTAGGTAAATCACTTTTAAATATTCACCCCATGATAAAATTAAATAAATGTATCTTATGAAAATAGATGTATAACATCCCCACATGCATTTGAAAAAAGCACATTCTTACATTATTTGGAGATAATTATATTCACATTTAACACACATTAAGTTATAGTACTATTTGTTCAATTTAAAAAACATTTGCTGAACACCTCTCAGACTCTCTGTATGAAACACAGTTTAGCACTGGAGGGATCCAAGACAGTCCCTCAAAATTTTACAATATAATGGTGGAAATGTACATGTGAGCAGAAGGAAATAAATGAAAGAATGAATAGCTAAGAGAGCAGGAGAGGTGAATAATAAAAAATAGCTAAGAGAGCACGTGGGATGAGTAACGAACTTTGTAGAATATCAGGAAAGCCAAGACTAACAGCAAGAATATAATTTGAAGGCTTCGAGACACGGGGAAGAGTAAAGTCGAGGTACAAGGCTTCCCAGGTGGAGCTAGTGGTAAAGAACTCGCCTGCCAATGCAGTAGACGTAAGAGATGCAGGTTTGATCCCTGGGCCAGGAAGATCCCCTGGAGGAGGGCATGGCAACCCACTCCAGTATTCTTGCCCAGAGAATCCCATGTACAGAGAAGCCTGGCAGCCTTCAGTGCACAGGGTTGCAGAGTCAGATACGACTGAAGTGACTTAGCCTGCGCGCACACAGACACACACACATGCAGGGATAGTGAATCAATAGTATATTCAGGGTGAAGTGTGGCTCCTGCTTGGGTACATGTAGGGGACAGGATTAGGAGGCCAGTGTGGCAACTTATGTGGCAGCATGACAAAGAGAGGGTCAGCTCGGTGAGTGTGAGAAACTGAAAGGGTTGTGGGTCTATTTGGTAGGAAGTATGGAGCCAGATATTTTTAAATCAGGAAAGTAACAACGCAGTATTCTTGTTCTAAAATACAGTCTTTGTCAAGTAAGTTTAGTTTTGGGGGACAAAGACAAGATCAGTGAGAAAGTTGCTGTATGTGTTTTAATGTAAGATGATGAAGTTTAATGTATACAATTCCTAAGAAGAGAATGGAAGAAATTGGTTAGATACACATTGGAGAAATGTTTCACAGGTTTAGGAAATATTTATTTTATTTTATTTAAGAAGAAGCCAGGGTAAAAGTGAGTTTCAAGTTTTTAGTCACCTAGTTGCTTGGTGAACAACTGTGGATAGGCAAGGATGGATGATTTAACCTAAAATAACAGACACAGGAAGACAAAAGGAAAGCTCATGATTTAAAATGTAAGTTTTGAGTATTATTCATATGAAAATAATAGTTGGAATTCTGTGATGGATGAGTGGATGCAAGGAAGAATTTACAGTGAGAAGAATAGGGAAATAAGCATATTTAAGGGTTTTGCATGATGAAATGATTTGCTTTGCTGATTCTAGTTTGTTGTATATACCCAACCCATCATATCATGTGCAGTACTTTTATACCTGTAAATCAAGTAATCTGTTGACAAATGCTCCAAGTATTTTTTCCCCACAGTATAGAATATCCTCTTAAATATCAATAAATGTGATGAGTAATTACATTTTTCAAGATTGGAGACTTTAGATCTATGTAGACACAGATAAAAACACATATGAATATCTGCCTCATAAGGAGAGGCATATGAGAAAACAATGCAAACTCTGAGAGAAGAGGAAGTAAAACAAAATAAATGAGAAATAAAATCTATAGGACATTATTTAAATAGGCAATATAAAATTATTCAAATTGTAAATCAGCCAGAAAACAACAGCAAAAACCTCTAATGTTAACTTAGAAGGTGAAACCAACTGTTTTTTTTAAACATTCAAAAGGAAGAAGTATGCTTTTTTCAACAATTGCTTCAGCAACGTAAATCATCCAAAGAAGGTGCCAAGGTTTCAAGCACTTTCATTTAGTGTATCTGTACTCAGATCTCCATTCACATACTATGTGAAGCATCTGGAAGGAGATTAATCAGAGCCAGGCAAGTTAATCGAGGAGTGCTACATCAATACAAACATCACTGATTCTCTAACATTAGCACATTCATTTTACATGCATACAGTAACCCTCACATTCAAAGTGTTGCTAATACTAAATGATTTGATGTGTCATACAGTAAACACTTAATGTTTACTAGTAATACCATAGCACTGTCTCAGATAAAAAGGAAAATTAAAACTATAGTCAACATTCTATAACTCAGTTCAGTTCAGTTGCTCAGTCGTGTCCGACTCTTTGCGACCCCATGAATCGCAGCACGCCAGGCCTCCCTGTCCCATCACCAACTCCCGGAGTTTACCCAAACCCATGTCCACTGAGTCGGTGATGCCATCCAACCATCTCCTCCTCTGCCGTCCCCTTCTCCTCCTGCCCTCAATCTTTCCCAGCATCAGGGTCTTTTCCAATGAGTCAGTTCTTTGCATCAGGTGGCCAAAGTATTGGAGTTGCAGCTTCAACATCAGTCCTTCCAATGAACACCCAGGACTGATCTCCTTTAGGATGGACTGGTTGGATCTCCTTGCAGTCCAAGGAACTCTCAAGAGTCTTCTCCAACACCACAGGTCAAAAGCAACAATTCTTTTAATTTAGAGCTAAGAAGCAAGCAGCATCTGAACAGGGTATGAAAAGAATATTCCTTCTATGGGCCTGCCTTCGATAGCAAGCTTATTCTAAAGCTGTCATAATGACTATTCACCACAAGTAAGAACAAGTATCAGTTCTGGATTGAAAGTAAGGCTGAATAAACTTCATCTCTGACATGTCCATGATACCTGGATGACAAATTTCCTTTAAAAGCATAATCAATAAGACCATATCTGGGGGTGGTTTTTGCATCTTATACCCATCAAGTATTTTCTCCCTTCCCTAATTACTTCAAAAGGTATATTTTCCAATAACTGATAATCTAAGTGATCTTAAATTCTGCAAGACTTGGACTTCATGACTCATAGAACAAATGTATTCTGTCATTAGTTATTTGATAAATTCCAGAGGTCATGTAAGAAATTTTCTGCTTTGAATGATTTTTATCCACCAAGTGGTGCTCAATATGGGAGTTTTTATACACTAAACCCATTCAATTCCATCTCTATGTGCTCTGTATTTCATAAATTTATTGTTTTCAAAAGTAAAAACTCTCATTATTATGGGTAAGAGAATGTATGGCAGGTCATATTATTCTTACTCCTTTACTTAAACACAAAAATTAATGATTCTTAAAAGATTACCTAGGATGCAAGACTGATAGAATTATTCAGCTGCCTGACAAATCAGTCTTTATAGTGGCTTCAGATCCAATCTGTGTGGGAGACGATGTGATTATTTTCAGTCACTTCACTATGAAGGAAAATCATTAATTGGCTTTCCCTGGAAATTGCTAACAACATTTCTGAAGAATTCATGGGTATAATAATTCAAATTTTCAAATTCAAAGATCCTCCCAGTGTTGACTCTGAGTCCCAATCAAAGAAGCATCTCTTTGCTTGCAATAAACATGCATGGACTTCATGAATACACAAAAAAGCAAAATCAAGCCCTGGAATGGACCAAACCAGAAATGGAATCTGGCCAGCTTGTTCCAATCAAAGAGAGGACATGTGCTGAACTAAGCAAAGAAGTACAGAAAAATAACGTATGATGTGTTTTGGGTAGAACTTTTTCATTGTACTTCAATCTTAGTGAAGACCTAAGTGGAAAACAACTAGCGGGAATAACCAGGCCCTCCCCCACCACTTATTTAAAATGAACTTATCATTACAGAATATTGATCAGAGTTCTCTGTGCTATACAGTAGGTATTTGCTGGTTATGTATTTTAAATAGAGTAGTGTATAATGTCAATCCCAAACTCCCAATCTATCCCTCCCCTGACACCTTCTTCCCCCTGGTAACCATAAATTCATTCTCTAAGTCTATGAGTGTTTGTTTTGCAAATAAGTGCATTAATAAACTAAATGGAAAAGAATATGAAAAAAAAGATACTTTATATGTATAACTGAGTCACTCTGCTATACAACTGAAACTAATACAACATTGTTAATCAACTATCAGTTCAGCTCAGGTCAGTCGCTCAGTCGTCTCCGACTCTTTGCGACCCCATGAATCGCAGCACGTCAGGCCTCCCTGTCCATCACCAACTCCCAGAGTTCACTCAGACTCACGTCCATCGAGTCAGTGATGCCATCCAGCCATCTCATCCTCTGTCGCCCCATTCTCCTCCTGCCCCCAATCCCTCCCAACATCAGAGTCTTTTCCAATGAGTCAGCTCTTCGCATGAGATGGCCAAAGTACTAGAGTTTCAGCTTTAGCATCATTCTCTCCAAAGAAATCCCAGGGCTGATCTCCTTCAGAATGGACTGGTTGGATCTCCTTGCAGTCCCAGGGACTCTCAAGAGTCTTCTCCAACACCACAGTTCAAAAGCATCAATTCTTCGGCACTCAGCTTTCTTCACAGTCCAACTCTCACATCCATACATGTTCACAGGAAATACCATAGCCTTGACTAGATGGACCTTTGTTGGCAAAGTAATGTCTCTGCTTTTGAATATGCTATCTAGGTTGGTCATAACTTTCCTTCCAAGGAGTAAGCGTCTTTTAATTTCATGGCTGCAATCACCATCTGCAGTGATTTTGGAGCCCAAAAAGTATAAAGTCTGACACTGTTTCCACTGTTTCCCCATCTATTTCCCATGAAGTGATGGGACTGGATGCCATGATCTTCGTTTTCTGAATGTTGAGCTTTAAGCTAACTTTTTCACTCTCCACTTTCACTTTCATCAAGAGGCCTTTTAGTTCCTCTTCACTTTCTGCCATAAGGGTGGTGTCATCTGCATATCTGAGGTTATTGATATTTCTCCCGGCAATCTTGATTCCAGCTTGTGTTTATTGATTATGCCAAAGCCTTTGACTGTGTGGATCACAATAAACTGTGGAAAATTCTTCAAGAGATGGGAATACCAGACCACCTGACCTGCCTCTTGAGAAATCTGTATGCAAGTCAGGAAGCAACAGTTAAAACTGGACATGGAACAACAGACTGGTTCCAAATAGGAAAAGGAGTACATCAAGGCTGTATATTATCACCCTGCTTATTTAACTTATATTCAGAGTAATCAACTATACTCCAATATTAAATAAAAATTTTAAAATAAATCTAAAAAAACAAAAAAACAATTTGGATATATATAAAAGATATATATATTTAAAATTATATAGATAAGTAGATAGATAGATACCTAGATAGATAAAGGAAGCTATCATCAGCCTGCCCTGCCAGGTGATGTCAATAGACATCTAAAGACCTATTACCAATAACTACAACCCCAGTAACTCCAAAACCAATCTCTAATTTTCATATGAAAGGCAGAGGAAGGAAAGTCAATAGATATTTGGGAAGTACAGGATTGTTCCTTTCAGCAAGAATCAGGGTCTATTTGGGGTCCTACCAGAAAGGGAGAGTGGGAACAGGTTTTTCTCATTGTTAGAGTGGACCAGGGTGAGACAGTTTTTGAGAGACTATGATGCGTTTCTTGGATGTGATGTCCATTTCTGTCCCAGAGTGCTGAGAAAAGAAGTCTTATTTAAGGATATGGAAAGCAAATGGAGGCATTCCCACCAGCCCATCTCCTTGCACTCTTCAGAAGACAAGATGTAATCCTAAGAAATTCCTCAGCTTCGTGAGTAGAGTCATGATAATAAAGGAAGGTCCAAGCAACAGGAAATTCAACTAGAGGAGGGGTTGGGCAGCACGCACAATTGCCAGGGACTAAATACACAGGACTGTGCTTCTCTGCAAAGGTCATGAACAATATTAGAAGCAAGAGAAAGCCAAACAGGGGAAAAGGCTATGTAAACAAGCTGGAAGCAAGATTGCTGGGAGAAATATCAATAACTTCAGATATGCAGATGACACCACCCTTACGGCAGAGAATGAAGAAGAACTAAAGAGCCTCTTGATGAAAGTGAAAGAGGAGAATGAAAAAGTAGGCTTAAAGCTCAACATTCAGAAAGCTAAGATCATGGCATCCACTCCCATCACTTCATGGCAAATAGATGGGAAACAGTGGAAACTGTGGTTGACTTTATTTTGGGGGGCTCCAAAGTCACTGCAGATGGTTATTGCAGCCATGAAATTAAAAGACACTTAGGCCTTGGAAGAAAAATTATGACCAACCTAGACAGCATATTAAAAAGCAGAGACATTACTTTGTCAACAAAGGTCCATCTAGTCAAGGCTATGGTTTTTCCAGTGGTCATGTATGGATGTGAGAGTTGGACTATAAAGAAAGCTGAGAGCTGAAGAATTGATGCTTTCGGTAGTTTTGGAGAGGACTCTTGAGAGTCGCTGGGACTGCAAGGAGATACAATCAGTCCATTCTGAAGGAAATCAGTCTTGAGTATTCATTGGAAGGACTGATGTTGAAGCTGAGACTCCAATACTTTGGCCACTTGATGTGAAGAACTGACTCACTGGAAAATACCCTGATGCTGGGAAACATTGAAGGTGGGAGGAGAAGAGGACGACAGCGGATGAGATGGTTGGATGGCATCACCAACTCAATGAACATGAGTTTGAGTAAACTGCGGGAATTGGTGATGGACAGGGAGGTCTGGCATGCTGCAGTCCGTTGGATCACAAATTGTCGAACATGACTGAGCTACTGAACTGAACCCCTTCCCCAACATTTTGTGGTAGACTGAAAAATGACCATCAACTCTTAAATTTGACTTAGCTATATAAATAGCTCTAGTCAGTGAGAGATTAGTAAGTATGCTACAAACAGATACTTGGCATATCATTGTGCATTGGGAATCTGACGATGGAGACTATGTGAAAAAGACTTCCAGAGACACGTAGCCCAACTGCCTCTGTTGCAAGAAATAATAGCCTACCAAACCCCAGATGTGTGAATGATCATACTCCATATCATCCAACCATCAGTTATCCTGCCACATGACCACAGATGCAGGAGACAGTTGGCATCGCTCAGTCACACTGGCCCAACTAACATAACTACCCAACAGAATAACAGGATTTGGAAGATTATTAGAATGGCTGCCATGTTAATCTTTTTTTCTTTTTTTTCCAGAAAAAAAATCTACTTCTGCTTTATTGACTATGCTATATCTTTTTCTTTTTAAAATTTATTTTTTTTAACTTTTATTTTTAAACTTTACAAAATTGTATTAGTTTTGCCAAATATTGAAATGAATCCACCACAGGTATACATGTGTTCCCCATCCTAAACCCTCCTCCCTCCTCCCTCCCCATACCATCCCTCTGGGTCATCCCAGTGCACCAGCCCCAAGCATCCAGTATCGTGCATCAAACCTGGACTGGCAACTCGTTTCATACATGATATTATACATGTTTCAATGCCATTCTCCCAAATCTTCTTGTAACCAGAATTGAAGAAAACACAAATCCCCTGCTTTGCAAACATTTCACAGATGTCAATGGCACTCTGATCCTGAATCAACTTAAAAATGCTATGACAAAATTACTTAACAACTGTTCCCTTACAGAACTGTTAGGAGAAGATAAATGTACGAGTATAAGAAAGCCTTCTGAAAAATAGGTAATAATCTATGTAGAGTCCCTTTGACCTTGGTTGATTTGGAACACCTCAAACAGTGTATCTAAATCACTTGAGGTGGTACAAAAACAAGGAGCAATTTGCTTTAACTTATCTTCTGGTGAGTTGAAGAAGTGGAATGTATTCATCCCATCCTGAATTAATTAGCTCAATCCTTCATTCATCAATCATTGACTAGACACATACTTCACGCAAGCCACCATACATACCACCTACAAGGAGAAATCACAATAAATGAGACGGAGTAGAAAAGAAGTAGAAGAGGGGAACTGAGGTGTATATTTATGATAGGTAGAAGGCTGGGCACTGTAAAATGTATAATTTATTTCAATAGCCCCAAACCCTGTAAGAACCATCACTCTTACAGTTGTATTACTAGATTCAGAGAAGTTTCATGATTCTATTTTAATAAGGTCTGACCTTTTGGTTAGGCCCCAAATTCTATCCTTCTGAAGAGGATGGGACAGGTACATTATGATACAAGAGAGGAAAAGGCAGGGCTCCTAAGTATTTCTAAAGAAGAAAATATCATAAATTATAGTCAAGAAGGGGAAGATTACAAAAGTAAAGCTTTATTAACAGGGAGGATTTTGAGTTAGGCTTTGAAGAATAGAAAAAAAAATCAAATGTTATTGTAAACAGAGGAGAAGCATCAATTTCTCGTGTTTTCATATTAACATAACTATATTTTAATATAGAGAATTTTCAAAAATAGAAAAATATAAAGTAGAGAAAATTTTCATATTCACCTAAATACAGCCATGGATAACCTTTGTTCAAAGTTCTTAAATTTGGAGTATACTATGTGGAGGGTATTCAAAGAGATATATGAACAGATTAGAAAAAGAACAACAGGTAGTTTGGTTTGACTGACAAAGAAGCCACCCATAGGACAATGGTGATGTGTGTTCTTCAATAGGTTAAAATATCGATACTGAGTCACAGGCTAATCAAGTGTAACATGCAATGAGGTGAATTTAGATGGCTAGGTATTCACTGAAATATAATTTTACAAACATTATATTACTAAATCAAGTTAACCCTGAGATAGAAATCCATTCATTATCCAACAGATGTCCATTTTGACCCTGTTGGAATAAGTAGTGTAGAGGAGTCAGTGGATTACAAGAAGGAAATTTAGGTCCACAAACCTCTTAACAAACATATTTGTGTTTTTATGCCTTTTCTATCATTTGTACAGGTTTTGGTGTGAGAAGAGTAAATGATCCAGGACTTGAAACTGAAGTCTCATTACACGAATGAGTACATGGCTTATCTTTTGACAGATTCAATTGCTTAGTAATTATAAATTAACACATACACACACATCATTGCTTCTTCAAGACAATGCTGCAATTCATGGGGTCGCAAAGAGTCGGACACGACTGAGCGACTGAACTGAACTGAACATACTAAAATATACGATTTTCTTCTCTTTTGATATATTAAACTCCCAGAATAAAAGAGTTCTCTCAAATTTAAAACTCAAAGAGATAAAAAGCAAACAAAACTCTTACTTGGTAATCACCCCCATACTTTAGTTTCAGCAAGCTGAGAGTTAATGTAAAAGAAGTTACTATGCTTTTTGTCAGGAAGACTTTTGTTTTAACTTGCATGGATTCCCTCCTTGCTATGTCCCCCCCCTGGAGAAATCTAATATAAAATCCTAAATCCACATTTCTCAGAGGAAGCACTGGCTTTGAACAGCAGGAGTGTCATAAGGCTTGCTGCCATCTGGGTTCCCATCATCTTCCTCTGGACACCTCCCAAAATCGGGGTTTTATTTCTATTCCAGACACAACTTAGAATGCAGCTCCTAATGCTCTTGAAGGGACCGTGAAGTTGTCAATGAAATCTGAAGCTGGAGGAAAGAAGACCCTGTCCACTTGCTAAGAGCCTACACATGCAGTGAAGCACTTGAGCACAGAAATGCAAATGGACAAAACGTGGGCACCAATCAATGGTGAAAAACACTCCACTTGGCACAGGTCAAGTTCATCCTAGACTTCTTATTTCTGCCTTCAGATCAGCATGGGAACACAGAAACAGGACAGGGAAGATGCAGATCTGTGAAAACATCCTCATTTCCCACATGGAACAGGGAAAGATGGATGTAAAGAATGTGTCTTGGCTAATCTGGACAGAGCATGCTATCCTTTGGGAAAACATCTGGGTTTCACAGAATAGAAGGCAAGAATTCCAAGCTCTCTCACTCTGCTTGACTTCAGTCATTCTTATACTGCTGTCACTGAAGAAAAATGTATTTGTAAATTTCTCCAAAACTGACGATGTTTTGTATATATGTGTCAAGTTCTCTTAGGCTGCATTCAACCTTCTATTCACTATTTTACGTGTAGAATACCTGTCACAACTAAGCTGGGCTATGTTTGGTTACTCAGCATTGGTCATAATTGAAATTCCATTGCCAAACATTCAAAATAAAGCTAACTATAAATGTTTTTCTTACAGTCTGTGGCTGAATGTGTAATATATACTAACAACAACAAAAAAAATTATTTGTGGCCAATCAGTGGCTTCTAATCCCTAGAAATGATTTAGACTATATAAAGGATATTGCAAGGCCTCCAAAATAGTGTGTTAAAGTACAGATTATTCAGCAGATGCTAATTATACATTTGCATGTACACATGGGTATTTGATAATTATATCTGTTGGGATAAATATGCACTCAATTAATATAATCATGCATTTACTTCCTGTCTAACAAATTCCACTCCTACATATACAAAGTTACAGCATATTTGGGGCCACTTTCACTATGCACATTGTCATAAGTGTTTCTGGCTTAGAATGTACGAAATAATCATTTCTGATAGGTTAAAAAAATAAGGGGTTAAGGTTGAAAAACCTGCAGCTAAAGCAACTGTATTGGTTAGGTGGCTAAAGGAGACGGTACAGGTCACAGACCCGCACCTGTGTCTGTCACTGACCATACAAAGGAGAGCACTTAGCCAGTTATCTTTGTTTCCCTTGTTATAAGATTAAGCTTTATCCATGCAATCTAAAAAACCAGTACGAATGAACTGATTTTCAAAACAGAAATAGAGTCACAGATGTAGAAAACAAACTTGTAGTTATCAGGGAGGAAAGGAAGAGAAGTATAAATTGGGAGATTGGGACTGACAGATATACACTACCATATATAAAATAGATAACGAATAAGGCTCTATTTATAGCATCTGGAACTCTACTCAAAGCTCTATAATGACCTATATGGGAAAGGAACTAAAAAAAAAAACGAGTGGATATACATACATGCATAACTGATTCACTTTGCTATACAGGAGAAATTAACACAACATTGTAAATACCGTACACTCCAATAAATTGAAAAAATAAGCCCTGTAGCTCATAAATTTGTTTTATACCATATATTTATAAAAATCTATAAATATATTTCATATATTCATAATATACTTATGTGCATAATACATATATATTTAAACAAACAAACAAAAAAGCTAGGGAAACAAAGTAAAGACCACTATCCCTTACTTCTATTTAATACAGTTAGCTTCTTCCACGCCAACAATTTAGGAAAACTTTATAAAGTGTGATACCTGGGGAGAACATATATAACTATAATCTATAATTAGATTATAACTAATCTATTACTTCTGCCTTCTACCAATTTTGAAATAATGGCAACATGCTTAAGACAATGCCAAAAATGAGGAAGAGAAAAACTATTCCTCTTCTTCTTACTGAAGTTGGACTGTTTTGAAGTTCAAATTTTGAATACTCATCATTTCCCCAGGATCAGTAATTAGATATTTGCTTAAGCAAATGGAAACAACCTAAAGATGCCTCATCTGCCTCCCCTGTATCTTCTCTCCTTTTTGTTTTTCATCCAGCCTTGCCAGGAAGAATAAACATGAGCTGAATCACCCGCACTATTCTCTTACTGTGGATTTATTTCCAAGTAGCAGTGATATAATCACTTCTTCCATTTCTCCCTGTCAGGGTGTGGTTCCCACACAAGAAAGAGCCATGCCATATTCCACCCTCAGCTTCTCCATCAAGCACCTCCCAGAAAGTCTGCATAACCCACACATCTTCAGGCCTGCTCTGATGGAGAGACCAGAGAAGCCTTCTAAATTGTGTCAAATTTTCACTTATCTGAAAGATATATTTAAATAGTTTTTATGACGGGCCAGATGAAACCTTGAATCTACCAAATCAGTTGGTTTGGGTTACTATACAAAACTTTTCCTAATCAAAAATATACATCATTTTATTTTTGCTGTGGTCACTTACTTCAGACTAATCATTAATTTGCTTACATGCAATAATGAAACCAAAATAAAATGGTAGATGGCCACAAAACAGTGCCTCGGGATGAAAATACTTAAATACAAAAAATGTCCAACATAAGGAATTTAATGATTTAATAATGATATTCATAAGAGGTATCAGTGCTTCCAAAAACAGAATGGTAGGTCTGAGGTAAAATATAATTTGTTAGTAAAGTTTTGCTTTGTTTTCTATTACATTTAAGTCAAACTGGCTTTTATTCACATTGAAATGCCACTGGTAACTCCTAATGGATTTTCTTTAAAAAAAATAAGTGAGGAAAAGCACAGAATAATTCAAATATTTATACTGAATCACTTATTATCACATAATATTTAACACAAAGATTTCTCCCTTTAAAAATTGTTCAGGGGCAATATTTATGCCTATTTTATTTGAATAGAGAAGACAGAAGTTACCCTTTGTAGATGTTCCATGATATAATTTCAGTTATCAAGCATCAGTTCAGTTGCTCAGTTGTGTCTGACTCTTTGTGACCCCATGGACTGCAGCACGCCAGGCCTCCCTGTCCATCACAACTCACAGAGCCTACTCAAACTCATGTCCATCATGTCAGTGATGCCATCCAACCATCTCATTCTCTGTTGTCCCCTTCTCCTCCCACCTTCAATCTTTTCCATCATCAGGGTCTTTTCCAATGTCAGTTCTTTGCATCAGGTGGCCAAAGTACTGGAGTTTCAGCTTCAACATCAGTCCTTCCAATGAATATTCAGGACTGATTTCCTTTAGGATGGACTGGTTGGATCTCCTTGCAGTCCAAGGGACTCTCAAGAGTCTTCTCCAACACTACAGTTAAAAATCATCAGTTCTCTGGTGCTCAGCCTTCTTCACAGTCCAACTCTCACATCCATACATGACTACTGGAAAAACCACAGCATTGACTAGATGGAACTTTGTTGCTAAAGTAATGTCTCTGCTTTTTAATATGCTGTCTGATTTGGTCATAGCTTTTCTTCCAAGGAGCAAGTGTCTTAATTTCATGGCTGCAGTCACCATCTGCAGTGATTCTGGAGCCCAAGAAGTTAGTCTCTCACTGTTTCCACTGTTTTCCCATCTATTTGCCATGAGTGATGGGACCAGATGCAAAACCTAATAGATTTATCCTTCCATTTCTGCTCAAAAAACCATGCTGGCAATAATTCCAGTGCCCATTTCAGTCACAACTTTGAGAAATATGCTGTGGAGTTGTCCTACAAAGAAATTCTCCCATCACATTTCAAAGTAACACCTATGCTGACTCCTTGATCCCCCTGGTTAACTCTCACTGCTCTTACTGACAGCCCCCAGAACAGCTGGTTTTAAAGAATACCATTTAACTTTCAAAACACATTGCCTATGTGAATGTAAATCATATTAGAGCAATTAACTTGAATTTGTAGGCGTCTTCACTGAAAACACTTCAATTATTTCAACAAAGTAACAGTACACTGATTTCATTTCTACTTTCTTCGACTGTTATCAACAACAGGAAATTCTTAGGGAAAGTCTATATGCAGTAAGCAAGCAAGATAGGTGGATATCAAGGGAGGTGTAAACTCAAAACAGATGCTACTTCTCTTTTCGGTGAGGGAGAGATTCTGTTTTAAGCATGATTCAATTTGCATACGGAGAAGGCAATGGCAATCCACTCCAGTACTCTTGCCTGGAAAATCCCATGGACAGGGGAGCCTGGTAGGCTGCAGTCCATGGGGTCACTAAGAGTCAGACACGACTGAGCAACTTCACTTTCACTTTCATGCATTGGAGAAGGAAATGGCAACCCACTCCACTGTTCTTGCCTGGAGAATCCCAGGGACAGGCGAGCCTGGTGGGCTGCTGTCTCTAGGGTCCCACAGAGTCAGACACAACTGAAGCAACTTAGCAGCAGCAGCAATTTGCATAACCTTAAAAACAGAGCTAAAATTTGCTTTTTAAGGATTGACTACAGATTATACTCACTTTCATAGATTATAATCTCTCAATTCAGTAAATTATACATGGAAATAAATCAAGTTAAAAAGAAGAGGTGGAATTTTAGAATCTAAGTAAATTTTGTATTTGTATAGACCAAAGTTTAAAACTTTGTTGATAACAAGGCCAAATGTAAAATGGGGAATGGGGAATAAACAAACTAGGTAATTGAAACAGAAACGAATTACATGGATAGTGGTCAATATAAACTTTAAATATGCATATACTGTCTCAGTGAGATTGAGGCTCTTTCATATTAAGAATAATTAGCATACAATAAATTGAACAAAATATATGTGTGGATAGATGAGTGTCTATATAACCCTAGAAAAGAGCTGACTAGTCAATCAGATACTAAGATAGTGTAGCAATGCTAAGGATAAAAATATTTTTATAGTTACTCCTTCCCTCAAGCCATCAAACCAACAATACCCTTCCAAGGTTTTAAGATAAGCCATGGCTTCTTAAAGTTATTACTCAGTATGCTGTGTCTGTACGACAAGCATAAAATAGTCTTCAATACAGAGTTAAACAGTTCTTAAGAAGGGGATCTCCACTAGTATTTTTTTAGTTTAATGTTGATAGGATTCAGATGATAAATAAATTCTTCAGCATGCCCTACCCAAGGGCAAGTAAAGATGCAGAATTTCTCCTTCCTTTTATGGTCATGGATACAACAGTCTAAGTGATACATGGGTTCAAGTTTCAAGAGTTTATTACTTTTACAAAGTCTAAGAAATGCAAGATTGGAAAGCAATGTTGGCTCTCTTATAGACGGAAAGGGTGATACTGGAAATGTCTAAATATATATATATTTTTAATGATCTAAATGTTTCTAATGCTCAAGCCAGAAGCTTAGCAAAACTACAACTGCATTAAAAGATTTGCATTTCGAAAAAGTGCATGTGTCAGGGCACCAGAAGGTTGCTAATATACTTTACAGAGTTTAAAAAGCAGTTTTCTCCTTTTTAAACCACTGAACCAATGAACTGTGAACAACCTACATCAAAACAAATTGCTATTAGATGGAAACAAAAATAATTTATACATTTGAAGCAAGAGGAAATAAAACATAGAGATATTTTAATGCCCCATTTTTCAATTTTGGGTGACAAATATCAGAATTTCCTATGGACTTCGATTGATTACAAATTTGACAGAAAATTCCAGTTAAAAGTACTCAGGGCTTATTGACAGGCTATCAACCCTCATTCCTCAGTGTATTTAGTTTATTCAAACTTTAAGCCAAATACACACTCTACAATAATCTCATGTAAGTATTACTTAGATTCTTCTTTGTATTTTTCCGTATCCTTTAAAATTTAAATATTTTTGAAACATTATTCAACATCTATGGCTTGATATTTTTCCATTCACTCAATAATATCTTTTGAAGTGAAGCTAATTTTGATAAAACTCAAGTCATCAATGCAATTTTTTTAGAAACTGTGATTTTGGGTTGTAAGGTTTGTGGTTTTATGGTTTTGTGGTTATGGTGAAATATTTCCTAATTCAAATGACAAAGATTTTCTTCTATGCTTACTTTCAGGAGTTTTATGGTTTTTATGCCTTTTTAAAATGTGGATCTATGAGTTAATTTTTGTACCTGGAGCAAGGTATGATTCAAAGTTTTGTTTTTTGACATATGGGTATGCACCTTTTCTAGCACCATTTTTTTTTTTTTAATTTCATGGACAAACAAGTTGATACAGACATACAATGAAATACTATTCAGCACTAAAAAGGAATTAACTACTGATACACACATCAACCTGGATTAATTTTGAAATAATTATGCTTTATGTAAAACAGGCAAAAAAGTATGTATACTGCATGACCCCATTCATACAAAATTCTAGACATTAAAAAATCAACTATAGTGACAGAGAGGATCAGTGTTTGCTTAGGGAATGCTGAGAGCCAAACTATTAGAGGGGGGCCAAGATGGAGGAATTACAAATGTGATACGGGTTTCACAGGTATATACATATACTAAGGCTTATCACATTGTAGGTCTTTAATATGTGCTACATGCTGCTGCTAAGTCGCTTCAGTCATGTCCGACTCTGTGCGACCCCATAGACGGCAGCCCACCAGGCTCCGCTGTCCCTGGGATTCTCCAGGCAAGAACGCTGGAGTGGGTTGCCATTTCCTTCTCCAATGCAGGAAGGTGAAAAGTGAAAGTGAAGTCGCTCAGTCGTGTCTGACTCTTACCGACCTCATGGACTGCAGCCTACCAGGCTCCTCCATCCATAGGATTTTCCAGGCAAGAGTACTAGAGTGGGGTGCCACTGCCTTCTCCGAATATGTGCAACATATTATATATCAATTATATGTCAACAGATATATATGGGCTTCCCTGGTGGCTCAGTGGTAAAGAATCTGCCTGTCAATGCAGGAGACACAGGTTCGATTTCTGGGTCTGGAAGATTCCCTGGAGAAGGAAATGGCAACCCAATCCAGTATTCTTGCCTGGGAAATCTCATAGACAAGAGGAGCCTTGAGTCCATGGGGTCACAAAAGAGTAGGACACAACACAGCAACTAAACAACAAGTGTGTATATATTCACACAAACATGAATATATAAGCAAGTGCTTCTTAATAGTTAACATTCATAATCGAGTCATATCACATTGTTCTCAACAAGGCAAGAATCTTTAGAAAAGTTTTGTTCATCTGTGTGGTTAAGTGCGGTTGGTTGCTTTGCAAGCTTGCTTCCTGAGAGAAGAATTTGATGAAGGGTTTAAAAACAGATCTGAACAATCTAAACAATATAAATAGCTATCATTTAATTAATCACATTTACATTCCTCATCGTTTAGTTACACCACAAGTCACAAGGTTCAGGAAAATTATGAGATCAACAACACTTAGCAACTAGTTAGATGAAAACCTTTAGAAAACTCTATCACTATAAGTGTAATAGATTTGTCACTGAAAAATGCCACTGAAGATAATTCTGAAGCTATTATAGTTAAAAAGACAAAAATAAAAAGTTGATATAAGAGGGAAAGATCAGAATGTGGCAGCAAGGTCTGATGGAGTTCTGGGCTAACCGTAGCAACCCGGAGCACAAGAAACTATGGTAATGGGAACTTCGGGGAGACCCAGACAGGGCTAGACTGCAGGACTTGCAAGCCCACACTGCAGACGTGACAGCTCTTCACACTTGGATATTCACCCTGAGGTTATACACTTTTCTGTGATCACTGAAGTGCTATTTAAACATGTGACTATTTCCTAGAATAGTAATTTCCTACACCACTGTTTTTGTATGAGAACCACATTTGGTTCCTTAAGTAATAAGGTATTAATTCACTACCCATAAAAAGGATGAGATTTATTTTCTCATCAAATATTAAGTGCAGCACATTGCATTAGACTTGAATTTGAAATGTGATTCCTAAGCATGGGTAGTGTTCTGGGAAGCATTTCCCTCTCACATTTTTCTCTCCTTGACACTTTATAATTTAAATCTATATTGTCATGATGTAGAAAATACAAACAGCCTTTTTTTTCTAAATACAATGGGAATAAATATTATGCTTGACCTAACAAAAATTATAAACAAAGAGTACATTACACTGCTTTGTTATCAACAGGAAGAAGAAAATACAGAATGTTTATTTTCTTCCCTTCAATATACTTTTAAACTGCTAAGCACATCTTAAATTTTTCAACTTTATCAGTAATTGATAATCAGTAATTCATGGTGTCTGAAATACATATCATGAAGTATTAGGCAGGTTAATCACTGCAGTTTTGTCATTAATAGCGCTATCAGCAAAAATATACCTCTGGAAACCATAGTATACTACAGAAATAGAAAGTCTCAGTTCAGCTATTGTTCGTATACAGAGAGAAAACTGGAAGACAAACTTTATGAGACTCTGAGTTCTTTAGGACTAGCTTTGAAGGATTATAGATCATGTATGTGAAGGTTATAAACCAGGGTTCCCAGGAAAGCTGAATACAGAACAAAATCACCAGTGGAATAGGAATTGAAAATATCTCCTCTGAAAAGAAATACAGTGAATGTAAAATGTATATATAGCAAGTTTCATTTATAGACCAATACACTCTCTTTGGCAGGGGCCATTTTAAAAACTACTGTCACAAATCTATGAAAAAGGGTACATGTGGGCGTACTGTTTGCTCTAGGATTTAGGTGTATTTCTACTTCAAGAAAGAAGTTAGCCAAGAAACGACTGTTTAGGAATCTGCAGGAACAGCTGAGCCTCCCTTGTTTTCTTCAATCATGTTCCTAAAAAACAGACTGGCAGGTTTGGGAGTTGAATTCTAACTTTGCTGTTTGAATATAAGAATAACAACAGCATATCAAAAGCTGATGATCAAACCCTACTATTTTGATAATATGCCCACTAAAAACAGCTCAGTGAATGACAGAGGTTGGTCCCAAGGGTGAATCATTAAGGCCATACTTCCATGTCTGAAGATGAGAAGATCTGAAAGAACAGACCTGAGTAGACCATCAGTAACCCTCAGTATCTGAAAGCTTCTTGAGGGCAGGGACTGTCTAATTTACCACTGGATCCTACGTGCCTAGCACAGATCCTAAAACATGGTAAGTACTCTGCACCTATTTATGAAATGAAAGGGGGAATACAAAAAAAAAAAATTATATGTGATGTGAACTGCCTAGAAACTATAACATTTTAAGAGGAAGAATGACTATGAAACACAGTTCAGCCTTTTTCTTTGGAAATTCCAGAGTGGACTCCAAAAGCCAAATGTTAAGGCTATAGTGCTCAAAGTCTCCAGCCTCAGCACTTCCTTGTGTAGATGGCTCTGATCATCTCAGTTCTGGGTCCTGCTGTAAAATATCACCCCTGCCTTGGGGTCTTCTCATCACCTGGAATAGTCTCTCTCTAAATGCATTTCCTATGTCTCTCCCCATATAAAATCTATATAACCGTCTCTTTCAAATACTACCTTCACCAGTAAGCCTTTCCTGTTTATTCTTGCTGTAAGTAATTTCTCCATCTTTTGAATGATAAAGTATTTTATAAGTAGTTTTTCAGGAGTGTTTCACATTGATTCAATTTTTAAAAATCTAGGGAAAAATTACAAAGCAATGAGGACATGTTTCATGATGAATCCATAATGAACACATTCAGTTTCTATGCTGCTCTTACTTTTTATTCATTCTATTCATTTTTGCCTAAAATATCATTACTAGCCCCCAATGCTGCCCTTTCCCTCATACAAGTATTCTATTACCCAGCTAGACAGTCGTTTTCTTCAAAATTACCTTCCCTGACTTTCTCTGTATCTCCAATCCCAGGTGAATTAGGCACACACCCATATGCTTCCATAATAGCATGAGCACATCTCCTTCTTTATTAAGTATGCTACAATTAAAAAGGAAAACGACTCTCACTGAACCAAGTCCCTTGAAGAAAGGGAGGGCACCTTAGTTGTCATAAAGTCATCACTTTACCAGGCACCACAGTGGTTGCTCACCATTTTATGAATACGTAGATTCATTTCTATTTATGTATCACCTGTATTGGACTGTGAGCTCTTTGAGGACAAGAAATTTCTAATTCAATATGTTTGTACATAGCAGGTATTAAAATATCTGATCAATGAATAAATGAATCATACAACTTTCAAGCCAGAAGTAATTATAGATACTTGAGACACCACTTGCCTCTTTCACAGAGAAGATATGAAGATCAAGCTAAGTTATATCAATTTATTCATGGAATCAAGATCTAGGCATAAGTTTTTGACATTTTTGAATGAATGACTGAATAAAATGAACAAATGAATGATTAATCATATCTGAACACTAAGCGACAAGCAGTCATTGCTTACTAGATATTCAGAAATGAGACCTCTGTTCATTAAAATTTAATAAACTTGCTGCTGCCAACCTTTTTTTATGAATTCTCCTAGGATCAATGAAGACCTGATAGTTATATGTAATTCATTAAAATAGAAACACCAGCATGTTATTTTCAAAGTACTGCAATTGAACCATTAATAACTTTGAAATATAACAGGTTTTTGCTTAATCAGCAAAATCTTTTATGTACAAGGGTTCCATAGATTCTGGAGGTGCTAAATTACAAATAATACAATTTATCAACATCATGAGAAGTTAGCACTTGGGCCTGAAAATCTCAGAAGTATTAAACTAGGACCAGGAATTTTATGAATAAGATGGAAGGCCCCTCCTTCCATACCTCTCTCTCTTTCCGCTCAAAGTAACTTTAAGGCAATGTGACAGCTACTTGAACATTACCTGTCGAAAATAAAGACTCAGAGTGGATCTCTCTGGAACCTTGCATCCCTATCTCTCCTAAACCAGCTATGAAGAAATTGGTAATTAGGCTGCTAGAGACAATTGGGCTAAAGGCATTCTGAACCAAGTGGTTTTGAAAGGCTGATTATTAATCTTTGGTAAAACACAAATAAGGGAACACAGGAGACGGATTCACAGATGGAATAGACAGAGAGAAGATCAGGACTGCATGTCTTAGGTATACTTGACTTTTCTATACCACTATAAGACATTCGAGATTATTTTTAATGTGGTAAAAATAGTCACTAATTCAAACGAAGTTAAAATCAAAAGCCACGTGAAAAATTCTAGCATATATCAGAGTTTTCCCCAATTTTAGAGGCATACAAAGGACTCTTTTTTCCACAGAATTCAGAAGAAATGTTAATATTTATAAAGTTTCTAAAATGTTAATCTTCTCGTTCTAGGTACTTCCTAAAGTACACTTGATAATATTTGCCTCCTGGTGAGTTTCTGTATGTCATCAGCACAAATCTAACACTTCAGATGTAGCAGTACAAGCACTTATATCATCTCACCACATATAAACGTGCTTCCCAAACTTAAGTTCAGAAACATATCTGACCCCTACCTCAAGAGTTATAATCTCTTTGGGCCTTAAGACTTCCAGAAGAAAGAACTGTAACAGTCTAATCACAGGCAACAGGACCAATATTTAGCAGAAAATAGTCCACCCTACTCAACACTGCCCAAACTCTATCAGGCAGTCAATTACCCTCCAACTTATTTACGGTTTTGGATCTGCAGAAATTAATGGTAAAATCAAAATGCTTATAGTCCTTGCTGCAGACCACCAAAGAAAAGATCTTTATTAACCTCTCCTTTTGAAAAGTTCTCTCTCTCTTTAAAGAACATCTCTGATATAACTTCCTATAAAAATTGGCAGAAAAACTGAGCTCTCTAATTATCACACATCTCCATCTTTACCCACAACTACTAGTGAATCTACAATCCCCTTTATGTAGGAGCAATTCATTTTGAAAAAACAAAAATTAAGAAGACTCACACCTTGTGATTTGGCTTGTTCATTCTTTTTGATTTACTAAAACTGAGCAGTCACATAATATTCTTAGGAAAGACTTTAAAGTTCCCAATGCTTAAAAAATTCTCTAAAGAGATCTTTTGAATCTCCTCCATCAAAGAAAATTTACTGCTTTTACTGAAGGATGATATTAGTTCGTAAAACCGTAAGACCAAGGCTTCTAATGAGAAACACTGTACAATTCCTACTTGAATTATAAATCAAGATTAAAACTGACAGAATATTCAAACATATTTTTATATACATCAGAGTTCAAGATAAGGCAAACTTCTGGATACAGGAAGACATTTCCATTTTTTAAAAAAATATTCCATCAAACATGCTTTATCAGGGAAAAAGTATAAAGAAAAAAAAGCAATCTACACCTTTTATCCCCTTAATTTTACCCTCCTTTTTCTGTCCAAATTGTAAATTTTCTTCCTGTGTATATCTTGAGATGAATCAGTTTCAAAAGCAAATGAAGTACTATTCCAAGCAAATGAGTTTTGATGATAAATGTTACATGCTATTGTTAAACTAGTGAATAAAAACAGAGAGTAATGCTATCAATGTCTAGTACTCTACACCTTGTTTTCCTGTCCCTACACCACGTTTCTTGCATTAATTTGTACAGGTCAATAAATTTATATCTATGACCACATTAAAAAGTCTTATTTTAAAAAGTTGTTAGTTTTTAGTTCACCACTGATAACAATTGAGATTTGAAGCTAGAGAGAATGCTTTAAATAAGCAGAAGCCTTTTGTAAATATCAACCCAGAAACAAGTGCAGAGGACCCTTGTACAACATGGGTTTGAACAACATCAGTTCAGTGCAGTTGCTCAGTCACGTCTGTCTTTTTGTGACCCCATGGACTGCAGCACGCCAGGCTTCCCTGTCCATCACCAAATCCCAGAGCTTGCCCAAACTCATGTCCATTGAGTCAGTGGTGCCATCCAACCATCTCATC
Organism: Bos grunniens; assembly: GCF_055505025.1. Lineage (NCBI taxonomy): Eukaryota > Metazoa > Chordata > Mammalia > Artiodactyla > Bovidae > Bos > Bos grunniens. Next base: position 34,932,888 of record NC_141172.1, on the reverse strand, counting down.
CTCTGTCGTCCCCTTCTCCTCCCGCCTTCAATCTTTCCCAGCATCAGGGTCTTTTCCAATGAGTCAATTCTTCCCATTAGGTGGTCAAAGTATTAGAACTTCAGCATCAGTCCTTCCAATGAATATTCAGGAATGATTTCCTTTAGGATGAACTGGTTGCATACCCTTGCAGTGCAAGGGACTCTCAAGAGTCTTCTCCAACATCACAGTTCAAAAGCATCAATTCTTTGGCACTCAGCTTTCTTTATAGTCCAACTCTCACATACATACATGACTACCGGAAAAACCATAGCTTTGACTAGACAGACCTTTGTCGGCAAAGTGGTGCCTCTGCTTTTTAATATGCTGTCTAAATTTTTCATAGCTTTTCTTCCTAGGAGCAAGCATCTTTTAATTTCATGGCAACCAGTCACCATCTGCAGTGATTTTGGAGCCCAAGAAGTTAAAGTGTCTCACTGTTTTCATTGATTCCTATCTATTTGCCATGAAGTGATGAGACCAGATGCCATGATCATCATTCTTTCAATGTTGAATGTTTTAGCCATCTTTTTCACACTCCTTTTTCACTTGAGAAAACAAAGAGAAATTAAGGAAACAATTCCATTCACCATTGCAACGGAAAGAATAAAATACTTAGGAATATATCTACCAAAAGAAACTAAAGACCTATATATAGAAAACTATAAAACACTGGTGAAAGAAATCAAAGAGGACACTAATAGATGGAGGAATATACCATGTTCATGGATTGGAAGAATCAATATAGTGAAAATGAGTATACTACCCAAAGCAATTTAGAGATTCAATGCAATCCCTATCAAGCTACCAATGGTATTCTTCACAGAGCTAGAACAAATAATTTCACAATTTGTATGGAAATACAAAAAACCTCGAATAGCCAAAGCGATCCTGAGAAAGAAGAATGGAACTGGAGGAATCAACCTACCTGACTTCAGGCTCTACTACAAAGCCACAGTTATCAAGACAGTATGGTACTGGCACAAAGACAGAAATATAGATCAATGGAACAAAATAGAAAGCCCAGAGATAAATCCATGCACATATGGACACCTTATCTTTGACAAAGGAGGCAAGAATATACAATGGATTAAAGACAATCTCTTTAACAAGTGGTGCTGGGAAAACTGGTCAACCACTTGTAAAAGAATGAAACTAGAACACTTTCTAACACCATACACAAAAATAAACTCAAAATGGATTAAAGATCTAAACGTAAGACCAGAAACTATAAAACTCCTAGAGGAGAACATAGGCAAAACACTCTCCGACATACATCACACCAGGATCCTCTATGACCCACCTCCCAGAATATCGGAAATAAAAACAAAAATAAACAAATGGGACCTAATTAACCTTAAAAGCTTCTGCACATCAAAGGAAACTATTAGCAAGGTGAAAAGGCAGCCTTCAGAATGGGAGAAAATAATAGCAAATGAAGCAACCGACAAACAACTAATCTCAAAAATATACAAGCAACTCCTACAGCTCAACTCCAGAAAAATAAATGACCCAATCAAAAAATGGGCCAAAGAACTAAACAGACATTTCTCCAAAGAAGACATACAGATGGCTAACAAACACATGAAAAGATGCTCAACATCACTCACTATCAGAGAAATACAAATCAAAACCACTATGAGGTACCATTTCACACCAGTCAGAATGGCTGCTATCCAAAAGTCTACAAATAATAAATTCTGGAGAGGGTGTGGAGAAAAGGGAACCCTCTTACACTGTTGGTGGGAATGCAAACTAGTACAGCCACTATGGAGAACAGTGTGGAGACTCCTTAAAAAACTGGAAATAGAACTGCCTTATGATCCAGCAATCCCACTGCTGGGCATACACACTGAGGAAACCAGAAGGGAAAGAGACACGTGTACCCCAATGTTCATCGCAGCACTGTTTATAATAGCCAGGACATGGAAGCAACCTAGATGTCCATCAGCAGATGAATGGATAAGAAAGCTATGGTACATATACACAATGGAGTATTACTCAGCCATTAAAAAGAATACATTTGAATCAGTTCTAATGAGGTGGATGAAACTGGAGCCTATTATACAGAGTGAAGTAAGCCAGAAGGAAAAACACCAATACAGTATACTAACGCATATATATGGAATTTAGAAAGATGGTAACAATAACCCTGTGTACGAGACAGCAAAAGAGACAGTGATGTATAGAACAGTCTTATGGACTCTGAGGGAGAGGGAGAGGGTGGGAAGATTTGGGAGAATAGCATTGAAACATGTAAAATATCATGTATGAAACGAGATGCCAGTCCAGGTTCGATGCACGATACTGGATGCTTGGGGCTAGTGCACTGGGACGACCCAGAGGGACGGTATGGGGAGGGAGGAGGGAGGAGGGTCCAGGATGGGGAACACATGTATACCTGTGGCAGATTCATTTTGATATTTGGCAAAACTAATACAATTATGTAAAGTTTAAAAATAAAATAAAATTAAAAAAATTAAAAAAAAAAGAGGCTCTTTAGTTCCTCTTCACTTTCTGCCATAAGGGTGATATCATCTGCATGTCTGAGGTTATTGATATTTTTGCAGGCAATCTTGATTCCAGCTTGTGCTTCATCCAGTATGGCATTTCACATGATGTTAAAAAAAACAGGGTGACAATATACAGATTTTATGTACTCATTTCCCAATTTGGAACAAGTCTGTTGTTCCATGTCCATTTCTAACTATTGCTTCTTAATGTGCATTCAGATTTCTCAGGAGGCAGGTAAGGTGGTCTGGTATTTCCATCTCTTTAAGAATTTTCTACAGTTTGTTGTGATCCATACAGTCAAAGGCTTTGGCATAGTCAACAAAGCAGAAATAGATGTTTGTCTGGAACTTTCTTGCTTTTTCTGTGATCCAACAGGTGTTGGCAATTTGATCTCTGGTTCCTCTGCCTTTTCTAAATCCAGCTTGAATATATGGAAGTTCTCAGTTCATGTACTGTTGAAGCTTGGCTTGGAGAATTTTGAGCATTACTTTGCTAGCGTGTGAGATAAGCACAATTGTAATGTAGTTGGAACACAGTTTGGCATTGCCTTTCTTTGGGATAGGAATGAAAACTGACTTTTTCCGATCCTGTGGTCACTGCTGAGTTTTCCAAATTTGCTGCCATATTGAGTGCAGCACTTTAATAGCATCATCTTTTAGGATTTGAAATAGTTCAACTGGGATTCCATTACTTCCACTAGCTTTGTTCGTAGTGATGTTTCCTAAGGCCCACTTGACTTCACACTACAGTATATCTGGCTCCAGGTGAATGATCACACCATCGTGGTTATGCGAGTCATTAAGATCTTTTTTGCATAGTTCTTCTGTGTATTCTTGCCACCTCTTCTTAATATCTTCTGTTTCTGTTAGGTCCATATTGTTTCCCTCTTTTATTGAGCCCATCTTTGCATGAAATGTTACCTTGGTATCTCTAATTTTCTTGAAGAGATCTCTAGTCTTTCCCAGTCTATTGTTTTCCTCTATCTCTTTTCATTGATCACTTGAACAATATGGGTCTACTTTATATGTGGAATTTTCCAATAAACATGTATATATTCTGTAAATGTATTTTCTCTTTGTTATGATTTTAATACCATTTTGTTTGTTCTAGATTACTTTATTCCAAGTATATAGCACATAATACATATAATATATAAAATGTGTTACGTGACTATGTTATCTATAGGTTTCTTGTCAACAGTAGGCTCTTAGTAGTTAAGTTTTGAGGAAACAAATCATTATTAGTGAATTTCTGACTATTCGAAGGGTTGGCACCCTTAACCCTTACTTTGTTCAAGGATCGATTGTATAAGAGGATGAAATAGGTTTGATAATAAAGGCTCATGATTCAAGTTATCCCTCATGGTTCGTTATGATTATTTTGTACATATGCTTAGAACTCCTTCTTTAGGATAAGGAAAGATGAGTAGATGATACAAAGGTTTACTTCAGGAAGTGACTCTGGGAGCTTTGGGGTAAGAAGCCCTCATTTTTTCATATTTTACATATCATGCTTCTGGAAGTGACTGGCTTTGCCAGTCAGCAGTTTGTATTACTGGCAGCTTTTCACTTTGAAAATATCAACTTTGTTGCACACACCATTCTTGGACCACAAGGGCCCTCCTTACATCTAAGACTAAAAACCTACTGCAACACTTCCTATAGGCAGGCTCTTCTTTGTACAATACCCTATGGGCAATAATGTGTGTCTTTTATTTTGGTTTCCTCTTATTTTACAAAAAAAATAAGCACAGCCAGTCAAATTAAAGCAGACCCCAATGATAAAAACTTAGGTCAATATAGTTCATAAATTAAAGTCAAGATGAAAAAAAATCAGGCCTGTTCTAAGAATGAAGCACTGTCTCTAATTAAATGATCTGTAAATGCAATTGATAATATTTTAAATGATTTTTATGAATCATATTTTATATGATTAAAAGCATTTTAGAGATTTTATAGTATTTTTTTAGAAACCAATATACATGGTCTAACTTTGGACACTGGACTACAGTACACATTTACAATAATATATTACACAGAAACCCCAAGGGGTGAACACTCACATATATAATTTAAGATAACAAAGACAGTAACATTATTCCTATCTTGCTCTTTTTGTCTTTTGTTTCTGTCATACTCCTGACAAATTATAGAGCCATGACTTGAATAAGACACTCTCCCCAAGCAGCTCTGTAATGGAATATCATCCCTGGGTCTACTGCCGCTGCTAAGTCGCTTCAGTCGTGTCCGACTCTGTGCGACCCCATAGACGGCAGCCCACCAGGCTCCCCCGTCCCTGGGATTCTCCAGGCAAGAACACTGGAGTGGGTTGCCATTTCCTTCTCCAATGCACGAAAGTGAAAGTGAAAGTGAAAGTGAAGTCATTCAGTCGTGTCCGACTCTTAGCGACCCCATGGACTGTATCCTACCAGGCTCCTCCGTCCATGGGATTTGCCAGGCAAGAGTACTGGAGTGGGGTGCCACTGCCTTCTCCAGTCCCTGGGTCTGCATACAGTTATACCTGAAAGGGATCCTCTTGCCATCCAAGAGGCAGTTTTGTGAGGTTGAAGTCCCACTAGAGGAGCTCTTACTGCACTGTTCATTGTTGACACCAGGGAAAAGGAATAGAACAGAAGGCCCACGTGCCTCTACTCAGGGATATAGAATTCCTTCTCTGGGTCTTGGATCAGGAATTTCAAACTTGCCTCAGAACAAATACCTTATTTCCTAGTGTCTCAGTATCCTAAGTTGTTATCTGACTGTGAAGTTTAGACCATGTTGGGTCCTACACGTTGTTATTCATATTTTAACAGCTACGGACAGCAGGAGGAGAAGGGGATGACAGAGGATGAGATGGCTGGATGGCATTATCAGCTCCATGGACAGGAGTTTCAGCAACCTCTGGGAGATGGTGAAGGACAGGAAAGCCTGGTGTGCCGCAGTCCATGGGGTCACAAAGAGTGGGATATGACTGAGCGACTGAAAAACATCAGACAGCTTGATTTTGTGAGATCCCATGACTTGGTCTCAGATACTTGTCATCTCACATCAAATTAAGCCCACTATACTTAAATTTTATTTGTGTTACTAGTGTATATCTTAATTTTAAAAATATTAGCAAATATTTTCTTGGTTTATTTTTTTAAATCTTCACTATAGCTAGATAAAATGCAAGTCTATGTATAAAATGTAATTAACCAGCAATGAATAAAATATAATTAATCAGTATTAAAGAAAATTACTTAAGATTATTGATTTTGGGGGCCACAATGATACTATTCAATTAATATTATAAGGAAATGAACCTAAAAGAGTTAATCTGTATAAGAGCAGTTTTTCTCCTTCTACTAGAATATGATAACTATTTGGACAGGTTTAGCAAATCATTCACAGGGCACTTAACCCTGTGTTTTAAACATGATGTCCCTCATGCATAGCAGGTTGGTTGGGACAAAGCTAAATGACGGGCAAAGAGAAATAAAAAAGAAGAAACAGTGGATACCATTTACTGAGCAGTCATTGCAGAATTTACATTGCAAGTACTGCTCTAGCCCCTTTTCATACATTATTACTTAATTCTCAGAAAACCCAGTGGTAGTTGGGTAGTGGAAGTTATTTTACATATAAGGGGAAAAAAGGAAGGAAGGGGAGAGAGAAGAGGAGAAGGGAATGAAGGAGGAAGTGAATGATTCAACCCTGTGTGTTGTCAGTGGAGAAGCAAAGCAGAGATAATGACCCTCTGTGGTCATGGAGGACTCAGTATTGGAAGAAAATCTTGTAACTTGCAATGAAGGGCTCTTTAGTTTTCAATACTGATCTTAACAGTGAATTAGTAAAAGAACTGTGGAAAAGTCTAAAAGGTAATTTATTGCTTAGAACCAAAAACTGAAATAGGAGACACAATGTGGGAGCCTGAAAATGTAACCAGTGAATCCAGAGCATTATTATCATAAGATGGGTTCAGTACTGCATGAAAGACTGCCTGCTGCTGCTGCTGCTAAGTCGCTTCAGTCGTGTCCGACTCTGTGCGACCCCAGAGACGGCAGCCCTCCAGGCTCCCCCGTCCCTGGGATTCTCCAGGCAAGAACACTGGAGTGGGTTGCCATTTCCTTCTCTAACGCATGAAAGTAAAAAGTGAAAGGAAGTCGCTCAGTGGTGTCTGACTCTTCGCAATCCCATGGACTGCAGCCCACCAGGCTCCTCCATCCATGGGATTTTCCAGGCAAGAGTACTGGAGCGGGGTGCCATCGCCTTCTCCAAAAGACTGCCTACTAGACAAAAATAGAATTGTACACTTGAAATCCCAGTGTATATATGAATGAAACAAAACTTAGTAGGCACACTTTTGCCACTGTAATTCTGACAGAAATAGGTAGCAATATTAGATGAAAATCCATAAAAATGCTAATTTTTTAAACATCAGAAATCTATCTGGTTAAAAATCCTCCATAAGGCCATGTTTCAGAATTTGTATAATGCACTTTATATTTTAGACTTTCCCACTTCTCAGAAAACAGATTCTTCCTTTGTCCTTTCAGAATTATCAAAGAGACATATGCTACCTGATAGATTTTTCTTTCAACATCTATTCTCTAGCTATCTACTGTCATTTTTGACATAACAACATTTGAGTATGTAATATAGTAAATTGTTAGGGGGAAAAACATTTTACGCAGTGAATTTGTAGCTGAAGTACAATTGCAGTAACATGAATACATATCCCTTCAGTTGTACTGTCTCTTTTAAGAACCAGGATGTCTGTTCTTATAGCAGAAATCTAGTCCATTAGAATCTTAGTGTCTGGAGAAGTGGGTTAAGACTACATAACTTGATAATGTATGTGACTGTTATATTAAATAGTGGGACTTTTGATGTGTGAATTGAGATTATTAACAGTAAAGGTGATAATAAATACACTAATCCTAATTTATTATGCTTCAATAACCTGCTATTTGCCATAACACAAACACTTGCAAAATCTTCCACAGACGTGCTCAAAACCAACTTGCAAAACAAATAAGCCACCACCTACTGTTAAAGGGTAGTTTGAATATTTCAAAACCAACAGCTTAATAAAGATTAAGGAGTCTAATAAGCTTTCACATTTCCTTAACAAAAAAGCTTTCAGGAGACACTGAGGAAGAGAAAATCATAGTGTTCAAATGTGCTGTGTAAAGTATGATAATAAATATATGTAAGAGAGGTGGATTTTAATAACAATAACAAATACTGTTTTCTCACCAATGACTGCCCGTGAGGCACATTCTTAAGTCGACTTGCATGGCTGCTGCTATTTGTCAAAATTCGCTTCATCACTTATAGTCTCAGAGTTCTTTTCCTTTTAGCTCAGTGTTGTGATGGAATCAATACAAATCTGCTCTTAAAATATCTGTCTCTGACCTGTGTTTGTTTTAAACTGCATCATTCATAACAGTGATGGATAGGTTATGCTATTCCTCTTTGTCTGCACAAAGCGCCATAGCATAAAAAGCGCATATATTTTATGCCCAAGGTCAGCAGAAAATTAATGGATAAAGAGCTAGATAAAATGGAGTTCAAGCTGAATGGTCTGAGTGCGCTCTACAGGGTACAGACCAGGCAGGCGGTACAAAGCCCATTACACTTAAACACTCTTGAAGCATTTCAGAAGTAGAATCGTTTCCACAGGCTAACACATAAAATCACCAAGCTCTCTCATAAAAGCACCGAGCTGCCACAAAGAGCCCACAGGAATGCGCAAAGTGCTCCTTTTCCTGGGTTCCCATGGCATACTCCATCTAAGCAATAAGCCTATTTTTTACCATAAGCAATAATCCTATTTGCTGTTTATTGCTAGGGTTGAACAAGTTATGCTTTCTTGTCATTAGTAAAGCCTTTTATAGTAAACTCCTCTTTTAAAGCTTTCCTGCTAATACTCTCTACTGCTCCACCCCAGCTTTTCCTGGTGAGTGCTAGGTCTCCGTAAAGGGGTAAGGTGAGCTGGTTCCAACGAGAGCAAAGCTTCATAGTGAACAGTTGCACTCTATTTTCTGGAATATTCAACTGCAGACATATGGAAGCAAACTAAGCAGAAGTTAAGGGGTGCAGGGAGGATGAGAATTCTAAAATAAAAACCATCCATGGGTTTCGATGATCACTTATAGTATCTATACATAAATATATCAAATAAAAATGTATTCGGCAGAGTGAAGTAACTCAAAACCAGTCGTTTTCTTCATGGACCTTGCTAGGAGAACAATATTACATTTCTGAGGCAGTAACAATTAAGCAAAGTCACAGTGGAATTTTTTTTTTTTTAATCTGTCTTTCTAGATTTAGAAAACCAGTATGTGATGAATAGATAAGTGAATTTCTTCCCCTCATGTTTGCTTTGTTTTAAGGGAAACTCATAGTTAACAGCTATGATTTGTCCCTATAGTAAAGCCTGTGGAACTGTATAAATAAACTGCTCTGTAAGCTGAGGAGATTGCCCATTATCTCCGAGAGGATGCTCTGATGAGAGTCTATCAACACAAAGCCAAAACTCATCCTGAGCATCAAGAGAGGACTTTCTGGTGACAGCTCTTGCTCACGGTCTCTTTCAGGCCAATTATATGGCACTAGAAAATTATGTGAAAAAGTTAAACTTAGAAAAGAACTAAAGTTGGTGGGAACAAAAATTACATTTTAGGTGGTGATACAGAAATTAAACCCAGCAGTCAACAATTGTGACTCTGAATACAAAATGCTTTTTTTTCCCCCACATAATTTATAAACAGATACAGGTAGTATTCTGTGAGTTCTCTTATTAAATATAATAAGCAAGTTCTGCTGTCAGTAAAGCTGGATTAAACTCTTTAGTTAGCCACCAATAGGGTGTGGCTGACTCAGAACTTTATTTTACAAATAAAGAAACTGAAGCAAAAAGATTAGTAAGAGTCAGAAAATAATCTCTAAGATCTCCTCTACCCTAACAAACAGCAAAACCAAGCTCTCCCCCAAATCTTCTATGATGCTCTCTTAACATAAAAAGGTCCAGGTTTATGATCTGAGGAGAGAGGGGTTTGCTTATCAATAGCATTGCAGAAATAAGACTTTCTGCACCACATCCACAGGACAGTCACGTACATGAAATGACTTCAGGGAAATTCCTCATTTAGGGAAAAAGCAATTATGAGGAATTTGCAAGGACCATAAAAATTTTTTTAAATAGTAATAAAAGGCTGAGATGAAGAATAATGGTCCACAGCTACAAAGAGAATAAATTAAGATTAAACATCACAAAAAATTCTACAAGGGGGGTTAACAGAGGAACTGCTCAGAGAAGTACTCAAGTCATCCTCATTAGAGGCACTGAGAAATAGATTAGATAACAACCTACTGGGAAGACTAGAGAAGCCCCTTCTGAATTACATGTGTACTTTCTGGCTTGAAAAAAAAAAACAGTTAATGGAAAATGTAACAACATTTCCACCATCAAAAGAATGAAGAAAAGTTCAGTTTGTTGGGTTTCAGGAGACTAGGGAGACCCCAAATTATCTCATACAAAGCTGCAGGCCCTCTTCAAAAGTCATCCATTCTGGGTCCGTAGCAATTAGCCAGATAAGTCCCATTAATATTAAAACTGGCTTAAAGTCAGATTGAATGTGTTTTTTTCCCCTCAATTCTAAATAAATGGAGCCATCTTTCTTGACTATTAACCATATCTCTAACCTTCAGGAAAATTGCTTTTGTTTCACTTTTCCTACCTATAATATGGAAATACTAAAAGCTCTTCTCTCTCCCCTAAAAATGCTGCATAATTTGTATCACTTAAGTAAAAACATTAGTAGGAGTATTTAGGAAGCACTGCTATTTATTCTGCACTTTTCACCTATGCAAAACATTTTCTAACTACTGTTCAATATCATGACTACAATATGAATGAGGCTAATATTTACATTTTGTTTATATTTCAATTCTAGTAGAATAATTTTAGAATTCATGTGTGCATAAACTTAGCAGAAAATAATCTAATGAATATTTTACATTTCATTTCATCCTTATCTGTGCTGATACTTGGCAGTTCCAGAGACAACCTTCAGTCTTCCTCAATATAAAACCATTTCTGTCATATTCTATTAATGTCATCTCAACTTCTGTGCCAACCTGTTCATGCCTAGATATACTGCCAAGGACAAGCTATACCATTCACCTTTTAGTCTTTCTGATTGAAACCAGCCTTGACTGATCTCAAAATAAACTAGAAGCAAAAAGTAGCCACTTCTTAAAATTACAAAAATCATCCTGATCAAAATATCAGTAACTGGTGTGTGCTAAGTCGCTTCAGTTGTGTCCAGCTCTGTGCAATCCTAGGGACAGCAGTGTCCCATAGTAACAAAAGCTCTACTGACGGTGTCAATCAAGAAGCACACAGTTCCCAAAAAGTGGCTCTATAAGGTAATCAATTTGGATATTATCTACTATTGTAGCTGTTACAACACTGACCTCCTTCCTCCAACAGATTCATGGGGATACATTATTTCCTGATGGCAATATTTAGAAGGCCCTGAAAACTGCCTTAACTATTTCATTAAGGAATAATGAATTAAATAAGATAAAAGGACATGAAATAATAAAATGTCCATTAAAGCATTTTAATCTCAGAAGTTTGAAAGCACCAAGGGGACATTCTATCTATTAGGTGTTTTTGCATAGCAAAAGGAAGGTTAATATCTGAGAGAAGAGATATTTTTCTTAAACTTTCAGATATTTTGTTATTACTTAGAGCTCAGTGCACAGTTCCTGTGGGTTCTTTTCACTTTACTCCACTCAGGGAAATGAATATACATTTTCACCAGACATGCACTCTTCCCCCAAAGCTATTAAAACTCAATCGCTCAATTAATTGCCAATCTCACTTAAATGACTCACTGCTGAACTCCAAGCAAACTTTATCTAAAACCAATGATATGCTGACTTTCATAAGTAGTCACAATTTTTTAAATAAATTTAAAAAAGAAGGATGTGCATGTCCAAGAGAGGAAGGACTTTTATTAATTAGAAAATCACTATTATCAGAGAAATGTAAATCAAACCCACAATGAGCTACCATTTCACGCCAGTCAGAATGGCTGCTATCCAAAAGTCTACAAGCAATAAATGCTGGAGAGGGTGTGGAGAAAAGGGAACCCTCTTACACTGTTGGTGGGAATGCAAACTAGTACAGCCACTATGGAGAACAGTGTGGAGATTCCTTAAAACCTGGAAATAGAACTGCCATATGACCCAGCAATCCCACTGCTGGGCATACATACCGAGGAAACCAGAATTGAAAGAGACACGTGTACCCCAAAGATCATTGCAGCACTGTTTATAATAGCCAGGACATGGAAGCAACCTAGATGTCCATCAGCAGACAAATGGATAAGAAAACTGTGGTACATATACACAATGGAGTATTACTCAGCCATTAAAAAGAATACATTTGAATCAGTTCTAATGAGGTGGGTAAAACTGGAGCCTATTATACAGAGTGAAGTAAGCCAGAAAGAAAAACACCAATATAGTATACTAACACATATATATGGAATTTAGAAAGATGGTAATGATAACCCTGTATGCGAGACAGCAAAAGAGACACAGATGTATAGAACAGTCTTTTGGACTCTGTGGGAGAGGGCGAGGGTGGGATGATTTGGGAGAATGGCATTGAAACCTGTAATTTATCATATGTGAAACGAATCACCAGTCCAGGTTTGATGAATGATACAGGATGCTCGGGGCTGGTGCACTGGAATGACCCAGAGGGATGGGATGGGGAGGGAGGTGGGAGGGTTACGCCATAACCCATGGTGGATTAAATCAATGTATGGCAAAACCAATACAATATTGTAAAGTAAAAAAATAAATAAATAAATAAAACTGAGATTGAAATTAAAAAAAAAAGAAAATCACTATTATATAAATAAAGACAGGTAACAGCAAATTAATCCAGCATCAGACATAACGTCACAGGGACAATCTGGTCATCTATTTTATTAAAGTGATGCAATTAGATCACACATCAGATATGACAACAGTTATTGTACTCTGAGAACACCTTTCCATACTTTAGACTGCAAACAAGTAGAGGATCTCTAAGTCTGAACTTAATAAGGCAAAGTTTTAAAGTTTGTACTTAAACTACAGGTCTTATTTACCCAGAGTGACTTAGATTTTTCCTGAATGTAACTCAGATTGCATGTGAACATGAGAGAGAATGAAAGAATATGATTATTTATCTATATATATCAAACAGGGCCTGACTAAATTTAGTTCACAGAATCAACAAACAGGGCCTGACTAAATTTAGTTCACAGAATCGTTTTGGCACATTCCTACACTTTCTCCTCACTCCCTAACACCTTGCCTCAAATTTTCACAGAAAAAAAAAACAGTGATTTCATTCTAAGAGTATAGCAAATTCATTAAATAATTCTATATGGAGCAACCAACATACACATTCATGTTATACTGAAGGACCCTTTTGTGTGCTGTTTTTTTCTTAATTCTTCAAAATGAATTATAGGTCAATAAGCATTACTTACGACTCTGTCCTTTCCCCCACCCTATGTGCCTTTATCAGATGAAAATTTCAGTCCAGACTGACATCTCTAAAAATGTGGCTGCAAAGAAGACTTAATCTGTTTATTTTGTGAGTGGCAAAGAAGTATTTAAGCCCACAAAATTTCCATTAAAATGCAAGAAAAATTACTAAGCGTATCTATTGCTCAAGAATAATTTAGACAGGGAAAAAGTAACTGCCCAGGTTTTCAAAAGGTGTTTAAGTCGCAAAAAGAAATAGAAAATGGTTGTAATAAATGTAGTGATTCTAAACCTTTATTAAATACAGTTGACCCTTGAACAATGTGGGGGCTGGGGCACTGAACCTCTGCACAGTCGAGAATCCATACATAACTTATTGCCTGCCCCCCATATACGAGATTCCTCTGTATCTACATATCCACAGTCCCCTGGACCCTACAGTATTGTACCACATGTCCTAAGCACTGTGTTAGGTGTTAAGGAAGAAGACCAGCCTGGGCTGGTTCCTCACAAGGCTGAGTTTTGGATGTAGTTTTGCTTAACAGGAAAGGTGCCGCAAACATTTTAGCAGAAGAATGACTTGTGTCAATTTATATTTACAAATGAGATATCCCCAACAGCCTTTTAATCCTCCAATATTATAATGGATAGAATTCCATATGCATGCATTTTATGGAATAATATCTGCACAAACTATTTATCTATTCTTCTAACACCAAATCCCAAAATGTTGGAAGATTGCTGAAGGCTTTTTTGTTTCCTCTTAAATATTAATGCACACACTTTTCAAGCAATTGTTGGCACATAATACCTGCAGCAATTTCTGATTCTATCATGTTTGTAAAACATAATGTCAATATCTATAATAACTATAAACACACGATATTAAGTTTTGTTATAGTACCACTTCCAACTTACTGGAATAATTCTGCATTTCAAACAGGCTTCCAAAATAGATTCATACTATATGATGTTTGCTGGGGAAAATGGCAGTGGCTTTATGGTTATGATTCGGAACTTTAACAATTACCTATTATACTTTATGTTCTTTCTGATGTTTTCTACAATTTCACATTTCAGATGCTCCTAATATTATAAAGTCAAGATAAATAGAACTTCTGTAGATTGAGGCCATAATAATTAATTTAGTGTTATGTGTGATTCTATTTTTGTGTCTAGGTAGCTAGATACAAGTATAGGAATATTCTGGTGTTAGATAAATATCTAAATACACCAACAAAATAATCCATATTTTCACATCCATGTTTCTTCCCTGAATATCTCTGGTTGCACATTTCACAGACAGAAAGTCAAATTATTCCTCACCATCAAAGCTTCATGAATATATGCTATTCTCTGAAGGCCCAATCTCAGCACATGCCTCCATCAAACCTAGGCCAACCTAGAAAGTACCTTCGGGGGTTATTTTTCCTTTGTGGCCATATCCAATTGCTACTGATGCTGCCTTTTGAGTTACCCCATCTCTCTCTCCTCTTTCTCCCCACGGCTACTAACCCTCATCATGAACAATCTATTTTAACTTCAGTACTGAATTCATCCCATCCATTCTGCCTCCACACTGCAGTAAGAGCCATCTTTGAAAACTGCAAAAACTTCAACCTGGGTTTTCCTGATTGAAATATTTTTCCTCTAAAGGCTACCCTCAACCTCTCTTACTTTCCTTTTTCCACTTTCCCTGACATGGCTTGAACTGCCAACTATTACAACTTAGAGCTCTGTGAATACACCACATTGCTTCTGCCAATGCCATTCTCTCAGCCAGAAGTACTTTAAAATGGTCTGCTTAGAGAACTCCATGGGATCTTTCATACCTTAGCTCAAGTATTAGATCCTTTGAAAACCCTCCCTAACTTCTTAAATCAATTGGTCATCTCCTATTTCCATTCTGGCAGCATCTTCAATTCATCTTTGTCATTCTACTTACACTCAACCACAGTGTTCTAAAGACAGTCCCAGAGTAGCACTTTCAGCATCACTGGGAACTTATTAGACATGCAAATTCTTGGGCCCCAACCCAAGTCTACTGAACCAAAAAGTAGAAACAGAACCCAACCATCTATGGTTTAACAAGCCTTCCAGGTGATTCTGATACATATTTATATTTGAGAACTCCTGTTCTACTAAAATCACATATTTCCGTGTGATCTCTACATCTAATTGAGACTACCTTGATGACTTTCATCTCCCTTCCTTTTCTCTGAATATAGAATGCACATTGTTGAACATAAGAGTAAATATACTGAAATTTAGTTTGGGATTTTATCATGAATTCAGTGGTACTTTATACAGGCTCTTAACACATCCAAGCACTGTATATAGGGTACTCATTTGAAACCTGAAGGTTATCAGTGCTAAACAGTAGTATACACAAGTATTGCCAGAAGTTATCCCAGGACACATTTGCCATGAATAGTGACTAAGAATCTATGAAGCTGCTTCTATGCAAGACCATAGGATCAGGATTATTAACTCCAGTTTAAATAAGTTTATAAACTGAAATATGTGGCAGAAAATACTAAAACATAATACAGGCAGAGTTACTACCTGGTAGAAACTGATTTTTAAAGGAATAACACCATGTTATTTGAAAGGAATTCTTGCCATTCTACTAAAAATATTTAGTAGAGAAGAATTACATGGTAATCCTGTTTACCTCAGCATTTTCTTTAATAATTACCATGTGCAAAGGCATTGTAAATCGCACTTGGGGGTGGAAAATAAGAGCACAGGACGTAATATCCAGTCCTAAGTTCAAATACTTCACCATTTGGAAATACAACTTGAAAGATTTTAACTGTTGTGGTAAGATCCTGATTAACACTGCTTAGGCAAAAAAATCGCAGCCTTTCCTCTCCTCCACACATGTCTACACCATAGCTGATAACCAGGATCTCTACACATTCTTCACTACAGAATTTCTTGTGCTGATACCCTACAGAGATTTTCTGAGAGAGTAGTCTGGTGTGCTTGCAACCACTGGATTGAATTAGAAATCAAATAATAACTACAGCTTTTTAATATCATACATAGACTTCTAAGAAGCCAAATGTTAACTATGTCTAATAAACACAAAGGATATAGAGGAGTTTGGGGCTTCTGAACAACTGCATCCTCAAGTCGATGGTTTACAAACATGACGTATAAGTGGCCCTTCACTCATAGCAACTTCTCATCATATAAATGTCTCTGAGGGATATGATGGCAGAGTTCAACTAATATTAATTTGAATAACAAAAAGGGAAATAAGAGGAAAAGAGATATTCTTTGACATAATACCTTATAAAATCATTTGATGCAGAACAGCATTTTGTTTTAAATGCAGAGGTGTTGCTTAACTAACGTTTCGGAGTGGTTATTCATTTTAATGTTTCCATAAATCATTCTTTATGATACATAAGAATATAATATATTCTTTAAAATATATTTTTTATAATATACTAAAATATTTTTAAAGAAAGATACTGGTCACCAAAATACTGGTCACCTGAGGTGAACAACTGACTCACTGGAAAAATCCCTGAAGCTGGAAAAGAGTCCAGCTCCAGCTTCTACCAATAAAGTGCAAAAGGGGAAGAGGGCATCAGAGAATGAGATGGCTGGATGGCATACTGATGCAATGGACATGAACTTGAGCGAATTTTGGGAGATGGTGAGGGACAGGGAGGACTGGCATGCTGCAGTCTATGGGTCGCAAAGTCAGACACGACTGGGTGACTGAACAACAACAACAAGATAATAGAAGTCATATGCACACAATTTCAAAGTTGCTAAATACACATCACATACTAGACAAAGATTCTTTGTGTCAAGATACGCCCAACAAAAAAGTGGCAACAGCAATACTGCATTTCACAATTCATTCATTCAGACTGATTTTATTGATCACATGTGTTCATGCCAACCATTCTGGTATTTATTAGGCAATAAAAAAACAACAAGAAACCTACTGTACCCACAATAAAGAGCTCATATTTTAGAGGAAAAAAGGAATACATATATAGTTGCAGATTTAAATGCATTAATGGAATATAAGGTATTTTTATAAAGGTATTAACCACATCAAAATAGGATAATGACCATATCTATCAAAGGCATTAAGAACAGTTTTCAAAAGAGTTTTCAAAGACTCAGGTGCTGATGGACAGGAAAGATTTACCAGATGGTGCAAAAGAAGACCAGGGAATTACATGGAAGGAATAGCAGGTAGATGTATACACTGGGACAAATAGAGAATACTTAGCGGGACTGGACGGCATTTATGATGGGAAAAACTGTTACTGGGGTGGGTGGGAGCCCAGAGGTCTTGCTAAACAGTTTGCTCCTCATCCCACCGGTAAACCATCAAAGATATGTAAATAGGGCAGTGACATGATCAGATTTCACGCCTGTGCTGTAGTCATGAACATTTAAAGTGTTTCCGGGACTTAAAGAGCTCTTAAGTCATTCTACAAATGTGCAACAAGAAAGTCAGTGTAAAGAGAGGAATACATTTCTATTAACAACAGATAATGTCAGATATTAAGAGAGAATACATGAAATTAACTAAATATTTAAGGCCAAAGTGTTATCATTAGCAGTGGATATGAGCAAAGAAAATGTAGACTTGCCTTTGAAAACTAAATAAGATACTATGCAAAGAAAATGAGCATTGCCGTTGAGATAACTGGCAAATGAAGACAGATTTGAAGTAATACACAACTTTAAAACACTGAAGCAATAAGAAAATAGCTTAGAACATAGCAGCACAATCACCTATATTAATAGACCTAAAAAGTGAAGTGATGAGAGCAATTAAGTTTTCCTTCTGCAATACTGACCCAAGATATTTTGTTTCTTCAGTTTTGAATACATGCTGTAGCTTGCAGTCCCGAATAAATTTCTTATTGTTGCAAATGAAAAGAACACCTGAACACAGAGATAACATAGAACATGATGGCATGAAACAGTCAAGGTTGTTTTTGACAAGTTAATACAAAACAACCTTAAATGGGAGTTGTCCATTATGACACCATTTTCAGCCCTATTTTATGTAGTGAGCTATGATTTACAAAATTGTGTAATTACAGAAAATAGCTAACTGACCATGGAACTACTTGCAAATACAACAAAATGGTTGTTATACAATCAGTTGTATAAAAGCACCTTTGTATCAGTTCAGTTCAGTTGCTCAGTCCTGTCCAGCTCTTTGTGACTCCATGGACTGCAGCACGCGAGGCTTCCCTGTCCACCAGATCCCATAGCTTACGCAAACTCACGTCCATTGAGTTGGTGATGCCACCCAACCATCTCACCCTCTGTCCACCCCTTCCCCTCCTGCCTTCAATCTTTCCCAGCTTCAGGGTCTTTTCCAATGGGTCAGCTCTTCGCATCACGTGGTCAAAGTATTGGAGTTTCAGCTTCAGCATCAGTCCTTCCAGTGAATATTCAGGACTGATTTCATTTAAGATGGACTGGTTGGACCCTGTTGCAGTCCTAGGGACTCTCAAGAGTCTTCTCTAACACCACAGTTCAAAAGCATCAACTCTTTGGTGCTCAGCTTTCTTAATAAAGTCCAAATCTCACATCCATACATGACCACTGGAAAAACCATAGCCTTGACTAGACGGACCTTTGTTGGCAAAATAATGTCTCTGTTTTTTAATATGCTGTCTAGGTTGGTTGTAACTTTTCTCCCAAGGAGCAAGCGTCTTTTAATTTCATGGCTGCAGTCACCATCTGCAGTGATTTTGGAGAACAAGAAAATAAAGTCTCGCACTGTTTCCACTGTTTCCCATCTATTTGGCATGAAGTGATGGGACCAGATGCCATGATCTTCACTTCCTGAATGTTGAGTTTTCAGCCAACTTTTTCACTCTCCTCTTTCACTTTCATCAAGAGGCTCTTTAGGCCTTCAGTTTCTGCCATAAGGGTGGTGTCATCTGCATATCTGAGGTTATTGATATTTATCCCAGCAATCTTGATTCCAGCTTGTGCTTCCTCCAGGCCAGCGGTTCTCATGATGTACTCTGCATATAAGTTAAATAAGCAGGGTGACAATATACAGCCTTAACATACTCCTTTCCCAATTTGGAACCAGTCTGTTGTTCCATGTCCAGTTCTAACTGTTGCTTCCTGATGTGCATACAGGTTTCTCAAGAGGCAGGTCAGGTGGTCTGGTATTCACATCTCTTTAAGAATTTTCCAGAGTTTTTTGTGGTCCACATATCAAAGGCTTTGGCGTAGTAAATAAAGCGGAAGTAGATATTTTTTCTTTAACTCTCTTGCTTTTTCGATGATCCAATGGATGTTGGCAATTTGATCTCTGGTTCCTTTGACTTTCCTAAATCTAGCTTGAACATCTGGAAGTTCACGGTTCACGTACTTTTGAAGCTTGGCTTGGAGAATTTTGAGCATTACTTTACTAGCATGTACACAGCATGACCATCTAGTGATGTCCATGTGGTCAGGTGACCTTTGCATAGAATCATTATACACACATACACACAGGTAAGACGTTATGGAAAGACCCAAATAAACTTTTTGTCTAACCCTATAAAATATGTATGGGGGATTCCCTAGTGGTTCAGATGGTAAAGAATTTGCCTTCAATGTGGGAGACCCGCATTCTATCCCTGGGTCAGGAAGATCCCCTGGAGAAGGAAATGGTACCCCACTCCAGTATTCTTGCCTGGAGAATTCCATGGACAGAGGACCTATGGGCTACAGCCCATGGAGTTGCAAAGAGTCAGATACAGCTCAGCAAGTAACACTTTGACTTTCTTTCTTTCATAAAATATGCATTTTGCATATTTACATATATGCATATACACACATGTATACATATAAATATATACATGCATATGTGTGTGTGCATTCACGTGTGTGTGTCTGCTCAGTCATGTCTGACTCTTTGCTACTCCACAGATTGTAGCCCACCAGGCTCCACTGTCCATGGAATTTCCCAGACAAGAATACTGGAGTGGGTTGCCATTTTCTATTCCAGGGGATCTTCCTGATCCAGGGATTGAACTCCTGTCTCTTGTGTCTACTGCACTGGCAGGTGGATTCTTTATCACTACCCCACCTATATACATGGGGGGGTGTGTGTGTGTGTGTGTAATGTTTTAATGGGTAGTTAACTGGGCTGAAATTTTCTTGAGCAAGGAAGGAAGAAACAACTGCGTTTGTAGTGGTTCTATGAAAGCTGGAAGCCAAATATGGTTGATTATATATGCACTGATATCCTGTTCTCCAGTAGACGTGGTGAACAAACAATGAAAAGCAGTTTTGTGGTTGATATTAACATCCTAATTTTCAGTAATTTGAAAATTAGATATTGTACTGTCATATTCATATTTACATGGCATACACTGTACTAAAAAGAATGTTTTTAGCTCAATAACTGATTGCTACTGAGAACAGTCCAAAGAATCAGCTCTAGGACAGTGAGTACCCAGAAGCTGGATACACATAGATAAATCCAAAACAAATGTGCTAATCTTTCAGATCAATAAATAGAAAAAGACTTACTAAACCTAAAGAAAGCAAAGAGTAATAGGAAAGATTAGAAACTAGTGAAATATTTTAAAAATACCAGTAAAAAGAATAATAAAACAAAATTATCAATTGAACACTATAATTAAAAACTTCTAATGACTCTGGTTAAAATAAATGGAATAGAAAAAAAAGGAAATAGGAATTAATATAACTCGAAAAATAAAAGGAGGGATAGAGCAAAAGATAATTTAGATTTTTAAATATTCAATAGAATAATAAGAAAAAAGTATATGCATAAATTTCAAAAGTTAAATGAAAGTAAGGCCCCAGTAAATTATTGAAATTGACAAGGTTTTAAAAATTTAAAACCTTTAAATGACAAGGATGACCCAGAGGGATGGTATGGGGAGGGAGGAGGGAGGAGGGTTCAGGACGGGGAACACATGTATAATTTTTTTTAAATTAAAATTGAATAAAATTTAAAAAAATAAATAAATAAATAAATAAAAAATAAAAACTGAGGTATGCATAATTAAAACTAAAAATGTTTAATAGATATATTCTTTTAAAAAAAATAAAAAAAAATAAACATTCAATAGAATAATAAAAGTATGTGCATAAATTTCAAAAGTTAAATGAAAGTAAGGCCCCAAGTAAATTATTGAAATTGACAAGGTTTTAAAAATGGTCATGATAAAGAAACTTGAAAAGGTTCCCATAAAAGCTTGGGAACTCACTCTAGGACAGAGGCAGTGCTTCAAATCAGAGAAAGAATGGACTAGTCAAGAAATGGAGTTGGAAAAACTATGTATCCAGGTAAAGAAACAAAATTACATCACTACTTCACACCAGAGGAAAGTCAACTTCCAATGAGTTAAAGATGCAAATATGAAAAAGTCAATCTTGTTGATTATAATATATTTATAACTTTGGCACAAAAATAGTTTCTTAGACATAATGAGAAAGCAATAATCATTAAGGAAGACTGATATATTTGACTAAATGAAAATTAAAAACTCGAAATCAGTTTAAGCAAAACAAATCATTACAAGGTAATAGGATAGCCTTAGACCTAGAGATTAGATTTGCAATGTATCTAACTCAGAATTAGTAAAGGAACTTTTATACACTAATAACAATGATGATCTAATATGGAAAAATGGAAAAGGACAATAACTAACAACTTACAGAAGATGAAATGCAAATTAAGTATAAGCATATATTCAGCTTCATTAGGAACCACAGAAACAATTTATTAATGAGACAAATTTGGAAATATCTATTAAAGTTGAAGAGTCTTCTTTTTAATATAATTTATTTATTTATTTATTTTGCTATTCAGTTTCACAAATTAAACAGGCAAATCTCTGGAGAATTTCTCCCTTATGTAAATAAAGAGACACATGTAAGAATAACAACTGCAGTACTATTTAGAGCTTGAAATAACCAGAAATCACCTAGAGGCTAATTAACTTAAAAAGGATTAACAAACTATGATTTATTAATTCAATGGAATATTTGAGGAAATAAAAATCAATGATCTAGACTATAGGTTTTAATAAGGACATTTTCTCCAAAGGAACTGACATTAGCACGTAATTTTGTTCTTTATAGTCTGATTATTTTATGGATTTTTAAAATGTGATACTGAACACACAAACCAAGTAGAATACCATTTATGTAAATTATAATGTCAATTTATGTAAAGCTTTAAAACACGAAAAACTATGCTAAATATTATTTAAGATAAATGCATATGTATTAGGTATACAGACTTTCATGTAGATAATATATACTAAGATTAGGTCACTCTGTTCTTTGGTGAGAGAAGTGGGAGAAGTGAATAAAAGAGAATGGACAAACAATAATGACTTTTTTTAAAAATCTAATGTGACACACCAGTAGGATTTAATAGATATCTGTCCATTATGTTATTTTCTGTACTTTTTAAATTGTATATTCAGAAAGCGAAGTTTATTTTACCAGCACCTCCCTAAAATATACATTCTATACTCAACCATAATCTAAACTATTTTTGCAGTCATATCAATGACAAAAGAAATCCTTACCTATAAACAAAGCCTTTCAGTTATAGCTTACAATGAAGCCCTGGACCACTATGGTTAATAGAAAAGAATCCCAGATCCTAGCCTCTTTTTCAATTGCTTCTGTGTATATAATGTATATCGGTGTTGATAGTCCTTCTTTGTTCAGTTACTGTGTGAAAGTCTCTCAGCCGTGCCTGACTCTTTGGGAATACACAGACTGTAGCCTGCCAGGGTCCTCTGTTCATGGAATTTTCCAGGCAAGAATTTTGGAGTGGGTTACCATTCCCTTCTCCAGGGGATATTCCCAACCCAGGGATCGAACCCAGGTCTCCCGCACTGCAGGCAGATTCTTTACCATCTGAATCACCAGGGAAGCCCTGTTTTGTTACTAAAAATAACACACACACAGACACACATGCATTTCCCTAAATAACCATGTTGTCACTGATAATGCCATTCTTTCACATGTGAGCATTCTGGAACTCAATAAAAATAATATTGCTTTTTACTATCTCACAGAGGGAAAATATTACTTCTTAAAAAACATCCCCTTAAGATGTTTTCTCTTAAGAGGAAAGTTGTTCATTCATGCACTTGGACTTTTTCACATATTTAACAGATTTTATATATTTTTTCCAATATTTTAAAATAGTGTTTTACCTTCAACCTTTACACTCAGCATGCTAGTAAGGTGAAGGTGAAGGTGAAGTCGCTCAGTCGTGTCCGACTCTTTGCGACGCCGTGGACTGCAGCCTACCAGGCTCCTCCATCCATGGGATTTTCCAGGCAAGAGTGCTGGAGTGGATTGCCATTTCCTTCTCCAGGGGATCTTCCCGACCCAGGAATCGAACCAGGGTCTCCCGCATTGCAGGCAGACACTTTACCGTCTGAGCCCCTGGGGAAGCATGCTAGTAAGTTGTGTGCAAATATAACAAATGTTACTTCTTAAATAGCAGGAAATAACTCGTGGCTTTCAATAAAATGCGTGTCATGTGAAATTTTCAAGATTGGTCTTAAAAACGTGAAATTGAGTTAGCCAACTCTGTGCTGTGCTTAGTCGCTCAGTGTCTGACTCTTTGTGACCCCATGGACTGTAGCCCACCAGGCTCCTCTGCCCATGGGAATTCCCCAGGCAAGAATACACGAGTGAGTTGCCATTTCCTCCTCCAGGAAATCTTCCCAACCCAGGGATCAAACCTAGGATTCCTGCTTTGCAGGCGGATTCATTACCATCAGAGCCACCAGGGCTTAGCGCTCGCTAGAGAACTGAATTCTTTAAACGTTTAACTGCAGGGTTACAAAAGGAGAGAAAAGTAAAGGCACAGTATTGAAAGCTGCTTGATGGCTAGAAAGTTCTTCAGCTCCAACATGAAAGAGCTTCACTGTCCAGAGTCAGTCTCCTGTGACGGCTCTGGCAAGGTTCAGTCACCGTGCTGCACTAAACAACAGTCACTCTATTACTGGTTCCCTTTTGAGCCATTCAGACAACATTGTCTCCTGTTTTTGAAGAGTCTCAGGTATGAATGTTTAAGGCATGAAGACAGAGTTTGGATGCCATTAGGATGTGAGTGGATATGTGGGATTTAACTTCATTTTGAGTCACATCAATGATTCCATTCCACAACCATCACCCTATTTTGAAAACAGACTTTATGTCAATGTTCATGATAGTCTTTGCTTGCCCAGATGAAATGCATATATTCTAGTAAAATCATGAATTTTTGCCAATTTAAAAAGATACCTTAATAAACAGATCAGTCCTGGGTGTTCTTTGGTAGGACTGATTTTGAAGCTGAAACTCCAATACTTTGGCCACCTGATGTGATGAGCTGACTCATTTGAAAATACCCTAATGCTGGGAAAGATCGAGGGCAGGAGGAGAAGGGGACGACAGAGGATGAGATGGTTGGATGGCATCACCGACTCGATGATGGGTTTTGGTGAACTCCAGGAGTTGGTGATGGACACGGAGGCCTGGCGTGCTGCGGTTCATGGGGTTGCAAAGAGTCAGACACGACTGAGCTAATGAATTGAACTGAACTGAATAAATAAAAATAAGAGAGAGAGAGAGAGGAAATTCTGTTGATTAAATGCTTGCAATGCACCAGGCACTTCTGAGCCTTTGCCTGAATTATTTCATTATATTTTTCAAAAGTCCTATGGGTTGGGCCATAACCTTACTTTACAGATCAGGAAGTTGTGACAGATCCAATCATCTCATAAATCCACTTGTCCTCTCTGTACCGTGGTTTCTCCCTCAATCAACAAGAGATTAAAATTTTATTATAACCAATTATACTTGTAAACAAATTGTGAATATTAATAGACATTAATTTTTTAAATCATTTATAACGTCCTGTGGATTATCAAGTAAAAGACCATATAAACCACACTGCTGCTTCTTCATGAAGTCTCCAGCAGCCCGTGTGCACTCTTCTCTGATTTGTGTTCCACAGAACAAGTAGTCTGTACTACCGACCTCACAGTGGAGACTTACACTGTTCTCTGGAGTGGCCTTGTTTCACCCACCTCTTCTAGACTGAGATCAAAGACAGCTGATCCAAAAAAGAAAAAAAATAAATAACACGCTGACTTGGTTAGATCATTCCATTTTAAGTATTCAAAAGGTAAGTCCCCAAGACAGTGTGACTCTTCAGAGAGCTCATTAAGTGGGAATCAGAAAGGGAATCTACCTCTCTAACCACTATTCACCTCAACAAACAACCTGTTTTCCCCTCAAGATCACTGCACATTCCTTTGGTTTCTATTGCTTCTCACAATATTTGCCTTGTGTTGGACCCAATATACACTTAAATTTTAATATTAATATAGGATTTTAAGATCTTAGACATAGAATTCAAAGAGGTCCATCTGATCCAGGCTCTTCACTTTACCCATAGAGAAACTGAAACTAAGAGTCAGCAAGAGACCAGGGTCACACTTCATTCTTATTTTAGGTTATTCAACCACTTGCAAACCATATGTCAGTACAGGCAGCAGCTACAGGCACTGGCACATTTCTTATCATTATTTAGATTTTAGCTTTGATTTCTTAGGTTTCTAGGAAGTCTGTTCACTTCTAAACAATAAACAAAGTAATGCCAGAATCTCTTCCAATTTCACTAACCTCTTTCCAGTACTCCAAGAAGAGAATAAGTTTATATTGGCTTTTGCTACTGCAGCAGTTAAATGCACTTGTGAAATCTGAAAGTGTGTAATGACATAATAATTTGAGTAAAACTAGTAAAATATAGCCATTCTATTATCATAGTCCTTACAAGTTTCCTAATCATATAAACTTTAATGGAAAATTGAATGAGAGGGAAAAGTCAAATTAAATTCAATAGACTGAAAGTTCTCTTATATCCCAGGAGGAAAATAAAGACATGGCTACTTTTGAAATACCTTGACCTCAATGGCCCTGGAAAGCTGTATGTGGTCTTTGCAGCCAAGGAACCAAGAAATCAGAAACACGTGTTACAAGAAAGGAACAAACCACTCAGTGAAGAGGGACAAAGCTTGAACAAAGTTCTCTAAGTGCAAATTTCCACTGTGGCAAATAATTTTTTCAATGTATCTTTCCATTGATTAGAAGAAAACCATAAATTCTCGAAGATGCCAGCAGACACGAAATAATCAAGGTAGGATTAAGCAGCAAATAAAAGCTTTCTGTATCCCAGGCAGACTCCAGTGACAACAAGCAGCCAGTGACTGGGCTCTTCTGCCCAGAACACACGCACCACGCGTGTGACAATTTTAGGTAAACCTGATCTTTGAATATGTGGTATAATTGGCTTTAAGGATTTTCTTTTACCGTGCCTTCTACCCATGAGAATGAAACCCAGTAAAGCTGGGCTAATTTGCATTTTGAAATTTCATTGTGTTTTATTTTCCTTTAGAGGGTTCTTGTTACAGAAGAGCTTCATTAACTCAATTAGGCATGATCCAGTGGGCCCGTACAAATTAGGCTAGCCACAGTATCTTTAGAATGGACAAAAATAAGAAGCCAGCTGTACTCTGTATATTTTGAAGGAAATCATACCAGCTGACATTTCTTTGTGTTACAGTCATTTTAAGCTCATGGCAACTGCAATAACCAAAATGTGTTTTGAAAGCCCCATTTTCTAATACTAAAGACATATAATAGATATGCCAGTGGAAAAGGAATACCTTTTTTTTTTTTAACCATAGATTTTTCATAGCAGTTGTCATAGAAATAATGATTCTTTGGCAAAAGTATACTCATATATCAGTATTCAACAACTAGTGTTATAGTAACTTACATTCTATACATATTACATTTCAAAGAACCAGGTGTTGGGGGAAAAGAAAACAACTAAGAAGAAAGGCATTTTCTTCATCTTTCTATAACACACACACACACACACTGCAAGTAACACCAACCAATGGAAAGGGTACATGCAACCTGATTCCACTTGGCCTGTGACTATAGACAGTTGCTTTTGGCCTTAGTTTCTTCATCAAGCAGTATATATAATAACACTTTTGAAGACGAGTCTTTAGACAATTGACCTGTTTATAAGAATCACCTGGGTAATTGTTAAAGAGATACTTCGACCATGTTTCAGACCTACTGAATTAGGATTTCCATTGAGGAGCTTCAGTTCAGTCAGTTCAGTCGCTTAGTCGTGTCTGACTCTTTGCGACCCCATGAGTCGCAGCACGCCAGGCCTCCCTGTCCATCACCAACTCCCGGAGTTCACTCAGACTCACGTCCATCGAGTCAGTGATGCCATCCAGCCATCTCATCCTCTGTCGTCCCCTTCTCCTCCTGCCCTCAATCCCTGCCAGCATCAGAGTCTTTTCCAATGAGTCAACTCTTCACATGAGGTGGCCAAAGTACTGGGGTTTCAGCTTTAGCATCATTCCTTCCCAAGAAATCCCAGGGCTGATCTCCTTCAGAATGGACTGGTTGGATCTCCTTGCAGTCCAAGGGACTCTCAAGAGTCTTCTCCAACACCACAGTTCAAAAGCATCAATTCTTTGGCACTCAGCCTTCTTCACAGTCCAACTCTCACATCCATACATGACCACTGGAAAAACCATAGCCTTGACTAGACGAACCTTTGTTGGCAAAGTAATGTCTCTGCTTTTGAATATGCTATCTAGGTTGGTCATAACTTTCCTTCCAAGGAGTAAGCGTCTTTTAATTTCAGTATTTTTAGACAAGTGATTCTTACTGAGCTTTGATACACTAGAACACAAGGAATGTGAAAGCTCCATAAAAAAAAAAAATTGAGTGACATGTGTATGAAAGGAACATTATTCAGAATGAGAATTTCTACTACCAAGTACTACTGAGAAAAAAATCATATCGACAAATTTACTTTGGTTAACGTTTACACTGTAAGGAAAAGTAAATGAATCAATCGAACCGCCAAACAAAAAGTGCTTTCAAGAAGATAAATATATACTCTCCTGCCTTTGGAATAAGCACAGCTTTTAATTGACAAACATTGGAAGTCTGCATCTCATGCGGTCACATTTTAAGCAGTAAACTACTCTAGACAGAGTTCTCATTAATCCTGGGATAGCATAATAAACAATACAGCAGAATTGCACTTATTTTCTGACCTGTATCTTGATTTTTATGAGTGTATTCTCAGGAAACACAGGAAGAAACATGGGAGAAAGAAAATATGAAAACCTACCAACCTCATTCTAAGTATCTGAACTACAAATATTAAAAAAAATGATACGTGGAATAGGAATTTACTGTCACCATAAGCTATTTGTGACTTGAAAATGAGAACATGGAGTTCAGAACACAATTCAATTTCTGTACATGACAGAGAGCTCCCAGCATGGGCTGTTCCTCTCCAGAAAACTGCCTTGGATAGAATCCTGGTACTTGGATGGCTTGGCATGTCTGCCACCTCCCAAATCAATAAAGTCATGCTTCCGTTTGAATGAGAAACTTGACACATTCCTCTGATTCCTGAACTGTGCCCACACAACCTGTTACAACATTTTGCAAATTATGATGAACACTGCGAAAATCTCATGGTGGCTAGCTGCAATTTCAAAAGTGAAGCTGCCCATTTGGGAAATTTAAATTGAGAAATTTCCTGAAAGAAAATCATGTTGGAAACAATACATAGTACTTGCTTTCACATGGTCAACGAATATTGGCTGGTCAAAGATTACTGGGGGTATGAACATTGATTCTTGTAAACCAAATATGGTCATATTTAAGGGTATATGGATATTGTACAGTCATAGTAAGCTGGAATTGATTTTATTAAGGCTGATATTAGAAACCAGATGGTCAAAGTGTCTGAAACAGATATAGCTTTCCCTTAAGCTATGCTAGAAAATAGCTCAGAAAAAAAAGGAATCAAGTTCTTAATACAACATTAAGATGTACATGGGTGATATCGTGAAGGCTTTTAAGAATAATGCCTTGTTTTGCAGTAGGGTGAACACGCCTTCCATGTATTTTATCTCCAGGTATCTTAACTGAAGAACACATTCATAGTTGTATGCTATATCCTGAAATATGGATATGCAACAGATTTATTAGAGGGTGGGTAGTTAAGTAGTTTTTCATGCTTTAGTCTTTTCCATTTATGGATGATGTTACCATTTTTTTCATGTCCTTCTCTTCCTAGACATTTTATTTCTAAATTTAAAGACTAAAGCTGCTTTTCCCTAGCCCAATTTCAACCTAAGCCCATCAGAGATTCTGTGTGCACTATTATTGGCATTAGGTTGGCATTAGGCATCATTTCGATGGATGTTTCCAAACAAATGAACGAGTCAAAAAAACTCTGGAAATGCCTTTTCAATGTCAGTGCCGGGGTCAAAAAGGCACACGGAAGGTAAATATGCAAATAATACTAAAGATTTCTATCAGAACTTAAGTTGTAAACTGAACAGAAGAAAAATTATAGTACAAAATTAACTTCTTTCTGATGCTGTAATTAACTGTCACAAACCCAGTGGCTTAAAAACAACAGAAATTTATTACCTTATGTCGTGGACATCAGAAGTCCAAAATCGTAATCTGGTTAAATCATGGTGTCAGCGAGAATGTATTCCTTTCTAGAGAGTCTACGGGATAAAAACTGTTTTCTTTTCCAGCTTCTAGAGAGTGCCCACATGTCTTAGTTTGTGGCCCACTTCTGGCTTTAAACCCAGCAAAGGCCAACCGAGTGTTCCTCAGATTTCATCAGTCCGACACTAAATCTTCTGCCTCCCAGTTAACAAACCTTATGACTACATTAGACTCACCCAGATGACCTAGACTACCTTCTCAACCTCAGGGTCAGTTGATGAGTGACATTAATTCTACCTGCAACTTTAATTCTTTTTGCCTTGCAAAGTAATATACTCACAGTTTCTATGCTTTAAGACCTAGGCATTTTGATGGGGAAGGGGCACTATTAAGCCAATCACAACCTTTGTCATGAAAGTCATATTTTACTTCTGTTCTGCATTTGGGCAAAACCTCTTCAAAGTAAGCCACACCTGCCACTCTTCAGCTGGGAGAATTCACTCAGCCTAATTTTAACTTCAGTGTCTTTCTATCCACTGATCCAAGGTGGTTGTTTATTAGCAGCCCTGCTTTAATTTTCAAAAGAAAACTGCTTGATTGCAATCAAAATCAAACAATAATTTATGGAAAATGGGAGTAAGAGGAGAAAGAATGTGGGAGGGAGTGGATTCTTTTCCAGTGATTTAACTGGAGATTATTTTAAGAATCTCTAAAGATCAAATTCATAAGAATAAGTTTAGTTAGCTAAAACGGTAAGTCTGAGAGTAATGACAAAGTTGCCTTTCCGTGAGCCTTGAGAGCAAACCAAATTGTAGTAACAACCTCATTTATATCACATAATTTCAGTCTAAGCATTGGATACAAATCTAAATCAAGCTTTAAATTTGAACTCTGTACTTGTAATAAAAATATTCTAATGCTATAGACTGTACTCTAAAGAGCTAGTTCACCATTAACAAGCCTAAGTTCAGTTCTCCTAAAGTTTGGATTTAGCTCAAGCTGAACAAATTTCTGGGCAGAGAAGAAACACATTTTGAACAGCTGGCTGTTGATTTTACAGAATTAATCAAAGTTCAGCCTCATAGTATCATATATTTATCAAAACAACTTTGAGCTGACATGAGGTCAAAAGTATCAAAATATGAGTTTAATATTTAAATTTAAAAGAATTTGTTGTGGTAATTAAAAATAAGTGGTGCTGAACATACAGACTTTTAGCAAGACACACTTGTATTGATGCTAAACTCTTCCAAGTGAAACAATATCCTCTTTCCAGGTTCTTTCTGAAGTTCAGTTCACTTCAGTCGCTCAGTCGTGTCCGACTCTTTGTGACCCCGTGGACTACAGCACACCAGGCTTCCCTGTCCATCACCAGCTCCCACAGTTTACCTAAACTCATGTCCATCGAGTCGGTGATGCCATCCAACCATCTCACCCTCTGTCGTCCCCTTCTCTTCCCACCTTCAATCTTTCCCAGCATCAGTCTTCTCCAAAGAGTCAGTTATTTGCATCAGGTGGCCAAAGTATTAGAGTTTCAGCTTCAGCATCAGTCCTTCCAATAATATTCAGGACTGATTTCCTTTAGGGTGGACTGGCTGGATCTCCTTGCAGTCCAAGGGACTCTCAAGAGTCTTCTCCAACACTACAGTTGAAAAGCATCAGTTCTTCAGCACTCAGTTTTCTTTATGGTCCAACTCTCACATCCAGACACGACTACTGGAAAAATCATAGCTTTGACTAGACAGACCTTTGTTGGCAAAGTAGTATCTCTGCTTTTTAATTAGTCCAATTCATCAAATTACTACCCAAATGTAGAAGCACTCCCTCAAAATCACCCTCAAACACTAAACCTGACTTGATCACATACAAGAGCTTGTTCCCTTTAGCTGAATAAACTTTAAAATGTTGGGTGTAAATGATAATAAACGATAACATATACTGTTTCTAAGGAAGTATAACTGACTCTTAGGTGAGTGCTTGACATTAACATACAAAGACCTGAATAGCTCTGGATGTGCTCAGCTCTTCATTTGTAGAGTAGATATATCAAAGGTTTCACATCTTTCATCTTGATTAGAGTCAACACCAATGGTATATACACTAGAGACACTGACTCTTTTGAGTTCACAGTTCTTTAAACACATCTCAAATACCTAATGACCCAACAAATGTTACATTGTCTGGTTATGGAGCAGTGGGTACTGAGAAAAATGTTATAGCATAATCACTGCTGTGACTAAACGTCTTCGCTTATTGGATGCCTAATGATAAATAATTATAACTTTGTGTGCTAATTTTAAAGGGGTTATTATATAGTAGTATGGACTTGAGGAGGAGAGAATAAATTCTTCCAAAGAAAGTCAAAAACAGATTGTAATAGTTGAGTTGAAGTTTGAATGATGGGTAGGAGTTTGACAGAGACAGTAAAAGATGATAATACAGACAAATATAAAAGCAATTTCCCAGAAATATAAATAAGTGTAGCACATTTGGGAAACCAAGGATGCTTTTACATGGCTGGTATGAAAGGAAGAAAAAGAGGAACAGCAGAAGCCAATGCTAGAAAAGAAACCTGAGGCCAAAGAAATGACCTATTTTCTTTACTGATGAAGATACTCTCACAAGTGTTGGAAAATTATACAAGGAGCTAAATTTTCAACTGATAGCTTTTGATTCAAGATGAGCCTTGCACAACTGATTATTCTCTTTGGGGAGGTGAAGTTTTGCTAAGAACAATGAGACGGTAAACTTTACCACCTAATATGGAAGATGAAAATGAAACTGTCAGTCACTAAGTCATGTCCACCTCTTTGTGACCCCATGGACTGTAGTCCACCAGGCTCCTCTGTCCACAGAATTTTCCCGGCAAGAATACTAGATTGGGTCACCATTCTCTTCTCCAGAGGATAACCCCAATCCAAGGACTGAACCCAGGTCTCCTGTATTCCAGGCAGATTTTTTTTTACCATCTGAGCCACCAGGGAAGCCCAATAAGGAAGACGTTTAACTATTAATTCATAATATATCTGTAGTCTTCCTGGACCACTGATTTTATTGGCCAGAGAACCAGAATGGAGCCAAGATTTTCAGAGCTGATGAACATTCATGCTCTGCATACTGAAAACTCATGTTGTTACTACTTTCAAGTAAGTAGCAAGTTCCAGACAAGTGAACACATGACACTATTAATATTATATCTTTGAACTATATTAAGTTTCCCTTTTATTTTTATATTTTGGAGAGAACTTGAAAAAAGCATTTTAATAGGCTGTCAGGATGATTCTGATGCATACTCAAGTTTCTCTTTTTTTTTTTTTACTTTACAATATTGTATTGGTTTTGCTATATATCAACATGAATCCACCACGGGTGTACACGTGCTCTCCTTTAAAGTTTCCCTTTTAAACATCTAACTCCTCAAACAATTGAAGGGGAAATATCTTAACAAATTTGCATAAGGGGCAGTGCTATTTCAGTGGTATATAAACGCTGATTCACATTGGGGGCAGTGTGTGTATGTGTGTGAGATGTAGAACCACGTGGTCATTCAGAACTGATTTTAAGTGTCACATAGGGTATATAGCGTTTAGAGAAAGTTTTAAAAAAAGTACTGATATGGTATTTAAACACTTTTACTCTAATTGTCACCTGGATATAAGTTAGGAATATAAAACACAGTACACACACACATAGATCTTTCATACATATGAATGTATATACAGTATTGCTATGATGTCTATGCATAGTCATGGATTTACAATTATACCTATAATATTTCATATGTATGAAATATAACAGGTCGATATCTGACAAAGCTACTAACAACAGATTAAGAAAGTATCAAGATAGACTTTTTGTACTTACATAGTTTAGTTTAACACTCTATACAAAATGTATTTCAATGCTAATTTAGTTCAACGAACAAAAAAAATTAAATTTCCTCCCAAGATTAATATACCAGAAACAATAAAAATGTATCAGCAAAAGTTCTTGCTTTCAAAGGAAATGTAGCCTACTTTATAAGTAAACTAAATAGGTAACTAATCCATGTGCATTGATTAAAAAAAAAAAATTCCAGACCTATGTATGTATATCTCTTTTGTGAAGACACAAATCAGTGTGCACTCAAGTAGAACAGTCCCCAAACTTATAGAGCAGGGAAAATTCTATGTTGTACTTGTCACTGCATATCACTAATAACCACTGGGTGAATTTCCTGGGAGGAAATAAGGTGTTGTTGATGGCTCTCTTAAAGGCTTCAATATAAACAAAAAGGGTAAGTATCATATTCTGAACCTGTTACTTTCTTAAAGGGAGCCATTCCATTGATAAAACTGTAGAATTTGTTGAAGCAATTTATGAATATGTGAGTCACTAATCACTATGAAAAAGAAGAAAATAATTCATATTATCTTCCATATCATGAATTATCTTAATTAATAAGTATAATATGCAATTTAAAAATAAATAGACTGATTATAGACTAGTAATACTGCTTCAAAAATATATTAACTACACAAACACAATAATTACTTTTAAGTCATTCTGCGAGAGATATGAAAAAAATAATAATATATGATGTTATTCAACCATATGTAAACTACAATAGAGCTCATGATTGTAGTTTTTTACTTAGAAGCATGAGAAGACAAAATATATGGCAGAGGCCTCCAGAGGAGCAAAAACAATGTAGAAAGTGAGAAACATAAATATTAAATCATTCTGAAGAATGAGGTTGTTTGAGATACATAAATTTTTCATCTTAAGAAAATGGGTTTTTGTCAAGATATTATAATCAATTCAAAGAAAGTACTTGCAATATACATATTATGAAACTCTTTCTCACATTATGTGAAATATATGATACACATAAAATACTACCAGGAAATTTACACACATAGGCTACATTTAATAAAATTTAGACTAAAAGACCTAAGTAATGCTATAATATCTCAATTCCCATTTTATCTATAAATGTAAATAAATTAATAATAACTATTAAGAAAAATATAGCTTCACTATGTAAAGTATCGGGAAACCAAATAAACTTTTCATAGCTTTAATTTTTAGTTTTAGTTTGCCGTGGGTGGACTCCATTTGGCACTTTCATTAAATGGTGCAAGCAATTTTTAGCTAAATATCTAACAAGATGTCATCCTAAAACCTTATGCTCCTATATTGCTGTACTGCTACAGAAACAGCTTACAAAGATTTATGGCTTCTATTAATTACACTAAAAAATGGTAGATGTCTTTGCTCAAAGAAATCAATTGTAATAGGGATAAGAAAGTGTATTTTCTAAATTACAATAATAAATTACACATTGCTGTCATTATCAATTCCTACTTTTCATTTATTTTCTAAGTAAGGGGTTAAGTGGAAATTTTGTTTGTTTTACTAGATTTAATCCTGGAACAACAGACTTTGTGCTAGCACTCAATAATATGAATGCTACAGGGATCCATATTTAGTCAAGAAACTAGAAAGAAAGGAGACAAAACATCAAGACAAAAAGAATATCCAAATATCTAAACTTCTCTTATTCCTCTTTTGGTAAAGTAAGTTTTCTCCTCTCACCAATCACCTTTCAGTTCAAGGAAACTAACATTATCCCCACTCTACATTACTCTTGGTTTTGTCTGTTTACTTACATATTTGTTAATATACATGTCTTGTTCCAGAAACAATTCAGAACACTTTACATTTATGCAAACAATGAGAAAAATAATTTAAAAAATTAAATTTGTGGAAGAAACAAGAACAAAGAGAAAATAAGGAAAAATAAAATAAATCCAGAATGCATTCAAGTTTACATTTTAGAACTACATTTCAGATTTCTGAAGCTTCTGCTCGGGCATTAAATCAATATCAATTTCAAGCTCACTGTTGCTTTATCAATGTGGCCCTGGACACTGTGAACCATAGCTAGAGTATTATCTATACTCCCAAAGGCTTTTGTGGCTTGACATAACTACAGAATCTGAATCGGTAACAACATTCAGATAATTCATTTTATTCTTCATTAAACTCTTATGATAAATATAATCCATTATCTCAGATTCTGGTTTTTTATTATTTAAAAGAAAAATGGACCCACTTTTCTTGAGCCAACATGTTTAAAGACACAAAGGATTCAACTGAATTCATTCAAAAAATTCAAACGAATTATCCTTTCTTAGCATATCTCTTTTGGGGAAAAAGGTAGAAAGAAGCTTTTTTAATCTCTTTAAGAGTGAGAGTAGGATTAAACAAGCATGCATAGAAAAAAGCCTGTAAGAATATCCACCAAAATGTTTACAATATTTATCCTAGAGACATAGGATTGGGATTATTTTAATTTTCTTCTTTAGACATTCTTACATTCTCCAAATGTTCTGCAATGAGGGTGTTGGTAAAAAATAATGAGTATCTGAAAAATATTAAAGTACTAGAAAAATATTATAAGACAGAATACATTATCAGCTAACATTGAAGACAGCCTGTTTTTGAGCTGAGTTTATGTGCTCAGTCGTGTCTGACTCTGAGAGCCCATTGACTGTAGCCTGTTAGCTTCAGTAGCCTGTATTCTTCCATGAAGAATACTGGAGTAGCTTGCCCTTTCCTTCTCCAGGGGATCTTCCCAACCCAGGGATCAAATCCACGTCTCCTGTGTCCCCTGTATTACAAGCAGATACTTTAGCCACTGATGCATCAGACAGGAAATTGGCTAGGAATGTGGTCCTTCTATCAGATCACGTGTTTTAACCCCAACAGTTCTCTCATAAAATCAATCACATCCACAGGCCAGCTCGTTTTCAGGGCATTATGAAATACCCTCCAAAGGGAGAGGACCGTTCAGTGGAAGAATCTCTTTTAAAGAAACCACAGTGTCTGACCTTCTCAGAGAACTGCTGTCTTCCAAGGAGTTAAAATGTTCAAATTATCAATCTAGGAGCAGAGCTGGAATTATTAATTCCAGGTCTAGACATTTAAAGATCTTGATGCAAAGATTGCAAAGAATATTTGAGTATAGAGTTTTATTCCTTTGTGGGAAAAAGAGAAAAAGGTTAGACTTTAATTGAAAAGCAAAAGCAAAAAGGTCCTAAGGGTATTGAGATGTGAAGACCAGCAGAAATCATTTAAGTACAAGGTAGTTATGAAATACTTGCTATATCTATAGAATTGATGCAAGCAGTAAGACCAGAAAACTGAATAATTTCCTTAGCATTATTGTTTCTTTTCTCAATTCCTACTTAATAAATTAACAAAACACAAACTTTACAGAGCCCAAAGTTGTTCAATTATTTATGTTTTCTCAGCTTTGGAACTCTGTTTATAACAAAAGCTATAAGATTTAAATTTAATTCAATAAGTGAATTTGTAATTAGTGTCTGAATGAACTACTATGCTCTAAAACTTAACATACCAACTGTGGTCATTTGAGAAAACTACAATATGCATAATGCATTTTAATATTTCTAAATTAAACAGAGACTTGAGACGTATAAAAGAGAAATAGTACCACCTTATTTACATTTTCCCGAACATTCTTATTCAATTATTCCTCCAAATTAACAGGTCCATCTTAATTTCATGTAAATTTCAGAATGAGTGGCACTATTTACCCCCTAATGGGGAACACTGCACAATTATAACTTGAATTAGCTTTATCATATTGGTGGTGGTATTCTCCCAATTGCTTCTTGGTGTTGTAATAGAATACAATCTTTAACTGCACAGAATTCAAATTATCAAAAACACATACTTTCAGGGTTGAAAAATGAAATTTAGGAAAATTATTTTTTTACCAATTAGGTCAATCAGCCAAGAAACACATATCAAGCACCTATTATGTGCCAGGCATTGTGCTAAGTCTAGGAATTTAGAGATAAAAGGCAAAAAAAGACTCTTAGTCTAGAGAAGACAATCAGAGGTTCCTACAATGTTGATACAATGCAGTATGTGCAAGGACAGGAAGAGTAGGAGACAGCAGACCTCCAGAGTCATGGCTACTCACTGATAGTCAGCAGAGGGCTACAAACAGAAGATGCAAAGCAGCGAGGAACGTATTAATAACATGAAGGGAACTCTCTCCCCACATATCTAGAGGTACAATAGCCAATAAACTGTTTGAAAGTCAGGAAGCCAAATGCGTTATATAAATGATTTTGGGATTCTATCCGTTCAACTAGGCACAGAGTTCTAAACACGAAACTGGTAACGTATTTTCACAAAGCATTTTGAACAGACAACATTGCCGTGAACATTCCTCTCTGCCCAAGATTCCTGGGAATTTATAACACCTTGTCTTTGTTTATGAACCATGAGGTTTACCAGGAATGAGGATATAAAAGACCATAACTTTATGAGATGACAAATGCCTTAAACTTGTATGAGAAAGAATAAACAAAACACAATTTTTAAAGTTTTTCCTAATAATTCAAATTACAGAAGGAATCAGCATGTTTCATTTGACATGAAAACAAAAGTTTCTCTCTTCAATCTCCCTTTATGATGTTCCCATGTATTCAAACACTCCAGACAACCCTGAGTAAATGGCTTTCAACGTAAATGAACTCATTTGTATTATTTTTTTTTTGAGGTCAGCCCTATACCCAGACTAAGAAATTATGCAATGCATGTACATTTACAAACATAGATATATGCAAAATAAGGCTGTAAGCACATCTATCTATATCTGTATCACAGCTTTTATTATATCTCTATCTATATGCATCTGTGTGTATATACATATATATATATATATATTTGTTCAAAAATACTCCTCTTTAGTCAAACCCATCACTGAATTACTTGGTTTTCCTCACATAGCTACCTTAGGAAGCTTTAGATTCCTAAGTGGTCATCAGTGGTTATCAGTGGTCATCTGTTAGGCTATTCATTAAGGAATTTCAATAAAATTTTCATATGACAATACTGTATAATACTTTGCTCCAGACTCCCGGAATCTTTAGATTCCGACAACACAGCAACAAAATTTAGCAACTAAGTCTAACTTAATAAACTTTTTGCTTTCAAAGAGCATTTTTAATCATAAATAGCATTCTACTACTTCCATGCTTATTTGTAATTCCATGGAGACTGTTTTATAATCTACACCAGGAACTAATAAGGATTTTAATGAAATTGCATTGACAGTGGAGGTTTCACCATTCATAAGTTGCCTTATTCAGCCTTAGTAAAATCATTCATTACTCCTTGCAAACATCAGCAAGGGAACTATGTGGGCAATTATCAGATTAAACTAGATTTAAAGATGATTTTATTGTAATTGTGAAAGAAAAAAAAAATCAAAGAAAAAATCAGCCTTTTCTTAAATACTACACTGTACTTAGTCTGAGGTTTAAACTCTGGCAGAAAGGGTGGAGTGGGTAGAAAGGCTGCTGTGTGGCCCTACAGACAGCTTTCTACAGTCATTAGTTTCAAGACTATTTACTTTGTAACACCAGAGTGGCCACCTCTTAATGTGTTTGCTTCCTCACTAATTTGAGAACATTTGTCCATGACCTGAATAAAAGAGAGAAGAACCTTAGCACCCCAAACCCCATTTCCTAAATTAAATACTTCATTTATTTGAGGAGATGCTCTCAATTATAGTTGCCAAAGTTCATCAAGCAATTAGGTGATTGATCCCACTTAGAATATAAATCCAACAACAGCTGCTAACTATAAAGGAAATTGACATAAAGTACATGTTCTAACTCTCTTATCCACTGATGTAATAAATCTATCAATAAATATATACTGATTATATAGATTCTGGGGAGTTTGGAGCAAAGTATTATACAGTATTGTCATATTAAAATTTTACTGAAATTCCTTAATGAATAGCCTAACAGATTAGAAGGATGACCACTGATAAGCACAGGGCATGCTTTTGTGGTTCCCTGGGTCCTTATAATAATAACATATGCTTTGAATTAAAAAGTGCCAGCACTAGAAAATATTTTTTATCAATTGTGCATCAAAGTCTCTACTAATTGTTCTGGAAACATAATACAACTATCCTCACCACTGAGGACATTCAATATTAAATGTCTGCTGATGCTGCTCTTTCAAACTCAGTTTCCAGAATATCCATTCTTTAATAAAACTCACTGATAATGTACTAAGCGCCATGTACTGCTGTAAAGTAAGACACTGAAAAACAAGCAGGGTATAGTCTCTAATCTGAAGATCTACCCAGGGGATTAGGGGAGACACATGTAGGAAGAAGTAAAACAATGGAGCAAAGCATCACGGTGGACAATCAGATTGCAGAGATGGCTGGAGAAGAAACACATAAGTTGGGATCTCTTTTTAGAGGAATAAAAGATTTTCAATCAATAAATACTCACTGGATGAATGAAAGGAGGGTAAAGAATGAATAACAGGTGATAAGACAGAGACTTGTGGAAGGAGAGCATGAGAGTAGAGAACAGCAAGGAATTTAGTCTGAAAACAGCATGAAATATATTACATGAGATGAGGGTCATCCCAAGAAAAGGCTGCTGACTGGGGATGATATCAAAGTTGGCAACAGATGAACAGATACCAAGAACAGAAACCAGAAAACATCTCCTGCAGAAGTCCCCAAAGCAATGTGTACCCAAGCTAGGACACTGAAAGGTAGGATATAAAGAAAAGATCAAATGAAAGAAGTAAAATTGACAAAAGTTATTGCCTATGTAGTTATGTAGAATAAGGGACAAAAGAAGAGTAAATAAGATTGCCAGTTTTCAGGCACATATAATCAGGAGAACGATGGTTTCATTTACTGAGATGGAAAGTATAGGAAACGCAAGAGTGAATAAGTTTAGCCTTAACATGTAAATTTAGTCTGAGATTACTGCAATATATTTAGGTGCCGAAATCCAACAGGCTATTGGAAATACTGGACACAGCATAGGGGGAAAAAAAAAAAATCAAGAGTTTGGTCTTATGTGCACCATTGATGAGATTATAATTAACTGAAGCCATATGGATGTGAGAGTTGGACTGTGTAGAAAGCTGAGTGCCAAAGAATTGATGCTTTTGAACTGTGGTGTTGGAGAAGACTCTTGAGAGTCCCTGGGACTGCAAGGAGATCCAACCAGTCCACTCTGAAAGAG
The DNA here is from genome assembly GCF_055505025.1 of Bos grunniens. Lineage (NCBI taxonomy): Eukaryota > Metazoa > Chordata > Mammalia > Artiodactyla > Bovidae > Bos > Bos grunniens. Next base: position 34,892,159 of record NC_141172.1, on the reverse strand, counting down.
ATCAGCCCTGGGATTTCTTTGGAAGGAATGATGCTAAAGCTGAAACTCCAGGACTTTGGCCACCTCATGCAAAGAGTTGACTCATTGGAAAAGACTCTGATGCTGGGAGGGATTGGGGGCAGGAGGAGAAGGGGACGACAGAGGATGAGATGGCTGGATGGCATCACTGACTCGATGGACGTGAGTCTGAGTGAACTCCAGGAGTTGGTGATGGACAGAGAGGCCTGGTGTGCTGTGATTCATGGGGTCCCAAAGAGTCGGACAGACTGAGCGACTGAACTGAACTGAACTGAACTAAGAAAATAAATAAAAGGAGAAGGGGGTGTGGCAGAGGATGAGACAGTTAGATAGCACCACTGACTCAATGAACATGAATTTGAGCAAATTCCAGGAGATAGTAGGGGACAGAGGAGCCTGGCATGACACAGTCCATGAAGTTGTAAAGGGCCGGACCTGACTTAGAGACTGAACTGAGAAGAGAAGTCACTATGGGAAAGAGTGTGGATAATCCTCAAAAAATGAAAACGAGGCCTACTGTATGATACAGGAATTCCATTTCCAAGAATACTTTCAAAATTTGAAGATACTAACTTGAAAAGATATCTGCACCACCCTGTTCATAGATACATTATTTATAATAATCAAGACATGGGAACAACTTAAGTGTCCACTGATGGAGGAAAGGATAAATTAATTGTGGCACGCACACACACACACACACACACACAAAACAATGGAATACTACTCAACCATAAAAACATGAGGAAATTCTACTATTTGCAACAATATGAATGCACCTTGGCAGGACTATGCTAAATGAAATAAGTCATGCAAAGAAAGAGAATTCTGGAATTAAACAAAACAAAAAACAAAATGTCAAACTCATAGAAAAAGAGATCAAACTTAAGGTTAACCAAGAGGCAAAGTGTAAGGGGAGAGGCACTTGGAGGAAGCTGGTCAAAAGACACAAAATTTCAGTTAAATGATAAATACATATGAGGTATTTAATGTACAACATGATGACTACAGCCAAAACTGCTCTATAATATGCAGCAAAGTGGAGAGAGTAAATCCTAAAAATTCTCATCACAAGATTTTTTTTCTTTCTTTCCTTTTTATTGTATCTCTGAGAAAACTGATATTAGCTGACCCTACTGTAGTAATCACTTCATAACACACATATATCAAATGATCATGCTGTATGCCTTAAACATATACAGTGATGTGTATCAATTATTTCTCAGTAATATAGAGAAAGGTCTCATACACAGTAAATGATCTTCAGTAAAACAAACAAAATTTACAGTTTCCAACACTGACAACAAAAAAGGGACTTTGGTCCCTGAAGCATGGGGATGGTGACACCATATATGAAACACGGGCCCCAAGGTCCAGACCATTAAAAGCTAGTCAGAGGAGGGGGAGAGGGCATGACTAGCTAAGCAACTTATTTAGAAGTAATGGCAATTGGCATCTGGGTTCCTAAGTTATTCATAAAACCAAACAAAACTTTTATCTTTAAATCTATCACTTGAATAACCATAGGTAACCTCTGGCCTGTCAAATGTGTCGGTGCTTGTATTTTCCAACTCAAGTCCACAAAGGAACTCTATCAACCTCTTCAGCAAGAAATAACACGTCAACAAAATATGTCTCACTACAGCCTAACAGTGAAGTTGGAAGAATGTGGGGTGAGCAAATTTTGAAGTTTATTAAACCTGACAATATAATATTTATGTAAGCTGCAAGTGCTAAGCATAATTGGACTTAACTATTAGCTTAGTTTTAATGGGATGTGAATTTAACTTCATTATCATAATTTACCAGTGCTCTAAGCTCATTCAACTGAACTTGGGAAAATGTGGAGAGCAACTTTCTACCTCACCAAAACAACTAAGATGACCTGAAATCTAAGGGTCAAAGAATGTGGAATCCTTCATTTCACAAAAGGGAAGAACTTCAGTGAAGATCACTGGAAAACACAGAGGTTAGAATCAGAAAACTTGGGTTTTAATTCCAGATCTGCTAGTTACTGTGACATGCTCAGCAAGTTTACTAAACCTCAAGCCTCAGTTTCTTTGAAAGTACAAATGATGCCAACCATTCGAGATCACTGTGAAGCTGAACAGAGGTCTCTGCACGTGTCATGCAGCGGTCCATGCATGTTGTTTGCTGTTTGTAGTCTTCATGGCTTTTTCTGCTTCAACAGAACATAACCCAGTTGGAAGCCTTTCTGCTCATCACCATGAAATTCAGCAATATAACCGTATTGTACTTACTAGTTGTCCACCATCCAGCTGCTATTATAGCTACCTCTGTGATACAGTTGGTGGCCTGAAATTAAGAAGCATAAGGAAAACCATAGCATGGATGAATCCTTTCCCAGGGAGAGAGAGCAGTGCAGAGAAAACTATACCTTCCTCAAAAACCTAAAAGGATGAGTCTTTCCACTTGCATTTTATGCCTTTATATATCCAAGTACCATGATGGGTCCATATATGTGGATATAATCTCTATAAAGGAATATCTGAACGCTGGGAAGAAGAAAGGAGATTCTGAAGAAAATTACTCTGTAATTAGAGAATACTAGTGTCAGCAGGGATCCGAGAGAAATCACCTCAGGCTAGCCTTCTCATTTTATAAAGAAGGAAACAGCGACAAAGAGAAAGAAAATCGTTACCTAATGATAGCATCTTATGTGGATCTGTCAACCTTACACAGGATGTGAAGCACATGTAAAGACATCTGTTCCTTATGTGCAGGCATCAAGAATCCAGGTCACAAGACATTTAAGAGAGATGAAATATATTTTCAATTTACTTTCAGGGAGTAAATAAATAATTCTAGGAGGAGAAAAACCAACCCCAGATACCAGTGAGTGGACCAAGAGTGATTTTGCTACTTGGTGCTTGATATTCTGCCCTTCTCCCTTTTCTTCCAAGCCTCCCCCAACCCCCTGTCCTACAAGATCACACTACATATTAATTTTATTTTATTTTCTTCTAGAAAGATCATTTTGGGGGGATTTTTTAAATTTATTTTTTATGGGAGGATAATTGCTTTACAGTGTTGTATTGGTTTCTGCCATACTGCAACATGAATCAGTCACAGGTATACATAAGTCCCCTCCCTCTTGCACCTCCCTCCATCTCCAACCCCACACCAATTCTCTCAGAGCACGGGATGTGAGCTCCCTGTGTCATGAAACAAATTTCCACTGGCTAACTATTTTATCCTGATGCTGGGAAAGATAGAAGGCAGGAGGAGAAGGGGATGAAAGAGGACAAGCTGGTTGGAAGGCATCAGCTCGATGGACGTGAGTTTGAGCAAGTTCCGGGAGATGGTGAAGGACAAAGAAGCCTGGTGTGCGGCAGGGCATTGGGTCACAAAGAAGCTTACACAACTGAGCGACTGAGCAATAGCAACAACTAATTGACGATGGTAATGTATGTTTCCAGGCTACTCTCTCATTTTTTCTCCTTCCCCGACTGGGTTCACAAGTCTGTTCTCTCTGTCTGTGCTGCCCTGCAGTACGTTCATCCGTACCATCTTAGAAAGATCATTTCTAATGTCTGTACAATAACCTTATCTCTCTTCCTTGTCTAGTGGTCACAATTTAAATTTCAGAAGCTTTCAGAATACTCACAAAGCACATCACTTAGACTACGGTTCAATCCAAATTTTACAGGGAAGTTCTTTCACAGAACAGTCATAACTTTCCCTTAGAGTGATTTAAGAATCCTTCACCCTAGAGGGGTTCCTCCCCCAGTGGCTCAGATGATAAGAATCCACCTGCAATGCAGGAAACCTGGGTTCAATTGCAGGGTCAGGAAGGTATCCTGGAGAAGGAAATGGCTACCCACTCCAGTATTCTTGCCAGGAGAATCCCATGGACAGAGGAACCTGGCAGGCTAAGTCCACTGGGCCACAGAGAATCAGACAAGACTGAAGCGACTTAGCACACAGGCAAGCACACCCTAAAAGAGGACAGTAGCCTCAGTTAAGGAAACACTTATCTGAACACTTGGTAATAGTCTGACAGGGCTGAAATAGAACAAACCATAAAAACAATGGCAAAATAAATTGGAATGGGTGTGGTTCCTGCTCATGATGCCACCTGCAGTGGAGGATGATTAACCCCTAGGCTATTTCCATTGTCAAAGAAGAACTATTTCAATAATATAAGCAAATATGCATTGTATTAGAGTGTAATGTAAATCTAGGATCTGCAATTTTAAAAAAAGCACTAAAATAACCTTAAGGAATATTTTCATGTTGTGAATGACTTTATGAGAAACTTGTCTTTTTTTTTTTTTGCAACATGTTCACACATCAGATATAACCTGATTCAACTGAACATGGAGAGTTTCTACCACACTTGGACTGCAAATATCTGTGATTACAGGATGTCAGTCTTTAACACTGCATTGTAACTATACGTCCCAGGGCAATGTTTTTCTGTTATTTAACTCGAAACAGAGCTCAGAACAAAACTTAGGATTTCTAGAAATCTTATAAAACTGTGCAGACTCTCATGTAAAATGTTTCCACACAATTACAAAGTGAAGATCTTACCATTACCCTATTCACCTGGGCAGTATAAACAATTCAATTAAATTAATTAAGCCCCAAAGTAAAATTTGGAGATTTAAATTGTCCTGTTCAGCTATCTTAAACAGAAATGAAAAACTCCATAGCATAAAATTTTAGCAAGGCATTTTGCTCTTGCTAGAGGAGAAACAGCATAAGGTATCCCAGTAGGAATTTGGTAAGGGGAACATGAGATAGTCTCAAATCCTGGTATGCCACTTAGCAAAGCATCACTTTAGGGCTGCCTGTCACCGACAAAAGTACACTTTAGGGATGCTGTCCCCAAGAAGAGCACACCCTAAGTGACTGGCATACTCTCAGTCACTTAGAGTCACTCACAGGCCCTGAGAGTCTCTCCCACATCTTCTTCTGGCTCACCCTTTCTCTGCTGCACAGCATCTAGGATCTGATTAGTCGGTCACCCTTAACAAATTAGCCAGAAAGCAGGCCAATCTCCACTGGGTTTAGTGAATGATCAATGACACACATTAGACTAGTGATAGCAAATGGATCATATAAATAAACTATTTAAAACGTTAAGTCTTCTAATCCATGAACATGGATATCCTTATATTTATTTGTGTTTTAATTTCTTTCATAAGTGATTTACAGTTTTCAGGGTACACGTCTTTCACTGCCTTAAGTTTATTTCTAAGTACTTTATTCTTTTTCATGCTACTGTAAATGGGATTGCTTACTTAATTTCTTTTTTAGATAGTTCATTGTTAATGAATAGATACTGTCTGTTTAAAAATAAACCTAATAATTGTTTATTTATTTATTTTATTTATTTTTTAAATTTTATTTTATTTTTAAACTTTACAATATTGTATTAGTTTTGCCCAACATCGAAATGAATCCACCACAGGTATACCCGTGCTCCCCATCCTGAACTCTCCTCCCTCCTCCCTCCCCATACTCTCCCTCTGGGCCGTCCCAGTGCACCAGCCCCAAGCATCCAGCATCGTGCATCGAACCTGGACTGGCGACTCGTCTCATACATGATATTACACATGTTTCAATGCCATTCTCCCAAATATCTCCACCCTCTCCCTCTGCCACAGAGTCCATAAGACTGATCTATACATCAGTGTCTCTTTTGCTGTCTCGTACACAGGGTTATTGTTACCATCTTTCTAAATTCCATATATATGCATTACTATACTGTATTAGTGTTTTTCTTTCTGGCTTACTTCACTCTGTATAATAGGTTCCAGTTTCATCCACCTCATTAGAACTGATTCAAATGTATTCTTTTTAATGGCGAATACTCCATTGTGTATATGTACCACAGCTTTCTTATCCATTCATCTGCTGATGGGCATCTAGGTTGCTTCCATGTCCTGGCTATTATAAACAGTGCTGCGATGAACATTGGGGTACACGTGTCTCTTTCCCTTCTGGTTTCCTCAGTGTGTATGCCCAGCAGTGGGATTGCTGGATCATAAGGCAGTTCTATTTCCAGTTTTTTAAGGAATCTCCACACTGTTCTCCATAGTGGCTGTACTAGTTTGCATTCCCACCAACAGTGTAAGAGGGTTGCCTTTTCTCCACACCCTCTCCAGCATTTATTGCTTGTAGACTTTTGGATAGCAGCCATTCTGACTGGTGTGAAATGGTACCTCATAGTGGTTTTGATTTGCATTTCTCTGATAATGAGTGATGTGGAACATCTTTTCATGTGTTTGAGGAAACAATTCCATTCACCATTGCAACGGAAAGAATAAAATACTTAGGAATATATCTACATAAAGAAACTAAAGACCTATATACAGAAAACTATAAAACACTGGTGAAAGAAATCAAAGAGGACACTGATAGATAGAGAAATATACCATGTTCATGGATTGGAAGCATCAATATAGTGAAAATGAGTATACTACCCAAAGCAATTTATAGATTCAATGCAATCCCTATCAAGCTACCAATGGTATTCTTCACAGAGCTAGAACAAATAATTTCACAATTTGTATGGAAATACAAAAAACCTCGAATAGCCAAAGCTATCTTGAGAAAGAAGAATGGAACTGGAGGAATCAACCTACCTGACTTCAGGCTCTATTACAAAGCCACAGTTATCAAGACAGTATGGTACTGGCACAAAGACAGAAATATTGATCAATGGAACAAAATAGAAAGCCCAGAGATAAATCCATGCACATATGGACACCTTTGACAGAGGAGGCAAGAATATACAATGGATTAAAGACAATCTCTTTAACAAGTGGTGCTGGGAAAACTGGTCAACCACTTGTAAAAGAATGAAACTAGAACACTTTCTAACACCATACACACAAAAAACTCTAAATGGATTAAAGATCTCAACGTAAGACCAGAAACTATAAAACTCCTAGAGGAGAACATAGGCAAAACACTCTCCGACATACATCACAGCAGGATCCTCTATGACCCACCTCCCAGAATATTGGAAATAAAAGCAAAAATAAACAAATGGGACCTAATTAAACTTAAAAGCTTCTTGTACAACAAAGGAAACTATTAGCAAGGTGAAAAGGCAGCCTTCAGAATGGGAGAAAATAATAGCAAATGAAGCAACTGACAAACAACTAATCTCAAAAATATACAAGCAACTCCTACAGCTCAACTCCAGAAAAATAAATGAGCCAATCAAAAAATGGGCCAAAGAACTAAATAGACATTTCTCCAAAGAAGACATACAGATGGCGAATTGTTTTTTTAAAGATGAGAAATGCTCTCTTGATTATCTTAATTCTGGAGGCTTTAATGGGCACTTTTCTTCAGGGGTCATCATGAGTGGGGTCATATGTTCTTTACCTACACAAGTAATAAAGAATATGTAGCCCAAAGAGAATCAGCATAGGTCAACAAGGCTGAGGCGTTTCACACACTGCAGAGACTCTGACATAACTTCTCAGTGAAAGAAACTGGTGAAGTACAGGTTTATCCATGTTTTTAACACGGCACCCCTAAAGCCGGAGGGCCAAGGTCATCAGGAATAAAACTCAAGGTATCCATAAAATCAACATCAAAATTTCTTTGAGATGTCTCCTCTTAACAATGAATGAGAATTTTAAACTCACCTCCTTAATAAATCCAAACTGGTTTCACTCTGGATTGAAATGTTAATATTAAATGTTACTATTCAATGTTAAAACAATGTTGCTTTCCTCTATCTGAGTAAAATTGATGTTAAGGGCAATGAGCCCCGTTAAGTTTGTGATTTCACGTATGCCAGGCTGAGTCACGGAGCTCAAAAAACATTAATATAGCAGCAGTGGACTAGGTGGTTGGTGTGTGTGTGTGTTAGTCACTCAGTCACGTCTGACTCTCTGCGACCCCATGAACTGTAGCCTGCCAGGCCCCTCTGTCCATGGAGTTCTCAGGCAAGAATATTAGAGTGGGTTGCCATTCCCTTCTCCAGGAGTTCTTCCCAACCCAAGGATCGAACCAGGTCTCCTGCATAGCAGGCAGATTCTTTACCGTTTGAGCCACCAGGTATGGTAGGTCACATCAAAAAGGTCACTAGCACAGTACAGGGGAAGGATACAGGCTCTGAAGTCTGAGTTTTTTCAAGGCCAGACTCTGCACCTTACTTTACTTTGTGGTTTTGGGCATTTCATCTTACCTTAATTCTTACATCTGTAAACTGTGGAAAATATGACCCATCTGGTGGGCTTATCACGAGAATAAACTTTGCTAATATGCAACAAAAAGTCAACATGCTACCTGAAACACAGTAGATGTTCAAAGCGTGCCCGGCATCTCTTATTACTATGTGAAGGTCTCTGACCATGCAGAACAGAATCTGCAAAACATGAGCAATGCAGCATTTCTCCTAAAATGGGGCACTTAAAAAGTAAAATAAAAACATTAAATCAACAAAAAATCCAATTTTGATCATCACTATTTAACTCAATTTTATTTTACTAAGAAACTTTGATGGTTGTGAGAATTAAATAACCCTACAATAAATGGTTTGCCAACAATTAACAGAAATAAAGGGCATCATGCAATGACTTCTATTTCCCTCTTAATCACTCGGCATTTCCTTTAACTATACCTGTTCCTTCCTTATACAAATAATGTACAGAGAAAAACATTTCAGGATATTTCCCACATTTAAAATGTCAACACAAATGTTGAATAAGACAAGCTTATTAAGGAGATTGTGAACTGAGTTACTAAGGTTCACTGTACTTTAGTCTCCTTATTAAAAAAATTCTCTACATCAGTACTGGTATTGAGATTAATTGAGCTAATATGTAGATTAAAGTGGGAAAGAATTGATGCCTTCAAATCGTGGTGCTGGAGAAGATAGTTGAGAGTCCTAGACTGCAAGGAGATCAAGCCAGTCATCCCCAAAGGAAATCAACCCTGAATATTCCTTGGAAGGGCTGATGCTGAAACTCAAACTCCAATACTTTGGCCACCTGATGCAAAGAACTGACTCACTAGAAAAGACCTTGATGCGGGGAAAGATTGAAGGCCAAGGAGAAGAGAGTGGCAAAGGATGAGATGTTTAGATAGAATCACTGACTCAATGGATATAAATCTGAGCAAAATCTGGGAGAAAGTGAAGGACAGGGAAGTCTGGTGTGCTATAGTCCATGGCGTCACAGAGTCAGATACAACTTAGCGACTGAAGAATGACACCAAAAAAGTGGCTTGTTAAGTATAAGAACAATATGCATTTCAAGCATTTTGGAACAGTGGCACAGTTTTTTAAGTCTATTGTTTTTGTTGGTTGCTATTATTATTAGTTGCATAGACATTACGCTTTCAGAACATCTGTCTCCCATCCATTAGGCAGAAGAAATACGTCACAGGACTGCTGTGAAAAGCAAAAGAGACACTTCTGTAAAGCACTTAATATAGTGCGTGGAACACAGTACACACTTAGTAAACAGTGACCATTACTATCAATTTCAGTCTTCAGAAGAAAAAACGTGCAGTACTGGAAGTGTTTAGTTACCACCGTTTCACCACGCGCTGCTGAGTCTAGGACAGGTCTCAACACTTAGTCTGGAGTTGCACCTATACCATACAGTCTCCTGCAAATGTCTGAGTCCAGGCTAAACACGGGGTTGACAGTGCTTTCCCCTTTTCACTTTCATTAGACAAAATGAAAACTGAAACATTTAAGATGGTGTATTCACTGTCTGGAGGGACATGGTGGGGAGGGGGTGGGACAGGGTACAGGATAGAAGGGACACATGCATACCTGTGACTGATTCATATTGATGTGTGCAAAAACCATAAAATTATTGTAATTATCTTCCAATTAAAATAAATAAATTTTTAAAAGCTAAAAAAATTAAAGATTAAAACCATATATAAAGGATATCTTGTGCTGGACAGGGAATATAGCCTATATTTTATAACTAAAAATGGAGTATAACCTTTAAAAATTGTGAATCACCTAATATCTGAAACTTACATAATATCGTACCTCTACTATACTTCAATAAAAAATTAAAAATATAATAAAACCAATAAAACAAAATGTTGTATTCAAAAGACATCTTTTAAGGGTTTCTGTAGCATGCTCCGATTAGTATCATTAAGAATAAAATAAACTACAGTGAATTATACAGTGTAGCCTCATAGTGGTAGATCTACACTATCTGACTTGGAAACATGGGCAAGATATTATACTGCAAAAATAAATCCAAACTGAAGAACAATTCATATGATTCTATTGGTTAAAGCAAAACAAGCCTCAACTATAAATTCTATGTATGGTTCCACCACTATTCAACTACAGTTGAAAAAGATTCAGGAAGATATAAAACAATCTGCTACTTCTTAGCAATGATGTGATGAAGAGCATCTTTCATTGTTTTACTTATAGGTGATTTGAAATATTTTCAAAGAGAATGTGTTTATGGGTCACTTATGTATGTTTCAAAAGTAAAAAGAAATATTAAAAATGAGGAAATTTTGCATTATTTTCTATGAAAGACTATTCAGATGGTTTAACAATTATCTCAGGTGTGATTACTTAAAATTAGAATAAACGACTTTAAATAATGAAATATTCTATAATTAGCTATAGCATTAATAAGACTTAGTACAGAGTACTAGATTTCAAAATTTACATGAAAAGAATTATTAATGTCACATCAATAGCTAAGTTTTCATGTTTAGATTTACCATTCTCTCAATGAATAATAAAGACCTAAGATTTAATCAATTAATAAAGGGCTTATATTTTATTAATATTTTGTCTGTGTGGGGCCTAATTTTAGTTTACTATTACATCCAACACATAATAAGTATTCAACACACGTGGCTTTTGAAAAGACCAAGTAACAAATGTAAAAATTACATACATGTTAAGACAAACTTACATAGATAACATTTTAAAGGACAGATTGCATTCTTTGTTTCAGTGGCCTTATCCATTTCTGGAAGAAGGGAGAAGAGCAGGAAGAGAGAAGGATGGACCCTAATGCTAAGGATGTATACACTACATGCCTTCATCCTAGGGAAAACAGCCCTGCGATACTTACAAACTGTACCATACTTAGAGACTATTCCTGTAGTGAGCTTTTATTAAAAATAAATATAAGTGGGAATAAAGGCAGAGTAATATATTACAGCATCATATAACCTCTGACATCATCATGCTATCATCTATCCAAAGCTTGAATCCTCTACATCTCCAGAACCGCCAGAAAATAACTGCTCATCTCTACCTCCTAAAATTGCCCTGCTAATTTTCAGGAAGCTGAGATCATTCCTGAGTCCTTCCTTGGATCAGTCCAGAACCCTGCCACTTTTTGATCCTCACTGGGCTGTTTGAGCCCACAATGACTCTAATTCCTCCTCCATGTGACAGTCCATAGAGGCAGCCACCAACTCCATAACTTCTTTGTGCTATTTTTCTTAAGCCCCTGAGGGACCAGAAGAATTACATTTCTACATTCTCAAACCAACTATATTCTCAATAAGAACTTTATGAAATGAAAAAATGATATGTCTTCTTAGAAACAGTTCCTATTCAAAGAAGAATATAGTTATTCTTGTACTTTTTTTTTTTCCTATGGCATAGTAAAATTGAAGGCCTTTGTAGTTTGGTAAATCTGGAAGGCAATTAATGAGAATATGAGTTGTTTTTTTTTTTTTTAGTTTTTGATACTGTATTATTATCTTTAATATATTGCCCTTCAGACACAAATATTATGTGAATGAATACATTATTAGTAAATGCCATTTAAGTTAATTCAGTTTCCAAAAAGTAGCAAGAGCATCACACTGACTGAACCACAATTTTGCTTTGGCTGTCTTCACAGCATTCATTATTAAACTGTGGTATCTGTCAGACTGAAGACAGGTCGAAAAGTTTCTCACTATGGACAAAACTATACCTGGTCAGAAGATGATCAAACCTCTGACTCATGAGTCTCATGACAACAACTGCAGAAGTCAGTTCCTTTACTTGACCTCAGCCAGGAACACATGCATTGGGTGACATAAATTTTTACTGCTCTAAGAAATAATCATGAAAGAGCCAGGAGTACTGACTTGGGAGCTACAAATAAATTTTAACAAGTTGTTGAATTCATATACAAGAAATCTATGAACAATAAGAATCAACTACTAGAGAAGATACTCACTTAAATGTTTTAATAAGTGCAAGTCAATTAATTGCATTTCTCTCTCTTTTTATAGAAGCCAGCAATGTAGAAGTCTACAAAGACTATCCTTACAAAGACAACTTTTGCCAAAGAGTTGATGCAAAGGAAAAGAGGGGAAACAAGGAGCATGGAAATGTAGGATCATGGACATTGAGGATGCCCCTAAATTCATCAAATCACTTACAGGGACAAGTAGTTCCTCTGCTGTCTGGCGGCCAAAGTGCAAGGCAGAGATGCACAATACTCTGCTCTGAGTAGTCCTCACATTTCACAAAAACTCACAAAAAACTGCTCAAACAGCAAGTACCTCCCCCGAAGGAGAGGCCCTCTTTCTCACTCTCTGAACTGGTTTCCCAGCTCAAGCCACTTTAGAGGAAAGGAGTGTCCATCCTCGGATCCTTCTTACTCCTTCTTTTGTTTGATCTGCTAATTCTTTGTCCATTCTGGGAAAAAGAAAGGTTTTTTTTTTTCTTTCTTTCTTTCTTTAAAGCTGCCTCTTTCACTGCCAGTCTGCTTTGATAATCAGCTGGCCTTACAGAGAATGACATTTTAGACATTTTAGACTACTTGAACTCAGCTTAGCCACTGAAGCTAAGCAGAGCTGAAGAAAACACTCAATTAGCAACTTCAACTTCAAAGGCTGTATTATGCTCTCCTCAACACACACGTGTAACTCCCATTAGCATTAATGGGAGCTTTGGGAGCCCACAGCTCAGAGAGTATACCTCCAAGTCTGTTTGCTTAATGAGCATGCAATTGAACCTTATGGCCAAAATTTTTCAAGGAGGCCATAGTAAGAACACTGAGTCCTCAAGCAGAATCAAGTGCATTCACTTTGAAAAAGAAAGCTATCACTTTTATTTAAACATGAAGAAGGAGCTGTCCAAATTAGGTCTATTTTCATTTCATTTATCCCCCTTAGGTGTAGACAGTGGACTTTTATGATGTTTTAGAAAAAAGAGTCACTTCTCAGTTTTAAAAGTTTGTCTGTATGTTTTCAGAAGCATTATTCCATGCTGCTTAACAGACTAATCTCAGGGGCAAAGATATCTAATAAGACCAAGACTGTCTTCAGTGAATTTTCTACCCAGAAAGTCCAGCATGGCATCTACATACATTCAGTGCCTTTTCCTGTCATCTACTTAATAAATTTATTGTAATTTAAAGTTAGGAAAAAACTAATTTCACATCCAAAAAGAAATCAATTTGAGAAGAAAATGCTTGCCTTAAATAATAAATTAGTTTATACTGGGAAATAATGACTTTTTTTCTTTCTTGACCTCATTCTAGAGACTTGCCCATAGTTTTCACCTATGGAATCAATACTCATTACAGCTTCAATAAAATATCAATATATATTAGGTAGTCTGTGCAACATTCACAGTCTTGATCATACTTCCATGAAGAAAATAATCTTAAATGAATGAATACCATTTAAAACAATTCATTTTCTGCTGTTCACACATTCTCCCCAAAATTTAAAGGAAAATTCATGAATAATAATCTTAATATTTTATAAAGAACATTTACTCAAGCAACTTCAAAGGTATAAAAATAAATTACTTATCTAGTAGTGACACATATTATTAACCTTTTTGTCCTTCAAATATCATGTCTGAACATTCTAATTATGTGAGAAATTAAGGCTTCCAAAGGTACTGGATGATAACTATAAATCAACTGAATTGCAATAGGCCAAGGAACTTGTCAGAAAGACAATACTGCCCCCTTCAAACCTACAAGAGTGTTGAGCTGTCAGGAGACTTTCCAAAGTGTAACCTGGTAGATGAGCTAGGTCGAAATTCCACTTTTTAATTTCATCAAGTATGCAGTCTTCATGACATCGCTTTGTACTTAATATTTAATACTTTGCCTTACATGTTTGCTAGCAACCATATCTTCACAGAATTTTAAAGCCAATGTATTAAAGAATGGAGCATCTCAAAATTGAACACAGTGATCCTCTACTTCAGAGTCTATGGAAGACTGAAAAAAGAATGATAAACAGATGAGGTATTACAGTTAATGGAATTATTAACGACAGCAAATGTGAGAAGAATTTATCATTTCTTATCCAAAAAGATTGTGGACTGTTTCTGTCATATACACAACTTTAATCATAAAGTTGATATTCTCAAGTAAAAAGACCCTCTTTACAAAGGATACCTCCTACCCAAAACCAGTTTTCAAGTGCAAGATAAAAGACTATTGATGTTTTTAGAGAGGGTTTAAGCAGTTTAATTCTTAGAACTGTGGGCTCTGAATACTCTGTCTAAATCTACTAACAATTTTGGTGTGCTATGAATCTTTCTGGAGTAATTATGTCTTCTATATTGCCAAGACTATCTTCACCAGCTAATCCGAAACTCATCCAGAACTGTGACTGGCACAGACATAGTCAATTCCTTATTTAGAAGTAATTTAGATGGTAACAGTCTAACTGGGGACAATCAGTGTATAAAATGACATTTTTCAAACGCCCACATGAGCACAACCATACTCTCTATAACTTTTATCTAAAGTGAACATAGATACAATCTTTTTTAAAATATGCTCCTCCATTATAGTTTATCCCAGAAGACTGGATACAGTTCCCTGTGCTACACAGCAGACCCACTTTGTTTATTCATTTTAAATGTAATAGTTTGCATCTACTGATCCCCAATTCCCAGTCCATCCCTCCCTCTCCACATCTCCCCCTTAATGACGACAAGTCTAATCTCTATGTCTGTGAATCTATTTCTATTTTACAGTTTTAAAATATTTTTAAGTGTCTATAAGAGAAATTTTTATCTGAGAATTCATGAAACATACATGTCATGGGATGTCACGAAAAGTGAAGGCATCATGCAAACTGATGGCATCACAGACTCAACGGACATGAGACTGAGCAAGCTCCAGGAGTCGGTGATGGACAGGGAAGCCTGGAGTGCTGCAGACCATGGGGTCGCAGAGAGTCAGACGTGACTGAACTGATCTGAACTGAATAATACTTACCTAAAATCCTTTGGAAAGAAGGAATAGAGAGAGGAAATTTGGGAAAAGTGAAAAGGAGGAGGAAAATGTCTACTCATATCTCTGATAAGGGTTGGTCTCTGGTACACCCATTTCATGAGCTGAGAGCAATTGAAATTTCTTACACTTCGCAGGAGAAGGAATAGAAGTATTATTTTGCAGAAATGTCTAATGGCTTCTCATCAAAGGGATGTACAAAGCCTAAAATATGGAGGTCATTTACTTCTAGTCTTGATTACTAGGCTAAAGTCAATCTTGGGTATGTCACCTGGACAATCCTAAATTGTCAAATTTACTGACATAGTATTTTAACAAATATTTGAACACATTGTAACCTCTCCTGTCCAGGCGCTGGGGATACAAGCATGGATGGATAAGTCAAACATAGGACTAAAAAAATCTGAGTCTTTTGAATTAGAACATTAGGCAGAGTCAAGGACACACTGAAATAATAAAACTGAGTGAATAAACTTTTATAAAAACAGGTATTTCTATGAATATCTATCCACATGTATAAAAGGGTCAATTAAGTTTCTTCTCTTCATTTTCAGATTTTTTTTTTTTTGCAAAAGTTGCCATTAAAAGGCAAATCTGAGGGCAGTTTTAGCACAGAACATACTCAATAGGAAGTACCTAACCAGAGAACTAAAGATGTGCTGTCTTTGAATCTTGCTGATTTTTTTTTTAAATACTAACTCTGAAACTGGTAGGTTGTCCCACTTAAAGCTCTTGATTTTAAATTGCCATTTCTTTTTACACCCAATTAAACTGTCAGTGTAATGAAGAATTGTCCAACTGAGTAGAGTTGTTAGGATCTTCTCACTGCTGCTTCTGCAATCTTAAATTGCAGATGCTTTTGCCTAAAATAAGAATTTAAAATCACCTCCTTAACAATAAGACCTAACCATAAGCTTCCACCAACTTCTATTTAAGACAGACAATGAACAAATATTTGCTTCACACCACGACCCTCTGTGGAGTACAGCAAAGGGATATGTTCCCAAAATAAGATATCTGAGCTCTGAAAAAGAGACTATCATGCCCCTAAGTCCCTGATAAAGATTAAATAAAGACCAAATATATAAAGGCTTTGGTTCATTCCAATTAACTCAGCAATTTTAGTAATGGACAACATTCAAAAAGAATAAACAAACCGGACTCTAGACTGTTCATTTTCATAGAAATATACTGTGTACAAAATCCTGAATTGTGATCAAAGATTCTTTGAACAATTTTCTTAATGAAGGAGAACTATTTTCTTGTTAGATTATCAGATTGAGGGTGAAGGGTGCTGGTAATCTCCATGAGACAGAGGTTTGAAAGAGAAAGTCACAGGGTCATAAACACTAACCCAACTCAGCTCCAACATGACTAAAATGACGCACTGACCTTCTCTCTTCCTGGGGCTGCATCAGAAAAACATTTGGAAAGAACCCTTTTAGTGAGCTTTTGGGAGATTCCTAAGTCTTCCTTAAAGTAAACACTTTCATACCCATGTCATCCAATGCTTTAATGCACTCACAGCTCTTTTTATACCCCTGATAAGAGAACTCAAGGTTCATGACAAAATCCCCCCTAAACTATCAACCCAGTGGTCCCACTTGCTGCCTTTAAGCAATTTTTTTTTTACACAGTCCCATTCTTGTACTTGGGATCCAAAACATCAATCCCTGTTACTCTCCATGTCACTTTATATCCAACTGTGCCCTTTGCAGCACAGCATCAAAGGGCAACATGAAGTAGTGAATACAGCATAGGATTTGTACTCAGAGCACTTGGTAATCAACCTCATTTAATAGTTATGAAATTTTGGTCAAGCAAACTCTAAACTCTGACTCCTGTGAACCTACAGATCCTCCAGAGCACAGACAGACCTTCTCTTAGTGGGTCAGTCAAGTACGGAGTAGCCTTGTCTTTCAGGGTTGAGGATCTCTCAGGCTCTCAGGGAGAGAAGGTGCTCATTCGTCAGTGCTCAGTCATATCTAACTCTTTGTGACCCCATAGACTGTAGCCTGTTAGGCTGCTCTGTCTATGAGGATTCTTCAGGCAAGAATATTAGAGTGGGTTGCCATGTCCTCCTCCAGGGGATCTTCCAGACCCAGGGATCAAATCCATGTCTCCTGCATCTCCTGGATTGGCAGGTGGATTCTTTACCACTGTGCCACATAGGAAGCCCACAGAGGGCTTTACCCATTCCCCAGGCTGAGCTGCATGTTTGGTGATTCTTAACTGTGCAGGAATTTTTCTCTTTCATTTTTATTATTTTGCTTTTCCAATTGTCTGTAAAACATGAACATGTAAATAGGCTCGGTAACGTCTGCTCAGAGAGAAAAGAAATCTGAAGATCCTGTAAATATTCATTTTACAGAAAAACTCAAGGAAGCAGCCTCCACCATGCCAGTCCTCCTCCTAGTCTCTTCTTTGACATACAAGGCAACATGTCACTCACAGAGAGTCAGTTCAGAAATTCATTTGATGAATTTTGGTAATTAACAACTCTAAACTTTATAACTAAATTATATTAAAAATGATGAACCAGTCAGTGACTGCAGAAAAGACTATTTTGCTTCAGGGATGGTATTGGTGTTGTTTGTTCAGATAGAAAGAGAAACAAGAGAATAACTGGTCTTTCACATGGAGGAATAAAACCATTACCAGATTAACTAACAGAGGTGGGATGGAGAATGGTCTGTGACGTGTACAACCATTCTTAAGGAGATAGTAGTCTGTGTTCACTCTATGAGTACACTAAAACAAAGCAAAGATATTCTCCATAAAATTAGGGACTTGGAATTATAAACAATGGGCAAAGTTTTTTAAAGTCTGTTGATCAATGGAGGGTGAGTTGGGAAAGTTATTTGTCCCCCATGTGTTAGACTTACATCCTCAATTAAAATTATCAATCATATATCAAATATGACTCTCTTAGTTTTATCTTAGCAGTAGACCTAGGTTCTGTAACATCTCAAAGTTAGGATGTTTTAGAGGTTTACTTTACGAGAACAAACACAAAAATACTACTTTTGTAAATTTAGGAGAAAACACACCATCAACTGAACATCCTCCTAGGCCCTCCCAGGGCTATGGCAGGCACTATGGAAATGAGGGACTTGACAGCGAAGCACCTTTGGCTCTAGGGTCAATCTATGTTTCCACCTCAAGTCCACATCAGATGACTTCCCCTCCACCATTCCCCTAGCGGTTTTCTGGCACCAGAACACAGTGATGATTTGGGGAGGGCCTTTGACCAAAGAGTCATCCCTGGAAGACCCAAGAAAGAGGGCCTCTAGGCTTAATAAACGCTGTTTGCATGCACTTGGCCAGGCTTATTTAAGATGCTTTATATCCACATTTTTCTTGTTTGTTTTTAAGCTAGCATAGTCATATTGTAAACATGTTGATAGGAAATTAAGTCAAGACTAGCCAAACCCTAGTCTTACTGGGCTACATTTAATGTCCTTCCTGGCTCTTTATAGCCAGTTTATGGTAAATGACCGTAAAGAGTAATTTAAGTACGGGTGAGCTCTTCCTTCTCGGCAATGATTTATCTGTTGATAAGCTGAGATGACAGAACTCTATGTGCTGGTGAGTGGAGAAGTGTTAACTTTATTAATACATCTTCAACAAAGATTAATGGGATCCCCAGTAAGTCAGCTGTGGTATTTGATGTCAGTTTATAACAGGCTTGGCAATACCTGGAAATTCGTATCTACCATCGTAAGATATAACGACATTCATAAAACTCAAGTGTAAACAGAAGGTTCTAAAGGGTACAGGGCTCTAATCCAAGCTGTTAGGCCTTAGGAAGTAACATGTCTAAGAATGTTCCTACTTTGAAGTATATGCTAATGGATTTTCCTCATGGGTAAAAACACCTAAACTTCCATTTTCAATACATAAATATTTTATTATGAAAATCAATTTTGTTGAAGGAAGTTTTCTGAGGAAGATGATGTTTTAAGGTATTTTATTAGCACATGCTAAAATCATTTCCTATTTAGGTACTCTTTGTCATCTCAACACAGAGCAAAAATCAGTCATATAAAATGGTGCAGTAATAAAAACGCCTCTTACTATTAGTTGGGAGAGAAACAAATGGGAATAATACTTTCAAGCTAATTATTTAAGTATTTTTATTGCACCAATTTTCTCAAAACCCAAGCAAAGTATATCTGAAATCTTTCCACAAATAAAATTTTTCCTCAGAACAATTTTACTCATCAGCAAAAAAAGGCAAGTTTAATTTTTCTGTCAGTTGAGGCTTCATATGTCAAACACATTTTACGTTTCAAGATTTTACTGTCATAGTGATGGAATACTCAAGGAGACATTAGTTCTTATGCACGTACTAAGTTAGAAAGATATAAGCTGAATTACTGTGAGCGCACCTCTAAAAATAGACTTCATTATCTCCAACTACAGTATATAACTGTCTTGTCATTTTAACCAAAATTACACTTTCTAGTCAAGCAGAGACTGTAGCTTTCTTGAAGGCAGGTGGTGATAATGTCTTTTCCACCTTTATATTCCCAACTTTTGGCACAATCTCTGGCATACAGAGAACATATTATCAAATGAAAAAACTCATGAATTAATATAAATGGCTTCTCAGCAACTGTGTGCTTATCCTAAATGTGGAAGCAATATATACTCTTGTTTCTGATTTTTAAAAATAAAACCTTAAATGAAATAGCTCTGAAAGAAAAAATATTCAGAAACACCTTTGTCGAACTTGTCATTTGCTCACTCAATCAACAAATATTTACTGAAAACTTACAGCATGTCGAACATTATGCTGGGTGCTCAATCTTGAGCAGAACAAAATCCTACCTATATGACACTTCTAGTCTAAGTATGGAGAGAAAATTCTGTTTAGGATAAAAGAAGAGTTTCCTCCCATGTTCTCTTAAGTATACTCCCCAATCACTTATGTTAGAGTAACATTCAAATTTTAAATACTAAATATTCTGTAAGATCTTACAGAAAAACCCAAACGAACCTTTTGGCCAACCCAATATTTTGTGGAACCACAACAGCGAATTGGTGGCAGGTGCATCTGGACCAAAGCAGCACAACTTAATGACTATAAAGTATGTGTTTTTCTAGCCTTACAGAGATCGTTTTGCCTGTGCCAGAAAATTCTCCTTTACTAATAGGGTATTGCTCTTTAATTAAAATAATTTAAAATTAATTATTGATACCTGTAGCATTACTAGTAGTAATCATTGGTGAGACGAATCATATCCTCCACAAAGACTTACGTTAACTGAATACCTGGCACTTTGCTAAATGCTTTATGTGGATCATCTCCTAGAATTACCCTCAAGTTTAGGCACTAGGTATTATTATCTCTACTTGACAAAGGAGCTGAAGCTTAAGAGAAATGTGAGCAAAACCACAGGGCAAATAGTGGAGTCAGGGTCTGAACTCAGAAGTCTGTTGGTAGAACCTGAGCCTGCAACCACACCTTTTATCACTTTTCACAAAAAAGGTATTAGCAAAAAAAATTAGAAGGGAAAAAGTTATTTTCTATCACCTCTTTAAATATTGAAACGATGTATGATTTTCCTGCTTCTAAAATGTATAACTAATGATGCTTCATTTTCATAGATGTTTAAGAAATTAATAATTTTAGTCTATTCTGTGACCTGCCATAATCCAGGTGTAACAGAACAGAAATCCTGTTTCACGTATGACTCTGGTTTGACCTAGGTAGTCCAAGCAATTGACTGCTGGGTCCCAACGTTCAAGAATTCTGAAGACTATGAGGATGTTAACACAAAATTAAGCACAAATGTATGAGGGGAAAAAAAAAGAAGTTCAATTTCTTAGGTGTTGCATATTAGAGAACATTGTACCAATACACAATCTTCAGTTGTTCCAAATAACTTGGTAATGCATATATGTTTTTCAGAGTCTTATAGTAGCTTATTTCCATGTGGAAAGCTGATGTTCAGGCCTTTGGGCTAAGCAATGTTTTATAAGGTACCAAAAACCTCATTTCCAGAATTGTTGACCCTATCCTCTCTGCCATCATCATACTACTACTACTACTACTACTACTACTAAGTCACTTCAGTCGTGTCCGACTCTGTGCGACCCCATAGATGGCAGCCTACCAGGCTCCCCCGTCCCTGGGATTCTCCAGGCAAGAGTACTGGAGTGGGGTGACATTTCCTTCTCCAATGCATGAAAGTGAAAAGTGAAAGTGAAGTCGTTCAGTTGTGTCCGACTCTTCGCGACCCCATGGACTGCAGCCTACCAGGCTCCTCCATCCATGGGATTCTCCAGGCAAGAGTACTGGAGTGGGGTGACATTTCCTTCTCCAGTCATCATCAGATCAGATCAGATCAGATCAGTTGCTCAGTCATGTCCGACTCTTTGCGACCCCATGAATCGCAGCACGCCAAGCCTCCCTGTCCATCACCAACTCCTGGAGTTCACTCAGACTCAAGTCCATCGAGTCAGTGATGCCATCCAGCCATCTCATCCTCGGTCATCCCCTTCTCCTCCTGCCCCCAAACCCTCCCAGCATCAGAATCTTTTCCAATGAGTCAACTCTTCGCATGAGGTGGTCAAAGTACTGGAGTTTCAGCTTTAGCATCATTCCTTCCCAAGAAATCCCAGGACTGATCTCCTTCAGAATGGATTGGTTGGATCTCCTTGCAGTCCAAGGGACTCTCAAGAGTCTTCTCCAACACCACAGTTCAAAAGCATCAATTCTTCAGCGCTCAGCCTTCTTCACAGTCCAACTCTCACATCCATACATGACCACAGGAAAAACCATAGCCTTGACCAGACGAACCTTTGTTGGCAAAGTAGCCAGGGACTATTCTAGATGCTGAGGATTCAGCAGTGGATAAGAGGGCCAAAGCAAAGAGTTTAGCTTCAGAGGGATAGCAGAGAAGGAAGCAATTTTTGTATCTGAGTCACTGTGCCACATGTTCTACTCATATCTTGATTAATTTCTAAAAATAACCCTTAAAGGTAGTTAGGATCACTCCACTCTACAGATGAGGAGCTCTAGAGTCAGCTCCTCATACGGTCAGAATCAGTGGACTACTGATACGAACCCATGTCTATCTAGCCTATGAAGAGCATTCTCTTTTCATTGTGAATCCCTCTATTTCACTCTTTCTCTTTGTAGTGTTTACTCCATTTGTCTTGGTTTTCTGGTTCTCAATCACACTCACCATCTTATAATAACTAATGAAATGATGATCACTTTTGTCCATTATATGTAAAGTGAAATTAATTCCTGCCCAAATGGTGTCTTACTACATTGCATGTATTTATATAACCATATTTATATATCCTTCTTTATAGTATACATTCATTCCACAAATATTTGTTGAATGCCCAGTAAATGCTAGGAACATTTCTAGGCCAGAGAAAAATATAATGGAGCTACAATGCAAAGGGAAGAGGGGCACATGAAAGGAAAGTTTCAAGAAACAAAGAAGATAATTTCATATGGTGCAAAGTGCTACAAAGCAAATAGGTCAGACACACACCACATTACATACTATGTACAATATATATACAATATATAATACATACACAATATATATATAAGTGTGTGTGTGTGTGTGTGTGTGTATTCCCCAAGCAGAGTCATTAGTTTAACTATACAAGGTATAAGTATTGATAAATAATAATCATATATACTAAAAGCTGTCAAGTTTTTATGAGCTAATACTTTTCTACCATATTTAATATTCTAGTTGTCTGATAAAGGATCCACCTGTGGTTGCCCATGGAATTAAACAAATATACAAAAAGAAGTATTAATATCAACTTAGAAGTATAGAAAATATCTGAAAACTGTATTACTTATTTGGTCTATCTCATTCACGATGCAATTTCACTCTTTTAAATTCTTTTGGTGTTACATTCTGAAAAATGTAGGATCTCTTCTAGAAAAAGCCAAACTGAGAGCAAACTTTATTACCTGAACACACACGTATCATCAGACATGTGAGAAAAAAATTTAATATGCAATAATGTGGTCAAAATCTATTAGTTTAAAAAAAATCCACTGTGCGAAAACAATATATGCATATTTATTACAACTATAAACACAAAAAATCAAGAATAAATGTTAAAGTTAACAAATAAAAGCATGAAGATTTTGAGATATAAATTAAAACACAAGGTCATTTAGAAAAATCACAGATAAGACAGTCTTTAAATTTTCTTACTATCTTTAATAAAATATATTAAGAACACTTGAATGTATGTCATATTTGTGTTTAATGTGGCATTAATTCACAAGTCATTGTTTTTTTTAATAAGATAAAATAAGCTACTTGCTGTTCTAAGGAGATACATAATTAGGATTTTGATAATTAAATCCTAGATGAGGCATTTGGTATATCTATGCCCTAAATCCCAATAAATTATGCATGCAGAACTCTGAAAACTACATCTTAATTAGTAGCTTAAAATAAAACTAATTTTGAAAACCAGAAAATTGAATTTTTAAAAATTGTTCAAATTTTATCAGTGAAAGACAACCAAATATTCAGACTTAAAGTACTGATTTAAACATCAATTGTGTATAAAGGAACATGAATTGTTTGGTATGCTACTTTAAGTATTTTAGTAAACCTCTGTAAATTTCAACTCATGTAGAGATGATCTTACATTAACTTAGTGACATGATTTCTCACTTTTGTAGCTTAATCTCTTTGGCCAATGAAGTATGTCCCAGTCTCATTTTCTTCTACTACTGCCCTTTTAACTTCTATACTACTTTGAGCTACTATTGTTTATACTGACCTGTGATGGTTAATTTCATGTATCAACTTGACTGGGCCACAAGGTGCCCAGACATTTTTTAAAATCTTATTTTGGGTGTTATCATATGAGTATTTTGCGATAAGATTAACATTTAAATCAAAAGACCCAATAAAGCAGATTGGCTTCCCTAATGTGAGTGGCACTCACCCAATCAGTTGAATATCTGAACAGAACAAGAAGAATGACCCTCTCCCACATAAGAGAATTCCTCCTACCTAACAACCTTCAAACTGGGATCCTGGCATATTCCTGCCTTCAGTCTCAAATAGGAAACATCAGCTCTTCCTGGGTCACAAGTCTGTGGGCATTCAAACTATACCATCAGCTTTCCAGGACGTCCAGCTTGTTGACTCAACCTGCAGACCTCAGGAGTTGTCAACCTCCATAATGTTGTTTAGTCGCTCAGTTGTATACGACTCTGTGAGACCTTGTGGACTGTACCCAGCCAGGCTCCTCTGTGGGATTCTTCAGGCAAGAATTCTGAAGTGGGTTAGCATTTCCTTCTCCAGCCTCCTTAATAGTATGAGCCAATGCAATATAATAAATCTCTTTACATATATAAATAAAATAAGTATAAATATGCATACACTTAACATTGGCTCTGTTTCTCTGTAGAACCCTAATATACCACCCACAATCACCATCAAATATTTAGCAATTTCCTATGTATGCAAGCATGCTCATGAAACTTTATCCCTAACAGCCTCTCATACTAGCTCTGCCTGATAAAACTGTACATAGGTTTCAAGCCCCAACTCAGAGACCTCCTCCCTATGATGCATCATCAAAGTGGAGTTTCCCCACTTCACACATCCATAGAATGTTTCGCACTATTTGCATTCATATCTGCTTGTCTGTGCCTGGTAAGTTGGAAGAACACAGTTCTTCCTGGACAATGTGAATTGTCTTCTTGTATCTCAAAAGGGAATATCTGAAGGGCTGGAATACACTGTCACAACATAATAAAGCAGGGATTATTTCTGACTGGGTAAAAGCCAAAGGAAATCTTAGCTGTCTGACCAAGAGAAAAATAATTTCAAACTCTCTAGACCTTGATTTATTCCATCAAACGTAAGTGATTCTCTTTGGTTCACCAAACTCCCTTCCAACTTGACATTTCCACATTTCCATCAACCAACCAATCAACAGTAAGTGCTCATATGACTCAATATTCATTTTTAAATTATCCTAAATAATATAATATGAAGCCAAAAGTATAAACGTGCTCTCACATAAATGCAACAACCCACAGCGCACCCATCCTCTGTGAGACCTTTTAAGACATAAGCCCGACAGGGAAAAACAAATGATAACGATTAAACTGAAGCAATATGCATCTCCAACAGGAAGATCTGTAAAAGACTGATCACAAGGAAACATGAATATCTTCAGCTCACACATGCACTTTCTCCGAGATATTATCAGGTTTAATGTCTCTCGGTCCTAGAGTCTCCACGGAACCGTTCATGTGGGTTCCTGCCTTCGTCCACACTGATACGTAAAGAAGAGTTATTTGGAAGTCCTCCTGAAAGTCAAAAGTTTCTGTTTACTTATATGGCTCTGCACCTCTTTTCAGCCAGGAAATGCAGTAGTCAAGAAGGCTTTATAGCGTTGTATCAATTTATTCCAAGTACAAGACTATTTTATAAACCTTTCCAAATAATCACTTGGTACCATAATTGTCAGCAAGTTTGTTCTGTGTTGGCCATCCTTCCTTTAGTTTCAGTCTTTCATAAAAATCTTTTTGTGTGACAGTCAAGCAGCTGTGCTTTGTTCTTTAATGTTCCTAGCCTGGATCCCCAGCCGAGACCACTTTATAACATAAACGGCAAAGTACCATTTTCACAGCAGGGACAACTGTGTTCATCTTCAAAAAGAGGCATTAATAAAATGAAACTGTAATGAACATGCTAATTCTGATCACAGGGTAGTATAACAATGGCAGAGGGAGTCTACTGCCTTCTCCCTGAAAGATGGTAAAGCTGTTTTTTTTTTTTTTTTAACTGCTATAATGGCTTACATTTTTTGAAAAAGACATATTATGCAAACATTTCTCTCCATTTCCCAATGAAATGCCTTTTCTGTCTCACCCAAATGCTAGCTGTGTGTTTTACTATATCAGTAACAGTCACCTTCAGGGAGCATATTTTTGCCATCTTGCAAGCACTGACTTGCTGAAAAAGGGATGTGACTGAAACACAGAAAGCCAGAGAGCAGAGATCTGAGACACCCCCAGTTCAATGCCTTCTCCATGCACATGACAGCAAGATAAATAAATGAGCACAAGTACAGGAAGGTTAGTAAGTTTGCTCAAGATGTCACAGAAATTCAGGGACAGAGCCAGAGTTGGGACCTAAATTATCTGAGACCTGATCTTGGGGACTTTGGGTATTATCTTATGCCTTGATGGTGATCATTCATAAACTATGATGCACTAACGTGGAGTAGATCCTCAAATGTAAGTGTCACTTAATAAATAATGTCTGTAAAACTAAGCAACTCAATTGTCTCATATTTTGTCATCTAACTTTTTGTAGACAATAATTTTACTTAGTGTGTGATCTCAGAATAAGCCAGTAATGACAATCTTGTATATCATGCCCTGTTGTGTTGTGGGGCTTCCCAGGTGGGGCAGGGGTAAAAAATCCACCTGCCAATGCAGGAGATGCAAGAGACTCAGGTTCAATCCTTGGGTTGGGAAGATACCCTGGAGTGGGAAATGGCAACCCACTCCAGTATTCTTGCCTGGGAAATCCCATGGGCAGAGAAGCCCGGCAGGCCACAGACAGGAGGTCACAGAGTTGGACGTGACTGAGCACACACACATGCTGTTTGGTTACGGTACTGCTGGCGGTGGTTTGAGGAGCAGTACTGCGACCGGCGCACTTAGTGTGGCCAAGAGGAGCTACCCCACGTCGAGGATGGGGCAGAAACCGGGAGGACCCCGTGCCCGAAGGGCAGCAGCAAAGAGGAGTTACCCCACGTCCGAGGTCAGAGGCGGCGGCCGGGAAGAGCTACCCCACGCCCGAGGCTACCTCAAGTCTGCGGTCAGGGGCAGCGGCCAGGAGGAGCTACCCCATGTCCAAGGACAGGTGGCTGCGAGAGCGCAGGAGGGCCTAGAGGAGCTATTCCACGTTCAAGGTCAGGAGGGGCGGCAGTGAGGAGATACCCCTCATCAAAGGTAAGGAGCAATGGCTGCACTTTGCTGGAGCAGCTGTGAAGAGATAGCCCACATCCAAGGAGAGAAACCCAAGTAAGACGGTGGGTGTTGCAAGAGGGCATAGAGGGCAGACACACTGAAAACACACTCACAGAAAACTAGTCAATCTAATCACACTAGGACCACAGCCTTGTCTAACTCAATGAAACTAAGCCATGCTCGTGGGGCAACCCAAAACGGGCAGGTCATGGTGAAGAAGGCTGACAGAATGTGGTCCACTGAAAAAGGGAATGGCAAACCACTTCAGTATTCTTGCCTTGAGAACCCCATGAACAGTATGAAAAGGCAAAATGATAAGATACCGAAAGAGGAACTTCCCAGGCCAGTAGGTGCCCAATATGCTACTGGAGATCAGTGGAAAAATAACTCCAGAAAGAATGAAGGGATGGAGCCAAAGCAAAAACAATACCCAGTGTGGATGTGACTGGTGATAGAAGCAAGGTCTGATGCTGTAAAGAGCAATACTGCATAGGAACCTGGAATGTCAGGTCCATGAATCAAGGCAAATTGGAAGTGGTCAAACGAGATGGCAAGAGTGAACGTCGACATTCTAGGAATCAGCGAACTAAAATGGACTGGAATGGGTGAATTTAACTCAGATGACCATTATATCTACTACTGCGGGCAGGAATCCCTCAGAAGAAATGGAGTAGCCATCATGGTCAACAAAAGAGTCCGAAATGCAGTACTTGGATGCAATCTCAGAAACAACTGAATGATTTCTGTTCATTTCCAAGGCAAACCATTCAATATCACAGTAATCCAAGTCTATGCCCCAACCAGTAACACTGAAGAAGCTGAAGTTGAACGGTTCTATGAAGACCTACAAGACCTTTTAGAACTAACACCCAAAAAAGATGTCCTTTTCATTATAGGGGACTGTAATGCAAAAGTAGGAAGTCAAGAAACACCTGGAGTAACAGCAAATTTGGCCTTGGAATACGGAATGAAGCAGGGCAAAGACTAATGGAGTTTTACCAATAAAATGCACTGATCATAACAAACACCCTCTTCCAACAACCCAAGAGAAGACTCTACACATGGACATCACCAGATGGTTAACACTGAAATGAGATTGATTATATTCTTTGCAACCAAAGATGGAGAAGCTCTATACAGTCAGCAAAAACAAGACTGGGAGCTGACTGTGGCTCAGATCATGAACTCCTTATTACCAAATTCAGACTGAAATTGAAGAAAGTAGGGGAAACCACTAGACCATTCAAATCCCTTATGATTATACAGTGGAAGTGAGAAATAGATTTAAGGGCCTAGATCTGATAGATAGAGTGCCAGATGAACTATGGAATGAGGTTCGTGACATTGTACAGGAGATAGGGATCAGGACCATCCCCATGGAAAAGAAATGCAAAAAAGCAAAAGGGCTGTCTGGGGAGGCCTTACAAATAGCTGTGAAAAGAAGAGAAGCGAAAAGCAAAGGATAAAAGGGAAGATATAAGCATCTGAATGCAGAGTTCCAAAGAATAGCAGGAAGAGATAAGAAAGCCTTCTTCAGTGATCAATGCAAAGAAATAGAGGAAAACAACAGAATGGGAAAGACCAGAGATCTCTTCAAGAAAATCAGAGATATCAAGGGAACATTTCATGCAAAGATGGGCCTAATAAAGGACAGAAATGGTATGGACCTAACAGAAGCAGAAGATATTAAGAAGAGGTGGCAAGAATACACAGAAGAACTGTACAAAAAAGATCTTCATGACCCAGATAATCACGATGGTGTGATCACTGACCTAGACCCAGACATCCTGGAATGTGAAGTCAAGTGGGCCTTAGAAAGCATCACTATGAACAAAGCTAGTGGAGGTGATGGAATTCCAGTTGAGCTATTTCAAATCCTGAAACATGATGCTGTGAAAGTGCTGCACTCAATATGCCAGCAAATTTGGAAAACTCAGCAGTGGCCACAGGACTGGAAAAGGTCAGTTTTCATTCCAATCCCAAAGAAACACAATGCCAAAGAATGCTCACACTATCTCACAATTGCACTCATCTCACACACTAGTAAAGTAATGCTCAAAATTCTCCAAGCCAGGCTTCAGCAATATGTGAACCGTGAACTTCCAGATGTTCAAGCTGGTTTTAGAAAAGGCAGAGGAACCAGAAATCAAATTGCCAACATCCGTTGGATCATGGAAAAAGCAACAGAGTTCCAGCAAAATATCTATTTCTGCTTTATTGACTATGCCAAAGCCTTTGACTGTGTGGATCACAATCAACTGTGGAAAATTCTGAAAGAGATGGGAATACCAGACCACCTGACCTACCTCTTGAGAAACTTAGAAGCAGGTCAGGAAGCAACAGTTAGAACTGGACATGGAGTAACAGACTGGTTCCAAATAGGAAAAGGAGTATGTCAAGGCTGTATATTGTCACCCTGCTTATTTAATTTATATGCAGAGTACATCATGAGAAACGCTGGGCTGGAAGAAGCACAAGCTGGAATCAAGATTGCTGGGAGAAATATCAATAACCTCAGATATGCAGATGACACCACCCTTATGGCAGAAAGTCAAGAGGAACTCAAAAGCCTCTTGATGAAAGTGAAAGAGGAGAGTGAAAAAGTTGGCTTAAAGCTCAATATTCAGAAAACTAAGATCATGGCATCTGGTCCCATCATTTCATGAGAAATAGATGGGGAAACATCGGAAACAGTGTCAGACTTTATTTGTTGGGGCTCCAAAATCACTGCAGATGGTGACTGCAGCCATGAAATTAAAAGACGCTTACTCCTTGGAAGGAAAGTTATGACCAACCTAGATAGCATATTCAAAAGCAGAGACATTACTTTGCCAACTAAGGTCCGTCTAGTCAAAGCTAGGGTTTTTCCAGTGGTCATGTATGGATGTGAGAGTTGGATTGCGAAGAAGGCTGAGGGCCGAAGAATTGATGCTTTTGAACTGTGGTATTGGAGAAGACTCTTGAGAGTCCCTTGGACTGCAAGGAGATCCAACTAGTCCATTCTGAAGGAGATCAGCCCTGGGATGTCTTTGGAAGGACTGATGCTAAAGCTGAAACTCCAGTACTTTGGCCACCTCATGTGAAGAGTAGACTCATTGGAAAAGACTCTGATGCTGGGAGGGATTGGGGCAGGAGAAGGGGATGACAGAGGATGAGATGGCTGGATGGCATCACTGACTCGATGGACGTGAGTCTGAGAGAACTCTGGGAGTTGGTGATGGACAGGGAGGCCTGACGTGCTGTGATTCATGGGGTCACAAAGAGTTGGACTCGACTGAGGGACTGAACTGTACTATTTCAAAGTGGGTAAGTCTCAGAAAGTAGTCCACTAAATTTAGAAAAATGACATAGTACATGAAGTTTGGATGATAAAATGTGCATTTTCTGATTACTACATTTAAAGAAATCTCAATTCAACTAACATGATATTTAGTCACAGAGAGTTGACTAAATTTTTCTAGAACTTTCTCTTAGAGAAGGGGAGCTATGTGAGTAAGAGAAAAAGGATTCTTGATGTCTTTCTACTTGCCTAAAACAGGCATATGATCCTGGATTCTTACAGGAAAGAAAAGTCTATGGATGGTCATAACTCATTTTCCCTGAACAGTGGCTGTTAAGATGTATCTGAGAGAACAGTTTCATCTCTGGTTATCATTATCCAAATTTTCAAGCTTTCCCCTTGATATCTTTGGTCAGGAAGAAATGGTGGCCCGTGAACCAAAGATTCAAAAAGAACCAATTCCATCTGGATGATAATCACTCCTCTTAAGACACCTTCTCTGGTCCTAATCTTTGCCCTTCACTGGAAGTCTAATATTAAATCCAAAGTCCTCAGCAGAATCCCACATTAGGCAAGGCTCAGCCCTTAATAACCTCTCAGTGAGATGTGAGGCCTCCACTTAAAGTTCTGCATAGGATAGAAACATGTACAACAGCTATGCTCAGCCCCCTACAGTGCTATAGAACTAGGGAGATGGCATTTGCCTACGTATCCACAGGCAAGGCAACCAAAATAAATCAATAAATGACCTGGAGTCTATAAACACCACATTCACTACTTCTTCTATGAACTGCAGTCTACTCATATAAATGGCAGTTGCTCAAACATCTCATTGAAGGGGGGCATGTTCTGCCTGAGTTTGAAATTATCCTTCCTTATGAAAACAGTTTTTCAGCATGAGGGTAATTGGAAATGAGCTACACAGGGCAAGTTTTCCCTGAAATACTCCCTTCAATACACACGAGTGGTCAGAGTATTATTTCAGTGTCTTCTGCATTAGTTGCACAGGTCAGATGACTAAATCTCCAATTAATCAGGTCCTCTAGTGGCCTGTGTGAAATAAATTAGTGTTCTCCATCCAGTCCACTTAGACAAAACCCATCACGACAGCTGGCACATTTTTGGCACTGTCAGCAAAGTGGGTAAAAAGTAAATGACCCATGTGGACAAAATGGGCATCAGACAAGGGGCAATGGATAAAAAGTGCAAAGCAGTTTCTACCCACTGCAGAACAGAGAGCTTGGGTATCTGCCAATGTGATTTTCAAGGGAAAGTGAACTTAAAATGGGCATAGAGCCCATCAACTATAGGGTAAAACTCCTCATGTTCATCTAGCTAACTGTTTACAATGTTCATAATCTAGAAATGCAGTTTACCAACTGGAATATTTTTAAAGACTATTACTAATAAGATTATCAATAGTTATTTAGAAATTTTAAACAAAGAGACAACTCTAAGAAACAAAGGTACTTCCCAAGCCCACTTATTTCATCCTGTAAGGATACATGCAAATATTCTATTTTAAGGTTATGTTTAGACTACTTTTTCATTATCCAAAATATCTTTGAGTTTTTCTCATGAAACATTTCCAAATTGCTAAAAATAATCTTAAAAAAATAAGGTTTAAATACTTTACTAGAATCACAAATTTTCATACAAATGTACTTATATATGACAGATAGTCACATAGAAAGCTATTTCAAATGTATCTGCTTTATGGGGAGCTAGCTGGATAAAAGCAGATGAGATGGGAGGACCCTAATCAGCTGGAAGGAAGGACAATATAAATCCACGTGCATGTCTATGTCAAGTGACAGTTTCCTCCAATTTCTTATTAATGTCTTCATCAAACACATAAAGATTAAGTCAAACCAAACAACTCTCATTGCTTCCTTTTAAGGGGTTTGTTCAGGAAACTTGGAAGGTGAAAACATCCAAAAAAGTTTCTAATAAACTTTACTTGATTGTATCTTCGTAATACGTTTTCTACATGATAGCACTAGTGATAAACCATGTGAATAAGAGAAGATTAAAATTATTAAAGACCAAGAAATCAATCTGGTTTTGCTTCCCATATGAATATTCCTCCCAAATTACTCAACAGTCTTTGGGCCTTTCATCTGAATTTATGTGAACATACACAAGCATGTGCACATATGCATATATTTTAGTACATATTACAGTACATATAAACATAGTCTTCAAGATTCCTTTCAACTCCAAAATCTAGCTTCTCCTAACTGCTCTTTTTTCCCTAATGTCTTATTTTACCTAACAGATTTTACTCTCTTCTTTACCCTTACAAATATTTAAAATTCATTTCTTTTACAACCCATTCATAGAGTTCAATTATCTACACTTCACAGACTATAACTTCTACTGTCACCAATTGGGCTTCCTGGCTCTCGTGTGTTGAAACTGGCATTCACGTTTTATTAGAATGGATACCAATGAGCTCATCTGTGAATAAATGACCTTATCTGGGGTTGTATGTCCTGGACTGTGGCGGCATCTCTAATGGGGTGGATCCTTACGTGGCTGTTGCTCCACACTCCATGGGATTCACTGTTTCTAACCAGCTTTTTCATTAGCTTCTGAGTTCTAAGTATTGTACTACAGAAATAGTGCTAGAATTCTTATCTTATACAGAAAGCTGATCTAGCTCTTCTTCCCACCATCCTATTTAATATAGAGCTGTGTCATACGGGAGAGTTAAATCACCAGCCTGGTATCATATAGTCCATTTGGCTATTATCTTGGTTTATAAGATTACAAATTGTCTTTTATCTGGAGGTTCTCTCTTTGTTTTCAGTACCTGGAAATACCTTTCTTGTTTATAAGCCTAACCATGCATTTAATTTTATTTTCAAATATTTTATCAACATCTCTGTGCGGTTATAGAGGGACAGAGAACATTCTATATTGAACATAGCTTGTCATAATGACAAGAAATGTGCCTCACACCTGACTTGCTTGTTTTTAAGCAGCATTCTGTTATACAAAATTCAAAGATCTTTATCTACTTGGTCAATATTTCCCCTAAGACTTAGTAAGACATTTCTATTACTTAAAACATATTTTAGGATGTATACATAAATCTTTTCTAGGCTTCTCAGATTGATTAATTCTGGTACTAAGTAGATCTTAAAGGAAATGTTTTCGGTTTTATTAAACATACAAAGAAAATACATCCCTCAAAGCTGGGGGAGACAGAATGGAGGAGAAATGTTCTTTATATATGTTTTTCTAAGATTATTTAATTATGGCCTGTTCTTTCTAATTCTCATCTGAAGACTCTTCTCCTAAATTGTGGAATTACGCAAAGTGAATTTCAAAGCAATACAAAGGAAACAAATGAACAAATGCAGGTTTGTATGAGGAAGGAAGAAACAAAGGCACAGTAGAGTTCACCCAGAAATATCAACTATGGCTGAAACCCAGTTAGGCTATGTCCTTATCTCTACGCAGAAGATCAAACTGTATGTGTTTTATACAACAGAATATTATTCATCACTGGCCTTTCTTCTTTTCCACTGTCATTCTAAACGAAGTCTTGAAAGCAGACACACCACACTAAAGAGCTGGCCAATCATCTCATGCTTTGGACAAACTGCATAAGCCACATAGCCAGAAACACAGAAGGCATATTCACTGTTTCCAATCCCTTTGCACCAACAGATATTAGTTCAAGAAATATAAAATCATGAAGAAAACTAGTTTTTTGACATAAAAAAGGTATATTTGTCATTCATGATTCTTTCCATTAATAACTAATCATCTTTAGGTAGAAGATATCCCTTTAACTTTACAAGTATCAATGTCAGTTTTGGTAATTTGCAAAAGTAGTTGCTGACCTATATATGAAAAATCCACACAGGAGTGAAGTTAACATGCAAAAGAGTAACATAACCTGCTTGCTTTTGAGATTCTTTACCAAAAAATCAAAATGGTATCTGACATTTGCAATCAATATTTCTTTAATTTTTTTTTCTGTCCCTGACTAGCAGTTTTTAAGTCTTATGAGAGAAAGCACTGACTATCTATTTAAAGTTTGACCCTAACAAGTATTTGACTTCAATATATTTCCCAATTAAGTGTCATGACAACGCTAGTCTTTTCAATGATCCTACAAAAGAATACTTGGGGTACAGAATTTGAACAGTGACACAAGCAGCAGCCTTGTACTTTAATACTTACCACGTAAAACTGTGAGTCTGGTGGACACACTTATTTCTCCCACGTTATTCGAGGCCACACATTCATAAATGGCCTCATCACGTGGAGTCCGTAAGGGCTGTATTCTGAGAACTGATCCAGATCCATCGTCAAACTCTATTACCTATTAGAGGAAACAAGAGCTGTCACAGGTGTTGTCACTATCATCTACCTTTCAGCTAAACCTCCTAATGCGGTGGTGGACCAGCCACTAGGCTCACAGTAAACTCAGAAGCATTTTGTGACTACATTTTGATACAGTGATGAAATAGAATAATTGGTCTCATGTAATGAATCCTGTACTGAACAATGAAAAGACATGAAACTACATATGCAAAAAATGTAAATTTCTTGTCACTACAGAAAACCATCCAGGGTTTACTCATGAAAATATTCCAGTATGTGTTTTCTAGGGCATTGTGATCCTGGTATTAATTTTGCAAGAAACGTGCTGCTGTGATGGGTAAACTTCTTAAATTATTCTGTCTTTGATAGTACAAATGCACATACGGATCCGTTTAGTAACTGAAATATAAGGTGAAGAGATAATGTATACCACTACTGATAGCTATTCTGCTTTAAAATGTCTCATCCTAAATTGTATAGATGAGTGAACCATGAAGAGAAACTGCATAAATCTAGTACTTAGGCAGCCAATGAGATGTCTTTCATAGCCCAAGAGACTGATGGCATGCATTAATTTTGCAATAAATCATTCCAGTATTTGTTCTAGCTTAGCATTTCCTGCATTTTTAGGGCATTCTTGCTGCAAAATGGAGGCTTGCTTCAGCAAGCAGAAAATTAATGTTCTAAACAGTAAGCCTGAATTCACTATCATTATGGACTGTACTCTGAAACAGCTACGAAATCTTAGGTATTTGTCACCAAATTCAAGTAGTACTTTTTAAAAATGATGATGACATTGATATTGATGATATGATGATATTGATAATTACATGATAATATGAAGATATTGATAAATATGTACACAAAACTATAGTCCTATACTTTTCTATAACTATGATGGGTTTTTTTTTTTTCATCTGTTCACTGAGATTCTGTATTTTTTTTCCATTTCCCTATGAATAATACATCCATGTGCTTAAACTGTGAATAAAGAATGCCTTGTAAATATATTTACAAGATGCTCAGTCCCAGATTTTGTGTATAAGTGTCAACATATGGGGAAAAAGGGATTGAAAGTTTTTAAAATATATCCATTTCAAGTCCTTTTCACATTCCATTTATGTTCTAAATTCACAGAGATAGCCAAATGTCCCACTTCGCAATGTACCAGAATTTAGTTTCAACTTTATTAAAAATATCACACATTTTAGAATGAATCTACTATGCATCTTGGGAGAATAAAGTTCCAAAGTTACTTTGAGACTGAATTTTTTGTCAAATATGCCATAATTTAATATATACGTGTGTGTGTGTGTGTGTGTGTGTGTGTGTGTGTGTGTGTAGTGAGAGAACTCCCTTGGCTTAATGTAGAGAAGGGTTTAAACATTTTTAATACTAATTTCAATTTGGTTTTTTTGGTCTTATTGAGAAATATCTGCCATACATCACTGCATAACGTTTAAGGTGTATAGAATGAAAGTTTGATTTACATATATGGTGATATGATTACTATAATAAGTTTAGTTAACATCCATCATCTCATATAGATATAAGAAAATAATTTTTTTTCTCCTTGTGATGAGAACTGAGTATCTAATCTCTTAATAACTTTTGATTCATTGTTACCTGTCATTGTATAATTACATTTCGGAATTATTTCCTAGGCTTAGGCCTGAATAGTTCAACAAACGAACTGTATACCCCATATTAGCACCCCATTAGGTGCTAATGTTGTAATTTCCAATTTGAAAATCCTGTTTAACACCTGGTATTGATTATAGCATCTCTAGGCCAGATGCTAGATTTGCCAGTGGAGAC
Organism: Bos grunniens; assembly: GCF_055505025.1. Classification (NCBI taxonomy): domain Eukaryota; kingdom Metazoa; phylum Chordata; class Mammalia; order Artiodactyla; family Bovidae; genus Bos; species Bos grunniens. The sequence goes on along the minus strand of NC_141172.1, from coordinate 34,855,492 downwards.
AGAAGAGGTAACAAAATCAGTCCCACTCACACTCTCACTGGCTTTAGAAACCAGTGAAACCAAAAAATACAATACACTGTACAGATGCTAAAGACTCACAGCCCAAGACTCGATGTTATTTGATGTATCTGCTTTGTGTTAAAACGATTAACTTTTTCTGGATGTGTTTATATGATGCTCATTAGGACTTATGTACTGAGCAGAATTCGTGCATTGAAATGTTTACTATTATAACTTAATCTTTACTACAAGAGTTTGTCAAGAAGTCATCATTACTAGCAAGCCTGATGTCAAAATTCTCTTTGACAAAAAAGTTCAATTTAATTTAAACTAAAAAGTCTATGTGCACCAGAAGTTACATACATATACACCTTTTTCTATCTGATGTAAGAAATGTTTCTTAAAGATTAAGATATTCTTTTATGTTTAAATCATTATAAATATTTGATCTTCAAACAAACACAATTTTAAATTTATCATTTATAAATTACAGTCCAGATTTCAGTTTTACCAGTGTAATTAATTAGGCCCTTTATGCATTTGGTCCATTTATTTCTCTGTGAAAACTGTTGAAAAATGAGTAAAATCTCAATGTTCTGAGTTTTGTAGCTGCTATATTTCTTTTAACTGGGAATAACTTTAATTTGCCAAAATGTAAATTAGGCTATGAAGTAGACCAGAAACTCAGGTAGGAGGAACTGAGTGTTATATTAAGTATTAGCTGGAGTTCCCAGTACCCTGTAAGAACCAGTCTATAAATTACAAGCATGAGGTTGCAGGCTTCTTCTAATTTTCTTCTGTGCAGCTTATCACCTATTTTACTCCTCCAGAATGAGTAACTTTATACATCATAAGGCTTCTTCAAAACACCCCCCAGAAACAATATCTGATGTATGTTTTACCATCTTCAGTGCACTGAGCTTTCTTGAGTAAATGCAACTGATTTCTTCAACAGGTTTATCAACTATCCACCTGTTTGAGTATGTTTCTTCCTGAGCAGTACTTTACACAAACACACTGGAGCAAAAGTTCTCATTCTAGTCCATGCTACTTTTAAAACACAGGTGTGAAGTATAGTGGATAACTAAACTTGCTGCCCAGTATCCATTCTCCTTCCAGATTACAGGAACTTGAATTCCCTTTAGGAAAACACTGCTCCTTCATTTCAAACCACAGGGTTGAATGGAACTGACTTCATTGCCAGAAACAGAGGTAGATTCTGATTAACTTAGTCAGCCTGTACCATCCAGCTGTTCATAAGGAATGGTTCTGGGATGAACATGTAACTCAGAAAGATCCAATAGCAGAGGAAATTCACACTCATCCTCTAGTCTTGGATGTGGGAGGATGGGAGACTGCATCTTGCCATCTTAAGGGGACGCAGTCTGAAAATGAGGTTACAGATGGATGCTAAGGACACTATTTGAGCCCTGATACAAGTAGGACAACAGTCAGTCTTATGAACCCTCAAATTCTCTTTTTGAAAAAGTCAGAGCCATTTAGAGTGAACTTTTCCATCCCAAACAACATAACAAATGACACATCTCAGTGATTATAACACCTTGTATCAGTAAAACAAGTAACATACAAACCAAAACTCCAGCAGATACCTTCTTCCCCCAGAGAAACAGAACAATGGACCTAATACCTCAAATCTCTGATTGCTGACTTTCTTTCCTTTTTTGTTCCAGACAATTTTAGGTCTTGGGTCTCCTGTAGCTTGGCAAATGAAGGAGGCAACTCCGCCAGAGACCCCTGTCTGGTCAACAGGAGTTCGCGTAAATCTTGGAGGTGCTAAAATAAAAAAGAAATAGACATCATAATTAGATGGAAAATTGAAACACAGATTATTATCTCACCGCAGTGCTCTCTCCACAGTCCTCAACCCTATTTCAGTCAATAGAGATAGAATACACATATAAATATACCGGGATGACAAAATCAGGAAAGCACCTTTTAATCTGAGGGTAGATAAAAGGGGAAGGAGGTAACTTTCCGGTCAAGTTATCTGTTAGCACTTTTAATGCTGAAACCCGTATTAAGGCAGAGATCCAATAACATTCGAAAAGCAACATCACGCATTAATTTTTATTACCAGTATTAAAAAAATCCAATTTGTCCTCTGTAACAAAATGAGCTCATCAATCAAAGTGAGTAAAATTTTAGCTCTTTGCTTTGATGCCGCTATCAGGACGCTGCCAGAAAGCAGCAAACACTGCTAAGCTATTAAAATAAGTGACATTTAAGAGAAATTCTAGGAAATTTTAAAGAGACTGGAAATACAGCCCTGAGTTAGAAGGTTTAGCAAGAAACAGAAATAGGAGAAAATGGTACAGTGACTCTAACCCAGATATGGTGTGCTGTCTTACTTGAAACTTAACTCCACAATTTGCATAAAAAGATGAGTCAAGAAGTCTCCAAAGTCATAGTAAGGAAAATAATTTCTATAAAGAAAAATGTACACTTCAAGACTCTAGGACAAAAGGCTAAAACTGTGAGGTTTTTGAATTGCCCTCCATCTCCTTTAAATGTTCCTAATATTTACTTTCCTTCTTAAAATCTGCTTGTTATCTATCTTATATTTCCAGGTCTAGAAATTCATTAAATGAGAATTATATAAAATGTAGATAAATGCTCATGGACTAAATATTCACCATATATCTTATTTACAAAGATTATAAATATACAAATGTCAATTTGGGTATTTATAGGGATCAATAGATCAGCTATGGCATAATCATCAAATAGTAAACGTTATATTTATAAACATGCCATGAGAAGTACTTATGATTCAATGGTAAGCCAGAAAAGCACCACACAAAATTACACATGAGGGATAGCAGGTAAAGAAAAACGCACCCCAAAAGAGATGGCACAAAATATGCTAAAATATTAACAATGGTGGCTGGGGAGAGGTGTTCTAATTATTTTTCCTCCTCTTCACATTTTTCTTGCATCCTTGAGTTTTTACAATTATGTTATAGTTGGACATTTTTTTAACTCAAAAACATTTTACCTCACTATTTTATTTTCTATTTTCTTATCCCTATGATCAAAGAAAAGAAGAATTTTCTCTTCTCTCTGGTCGTAGTCCACCTGTACGTCATTGAGGTAAGGTTTTAGGTAACCATAGCTAATGCTTATTTTGAAAACTCTCCTTAGATTTTGAGTAAGAGGAAAATAGCAAAGTCCATCACTATTTGCTCATCACCACTATTTTCTCTGCCGTTTTCATGTTTCCCATGTGATGCTCCTGCTGGCCCAATGATGTGTGTCCTGACCCTCATCTCAGTTTTCCTTGAGTCAGGGAAGCCAGATTGCCCTCTCAGCTCCAGTGGGCTACAGTTCACAGGGTCGCAAAGAGTCAGACATAACTGAAGTAACCCAGCGTGCTCGGGCGCACGCACACAACACACACACACACACACACACACACACACACACACACGCATCATGTTGAGATGCAAAACTTTCCTCTTACTTAACTATAAAAATATGAAGTGTGAAATCAATAATTTTGCAGAGATCCCTTTAAGGTTTAAGGTATTAACTTCCACAATGAGGCAAAGAATGGAGAAGTGATGGGCGTGGTGTATTTGCAATGCTGATAAAGGAACATGGATCTCCACTTCATCAGCAAATTCAACTTGATGATAGTAGCTCTGGTGAAAACCAGGCCCCCATTTGTTCAGAAACCCTAGGAATGAAAGCGAACTCTGACAATGCTGCGAGATATCACATCCAGTAGCATCTCAGGGTAGCTATACAAACTAGATGATTACCAGAACTGCGAGTAATGTTTAAGGTGATTTCAAATTGACTAACAGTGAGAGGAACAAAAAATACAGTATACTGATGTCAACTGTCTGTCACGAAGAAAAAAGTTATTAAACTTTTATGGTTTTCATTCTGCTGTTCCAAACAATGTAAATGGATAATAACCACATGCTTGTCAGCATATAATATGGAAATTACAACTATGGAATTGAAATTCCTAGGGAGTTTTCCCTGAAAAAAACATATTGCATTGCTATATTAAGTGATAAAACAGTATCATTTTTAGGTACTTTATTTTTCAAACTCCATAGCTTAAAAATTGGAAAACCAATTTTAATAACTCAATCTCCCATTTAAGTTGAAATCTCTTGTAAGAATGTATGGGCTGGGCAGAGGGTTGTTGTATACAATATTGCATACATTGAAATAATCAGAAAGTGAATAAATAAAGATGGTAGGATGCCATTTTTCCTGCACTGGGATTTTTTTTTTTAAAGGGATAGTATCCTAGTTTTCATCCTAATTTGGAAATTATGAAAATCTGCAAAGAGGTAATATTCTGCCTGCCAGTGCAGGAGATGTGGGTTCCATCCCTGGGTCGGGAAGATACCCTGGAGAGGGAAATGGCAACCCACTCCAGTATTCTTGCCTGGAGAATCCCCATGGACAGAGGAGCCTGGAGGGCTACAGTCCATTGGCTCGCAAGAGTCAGATATTAGCGACTAAATAACAACAACAAATTATTCAGCAAAGTGCTTCCTAGATAATGAGCCAAATTTCTATAAAACTTATAAGTCTTACTTCTAAATGGAAAGCAAAGGAGGCAAGTTACCATTTTCTCAAAAAGAATGTTCAGATGTGTTTTTCATTTTCTGGTCATACCTTACGGTTCTCAGGCAAACACTGAGAAGCTTAAGAATCTACCAAAGATATGATCACTGGATGCTACTATAAGCATTTTATTTATTTTTAAATTTAATTGATAATTTTTAAAAAATTTTTATTGGAGCACAGTTGATTTATAATGTACTAGTTTCAGGGGTATAGCAATGTGATTCAGTTCATATACATATAACTACTCTTTTTTACATTCTTTTCCCATATAGGTCATTACAAGGTACTAAGTAGAATCCTGTAAGAATTTTATTTCAAAAATTGACGTCAGTAGAGTTAACCTAATGAGTTGTGAACATTTTTTTTGGGGGGGTAACAGAATATGTTTCAAATCTGGGACTGTTTCCCTATATCCCACTACCTACAACTGTAGTGACGCAGCATTCTTCAAAAAACAGCCCTGAAAGCATGAATTCACCTCTAACTCACTACTAACGTTGTGTGGTTGGAATGTAGTTTAATAATGATTTTAGTGCTGTTTTATTGTATAGAGGGCATCATACTAATCATATCAAGCATATCAAGCATTTGCACACAGAATTTTTATTTCAATTTTTTTTCTAAATATAGAAATATTAGTTTTCATAGACAAGAAAATCATCACTTTCTCTGGGATCTGATGTCAATTTTTCTACATTTGTCCACCAAATCCAAACCACAGAATGGATAAATACGATTACTCTATGATACAAAGTTAAGATTCTAGATAATATAGTAAATCCTTTCAGTAAGCATGTCTGTAGCATCCTAGGATGCTAATAATCTTGGTTGGTCAGCCTATAACAGTGACACTGTCAATGTTAGGCAGATGGCCAAAAAGTAAGAGATGAGAAAGAAAGAAGAGTAAAGATAACTCTAGCAAACACTGGAGGCAAGAAAAAATCTTTATTCCCAGAGGAATTTAACAACACAAAGCACCTACTCCCCCTTCTCTGTATCTCTGCTTAATAGAAGAAACTAAATGTATCTTCTGGCTTCTTTTGTCATGGATATACTCAAATTTAAGTCATGCTCCGACTTAAATCCTCTGAAGGTGGGAAGAAATAAAAGAGAACCCAAGTAAAAGAACAAAACAAAGAATTCCATTGCAAAGTCACACAATAGGTCAGCCTCAGGTCTAAACAATGAAAGTCCAAACGATTATCCCATGAAATACAACCACAAATGCTATAGTTGGTTTAAGAAGAAGAGAAATATCAGGAGTGTAAAGACAGTGAAAGGAAAGGAAAGGAAAGTCGCTCAGTCGTGTCTGACTCTGCGGCCCCATGGACTGTAGCCTACCAGGCTCCTCTGTCCATGGGATTTTCCAGGCAATAGTACTGGAGTGGATTGCCATTTCCTTCTCCAGGGGATGTTCCCGACCCAGGGACCAAACCCAGGTCTCCCGCATTGTAGACAGACGTTTCACCGTCTGAGCCACCAGGGAAGTCTATGAAAGACAATGAGAAAGACATTAGATTTTACAGTCTCTGATATTCAGATAGGCACTCCTCCATTTCTGTAGCTAACTGCCATGGCTACCCACTTAGAGCTGCCAGCACTGTGCATGTCTGCTCAAGGTGGTTCTGACAAGGGAGGAGTATTATGACCTTTTATTAAACTAATGCCAAGCAGAGGTCAAATTACTGTTAGACCCAGAAAGTTTATTTTCTAAATGGAAAATAGACAAGCCAAACATGCATATGAGTCAGACCAGAGGCATGGTGGATATTCTAGAACATGTCTGCCATGCCCACGTGTTGTTCAAAGACTGCATTCCCGGGATGCATTCACAGAACAGACAGGAGCTCCAGGATTCCAGTAGATTTTTATTTCCTACACAGCTCGAGATGAGCCACAGGCTGCTGCTTTTTTTCTTCAAGAGGTTAGACTGCTTTACAGTACAAGCAATGCACAGCGCCCTTAATGCAATTATTGTGACATGCTGATGCTCTATCAGGTCTACAGTGGTTAGGCTTTCTGAAGACAAGACGATAAGCTCAAAGAACACTTAAGGTGTTTAAATTCAGGAGATCCTACCAAAACCAGCAAATTGCCTTTGACCATCCTAAACAAACTGCACTATTGAGGACAAAACCTCCCTTTAGTACGTTATGTTATACAGAGCTAGATATTAGCTGGGGAGAACCATTGAAATCCCCTAGCAACATCCATGGAAGGAAAGGATTTATGAAAAATTCTTAAAGGTTAAGAAAATGACTCAGATCTGTGGTAACTTGATTGGCAAACTGAGAATCATCTCTAAAGCAGGCCCTTGCAAAGGGCCACGTGCTACAAAATTGAAGACATGAGCCAATGGTGCCATTTGTCTAATTTAATTCTAATGAATAAGCCACTTCTGCAGACATCAAAGAAATATGTCTGTCGCATGGGAAACAAAAGTAACAGCATGTAACTAATTGGCTTTGTTTCCTTCAGCTGATTAACATTTCCTTAAAAAGTTTTGTTTTTAAAGGCCCATTCGTCATAATAATGTACTTAAAATCTTGAAAGGGGAAGGTTAATAATGTTATTAAATGATACTGAGGGAGAGGATGAGGAAATGTTTAGTTAAAATAAATAGGGAGTCCTGTCTCTAGGAATCCACTTCCTCCCTAAAAGTTGTCTGTAGAATTTATGAGCCTGTCAGCTGACCTCATCTCTGTTCTTTCTTTCTCTGGAAGAATAAGGCTGAGAGCTCTGAAAGGAAGCTCAGGAAGGGAGATCCAGATGTGAGTGAGAAATGCAAAGCACAGGAGGTGAATCTGGGATGATGTTAAGAGCCATGGCTGGGTCTGAAGGTTTAGGGGGAGAAGAACCATTCTCATAGGGTTTACATTCCTGACCAGCCATAATACACTCTACCATCACTGACCCAAACATACAAAATGGCCAAAGTCTGTGTGGATGATGGATTTTCTGTCACTACTCATTGGAGTAGATAGGAAATACGGCCAACATAGCAGTACAACTGCAGAGGCTCATGACAAGGGAAGAGAGGGAAGGTCCCAAAGTTGATGCATAACTCTTTAGAGAGCCAGAATCCTGGCACAAGACACCAGGCTGAACTGGTTTCTATAGCAAATGTTCTTCTACAAGCAGATCTCTGGGAACATCTATTTTATCAAAAGGAATCTGAATAGGGTCACCTCTGACATCCATGGCCAGGATGGACTTCAAAGACTATCTTTGAGTCATCAATGAAATGCAAGAGACCTGGGTTCTATCCCTGGGTTGGGAAGATCCCCTGGAGAAGGGATAGGCTCTACCCACTCCAGTTTTCTTGCCTGGAGAATCCGATGGACTGTATAGTCCATGGTGTCACAAAGAGCTGGACACAACAGAGCGACTTTCACTTTCATTTTTTTTTCTTTCTAAATATATGTATTACTATAACGCTTTCTATTATTCTATAAATTAAGAGTAATGGTATAATCTTATAGGACTATGGAAGAAATTGTACATAAGATATATAAAACATTTGGTCCAGTGCTTAGAATTCACTGAAGAGTAGTTATTTCTTTACCCCATTTTGATGTATAATGCTCCTTAAATCATATTTAAAACCTAAAATATAGTGGAGTTGTATTAAAAAGAAAATATCACAGATGGCTCAAAAACAGTCTTTGAAGGTCCACCCTGGCCATGGATGTTAGAGGTGACCCAGTTCATATTCCATGTGATAGAAGAGATGTCCCCAGAAGTCCTGGTTTATGTAGAAGATCATCCGCTCTAGAAACCATTCAGCTTGGTGTCTTGTGCCAAGATTCTAAGAAATTCCAAGCACTGAACTGAATGTCTTACATACCTTATATGTAAGGTTTTCCAGAGTCCTGTGAGATTATACCATCAGTCTTACTTTATAGAATAATAGAAAGCTGTAGAGTACTACATACATTTAGAAAGAAAGAAAGAGGCAGGGAGAAAACAGGAAAAAGAAAGGAAGGAAGGCTCACTGAGGTTTACAGTGAGTCATGTACTTTTGATCTAATTGTGAAGTCCTGATATTTTTGCTGTGCCAAATTAGAAGATGGAAAGTCACAAAGATGCTACACAGACAATATAGTATAACTCAATTTATTGCATATTTTCAAATCAAGTCTGTTTTAGTTAACCATAAGAAGTATATTGGCTGTTTTCTCAAGGATTTAGTGAGTACCTTGTGCTTTATTACAGCAATTGTTTTTCACTTGATAAGTGAGAAAGTTCACTCAGAATGTCTACGGGTGTTCTTTTTCCTCATTTCTAGTAGCCAGAGTACATCATGAGAAACGCTGGGCTGTAGGAAGCACAAGCTGGAATCAAGATTGCCGGGAGAAATATCAATAACCTCAGATATGCAGATGACACCACCCTTATGGCAGAAAGTGAAGAGGAACTAAAAAGCCTCTTGATGAAAGTGAAAGAGGAGAGTGAAAAAGTTGGCCTTAAAGCTCAACATTCACAAAACTAAGATAATGGCATCCAGTCCCATCACTTCATGGACAATAGATGGGGAAACAGTGGCTGACTTTATTTTGGGGGGCTCCAAAATCACTGCAGATGGTCAATGAAGCCTTGAAATTAAAAGACACTTACTCCTTGGAAGGAAAGTTATGATCAACCTAGACAGCATATTAAATACTTCATCAACAAAGGTCCATCTAGTTAAGTCTATGGTTTTTCCAGTAGTCATGTACTGATGTGAGAGTTGGACTATAAAGAAAGCTGAGTGCCAAAGAATTAACGCTTTTGAACTGTAGTGTTGGAGAAGACGCTTGAGAGTCCCTTAGACTGCAAGGAGATCCAACCAGTGTCTCCTAAAGCAGATCAGTCCTGGGCGTTCATTGGTACGACTGATGTTGAAGCTGAAACTCCAATACTTTGGCCACCTGATGCAAGAGCTGACTCATTTGAAAAGACCCTGATGCTGGGAAAGATTGAGGGCAGGAGGAGAAGGGGATGACAGAGGACAAGATGGCTGGATGTCATCACCAACTCAGTGGGTATGGGTTTGGGTAAATTTCAGGAGTTGGTGATGGACAGGGAGGCCTGGCGTGCTGCAGTTCACGGAGTTGCAAAGAGTTGGACACAACTGAGTGACTGAACTGAACTCAGTAGCCAACTGAAATCAGGAATAGATTAAGTATGAAGCCTGGGCAAAAGACAAATATTAAAGCCACAAAATTCATAAATAAATCACACAAGCTCCAAGTGTAGTATGGTAGAATATTTTTGTACTGTTCTGCATATACATTTAATTTGTTCATGATGGCAAAAGACAAGAAAATTCTTGACACCCATTCCCTCTCTTCCTTTTCTAGGCATCTCAACAATATACTCTATGCATGTCTAGACCATTAATTTATTACGGTTTCAACTCCCAATCCCTGGCCACTAAAATAGCTACTACAGTATTCTCCCACCAGATAGAGATGCCTATGCCTCTATGACTATCAGTATTTAAGGTAACTAAAGACTGATATGTATACAACAGAAAGGAAGGGGAGAGGGAGAAAGGAAAGGAAGAAAACAAGACAGGAAGAGACTTGATTTCATGAAAAGGTATCCCCCACTTGAACTTTTCCTCAATGCCAGGTGGTCCTTATTTCTGATGTCTGAAAGATTATCTAGCAACATCTCCAAATCATTATGTTGAAAACACACCATGTCATCTGTGTTCCCAGTCCTACTTCTCTTCCTAAGTTTCCATATGTGTTCGTGGCACTCCCATTCCCACCAACACCCAGCCCTGAAGCCTCAGCCTTTTGTCTTCTTGGAAATCAATATCTCACATCACTGCCGATCCTTCTTTTCCTTTTCGTTCTTTTTCTTTTAGTTTTAAATGCATCTATGACTAAAGCCCTTTTCCACTCAAAATAACTAAACAAACAAGCTTTAACAACTTCCTGTTGGCAAATAAACCAGAAATTTTGTTGGCCTTTAAGAACTTTTAGAGCTGTTGCCAACCTATTTTTCCAAATATGTTTCCACCATTGCTCATCAAGAACCTAAAACCCTGCCCTGATTCCTTGGTACAAGCTGTTTCCTTGCATTAAATGCCTTCTCATCCATTTAAAACTTACAGAATTTACCCATTTTTCAATCTCTAATAAAATATTTTGACCTCTTCTTTGATCCTCCCATGTGGATAAGATTCACTATCCTTTAAACTTTCTTATCATACCTTCTGTATCTCTTCTATGAGTTTAAGCAGTCTATCATTTATTACAGCTCTTTTATACATATGTATTTCTCTCTCTGTACATTAACTGAATCCTGAGAAAAGCTTCTGTGATCTGGTCAGCTCTGAAGTCTCATTAACTCCTAGTCACACCAAGCACATAGTAAGTGTTCAATACATACTCAGAATTGAGAAAGGGCTTCCCAAGTTACTGTACCCTCTAATCTGTACATTTTCAGTACTTAAGATGCCTAATACTGTTATAAACATGATAACCCTGCTTTCATTTGATTACATTTGCTTAGAGCTTGATAAATTAACTGAAAAATACAAACTTCACGTAATATATTGTACACTGACACGGCCAAGCACTGATGTGACACAGTGGAGACTAATGGATCCATACCAGGCCGTGAGGTTGCAAAATACAGCACATCCAAACTACAGAGTCATGCACCCTACTGCAGGACTCGACGGGTGAACTGAGTAATGGACTGAACGCACTGAATGTAACACAGTGGGTCTCACCTCACTCAGGAATATCATTTAACCTCACTGTTATCACAGAGCTCTTCTATTTTCTGCCCTTTTTGTGCTTTTTTTTTTTTTAAATAAATTGACTTTATTGTTCTGAATGTACATTCTTAATATAAGTAAATTAGAAAACATAAATTAAAGGAAGGTGTTTTAAAGCTTTCTTCCAATGGTTTCTAATGTTTCCTGTGGTCATCCCTTTGATGAATGAAGATTTTTGTTATGTCTGCTCTCTTATACTTTCTACAAAAGAGATTAATACACTGTATGATTACTTTATACTCTTTTTACTTAAAATATATTGTGAACATATGTATGCCCATAATTATTTAAATAGAAGAGTATTTTATAGTATAAAGCATACAGATATATTTTTATTTACTGTTAAACACTGAGGTTGTTTCCAATTTTTTAATGTTATAAAAACACTTAAGTGATTATTCTTATAGTTATATCTCTATACATATGTCATTCTTATATATAATTCATTTCTACATATAAAACTCACAATCATGATGAATTCCTATATGTAAAATTAAAGGATTAAAAAAATTCTACATTTCTAAGATGTTTTATAAATCTCAACACATTATCATAAAAAACCTCATTCATAGGAGGAATATATATGAGTGTCTAATTACCTAGACCATTGCTAAAGCTGAAAATTATCACTTACTCATTTGCAAAATTTTTATCCTTTTTAGTTAAACAGAGGGATTTAAGGCAGAGGTCAGAGGGTGGAGAGTTTAGAGAAGAAGAAACTGGAAAATTTACACCTTAAAAAAGAATCCTCTTCAGATACTCCTCAAATCCTGCCTTTTCCATTTCCCCTTGGGACAAAAGAACATATGAGGAATTCTTAGTGGTGAATACTCAGAGGCCAATGAAGAAAGAGGACAAGGAAGAATATCTATCAAACTGACACTACTGAAAGTAGTTCTTCAATGTTATAGAAAATAATCTTTGATTTAAGACAATCAAGATATGAAGTCCACTTTAATCTTTTAAATTGTTTTCCAAATAACAATTGAGATGAGGTTTCACATGAATTAGTCAGTGTAGAGTAGTAAAATAAGTTTCTCATTTGTCCTATTTCAAAATATATTAATACCTGGGCCATAAACACTTGTTTTATAGCCGTAAAAGTTGTGTGGTCTCATCACTGTATCTCACTATTTAATATACAGCCATGGGATATAATGACCAAAACAAAGAATCCCCTACATTCACTGTGTTAGAGCCATAAAACATCTCTGAGCTACTGACATTCTTAGTAAGATCGACCATATACTTTGGTATAAGACACTGTAGACACTGGTTTAGCAACACAAACTTCAGAAAGGTAGTACCAGTGCTCCTGAATCCCTCTTAGAATCAGTGGAGCCATTCTTACCATTCCTTATGTCAGACTCATGCATCCTTAATGAAAGGTTGTTACCAGCAGCACTATTTAGATGTTCACTTAACATTTTCCACTTCAAGCCTCCAGGTTCACATACCATCTACTTACGCATTCAAAATACACAGACTGTGTATCCATCTTTGTTCAATGGAGTGATAAAGGCCCATATACTGACAGACAAAGTCATGCAATCTCTGCTTATTGGTAAAGATGTAGGTGAATAACGCATTATTTACTGTTTTCTTTTTTTTTCACCTTTCCTCTAAATGGTAATGTACTCACAAGGTTATTTAACACAGACACTATATTTAATAAAAAAGAAACTCAGCATCTTAGCATCTTTTCATAGTTAAGTTTTCAAATCAGATTCATTTACATCATTCACTGCTCATTTACTCATTAATCATAACTTATCACATCAGCTGTGCTGATCATCATTAAAAGTAATCATTTATTCTTCCTTCTAACCTGATGCTTATCATGTATCTTCAAACTGGATCATACCGGAAAGGTAATTGGTTTATTTAAAAAGGAAAATGCAAAGATATAATTAAAGTGGCAAAGAAAGGGATAAATGAAAAAACAATGTCATCATTGGCATTTTTTTCTTCTAATTCTTTCTCAGTTTTATGTTACTAAATTCCAGAATACAGATTCTATTACCTCCCCTCTAACAAATTTCCAGTAAGTCAACTATGTCAATTTTGTTTTATTATTAAGGGGAACTAGAGCGAGAAGGCAATGGCACCCCACTCCAGTGCTCTTGCCTGGAAAATCCCATGGATGGAGGAGCCTGGTAGGCTGCAGTCCATGGGATCACTGAGGGTCGGACACGACTGAGCAACTTCACTTTCACTTTCCTGCATTGGAGAAGGAAATGACAACCCACTCCAGTGTTCTTGCCTGGAGAATCCCAGGGATGGGGGAGCCTGGTGGGCTGCTGTCTATTGGGTTGCACAGAGTCAGACACAACTGAAGCAACTTAGCAGCAGCAGCAGCAGCAGAGTGATCTGTGTACTGGCTTCAGTTTAGAGACCAGTAGCAAACCAGTTCCCCAAAGAGACCTATTGCTGCCATTTAAGTGTTTAGCAAAGCGTAAGCTTTGAGCTGGTATGAACTGCTATAACTCTCATCTTCCAATCAAAGTGTGACGTTATCACAACTGGCAAAGATCTGGATCATTTTTTTGTAGGATAGATACATCTTCCAGGAATAAATGTGACCACAATCTTTCATCTATCAATTTCATACTGGTAAGTTAGCAAAGTAGTTTTGGAAGTAAATAGCTGAAATATTCCCAGGTGCTAAACACAGAAACGGTATATGTGCAAACACATGTGCATACTTTCAGTTAGTGGTAAAACAGATTGCAAAATGATTTTCTCTCCTTACTGGGGAAATTTAGAAGCAGTATCATAAGAAAACCTTGTTCATAGACAAAATAGCATCTCTACAGATGCATGGTCTTCATATGTTACAGAAGCACTCTGTCTAGGACAGAATATTGTAGAAAATGAGCTGCCTGTGTTTTTATTACAAAGGCGATGTTAATTATAATGTATAGGGAGTTTTATAACAAATATGACAGTATTTCCTAAAGAAAGTCCATAATTAATACTACCTTCCAAATAAATGATGCGATGATTTTTAAGTGTTCCCAAAGATGAAACATTTAAAAATTTCATTGTTTAAAAATATTTTCTTCCAACTCAATGTTTTATATTAAGGGGTACTGTCATTTGTTAATAAGCATGTAGACACATAATGGATAAATAATATAAAAAAGAAAAAGAAAAATGATGAAAAAGTTGACTTGCCTATACACCAGAATCGTTTGACTAAAACTAATTTTAAAAATGCTTTTAAAAAGTTCAACATTATTCAAATTTGAACCAATACTCTGCTAGAGATCAAAGTATTCTAAGTTTAAGAGGCCTATGTTATAGCTTCATTCTGTATGATGCCTAGCATATTGTAGATATTTGATACTTTTTAAATAAAGTACAATTATTTCAGTCATATGGATAATTTAGATAGGAATCTATGTCCTTCCATTATTTTTTTTAAATTCACTTCTCTGTAGACTCAAAGCCAAAAATTACTTGGCAATGATCTGCAGAATTCCAAACATACTCATTCAATATTAGGTAACTATTAGAACCAGTAACAATTTGTAGGATAATAAAAATACTCATCTGATATCCTTCCAACTGAGCACATGTAGCAAGCAAAAGAGGGGCATTTATTTTCCATATTATATCATTCTTTCTAAAATAAAAACATTTTTAATAAGAGACAGAAATTAACACCCATACAAGCAAGTTGAATATGGGGAAAGTGTTTCTTCCATAAAATGTCTCACTGAGCTTAATCTTGCTAACCACGATTGATCTCTGCATTCTGAAATAGAGTAGCCTGTCACCCGCCCATTCTCAAATTCTCCCCAGTGAGCTATTTGGGGGTACAAAAGATGGAAAGATGACAACTGGCTCTATGCTAGGCTGTGAAGTCATGTACCAGCAAGCAATGATAATAATAGATGATTACCCAGGGCCATGGACTGGCCCCGTCCACACAGAAAACTCAACTTGACATTAATTGGATCCTGGCAAGACAGAATAGGGTACAATTCCTTGGTTTGTAGATGAAAATAAACCTTTAAAGAACTTTAATAAAATGAGTCCAAAATGGAACAGGGTATAATACAATAATGCAATTTATACTTTTTTTTTATATGCTACATCTCTGTCAAATAACCCTATCAGCATTTCCATGACAGCATGCCAAACTGAGGAGGAAATGTCTCACTCTTGCTGCCTGTGAACTGAAACACATACATATCACACATTCAGAAAACCAAGAGGAGGGGGAGGGACCTTTTCTGTCCCATCCTCATTGAAATCTGTTATGCTCCAGCCAGTCCTTTTGTTCCCATTTTCCAAACAGCATCAGATTTATTTACATAAATATCCATCTCACCTCTCTTGGTTAAAAGAAAAAAACAGATAACACTTGAATCTAGATACAAGGTAATACTACTCAGATATTCTGGAATTTCAGTTGAATTAACCTTCAAATATCAAGTCCCTGATTTGTATCCCTGGGCAGTACAGCCCCTGGTACCAGCTAATTTTGGTGCAGATTATGCATGCTTTTCTAGAGAATACATTCTCTGAGCCCCAGAAAGATGGGAGGTATTCCAAAAGAGCATAGACAGTGAGGATCTTTATTTGCCAACTGACTGCCCCCGCACCCCCCCCCCAACTGCCCAAAACTCTGTTAATTCTTTAACTTACAGCTCAGGGTATTAAGGAAGAAAACAAAGGGTTTTCCCATACAGAAATAACCTTTTGGAAAAAACCTGCAAACGAGATTTTAATCACACTATTTACCAGTTATAGACTGCACGCAGAAATAAACTGAAACACTTCCACCGCAGCTTTTTTTTTTTTTTTTCTATTTTAACTGTTGCAGGCAACATTATAGCAATTTAAGTTGGTTTTCTGACAAATTATTAGGACACTTATTTTAGAAGGAAAATCAACCAATAATTACTGCCCTGGCACATGGCTATTGTTCAGAGTAGAAGCAGAAGCTGTGCCTGACAGCTGATGGGTGCAGTCCCCTGCTATCCTTAGAGCACATTTGCAGATACCCAGGGCCTCTTGCCAGACGGAGGCATGTAGTAGCCACCCTTTCCATCCAACAGAGCTGCACTGACCAGCCTGTGCTGAGAACAAAGGACACCATTTCAGGACCTCCTACAAGGTTGGGCCTAGCTTCAGAAGCTAAAAATACTGTTTTATTTATTAACAATTTCAACTGAGCAAAAGCCACGGCCTTTGAGCATCATACCAAAATATCACGGTGTAATACTAAGCACTTCAAGTTTTAGACACATGTCTGAAAGTGTTTTCATTAATGATTCCAGATCATTATGGATGGAAGAAAATGCTTCTTTTGTATTTGTATACAGGAGCATTTGTGAATACACACCAGGCCACATGTGAGCACCTCATTTTCCAGAATTAGAAAAAAGGCCTATAGATTTTCCTGAGATAAGCTTTCAAGCACCAAATGAAAAGATAAAGGCTCCAGGATGCCAAAAGTTAAGAGATGCAGACTAATTCCTACCCTGAATCATTACATAACTAGCCATAGTCCCTAATGTAATCAAAGGAAATGTTGCTTCAAAGTTCTTTGTAGGACCTTTGTCAAAGTTTGCTGTCTGAAGTCTCTGGGAACCTAGAGAGAGTGCCAGCTGCTTTTGAGGTGGATCTAAAAATGCCGTGAAAGTAGATCTTTCAAAGCCGAGAGCGGAAAAACAAAAGAGGAGTCTAAAGGAATGGGCCACAATTACTAAATAAATATGTTATCAGTCACTCCAATTCATCAGATAAATGGAGTCTGGGCCTGTCAGAGTGCCTTTCGAAGGCAAAATAAACTACAGAGAAAGATAAAACTAGTGTTTAAAATCTGCAAGACTCTTGAGTCCCTTGGACTGCAAGGAGATCCAACCAGTCCATCCTAAAGGAGATCAGTCCTGGGTGTTCATTAGAAGGACTGATGCTGAAGCTGAAAGTCCAATACTTAGGCCACCTGATGCAAAGAACTGACTTATTTGAAAAGACCCTGATGCTAGGAAAGATTGAGGGCAGGAGGAGAAGGGGACGACAGAGTATGAGATGGTTGAATGGCATCACCGACTCAATGAACATGAGTTTGGGTAAACTCCGGGAGTTGGTGATGGACAGGGAGGCCTGGCATGCTGGAGTCGGACACAACCGAGCAACTGAACTGAAAATCTGCAAAGCAAAGCAGAGCAATCCCAACACTGATAGAGACTGAAGTAAAAATGGAAAGCATCTAGGAATACAGACATCAATTTTGAAAGAGCTGATATGAAGGCTTATGCTCCCCTTTACCACCCAGGCAAGAGTCTTAACCATCCAACTGCCCCCACCAGTGCCGTGAACTCTCTCATGCATTCCCACACAACGTGTCTGCCTTAAGAATCCCCATTCACTTCTGCAGAGTGCCTTCCCCCCTTCCCATGCTGAATGCTTGAGCCTTGCCTGAGAAAATCATAGCACTGTAAGGGCTGGAGCCAATGCCAACTCATGATCTACAGCCTCCATGGGACTTGTGTCACCTCTCAATCATCTGCCCACCCTTCACCACTCCCCGGAAGTCTGCCTGGCACTGGCCTCCCTCCTCCATGAGATTGATGCTCTCACCTCCTACTTCAACAAGAGAAAATAACACCACCCAGTGTGAACTTGATGGCAGCCACATCCAATCTGCTGTACAAGAACTTCTAACACAGAGACAATTCTTCCTTTCAGGCCCCAATTGCTTCACTTGTTTTTCCACTTCCCCTCTCACCATCATAGACAACTTGCTATATCAAATGTCGCTGCTGTCTACACAATCAACATCTTCAGTCTCTCCCTAATAGCTACCTCCCTTTAGAACAGGATCTCTCCCCACTGATACACTGAGTCAAATCCTTCTTTCTTTGTGGGACTGTTCTGTGCATTACAGAAACGTTAGCAAAATCCCTGGCCTCCAGTCAGTAGATGTTACTAACACTCTTTCCCCCTAGTCATGACAAGGAAACACTGCCTAAGTCCCCTGGAAGGACTTTCTATGTTTTAGAACCAACAATGTATTATATCTCAAGTCTGTTTCTGTTTTGTTATATTTATTTGTTTTATTTTTTTAGATTTTCACGGGGAGACGGAAGTGAGGAGGGGTGAGACAGAGGATTAAGAGGTACGAACTATGTACAAAACAAAAACTACAGGAATATAACATCCAGCACAGGGAATGTGGTCAATATTATACAGTAACTTTAGCTGGGATATAATCTACAAAGTTTTGAATCACTACATTGTACATCTGAAAATGATATAATATTGTAAATCAACTATAGCCCCCCAAAAGTATTGCACCCCAGGAATCTCCACAATCCCTGGAGAAACAGGAAGGCTGGAGCCTAGCTCAGACCTCGTCAGTCAATAACTCCCTACCCTGTACTACTCCACTCCTTTAAATATCCCTGCTGCTGCACAGTTCCCATGGCTTATGGTCTGTTCGTCTTCTCTCTCCCCTGCTAGTCTGCAAGACAAAATAAAGGCATGACCTATAAAGCACTCCTTAATACATAATTCCAACCAAAGATTACGCCTCAACTGAAATTTATTAAATTACTAGTGATTTCAGGAGATTCAATATACGTACACCTTTTGTATATGGATATATTTTGCTTATGGTCAAAATGCAGCAAACAAATACATATGAGTTAGGTACCTACTTAAAGAAATTATTTACTAAAGTCTATGAATATAAGCCAGGGTATAGATTTACATATATACATATATATATATATATATGTATACATACACACAGATAGATACACATACACAAATATATATGTATGTGTGTATATATATTATTCTTTCTTTCAAATTCAAACACTAAAGGAAATTCTAAAAGATTTTCACTTCTTCATAAATACTAAGGCTTGTAAGAAAGAAAAAGTATCTTAATGAAATAACCAATACTCATGCTTGGTAAAAACAAACTTACTACATGAATATGGTAATTGGTTTCCCTTCCTATATACTTAAATGCATCCTTGGATTTTAGCCATGAGGACAGTATTATTATTCAAGACCATTAACCTGCAAGGGCAGCTTCTAAAGTTGATCATGGTGTGTGACACCATTAGTTCTCTCTTCTCTCTCTTATTTTTTTCCCTGTTAGGTGTTTTACCGGCAGTATTTTTATCAGTCTTTCTGGCAAGATTTTTTTTTTTTTAAGTAAAACAACTTTACAAATGTGCACATAGAACACTATTAATTTATTCAAGATTCCTAATCATGATTTGGAAAGGTAAGTAGAATTATATTAGCTATACAATCCATGGCCAGAATACTGGAGTGGGTAGCTGTTCCCTTTGCCAAGGGATCTTCCCAACCCAGGGATTGCACTGCAGGTGGATTCTTTACCAGCTGAGCCACCAGGGAAGCCCAATATGCAAGTAATGAGAATCAAATTAAATAATCAATAGTTTAAAAAAACAATTAAGGAAAGATGAGAACGTGTTTGTCATCAACTTATAAAGCCAGTCTAGTTAAGAAAGTACTCAATTCTGTGTTTAACCAAAATGCATGGAAGGTTTGTGTGTAAGGAGATTTCACACATGTTGTTTTTCCTAAAGCACCTAAAAAATCTACAAATACAATCTCTCCTTTACTCCTCTGACCCTGCAGGGAAATTTATGAGTAGAATGCATACTTTAATGGAAGAAAGGCTAATGTGGCTTTGGGGACCGGAATTTATTGTTATTTAGAGTTGAAATAGCAAAATGATCAACAATACAATTTTCTTTAAAGTGCAAAGTGACCCCCTCACTCCCAAATTATAAAAAAAAAAAAAGCAAATTCCAGAAATAGTGTGGTTTTACCCACTTTAGATACTGCATTTCTAAACTTTAAACTTTAAGCAACAATAATAGGAATATGAATGCATACATACCAAAACATCAAGAGGATTGAAAAGCTCTGAAAAGAGTCAATGATGAATGAGCAGATATATTTCCATCAATACCAAATGGGCCTGAAATTCCATATACATGAACTTTTTCAGTTTTCACATTTCTTTGACTCCCTGGAGCATGAACACTCTTGACACTTTCTATCCCCTTGAAATTATTTTTCTTCCTTTTTGTAATATCCCTTTCACCTATCTGTTTTACATATCACATCTTTGACAGGACTTCTTCATCTCTTGATAAGTTTTAGTTAACAAGGCCCCTCGTTTTTGGTCATCCCAAACTCACACAATCCCTTTAACTGACAGAGCTGTTCAATTAAAGTACAGCTGCAATCATGCCATGATCCTGCTCAAGAATCTTCAATACCTCCTCATTCAGTCTCAGTCCAGTCACTTAGCCGTGTCTGACTTTGTGATACATGGACTGCAGCATACCGGGCTTCCCTGTCCATCACCAACTCCCAGAGCTTACTCAAACTCATGTCCACTGAGTCAGTGATGCCATTCAACCATCTCATCCTCTATCGTCCCCTTCTCCTTCTGCCTTCAATCTTTCCCAGTATCAGGGTCTTTTCCAATGAGTCAGTTCTCACATCAGTTGGACAAAGTATTGGAGCTTCAGCTTCAGCATCAGTCCTTCCAATGAATACTCAAAGATTGATTTCCTTTAGGATGGACTGTTTGGATCTCCTTGCAGTCCAAGGGACTCTCAAGAGTCTTCTCCAACACCACAGTTCAAAAGTACCAATTCATCAGCACTCAGCATTCTTTATAGTCCAACTCTCACATATATACATGACTACTGGAAAAACCACAGCTTTGACTAGACAGACCTTTGTTGGCAAAGTGATGTCTCTGCTTTTTAATATGCTGTCTCTGCTTTTTAATAATGCTGTCTAAATTGGTCATAGCTTTTCTTCTCACTACTCACTACTCCTCATTACTGCCTACTAAATATATGGCCAGAAGTTTTGTTGAAAGAATTAAGTAAACCTAATCTTATATGTTGGAGAAGGAAATGGCAACCCACTCCAGTACTCTCGCCTGGAAAATTCCATGGACGGAGGAGCCTGGTAGGCTACAGTCCATGGGATGCAAAGAGTCGGACACGACTGAGTGATTTCACTTTCTTTCTTTCTATAGTTCCTTTTGGAAAGGGAAATGGCAACCCACTCCAGTGTTCTTGCCTGGAGAATCCCATGAATGGAGGGGCCTAGTGGGCTTCAGTCTGTGGGATTGCAAAGAGTCAGACACTACTAAGCAACCAACACACACACAATCTTATACATTAGATCCCTAATTTGCCTACCATGACCACAATCCTCACTACTCATAAACATGTCAGAGACTTTGCCAAAAATATCATTATTTCGTCACATTTTATTTTTAAAATACTGAGCACAGTCACCTGCAGCAGAACCACCTTTCTTTGCTTATTAAAAACACACATCCTAGTAGGGAGACTCCTTTTAAAAAACTACCATATTACCCAGAAATCTCACTACTGGGCATATACCCTGAGAAAAGCCTAATGGAGAAAAGACACATGTATCCCAATGTTCACTGCAGCTCTATTTATAATAGCTAAGACATGGAAGTAACCTAGATGTCCACTGACAGATAAATGGATCAAGAAGTCGTGGTACATGCATACAATGGAATATTACTCAGCCATAAAAAATCAACTCACTTGAGTCCGTTTTAGTGAGGCAGGGAAACTCAGAGCCTGTTATACAGAATTAAGTAAGTCAGAAAGAGAAAAACAAATATCATATATTAATGCATATATATGCAATCTAGAAAATGGTACTGATGAACCTATTTGCAGGGCAGGGATAAAGACACAGACACAGAGACTTGTGGACCCAGTGGGGGATGGAGAGGATGGGATAAATAAGGAGAACAGCACTGAAATATATTCATTATCATATGTAAAACAGATAGTGAATGGAAAGTTGCTGTATAACACACGGGCTCAACACAGTACTCTGTGACAACCTAGAGGGGTGGGATGGGGTGGGAGAGAGGTTTAAGAGGGAGGGGACATATGTATACTTACGGCTGATTCACACTGTTATACGACAGAAGTCAATACAATATTGGACAGCACTTATCTTTCAATTAAAAAATAAAAGAAAGAAAAAAAAAGAAACATGTTCTATGTTCCAGTCCAGATCTGAATTAGAACATCAGAATAAGGGCTGGTAATCTGTGTTGCTAATATCTCCAACAGATGATATTTAATATGCTAAAATGTTAGAACTTTCGTGTATTTGTTAAGACTGTTCCATTCTTCTGAAATAATTTCATTGAAACATCTGCTTCTTGAAAGCCTATTGTTCCTTCAAGGCTATCCCAAATGTCCTCTCCTGAGTAAGGTCTTTTCTAATCCCTAGTCAAATATGAGTTCTAAGGATCCTGAATTCCTTTATCACCATTTGACTTCTCTGTGACAGAAGCAGACTGACCTTGAACTTAAGAAAGTGTAAGCTTCAGGGCCCTTCACCTGATAGATCTCATATGTCACACGGACAGGGTTAAATGCTTTGTAAAATCTGCAACAGTCAGCTATTTCTCTCCCAATCACTTTAACATTACTCATACTGCTCTTCATGCATGGTAGTGTTAGAGGGGGTACAGCCAACTTTAGAGGGTCCAGTTAGGGAAGGTGAATCGGGATGTATTTAGTCTGGATTTATCTGAATATAGGATTGTGGTTCACAGCTCAATTATTGCTGGCCATCTAGTATATGGACAATTTCTAGGTCTCCTCCTACTGCTCATCTTACCAACTCATCCAGTTCCTTCTATGAGGAAGCCACTGACAAACTGGTTAATTCACGTCCAAAAGTCAAGGAGTATTATAACCAGAAACTGTGCAAAAAAACTATAATGCCTTGAAATAGCACAGGAATTATCATATCACCAATAAAGTCATAAAAGTGAGAGCTTTCAAACAGTTTTAAAAATACAAATTTTCAACAGCATTGATATAGAGAGGTCTGAACTATTTTTCTATTCCCTATATGAAAAATGGTATTACAAAACTGCCAGATGAGGAACCAGTGAAAGATTATAACCAAAAAAAAAAGGAAAATAGTTTTACAAGTATGACAAGGAGCTACTAAAAATATTTTTCTCGATTTCTATGATATTTGTCAGCTTTCTAAATTGATAAATTATTATTTTCTCATTCAAAGTTATTTTAACTGTTGACCTTATTCCTTTATTTGTAATTTTAAATTATTTTTTCTAAAACCAAGCTCACCAAGTTGTATAAGTTTAAGGCCTCCAAACTCTATAGCCACCCTTGATTTTGTTCCTGAAAATACGGTCTATGATATCAAGTTATATGCCCTTTGTTCTTATCTCTACTTTCTTTCAAAATGACAGACTGTGGAAAGGGAGGGCACACTTACTACGTTTTGCATCCCCTGGAAATCTCATTCTTACTTACTTGAAAAAACAGTACATAGTAGTTTCTCATTAAAAGTCTATTTCTCACAAATTGATTTATTTACATGGTCATATCAATTTACAGATTCCAACTTAAGTAATTCCTCATTATGTTATTAGATATCCTTTCATAATGTTTTAAAATAAACTCCCAGTGTTTGCAAATATAATGCATTCATTTTCTCTTGACCAGATTCTTGACAGCAAAATATTGTCTTGTTAATTAATTATGTACAGGAAACACATTTTGTTCCTTTATGTCTCTTCCAAATTTCTAAATTAATAGAATAATACAGAAAATGTAAAAGTTGCACCTTTTTTTTAGAGTTTAGTTTGACCTTGGCATGTTGTCTACTTTCCATTAAGTGAATATCCATTAATAATGTGTCTAGTATTAGAGATTATAGGAATTTAATCTTTATAAGAACAGATGCTGTTCTTATGTCAACTACTAAATTAACTAAAATGCAAGTACACTCCTAAATCCAGCTTCATTGTCTATTTTTACATTGTGTCTACTCCAATTATTCAAAAACTGCTTGTTTTCTCTGCAGGTCTTTTGTTTTCTTCACCCTTAGGAAGACTTTTATTTATTCTCACCCTTCAGCAATTTCAAAAGAGGCAAATGAGAAAAAACAAAAAAGAGAGAGGGAGAAAAGACAGAAACCAAGAAGGAACAATTCTTTCATGAGCCATCTTTTATAAAAGCTTGATTACGAAAGATGGTCAACCCAATTGCTGATGTGATTCTCAGGGAATATCTGGTGATTTTATTATAGCTGTTAGACCAGGATAGGCTTTACAAGTGAACTCTACCAGGACTAGGGTTTACCTGTTGTTCAAAGACTGTGGGACTGAGCCTTGGATCCTAATGGCCCTCTGCTCAGCTCTCAGCCCACTAGCGGGCTCCAGAAACCACAGTGTGAAAGTTAAAGTCGCTCAGTCAAGGCCTACTCTTTGCGACCCCATGGACTGTAGCCTGCCAGACTCCTCTGTCCATGAAATTCTTCAGGCCAGAATACTGGAGTGAGTAGCTGTCCCCTTCCCCAGGGGATCTTCCCAACCTAGTGATCAAACCCAGGTTTCCCGCATTGTAGGTGGATTCTTTACCATCTGAGCCACCAGGGAAGCCCAAGAACACTGTAGTGGGTAGCCCATCCCTTCTACAGCAGATCTTCCCAACCCAGAAATCGAACCGGGGTCTCCTGCATTGCAGGCAGATTCTTTACTAGTTGAGCTACCAGGGAAACCCAACCCATTTGTAAATCTGCAGCACCATGAACCCTAAAGTCAATGAGGTTCATGATTAGACACCTTGACTTGCCCAGACGTTCTCAGATGCAGATGACTGTAACCTTGTAAGCTTTCTGTCAAAACTCCAGGTCCTGATTTAATCCTGAGTAGATTTTAAATTAGCTTTCATTTTTATTTATAACCACATCACACTAGTTTTTTTATCACTGTTCTTAGCTTACTTATAGTCTCTTTTTTTAAATTTAGCAGGTCCAAGGTTTTTTTTCCAAGTTATTTTGGCCCTAGGCATACTTGAGATTATGCATTCTTTGCTGTTGAATTATTTTTAAACCTTAAGTCTCATGGTTTTGGTGATTTAAAATCATTTGAGAGAACTAGAGTTTTATTTCTTTCAGATTATTTTCATACTTAGTGGAGTTTTGCTGTTTTAATCATAGTCAGTTCTTATAATTTGTGTTCAGTTCTGAAGATATTTTGAGAATGTCTTTGGGGTCACCATACAAAAGGCTTTCACTAAAGGGTTATGATAATCACTAGGTCAATATGTATTTAATTTTAATAACATATGACAAAAAATAAAAGGAGGAAAAAAGAAAATAGTTCACATTCATTAATCCACTACCATGCCCCATGATCATAATGTAGGATTTCAGGAACTTTAGCATATTTGACCTTCACTGCAGTCCTATAAAATGTGAGGAAGGTGAGACTATAAATGAATGGTCCATCACATTAATTCCTAGTTTATCCTTTGAAACAACCAGATGGTCATTGTCACAGTTAGCTTTCATCAGAAAACTAGTAGTTTACCTTACCCCTGTATAACAGATTCTAATGACTCTATGCAGAAAGATAAATCTCAGGAAGGAGACCTTTGGTACTGTGACTGTACTAAACTAATGGCAAAGTACATTAAACTTGAAATACTCAGTGATTCTAGCAGAGGAGTGTATTCCATAAAATAGTAAGTTGAGTTTGTTCAGTCTCTGAGACTGTCTTTTCTCAACCAATAACACAGAGGGTTCATTTTTTTAACCTATCTAAATCTAGTGAAGAAGGAAAGATGAGTCATATAAAAAGAAGAGAGCAATGCCTACATTTGGAGTCTCTCAACTGCCTCATGATAAAGGCCCCTTAATAAATAATAGCAGGTCTGCCAGCTCAGAGAGGCTAACTCACATGCAACAAGGGGACCTTCTCACCAGCACACACACTGGGTTTCCAGTGTACCCGTGGAGTGGCTTTCCGAAAGGAAGCTCCAACTTTACCTGCCTCCCGCGAAGAATGTTTCATCAATACAAATCAATTGAGTATTACTTTAATTAACATGCAGTATCCCATAAATCTCCATTTGAGAAACGCTGCCCAGGTGAGAATTATCAGTGACCTGTTTCTCTGAAGAAATAACTGACAATTAAAAAAAAAAAAAAAAAGGATTTGTTCCTTCAACTAAAATGGTATCTCTTTAAACAAAACTCTCACAAGCAAAAAAATATATTATAGTCTCTATACTTTCAAAATTTATTAGCCATGACAAATAAAATACCCTAGAAATCTGTGTTAACTCTGATGAATTCCAAAGCAAGAAATATTCAGTTTGAAGCCTCCATGTTTTTACTAATGCCATCACCTCTATTTTTAAGTACTATTTTAATTAATTAGTTAGGACTCACCGTGCATGTGGGATCTTAGTTTCCTGACCAGGGATCGAACCTGTGCCCCCTGCATTAGAACTGCAGAGTCTTAACTACTGGACTGCTAGGGAAGTTCCTCCTCTACTTTATATACATTGTGTCCATCTATTTGTTGAAGGCTAAATTTTTACATGAGGTATAATTTATAAGACAAAGAGGAAACAATGAAGAAGGAAGATGTGAGGGCAATTTCAATATGAGCAAAAAAATCACAGTATATGATGTTTAAGGAGAATGGCAGAGTCGGCCTGGGTGGTTGGAGCATGAGATGAAAACACACGTATGAAAAGATAACGGAAGATGGGCCGAGAAGAAAAGCCGAGAGCCACACTCTCACTGTGCCCTGCCCACAAGGGCTGCGAGGGACGCAATCGGGTATTACACGATCCGGTCGTTTCCCAGTAATGGCTTTTTGGTCCAGAAAACAGACACCTTATTCAAAGTAATCTATCGGATATTCTTTCTCAATACTTTAAAACATAAGTTACCAAAAAGCCAGTCCGTAGTCAGCCATATGGATTTGGGGCTCCTGCAAGCAGAAAAGCTCTCAAAAGAGGAGACAGAGGAAGTTAAAGAAAGGCAGAGATAAAGGAAAGCACGTCACCTTTTGAAGTAGATGTTTCTGAACAGAGAGGAACAGGATTCATTTCCTCATTTTTGGTAGCTGTGACCCTCTGAGGTCCTGGAGAGGTCTGAAAATGAATTTCTTTCAGAGAATGATGCGACATTTTGGCTTCAAGAATCCTTAAAGATTATATTGGCCAGATGGTGGCTACCATTCCAGAGAAGTCATGAAATGTTCCAACTCAAAACTGACTTAAGACAGGAAAACTTGCACATATTTTATGAGCCAAAATACTACAATATTGCTTCAGTACTTTCCAAATTCCACTTTTTTGATTGTCATGACAAGCAGCATGTTAAAATAATAATACTAAGTAAAAACCAGTCAAAAGGAAAGGTTTCTAACACTCTCCATCCAGGTATGTTTCTCAAGATTTCTATCACATCCAACCTATTGCATACAATATCTGAAGAAACAAGTGACCTAAACTTCCCAGCTTCCTATCCATGAGATCCTGAGCCAAAAAGAATACAGAGAGAGACTGGGACAAGCAGTGAGACATGGGGACTCCATAAAGAAAATACAGTGTGATTCACACCATTTCATTTCAAGGGGATTTGTCTAAGGACAAGGGGTACTTGGGAAGTAGCTCAGTGGTAAAGAATCCACTTGCAATGCAGGAGATGCAGGTCAATCCCTGGGCTGGGAAGATCCTCTGGGGGAGGAAATAACAACCCACTCTTGCCAGGAAAGTCCCATGGACAGAAGAGCCTGGCAGGCTACAGCCCATGGAGATGCAGTGTCAGATACAAATGAGCGACTGAGCACACACGCACGTCTAAGGACAAAGACTCAAAACTTAAAAAATTTCTATCTAAATTATTAAATGTCATAATTAATACCCATCTCCTTTGGATTATTAACATTTATTTCTCTTCAATTATATTTGAGGAAGAATATGCCAGTGGCAGGATAAAGGAAGTATTCACCAGAAAAATGAATGTTGCAAGAGGTCAGTAAGAATGATAATTTGGTAACACTCTATATCCTATAAGAACAAAAATGATCAAAATAATATCATCTAAATTTGTGGAGACACCCTATGTTCCTCAGGTACATGATTAACATAGTCATCATTTCCTAACAAATGGATAAGATATTTTTCAGAAATGATTTTCTGAAAAAGCCAACATATCAATCTCAGTTTCTCCAAACATTGGAAAAACTTGATAGGAATCTTTCTAGAACATGACATAAGCATGCTCTTTTTCTAGACAAGGAATACCAAAATGAACTTCACCTATCATCAAAGTTTAAGATCATCATTCTGAACTTTTCCTATGTAAGATCTATGTCTACTTTTCCACTTTCTATCACATATTTAATGACAACTTTTCGATTCTGTGTCCACACAGATCCACATCCTCTTCATACCCTGATTTCAAGTTGTGGTGTCCAAGTTTTGGTAAACAGAGAGAGGAGCCAAGAAAATGAAAAACGGAATGCTTAAGAATCCATAACCTAAGCTATGAAAACCATATGTCTCAATGAGGGTTATTTTTTACTGCTGCGCATATCAAAAGGTTTGTGTGTTTTCCTTGTTTTATTTTCCTACGTTCGATAATCTATGGCTCAGGACGTAGCAGAGATTTTCAGGGTGAGTCCCACTGGCGCCAAATAGCTGGGTCAGATGCTTTAAACAAGACAGTCTCCACCTAAATAAGCTGGACTCCACACAAAGCTCTTTACCACACGCTTTTCTCCTGTTATAGGTCTGCTTTCTTGGTTACTGATCTTGGCTCCCAATTTCTGCTCTGTCTCCAGCATTCTCTCCTTCCTGGCTTCCAGCCTCTCAGGGAACTTCCAGTTTTGATCCTGGTTGACTGCCATGATTCCACCTTTGAGACCACAAACTGAGCTGGACTTGCTCCTCCTTCAGCAATGACCTCAACTTACCCTGTATTTGATCCTGCTAAGCCCTATATTGTATCAGGAACATCAGTTAAAAATCAAACCTACAGAGGGGTAGGATTTTATACGCAAGAACTCTTGGTTTCCAGCTTATTCCTTACCTTCTTGAATCTAACTCTTTGCATCGTCTTAGAAGATCTTCTCCAACTCTCCCAGCTGACCTGGCCGAGTTGCAGTGAGAAATATGACTCTGAAAACCTTCATGGAGCATTGCTAAATTCACAGAATCCCATCATATTTATCACTAAAGAGCTACACACACACTAACACATGGACTCTGAAGGATATGATATTATTTCCTTTTTACAGTTGATAAATATAGGGCCTACTATTTTTAAAGTCACACAATTGTGTAGCTGTAGAGCAGAGTCATAGGTTCAGATTCTGTCTACAATCTCCCTACCCTTTACACTAAATCAAGCCCTTACAAGCTAAGGAAACAAAAATAACCTGGACATAAAGACCTAACAATCTATTTTGAGTTTCTGGAACCATTTCCAATGTATCAGAGGTGGAAAATTTCCCCACAAACCACGGAACAATTCTCAGGACACCAACAGACGGTCTTAAGAGTTCACTAAATTTAGTGAACTCTGACACTATCTACCAGAGAAAGAATTAGATTCCATAGGCAGGGCTCACAAGATTGCCTGCCACCCTAAAACTTGATCAATTACAAGTGCAGGTTGTCATCTGTGCTTCAGACTTACTACTATATAAATCAGTGTTCCCATGACTCCTTCCTTGAGTTTCACTGATTTTGCCAGAACAGTTCGCAGAACTCAGGAAGCCCATTTGTTCATTAGGTCATCAGTGTATTTTAAAACCAATACAATATTGTAAAGTTAAAAAATAAAAAAAAATTAAAAAATAACAAACAAAAAAAAGGATATAATTCAGAAACAGCCAGATGAAAGAGATCCATAGAGTAAGGGGTATAGAAGCTGTGCAGTACTTCCTTGCTCTCTTTCCAAGGGTACTACTCTCCCTATGTCTCCAACTGTTCTCCAACCTGGAATGTCTCCTATCCCTGATCTTTAGGATTTTCATGAAGGCTTCACGACATAGGCAAGACTGATCAACTCACTGGCCATTTGGGACCAACTCTGTCTCCAGCCCTTCTCCCATTCCAGGAAGCCAGTGGTGGAGCTGAAAGCTCCAACTCTCTCATCAGCAGTTGGCTACACTGGCAACTAACCCTACCAACAGATGGGGTCCAAAAGTCATCATTAACATAACAAAGGATACCATTTTGCCCTCATCACTTAGGAAATTCCAAGAGTTTGGAGAGTTCTTTGCCTAAATGGGGACATAAGATAAATTGTATATTTCTTACTATAAAGGCCCGTATCACTCTAGCAGTAAAGCAACAGAGGAACTAAGGAGAACCGCACCTCAATAACATCTTTAGAGAAAATTCTGAAGGAGATACCTTTTCTGCATTATTGGGTCAGTTCTTAGTTAGGCCCAGAAATTTGATTCACTGAAGTATGCTGAAGGAACATTAAATATTCAAAATCATTCTCTTATTTCTTATTAGTTTTCAACAGAAGGTCTTATTTATAAAGGCGGCATTTCCACGTCTAGGATAAAAGCTGTATAATTTCTAACCTGTTGAGTTACTGTAATACAGCTTTGTATTCCAAAGGGAAATTTTAAAGTTCAGGAGCAATAGAAATGTTGGAATATAAAATATTTACAAAGAAATAAAAAGTTTGCCAAAAAAAAGAGAAAATGCACTATCATGCAATCAAAAAAAAAAAAAGAACGGCAATTTTACCCCATTTATTGTTTGACTTTAACTTTTAAATATTTTGGATATGATAAAACCAAAACAAGAGAGAAGCAGAGAGCAAAAAATGGCAATACCAGCAGTTTTTTATATCCTATTATAACTCTGCCATATGTTTAGAAAAGCACTATGGAAATGTTGATTCATACTCTCACAGTTATTTCTGTGTTTGTTTTGTTTCCCCAACCACAAGCACTTAATGAGTACTTATGACCTATGTAGTTATAGTAAAGGAATAACAAAAGCCTTCTTCTGGTTAATTCTAAAGCTTCACAGTATTCTGTATGTTAAACTGAATGTGTGACAATGAATTATAAACGTAGTACACAATATGGGTTTAGGCAAGAGCCAAAAGTAGATAAATAATTTATGAGGAATATATTCATTTTACATAGATAAGTAGACACACAGTCATGACTGGAACTTCAATTATGTAAATTATATCAGCTTTCCTGGTGGCTCAGAGGTAAAGAATCCACCTGCAATGCAGGAGACCAGGGTTCGATCCTTGGGTGAGAAAGATTCCCTAGAGAAGGGAATGGCTACTCACTGCAGTATTTTCAAATGGAGAACTCCATGGACAGAGGAGCCTGGCAGGCTACAGTTCATGGGGTCCCAAAGAGTCGGACATGACTGAGTGACAACAATTAAAACTTAGAATGTTCAAAGCATGTATCAAAGCATGCATTTTAAATGTATAGTCCTAGACTAGATCCTAGAAGAGGTTGAAAACTGTCAATCCAAGAGGAAAATAAAAACCAGACCTTGTATTTGTTACTGAGGTATGGGGAAGAGGGATCACTAGTATGTTAAATATAAAACTCACTCAGACTCCAAGAATGAGGATACCAGAGAAGCTCCAGGGAAGAACGTCAATCTTGATATCAGGAGACCTGACACTGAACTGCAAAGGTAACCATTGCAGCCCAAACTTAGAAAGAAATAAATTGAAATAAATAAATTACAAATGTGAGATGGGGCCTCAGGGCTGGCTCCAAGGGATCCTTCAGCCTGGGAGAAGCCCCAGCTGTACTAAAGACAGCAGTGTTCCTTCTGTGTGCTACTCTTCTAAAGCCCACCTAAGCACAGTGACAGACTTTATTTGCTTGGGCTCCAAAATCACTATGGACAATGAATGCAGCCATGAAATTAACTTGCTCCTGACGGAAAGCTATGACAAATCTAGACAGCATATTGAAAAGCACAAAGGTCCATCTAGTCAAAGCCATGGTTTTTCCAGTAGTCATGCATGGATGTGAGAGTTGAACCATAAAAAAGGCTGAGCACAAATGAATTGATGCTTTTGAATTGTGGTGTTGGAGAAGACTCCTGAGAGTCCCTTCAATAGCAAGGAGATCAGTCAATCCTAAAGGAAATCAACCCTGAATATTCACTGGAAGGACTAATGCTGAAGCGTAAGCTCCACTACTTT
The DNA here is from genome assembly GCF_055505025.1 of Bos grunniens. Taxonomy (NCBI): domain Eukaryota; kingdom Metazoa; phylum Chordata; class Mammalia; order Artiodactyla; family Bovidae; genus Bos; species Bos grunniens. The sequence goes on along the minus strand of NC_141172.1, from coordinate 34,823,019 downwards.
AGCCGCCTGACGCAAAGAGTTGACTTATTGGAAAAGACCCAGATACTGGGAAAGACTGAAGGCAGGAGGAGAAGGCGTGACAGAGGGTGAGTTGGCTAGATGGCATCACTGACTCAATGGACATAAGTTTGAGCAAATTCTGGGAGATAGCGAAGGACAGGGAAGCTTGGCGTGCCACAGTACAGGGGTCACAAAGAGGCAGACACGACTTAGCAACTGAACAACAGTGAACAACAATGGCATGGCCTGGGTGTCACAGGGAAGAGATAATATACAGTTCTAGTCTTTCTTTACAGTTATTAACTCTAACCCTAGACAAGCCTTCAACGAGCTACGAGACACAAAGATTCTTCATCCTATTGCTTTCTTCTGTCCCCTACCACTCACTTTCACTACAGTTCTACCTCCTGTTCCATCATGCCCAGCAGCCTGGCTAACTCTGTTGCTAGTTCTGAGTTCCAAAAGTTAAATGGCAGGCTCATAGAGCAAATGTTAGTTTTAAGAAAATCCTAAGTTCATTTAATTAATTTTTTCATAAACTAGAATAATCATATTCTCATTGAATATCAGTATAGGAAATTCACTGTAAAAGTGATTCACTGCTTTTAACTGTAAAAGCACATCTACAATGCAGATTTTACTTTGATAGTATATTTGAAATATGATAGTAATATATTTGATTACAGGAAATCAAAATAAAATAATAACTAAACACATTGTGGCTATCTCCAGTAACATCCTGTCAACTTAAAAAATATTCACAACCTAAAAGCTGAGAGTTATATTTTATTTCGTGGGAACTGTGAGAACTTCAAGCCCAGGAGACAGCATCTGAAGTAACCCTGAGAGGACTGCTCCTAGCAGGAGGGCAGTGGGGAGGAGCCAGGTAATACAAAGGGCAGATAGTCTGAATGTCAAAATTTTTTGTTTTGTTTTGTTTTGTTTTTAATGAATTAAAGAAAATCAAATATCCCAAGTTAAGGAATCTAGCAGTTTTCTATGCATGGAAACATCCCAGAGTGCGAAGTCAAGTGGGACTTAGGAAGCATTACTAGGAACAAAGCTAGTGGAGGTGACAGAATTCCAGCTGAACTACTTCAAACCCTAAAAGACGATGCTGTTAAAATGCTGTGTTCAATATGACAGCAAAATATGGAAAACTTATAAGTGGCCACAGGACTAGAAAAGGTCAGTTTTCATTCCAATCCCAAAGAAGGGCAACATCAAAGAATGTTCAAACTACCATATAACTGAGCTCATTTCACATGCCAGCAAGGTTATGCTCAACATCCTTCAAGTTAGACTTCAATAGTTTGTGTACTGAGAAATTTCAGATGTACAAGCTTGGTTTCAAGGAGGCAGAGGAACCAGAGATCAAACTGCCAACATTTGCTGGACCATGGAGAAAGCAAGGGACTTTTGGTAAAACATCTACTTCTGCATCATTGACTATGCTGAAGCCTTTGACTGTGTGGATCACGACAAACTGTGGAAAATTCTTAAAGAGATGAGAGTACCAGGCCACCTTACCTGTCTCCTGAGAAACCTGTATGCAGGTCAAGAAGCAACAGTTAGGACCAGATATGGAACAAGTAACTCGTTTAAAATTGGGAAAGGAGTACAACAAGGCCATATATAGTCACCCTGTTTATTTAACTTATAGTTCATGCAGTAGAGTACTTCATGCAAAATGCTGGGCTGGATGAATCACAAAGTGGAATCGATATTGCTGGGAGAAAAACCAACAATCTCAAATATGCAGATGATAACACTCTAAAGGCAGAAAGTAAAGAAGAACTAAAGAGCCCCTTGATGAAGGTGAAAGAGGAGAGTAAAAAAGTTGACTTGAAACTCAACCTTAAAAAACTTAGATCATGGCATCCAGCCCCATCACTTCATGGCAAATATAATGGGAAAAAGTAGAAGTAGTGGTAGATTTTATTTTCTTGGGCTTCATAATCACTGTGAACAGTGAAGTGCAGCCATGATGTTCAAAGACGTTCCTTAGAAAGAAAGCTATGACAAAGCTAGACAGTGTATTAAAGAGCAGAGACATCACTTTGCTGACAAAGGTCCTTACAGTTAAAACTGGTTTTTCCAGGTCCATAAGGAAGGCTGAGCACTGAAGAATTAATGCTTTCAAACTGTGGTGCTGGAGAACACTCTTCCCAGTTCCTTGGACTGCAAGGAAATCAAACCAGTCAATTCTAAAGGAGATCAACCTTGAGTATTCATTGGAAAGGACTATTGCTGAAGTTGAAGCTCCAATACTTTGGCCACCTCATGGGAAGAGCTGACTCATTGGAAAAGACTCTGATACTGGGAAAAGATTGAAGGCAAAAGGCCAGCAGAGGATGTAATGATTAGATAGCATCACCAACTCAATGGATATGAATTTGAGCAAATTCTGAGAGATAGGAGAGGACAGAGGAGCCTGCCATGCTACAGTCCATGGGATCACAAAGAGTTGGACACAACTTGGTGACTGACCAACAACAACACGTATGGAAAGGATGCAAGAGTCTAGGCTCACAGAAATCATTCCTTTGAAAAGCACCTCAGTTATCTGGGACCAATATCCTCTTTTCACATTTTGAGCTTTGTTTCCTCAGGGCTCACCACAGGGAGTGGTTGCACTCTAATGGCTGCTACATGGCAGGTATTCCTTTCCTTCTGAGTTCTCTCAGGGCTCACCAGCTCACCACCTGTGGTGGCTGCAACCATTGGCAACTGTGACATTCTTGTTTACTGATATGGCAACATCAGTAAATGTCAGGAAATATTCATTTCACAATCTTTAAAGTGTAAAATAAAAATGAATAAATCCTTAGGGGGGTTGATTTTTTAATTAATTTATTTTTTAATTGAATGATAATTGCTTTACAGAATTTTGTTGCTTTCTGTCAAACATCAACATGAATCAGCCATAGTGGGGCATGATTTTTAAAATCATTGCGTTTCACAAGAATCTGTAGCTTCCTGCTCCAAGAGTCACTCTGATATTTCTCAATGCTTACAACTCTTCCCTGATGCTATGGCAAAATGATATTTCCCCTAGCATTTTCATAATCTCATCTATATGATGACGATCTTAATTTTTATTATCACCAACATCATCTCGAAACTGAACACTAGAACAGGGTAAAACGAATCTACTTTTCAATCACTTCGAACTTTCCCTAGAAATGGAGATTCAAATATTCACAACCATTATCAAATAAATCCACTTGAGAGGAACATCTATGCCTCAAGCTATCTTAATAATCTTAACAAAAACTGACCACACAATACATCCCATTCCATTTTCAGTTACCACAGTATGTATCTACCACATCTTCTGAACCATATTACCAATGCTTGTCAAAGTTCAAGATGCTCTTAGTGAGGAGGGTATTTTCTTTTAGAGAACACAACTGTGTCAATGGGGACAGGCCCAACTTTTCCTCACTGAAGGCAAGTCTCCATGTTGAATACCATGGGTGTGAGCATGAGTCAGGTACGTAACCTCAAAAAGCTCATCAAGAAGCAAGAAAAACAAGAGCCTCTCATATGCACAGAATCAGTCAACCAGCATGAAAGTCATACCTGACTATCCATTTGTACACTCCTGGGGGCAAAAAAAACCACCAGGTCATATACCTCAGGACACCTCTGGTATGACTCTAGTGTGAACAGAATACAACTTGCACATTTCCTGAAATGTAACCATGATTCACATTGTATAAATCCTGCACTACACTATTCCTATGAACAGTCAGAAGCTGCTTTGATATATTTCCCTATGATACTCATATATAAAGATTTTTCACAGGTTTTCACTAAATCTCTTGTACCTCATAGCTATATCAAAAATGAACACTTCAGCCTAATGAGGGGAAAATTAACTGCACAACTTCTAACAGTAATGGATGGAGGCATAATTCAATATGCACAATCAAGCATTTTCGCCAACTGCACACAACTGAATGATTAGGTAGTATAAGAAATAATTCGTGCTTTCTTAGCAAAACAGTAAAATCAATAAGAAAGCACCTAAATTTTTTCAGACTACAGCAGTTAAAGCAAAGCAGCAAAAAAGAAACCAAAAATGAAGGAAGGAAGAAATTAAGAGAGGAAAGGAGGAAGAGAAGAAGTGAGGGAATGGGAAAAAACCACATTTGTTTTTCCTCAAAATCTGGCTTCACTGGTAGATCAGTTAGTAAAGAATCTGCCTGACAATGCAGGAGATGCAAGAGAGGCAGGTTATATCCCTGGGTCGGAAAGACCCTCTGGAGAAGGAAATGGCCACATGCTCTAGCAGTGGGCTACAGTCTGTGGGGTCGCAAAGAGTCAGACATGACTAAGAGAGCAAGCGTGCACGTGCACACACACACCCTCAAAAACTGAGTTTGGGTTCTTTGCTTATTTAGTTTTATAAGGGCCAGTTCCATGGGGCTGTGTGCACGAAGAGCTGGACACAACTGAGCAACTAACACACACACACATAAGGACCAGTTATTTTTCAAGCAGTTGTAAACAGAACGTAGACTTTGTTTGTTTGAAATGCATCATATCAAAAACAGAAACAAATGTTAAGCTAGCTATTAAGTCCCCACCAAAATGCAAAAGGCTGTAATCCTCTCCCAGTGTTCTGACAACTACTTTCTGCTGCCCTTCCTCCCCACAGACCTTGCAGCATTTCATTGATAGGATACATGATGTCCAAGTGGAACTGTATAATCTGGAGCTTCCTTTTAATAAAATTACTTCCAAAGAGAGAAGAGAAATAAAGAACAGCTATTGTGTTTCATGAGTTTACCCTTTGAGAGTTCCTGTGAGGAGGATAGCTTGCCTGAATTACACAGAAAAGCTGACCCTGTAAGTCACTTATCCTAATTAAGATCAATGGCGATCCAGGGAGACAGTCCTACCATCTAATGTTGTAATGTTACCTCCCAACATGCAGTATGTGCATCTCCTAAACCTGTCTGCACATTTTTCCTATTGTCTTGTTTTTGAATCCTTCCTCCCCTGCTTTTATTTCTCTTCACAGAAATGTCTGTCTACCTCATACATCTTAACAAAAGTGCAAGCCCTTTTGCAAGAAGGAAGTGGCTTAAATTTAAACAGTTGTTCCCCTTTTAAAACTTAAACACCCAAAGAAATATTCTGTTGCGATGGTGTCACTGATGTTCAGACTTGTTATTATGTTTGTGAAAGTTAATTATCTGATAAGATACACTGTGGTTATTACTACCACCAAGAAAAACATGTGTATGTTTATTAATTCAAAGTGTTCCATTAAAATAAAGTATGCTAACTAAAGAACTGAACAATTATTTTCTAATTATTACTGCACAATCATTTGGGCATTTTATAACAGCTTTTTCCTTTTCCTGAATGAATTACACTTTACATTTAAAACTATTAGCATTGATAGTGTTTTATTTTAATAGAATTTGCTATTTTTGTGCATATTTTTACTCTGAAGGATTTAGTTGTAAATCTAATGTTTGAAGTCAAAGTTTCTTCCTCACTGAAGAAAAGTGTTAACATGTGAGTAAATCATTAAACATCTTAGAACAAGAACCTACAACTCAAAGGGTGACTATGATTCATGTTGAATATTTTAAGTATTAGGTAAACATTCAATGAAGGATGGAATCAAATGGTTTGTTCAGAAGGAAGAGCAAGATATTTCCTTATTACTCCTTCCATTTCTGTTGTCTTACAGGAATAAACCATACATGTCTTATGTGAGAGAAAGAAATTTGAAAAATGAAGAGTGTAACTATAATGGAGTTAATGTGGCTTCTTATCCCACAGCCCTACAGTTGTCACTTTCTCATAAAATCCAAGCAATAAAGTTGAAATTAGATGTTGTCCTTTCACAGAAACTTCCTTCCTGCAAAAATACCTATAAATCTGTGGTCTAAGACAAGTGGGAGGGAAAATACATGCATCCTTTTAGCCCACAGGTCTCCAAAGTTATAGATGACTCAGGAAAAAAAGAGTAAATTGTACAACACATTAAGTTCTATAATTTCTAAATCTCCGTAGTTCCCAGTACACTGAGGATCCTGAGCCTTGTTCTCTGTAGACATCAAGCAGGCCACACAGTCCTCCCTGGGCATGCACGCTGTGCCCACTGCAGTCAACAAAGCATGGCATTTCAGCCATCCACAACATCCATCCTCAACCTGCTATGCTGTGAAGATTTCTGATTTTTGCTGTCCACCCAAACCACAACTTTCTGCCTTGTGTCACATACTGTCTAGAACAAAGTTATTTTAACATTTAGTACAGGGGATTGAGAGCACAGGTTTTATACACAACTGGAAAATTCAACTGTCTTTCATATTGTTTATGTCTAATTCTTTCTATGTGTGTGTATGTGTGTGTACATAGTCAGTCGTGTCTGACTCTTTGCAACTCCACAGACTGTAGCCTGCCAGGTTCCTCTGCCCAGGGAATTCTCCAGGCAAGAACACTGGAGTGTTTTGCCATTTCCTTCTTCAGATCTTCCCAACCCAGGAATCAAACCTGAGTCTCTTGAATCTTCCGCATTGGCAGGCAGGTTCCTTACCAACTGAGACACCAGGGAAGCCCATCCTTATACCACACCCTTTTGTATCATGAATGTAGCTTCAAGATACAAGTTAAGAAAATGTGTAGGCTACCAATTAGAAACAAACTATACGTCTTGGGGTTGGGTTGGGCACTTTTACTTAAATTTTTGCAAATTACCAGATGCCTACTAGCTACTGTGCTGCTAAAGGAAAATATAGTAGAGCATTTTGGAAAGAAATGCTGGGGCTACTGGCCCTTTCACCACCATTTCTTTGAGAGTAATTGCTACCAAGAGCAGTGTCATACTCATTAATCTTAATGAAGAACTAGGTCTGAAAAAAGCCAAGTGTTAGTTTGTTCTTTGTAGTGAAATCTGCTTTTTTTAAGATCACATCTAATTCTTCTAACTTAAAAGAGGATTTATGGATATTTAAAAATACACCAAATTACATCAAATTCTTTTGCAAACTTGGCCAAACTAAGCAGGTTTCATTCATAGTACATGTTGATAAATACGTGGAGACACATATGTTCACTAGGGTTTTCTATGTGTTTCCTTTAAAGACAGTCAGAGAAGGCAATGGCACCCCACTCCAGTACTCTTGCCTGGAAAATCCCATGGACGGAGGAGCCTCTTAGGCTGCAGTCCATGGGGTCGCTGAGAGTCGGACACAACTGAGTGACTTCCCTTTCACTTTTCACTGTCCTGCACTGGAGAAGAAAATGGCAACCCACTCCAGTGTTCTTGCCTGGAGAATCCCAGGGACAGGGGAGCCTGGTGGGCTGCCGTCTATGGGATCGCAGAGTCGGACACGACTGAAGTGACTTAGCAGTTAAAGACAGTTGTAAGATTAAGCCAAACTCTTCTGTGTAGCATTCCAGAAAATATCATTTTATGTAGAATAAAATAATTTTTGTTTTTCCATCATAATTAAAAACTTACAAACGGCATCAAAAGATAGACTCTAGATTACATGCTTAAAAAGTTACTTGTATAAAGAGATATTGAAATTATTATAAGCAACATGCAAATAATAATATAACAATAGTGGAAAATATTTAGTAGCTTGCAATATGTTGTAATCATGTTAAGTGATTTATATTAACTATTTTTCAATTAAAATTTGGAACTTTCAGTTCAGTTCAGTCACTCAGTCATGTCCAACTCTTTGTGACCCCATGAATCGCAGCACGCCAGGCCTCCCTGTCCATCACCAACTCCCAGAGTTCACTCAGACTCACGTCCATCGAGTCGGTGATGCCATCCAGCCATCTCATCCTCTGTCGTCCCCTTCTCCTCCTGCCCCCAATCCCTCCCAGCATCAGAGTCTTTTCCAATGAGTCAACTCTTCACATGAGGTGGCCAAAGAACTGGAGTTTCAGCTTTAGCATCATTCCTTCCAAAGAAATCCCAGGGCTGATCTCCTTCAGAATGGACTGGTTAGATCTCCTTGCAGTCCAAGGGACTCTCAAGAGTCTTCTCCAACACCACAGTTCAAAAGCATCAATTCTTCGGCACTCAGATTTCTTCACAGTCCAACTCTCAAGTCCATACATGACCACTGGAAAAACCATAGCCTTGACTAGACAAACCTTTGTTGGCAAAGTAATGTCTCTGCTTTTCAATATGCTATCTAGGTTGGTCATAACTTTTCTTCCAAGGAGTAAGTGTCTTTTAATTTCATGGCTGCAGTCACCATCTGCAGTGATTTTACCACAGTAGAATTCCAAGTTGAATTTTCCCTGTCTCAGAATTATGTTTATGATTTGAAATTGAGAATAAAAAATATAATGTATCCCAGATGTAAGAGAGAGATTGTAGAGAGGAAGCCAGCAACCTGTAAAAACAACCACACACCTACAGTTTGGACTGAAGAACACCAGAGAAGGGCTTGCTACCAGTACCCAATTCCAACAAGCAACCCCTTTCCCAGTCACCACAAGAAGAGGTTCCAAGACAGGCAGGAATCAGCTTTGTGGGGAGTTCAGTGTTGCAGGGAGAGAGTTCAGTTTCTTTCCTCTCTATGGAAAGGAGAGAGAGATGCTTTCCCTTCCACAAAGTGATGAAATTTCAGAATCAGCATTCACAAGAGTAGGAATGCCTACAGGTAGTGAGAAGGCCTCTCATTCCTTGGTTAAATGCCCATGGTCACACTCTGGTGACTGAATTTCAAGGAGCATTTTCAGAAATAAGTCATTTTGTCTGCTCTATCATCCTTCTACTCCTAGGAAGAAAAGTCTCCTAGCATGCAAATCCTGAAAGCTGGGGCAGCCCTGAACACGGATACTGATGCTCATTTCTACTACAGTGATGTCTGAGAGGGCAAGACCTAGTGGGTTAGCTAAACCAGAAAGACTGAAATGGACTGCAGAGAAGTGTCCCTGGGAGATAGGTATAAGAAACACTGTTGAAAATGTGGAAGAAATCCATGGTATTTTCCATCCACTTGTATCAACGACCTGAAGGTTGGTGGAGGGGCATGGCCTTCTGTGCTCTTCAAGTCATCTCAAGGACCAGTAGCAGGAACCACAATTCAGAGAGCACATAAATCTGAAAGATTCTTTCAGGACAGAGTAAATTAGAATAGTGTAGCTAAAACAATAGGCCCATGTAAGAGACAAGCGAATGATAAACCAGGAAAAGCAGGATGGAATCAGAACGTAGGTCAGCTGGAATACCAGTCATAAAGGCTATGAACCGCAGAGGTGCAAGAAGGTGCAGAGACATGGATGTATAGGCCTGCAGATGGAAATGAGAAATAAGGCAGGCAATTACCAAACTGGAGCTTTGCAGATCCTGTGACATGATTTCCTCTTTCTCCTCTCTTTCTTATTTTGCCAAGTAAGTTGAGATTGCTGAAGAGGAGAATCACTTGGTTAGGTGTTTTCTGATTTTTTTTTTTCCTTCGGTTTAACAAATAAAGAGCTTTGAATAAATTATCTAAAAGCACTCAGCTATCTACCAAAGGGAGTGGATACTCTTTAAATACCTGATATTCTTCTCTACCCACTGGTTTGGGCAGGAAGCAAAGGCAGCAAAAAGGGCAGAAATTCAGTGCCATGATGGAACAAAGGCAAGAGGTCATCTGAGAAGGTACTACAGAACTGAAATTAGAGGTGAGACAAGCACTTGGAGTGTAAAATGCTACAGAGGGATTACAGAGAATGAGGACCAGGGGAAAGCCACGTTTTTACTCAGAGGTTCACTGGTGACATCAGGAGCAAAGCTTCAGCTGACTTTCTGTGGAGGAAGACAGATTGGACTGAAGTGGGTGGTAAGGAACTGATGCAATTTTTTTTCGAAGTGTGAGGACAAACACTGCCTGTGTGTGAGGGGAGGGGTCTTCTTTGGTCAACAGTGTGGCAATGCAGCCATTCTTACATACTCCCACTATACCTATACAGAAGAATTCGGAGAGTATCATACTGCAAAGAACGATTAAAATTAAAAACAAATATAAAATAAATGAATTCTAAATGAATCATCTCCAATCTAAGCTGCTTAATATTGCCCAAAAAACACAATCCTTCTAATTTAACTTTTTTAAAATGTAAGATAAAATCCCTGAAATGATATATGCTAAATTTAAAATGCTACTATAGTGAAATGAAAGCATGTAAAAAAGCAAGCCTTGGAAAGTTGTTTCTGAAAAGGTGAAGGATATCAGTGGTAGCAAATGCGAATCACTTAAACTAATATGTATAAGAGGAACAATAATCTGCCCAAGATACAGGAATTATTAAATATCAAAACAGTTTGGAAATAGATTCAGGAAAATGATAGCAATATGTTCTAAAGTCTATTTTTTTTAAAAAACACCCAGCCAAATAGTATAAGGGAGAAAAGTCTATATTTAATATGGAAATGCAGTAATTTCTGATCATATAAAATATATTTAATGTAAAGGAACATATGGCACCCCACTCCAGTACTCTTGCCTGGAAAATCCCATGGACGGAGGAGCCTGGTGGGCTGCAGTCCATGGTGTCGTTAAGAGTCGGACACGACTGAGCGACTTCACTTTCACTATACCTAAAAACAAACTCCGAAAGTTCTTTTTTTTTTTCTCCTTCTACATATCTACCACTTAAAGAGACTGCTTCATTCAAAAGCTGGCAGCCTATGAGGCTTTCAAGACACTCCCAACCACAAGCTGGCTTTTAGTTAGCCAATCACATAATTTCCTTCTTTGCACCTGCACTTTCTTTATATAAATCTTGACCAGCTCCTGTCTGCAGACAGGAGGGCTCCAAACTACTTACAGTTTGGTGATGACCAATTCTAATGGATGCTTGCTCAAATAAAAATGTTAATATGCTTCAGTTTATCTTTAACAGTCCTAGGACTATGTGTCCCAAATCTTTGGGAAGTGATCTTGGTTAATTTCAAGTATCCTGGAGGAACACTGGCAAACATGCCGTACCCAAACCGATATTCAAAGAATTATGCAGGGAAGACAAATATCTAACAAATTCATAAATATTCATGGATAAAACACCACAAATTTCATCTGAACTAAATTGTCATTTAATGCTATCCTCCTCAAAGTTGTATTAAGTAATCTATTTATGTTGTACCATCTCTTAGCCCACTTAATGCTCATGTTCATGACAATTTAGTCAATCTAACAATAAAAAAACCTTTGATATAATCTTTTCTGTTTAAGTTACTGCTAGGTCTTCTCACTATGTCCATTTCTTCACTGAGATTGGGAAGTAATTTTACTAGGGCAGAAATTCTCTAATTAAACAGAATGAGATTCAAGTAGTTAATGCAAATGAGTTTTCATCATTCAATACCAAAGGCGAGATTAAAGGGAGAAAAATTTACCTGAGTTGGACGTTAATTTTCCCCCAAAGAACTTGACACAAAGCATATTTACAGAGCATAGTGATTACAAAATTTTCATTTTAGCTGTCCTATTTGGTCTGATTGTGATTTTCTCATGCTTTATTAGGGTATAACAGGAACTCTCTCATATTGATAAATGACATTCTGGGGTGTCTTGTAATACAAACTTAACTCTTCTTGCAATTACTCATTAATTTGCTATTTTGTATCTTAAAAAATAAAAAAGAACGTATGCACACTTAGAAACCAAATAATTACTTTCTAACAGATAAAACTTCAATTGTACTCTTAGGGAAGCATCATTTCGTAACTAAGGAGGTCAGGTAACTAAGGAGGTCAGACCTTGATCCTGAAAGAGTCTTCCTTTCAGACAAACACACTAAAATGCAAACTGACTGTGGAACTTTCACTTAAGGACTTAAATAGGATATCCATGGTTAGCAAGGAAAAGATAACATGTCTTCATTTTCCAACATTTTAATTTTGGTATTTTCTGTATTTTCACAAGTCTAAATCCCCTTAATCTTTCTATCTAAATCTGCCAATTAAAAACAATAGACACAGCAAATAAAGTAACTGAAAAATTCATATTGAAAGGAATCAAAAACCTCCTATATTAAAATGAATGTATCAAACTAGAAACTTAGGTATTTAAAAAAAACACTTGATATTTACTTCCTATTAAGAATTCCTTATGTTTCCTTTGTGGCTAAGCTGGTAAAGAATCCACCTACAATGCAGGAGACCTGGGTTGGGAAGATCCCCTGGAAAAGGGAAAGGCTACCCACTCCAATATTCTGACCTGGAGAATTCCATGGACTGTATAGTCCATGGGGTTGCAAAGAGTCGGACATGACTGAGTGACTTTCACTCAACTCACTCACTCTAGATTTCCTTATACATTTTATGATGGATGTTTCAAGCTTATTCATATTAACTGCTATATTTGAGTTTCTTTCTTTGATGGTATCAAATAATTTCTCAAAGCCTTTTTCTCTATAGTATAGAGTAGCTGCTTTCATTAAAAAAAAAAAAAAAAAAGGGTTCAACTGAAATGCAGGCAAAAATCACATGAAATCAGCCTTGGAGCTGTAATGTTGTCACCTATTTTTCCTTTCCTAGGCCTGAGTCGGCTCCATCTGCCTAATTATAAGCTCAAAACCCTCTGGGTGGTAAATGACTCTACATTCTACACTGCACTTAACACATTTTTCATGCTCTATATACTATTAATAATAACAGTAGTAATGACATATATTTTTCTTAATATAAAGGAAAATATGGACATCACAACTGTCACTTATCCACACTCCCTTTGTCTTGATGATGTGCACTGGAGGGATGGTTACTAAGATCACATTACATCTTCCTTCTATTCCAAACTTAGTTTTGCTTTTTTTTTTTTTCCTGTAGTTCACTTGTTTTTCCTCTGTTTTAATTTACTCTTCTGCTTTCTTTACCCACCACACCTATTATCTCCTTCTGAATGCCAAGCAGCATCAGTATTTTGCACTTAGCTGCTAAGGAAAATATCTGTTTGTGTATGCTTAATTGGCTTAACTATTGTACTAAAGTAGGCTTTTTAAACAGCACTACTGACATGTCGGGCTGCACTTTTTTTTCTTATAGTGGAGAGTTGTCCTGTGTATTGTAAGATGCTTTCCCTGGTGCCTCAGGGAATCTGAGGCAGATTCTCAGGTAAAAAATCTGCCTGCAGTGCGAGAGACCTGGGTTCAATTCCTGGGTTGGGAAGTTCTCCTGGAGAAAGGAATGGCTACCCACTCTAGTATTTTTGCCTGGAGAATTCCATGAACAGAGGAGCCTGAGGGCTACAGTCCATGGGATCGCAAGGAATCAGATATGACTGAGTGACTAACACTTCACTTTTTAGCACCATCCCAGGACCCTACCCACTAGATGCCAATAGCATACCTCACCCCACCCCACTACCAGGTATGACAGCCAAAAATGTCTCCAAATATTGCCATCTATTCCCTAGAAAACCGCTGCAAAGAGGAAACCTATTTAATAAGGTAAAACTATTCTTCTCAGTATGTCATACTGCTGGAATTAAACAGAGTAAAACTGAGATAAATATGAAAATAAAAATTGTATTAAACCTCCCACACACATACACTCACATTCTAAAAATATTTCACATGTGCAATTTAAGCATTTAAAAAGCCTAAAGTTCATACAAGCAAAAATAAGTAACACTCCAATATCAAGGATTATTTTACTGAAAAAAATTATTTCTGCTAACCTGAAATAGAGCTCTAAGCAAAGCACTAGCTATGATTTAAGACTAGAATGTCTAACGTCCAATTAAAATAAATCCTTCTAACAGCACTTTTATAAAATCACTTAGCTTGTTAAAACATATGAAATGTTTGGCTCCCCTGGGCTACATTATGATTAAGGTGCATTCAGAGATGAAAAAACACTTCTCATTTCACAAGGTCACAGTACATTTCAAAATGAGCTATACTTCACTATTTTCCAAAGATTTCTTTGTTTCCTTCACTAAACTAAGCCAAGGTCCTCCTACTTCTGAAATTTACTATAAATCTGGATACTGTCAAGAAGCATTTAATCTCCAATGTATTTGAAAAGCCTTGTAAATTACAACCAAAATAACCAAGGCACAACCTTTTCTAGTTTTATTTTCCTCCTAAGTTTTTTTCCCAGTGGTCAGTAAACATGTTTCAACATCAGCTTTCTTTATTTTAGGCACTAATGCAGAAAGCATGAAATAAATATCCTAGACACTCAGGTCTCATCAGAGGCAGTGCTTGAGTGCTCATAAGGTAGCGCATAAGTGTTCAAGAGGAGTTGACTCGAACTGGGTTTGAATTCCAGGGTCCAATTCCTCACTACTTGTGTGATCTTGAGCATGTTAGCATCTCGAAGTCTCAGTTTCCCCACGTGTAAAGGACAATAATGTTTGAACTTATTTCATGGAACTGTTATAAATTTGGAAAATAAAAGCTTTAACACATACTAGCACATACCTTGCACACAGTGAGGTGTTAACTAGCATTACAGATTCCCTGATCAATCAATATGCTTCAAAGTCAATATTTTCTCATGTGAAAACTGCGAGCTCTCCCTCCCAAATCAGTGTCTTCCTGCACTTCTATCATTCCTTTCCTCCAGCTATACGACCAAGACCTGATAATCCTAAATCCCTTCATTATGCTCACCACCTCCACTTCCCACCCAAGAAAGGATGCCCAGTACCTCCTGATCAACATCATCACTAACATTCCAGGCACTAGGCTTTTATCCCCATCATCTCATGTCATCTTCAACATTTAAGACACACTTATATCTGTCATCTCCTCTTAATCTCTGCTGTTCCCATTCTGTTTCAAGCCCCTCTTCTATGATCTAGAGAGAATTATAGGAACTAATTCATCTAACATCCAATTCTTACCCATCTTGCACAGTGAAGTCAAAGTACTTTTCTCTAAAACAGACCTGATCATGAATTCCCCACGATATACCGTTAGGTACCATCCTGTTCCCAACCTTTACAATAAACTCCACCCCACAGAGGGTAACAGGACTCCAGGAGTTCAGCCCTGTCTCTCTACCCAATCTCGCCTCACAGTGCTCTTTACATAAACCTATATGCCCACCACAGCAAACTACCTCCAGGTCCCTGACAAATGACATCCTTCCTAATCCTTTGCATGCACTGGGACTGCTGCCTGGCACGTCAATCTCTGTGCACCTGTGCATCTGGCTCATTTTTGAGGTCTTTAAGTACCACCTCCTCCCTGCAGCAGTTTCAGAAGCCCCTAAGGCCTTCATCTATATTTCCTCCCACAACTCACTGAACCTACCTTAAGCTGACTACTGTGTTCTTATGTATTGGCTTTTTCATTTATCACCTGCACTAAAAGGCTGGACAATAGCATCGTTTTTGTTTATCTATTTTTGTTCAAAAAATTATGGTGTCAAATACAACCAAAATATAAAATACAGAATTAAATGAGATTCATTCCTATCTTCCACACACACACACACAAATTGTGTGCTTAGCACACAACAGGCACCCAAGTATGTTTGTATAAAGAATGTTTCATTGAATGAAACAAATTAATAATATATATTTGGGGAAATTAAGAAGTTCCATTTTGTTTCTGAAGGGCCATAATGGACAAATGGCTCATATATCTGATACAGACATAAAATATCCTGCCTATTAATATAAGATTAAATATTTTTAAATTAATTTTTTAAAATGTACAGTACAGAACTGATTTGCAAAGTTCCATCTCACAGTTTCTAAACTGGAAGTCCCAACAATCCAGATTGTTCTCAGAAGCCAGCAAGACATAAAAACTGATATTGTCAATTACGACTTTTATTCCAAAATGTCTGACTTTCTTGTGACATACTGTAATACACCCTAAATTATTAACAGACCCTGGCACCAGAAGCAGGGGACAGCACTTGGGAAGGGAACACCCATCTATTTAGCACGAAGACTGATGATTCAGAGGCAGGGAAGGAGGGAAAGAGGAGGCAGTTATTTTGATCGGCTGGGGGTCTTGGCGCCTTTTGTATCTGAGCTTCTGTTGGTCTCTGTGTTTTTCGTGGGTGCAGGCTGGCAGGCCTCTATGTCTCGCTCTTGCTGTCTTTGCTGACAGCTTCTCTGTGTGACAACTTGGAACCCCAGCAGTGAAGTGTGAAAATAAAACACAGGGAACTACTGGAATGGAAATTTCAAATTGCAGTTGTAGTTTTTAAGGATTTGAATGCATTAAGCATCTAGAAAATAGCTTCTGTGGTAGGGCTCATGGATAGGGAAGAAGAATAAACAAAGACAAAATTCAGGCATCATTTCAGAGCCATGCCCTATACCACCCTGACTGTCCTTATGACTCCGGATTCCTTGATTAACTGTTCTGACTTAAGTCAGTGTCAACTATTTGACCTTTTCAAAACCAGAGCGTCCCAGAGCTTGTTTCTTTTGTTATGTGGTTTGTTCTTTAAACACAAGTTAAAATTTAAAAAACAGTCTTTTGGAATAAAATGTGATGAAAGAAGCCAAACTCTCTGTTTCTTCATAATTTGGCTCATGTCTCCTCTCTTGCTCTAGCTCTCATGCTCTCCCCGCAGCCCATCCACCCCAGGTCTTTCTCCATGTCTCTCTTAGGAGGGTTCCAGAGCCCAAGTGCAAGGAGGGTGACAGAAAGCCTTGCCGACGTCCCCGATAAATATTTTCAATAATGAAACCATTTCAATCATAAAACATGGATCACAGTTTTTTGATCCATGTGTGCTATCAACAGGATAAAATTTCAGAGGAGAGATGGAGGACGTATCAAGCCCTATTCCCTAAAGCCCTTTCCAGTACAAATGGTTCTGAAAAGCTGTATTTTCAAGTGGAGGTCAGAACCTTCCTGTATGTGCAAAACTACACATATATAGGCATAAATGACAAAAATACACAGCACATCTATACCCCTTTGAATAACAAAATCGATGGCATGATCTTGAACCTATTTTCCAAAGCGTAACCCACATCTCAGTGTCAAAGTGAAGTCTACTAGTAGAAAAGATAATTTAAACAACCTACAATAAGATTTGATTAAAAAAAATAAAATTAAGTACACAAAATGCATTGGCTGCATTTAATTTCCTTGAACTGGGTCCCAAAGATAGAATATATGCTGCTGCTGCTGCTAAGTCGCATTAGTTATGTCCGACTCTGTGCGACTCCATAGACAGCAGCCCACCAGGCTCTGCCAATCCTGGGATTCTCCAGGCAAGAACATTGGAGCGGGTTGCCATTTCCTCCTCCAATGCATGAAAGTGAAAAGTGAAACTGAAGTAGCTCAGAATATATGCTACAAAATACCTGAAAAGAGCCCTCTCAGGAATTTGTGAGTTAAACTGATAACCGTGCTGGAAACACATGTGGCCTCGGGATGGAAATTGGTATGCAGAAGACCAGAAGATGATAGCACAGGAACAGAAACCCATATAGCCTCAATAGCCTATCAAAATCATTCCATCTTTAGTACAGCAAATCATAGTTGATTGTTAGTTCTGGGAATTGAGTAATGAATTCTCATCAGATTTACAGCAACATCCCACCACCTCAAAGGAATTTTGTTCATTATTATACAAAGTAAACAAATCACATTGACTTGATTCCTGACCTGGAAATTGAGATATTTATATTGTTCTCTAAATTCCTATTTCTAAAACTGTTTAAAAATTTCTAAACTTTTCACAACTATGAGAAAAGAAGTGAGCTACAATGGCTCCCTCTCCTTCACTGTGATCAACTTTGCAATCTGTACGCATGATTCCTACCACCGTTACTGCATAATTTTGTTGTTGCTTAGTCACTAAGTAGTGTCTGATTCTTTGCAACCCCATGGACTGTAGCCTGCCAGGCTCCTCTATCCACAGAATTTCCCAGCATGCCTACTGAAGTGGGTTGTGATTTTCTACTCCAGGGAATTCTCCCAACTCAGGGATCAAACCATGTCTCCTGAATTGCAGGTAGATTCTTCACCATTGAGCCACCAGGGAAGTCTTACTGGGTATATATAAGGTTGTAATTTTAAAATGCCTTCAACTCTTGAGTAATGTTGCTTTAAAACATTAAATATGTTCTATTTCAAAGGAATCACCAAATTATATTGCTGAAACAACATGTGCATTAGGAAATAAGTATTTATGACCAATAGTGAAATTCAGAAGTGAAAGAATAAATCATGAATGATGTTCTCTCCAATGAGACATTTGCCATGATTGAGACTATTGCCAAAGAAGGTTCTGTTCCTCATAAGCTCTTCCTGCCCCCTCTTTCTCCACTACAGTTATACCTTTGTCTTTGAATAGACTAAAAGGGCTGAATAAATACACTGTAACATGTGCATTTTAAATCATTTAATTTAATAAAAGGTTCGCAAATTTATAAATTACTTAATTCTAATTACCAATATATTTTACTTTTATGCTGCATCTCTATTAGAGAAAAGATAGTTGATTCGCCAGGATACAGATATGTAAATATATTAATAGTCCATAATATTAATTCCAGGAAGTAAATTAATTTCCTTCAAATACTTAATATAACCCATTACAAGGAAATTAAATACATTGAAATATTCTCTATAATTATTATTTTATATATTAAATAATACAACTATTATTTCTACTATATAATTGGAAATATATCATTTAAAATAATAACTAATATGTTGTAAAATTAACTAGAGAAGAAATAAGAGAAAATAAGACAAATTGCTGCAAAAGGTATAAGAAGCATAAAGAGCTAATACCAGAAACTAATGTTGAAAAAAAACCAGTTTTCAATTATACCACCTGTTCCTTCTCAAAGGCTAATTAAAATGCACCTTAGGAAACATAATCTTCTACAACTTTAATTACATCTCTTCCCTTTCTTTATTCCTCAAAATAGAAAGGACTACAACACCCAGGGTATACTTTCTCACTCCAATACCAGTATGTCTTCTCCCTTAATGATTCTTTCTTCCTGATACCATGAGTGGCTGCCTGTCTTTTCATATAGGTGTAATTATGAGATTCAAAATCCAGTAAAGGCATAATTTCAGAGCTTTTAAATTCATTAACGATTTTACATTTATACTTTCTTCTCTTTCTCTATGTATATGTATATATTTATGTGCATTCTAAGACACTTCACTCATGTTCAACTCTGTGCAACCCCATGGACTGTAGCCCGCCAGGCTCTTCTGTCCATAGGATTCTCCAGGCAAGAATACTGGAGTGGGTTGCCGTGTCCTCCTTATGTACATATATATACACACACAAATGTATGCAACATGCATGCACATCTATACAGTTATATACATACATTTATATTTATGCTATCTTGTTAAATAAGGCTTCCCTAGTGACTCAGTGGTAAAGAAACCACCTGCAAAGGATTCTCCAGGCAAGAATACTGGAGTGGGTTGCCATGCCCTCCTCATCTACATAAATCAGTTCAGTTCAGTTGGTCAGTCGTGTCTGACTCTTTGTGACCCCATGGACTGCAGCATGCCAGGCTGTCCATCACCAACTCCCAGAGCCTGCTCAAACTCATGCCCATCGAGTTGGTGATGCCATCCAACGATCTCATCCTCTTTTGTCCTCTTCTCTTCCCGCTCTCAAGCTTTCCCAGCAGCAAGGGCTTTCCAGTCAGTCAGTTCTTCCCATCACGTGGCCAAAGTATTTGAGTTTCAGTTTCAGCATCAGTCCTTCCAATGAATATTCAGGACTGATTTCATGTAGGATTGACCGGTTTGATCTCCTTCCAGTCTGAGGGACTCTCAAGAGTCTTCTCTAACACCACAGTTCAAAAGCATCAATTTTTAAGTGTTCAGCTTTCTTTATGGTCCAACTCTCATATCCATATATGACTACTGGAGAAACCATAGCTTTGACTAGATGGACATTTTTTGGCAAAGAAATGTCTCTGCTTTTTAATATGCTGTCTAGGTTGGTCATAACTTTTCTTCCAAGGAGCAAATGCCTTTTAATTTCACGGCTGCAGTCACCATCTGCAGTGATTTTGGAGCCCAAGAAAAGAAAGTCTCTCACTGTTTCCATTGTTTCCCCATCTATTTGTCATGAAGTGATGGGACCAGATGCCATGATCTTAGTTTTTTGAATGCCCAAGACAAACTGTGATATGTGCATTATCTGACAATGAGTATTAAGCCAGCTTTTTCACTCTCCTCTTTCACTTTCATCAAGAGGCTCTTCAGTTCTTTTTCACTTTCTTCCATACGGGTGGTGTTATCTGATATCTGAGGTTATTGATATTTCATGTACATATGTATATATACACACAAATGTATACATATGCACATCTGTGTGGTATATATTATGATGTTATATACATACATTTAAATTTATGCTTTCTAGTTAAATATTGCTTCCCTAGTGGTAAAGAATTGGCCTGCAATGCAGGAAACACAGGTTTGATCCCTAGGTCGGGAAGATCCTCTGGATAAGGAAATGGCAACCTACTCCAGTATTTTTGTCTGGGAAATTTCATGGACAGAGGAGGCTGGTAGGCTACAATCCAAGGGGTCACAAAAGAGTTGGACATGACTTAGTGACTAAACAACTAGCTAAATATATACTATACCCATATATTTCCATATCTGTATGTTGCCATTCCCAAGACAAACTGTGATATGTGCATTATCTGACATTGAGAACTAATTTGTTATGAAAACAATATCACAAATTCCTAGGCTAGCCCTTCAAAGTCTGTAAACCTAGTTTGTAGTTATACTATAGGCTCCACAGTACTAACTTGGGTTTCAGGGCCCTAGAAAAAGAAGCTATGTTGTGAAAAAATGAGTGTGACTGTGGAGGATGGTTAAACAACAAGGAGAAAGAACATGTCCTCTTGTTTCCTTGGTTCAAAATTCTGATACAGTCACTTTTTTGACATCTCTCCTGTCCCTTCCTACACCCTGGCTCATGACCTTGTGAAGTGCCTTCAAGCACCCTCCGTGTCAGCCTGTCAGACTTTACTGAGGTCACATCATTCCCAAACATTCTTATGCCAACAATTCCTCAGTTGCCCTGACTCACAATTCATAGACCCAAACACTGAACTCTCATAGATTTCAGGAATTAATTTTCAATTCATTAAAACACTATAACCACACCAAACACATTTATATATTTCTCAAAAACCATGCTTATAAATAAAGAAAAGAATTTGAAAGAACCCTAGTAAACAAGAAAAATAATAATAAGAAAGAGAGAGAGAGAACAGATTCAGTAGGTTACACACAGCTTAGTTTGACCAAAGGCCTGACCATGAAGTTACTAACTTGGAGATGACCTTGTTATTTTCAGCTTTGACCTTTCCATTGAGAAAATCGCTGTATCTTTAAAAGCTTCATTTCTCAATCCACACTCCACAACACAAAAACACACTTAAGGGGAACCTTCTCCAACAAAGACCAGGTTAGCGGCAGAAGGAAATGTTGGTGCAACACTCGCAGTCCTCAGGGATGTATGGGAGCCACAGGTCAGTCAGTTCTAAAATAGCCCCCACTGTAAATATTCTTTTAATAATGACTTTGAAATACTCATCCTAGCATATAAATTCATTTTTCCACTGTCATTGTTGTCTGTAGCTAAATATTCAATGAAAAAAACAAAAACAGCAATACCTGTTCAGTGATCACTCTGCACACCTTAAAGAACATAAAACTCTATTATATTTTTAGGAACCCCTACAGCTCTAAAAGGGCTGGGGAACTGGTGGTGGTAGAACTAGACAATGCACAATGACTTCCACAAAGTTCTGAGACTATTTCCTCACAAAACACACAGATAATATATAAATATATACATAAAATAAACAGTCATGTGTGTGTGTCTCTCTATATATACATATGTGACAGTGTTAATCACATCGTAAAGTCTGACTCTCAGCGACACTATGGACCATAGTCCGTCAGGCCCTGTGGGGTTCTCCAAGCAAGAATACTGGAGAAGGTTGCCATGCCCTCCTCCAAAGGATCTTCCCAACCCAGGGATCGAACCTACGTCTCATGTCTCCTGCACTGGCAGGCCGGTTCTTTACCACTAGTTCCACCTGGGAAGGCCATATACATATATATACACCACCACTTGATGTCCTGCATTTATGATCATAACACGTGTGTATCATGGTCAACAGGGCAGCAAAACAGCAGTAAGGGCACATTTGTCATGTAGTACAAAAGGGGCCATAACCATGTATACATGTGGTTCATCTAAAGGCTATAAAAATTCTTTATTAAGGAAAACAACAAAGTGTGTTTTACCACTGGAGAAGCCTCAGTAAGAAGGTACATTTATTTATTAAGCCCCTTCAATAGGACTCTGACTCCTGCAGGGACATACACTCTTAGCACATCAAACAAAAACCAACAACCAGAACTCCCACAGAGGAAGCTTGAACGTGGGCTTTAAATAATTAACACTTTTCTCTTCCCTTAACTTACACCTATGGAGACTACTTTGTCAATAGTTAAACAAAAAGTCAACCTAGTCATTATAGCAGCTGATTTGTGGAGCTCTCCCCTTATTAACATATTGGGCAGAACAACTCATTAGAGGAAAATTAAGGAGAGTAAAATGGGATACAAAATATTTGCACGAGTATGTTCTCATTAAATATCAGAGATCTGATCCAACTACATCGAGAGAGATTTTTGTTCTAGTCTTTAACTGCAGGGATCAGACACTCTTCAGCTCCTCTCATGTGGTCCTATTATGGTTATTTTGAGGTTCTGTCAAGTTATTATTTGATTTTTATAGTGGGGGAGTTTTTGCTGTGGCTGTTTTGGTTTTAGCATTTGATGGTTTTTAACATGCAAGACTATTGCTTTCAGATTCTAAGTACGAAATTATCTAAAGGCATTTAAACCTGGATTCTGAGTAGATGAGTTTTCACATAATTTACACAGCAACATTTCAAATTATCGCTTTAATAAGTCTCCACGATGCTCCACATTTGATTTCTCTGAGAGGACTATAAAGAACAACAAGCTTGGAAGAATGGATGGGCCTAGTTAAGAAAACCTGCCACTTTTAGCTGCCACACATGGAGCTGTGTTTTCTGCATACGTTATGATGTCTGTCCAGTGAGATTCTCTTCAACACTATTCCAGTCAGACTTTGCAGTCATGATTGGGCTGTCAGGTTTGAACACCAAATTTTCAGAAACACAGGGGAAATCTGAGACCCTATGAGGTCAGCTTCTTTGACAAATGAAACTTCCTAACTTGGATAAACATCTCTTTCATGAAATCACTCCTGTCTCGAAAAGTTACATATATCTATATTTCTGTATTGATATCGATACACACACACATATATGCATAAACACAGACACATACTTAGAAAAAAATTCCAGTAGCCTTCCATCGCCTGCAGAACAGTTTCACATTATGCAACCCAGCATTCATGAGTTTCCATATCTGGCCACAATATGCCTCTCAGAATATATCTTCACAGATATCAAAAAGAAAAAAAAAAAAAGGAGGAGGAGGAGAACTAATAAAATAATAAAGTTCTTGATCCAAACACTGTCTTCATATGTCAGACTGTATTTTCCCAAGATTCACATATCCCATCTGATTCTCACTTCTTGATTGGGGTGAGGGGTTGGGGCTGCACTGGCCACCCAGCATGCTGGAAGGGATGCTGCATGACTTTCGAGGCTAGGTTATAAAAGAATACAGCTTCTGCCAGTAAACCTCCTGGCAGTGTCTCCTGCCGCTCCTTTCCCCTCACCCATGCACAATCCTCTCAGATCAGCCACTTTAGGAGTCCTGAGATAAGATGTAAGAGTTCTGACCACTTTGAAGCTGCCATGCTGAAGAGCACTCATGGAAAGGTCATAAACACAGATCAAGGGAGAGATGCTCTAGGACACCTAATTGTACCAGACTTCAACAAGTAGGCCTTCAGATGACTCTGTGCGCCTCCTTTATGGGCTTCCCTGGTGGCTCAGTGGTAAAGAATGTGCCTACAATGCAGGAAAGACAGGTGGCTCAGGTTCAGTCCCTGCGTCAGGAAGATCCTCTGGAGGAGGAAACGGGAACTCACTCCAGTATTCTTGTCTGGAGAATCCCAACAACAGAGGAGCCTGGCGGGCTACAGTCCCTGTGGTCTCAGAGTTGGATACAACTGAAGTGACTAAGAACACATTAGCTGTTGTATCTCTCCCGTTATACATCTCCTGACACCAGCCAGAGGATGAACCAACAAGTAAACCCTCAGATGAGTCCATCTGCCCCCTTTAGAGGCTTCCTGCCACAGACTATGACACTGTGGAGGAGAGAAAAGCCATTCTACTGTGTCCTATCTGAATTCCTGACCTAGACAATCTATGAAAATAACAGATGGCTTTTCTTTAAGGCACTAATTTTTCTGTAATTTATCAAACAGTTATGGTAACTGGAACACTTCCTCAATGCTATGTTATCAGCAAACCTAATTCTTCATGCAAACACACTCATTACATGCAAGAACCATATTTTGTATATTGCTACTTCTCCTCACAACAATTTTTTACAAATCATTCTTACTTTACAGAAAATAAGAAAAAATAAGAAAAGCTAATAACTTGTTCACTGTCAGAGAAGGTTGGAACCCAGATTACAACTGAGATTCTCCTGACCATGATGCCCATCACCCTCTTTCCTTCCTTGCCTTACCCTAGAAGTCCACACTGCAGAAGAAATCATTGAGAATAATGTCCCAACTATTGTTATGGGCTTAGAAACACTAACCTCACTCACTTCTCCCTTTTTAACTAACCTCAAATTGAACGAATTTCACTGTCTTAAATCAAAGACAATGAATCATATAATTTATAGATAAACAGTATATTATAGTTATCCTAGATACACTCAAGTAGAATATTATACAAATTAGGGAGTAACGTTAAAGTTGATTAATAGGAAATTATTTAGGTAGAAGAGACTTATTTTGAACAATATTTAAGGATGCCTGCTGTGTTTTGATATTAAGGGTTACAAATTGCACTTTGACAAAAGTGCTCCTATGAATTATAATTACATTCATTTACTTCACAATGAATGTTTTCATTCAAAGAATTTTACTGCTCTCTCTGGGCATATTATTAATATGCATGTGCTCAAACAATATTCACAAACTTCCTGGTCCTAGAGACAGAAAAAAAGTGATCAGCTTTCCCCAGTCTGGGGTTGTTCTGAATGAATTTCTGCCCCCGTAAAGCAGCTCTTCTGGGAGTGGGCCCTGTTGGCATCAGAAGCTGGATGTCAGAATACCCTTCTGTCCTGGTATCTTCAAAGGCAAAAGCATTGTATTTTTATTCCAATGGATCAAGCTTTAAAAAGAAGTCATCCTTATATTCTGGAGCCTTCAAGAGAAAGCTTTTCTTTGGCAGTGAATGAAAACAAAGGCAAAAGATGAAAGGAATCATCTGTTAAAGGAAATAAAAAGGCCTCTACAAAGCAGTGCATAAATGTAGAAAGTGGGGAAAAAAGTGCATTATATTTTGGTGAGACTGGAGAAGTAGGAAAGCCCAATGGACCAACTGTCTTCCTTTACTATTATTAAAGTTTTTGGGGAAAAAAAATCACTTTTGAAGGTTCCATGAACAAAACTGACAGCCAGGAGCTTAAAATACTCACAGCCACAACATTTCCATTCTGTTGGGGTTCCAGAAGAACTCCTGTGGGCAAACTCTGCATGTGTAACAGACTGAACGTGAGGTGTCTATCTCAAGGCAACAGACACATCAGGAATAAGTTGGAAATCAGCCAATATTTGGGTTTTATATGATGTCAATCAACTGGTGGGGCTGATTTTTACCATAAATGGCCTATTTTGAAGCTGACTGAATGGTAGACTTGTATAAGTACGGTACTAAGGCGAAAGACAGAGAAGCATATAGAACTGGTAATGCTCAAAAATGTCAAGCAAAACTATGGCCACACAAGAGGAACACGCCAATATAAATGAACCAAGTCTAATCACATCTTCATTTGCAGACTGAAATCTATACCAAACAGTACCTTCACAGAAGGGACTTCTTGTTTCCAAAACCCACCAAATTAACACCATGCCACAATTCTAGTAGCTGCCTTTAAAAAATAAGATTGAAGCCACACTAGACATTTTCTTTTAAATTTTAGTTTCAGTTCTTCTCAGCAGCTCATTTTAAGAAACATCTGTCCAGTCTGGCTCTTGCGAAGATGTTCAAAAATGAATGTCCTCATTTGGATCCTAAGGGACTCTCCTAAGGGACAGGATAGTCCTCTGAAAGCAAGCAAACACTATCAAAATATTTACAATCCTTGAACTTCTTAATCAAGTTCAATGTATAGTGCAGAATATGACCTAGTTTCATCCTTAATCAAAAAACGACTTTTGAGTGCTTCCCTGACACCTTCTAAGACATCATGCTGTCTTCATGTTAAGTACCAAAGTATTCAGTGACCAATCAGTTCAAAGGCAATCTTGGTCGAGCCTAAGATTACAGAGAATATTACAGAGAATATTCAAGATTGAACACAACTAACCTGGAATCTGAGTTTTTCTACAATTCATATGCACAAACCCACATATTAGATTTGTGTATGTAGGTGGAAAGTGAAAATTCTCCAAGTTAATGTCCACAATACAACCATCTCAAAAATAATTAATACATAATCTAATTCTTGATGAAAGGGGTCCAAATAGGTTTGGTTCAGTTCAGATCAGTCGCTCAGTTGTGTCTGACTCCTCGCAACCCCATGAATCGCAGCACACTAGGCCTCCCTGTTCATCACCAACTCCCAGAGTTCACTCAGACTCACGTCCATCTAGTTGGTGATGCCATCCAGCCATCTCATCCTCTGTCATCCCCTTCTCCTCCCGCCCACAATCCCTCCCAGCATCAGAGTCTTTTCCAATGAGTCAACTCTTCGCATGAGGTGGCCAAAGTACTGAAATTTCAGCTTTAGCATCATTCCTTCCAAAGAAATCCCAGGGCTGATCTCCTTCAGAATGGACTGGTTGGATCTCCCTGCCATCCAAGGGACTCTCAAGAGTCTTCTCCAACACCACAGTTCAAAAGCATCAATTCTTCAGCCCTCAGCCTTCTTCACAGTCCAACTCTCACATCCATACATGACCACTGGAGGTTACTAAACACCTAATCCACTTCAGACACAATTGCACACATTGTCTACACATAATGTTTTTTGATTTTTACAAAAATTTTGTGACGTGAGATGCAGCTTCATTTTGGAGATAAGTAAAAGGAAAGTCAAAGAAGTTAAAAACATGATCATGTTCATATTGTTAAAAATGGCATAGCTAGGATCTAGAGCAAAGTTCTTTTGACTGAGAAGCTCAGGAACTCAGCCCTAACAAGCAGCCTAATCCTAATATAAGTAATAAATAGTACCAAAAGAAGGAAAAGATGAAATACTACCTGTCATTTACTGAAACCATATAGTAAAAAGAAAACCAAGATACGTTTTGATACATTTAAAAATAACTGCCTAAGGCATAAGCTAAATGTTGAAAGCTACCTATCAGGACTTTGACTTTATATTTTATCAAGTCAGAGAACCAAAAAAAAAGTAGATCAGCCAGAGCAAACCACTAAAACTTTTAAACTTATCTATGAAGCTAATGTATAAGATACAGTATTTCCTTTGGGAGAGAAGAGCCTGTGTAAGATTGGTTTTTCACTTTGTTGATTGAAAAAAAAGTAAATTAAAGTTCTCCTGGGAGACTCCCAATATCATTTCAAAGAACAAGAAACACCCTGGACACACTTCTGAAAGCAGCAAGTTGCTAGTCTACTCTAGAAATGTTGTATATATATTGTTTGTTAAATCAAATTCAGTCCTTGTATTTTACAAGTTTAAGGCAATATCTGGAACACCTGACAGAAAACATTATATACATAATCCACACAAACTATATATATATATACACACACATATATACACACACACACGCATAAATATACTGATTCCTACACTAGGTTTTAATATACAACTCCTACAGCTCAACTCCAGAAAAATAAACGACCCAATCAAAAAATGGGCTAAAGAACTAAATAGACATTTCTCCAAAGAAGACATACAGATGGCTAACAAACACATGAAAAGATGCTCAACATCACTCATTATCAGAGAAATGCAAATCAAAACCACTATGAGGTACCATTTCACGCCAGTCAGAATGGCTGCGATCCAAAAGTCTACAAATAATAAATGCTGGAGAGGGTGTGGAGAAAAGGGAACCCTCTTACACTGTTGGTGGGAATGCAAACTAGTACAGCCACTATGGAGAACAGTGTGGAGATTCCTTAAAAAACTGGAAATAGAACTGCCTTATGATCCAGCAATCCCACTGCTGGGCATACACACTGAGGAAACCAGAAGGGAAAGAGACACGTGTACCCCAATGTTCATCGCAGCACTGTTTATAATAGCCAGGACATGGAAGCAACCTAGATGTCCATCAGCAGATGAATGGATAAGAAAGCTGTGGTACATATACACAATGGAGTATTACTCAGCCATTAAAAAGAATACATTTGAATCAGTTCTAATGAGGTGGATGAAACTGGAGCCTATTATACAGAGTGAAGTAAGCCAGAAGGAAAAACATAAATACAGTATACTAACGCATATATATGGAATTTAGGAAGATGGTAACAATAACCCGGTGTATGAGACAGCAAAAGACACACTGATGTATAGAACAGTCTTATGGACTCTGTGGGAGAGGGAGAGGGTGGGAAGATTTGAGAGAATGACACTGAAACATGTAAAATATCATGTAAGAAACGAGTTGCCAGTCCAGGTTTGATACACGATACTGGATGCTTGGGGCTGGTGCACTGGGACGACCCAGAGGGATGGTATGGGGAGGGAGGAGGGAGGAGGGTTCAGGATGGGGAACACATGTATACCTGTGGTGGATTCATTTTGATATTTGGCAAAACTAATACAATTATGTAAAGTTTAAAAATAAAATAAAATTAAAAAAATAAAATATTTTCCTTCAAGCCTTCCCAGTTTCTTACATTAAACATTGTCATGGCCTGTCTCAAAACTCTGCCAGAAACTTACGAAAGGATAGGGGGAAAAAAAGTCTTCAAATTGACTTAGAAAAAAAATTACAGCATTCCCAAAAGAAAACCAAGATGTATGCCCTTTACAGAAAGTTCAGTGAGGACAACACAAACCACATGTTCCAGGTATGTGGTGTGAGCCACACGGCCTATGAGGCTTCCTGCACTCAACACGCTTCACCTCAAGTGCCAATATCAACAAACAACAATATTTACTGTGACTCCAGTTACAGCCAAGGTCGACAGAAGTGTGGGTGCTGTGAGCCTCTGTCTAATTTTTTAATGTCAACCAAGAAAACTGACATTTGGGGGTACAATATCACTATCCAAAGCAAATATGTGGGTTAGGGAAAAGTCAAACACCAAGTTCTGAATTATACAAAATGAGAGGACCTTCAGTATTGCAGGAGCAGATACTTGGCTCTTCTTAGTGTACAAATCCCCTGAGAATTTTACACACACCAGTTTCTTTGTTTTGTAGATAGTGAAGTTGTTTAACAGTTGAGAGGCTTGGGCTGAAATCTTTGCTCTTTAATTAGCCATAGGTGTAACCTCTTGGAAGGCCAAAAAATAAGCAATTGAGGTATGTCACTTTTACTGTCTTTTGAAATTCTGGATGCCTGAAAAATTACGTCTCTGTAATAAAAAAAAAGGTTCACTATACAGTGACAATATGAGAATTTGCTGGTTTAAAAACTAGGATTTCATTTGTATAAATAAATCATCCTAATCCACTTTTGGTTCTAATAAATAAATTTATAATGCTACATAGTGTACCAAGTTTATATATGCAAGGGATAAATGCATTTTTAAACTTTCCTTTATTTCCTTATCATCCTCTCTCCCTATAACCCATTATTCTCTTGGTAAATATTTTAATTCCACTCCTCTTGAACAATGGAGATGTTTAAGTCAGGCTAAAGCGACTCAGAATCACCCTTACAAAAAGGAAATTTGCTGAAGTATAGTCCAGTACTCTTGCCTGGAAAATCTCATGGACAGAGGAGCCTGGTAGGCTGCAGTTCATGGTGTCGCTAAGAGTCAGACATGACTGAGCGACTTCACTTTCACTTTTCAATTTCATGCATCGGAGAAGCAAATGGCAACCCACTCCAGTGTTCTTGCCTAGAGAATCCCAGGAATGGAGGAGCCTGGTGGGCTGCTGTCTCTGGGGTCGCACAGAGTTCGACACGACTGAAGCGACTTAGCAGCAGCAGCAGCAGCAGCAAAAAGATTATAGTTCTAAGTTACGGCCAAAACATAACCAAAAAATGAGTGGCTAGGAAGATACAGGTAGAAACAGAGTATGAATAAGTCAGTATTTATTCTTTCCCTTTAGGCCGATTAGTTCACTTCCTTCTACCTGAAGACTTATTGGAGTGATCTGTGGAATCAAAGGGTGTAGGGGTAAAAAAAAAAAAGGGTGTAGGGAATCCTTATCTGGGCAAAATTTGTAAATTCTTCCCAAAATAATAACATTGAGCTATTTTCTCATATACATGACTTAGCAAATGTCTTAAAATATTTAAACCTAAAATAAATTCACCAGTTTATCAATGGGCTACTTTATTCAAGAGAGTACACAGCATATTCCTCAATAAAACAAAATGCCTCAAAGTGATGTTAAAATTAAAAATAACATAGCAATGAAGTGAAAGAGAGGGAAGGAGAGAGCAAAAATCAGAGAGAAAAGACTGAGAAATATCAATTTTACAATGATGCTGGAAAAAACGTCTGGGACATGTCAAATTCTGACAAAAGTTGTGAGCAATTAATTGGTAAATATTTGATTTGGGTAAAATTTCTTTCTATACAAGCTTGAAGATGGAGAACCTGTTATTTAATTTCAATACTCAAAACACAACAAAGTACTTTGAATATACAAGTACCAAAGCTTTTTTTTTTTTTTTTTTTACAGTTGACAATTTTAATCTGCTGTCTTTAGCAGACTTGATAACAAGTAGAAAAATGAATTTGAGTGCAATGTCTCCTTTCTCTTTCCATATCAAGGGAGGCATTAATGAATCTTTAAAGGCATATCTTTAAGAACAACTAAAGGGAAATTACTAATCCTCTCTTATTGAAGAGTGTAGAGCAAAAAACAATTCAGAAAATAAGCAGGGGAAAAAAGTTGTAAAAAATTAAACAACTTTTGATATAACCATTCCTCATAGCCTCAACCTCAAATATTCCCATGTAGAATATGTACTGTCTCCTTTGATGTGAGAAGAACCCAGCAATAGTTGGATTAAAGGAGTAGTTTGGACAACGAGTATCCACCTTATTTCTCCCGGACACGTTATTCTCCTGCTTCCAAGGATAATATTCCTGAGGGGAGAGTCTCGAGCACCATGTTCAGAATGACTGTGATGCAGTTTCATTCAGAGATAAAAGAAGTTATTATAATCAATTAATAGTGTCTGTCTTGAGCAAAGGAAGGAGAGAAAAGTGGTAGCTGTTTGTAAAGGAGAAAGAAATGAAAAAGCTGCTCCTAGTTAGTCAGAATTTTTATACATTCTGGAATTTCACAAATATTTTGGCATCTTCAGTTTTATAAGAATGCTACTGAATTTGAAGGCACTCTGCTTCAACATACTTTTGGTACAAACAGCATTCTAAACTATCTTTGAAGTTGTAAAATAGTAACCAGTTTCCAGGAGGCCAAACAATTTTTACTTCAGGATCTGCCAGTTTACTTAAAATAACCTGGTCATGACTTCTTTCATATTTTTATTGTGGTATGATCAAATAGTCCTGTAATCTAATACTAACTTTCTACCAAAAGCAACTTTATGCAACTTTATTCATTCCATTCCCTACTAGCCCCATCTCATGCCAAGAATAGACTGGCTTAGGTTTCAAAATGAAAGCACGGAAATAGTGCCATTCAACTGATAATCATGTTGTTTCTTCCTATATACCTGTTTCTTTCATTCTCTTGCATATCCCCTGAGCTCGAACTGAGGCATCTTCTTAGTGGATTATTTCATGGTTCTCCCTTTGGAAGATTCAGACCCCATCGAATAGTATCTAAGAAGTCTCCTTTGTCTGCTTGATTACATTATACTTCTTCAAATTCTCAAACTGCTTTACATTCATTTATAAAGAAAATACAAGATTTTACTAGTACAGATGGATAATGTTTAGTAACAGAAATACAATAGAACAAGGAATGAGAAGGTGAATTAACTGCCATAATAAACAACGCACAATCTCAATAAAACCTTGGCACAGTAAAATTTGTTTTTCATTCATGTCACAGTGTAATGTAATTTGTAGGGAGGCTTTGCCCCATGTTGACATTCAGGAAACTCAGTTTCTTCCATTTGGTGGCTCCATCATCCTCTACTCCCCCTAAACCTTCCACTGGATTCTCTTCCTCCAGCCAACAGATGAGGGAACAGGGACAGCATGTCGAAGTCACCCTCCATTTTTAAACACTTAGCCTAGAGGTGGCACAACTCACTCCCACATAATTTCCAATCATATTCCATTAATCATGGTCCCACCGAAGTGCCAGGCAAATTGGGAAATTTGGTTTGGTGGTATACTCATGAATAAGAGAACACATCAGTGAGCGCTAATAAATTCTACCATAAAAAGCTACTTTTAGCCATGAGCTTTGATTTCCAAAAATATGGTGCACTGATATTTGTCTTGTCAATCTCCAGGAAATTCTATGAGGGTCAAGTAAACAAGGGACAGAAACACTTTTTAAATTGTAAAGTGTTATGTAAATATACAGCACACTGAGTTCTAGCCATTCAAAAAAGATAATTTTCCAGGTTTCTCAGAATACTCCAATTTATAAATATATAAACATTTTAATAGGTTTTGAGTCTTCTCCTGAGCCATATTTCCATGAAAAGTCATTTCTTTCCTATTCATAGTTTCACACTACCAATTAGCTTGCTTCTTCAACTTAAAGTCGACTTCCTTGTTGACAGCTGTTTTCAAAAAAGAAACCATTTTAATAGGTCTCAAGAGTTACCATAATCTTACTCAAAAAGACAAAAAAAGTTAAATCAAGATGCAAATGTCTGAGAGTAAATGAAGTTCACTACTCTACTCTGGGTCCTGTCCACTCACCCATACCATATTTAATAGGACAGTGATACAAATGTAGATTCAAAAGACTAGCAAAAGATGTCAAACTCATGTATATGGATGGCTGACTATACCACAGGATTTTATATAAGGGACTTAAGCATCTTCTGATTTTGTATCCAAGAGGTTTCTGGAACCAATCCCTGTAAACAACCATTATCACACGTCATAGAACTTCACAGGAGCTTAAAAATAATCAAAATTACACATGCTAAGTCTATGATTGTTGTGCCTATATGGTATTATGCTCTTGAAACTTTTGAGAAACTTACTCATGTCTTTTGCAACTAATGTTTCAATGTTAAGTGTCACAGTCTCTTCCATTGCCTCCCAGTTCACCACATCTCTCACCCTTACTTTTCAAGCAGCAAATCCTGTCTATTTCCTAAAACCCTACTCAGCTGAAGAGCTGCTGCTGCTGCTGCTAAGTAGCTTCAGTCGTGTCCGACTCTGTGCGACCCCATAGATGGCAGCCCACCAGGCGCCCCTGTCCCTAGGATTCTCCAGGCAAGAACACTGAAGTGGGTTGCCATTTCCTCCTCCAATTCATGAAAGTGAGAAGTCAAAGTGAAGTCGCTCAGTCGTGTCCGACGCTTAGCGACCCCATGGACTGCAGCCTACCAGGTTCCTCCGTCCACGGGATTTTCCAGGCAAGAGTACTGGAGTGGGGTGCCATTGCCTTCTCCAGAAAACTTCAATCTTCTTGTCTCCTGTGGACCTAACAGAAACCCTCCCTCTGAGGACCATTCACTCTCCCCTCTCATGACAAACATATCCTTTTTCCTCCATGATCATCTTTCTAAGTCAAAATAGACTGGGCTACCAGGGAGAACGTGGGAAGAATCTGTGTCCTGCTTGCACACAGCAGAACATAGGCACTGCTTAAACAGTCGCCATGTTACATCATTTCTCTAAATTCTTACTCTTCACAAGCACATTGCCAGGAGAGAGGAAACAAAAGTGGTTCATCTTCCCCAAGGAGCTCATACTCCATGAGGGGCCCACATCAACCAACCATCCAGTGAAGGTGATAGAAGTCTGAGAAAACCCTCTGTGATTATGAGAAATTTGTATGCAGGTCAGGAAGCAACAGTTAGAACTGGACATGGAACAACAGACTGGTTGCAAATAGGAAAAGGAGTACGTCAAGGCTGTATATTGTCACCCTGTTTCTTTAACTTCTATGCAGAGTACATCATGAGAAACGCTGGGCTGGAAGAAGCTGGAATCAAGTTGCCAGGAGAAATATCAATAACCTCAGATATGCAGATGACACCACCCTTATGGCAAAAAGTGAAGAGGAACTCAAAAGCCTCTTGATGAAAGTGAAAGTGGAGAGTGAAAAAGTTGGCTTAAAGCTCAACATTCAGAAAACGAAGATCATGGCATCCAGTCCCATCACTTCATGGCAAATAGATGGGGAAACAGTGTCAGACTTTATTTTTCTGGGCTCCAAAATCACTGCAGATGCTGACTGCAGCCATGAAATTAAAAGACACTTACTCCTTGGAAGGAAAGTTATGACCAACCTAGATAGCATATTCAAAAGCAGAGACATTACTTTGCCAACAAAGGTCCATCTAGTCAAGGCTGTGATTTTTCCTGTGGTCATGTATGGATGTGAGAGTTGGACTGTGAAGAAGGCTAAGCGCCGAAGAATTGATGCTTTTGAACTATGGTGTTGGAGAAGACTCTTGAGAGTCCCTTGGACTGCAAGGAGATCCAACCAGTCCATTCTGAAGGACATCAGCCCTGGGATTTCTTGGGAAGGAATGATGCTAAAGCTGAAACTCCAGTACTTTGGCCACTTCATGCAAAGAGTTGACTCATTGGAAAAGACTCTGATGCTGGGAGGGATTGGGGGCAGGAGGAGAAGGGGATGACAGAGGATGAGATGGCTGGATGGCATCACTGACTCGATGGACGTGAGTCTGGGTGAACTCTGGGAGCTGGTGATGGACAGGGAGGCCTGGCGTGCTGCGATTCATGGGGTCACAAAGAGTCGGACACGACTGAGCGACTGAACTGAAATGAACATGTTAACTGAGCTAATTGAGCTGTTCTACAGAGCAGAGTTATGGAACTGCTTTACATACATTTATGTTAGTTGCTCTGAGAAGTCTCATGGTAAAAGCAAAACAAAATAGAAAAAGCAATTCCTCCACACACAAGAAAACAAACAAATCAATTTGTGCTTCCTCCATACATGTATGTAGGGTGACATTTTCCTCCACAAACCTCTTAACAGGACCTAGGTTTTCCTAAACACCAAGTGAAGAAGTCCAGCTCTAGGACGTAATAAGATTTGAAGATCAAAAAGGACGCAGATGCCTTAATAATTTAAAAGTAAATTTCTGCTTTTCAAAAATATTTGAGATCACATCTTTCTAAGCACAATTCTCAGTATGCTTTTCAAAAGACAAGTTTGTTTAATTAATATTCTAGTGCTTCCACTACTTTTAAGTCTTATTTTAAATAATTATGCAAATCTCTGGATATTTTACCTAGACATGAAAAGATGATCTAACAATAGATAGTAATGAAATTTATTTAAAATAGGGAATATACTTACAACATAGAGCTAATAAATGTTTAAAATTGTATGAAATAAATTAATATTCTGGTAAAGACATAAAATACCTAAATTGACTCAAAAAGAAATGGGAAACCTAAATAGAAAATAGCCATGGGAGAGAAACGGAAAAGTTGTGATTTTTTTTTTTCCCTTCTTTAGCAAAAGGAAGTGAAATCCACAGAAGTACCCAATTTAGAGAAGCCTCAAACCCCAAAGTAAATTCATACCAATAACATTCACACTAACAGTAACTTCCAGAGTAAAAGTCTGATGGAAAATCTGATTTGCAGTCAGTACCACTGAAACATAAATGTTCAGGGATTTGGTATTTTTCCTAGAAAAGCTGAATTAAGGAAAAAAATTTTACAGGTAGGATCTCAACATGCCCACTGGCAAAAGATAAAAATGCCAAAGAACAATACATTTTCTTCAGGATTAAAAACACTTGTTTCCTGCAGGTACCAAGATAAACTAATTCCTTTCACTTAGATATTTTTACATAAATTCAGAAAACACAAACTTCACAAACTTAAACCCAGATGTCTTTCCGAGCTGTGTATACTAAATATTGATATTGGTAGTCTTCATACTAGCTTATGTTTTCGATGGTAGCCTTCAGAGTTGCTTAAACCTTAAAATAGACAGCGTTTGCATTGATTTCTTTCTCACTCTGAAGCCTGCTGACTTAACATTGTAAGCTCTGCTAGGTCTTTTTTTTTTTTCCACTATAACATGGAAGCACTCCTGCTAGGTTTTCATTAGTCCACCTGAAGGATGGTCATCTGTTGATACTGGGGGCTGCATGTAGAAGAAGCCCCTACTCAAAGTGGTCTCAGTAACAAGGACATTATCCTGCCTGAGGCAGAATAGTTTCCTCAGCATATCAGGGACACCCTCGCGCACTCAGCCTCCCCCTGTCCATCTGTCCACTCCACCTGCTCACTGTGCTGATGCACTCCTCCCGTGCAGATGTGTGCGATAGTTCCCAACACCACGTACAGAAGGACCATTCAGGGAACACCCCTCTCTTGTATCTTTCTCCTGTGAGTAAATAAACTCTTCTCAAAGATTCCCCAGCAATTACTCAATTTTTATTGGCCACAATCCAACTGCATGCCTGAGTTTAAGTGCAGCCGTTAGAAGGGAAAGTAAGACCACTGTATCAGATCAGATCAGATCAGATCAGATCAGTCGCTCAGTCTTGTCCGACTCTTTGCAACCCCATGAATCACAGCACACCAGGCCTCCCTGTCTACCACCAACTCCTGGAGTTCACTCAGACTCATGTCCATCGAGTCAGTGATGCCATCCAGCCATCTCATCCTCTGTCATCCCCTTCTCCTCCTGCCCCCAATCCCTCCCAGCATCAGAGTCTTTTCCAATGAGTCAACTCTTCGCATGAGGTGGCCAAAGTACTGGAGTTTCAGCTTTAGCATCATTCCTTCCCAAGAAATCCCAGGGCTGATCTCATTCAGAATAGACTGGTTGGATCTCCTTGCAGTCCAAGGAACTCTCAAGAGTCTTCTCCAACACCATAGTTCAAAAGCATCAATTCTTCGGCGCTTAGCCTTCTTCACAGTCCAACTCTCACATCCATACATGACCACTGGAAAAACCATAGCCTTGACTAGACGAACCTTTGTTGGCAAAGTAATGTCTCGGCTTTTGAATATGCTATCTAGGTTGGTCATAACTTTCCTTCCAAGGAATAAGCGTCTTTTAATTTCATGGCTGCAGTCACCATCTGCAGTGATTTTGGAGCCCAGAAAAATAAAGTCTGACACTATTTCCACTGTTTCCCCATCTATTTCCCTTGAAATGATGGGACCGGATGCCATGATCTTCGTTTTCTGAATGTTGAGCTTTAAGCCAACTTTTTCACTCTCCACTTTCACTTTCATCAAGAGGCTTTTGAGTTCCTCTTGACTTTCTGCCAGAAGGGTGGTGTCATCTGCATATCTGAGGTTATTGATAGTTCTCCCTGCAATCTTGATTCCAGCTTGTGCTTCTTCCAGCCCAGCGTTTCTCATGATGTGCTCTGCATATAAGTTAAATAAACAGGGTGACAATATACAGCCTTGACGTACTCCTTTTCCTATTTGGAACCAGTCTGTTGTTCCATGTCCAGTTCTAACTGTTGCTTCCTGACCTGCATACAAATTTAAACCAGTAAAAGTCACCACATAGGACCCAGAATTCTCTGTCAGATATGGCCATTTATATTGGAATAAAATCTGGGTTCTGTTACCAGTAAGCAAAAATTAACTGTCTACCAGTTAGGTAACCAATGTCTGTCATATAATCTATTCATATTCATCTGTGCTACCAAATATTCATTTACATTATAAAGAGTATTTCTTATTGGTAATTCAGTTGCATAAATGATTATAGGTAACTCTGGATAAGTGACATACATTTTATTCAGTTTCTTACCTATAAATGAAACTATTATAAGTTGTATCTTATAGAATCACAAAATCCTAAGGTAGGAGATACTTGACATTTGATAAAGTGATCTGTGATAAATTAAACTATATTTTAAATTTATCAGCGATGCTTGCTACAAATGAGAATGTTCTGAATATCCATTTTTCTTAAAATAGAAATAACTCTGCATAAACATGAAAGTGATTCATGAACAGTCATATATTATTTATTCTCTCATTATCTTGCTGGACATTTTACTCAAACACCTGTTCCAAACCAATATTCAGATTCGATCAAATGTTGTTGGTTCCTTAGCATATATGGGTTTTTCATTTGATCCCTTAAAAACACCCATACCACATCTGACCTAAGGAGTAAAAGTATAATCCAAGAAGCATTCAGCAAGTAGACAGCAAAGATGTTCAGGGGCAACAGAACTCAGCTGGAAGGTAGCTTAAAGTCCATATTTATGATAGGTTTTACAAGGTAACATCACAGCCCAGTGGAGAGAAAGAGACACGGGATGGAAAACCAAGAGATCTGGCCACAGCTATCCTTGTGCAACAGATTTACAGTGGTCAGGTCCTTTACTCTCATCTTACAGGTAAGGTAATATCTTAAACACAATCCAACACTTTTCCATAATTCACTGATTCGTTCACTTAATTAAGAAGCACTTACTCAACAACAACTTGTATGAAGAATGCATAAAATTCTAGGTGGTGGAGAAAAATAAAGACACTCCCGACAACCCTGTAGTTGTGGAGTGTGTATATGTGGAGGAGGAAGGGGTAAACACCAAGTAATCAAAATGTGAAGTGCTGGGAATAAGATAAACACAATGATGGAGAAGATAGACCTATTTAGGATGGTGAAGGAAGACCCTACAGAAGAGGACTAATGAGAAAGACTGAATTAGGATGAACAGAGGAAGAAATCCAGGAACAGGGAAGACTGTGCATGAAGGTGGTAAGACAATCAAAATATAATGAGTGAAGGAGAGTCTGATACAAGATGAAGGCAGAGAAAAATATAGGAGCTGGACTACCCAGGGCCTTGTAAGCCATGATGAGTTTTTACTTTATTCCAAATTAAACAGAGAGCTGTTAACAATTTTATGAATCTAGTCAAATTTCTCCTGCTGCAGGTCCTGAGAACTATAAAATTTGTTCTCTTTTGAAAAATATATCTGCCAAATTTGTTATCAAACATTCAGCTGTAGTCAGAGGTGTAAAAAGAGTAAGGTACTCCTTTGGACTTCACAGTAATGGTTTCTTCATTTTCGTTTGTTCTCTCTTTCTTTTTAAAATCAAATTAGCTAACCAAATGCTCTTGAAAGCATGAAAACAACATTAACATTTTCTGCTCTACCAAAATTATATTTTTCTCCCACTCTATAAACACAGGCCTGTTTTCTAATATTTGTTTGGCTGTTGTTTTTTTTTTTTTTTCCTTAGTACCCAGGAAATCATAACCTTGGAACTGGGGTCAAAATTAAATAAAAGAGTTGATTGGGGGGAAAAAAAAGGAATGAGTCTCATTTCTGAGGGCTGACTATACTTAGGAAAGAAAAAGGGGGAAAAGGATTTTTAAGGGTCCTTCATGTACCATTATTAGTTTAATAAGAAGAGAAATCTGGCAGTCCAATGAGATGAATCATGGGGCTCTTTAAATATAAACTAAAGCATTCTTGGAGAAGGCAATGGCACCCCACTCCAGTACTCTTGCCTGGAAAATCCCATGGACGGAGGAGCCTGGTAGGCTGCAGTCCATGGGGTAGCTAGAGTTGGACACTACTGAGCGACTTCACTTTCACGCATTGGAGAAGGAAATGGCAACCCACTCCAGTGTTCTTGCCTGCAGAATCTCAGGGCCAGGGGAACCTGGTGGGCTGCCATCTATGGGGTCGCACAGAGTCGGACACGACTGAAGCGACTTAGCGGCAGCAGCAGCAGCAAAGCATTCTTAGTGGGGTTTCCAGACTATATATCAGTTGTTGATTTTGGATGTTTAAAAGTTTCCTGTTTGTGTGTGTCCATTTGGGGGAGAAGGCACACAAATTTATAGACACAACAGTATTGATGGAGTAAACAACTAGAAGTACTTCTCAAGACTTTCTAACTGAACTTGTTGGTAAAGATGGAGTATTATTGTCCCTTAATCTCCCATCCATTACCTTCAAGCACATAAACTATTCAATTACAGGCAACCATGGGTGGCTATAAACCTCCCAGTTCATGGACAGTATCAGTCACATTCTCCTTCAGTTTCTGCTGTGAGTGAATAATCATCATGTCCACAGGAAGCACGCAATACAAACTGCAAAAAATATATATATGAATGTAAGGCTTACATGGTTTTCCATTTAAGGCAAGCAGTTTTAAATACAACTCACACAAGAAACAAGGATCAAAGCTGATCATTTAATTATAAAAACTATAATTATAACAATACATTTAAAATAGCTACTATATATTCAACACCTACTGTATGTCAGATGTGTTATTCAGGGCTTTACTCAAGTTTCTAAGTAATTGCTCTAG
This sequence comes from Bos grunniens, assembly GCF_055505025.1. Classification (NCBI taxonomy): domain Eukaryota; kingdom Metazoa; phylum Chordata; class Mammalia; order Artiodactyla; family Bovidae; genus Bos; species Bos grunniens. The sequence goes on along the minus strand of NC_141172.1, from coordinate 34,782,325 downwards.
AGCTTCTAAGAATGCATAACTTTTTGGAAACATAGATAAAACTCAGGGACCAGGAAGAGGAAGGATGAGAGGTGGGGAACAGTTAGAAATAGGACCTGTAGTCACAGCGCAAGTTCCTGAGAAAGATCTATCAAACTGCTCAAATGCGCTAAGTATATCTCTTATGATCCATGAAACTATTGTAAAGGTGATGTGCATTTATCACTGAATAGCCAGATCTCAATATCACTCAGCCATTTTCCGTTGAAAGTCTTATCTATGGTTGCAGTCTACCAAGCTTTATTTAATGCCCCAGAAATCACAAAATAATTATTTTTATCATTGAACATAGACATGCTACCATGAGGTTATGTTCAATTGCATTCTGAGGGGATTGCATACCTCTGACCAAAGGACTCTGATGCTGGGAGGGATTAGGGGCAGGAGGAGAAGGGGACAACAGAGGATGAGATGGCTGGATGGCATCACTGATTCGATGGACGTGAGCCTGAGTGAACTCCGGGAGTTGGTGATGGACAGGGAGGCCTGTCGTGCTGCGATTCACGGGGTCGCAAAGAGTCGGACACGACTGAGCGACTGAACTGAACTGAACTGACCTCATGTTAAAACAGCCTGAAAACTGACACCAGGGAAAGCATGCAGAAATATTGAGGACAATAGAAGAACCAGCTTTTTTGCAAGAAACTGGGTGGTTTGGTACCAGCTTGGTCACTTTGGTACAGTACCAAGCAATCCTACCCTTTGTTTTCTCTCCTTTCTCCCATCTTCAATGTGCTCAGTAAACAGCTTGTCACTGCTCAATAACCACAGCAACCTTCTTCTTAGTCACCAAAGGTAGGAAGCTATGAAATCGCCAAGGGAAAGTGAAGCAGCCTCTGGAACTCTCCAAGTATCCAGAATGAAAAATGAAATTCACAATTAACCAAATACAGAATTACAAGGGCTGCAATCAAATGTATTAAACATCTCTGGGAAGTTATTTCCATATTTTCATTTTCTTGCCTATAAGAGAGGATTATACAGTTCTGTTCATGAGCACATGATTCAGGCTGCCTCACTGGAGGCAGAGCACACCTCCTAGTCATAGAGTTGGCCACATATCTCACTTCAGCCAATGGAATATGACAAAACATAGACTAGATTTAAGCATTGGTTTTAAGAGTAATTGAGTGGTTCAGCCCAGTATCTTGATTCCACTTGTTATTATAAGAATGGGAGATGCCAAATAAGGGCTGCTTCTTCGATATGAGCCCCCAAATTAAAAGACAAACAAAGATCCACAAAAGCCAAGCCACCACTGCCATGTATAATGAGAATATAAAAAATGTCTTTGATTACAAACTATAGAGATTTAGAGGTAGATGGCTATGACGGTACACACATTATTGTCATCACAATGTCCAGTTGATAAGACACTGTAATAGTCAATTCATGGATGTTAGTTTTAAGTTAAAGAATGATGGAATATACATTTGGGTTGGATATGATAACAGGATTAAGAGTAGGAGAGGAATAATCCCATGATGTGGACTTAGGTAATCTTAGGTAGAAGGATTAAATTGTGGGATAACTTATAAACATACATATTTCTCAAAATCTATTGAACATACTATTTAATTTATAGATGACTAATCTATCTTTATAGTTACCTTATAGGATTTCATTACATTATTGACTTTTTCTTATCTGATACAATGAATGACATTTGGTCATGTTTCAAGAGTCAAAAAGGCTAAATCTAATAAAACTTAGCACTTGATGTAAGGAGAAATTATGCTTCATTGGAAAGCATTCCTTACTTATAAGTGACTATTATATGGGAAATCTCAAACTCAAAATACTAACAAAAATATTATAAAACTAATAAGCATCACACCCAAACCAGCATCAGCATGTATAACATTGGGAGTATACGCCAGACACTGAGCAAATCCTTCATGAGGAAGCAGCATCCATCTGAAGTTGCGAATCCTTTATTCTTTGTTAAAGGATGAATTTCTAGTACTCTTTCACAATTTTTATCACAAACTCTACACCTTCACATAACTTCTAAATAATGAAAAAATACAGAATTGATGATCCTTTAAGTAAAAGTCTAACAAGTAATGAAATTCAGAGGAACTGTATAATGACTCCTCATTTGAAACCGACTAGTTCAACTTTGTGCCTTCAAGACAGATGCTAAACAGTTGCTCTGGCTAGTTATCAAATAAATTTGATTTTTTGCAAGGACTTTCAACATATCCCTGACAAAAACATGAGGCTGACCAAGAAAATATCAAAACATTCCATATAATTAAAATAAAAAGATTAATTCTCAAAGAATTTAAATATATAGTCAGTGTTCTCAATTAACCAGTTCTTTTCATTATAAGCATTTGGGGACATTATTTCCCATTACCCTTAAAAGCCAGAATCAAATACTATTAAATAGGCCATTTAGAGTACATTTAATAATATTGTTTTACAAAGGAAAAACGAACTAATTTTATTGGACACTTGAAAATAACCTTAAGAAAATTTATAGAAACTAAAACCAAGTGTTTCAGATTTATGATTCTATTTGGTTAAGTCAGCAAGTTTCATAAATATAATTTCATATTTTTGATATGAAAGCTTGCTATATTCTGAGCTGGAAGAAATGAGCTATTTTCTAAAATTTTACCCATCACAGCACTTCAGTGCAATCTTCACTGAAAACGAAGGCCGGTGCAATGGCCACAAAACATTCACTCTCTGTGGTAATATTCTGTGTTATTAGAAGTATGTTTTATATTAAACTCTACAGAAAACAGCAGATTTACCTGTTATGATAAGAGGATAAACTGAAATGGTCACGTTGTCAATTGTAATTAATGCAGTGCTAAAGCTGAAGCTCCAATACTTTGGCCACCTGATGCAAACAGCCGACTCATTGGAAAAGACCCTGATGCTGGGAAAGATTGAGGGCAGGAGGAGAAGGGGATGACAGAGGAGGAGACGGTTGGATGGCATCACTGCCTCGATGGACATGAACTTGGGCAACCTCCGGGAGACAGTGAAGGACAGGGAGGCCTGGCATGCTGCAGTCCATGGGGTCACAGAGTCAGACACAACTTAGCAAATGAACAACAAATTATTGTAACTATTTAAACAAGTCTATGAAAGAGATCCTTTCTGCTCTTCAAGTTATTGGCAGTGCATCTTTTTCAAAGGTCAGAAATGTTAGAAACAATTCTGAATTTTTTAACAGCTGAATTCTTTAAATATGGGCATGTACTAATAAATCAGTAATTTTTTAAAATTTTATTTAACTTTACAATATTGTACTGGTTGTGCCATATATCAAAATGAATCTGCCACAGGTATACATGTGTTCCCCATCCTGAACCCTCGAGTAACAATATAATGCTCAATAATGTTTCTTTTTAAAAATCCCTTATTATCCAATGTGCTATTTCAAATAGTTTGTTTTCCAGATTTCACTCACTTTTTTTTTTTATCACTGCAAGTGACATTCTCCTAGTGTTTATTTTAATGGAAACCATGTAATTTTATCTTCATACCACAATATTACTTTCATTTAGGAAACTGTGCTGCCATCAGTAAAAATGCATCTAAATTATTATTTTCTGTATTGTAGTAAACTCTCAAATTCCACTTAGAAAAGAGGTCAGCAAAGAGGAATCAAAAGCAGCTTTTCTATTTCAGAACTTTCACAATCACCAAGCAATCACTTTATCGTCATGAAGTACTTAAATTCATTTCTTCTATTGACTATCTCCCTCTGTAAAAAGTGTTATTCAATTACACAGTTCCACAGCACACTGGAGGTCAGTTGTTAATAGCAAAGATGTATTATGATGTGCTTTTATTATTTCTAAGGAGTGGGAAAAAATAATACATTCTAATACAGAGCTTCAGTCATAGTCAACGTTTTCATTCATTTGTAAAAAAAAAACAGGCAACTGAATCGAGAAGTACAGAGAAGGCTGGGGAGGAGACTTTTTTCATGGGTTGTAATTAGAGAAAAGTCCTTATTTTTAACATCACTAAATAGTAAACACCAAAACAAAAACCGAAGTTGCATTAAATCTGACATACCACTTTCAAATCAACCTTTGCTCAGTGTTTGAGTTGCTAGACCACTAATCATGTTTATTTGAGGTGTCTCAATCCTGTAAATACCACTGCCTTTTGGTCAGTCAATGATTTAATCTAAATTGAAAATAAGAAACACACAAGGTGGGGATTTCTAGTGAAGGTAAAACTTTTCTTTGTACCATAATTTAAGAAAAAGAAGGAATAAGAATCATCTTATTCACCTGGGGTAAAACGAAGGTAAAAATGTGCTATTTTACCTTTCCCAGCCTAGAAAGGTAAAACAGCACATTTAAAATGTTAACTCAATTATTATAGTGAGAGAAAATAATTGTATCTATGTTAAAGAATGATAATTTCCCAAAGATCCCTAAGTCTGCTATACACTGTTCTTCCTTTTTATCCTAATTCTCAAAATATCCATTCCCTCCCTCCAAAGTATTTTAGCCTACCTGAATGCTCTATGCGTTTATTACTGTCATTGCTACGAATAAGGTATTTCATAAAGTGATCAAACCCGTCAATCCTATACGAAATCAACCCTGAATATTCACTGGAAGGACAGATACTGAAGCTGAAATTCCAATACTTTGTCCACCTGATGCAAAGAGTTGAGTCACTGGAAAAGACCCTGATGCTGGGAAAGACTGAGGGCAGGAAGAGAAGGGGGTGACAGAGAATGAGATGGTTGGATGACACCAAAGACTCAATGGACATGAGTTTGAGCAAACTCCTGGAGATAGTGAAGGACAGGGAAGACTGGCATGCTGAAGTTCATGAGATGGCAAAGAGTTGGACATGACTGAGCAAGTGAACAACAACAATTCCACATAGAAGCAATATTTTTTTCAATAAACTATATGTATTTCCATACTTGATTCTAATTAATGATCTTTAATGTATTAAATGCGTCTCTGTTTTTGAACCGATAGTATGTATGTGTATGTATGTATGTGTGCTCAGTCGCTCAGGTGTGTCTGACTCTTTGCCACCCCATGGATTGCAGCCCGCCAGACTCCTCTGTCCACGGGATTTCCCAGGCAAGAATACCTGAGTGGGTTGCCATTTCCTCTTCCAGGGGATCTTCCAAATCCTGGGATCCAACCCACATCTCTTGTGTCTCCCGCACAGGCATGCAGATTCTTTACTACTACGGCACCGGAAAAGCCCTCAGGTTTATTTATACCCTGTTTTAGTAAATTAGTTTACTCATTTGACTTTAGACCTGAGGGAAGGTCCTGGCAGGCCACTTTTTTCCTTCTCTTATGAGCTCTCTCCCTTCTTTTGTACAGTTTTAGTTCACTCTGCTATTTTTCACAGGTTTTGTTACTATCTATTTTGTATAGTTTTTCATTTCCCTGTCAGTCTGTGACTTGTTTTTCCTGAGATCTGTCATGGGTCAGGAATTTGTCTAAGTTTATGCAGGTCAGTGTGACTGCCAAATAAATCAGCATTTTAGAGCTGTATGTGAAGTCAGTGAAAACAGGCTCTAAGTGAGGCTTAAGGGCCTTAACTTTTAATGAAGTACTTTATTTATTTATTTGTACCACCTCTGCTCTTCAGAGGACTTTTTTGCTATTGCTATATCTTGTTTCTCAATTGGATTAGCCTAGCTGAAGCTCATCTATTCATTCAACAAACAGTTAGCATTACTTACTACACTGTGAGTGAGTGAAGTCGCTCAGTCGTGTCTGACTCTGCGACCCATGGACTGTAGCCTGCCAGGCTCCTCTGTCCATGGAATTCTCCAGGCCAGAATACTGGAGTGGGTAGCCGTTCCCTCCTCCAGGGGATCTTCCCAACCCAGGGATCGAACCCAGGTGTCCTGCACTGCAGGCGGATTCTTTACTGACTGAGCCACAAGGGAAGCCCTACTTACTACATTAGGCCATGAGCATAAGTAAATAATTTCCTTCACTTCACGATGTTCCAGCTTAAGACGGAAGGAAGGGAGGAAGAGGGAAGGAAAGGAGAGAAAGAAAGGAGAAAGAGAGGAAGAAAAGGACATTTGGAGAATTTATTACAGAAATTTATACAGTATAGGAACAGAAGAGGTTCTTTATGGGAAGGCATCATAAAAAAGGGGCATTTGAAGGCAAAAGGTAGAAGAACATTTCAGGCAGATTCAACAGCCCTGAGTCAGATTCAATAATACTGATTGGAGAAATTTTTAACCTTTATAAATGTAATCTCCAATTATTTGGAGAACATTAAGTAGTTAACGTAATTGGAATGGGAGGGTAAGTGTGTGTCATCAAACAAACCACATAAGAGCTGGTCAGAGACCGGACCATAAGAGAAATATTTTGGTGATGATACCAATTGTGATTTTGAAAAACACTTTAGACCTCCTCCCCAGACCAAATATGCAGCATGGTGATATACTGACTCTTCTTTAACGAGATCAGCAGAAAAGGGAAGAAAAATAATAAAGTCTAGAGCCCTAGATGCTTAAACATTTCTTTTTGTTGAATATATACTTACGATACTGCATAAAAAGGATTCTGCTTTGAGTTTATGAGCTGAGGATGAATGAACACTTTCAGATTCAGAATCCTATGTGTATTCTACTTCTCCCTTAAATAATCCACTCCATTCCTTCATTCTCCTTCAGTTCAACTCTTCCTAATGTCATCAGTGTTCCTGAAGTCACCAAATTCAATACACAATTTCCAGACCTTTCAGTAGATTCTCAGAGCATCTTTCCTCCAAATATCAATGCCTCCGGTCTCTAAAACACACCGCTCCCTGAATGTTCTCCTTTTTCTATAGTTATCTTTCTCCTTTCCCCCTTTGACCTCACCTGCTGTACTCATCCTCTATAAATAAAGAGTTCCCAGAGGTTGTCTCTTAAATTCTCAGTCTTTGTTTATTCTTTCCTTTGGTGATATTGCCTATTCTCATTTATAACTTCAAGGGATTAACTTCAGCCCATAGCCCTTTTCTCATATGGAGGTTCATATACCTAGCTGCTTATTTAATTCTGCCACTAGGTTATTCAAGGTCAGGTCAAATACAATATGTCCCAAACCAAGCTCTTGATTCTCCATTCACCCCAAACAAGTCCTCCTTCCCGCTAGTGCTTCATATCTCAATAAATACTACCATCACCCAAGTAGGTGCTCACAAGAGAGATCTGGGAGTCACCCTTAACTTCTCTTTCGTTTCATATCTCTTAGTATTTCGGGCATCTATCCACTTATCTCCAATTCCACTGCCACCACCAGAGTAGAAGTCACCGTCCTCTCTCACTCTGATCAACGGTATTCCCACTGATAAACAAAGAGTTCTCAGAGCAATCTTTCTGCCCTCACTATTTGTCACAAGTCATAACTAAATAAAACCCATGGAAAGAAAATGATGACCAACCTAGACAGCATATTAAAAAGCAGAGACATTACTTTGCCAACAAAGGTCCGTCTAGTCAAGGCTATGGTTTTTCCAGTGGTCATGTATGGATGTGAAAGATGGACTGTGAAGAAAGCTGAGTGGTGAAGAATTGATCCTTTTGAATTGTGGTGTTGGAGAAGACTCTTGAGAGCTCCTTGGACTACAAGGAGATCCAACCAGTCCATCCTAAAGGACATCAGTCCTGGGTGTTCATTGGAAGGACTGATGTTGAAGCTGAAAGTCCAATACTTTGGCCACCTGATGCGAAGAGCTGACTCATTTGAAAAGACCCAGATGCTGGGTAAGATTGAGGGTAGGAGGAGAAGGGGATGACAGAGGATGAGATGGTTGGATGGCATCACCAACTCGATGGACATGGAATTGGGTGGACTCCAGGAGTTGGTGATGGACAGGGAAGCTTGGCGTCCTGCGGTTCATGGGGTTGCAAAGAGTGGGACGTGACTGAGCAACTGAACCGAACTGAACTCATACCAATGCCTCTCATAACACCTTCTGATTTTCAATTAAGTTGTAAAAAGGCTCAGCCTCTGACCTCTCATGCATCCTCAAAACTGTTAAGTCCATATTCATCCTGCAAGTAAAATATCAATACATCAGTTCTCCTAATAGGTATAATCACTTTTCTAAAACTATTCTGAAACAAAAGTATCTTTTCATCTTAAAACAAGTATGAACAGAATACCTATAAGAAACAAATTCTTAACTGTTAAAATATAAACTAATCATATTTTTGAATTTTAAATTATTTCTGATTATAAGAGGTGATTTTTCCATTCTGGAATCAGCATTTGTCTCAACATTACATAAAATAAGCAACAACAAAGAGAGATATACAAGATATATCTGCTTTCCAGGTTAGAAAGAAATTAAGAACATATTATATAGAGAATATAGAATTATAATTTATCAGATTCATGCAAGAGTTTTAAAGGAAGTATATTTATGTCTAGATAGAAAATGCTTTATAATTCTGTGTCACATGTTAATGTTTATTGGATATAATTGTAGCCACAGTAAACTATGCATGATAGAACATTACAATTCTCTAAGAATTTATTTCGGTAATGACATAAAGGACTCACTTGTTTGCTATATTCTTCCACAAGCAGAGTTGTCTGAAAGCTATGTCAACAATAATTTTAAAAAAACAAAACACAGCTAACTCTAATTAGGAGCATGCAGGGAGCATTATATCCATATGCCAGGCATTCTTTCAACCTCTTTTGCTTCCTTACTATTGCTATCATATCAATCAGAAAAAGCAAGAACTTGAATTCTTCCAAAGACCTGCCAGACTCAGTTTATCCAAGACAAGAGAAAATAAGCCAGTTATGAATTGCATTTCATAATGCAATTATGAAAAAACAAAAAAGGGAAGAAAGAATAGAAACCCTCATAGTATTGAAGGAGTTTTGATAAAACCAAGCTTACCACAAAAGTTTCTCTATAATCAGATAGAACAGGACTAACAAGGAGGTTTGAAATGCACTCCAAGGTAAAACAGCTTCTTACTGCCTTACCTTTTCCTTTGTTTAGTCTGATTCTAGTGTTATTGTAATTATCGGATTAGTGATTCATTTTAAAAGCCAACTTTCAGACTTGAAATAGCTCTGTTAAAACAGCTCATATTTCAGCACCTGAAGACAAGTATTCATGGTTTTGCCAATTCACTAGAAGCCTTCTAAGTAGGCATCTTCTCTCCCTCTCTCCTTCCCTCCGCCCTGAGGCAGCTTTGAAGTTTTAAAAGAGCTTCATATATTTAGGAAACAGAGTGATTATCCAGAGGCTCATGAATCTTGAGTAAGAAGAAAAAGTGCTCACCTCAGAAACACTGCGGCACAAGACTAAAGATACGTGAACATATGCCAGGCAGGAAGGGCTATCAGAGCCCTTTGATGGAAATCCACAGTTGCAGAAAGGTACCCAAGCAAAACACAACCAACAACAAAAGTTAACTGCCGGAGACAGGATTGTCTGCATAATAGATTGCTTCTGCGAGGTGGTTTACCGTCCAGGGTTAATTAGCCTCAGCCAGGCTGGGACTGCGGTCTGCTGCCACTGAAATGCATCTCACAGCAACTCTGTCCACAGGTTACTGTTACCCTCTAGTGCCCCTGTGCCCACCGTCGGAGTCTGTCAACACCACAAAAAAAGAGGTGAGTGAAGAACTGAAGAGGTAGTTCTCACGGGATCAAGCAGAAAAGCATTGAGTTTTACTGTTTGTTAGCAAGGGATCAGCTTCAATCAATTAATGATTTAATTACCTAGACTAATTAAGATAATGAACAACAGCAAACCTACAATCAATTAGCTTTGTCTAAACTTTCTATTTTGAGGCTAGGGCCTTAAGGACAACACTCTTTTTCTTAGTTGCTACAGTAAAATGCATGGAGCTATTACAAAACAAATCAAGGGGGTATAATCCTACACAATTTTAAGCAAAAATGTAAGGTCCTACAACTGATTCTTGGCAACAAAAGGTTGTGAAAAGGTGTTGCCTGAATAGGTAGTATATATTTAACATTGTTTTGCAGGTTTTAAATGAATTACATCTCTCTAAAGCAAGCGATAGACCAAAGACAGAAGTACATCCGTTCGGCTACCCTGTTTCTGTGATTTGAGTTACTTCAAAGCAAGCATGTAAGAATATAAAGCCTTTCAAAATCTATGAGAAAATAGCAGTGTTCCTTGATTATACTGTTCTTGGGAAATACCACTTCTTAAATTACTTAGTATAGCCTTACTTCATAAGAAAAAAGCACAGCCAAGAAGCAAACAGTAAAAATGAGGGGACACAACCATAGAAACAAGAGCGATCAAAGTTCTAGACATTCTTCTCCACCTTCTAATTCTACTTTTGAATTTAAGGCTTTATGGTCTCATTCCCACTGTAATTCAACGGGTGTTCCTCAGAGAGAAAAAGGACCTTATACTATCGTGTTTAATCATGGTCACTACTATAGCGTGATCAATTATGATTATCTAGAATGAAACATTTTAAGTAATTCTTCACCAGCAAAAACACTTGCCATGCAGATCATATTACCATAACTGGTCCCACTCACATCATTCCTAAGTTTATCTACACTGGTTGTGCATTTTCTCTTCCAGAACAAAATCAAGTTATAGAGTAGGTTTCCTTGTACCGTATTTTATAATTATTAATGCATTATGCTTACAGAGGAAGTTCACACTTACTCAAGGATGAAAGGTACTTAGATATTACACCTAAGCCAGCACTGCACCAAGCAAGAGAACTGGTTGAGTTTCCAAAAGCCTTCTGAGGTAACTCTGAAATGAAGAGGGGATCCCAACCCAACATAATGGATGCTCTGTATGAATTTTACATCTGTTCTTTAATCAGCCAAGCAGTTATTGAGAGCCTACGGAGTGTCAGGCAATGTGCAAATACTCCCAGAACAGAGAAGAAGGTATCTAGACACCAACAGGAGGGTATGTGTATATAAACAAATACAGGAATCACAAACAAAACAGAATGTGTCTAGCATTATAAAATAAGTAAGATGCATGAAGGGAGCACAGAATAGGGTTTCTTTAAATTCAGTAAAGATGGGCCAAATGATGCCTAACAGAGCATGGCATAGCAATGAAGTCTGTGGTCTCTGAAATCAAATTATCTAGGTATGATTCACAACTTCACCACTTAATATAAACAACAACTTACAAGGACAAGTAACTTAACCTTTCTAATCTGTGATTTATCCTAACTTATAGCTGAGGATAATAAAGGTTTTTAAAGCACACGAGTGTTGGAATGATTAAATGAGATAATTCTCATGCAGCACAGTGCATGCACATTCTACCTGCTAAATACATTTTAGCTCTTTCTAATGCAATACTAAAGTCATTGCTCTGTGTGTGTGTGTGTATGATTTTTTCAGGGGGAGGGGGGCAATAGAGGGCATTATGTGCCCCTGGTAATGAGTTTCCAAACCACCCTTTGCAGGAAAGCACATCTTTGAAAGTTCTGGTGCCCCCAAATATTCTTGGCCACGTATGTAAATAGCTCATGGTCATTATGAATTAGAATCTAAGAGCTAAATCAAGAGAATATCAATATTATATCTCATTTATTATCATAAATGTGTTTTAAAATCAGAGTTAACATTTATTCATGTAAATGAAAGTGAAAGTTGCTCAGTTATGTCCGACTCTTTGCAACCCCAAGGACTATACAGTCCATGGAATTCTCCAGGCCAGAATACTGGAGTCGGTAGCCTTTCCATTCTCCAGGGGATCTTCCCAACCCAGAGATCTAATCCAGGTCTCCCACATTGCAGGTGGATTCTTTACCAGCTGAGCCACAAAGGAAGCCCAAGAATACCGGAATGGGTAGCCTATCCCTTCTCCAGCGGATCTTCCAGATCCAGGAATCAAACCTGGTCTCCTGCATTGCAGGAGGATTCTTTACCAACTGAGCTATCAGGGAAGCACAAATATAATCTACCAAACTTTGTGGAGAAGTATTTTATTAAAAACACTTTATTTCTAGAGGACCCTTCCAGTTATTAGATGGGGTGTTCCTCAATTAGATCTTTTTTTTTTTTTTAAGGCTTTATTTATTGCAACTTTATTTGTGAAAGACCTCCTAACACTTGATGATCATGGAATTATTCTCAGATTCTCCATCAACTGAAAAGGGTTAAGACAGAAATGAAAATTCATCTTGGTAAGCATTTTGATCATTAAAGCATGTAGCTTAAAAAAAGCATTTTTAGTTAGTTCAGAGAAATGTTTTAAAACCCCATGTTTTCTTATGTAATTTATACTTGATGTGGAAATGTCTTTATTTTAATGTGAAATATCTGTTGCCCAATTCATAATGATTTTAATGTTGTTTCACTCTTTAACTCAACATAATTGTTGTTAAATATTGAGATAAAACATTGTAAGAACTCACTATCAATATATATAAGATAATAATATATTTCATCAACAATATAAAATAATTGGTGATTAAGGAAGCTCATTTCATTCTAGTGTTAGTTTATTCAAACATATAATCACACTATATAACTAATAAGTACGCCTTTTAATCAAACATATAATTATTAAAATATTTCTGAGGGATATAATTGGCATATTAATAATATATTTCTATCATGACTACTTAAAACCTCAATAAGTGCACCTTTAAAAAGGTTTTGGTTTAATCTGCATACACTAACCCTCGCCTTGAAATGAAATTAAATCCTTAAGAGAAACAAGTAATTTGAAGCATAATCTTATACTACCTAAATATAATTACTTAACCATGCCAAGTAAAAATAATAAGGAGACCCCTAGAGACCCGATTTACCAAAAATACAATGATCACATGTTTCCAAGCATTAATTCTCAACCCTGACTGCACAAGAGGACCACCTGGGGAGCATTTGCAAACCCATTAACCCAGGCCCCATCCAAAGAAACTGATTCAATTGGTTGGGAGTGGGGCCCAGACATCTGTGTTTTTTGTTATTTTTGAAAGTCCCCAGAACCACTGCACCAGAGACTGATTAAAATTTACTTTTTACCAGTCCGTAAATGTTTATAGCAGCTTTATTCATAATCACTAAATATTTGAAACAACCCAGATGTCCTTCTACTGGTAAATGGATAAACAAACTGTGTATATATACAACGCAATACCACTGAAGCAATAATCTATTGATTCATGCAACAAATATGGATGGATCTTAAGAGCATTTTGCTAAATGAAAACATGCTGAACCCAAAAGGTTACATAGCAAGGTGCTGTCAAGGAATTTCTGGGGTAAAGCAACTGCTATGTAATTGGAGCAGTCAGTATGCAACCTATGCATCTGTCAAAACTCATGGAACTATATACCACAAAGAATGGATTTACTGTACACAAATTTTTTAAAAAATCAACCAGGAAGTCAGGGGGAAGATGGAATGTAGACTATGACAAATCAATCTAAACTGCCTCACAAATGTATCACATAACTAGACTGGAGAGAAGGAAAAAGCTGTCCTAAGTAATTGGGGAAAAACAGTGTTTTGACTGGATACTAGAAGGCTAAACATAGCCTATAATAATGGCATTTTGTGTTATCAATAAAAAGTCATTACTAATAAAAGGTTTATATTTTTGTCATTTCTATAGCAAAATTTTGATTTATTATTTACTGATTATGTAGCTATATTTAATAACAAACAACATAAGGTATTCTTAAAATCTGAAAGTTTTTTGCAAAAATCTTTACAGGTATCATTTTAACCACCGTTTGTCTTTTTATCTTTTATTTTAGAAGGGTGCTAGACAGCATGGGGATGAAAGGTTCCTTGAAAGTGTGAAAGGGACAGAGACTGCTTCATAGATCCAGAACCACAGACTGACAAAGACCGGGGCAAAGTGAGCTGAAAATGCAGTCCCAGCAGCAATCAACTTATTTAATCAGATAGCTGAACCTCTAGCTAAGATGCATTTTATTCCACTGTATTAGATTTTTATGTTAGCAAAATCTGAATATACAGAAACAATACTGATTCCTAAGTATGTCAGAAATGTCAGAATAAATAAATCCATTCTTAGACACCTATGAGAGTGTGTGTTTTTGTTCAGTTAGAAAATAGGATTTGAAAAAAAAAAAAAGAAAATAGGATTTGAGAGAATTAAAAAAGTTAAAGATTTGACAGAAAAAATCCTCACAACTCCTCCTGCATTACTATTAGTCCAGTGCTAGAATTCCAGGTTCATACAAACAACTGATTTTCAACTCTGGTGTCTGGTTTGTTTCTGAACTGAGTCCCCATCTTGCCCACCTAAAAACCTTATGCACTGCCTCAGCCTAGAGGACTATGGTGAGAATTGGCGAAGCCTTCCCTGTGAGGTCCATAGTAACTCCAGTGCAAACTTTGCATCAGACAATCCATCAGAATGCTACAACTAACAGTATCCTGGGAAATTTACACTGGCCATAATAATGAGTGCTTGGCCCTATGCCTACAGCTAAGGAAATATGAGTGGTCAGGGAAAAAGTGGGCCACAAACCTAAAGAGATGGTCTACATAATCCATTTTTTTCCAAGATCTTGCTCTATATGAGTAGAAATCCATAACTTTAGGAGAGGATTTTTGTGCCCGAGTTATTACTGTCATCAGGAACAATCATAGATTTTCCATACTGTAACCAGAGTAATCCTCATAAGACCTAAATATAATCATCTCCACCTTCTTCCTTTAATAGCTTATCATTTTCCTTTGCTGCAGTCCCCATTTTTCTGTCCTTTCCAGACACTAGTCATACTCCCTTGGCCTCAGGGCCTTGGCACAAGCTCTTTTTCCTGCTTGCATGCTCTCAACAACTCAGTAGGATCTTAACTCACTAATGTGTCCAGGGAACCTGAATTCCCAACTAGGTTGATTCTTCTCCTTACACACTCTCTGTACCAGATGTCTCTTAGAAGCCCTTATTCATTTATTCCCCTTGCATTTTCTAGAACATGCCAAGCAAGCTCCTGCCCTAGTCTCTTTGAACTGAACTGGCTCCCAGCCTAGAATACTAACCCCTTCCATGATTAATTTGCCACTCTCTTTCAAAACTATTTAACTGGCCCCTTCTCAATCGAGTTTACCTTGACCTGACCACTCAATTATAACAGTATCTGAATCCCCCTCCTACACACACACACACACACACACACACACACACACACACACACACACGAGTCTTGATTCTTCTACTCTGGGCTCTGCACAATTTTGAGCCCCCTAGAAGGTGCCCTTCATGATGCAGGATTCTGTTGTTTTGGTCACTAAACAGTGTATCCCAGAAACCTAGCACAGGAATCTTGCTGGAATGAATGAACTGCTTAAGAACCATGCATGCAAAACATTCAGAAAGCAGAAAGGGAGGAAGCTCAGACTTCAAGACCTGAACAGCATTTGTCAATTCCAATGTGAGATTAAAAAAAAGAAAAAAAAAAAGATTTCTGGAAGAAAATAGCTTTGTGTAAATTTAAGGTAATGAACTGGATGGTACTGACAAATAAGCACAAGAGAGAGAAGCAAATCCTGCAGCTATATCTACCAATTATGAGCCCCTAATCATTACCAGGTACCTCACCCATATTATCACAGTTAAGCCCCATGAAACAAGTGTAGGATACGGTTCTTATCCTTGTTTTACAGAAGAAAAATCTAAGATTAGACCAGAAGCTACAGTGGGGCACGGGTTCATCTTGTTTACTACCACATCCCCAGCAACTTGCAACCTGCTGGCAGGTAGCAGGAGAATATATGTTAACTGAACAAAAAACTATGCTCAGAGAGATTAATATACTTCCCCAGGATCACCCACCTAGTAAACAGCAAAAGGCAGGCTCCAAAGCCATATATTTTTTATTTAGAAGCTAATGCCATTCCACTATACCATATTTCTTCAGAATGAAATTGTAAAACATATATGGACCTACAAAAATGCAGCAGTCTGGCCAACTATATACCACCGTAATTCTTCAGGGCATTTCAATATAACAGAAGGAAATAGAAAAATCAATATTCCTAGTGAGTGTCACTCAAATGATCAAGCAACAATCACACTTCATTGGATCTGTTTAATATGAAGAAGGGCAAGGTACATTCTAGAAAGAATTTCATCAAAATTGATAAAACAAATCTTCCAGCACCACATCCCTAGTCTTCCTACAAAGAGAAAGTCATTTTCACAGAAATATCGTATTACCCAGACAGGACTGTATGAGTAAACTCGTCTGCCTCCACCCAGCTGCTCACTTGGGCAGTGTCCTCTGAGCATTGGCCTTTGAAATGCTAATTCACTGGCTGAACAACTGCTCAACTGCTCTTTAGCCTTAAACATTCAGAGGCAGCACACTGGGTAGCCAGAGCAGCCCCTGAGGGAAAAAAGAGCTCCAGCAACCAGGCTGGCTTGACTCCAGGGGATGGATGAAATCAGGAGGAGGGCACGGGGCCCCTCTCTCCAGCCCCCAGCAATGAGGGACCACCTGAGGTCCTTAATCCTGGCCTCCTTAGAATGTACAAAACTGGGGACCAGAGGATTGAAATGAATAATTCATCGTCCCCAATTCACATTCACCAGAAGTATCTATATAATTGCAGTTAAAGGACTTTAAATTTGCCCTTCTGCTTTATATTTCAGTGTGAGATACCTGGTAATGGAATCCATTCTCTAATTCACTTTCCACAAACAGAGTCAGCCCAAATGTTTGCGGCTGATGCTTTGCTATTTTAACCACTTTCTGGAAGTTTTTGCTTTTTAACCATTTTCTGCTATTGTTAACCACTGAAAGGGCTGGAAAATCTTGGGATTTAGAAATTCTCATTTCTATTTTACAAAAGTCTATGGAGACTCAACACAGACATCGAAAACCTCTGACCCCGGACCAGATCCATCCCCATTTCCTTTGGCCTCTATGTTACTGGTACTTAATGATTTTTAATTTAAATGTGTGAAAAGTAGGGCTGCTACTACTGCTGCTAAGTCACTTCAGTCATGTCTGACTCTGTGCAACCCCATAGATGGCAGCCCACCAGGCTCCCCCGTCCCTGGGATTCTCCAGGCAAGAACACTGGGGTGGGTTGCCATTTCCTTCTCCAATGCATGAAAGTGAAAAGTGAAAAGTCAAAGTGAAACTGAAGTCGCTCAGTCGTGTCCAACTCTTCACAACCCCATGGACTGCAGCCCACCAGGCTCCTCTATCTATGGGATTTTCCAGGCAAGAGTACTGGAGTGGGGTGCCCTATAAATCTGGACTTCAACCTTCTCTAGGAAAATGAGAAGACCCTGGACATGCATTCTCAAATGGCAAGAAGAGGCTGGGTGGCTGCTTCCCTCATGAAATCCAGCAGAGACTTTCCGAAGAGCTAAACTGTTGCTTCCATATGAATTTTACTTGACTGGTCACTATGGGAACTGAATTTGCTACCGTTGGCTGCATTCAAGGCTCAGTTTTGGGAAGAGGACAAGAAGCAGGATCTGAGATGAGTAAATATACTTTTCCTGAGCATAGTAAGTGGAAATTTTAGACAATTTTAGATTTAGTTTGTCTATAAAGGCTGAATAAAAAAGTATGGCAACTATGATAACTGTTAGGAGAAACTCAAAAACCATAATACAGTGCATTAGATGCACTGGCAGAGGAGGGAGAGGGTGGAAGAGAAATATACAAAGAAGTGTGCACTTTTCTGGCTACTTTTCCTCTCTAGCTGTTTCCTCTATGACTCATTCCGTACTTACCAAGTTCAATCCATCACAAAATCCTGCAAGTTTTTAATCCTCTTAAATAAATTTTGTATCTGGCCCCTCTTTATCCTATAGCCACAGTCACAGTTCAGACCATCTTGACTCTTATCCTACTTGGCTTTACAGCAACTCACCCTGAAGTTCATCCTCTACACAGCTGTCAGTGACCTACCAAAAATGCAATTTAGACCACATCACTTTCCAGTTTAAAACCTTTCACTGCTTCCCTTATCAGCTGGTAATGCTAAGGTGGGATTAAGAATTAATTGGGAAACATTAAAAAAAAAAAAAAAAACCTATGCTTGGTCCTAAAATTCATATATTTTGATTTAAATGTTCAGTGTCGGCCCTAGACAGCTATATTTTATCCCCAGTGATTATAAAGTATCATCAGGTTGAGAACCACTGATTTATCAGGCAAGCTCCAAGCTCTTTAGCTTTGCTTTAACGCCCTCCGGTATGTTTCTGTCTCTACCATCTCTGTTCACATTCGCTACAAATTCCAACAACAGCCTGCTACTGGCAACACCATATGCACGTGCCTATTACTGCACACAGCCCCCTATGTTGTAATTATCTCTTTATGTCTCTCCCACTATTCAGAGAGCAGTGACTTAGCTCTGTCTTCCTGTTACCTATAAGTTACCTGGGACATAGTGGGCCTAAGTAAGAGTGGCCAAAGTCAGCAGAAAAGATGGATCTCAAAGAGTAGGTAAGATCTGGAATGCCAAAGCTGTTTGGTCAGAAAGGGAGAAAGGGAGAATACTAGCAAAGCTGGAAAAAATGAAAGCACTTTTTGAGTTAAACAAGTTGGTGACTGTGAGTAATGCGTGAAAGCTTCTCTCAGGCCACAGAGAGGAGCCTATTGGCCTGAGTGGGCTTCCCTCATAGCTCAACTGGTAAAGAATCCGCCTGCAATGCAGGAGAGCCAGGTTCAATTCCTGGGTCAGGAAGATCCGCAGGAGAAGGGATAGGCTACCCACTCCAGTATTCTTGGGCTTCTCTTGTGGCTCAGCTAGTAAAGAATCCACCTGCAATGTGGGAGACCTGGGTTAGATCTCTGGATTGGGAAGATCCCCTGGAGAAGGGAAAGGCTACCCACTCTAGTATTCTGGACTGGAGAATCTCATGGACTGTATAGTCCATGGGGTCACAGAGTTGGACACGACTGAGCAACTTACACTTTCAGTGGCCTGAGTAAATACACCAAAGGAAAGAGAGCCAATTTATCCCCTGCCCAATAGTGGTGTCAGATCCATTTGTTAAACTGCAAACTCTCTAGAGGGAACAGATCCCAGAATACAAGCAATTGTTTTATTATAATTATCATAATACCCTTCCTGTTTCCATCTCTCATTCCAAATCAGTACAATTAAAATGCAAAAAGAATTATGTGATTTGCAATTGCTAAATGATCTTTTTATATCCTTTTGCTGATGTAGTCTTGATTATTTCAGAAACAGTAGTTTTCCACAGTGGTTTCTGCCACTTAGTTCAAATGATTCATGCGGTGGGGATCTCATTCTTTCCCTTGAGACTTTACTCCATAGTTGAACAGACTTAACCATTACTCATCGTCCTTATTCAGCCAAGATTTCTGTCTAATCTAATTAGTACTCTTTCTTCATGCAACTCTAAACAATCTCCAATCCTTATGAGAATATGGTTAGGCCCTTCCTACGTTTTCAGAAACTTGTGCCTTCTACTAGCTGCCAGGACAAACTGGCAATAGCTGGTAATTTAAATTTTCCCAAGTAAGTCAGGGATTCCGATTGCAATCAACTGCAAACTGCCCTCTCTCCATGCCCTCTGAAGGCCTTTCCATTTGATGACAGTGTGGATCAAAGTGTTATTTCCAAGCATTGCTGCTGGATCAATGGTGCTTTCTTGTGAAGAGTTTTATTTTGCTTTTGATTTATGAGTGCTGAGATGGTATAGAGGACATCAATACTAGAAGCATCCATGAAGTGATCAAATTCACCATGATATTTCTGCTTTTGCTTGCCTTATGAAACCAGTATCAGGCTTCAATACCCATGATTACAAATCTGTTTCTTTACAGACCGTGTTACAACATTCCCATCAAACATAACACTTACCAACACTTTTTATCCTAAGATGTTCATAGCTCCAAATGTCAGGCTCACAGTGCAATGAAAACTATCCCACAGCTGATAAATTATTCATTTGTCAGGAGTTTACAATCTGAAGTGGCACTAAACAGCCGAGTACCTGAAGCACCCCCCAAAGACATAAAGCACAACAACATGCAAAGCTTATTCTGCATAAATTCTAAAGGTTAAGTGCTATTAAACATCTCTGTTTATCAAGAGACGTGCTCCTTGAACTCATTTATTTTAATTAATCTGCTCCCAATAAACGTTACTAACAAAGTAAAGTGCTAAAAGAGAGTAATCAAACACATCGCTTTCCCCTGGCTAATCCCACCAGGTTAAAACAAAGTTTTCTGCTAATAAATATTCTCTAGTCCCCACTATTTTTAGAGGAGAACTTGTGTGCAAGGTCATGCAAGCAGAGGTCATGACCATGACCCTCAGTCCAAAGCTGGCTCACTGCATGGGTACGTAAATAAAGTCCTACTGTAACACCACGTCTCCCACATATTTATGAATTGTTGCGGTTGTCTTCTTGCTGTAACACAGAGGTGAATAGTTGTCACAGAGACTGCTTGGCTCACAAAATAAAAAAAGAAAAATGTTTACTATATATATGGTCCTTCACAAAAACCATTCATCGACCTCTAGTCAAAAGGCATGCAAAAATGTGGAAAGGTTTCAGAAGTTTACCACTAGATCGGGCTTTAACTGGTGTATATCAGCACGTTCATCTCCTCAAGAAAGGACTGCCGTTAAACACTTGTTATTTAGAATGCCATCTGTGGTACGGAGCCGGAAGAGAAAAAAGAATAAATGATAGGTCCAAGCTAGTTCCTCAAGCTGGTAGGTGTTTCATTTTGTTGACAATAATCACTAGCCTTCCAGTTACCTATTGCTGTGTTTCAAACCACCTCAAAACTTGCTTAAGGCAAAGATTTCTCTGCCCAGGATTCTGCCTTGCAGGCTTCAGTTGGGTGGTTCTACTCAACTCATTTGAGATCACTCTCATGGCACCAGGAGGAGGCTGGGCTCCAGCTAGAACACCTGGAAGGCCACAAGTGTGCAGACCTTCTGGGCAGTTCTTTCTTTCCATGGGGTCCCTCCAGCTAAACAGCTGGGCATTGTTCTACGATGACTCCAGGCACCACAGAGTGGACATGGAAGCTCCCAGACTGAAAAGGGTTAAGCCCAGGACAAGTACAGCGTCTCTGCTGCAGCACTGTGTAAGTCAAAGCACCTCAAGGAAACAAGCCCAATTCAAGGGGAGGAGAATCTGACTCCACCTTGAGAGGGGCTATAGAATAGTTTGTCCATGATTCCCAACCTACCAGAACATGACTAAGAAGAGGATCACACCATGCTTACGGTGGTTAAAGTCATGCTTAAAGTCAGAACTTACTGCTGACAGTTTCAATTCAAATTGGCAGATGAGAGCAACAAGGAAGCCTAATGATAAGTGAAAATCATTTTATAATAAAATACTAGTTGCACGGATGCAAACATTTCCAAATTGATAGTATTTTTTTTTTAATTCAAACAGGACAGAAGCCTTCATAGTAGTCATTCAATGGTTCTCTAGTTCTTACACAGTGCATAAACTATGGATACGGTGTAATCTTTCCTCCGTGATTCTGAATCCTCACTCTGCTATGAATGAAGTTCCAGCACTACTGCAGTGGAGATGGGCCTCTGAAATCTCCCTTGGTGGTGACACCCCTCTGTCCCCTTGTCCAGGTTTCTGGTCACTAAGCATTTTGTTCTTGTGCCTGCTCTTTTTAATCATTCTGCCTCTTCCACAGACAAAGCATCAAGAGAGCTGAATTTTAGGGCTCTCTCCATTACCTTCTCACCTTTTTGCTCCAGGCAAGTCATCTGTTCTGACCCTTGGTTTCTTTTACCTGAGAAGTGACTGATGCTGAAGCTGAAGCTCCAGTACTCTGGCCACCTGATGCAAAGAACTGACTCATTGGAAAAGATCCTGATGCTAGGAAAGACTGAAGGCAGGAGGAGAAGGGGATGATAGAGGATGAGGTGGTTGGATGGCATCACGGACTCAATGGACATGAGTCTGAGCAAGCTCCAGGAGTTGGTGATGGACAGGGAAGCCAGGCATGCTGCAGTCCATGGGGTCGCAAAGAGTCGGACATGGCTGCACGACTCGACTGAACTGAACTGAACTGAGGATGATAAAAGGTATCCTCCCTACTCCTAGAGTATTCAGGAATGAGGTAAGATATAAAATGTTTAAAAA
Organism: Bos grunniens; assembly: GCF_055505025.1. Taxonomy (NCBI): domain Eukaryota; kingdom Metazoa; phylum Chordata; class Mammalia; order Artiodactyla; family Bovidae; genus Bos; species Bos grunniens. Next base: position 34,760,217 of record NC_141172.1, on the reverse strand, counting down.
TTATACAAGGGTATGGTATTTTCATGATCAATGCTATGAGATAAAGTGGATTTTATTACTAAAACAAAGTAAAATAAAAATATTAACAAAAATAATACACTATAAAGAAACTTGTTGATGTAGTAACAATGGCTAATATTTAGTGCCTACTATGTGTAAGGTATAGTTCTAAGCACCTTACATTGGTTCATATTCACAGCAATCCTGTAATTATCATGCAATACTCTAGACAACAAATTGAGACATAAAGAAATTAGGCAATCAGTTCCTGGTTATACAGACATTAAACAGAAATCACATTTAGCTTTATCAGTTTGCATAGCTGATTTCAAGATCTTACAAAATGCCTAACATATTTCTGACAAAATTTCCCCCTTCTGTTAGAAGGGCAGAATCTCCCTCTTCTAGTCTCTGCACCAGCATTCTGTACCAGAAAAGTGAAAAGTATTAGTCCTTCAGTCATGCCCAACTCTTTGCAACCCCATGGACTGTAGCCCCCCAGGCTCCTCTGTCCATGGGATTCTCTAGGCAAGAATACTGGAGTGGGTTGCCATCTTCCCAATCCAGGTGTTGAACGTGAGTCTCCTGTATTACAAGCGGATTCCTTAGTCTTAGCCACCAAGGAAGCCCATCCTGCACCAGCACTTACACATTATTAGTGTTCTTAACCAAGGGTTTCTTTGCCCCTCAGGGAACATTTAGCAATATCTGAAGACTTCTGGTTGTCACAACTGGGGGCTAGAATGTTACTGGGAATAAGCCAGGGATGTTGCTACACATTCTACAATACTCAGAGCAAACCCCACCCAACACAAAGAATTACCCAGCCCAAAAGGTCAACAGTGTTAAGCTTGACAAACTCCAGGCTACACTGATGGCACAAATATAGCCAGAAGAGATTTAACTGAGTTCAGCATATAAGTTATAAAACAAATCTAAGACAAGGATGCTTTTTTTATTATGCTTTTTTTGTTGCTGTTCAAGGTATTGCTCATTCCTTGAGCTGAAAATCATCTCAGCTAGGAGAAAATGCAAGACAATTGATTTCTACATACATCAGGCAGGTTGGTTTCTACAATGGGATAAAGGTGAACCTTTACTGAATACCTGCCATGCATCAGGTACTCACAGCACTTCGCATAAAGGATTTCATTTGAATCTCACAGCAACTTATAAGAGCTATGAGCATTCCCAAATGGTCAGAAGAATTGAGAAAACTGTTTAAGGTAAGCAGAGGAACCAGAATTTAAGCCAAATCTGGTTGCTAACCCTGCGTACTATTTTACAGAAAACATATTTAACTTATAGTTTAATAATCCTTAATTTATTATCCTATAACTCCCCTGGGCTTAAACCTAAATCCAATGTGTTAAATCACATAAGCAATAGATTTCCTCCAAGCAAAAGAAGTTTACCAGGAAAAAGTTAATTAAAATTATTTCATCTACATAGAGGACACACTTTCCCTACAGGAATCACTTAGGAATCCCATTGCTGTGTGGTGGTGGTGTAGTTGCTAAGACGTGTCCAACTCTTGTGAGCCCATGGGCTGCAGCCCACCAGACTTCTCTGTCCATAGATTTTCCAGGCAAGAATACTGGAGTGGGTTGCCATTTGCTTCTCCAGGGGATCTTCCCAACCTAGGGATTGAACCCAGGTCTCCTGCACTGTAGGCAGATTCTTTACCAAATGAACACCAGGGTTCTTAACTAAATGGAACCATATAGATGAAAGGCCTATAGAATCTCCCTTTTTCCCTGCAAAGGTATGCTGGCCATCACTTTCCAATAAAAAAAAGCTCTGTTTTCATATGTACCTCCTTAGTCCTCTCCAGCTCTGGATATTGATGGAGTGTAGACTTCACTGCATATTTCCAATGCAGAAATATCTTCTGCTTCAAAAGAAAAACAAATTATGCCAGAGCTAAAGAGTTAAAAGCAGATTATTTTTGCTCTCGTTAACCAAAGGTTTTAGTGTCCAAAGTCTACATGGATGGTACAAAGGAAATTTCATTCGAGGAGCTTAGAAAATGAATTTAGAACCTAATCAGAGATTGCACCAACCCTTCAATGAACTATTTGAGAAAAAAACATTTACTTTGTCCAGTAGAGGACAGTGTGCCCAACTAAGGTTTCATAGATAGATATCCCAAGAACACATGCGTTTCCCACATACTGGAGCAATCCAACACCTTTTAAGGCCCGCAGGGCCACATGGTCTAGCCCCACCCCGCTCTCCTGCCTTCCCACCCACTGTGCCTCAGACCCTTGGGCCTTATTTTGTCCTTTGAACACAGGAGGCTTCTTTCCTTCAGGCTTTTGTGAATCACTGTTCTATTTGCCTGGATGCCTTGAACTCTACTTTTTCACAGCTGGTGGCTCCCCATCACTCAGCTTAAGTGTTGTCTCTCACTAGGCAACACCTTCCTTGACAGAAAATGAAGAAATGCCCAGTCCCCTCCTCTAATACCCCCCTTACTTTCACAGCACATCACCCTGTTTCATTATCTCTGCTGCATTTGTAACTATCAAAGTCACACTGTTCTTTTATCTCTGGTTCACAACCTTGTGCTGCATGCTTCTCTCCTCCCTCCCCAGCTAGAATGTAAATTCTGTGATAACAAGAACCAGGATATGGCTTGTTTGGGGCACACAGTAGGCATTTACTGAATTAAACATTAATTTTCAACTAAACATTGTGATTTAAATTTACTTTTAAAGGATACACAACGACATTAAAGAGGTGCTCTTTGTAATGACCTAAAATCACTACAGCTGAAAACAATGAATGCCTTCCCTTAGTCTATTTTTTTAATAGCTAGTACTTTTATTAATAGGTGGTTGCAGTAACATTTTTGAATATCAAGTTGTAAACTTTTGTTACCAATTAAAATGAGGTTCACAAAAATCTTAACTTGACCAGATATAAAACAATTTAAAAATCTTTAAAGGTGTACTGAGGGAAAAAACAGGCTCTTTTCAAAACATGGTTGTCATTACCAAAAATATCTGTCTTTAGGTAAAAATAAAAAGTCCCATGATGCATAAATAATACAGATAGTTCTAACGATCTGGTCAATGGTATGCAGAACTTAAGGTCTGCAATTTTTTGTGGTAAACAAACAACCACAATTTATTTTTTTCTCACTCCTTTATGAAGTGAAGTGAAATGAAAGTCGCTCAGTCATGTTCGACTCTGCGGCCCCATGGACTATACAGTCCAGGGAATTCTACAGGCCAGAATACTGGAATGGGTAGGTGTTCCCTTATCCAGGGGATCTTCCCAACCCAGGGATCGAACCCAGGTCTCCTGCATTGCAGACGGATTCTTTAACAGCTGAGCCACAGGGAAGCGATTCAGCAAAAACAACAAACAAAGGAAAAACTAAGAGAGAAAATAAACTACTGGAATGTATTTAACCAGCTCCTTTTACTTCCCGCACTTATAGCCCAAAAGTAACGTATTATGCACTACTTTTTAAATATGAAAATATAAGTACTTAGTGTATTTTAATGTCACATTCAACAACTGTAGTATAAAAGAACTGTCAGAACACTATGCTGTGACTATACAAAACCCACCACATATTGTAAAGTGAATTTAAAAACTTCGTTAGAGAACAAACGCTAAATTGAAATACCTTTTCTAGTAAGGTTTTAAAGTTCATTCACAGTTTTAAACTAATTCTGGATTCCAAGGTACTTTTTTTTTTGACAAATACATGAATATTTATTTATTACAAATACATGAAATTTATTAAGTTTATAATAAAATTGTCTGAACAACCAAAAAGAGAAATTATAAGTATGAGCAATAATGTATTTCGGGGAAAAAGGACATGCTAAAAATAAAGAATTACATGTCCCTCATTATCATAATTCTGAGTGAAAGAAAAAAGCTAATCTGTTGTTGGTTCAAGTTTTAGGAGAATGTATCTCAGTAAAATCAAATTTTTTTTTTTTTTTCCAGTTTCAAGGCCATCTGGTCTTCCTAACTGCCATCACTCTTCTCTCCTGCTTCCCATCTTTTAACCTTCAACAAGACTCTTAAAAGACCTCAAGGACATTTTTGTTGGCCTGGCTCCAAAAGACTTTTCCATCCCTGCTACCACCACACTGCTGTTTTTTCACACTTCTTTCTGTTACTCTTCCAGCTGTCTTTGGAATAAAACCCCAGATACTGAACAAGTTCTAAAGCCTCGCATTAGATAGCCCTGCTTACTTGTACACTCTTACTGGATTACTTCCTCCTTCTCACCACCTGGGATCCAGTTACATCCATTCTTTCAAGTCCCCAGAATATAGTAGGTCGTCCCTGTCTTGCCGTATAAAAGTTTCTCGAACTTTAACAGCTCTTGCAGGTGTAGTTTAGTTAACTTCTATTCATCCATCAAGTGCTAACTCAAAAAGCATTCCCTCAGAGCTATGCATTTGATCTTCTTTAATAGAACTACACCTTTAAAAAAAAAATTGATGTGAAAACTAGTAAAACCTGTAGTTAATAGTCTTGTGCTAATATTGACTTTCTGATTTTGATAATGTACTGCAATTATGTAACACATCATTATTGGGGAAATACGCGTGAAGTCTACACGGAAAATGCTGTACAATTTTAATTTCTTTCAAGTCTAAAATTATTTCACAATAAGCAAAAAAGTAAATCACTGCTTCAGAAACCTTTTTATTACTCTTCTGAATAGCTGAGACACTAACCTCCTTATTTTCTTCCCTCATAACATTTATCACCAAACATATAAAAGTTTTGAGATTAATCATCCCTCTATGGGGTAAGTATCCTATTCCTTTACCTCATCACTGTTTAGCCAGTAGTTACCTCAATACTTGACACAGGAAATATGTCCAATAAATAATTATTAAAGGGAGTATTAAGTACATGAATGTACCAATCAGTCAATGCCCATTGGTGGCAAAACTGTATATATAATGATATATATTTACAGTTTCAAAAGATATTGCTCAAATTATGATGTTAATGGGATCATCAATGTCCTAAATATTGACCTAAATGTTTAGATCTACATACATATGATTCTAATTTGGAAATGATGCAAATCAATGAGAAAAAAGCACAACAGCAACTAACATTTAGTGAATATTTAATCCTATTCTTCAAAATACTTTATAAACAGTTCTCTATTTAATCCTTATGATATCCATATCGAATGTATGCCACTTTTCATCTTCATTTTACAGATATGAAAATGGCCTACAGACTTGTAACTTGCACATGGTCAGAACACTTATACAGCAGAGGCAAGATTTGAACACAGGGCTTCCCTTGGGGCTCAGCTTGTAAAGAATCTGCCTGCAGTGCGGGAGACCTGGGTTCAATCCCTGAATTGGGAAGATCCCCTGGAGAAGGGAAAGGCTACCTACTCCAGTATTCTGGCCTAGAGAATTCCATGGACTGTATAGTCCATAGGGTCGCAAAGAGTTGGACATGACTGAGCAACTAAGCACATTCGGCTTCCAAGTCTATATTCTTAAGTATGACTCCTGCCTAGAGATAAAGCCTGGGAGCGCTGCTTGAGAGAGTTTTGAAAAGTGAGCCATGAAATCTAAAGGAAGATTACAAGTTGATGTGGAACCACACTTCTTTAAATCTTTGTATCCCCACCATTATACACAAAGTTTTCCATGGAGTACATGCTCACTCGCTAGTGCTCTCTCTCTCTCTCTCACACACACACACACACACTGCATCACAAATGAATAAATAAATCTAAAGCAAGCTAAGGAAAAGAGAAAAAGCAAAATTATAGGTAAGAGAATCAATTTCCACCCAAGCACCAGTACTATTAATTCTTTATTTCCAGATGGACACTGGTTGGGAATTCTCTGAATTTACTAAAGCAGGACAACAAAGGCAGAAGAGTGGAGGCTCCCAAACAGATCAAACTTATTTGAAATGAATCAGGTAAATAGTAACTATGTGAGGAAAATTAAAGAAACTAAGAATGTCCTGGGAAAGAAATTAAGGAATCACAGAACAGTATAGTCAAATATCACCAGGCTATGAGCAGTAACAAAGCAATTCACAAATATTTCAGATATTGTTCCATCTGTCAAGCTTAAGGGCCTCATCACAAGTAGAGATCAGAGATAACAAATATGTTGTATCTTGGACTAAAAATAAAGCAAGTCCCTTTATACACAATAAAATGCTTTGAAGTATACACATTTGTTGATTGTGTGACATATTCTTAACCTTACTAGATAGGTACAGCTCTGCTGGGAGCAATTAATTGAGAAAGCTACAGAAAACTCTGCAAAGGATAAGTGAAATAGTTGGAATACTTTTCTTGCTGCAGACAGCTGGATGGTGCTAATTTAGCTACTTTACCGTGAGGGGAGGAAGGAGGCAGCAGTAAGGTTTTTTGTATTTTGCCACACCTCTGCAAATTCAGAGAAAAGGAAAACAAGGAAGGCATTGATAAGCATGGAAAATGAACTGGCTTTCTTCCTGCTTTCCTCAATGAGCATGTCTATTCTAACTGGCCCAAGGAACCAGTACACTTTTTATTCAGGTGACACACACCAAAGGGAATCTAACCAGAGAGCTGTGCTAAGCAGCAGTTTACCTTTTGTTTTTCAAAGAGCTTTACTGGAATATGATTGACAGACATACAGATCACCCATTCAAAATGTCCTACTTCAATGGTATTTTGTACCTGTATATCCAATTAGTATCAGCACCCCAATCTAATTTTAGAACATTTTCATCATCCCTAGCAATTAATACATTTTAATAGATGGTTAAATGGTTTGTGATCTAAATACATAAATACATGCAAGCATATATACATATATCATACATGCCTAAACACTCATAATCCAAAATAAAAACTAAAGAACATTTCTGATGAGCTATGAATGCTCTCAGTGAAATGGCCCTGTCTACTGGAAGGAACACATTTTGATGACAGAAAAAAGACAGTCTTTCCATTCCTAACTTCATTTTGGTGATCTAACGACTTGAGTTAGGTTTCTTTGCAGAAGTAATTTCTGTAAAATACAAAAGGAATCATTTGCCCTGCCCTTCAAACTCATCATTTTCCTGTTTTTTAGTTTTCTTCCTGAAGAATAATTTCTGGCCATATCAAAAGCCACTTACTCTCTTCATTACTATGTTTACTTCCATCTCGAACTTTCCGGACCAGGGGCCCATATATTCCCGTATTTGGTTATAGTAAATATCTCCAGCTCCTCCTTCTGAGCAACTCAAGAAAATTCATTACAGGAAGCAACAAAACAGGAAGATGGAAACACTTTCCATTAGCCATTAGACCCAAGTCAAATTAATTTTAAATTGGTAATATCTTAAGCTTGAAAAAGCAGATATGCTTCAAATTTTTCCCTCTTGATCTTCAGATTAACTCCTGGAACAGAGTTTATAAGAGTCACCTATGTATAGGATTTTTTTTTTTTTTTAAAGAGAGGCAAGCTGGGGACTTTTAACACACTGCAGGAAAATCTGGTTTATCAATCATCCAAATTTTTATAATCTGTAGATCAAATTTAAATAATTTTAGCACGGTACCTAAACACAAGTGCTCAATGAAAACTGTTAGCTGAATGTTTTTCAATAATAGATAACACATTAAATATCTACTGTGTGTTATCTGCTGATCTGTGTTTTACATTAATTCATTTCATCCTCAATAAACCCAAGAGAAGGCACTAGTCTATGCCATCACCATCATCACTCATCATCCACATTTTTAAGATAGGAAACTGAGGCAAAGAGTACGAGGCATCATGCTCCAGGTTACAAAAGGACAGGCAGAATTTAAAACCAGACTCTGGTTTCAGAGCTTACTTTATTGAGTACCACCCTATGCTCCCCATCAGAAAACAAGCAAGTTGGTCATCTTACAATAACGATGTCAGTCTATTCTCTAATGCCAAAGAAATAATGCAGTTACACTGGACAGAGAGATATACTACCAGAGGGGGGATAAAAGAAACCTAGTCGCTTTCACATAGAACAGAAGTACTGCAAGTTGATGGGGACTACAGGGAGGTTCATTAACAGCAAGAAGGAACATGAGGGTGTGTTCACCATCTGAGACAGCAAACAGGCAAAAAGCAGCAGGAAAAAGATGAACTAAACCATTTTAGGAATTCATCTGTCGACAGTTGTGTTTGTAATAAAGATCCAGTAACACTCATGTCCAATGACAGTGGCCAAAAAGCATAAACTCAGGTCTAGAATGTAAATGATTTCATTGTAGTGAAACCAATTTTATAAAAGAAGATTTAACAGCAGATTCTTGGTCTGCACTTAGTTCAAAAAACAAACAAAATGGTAAATAACAAACTAATACTAAATAAAATTATCAGAAACTATTATGCAAACTGAGCCAACAGAAAGATATTTACCCTAGGATTATATTAATATAATATATTCTAAATTCTTCTAGAATTTGCATGCATATTGACACCAAATTGATCTCAGTCAAACCACGACAGAAAACTGGTCAGCCTGGCATGCGGAAGGGCTACTCCTAATACTGAGAGAGAACTCCCACTTGACTCTTCCCTGAGACCACAGCTCTACCATGTGTGTGTGCGTTCAAGAAGGAATAAGCGACAACATTTCAAGTGTTACACACCTAGGACAAAAAGAAATAGGATCCATGTACACATGTAGTCTTTAAAAATAATAGTGGAGATTGATCAGGCACTTTAAATAGGCACTGCAAAAACACAGAGTTGGACACAACTGAGGTGACTTAGCAGCAGCAGCAGCAGCAAAAACTATAAATTTCTGTTAAAGGGATATTTTCACAACATTTCAATCTGGGTTTGAACCAAGGCTCATGAGAGCTCTTCTACTAAATGCAACATCACACCAGCACTTTGCTATGGTGTTCCACACAATAGATTATAAGCCTAACTTCATGGCTCTTTGGAATTAATCATTTCTAAAGGGAGGGAGTTGTACACATAGAGTTAACAGAGTTCACCAGAATGGCTTCTTTCCACTCCCAACCTATCATATCATCCCTTCTTCAAAAGAGAATAATATTAAAAAAAATTATTCCATAGTAAATGAATGGCTTTGACAAGCTACTATTAAATTTTGAAATATAACTCCCAATCCCTTGTACAAATATAAAATACAGCTAGGAAAGAGGGAAAAAATATAGCTAGATATTCTAAAGAAATCACAGAGAAACAAATCAGTCTCCCAGGTAATACAAGCCTGAGAAATATCATCTTTATATGATGGTGAAGAATCAATTTTTTCTTCATTATAACTTCTATCTTTATTTTTTTCAGTGTTTTAAGTGATGCTAATGGCACAATTTAATGGCTTACAGTCTAAATCCTATTTTATCCATTGTTCTTTAAACATTCTTAGTGACTAAAATTATATCTCAGGCTCTATATGTGTTTACATGCACCATGAATATCCTCCAGTAGATTACTAGGGGATGTTCTTTCTTTTACAATGTATCTAAAAAGAAAAAGAAAAGCCATGCATGTCTGATTCTTCATGTATTTCCCCAGGAATACTCAGGTTACACATGCTGTTCAACAATGGCAAAAGAATGTATTAAAGGGAAAATATCCTCAAGTAAGGTTGAGGAGACACAAAACACTAAACAAAATCAATTTGGCAAAGAAGCCTGCCCCTCCTTGTAGTGCAAAAGGACAAGTGAGAGAGAAAGGATTATTTTCCAGATTACATCTTGAGGTTGAAAACTGGTATCACATAAATATACAACATGGTGAATATCTTAATTTAACTAATAACCACTTACTCAGGCCTTTGTTATTTCTTGCTTAAGACTCTACTGGATAAGAAATGTGAGGGAAGAGTGGAAGAGAAAGAGAAGAGGTAGAACAAGAGGAGAAATAGTAGACTGTCTTTAAAAGATAATTTTAAATTTTAAAAGTATGTGTTCTTCAATGCTTGGTATCTGTCTGCCACTTTTCACCAGAGAATTAAGCAAAAGCAAACTTTTCAGTAGAAGAATATGCTTACTTATCTAGAATGATAACTTCACGGATATATGATAATTAGGTGTAGTAACTTTAAGAAAATCTCTGAGATATGACATTAAAGTGACTTCCCATGGTCTTAATGTTTTTGCCAAAAATTAACAACTGTAGAACAACTTATTTTTTCACTCTAGCCACAACAGAGAAATAAATCCATATGCCTTATTTCTTTAATACACTAAATTTAGATTTCAATGTTAAAATAGGTTTTGACATAAACGGCTTTAAAATAACACAAGCGTCTTTCACTTGGGTCTTTTCCCAGTTAATTATTTGTTGGCATTGTAGTAGAAATTCCTTGGCTTCACCTTAAACCAGCACTCCCAAGTGCTAATTAGGAGACTATATACATTATTAACCAGAGAATGTTGTGCCTAAAACATGTATGTTCCATATGTATCCTATTGTTAACAATATTCCTTTCACTCCTGGAAAGCTCTCTTTAAAAACTAGAGCCCCTATTTAAACAAAGAAATTGGCTGCTATTGAGGAAATTCTTGTTGAAATGCAATTCATAGGTAAGGGCCAACAAGACACCGGATCGCTGTCTTTGAAACATCTTTAACATGAATCAAGTTCAATCTGAAATAGTCGGTGTAAGTAAAAGTTAACGACTACAGATATTACACACTTTGATAGTACCAAGGGGCCTCCAAAGAGAATGGTCAACTCTTTTAAGAGCTAAACCACTACCAAGAACCAGACATGTCAGTGAATGCAAGCCAGACATGCCTTTTTCCAGTACTGTCTCTTCCCAAAAGCCAAAGGACAGATGGAGAAAGAAACATAAATAAACAAGGTAGGTCTAATGACTTCTGAATTACAAAGGAGATATGATCGTCTCATTAACTGGCAGGTTAATTGACCACAATCTCGACTTCACAAATTGAGTCCCATAATCCAAACTCTGGTGTCTGTATGCCACAGAATTCTCCTCACACTTCCACACTCTTCATCCAGCCACAAAGTTGTCAGTTCTGCTTGATTTGTTTGAATACTGTACTCCACGACAGCTGTCGGAAACGGTACGTTAGAACAGCTGCTATGACAGCTACAAGGGCTTGGAAGTTTAATTGGGCTCAATGTGACACTGTGCATTTTTCTAAACATAGAAATAGCCACAAAACTAAAGAAATTTCTAATGGGTCTGAGCAATGTTTACTTATTGGCACCAACAACTGGTTAACCCCAGTTGGTGTTCTATCATTGGTCTCATAGTGTCTTTTGCCACTGGGCTGGTAAGAGTACCAAAAAAAAGCCAAAACAGTAGGAGCAGTTAGATGCACAAGAAAAAGGGCATTAAGCAAGAGAGGAAATGGTAAGGAAGTCACATCAATAATCTCTCTGAAAGGCTGGCTGGTAGCCAAGGAGGATCCCACAGTGTCTCAGGATTTACTTCCAAAGGAAACATATTCAGCAGCCCTGAGCATGGTGCCAACTGCAAACAAAACCACTCATTATGGTCCCAGCCCCCCAGGGAAAGGGAGGATGGCTTACTCTCAGCATCCGCGTGGAGGAAGAAGGCAAGGAGCAGCAGCAATGGCCTGGCTATGTGCACCATCCTGCAGCTTGGCACCAGCACACACTGGCAGCTTGGAATCACTGCCTCAGAAGCCGCAGCAAGTCAGGCTGATCTGAAATTTCAGCTGGAACACTTTCAGAGCCTGTGAGGGGAGTGGTAGAAGAAAGGGAAGAAAGACAAAAGACACTTAGACTCCTCGCTCTTTTCACCTTGTCCCATCACAACCACCAGGAGAGATGCAAACCACTGTATATACAGCCCATAAACTGTAACCGCGATGCCTTTGTATTAGCAAACAAACAACCTGGTTTGTGAAATGAGGCAGCCCAAGCTTATCTTATTCCCATGTTGAGGTCATCTTGAAGCCAACCATTTTGAATTTCACTCTCTGCTCAGGCCACCTTTTGGGCAATGCTTTATGAGAAGAAACTGTCACTTCTTAGGAAATATTACATGAATACATCGGTGGAAGAAAGCACATCAATGCTATGTGTAAGATTTAAGAGACGCTCCACTGTGCAGGATAAAAGTCTATTATTGGCAGAATAACGGAAGTTGCTTTCTTGGCACCAGGTGAAATGACAGTGTTAATTCAACTTCTCCAGCTAAATAGTAGAGGTTAGAATGTTTTACACCAGCACATTTGGCTTCTTCCCTAAAGACACATCACATCTAGGTCTAGTTTGGCTTCAATAAGTCAAAACAATAGCTAGCATAAGCCACTTTGATTTAACAGGATGTTTATATGCCTCCTGGGCAAGGGCTTAGTTTTCTCAATCTTCTATGCAAAATCAATAAGCCACAGACTGCTTTTACAGAGCCTACTCGAGATACACATCTCGAGATGAGCCTACAGAGCATCTCGAGATACACAAATGAGTCAGATTCCACCCTCTGTGATTTTCCAGTTTAGGAGGGAAAATAACCCAGGTACATTGAATGATGAGTACAAGTTAATAAGTGACTAGTGCCAGGGAGGAAAGCCAAATAATGCCACGGAATACAGGGAGCAGGATGATATCATGGAAAAAAGCAGTGTCTTCAATTAGACCCTGGAGTACTGGCAGGATTTTACCAAAAGAAAGGCAAGGCATTCCAGGAATTCTAAGAAAAAAGCAGGGCAGTGAAAAAGGAACTCTGGCAAAGGTGAGTCACCTGACTGGCCTAGATGAGGACTTCCCAAATATCTATATGCATCAGAAGCACCTGGCATGCTTACACCAAGGCACCCTCCCACCAGAGTTTGTGAATCAGTAGGTCTGTGGTGGGGGTCCAAAAACCTGCATTTCTAACGAGTTTTTGAAAGATGCTGAAGCAGCTGATCCCAGGTCCACACTGACACTACAGGATAGGTGTGATGGATCCACTAGGAAACCAAAAGAGGATGAGGCAAAACACAATGGCTCAGGATTAAAAAATAACAGATCATGGAGAGCCTTGGATACCAACCAAAGTCAACCAGCCTTTTTGCAGCAAACCACAAAGGGGATTATTTAATGTTTTGGAGAAGAACAATATAGAATGAAGCTTTGGAAAGATTAAGTGACAGCTGAATGTGGGATGATTTACAGAACACTATTATCAGGAGTCGCAACTAAGAAGTAACACAGACCGTAAGAGTGATGGTGGTCCTGTTGGGAATAGAAAAAATGGAAGTGATGACTGACTGGCTCCAAGCAACAATTTGAAGTATGGCTCTTTAGGTGATAAATAATAGTTCCTACAGAACCTTCAGTAAATTGAGCACAACATTTTATACACAGTAGGCTCTTAATAAAGAAAGAAGGCATTTTTAACGTTATTGCTTTCTCTTTCACTGTGAGAGCAACTTAAGAAAGACAATCAGGATGTGTTTGCCCATGAAACAGTATACCTCTAATTTTTGCATGTTGGATTAGGTGGAAACACATACAAAACTTCCAACAAAATACTAGAGCTACCCAGAAATACCCTAAAAACTTAAAATAACTTGTACTTTAAAAAAGAATTGCAATACAGATACTATAGTGTGTTTTTTATGAAATTGAGCATGAGAATAAAATTTTTTCCAAAAAGATACTTTTTTGGTGCTATACATGAATGGTAGGAATGCAAGAAATACAAAACTAAAAGGAAAGGAGTGAATCATTCTAAGTACCATTCCACTAGCCTTTTTTTTTTCTTTTCAACAGATTTGTGGGTGGCATGAAGAATCAAATTGTACATTGAAATGCACATACTTGAAACCAAAAGCTAGCCAGCTGCTCCAAATCAGCTATTGTTATCAATCTCATTTGGAAAACAACTTATCAAGCAGTTCACAGCTATCAAATGTTAAAATCCTCCAAACTTCATAGTCGAAGTGCTAAAGGAAATCAGCTCTTCCCCTGCCCCGCTTTCACCACTCCCATCCTCACGCCAGCATTTCAAATGACGGCAAGTCCAGGAGACATCAGTGCTGTCAGACTCAATTTGTGTCTGTGCGAGCGTATCAGAGCCAACTGCTACATAATGCCTCCGTGCAACCTCAGAGATGGAGATGGATGAAAGGCTCTCTCAGCAAAGAGGTGATTTGGTTTTCCCCCTGCTCGACTAAAGGGACATAAGACGACTAAATTCTTCCCAATGAAACTACAAATGTTACCTCTGGACTTGACACAGTGATAGGATCTAGAAATAGACGCAGATATGAACATACCTATTTTCACTTAAATAGGCTATGCCCTTGGCCGAGATATGACAAGAGGAGATCAGAGGTGTGAAGATAAAACCAGTTCTAGAGGTTCATTCTGGCCAATCTCTCTTCTGTATCTTGTTTATAACAGAAACTTTGCCAAAAGGAAAATGCTGGCTTGTGTATCAGTAAGATGGGATTTAAATTTTGGTACAAAAATGGGCAAAAGATCTTTCCTATTTTAGATTTTTTTTTTAATGTGGGCCCTTCTTAAAGTCTTTATTGAATTTGTTACAGTATCACTTGTTTTAAGATTTTTTTTTTTCTTGGCACGGAGGCTAAAATGTGGGATCTTAGCTCCCCAACCAGGGATCAAACCCCCACCAGAAGGCAAAGCCTTAACCAGTGGACCCCCAGGGAAGTACTTGGACAAGAGATTTTTAAGAAAACATTTTCAGTGTAAATAATGCAGATGAATCAGTGTTACAAGTACTTTCAATTAGCCTAAAGAAAGTGTAGCCAAGAACTCTGCAATAAAAACAGCAAGAAAGGGGGGTGGGAGATACTAAAAGTACCATGGTCTAGTTTACTTCACAAATTATTCTGCACCTGTCCAACAGCCCTCAGCAGAGGCTAACTCTGTGATTTTTAAGTACCTGCCCTTTGTGTCTTTTATTAACTGGGAAAGGCAGATAAAACTGAACCATCTAGATGAGCTGAATATAAAATTAAAAATATTTAAAACTCCCTGGTTTCTTACCGCTCACAGCACAAAGACGTTAGCAATAATTTTGCTGATTTCCATTTTCTTTTCTATTATGTACATGTGTGGTTAGAGGAACTAACAGCTCAGAGCCAGTGTGTGCAATCTAATTTGAAATGGAACAATATACTTGCCCTGAGTCTTGAATTACTGCTTCAAGTGGTCTCATTAGCTGACACCTATCTAACCCTTTATCTTCAAGTTAACATTAGAACCCTTTTCTGTAATAAGTATATTCATATTCAAATTGATAAATGCTTAAGGATTTTTTCAGCTTTCTGTATTGTTGGTGTTTCTATAGATTATGTTGACAAAAGAGAAAAAAAAAGCTTTAAAAAATCTTAGAAGCTCCTAGAGAAATTATGATTATAGTTTTTTTGGAGGAAATGTGCAAAATAAACATGGAACATCTTGCCATACCAGCAAGCAAAGAGGCTTTTGGGCATTACCAGGGTTTTTCTTTGTTTTGTTTTTAACTTTTTATATCAGACTGGAGTATAGCCAATTAACAAAATGCTGTGAAAATTTCAAGTGAATAGCAAAGGGACTCAGCCATACATACACATGTATCCATTCTCTCCCAAACTCCCCTCCCATCCTGGCTGCCACATTAATACTGAGCAGAGTTCCCTGGGCTACAGAGTAGGATCTTGAGGAAACCAGTCAAATGAAGGAAAATCTGAGTGGCAAAATGAGTAACAACTGCAATAAACTGGAACACACCACATCAAACTACATGAGTTTGTAATCTTAAAAATAATTTTCAAAAATTATACTGGTCAATCTAGGAGACAGTTAAAGAAGCAAACCATTATATTGAAAAGAGGGAGACAAAGGTAAATAATTAGGTTTTTTTTAACCTCCATAAGAACTTAATGCTGCTTTCACTAGAAACTAGATATTGTTTATCCCTATACATTTTACTTCTTTCTGTCTTAAAATAACCCTATACTTTCAATTCTAGACATCTTAAAAGCAATAATATGGTAATGGCATTTAACCTGAGCATATGCCCATTAAAGTAGGGAGATGGTAGGGTAAGGAGGAAATCCCTAAATGCTGTGACTTCTTTTTATGAGCTTCTCAAACAGATCAGGCCTCTATAAATTGACTAGGACAGATTTCCAATCATATAAGAGGAAAAAAAAACCTGTAAGGAGGATGTGCTACCAGGGAACTCTGATTAATGAGACAAAAGCAGGGCTGGAGCAAACTTTGCATTGAGTCTGGTAGAACGCTGAGGGTGCCTTGTGAATTTCCTGTGCCCTCAGTACACAGTTATAACACAAGGAAACAAAAAGAAAAAACAAAATCAACTTTCAACACTTTGCTTATTCACGAGGATTTTGCAGCAGAAGATAGTCCCTTAAATATTTTTTGCATGGTCGAGGACAAGAATCCTTTAGCACTATTCAATAAAAACCTTATGAAAGATAGAAATATTCTTTATCTGCGCTAATGACTGACCATATTAAACACAGCTAGTGGAAATGGGGAAGTAAACACTTTCCTGTATTTCAGTTTAAATACTCCCATGAGGACAGTGGGTGCCCCATTGTCCAACTGAGACTATAGCTCCATTTTTCAACAGCTCTGGACAGCACAGCTATAAACAACGCCTGGGTTGTATGGGCTGTAAACTGAAACAATAAGGCAGGACTCCTGGGTCCATGTCAACCTTGGCTCCCAAATAATTAGACCCTAAGGATTCACTCTGTTAGACAAGGCAACCCACCCAACCTCTGGGTCACTCACTCCCCCATCCCTGACCCTCACCCCGCCAAAACAATTGTTACAGTGTTTCAAACTAATTCATATAATGTGTAATATCAAAAAATGGTCAGGTGTATAACTGAAAAAAGGTCCAAATAGAAACACTGTAGTTAAAAGCAAAATAAAACAGCTATTTCATGTCACAGCTTTAAGTGCTGCATTCCCCACTACTAGAAGATCCCTGTTTGGGATGTAACAGAAATGGGAACTCAGGACAGCAAAGACACATCACATTTCATAGATGGGGAAGGCAAGGATACTTCTACACGTTCATATAAAGTCATATGCATAATGCTTATGAAATGGCCACATTCACTTAATTAATGAGGGATATGGAAAATGTATTCTTAAATACATGCAGCACCAAAAGCCTCATTTCAACTATAGAAAACAGCGCTGAGATTTTAAAAGGGCAATAGAACAATGTCATTAAACACACCCAATATACCTCTGAATCTAAATATAAAGAACTATTTTTATAAAATAAACTCAACTCAAATTATACTCTTTCACATCACAGCACACCATGTCATAATTCTATTTTGCCCCAAACATGTATTCACGACAATGAACTGGGGAAAAAAAGAAAAACCTCAAGAAGGTTTACGAGATATTATGTACAAATACATAGTAATAACTCCATCATCTCATTTTTGGCTTAGACTATGACTTAGTCTGAAGACAGCTGGTAACTGTAAGTACATGATGACTCTGGTGAAATCAACTGGATCATAAGACCTGAAGAGTAAAACAAAGCCTATCAATATGGATACATTAATGACTTTTCATATCTTTAGTTTTGATACACAGAAAAGCCAATGGTCTGAGTGCCTGTAATTTCACTTTTCAAATTACTCCTGGTAGAATCTCTATAAGATTTCAAATAACTTTACATTTGAGGCACACATAAATATTAGTTCCTCTCAAAAACGGCAAAATGACATTATTAACTTTGATAGTTTCTTTCTCCTTCAGGAAATAAAAATGAAGTATGCCACAAGAAATGAACAGATAGAGAAGGGGAAAACAAGAAACCTCATCTCCCTATCTATTTTTTTTCCTTACAAATAGAAATATAATTCTGATTTGAAAAGTAGGATAGCTTTAGGAAAAGCATCTCATGTCTTTAAATGATTCTTGCATGAGATAACTTCTATCTAGTTTTATACAACACTAGTGAAAACCTGCAATGGGAAAGTTAAAATACAAGTCTATTCAATATGCTGCTGGAGTCTGGTATTTGTTCCATTCTTCCTAAAATATGCTTTAAAACTGAGAAATAGATCAATCTTAGGTATAGACAGATATGTAACCAAGTCACTTCTTACCCAAAAAACATAACACAGATTATATTAATTACTTCAATCTTTCGTTGACACTGTTGTTGTCTAGTGGCTAAGTTGTGTTTGACTCTTTGCAACCCCATGGACTGCAGGCTGCCAGGATCCTCTGTCCACGGGATCTGCCAGCAAGAATGCTGGAGTAGGTTGCCATTTCCTTCTCCAGGGGATCTCCCTAACCCAGGAATCGAACCCACATCTCCCTGCATTGACAGATTCTTTACCTCTGAGCCATCAGGGAAACACTTTAATCTTTGGGTATCGCTAAATGGATGTGAAACCATCATTGCTAACTCTTTTTATTATATTAAAAAACAAGAGAGTATCTTTTTTAATGCATCAAAGTAATTTCTGTTTACAATATATCTTGCTTTTAAAATACATTACAAGTAATAAAGTTTTAGCTATTATGTCCATTTGTTTTATTTATATCAATACATAGTAAAAATCCAGCAGTACATGACAATTGTTTTACTTACTATGAAAAGTAAATATTAAAACGAATTTTGTGGAGAATTTACCACTCCCTTTAGCAATCATTGGGATTCCCTAGTGGCTCAGATGGTAAAGAATCTGCCTGCAATGTGGGAGACTCGTGTTTGGTCCCTGGGTTGGGAACATTCCCTGGAGAAGGGATTGGCAATCCACTCCAGTATCCTTCCCTGGAGAATACCATGGACAGAGAAGCCTGGCAAGCTGCAAGTCCATGGGGCCGCAGAGAGTTGGACACGACTGAGTGTTAATACTTTAGCGATGATTACTTTTTTACTTAGGATTATTTTTAAGACAAATAGTCTTTTAATAACAGTATTTAATAGCTTTTAAACACTTCATTACTAGAGCTCAAACTAATTCCCCCACTCACAGGTGTTTACATCAATCATTTCATCTTCGGAATGATCACAGTCCTGGACCAATCACTCTCAACTAAAGATGATTTTTCCCCTTCTCCGGGGACAACAAGCAAAGTCTGGAGACATTTTTTGTTGTCACAACACAAGGAGAGTGATAATAGCATTTAAGGGGAAGGGCCCAGGGATGATGGTGAATACCCTACAGCCCACAAGACCGCTTTCCACACCAAAGAATTATCTGGACCAAAATGTCAGTAGTGCCACAGATGGGAAACAACGTCCTAGAAGAGTTCATTAATGCTGAAGAAAACATTTACATTAAAAATGAGAATCCTCAAGGCCTGTGTCTAGAATATTACTTCCTAAATCTAGTATACTACTTTCTACATCCACCAATTTTAGGTGTATCTAGTATAGCTTGAGTGCATAAATTCAGAGCCAATTTAAATTTCTGGGCACAGAAGTCAAAACACTATGGATGGCTCCTAAATTTCCCTTTCTGTCCTAAGTTATAACTGCAGTTGGCTTGCCTTATGGGAAGGTCAATTCACAGACTTAGATGACATAAATATTGTCACCAATGAAAAGGATGGATCTGTTAAATGGGGCAGGGATTGCACTGATGTCTGTCAGTGAATAGCTGTGGTTCCCATTTTTCATGATGGGAGCTTAGCTCCTCTCTGAGGGAACATTCCCAGGATAGAAACATCCAGTTCCAAGGAATGTTCTTTCACGTCACTGCCAGCAACAAAGACATATAGTAGAATTGTGAGAGGCCATCATGAATGGCTGCGGAATATGAAATTAAAGCATCTTCTCTTCATTTCCTTGCTCTGTCCTTATGACTTACTGTGTGTGTGTGTGTGCGTGTGTGTGTGTGTGCACGCACATGTGCATCTTAGTTGCTCAGTTGTGTCTGACTCTTTGCAACCCCATGGACTGTAGCCTGCCAGGCTCCTCTGTCCATGGGGTTTTCTAGGCAAGAACACTGGAGTGGGTAGCCATTCCTTTCTCCAGGGGATTTTCCCAACCCAGGGATCGAACCCATGTCTCCCACCTTGCAGGTGGATTCTTTAACATCTGAGCCACTAGCAAGCCCAGACATATCCCATGTCTCTGTGGAAATCTATGAATACCACATATAGGAGAGGAGTTAAGCTCTGTGTGAAGAAACCAAATAAATGATGATTAACCAAATAGAAACATAACCTAAAGAAAGGGTAAAGAGGACCAATATCAATCATACACATACATTATACACTCTCCTCCTCTCCCACCCAGAACATTTATTTTCTGTTATGTTGTACTCTTCTTTATTGCTAGTGCCTTATTCACATCTACTTTTCTCCATAATGAAACCAAAGATTAACAAAAATCAAAAACTTTATACATTATCTTGGGCAACCTCCTCCTGTAGCAGACAAAAAAGTGAAAGGACATAATGAAATTCATAACCTCTGGACACACATCTGGTTAGTCTCAGAGAGGGTTTAGGATCCAAACTAATCTTCTTTCCTGTACAGCATTCTGCTTGTTTCATCTCTGACTTACTATAATGCTAGCTTAGACGAAGTGAAGTGAAGTGAAAGTTGCTCAGTTGTGTCCAACTCTTTGCAATCCCATGAACTACATATTCCATGGAATTATCCAGGCCAGAACACTGGAGTGGGTTGACATTTTCTTAACCATACGACCTTCCCAACTCAGGGATCAAACCCAAGTCTCCGGCACTGCAGGCAGATTCTTTACCAGCTGAGCCACAAGGGAAGCCCAGTTTAGATGAGGTCATGATTAATTATAAAATGAGCAACACAAAGAAAAGTACTCCTCTTCAACTGGCAGAGAAACAATCTAAGATTGGCCCCAATGAAGGAGGAAGAGAACCTTAAAAGTTGGGTACAGGAAGGAATGATGAGAGGAGCTCACTGAATAAAATATTTTAGAGTCGTCATCATCTTAAATGCATAAATAATGCACAAAAGAAAATTTATCCCATGAGTCAAAAATCCTTTCAAAAAACAGTCTTTAACTTCAGATCAGATCAGATCAGTTGCTCAGTCGTGTCTGACTCTTTGCGACCCCATGAATCGCAGCACGCCAGGCCTCCCTGTCTACCACCAACTCCCGGAGTTCACTGAGACTCACATCCATCAAGTCAGTGATGCCATCCAGCCATCTCATCCTCTGTCATCCCCTTCTCCTCCTGCCCCCAATGCCTCCCAGCATCAGAGTCTTTTCCAATGAGTCAACTCTTCGCATGAGGTGGCCAAAGTCCTGGAGTTTCAGCTTTAGCATCATTCCTTCCCAAGAAATCCCAGGGCTGATCTCCTTCAGAATGCACTGGTTGGATCTCCTTGCAGTCCAAGGGACTCTCAAGAGTCTTCTCCAACACCACAGTTCAAAAGCATCAATTCTTCGGTGCTCAGCCTTCTTCACAGTCCAAATCTCACATCCATACATGACCACAGGAAAAACCATAGCCTTGACTAGATGGACCTTTGTTGGCAAAGTAATGTCTCTGCTTTTGAATATGCTATCTAGGTTGGTCATAACTTTCCTTTCAAGGAGTAAGCATCTTTTAATTTCATGGCTGCAGTCACCATCTGCAGTGATTGTGGAGCCCAGAAAAATAAAGTCTGACACTGTTTCCACTGTTTCCCCATCTATTTCCCATGAAGTGGTGGGACCAGATGCCATGATCTTCGTTTTCTGAATGTTGAGCTTTAAGCCAACTTTTTCACTCTCCACTTTCACCTTCATCAAGAAGCTTTTGAGTTCCTCTTGACTTTCTGCCATAAGGGTGGTGTCATCTGCATATCTGAGGTTATTGATAGTTCTCCCTGCAATCTTGATTCCAGCTTGTGTTTCTTCCAGTCCAGCGTTTCTCATGATGTACTCTGCATAGAAGTTAAATAAACAGGGTGACAATATACAGCCTTGACGAACTCCTTTTCCTATTTGGAACCAGTCTGTTGTTCCATGTCCAGTTCTAACTGTTGCTTCCTGACCTGCATACAAACTTCTCAAGAGGCAGATCAGGTGCTCTGGTATTCCCATCTCTTGAAGAATTTTCCACAGTTTATTGTGATCCACATAGTCAAAAGCTTTGGCATAGTCAATAAAGCAGAAATAGATGTTTTTCTGGAACTCTCTTGCTTTTTCTATGATCCAGCGGATGTTGGTATGTACTTGGGGCTTCCCTGGTGGCTCAGTCAGTAAAGAATCTGTCTGTAATGCAGGAGACCTGGGTTTGATCCCTGGATGAGGGCATGACAACCCACTACAGGATTCCTCCCTAGAGAATCCCCATGAACAGAGGAGCCTGGCAAGCTACAGTCCATGGGATCTCAAAGAGTTGGACACAACTGAGTGACTTTCACACACACACACACACACATACATACACACACATGTTAGGTACTTGAGTATCTTAGAGTCAACGAGTTTACAGGTGTTCTTAGAAGTAGAAATGATTAACCAAAAATAGATTAGATTTTTAAAAAACTTTCACATGATATTAACAATAATAGAATTAATAACATCAAACACACATTTATAACACCTTGAGACATATTTATTTTGTATATTGTCATCAAGTTCTTTTTCTTACGGAGTTTTTTTTCTCTTTCATTTAAATTTTAGCAGGATTACATGTTGACTAATTTGGAGTAGGTAGTAATGCATTAGGTGGTGAATTCACAGAGATATACGGGGCAGTTATCCAGGTGGAAAGATGCCAGCCAGAGCGTACTTTATTATAAAGTTGCTCAGGGCAAAACGGCCATATTGAAAGAAGAAATGAAGACACACAATGGTTATTTTTCAAAAGCAGTGGCATTATAAAGTGATTTGATAACAAAGTACGAAAATTTCCTGCAGCAATAAAAGCACTATGCATTTCCCATACCAAAATGTGTCAGTCTAGGAAGGAAAAAATATTTTTTTTTCCCACAGCTACTGTTTCATAAACTATATTTGAGATTTCTGGAAAAAGATGTTGCAAAATACTGTCATTTTTATAACATGTCTATAAAATACTCAAACTACACAGTAAAATACAGATTATCTAAAAAAGGAGTTTAAAGTCTTTAAAAGACTACTTGCAACAAAGATGTAGTAACTTTCTAAATACCATACTTCCTAGATACTGACTGAATCTTATTTGAATGACCCATTGGACTAAAACAAAAGGAAATGCAAAATAAGAGCATCAATTAAATTTCTCAGCTGGATCTAGGCATCATCCTAGAACCTTTCAAAAACACAGACATCTACATTTTTAAGTAAAGGAGTACCCAGGCACTACCATAGTAGAGCAAGCACGAGTTGGGAATGTGAGCAGGTGTGTGAGAGTGGTGTAGTGTGTGGGGGGGGATCCCTAATTTTTATTTTGTGAAGGATGGAGTCCCAAATTAAAATGTCAACAATTTAGGAATTTCTTCACATTTGCAGTATGCTCAATAGCACTTCCATCACAAACTGAATACATGGGCCCTTGCTTTTATTACGTTTCCTTTAATATTTTTTAAAAGAGAAGGAAATGGCAAGCCACTCCAGTATTCTTGCCTGGAGAATCCCATGGACAAACGAGCCTGGTGAGCTACAGTCCATGGGGTCGCACAGAGTCAGACATGACTGAGCGACTTACACACACACACTATTTTTTAAGCATAGATTTAAATATGATGCTTTATCATATTACATTATAAAACCATTTTTGAAAGCTACGCTTTTAGAAATTTTGATCATTTCCTCCACAGATATTGTTACTAGAGTCAACACTCTTCATAGCATAAATCTTCATCACTTAAACCTTTAGATGGGTGAATACACACTGTACAAAAACATGGTGTACACAGGCCGTACATACATAGAGCACATGTTCAAAACTACATAAAAATATATATTCATATACGTTCCCATTATACTAATGAAGTATAAATATTGCTAAAAAAACCACAATTAATAACTTGTAAAATGAGACAGTTTTCATTCCAATCCCAAAGAAAGGTAATGCCAAAGAGTGTTCAAACTACCAAACTGTGCCACTAATCTCACGCACTAGCAAAGTAATGCTCAAAATTCTCCAAGCCAGGCTTCAACCATACATGAACCGTGAACTTCTAGATGTTCAAGCTGGATTTAGAAAAGGCAGAGGAATCAGAGATCAAATTGCCAACATCTGTTGGATCATCGAAAAAGCAAGAGAGTTCCAGAAAAACATCTACTTTTGCTAAAGCCTTTGACTGTGTGAATCACAACAAACTGTGGAAATTTCTGAAAGAGATGGGAATACCAGATGACCTGACATGCCTCCAGAGAAATCTGTATGCAGGTAAAGAAGTAACAGTTAGAACTGCACATGGAACAACAGATTGGTAGCAAATTGGGAAAGGAGTACGTCAAGGCTGTATACTGTCACCCTGTTTATTTAACTTATATGCAGAGTACATCATGCAAGACGCCGAGCTGGATGAAGCACAAGCTGGAATCAAGATTGCCGGGAGAAATACCAATAACCTCAGATATGCAGAGGACACCACCCTTATGGCAGAAAGTGAAGCAGCACTGAAGAGCCTCTTGATGAAAGTGAAAGAGGAGTGTGAAAAAGTTGGCTTAGAACTCAACATTCAGAAAACTAAGACCACGGCATCCAGTCACATCATTTCATGGCAAATAGATGGGGAAACAATGGAAACAGTGACAGACTTTATTTTGGGAGGCTCCAAAGTCACTGCAGATGGTGACTGCAGCAATGAAATGAAAAGACACTTGCTGCTTGGAAGAAAAGTTATGACCAACCTAGACATTGAGGACATTGTATGAAAATCTCAAACAACAATAATCTCTTTTCTCCTCTGTGTATTACATCATGTTGACATCACCTGTCACATGGTGACTTTAATATGTGGTGTTTACAGCAAGTGTTTGATTCTAGAAGAGGCCTTGTGGATGAAAAGCAAATTGCCTATCAGTAAAAGCTTTCTGTTTCATCTACTGTCACATGAAATACATGTGAAAAATATCAACACTGCAAATTATCTAGGGCAGTGAAACTCCAGTGATTGGTGTGGCCTAGGAAAAAAATTATAGAACTTCTGTGTCTGCATATTTTCATCTCATTTTCAGTTCAGATCAGTCGCTCAGTCATGTCCGATTCTTTGCAACCCCATGGACTGCAGGACACCAAGCTTCCCTGTCCATCACCAACTCCCAGAGCTTACTCAAACTCATGTCCATCAAGTCAGTGCTGCCATCCAACAATCTCATCCTCTGTCATCCCCTTATCCTCCCACCTTCAATCTTTCCCAGCATCAGGGTCTTTTCAAATGAGTCAATTCTTCACATCAGGTGGCCAAAATATGGAGTTTCAGCTTCAGCATCAGTCCTTACAATGAATATTCAGGACTGATCTCCTTTAGATGGACTGGTTGGATCTTCTTGCAGTCCAAGGGACTCTCAAGAGTACTATCCAACACCACAGTTCAAATGCATCAATTTTTTGGCATACATGACCACTGGAAAAACCATAGCTTTGACTCAGTTCAGTTCAGTCTCTCAGTCGTGTCCGATTCTTTGTGATCCCGTGAACTGCCACACGCCAGGCTTCCCTGTCCATCATCAACTCCCAGAGTCCACCCAAACCCATGTCCATTGAGTCGGTGATGCCATCCAACCATCTCATCCTGTCGTCCCCTTCTCCTCCTGCCCTCAATCTTTCCCAGCATCAGGGTCTTTTCCAATGAGTCAGCTCTTCGCATCAGGTGGCCAAAGTACTGGAGTTTCAGCTTCAACATCAGTCCTTCCAATGAAGGACTTCCAATGAACACCCAATGATCTCTTTTAGGATGGACTTGTTGGATCTCCTTGCAGTCCACGGGACTCTCAAGAGTCTTCTCCAACACCACAGTTCAAAAGCATCAATTCTTCGGCACTCAGCTTTCTTTATAGTCCAACTCTCACATCCATACATGACCACTGGAAAAACCATAGCCTTGACTAGATGGGCCTTTGTTGGCAAAATAATGTCTCTGTTTTTTAATATGCTGTGGTTGGTCATAACTTTTCTTCCAAGCAGTAAGCGTCTTTTCATTTCATGGCTGCAGTCGCCATCTGAAATGATTTTGGAGCCCCAAAAAATAAAGTCTGTCACTGTTTTCATTGTTTCCCCATCTATTTGCCATGAAGTGATGGGACCAGATGGCCTGATCTTAGTTTTCTAAATGTTGAGTTTTAAGCCAACTTTTTCACACTCCTCTTTCACTTTCATCAAGAGGCTCTTTAGTTCTTCACTTTCTGCCATTAAGGGTGGTGTCATCTGCATAGCTGAGGTTCTTGATACTCCTCCTGGCAATCTTGATTGCAGGTTTTGCTTCATCTAGCCTGGCGTTTCTCATGCTGCACTCTGCATATAAGTTAAACAAGCAGGGTGACAATATACAACCTTGACATACTCCTTTCCCAATTTGGCACCAGTCTGTTCCATGTTCAGTTCTAACTGTTGCTTCCTGACCTGCATACAGGTTTCTCAAGAGGCAGGTCAGGTGGTCTGGTATTCCCGTCTCTTTCAGAATTTTCTACAGTTTGTTGTGATTCACACAGACAAAGGCTTTGGCGTAGTTAGTAAAGCAGAAGTAGATGTTTTTCTGGAACTCTCTTGCTTTTTCGATGATCCAGCGGATGTTGGCAATTTGATCTCTGGTTCCTTTGCCTTTTCTAAATCCAGCATGAACATCTGCAAGTTCAAATTTCACATACGGTTGAAGCCTGGCTTGGAGAATTTTGAACATTACTTTGCTAGCATGTAAGATAAGTTGAAAACTACCAGTATTTCACATCTATCTTTAAAACACATCATAGAGCACTGTAGTCTGTTGTATGGATGGTGTAGAAGGTGACCCCAAAATGCCACCTTCCTAAAACCATATCAAGTGGGGAACCTATCCCTCACTTGTCAGCCTCATCCCTTGATTTGACCAGCAGAACATGGAAGAAACAGCATTGTGTACATTCTGACCCTGAGTCTAAAGGAGCCGTAGAACCTTAAAGAAGCAGCTTTGCATGCTCTCATCCACTTGGTGATCTTGAGTCTCCTCTCACCATCAACCTAAGCTAGCCTGCCAGAGGATAGGGAATAGAGATAAGACACCCATCTGAGCTGTTAGACAAGTCATCCTCCACAGGACATGGCAACAGATCAGACTCATGAGCAAGCCCAGTAAGGATGAGCCTGGTATGGCCCACAGCAGCAGAACCAACTAATTGAACCCAGTTCAAACTGACAACCTACAGCACTATGAAACAAATATATAGATATTGAATTAAGCTACTAATTTGCAGGATGGTTTGTATACAGGAAAAGCTTATGACCCAAAGGATTATAAATTTTTCTCACCCACTGTCAAAGATTTTCTTTAATGTATTTTCTTCAGTATTTTACCACACTTTATATACAGGCAGGCAAATTGGCTTCTTTTAGCTGCAACTGATTTATTTTGGTCCTCTTCTGAGAGTAATCACTAATAAAATCACTGTCATGAGATTTCAGAATTTTTAAGTAGTATATTGTTCTGTGATTTAGGACAATTAGTAAGTTGGAACTATGCATGCCTCTCCTCTCTGTTCCTTCTTTCAATCATAAATATCCTGCCACACAGATCGGAGGGAGCAAACTGTTTTAAAATGCCTTTAACCATTGGCTAAAACCACACAGCGTGATGTTCCTTCTCGGTGATATAACTGAAGTGACTTATGTGTCTCAGATCTCAACTGATCTCGCCACTGTACTGACAAGTAGTGTTTAGTATCATTTTATCCCTACAGATGCTAGTTTCCTTACACAGTTTCTGCCCAGGGATAAAGCCCGCAATTTCAGTTAGGTTAACCATCTAAAAGAAGTTGGCATTCTGAACAGTGTTTGTTCCTTGGACCACTTTCTGACAGCACACTGGATGTGTCTGTCTTTGGATAGGAAGTAGCTGACGTTACAAATTACTAGAACGTGTGAAAAATGAGGAGACGATGAATACTAAAATTAATAAGTGAATTTATCAAGGCTGCTGAATACTTGATCAATATCAAAAAATATCAAAATTGTTCTTTTTTTTTAGAGGAATAAATGTGAAGAGATTACCTGTTTAAGATAATCATACTAGTTACTTATTAAAAGACTTATTAGAAAGCCACAGAAATTAAGACCATGAAGTATTGGCTCAGGGAAAAAGGGACAAGTGAAGCAGAATAATAACTCTAGAAACACATCCACGGGCATTCAGACACCTGATTTATAAACAACTGTGTCCTTGTTATGCAGTGGAAAAGAATAATCGTTTCAGTTCATAGAACTGAGTCAAGGGATATCTATATGAATAATAATATATTCTGACCCCTACCTCACATTATACACAAAATCAACTCCATATAGATTAGAAACCTAAATGTGAAAAATAAACAGTGATTCTTATGGAAAATAACACAGAAAATGCTTTTGCAGCCTTGGAATAGGCAAAAATTCCTGAAACAAGGCAAAGTCATAACAATAAAAATTAATGAGTTGGAATTAAATAAAATTAAAGATGTGTGTTCATCCACAGGCATTATTAGAAAAGGTCATTCCACAGAATGGAAGAAGGTATTTGCAAAACACATCCACCTCAGGTCTGATACTATCTATTCACTTCTCATTGTGTTATCTATCTTTTGTGGGGAAAAGGTGGAGGCAAAAGCCTCCATCCAACAGGCAATTGACAAAGAAAATTGTCAAATGGCCACTGAACATACAAAAAGATGCTCAACAGTGTTAGTCATGGCAGTAACACAAATTTATATCATGATGAGAAACCACAATACACTCACCATAATATTTAAAGTTAAAAATTGAATAATACATGTTGGTAAGGTGGTGGAACAAATGAACACTCATAAACTGTTGATGGTGTGCAAGCTAGTAAAAAGTGAAAAGTGTTTTGTAGCACTTAATAAAGCTAAATATACACCAACCCTATCATCCAGCAGTTTCATTCATTTTCATTCATAACTTATATGCTCAACACTAACATAATTGTTACTCTAAAAAGTGATATAAGCTATAAATAGCCTATTGCTCAACAGTGGCATGAATAAATAAATTGTGGTATAGTCATAAAATCACATACTTGATTAGAGCAATGAAAAATTTTTAAATTCTTCTGAGAAAACTTAAGATACTTTTTATAAAAATCTGTTTATCAGTATGTACTTTACCTTACTTACCCCCAATCATTCTGAAGAAAATAGGAGGAATTTGTCATTAAAAACAGCACAAATTAAACTTACACGCAAATTATAGTTGAGCTCAAATTCTCTTGGAAACACACAGAAGACAGGAATAGCAAGCGATCAGCCCAAAGCACTGAGAATTTAAGCCATGATTTTCAGTAACTGAGATCAGATATGGCCTTCAGTTCTCAAAGAAAGTAGTGGTCCTGAAACATGATGAAGGAATCCATGTGGAGAAAGAAGAATGGCTCCTGGGTCCAGGAGAGACAATATAGTCCAAAGAAAGTACAGACACAGTCAAGGGACCAGAGTTCTGGATGTGCTGCAGTCCTCACTTTCATATTCAGCTTGGGCAAATCATTCTTGCTCTCTGCCTCAATTTCCTTAGCTTCTCTATTTTATAGCCTACATCACCAGCAATATATCATCAAATGTATTTATTATGTTGATTACTTACTGTCCTCATCTTCAGTAGCAGCCACATGGATAAGGTTTTTAAAACCTAGCTAACTATTCACAACTTACATGAAAATATATATGTGAGATATGTATAGGGTAAGTTTATTTCACAAGAAACATCAAAAAGTGCAGGGAACCCAACTGCAGCTTTTCCAGGCTCACTGGTGATGGTGGCCGAAGTGACTCGGGTAGAGGCACTGTCTCTTCGTGGGGTAGCTGTACTGACTCTCTTCTTTGAGGCGCACAGCACTGAGCTACTCAAGAGTAGGTTTCACAAAGCCCTAGTCCCTGGGGTCCCTGATTCCCAGGGAATATCAGATGCGACTGAGAAATTGAGCACGCACACAAAGTGGTACGCTTATTAAAAGAGGGAGGCCTCAGAGGAAGGAGATATGTATACACACATACATATATGTATTCACGCTGATTCATGTTGTGATTGATGTATGGCAGAGACCACCACAACACTGCAAAATTACTGTCCAAACATCAATCTTACTCTGTGTGTAGGTCCTCCCAAAGCATGTACGTATCAATAGGTAAAAGGAAGTAATAATCTTCAACTAATGACCTGATTTCAGAGCACATTCTTTCTTTTCCTTCTATGTAACAGGAAGAAACTTGTTTAATGATAAAGTCAATTTGTTTAATGATAAACTCAATGAGGACTCTGTAAACAAATATTTATTCAACATCAACTCTTTCTATCTGACATCCTGCTAATACATGTCAGACATGAAGAAGATTAGACGAGGGCAACAGCTCTAAGAAATGTGCTGTGTGTTTGGAAACACAGGAATATGAAAATGAGAAGAGCATGATGTGTTAACCACCAAATAAATGGTTTGAATAATAAATATCCATGTATGCTTAGAAAACAAAACTGTGCTTCTTTCAGAGATGTGGATGGACCTAAAGACTGTCATACAGACTGAAGTAAGTCAGAAAGAGAAGAACAAACATCGTATATAACATATGTAAGTGGAAGATGTATCTGCAGAGCAGAAACAGAGACACAGATGTAGAGAACAAACATATGGATACTAAGGGGAGAAGGGGAGATGGGATGGACTGTGAGACAGGGACTGACATATATACACTACTATGTATAAAATAGATAATCAATGAGAATCAACTGTATAGCACAAGGGAATTCTGCTCAGCGTTCTGTGGTGACCTAAGGAAATGCGGGGAAGAGGGATGTGTGTGTGTGTATATAACTGATTCACTTTGCTTTACAGCAGAAACACAGCATAGTAAAACAACTGTACTCCAACTAAAAGAAAAATATTCAGAGGTGGATATATTCAAAATATTTTCAGGAACCAATAAATTGGCCATTGCATAGTTTTGGTATGACAAGGATTTGACATACAGGTAAAGCGAGTTTGTGGTGGGCCTTTAAGGCAAGCTGAGTTGATCTGCGGGGCAGTAAACCTCAACCATCAGCAGAAAAAGTAGAGATAAAGTTGGAGTTATTATCCCTCAAAGTGCACATATAAACCTCAAATGTCTGAAAGGGAGAAAGGACTCTGCTGACAGCAAAGACCTCTTTTTGGATATTAGTGAACGAGGTAATAGTAAATCATAATACACTGTATTCACAAACTACTTATACAAGTAACCCCATGGCCGTGATAATAGAATCTCAATTTTGTCCTAAATGACATTACACAGTTCTGACTTCCTTGGGAACGATATCCATATAGAACACATGATATCCATTTTACAGTTTGAAATCTTGATCCCACAGAAGCAGTCGAGTGCTTGGGTTCAGCGGGTGTTACTTTCCTCACTTTGTCATTATCTTATTTCAAGAAGGCTCTGGAGACAATCCCTGACATCTCCATGCTTCGACTTCCATCTGTGTGAAATGAAATAATGACTGCCTCCTCCCTACCTCATCAAAATCAGTGAGCAACAAACGCACATTAAAATCAGGGATGCAGGAAGGATTAAAAGGAAAAAAGCTTCTGTCCATTGTCATTAAAAAACAAAACAAAGTTTGGCCAGCCTAACTTATCTTGGGGTTCCATGAGGTAATTAAGCCCTACAGAATATAATCTGAGTGATTCTTTTTTCAATTCTCCCAAGGATGTTATAAAGCTGGTACCATTGTAGATGCACAGGCCAGAAGTTAACTCATTACACACAATAAATGCGTTAGATCATTAGCACTGAATTTTCTTGTGAACTCAGGATGAAAAGAGCTGACACTGTATGTGATACACAAGTTAGGCTAAAGTATTTGATGTCATATATTTTTTTTTTTTAAAAAGCTCTATGTTTGCTGCCCTATAGATTCAAAGCCTCCCCATATTCTAAAGAAAAATAAAATAGTCTGGAGTAATGCTAAAATGAATGGCCCATAAGTTTGGAGATGTTACATACAAGGAACAGAAGAGTAAATGCTGTCATACCTTACCATTTATAAAACATTTTTTGAAGAGAATTTGTGACTTAACACCTAATATTTGTGTGGCTCATTTAAAATTCTACAAAACATGCTTCTGAAAGACAAACATTCTTCTTCCTGTTTTAAAGATGAGGGCAATGAGACCAAGGAAAAATAACCTCCCTAATACCTAAAGCTGATGTGAAGCAGAGGTTCAATTTCAAGTAAGATTAATTTGAAGAGAAAGTAGTTCCTTTTACAGCCATTTTACAAAAACTCCTCAAAATAGGATTTATCTTCATGGGCAGATGAGACAATAAGTTCAGAGGAGTAACCAGTGTCTGGTCCCAAAGCTCAGTGCTAGCAAGTTTCTGACTATGAATCTTATGTAACCTTCAAAGCCATGGTTAGGATAAAAAAAAAAAAAAAAAAAAACAGTACTTCAAAAATGGCTTCTCTGGGTTGAAGTGTGTTCTTGCAAAAATTTGTAACATTAAAACCTAATCTCTAGAATTTCAGAATGTGACCTAATTTGTAGATGGCATTTTTACAGAAGTTATTAGGTGAGTTCTAATTCAACATAACTGGCATCCTTTTAAGAAGAGGAAATGTGGATACAGATACACTCAGAGGGAAGACAATGTGCAGACAGAGAGATGACCAGCTCCGAGCTGAGGAGAGAGAGGCCCGGGGCAGATCCTGCCTCACAGCCCACACAAGGAACCAGCTCTACTGACACTTTGGACTTCCAGCCTCCAGATCATTGAGACAATTAATTTCTATTGTTTAAGCCACCTGCTATGTGGTACTTTGTCTGTGGTAACCCTAGAAAACTGACCAAACCAAAACTAAACATTTATTGGTTGAAAATTCAAAAACCAGATAGGTACAAAATGAATTCTTCTGTAAATTTGGTTCCGAGGCTACCAAAGCTTAAAATTGCACTAAGTCTTTTTAGAACACTTTATCTAAGGCAATAACATAAAATATATTGTTTTGGTTTTAAAAAAATAGATCTGTACTTTTGTAAAAATAAAAATAAACTACATTTAACCCTAGATTATAGGATTACGTACCTTAAAGTATTCACTTTATGGTGAATTCTAATATACATGTTTTATAGTGATAGTCTGATTCTTTAAAAATTATAATTACACATCATAAAAACTGGAAAAGATCACTTTTCATTCCAATCCCAAAGAAAGGCAATGCCAAAGAATGTTCAAACTACCACACAATTGCACTCAGCTCACAGACAAGCCAAGTAGTGCTCAAAATTCTCCAAGCTAGGTTTCAACAGTTCATGAACCGAGAACTTCCAGATGTTCAAGAGGGATTTAGAAAAGGCAGAGGAAACAGAGATCAAATTTTGCCAACATCCGTTGGATCACAGAAAAAGCAAGAGAATTACAGAAAAACATCTATTCTGCTTCACTGACTGCACTAAAGCCTTTGATTGTGTGAATCACAACAAACTGCAGAAAATTCTTAAAGAGATGGGAATACTAGACCACCTGACCTGCCTCCTGAGAAATCTGTATGAAAGTCAAGAAGCAATAGTTAGAACTAGATATGGAACAATGAACTGACTCAAAATTGGGAAAAGAGTACATCGAGGCTGTATATTGTCACCCTGCATATTTAAATTATATGCAAAATCCATCATGAGAAATCTCAGGCTGGATGAAGCACAAGCTGGAATCAAGATTGCCGGGAGAACTATCAATATCCTCAGATATGCAGAGACACTACCATTATGGCAGAAAGCAATGAGGAAATAAAGAACCTTTTGATGAAAGTGAAAGAGGAGACTGAAAAAGCTGGCTTAAAAATCAACATTTAAAAAACTAAGGTCATGGCATCCGGTCCCATCACTTCATGGCAAATAGATGGGGAAATAATGGAAACAGTGGCAGACTTTATTTTCTTGGAATCCAAAATCATTGCAGATGGCAACTGCAGTCATAAAATTAAAAGACACTTGCTCCTTGGAAGAAAAGCTATGACAAAACTAGACAGCGTATTAAAAAGCAGAGACATTACTCTGCCAACAACGGTGTGTATTGTCAAAGCTATGGTTTTTCCAATAGTCATGTATGGATGTGAGAGTTGGACAATGAATAAACCTGAATGCCAAAGAATTGATGCTTTTGAACTGTGGTATTGGAGAAGACTCTTGAGAGTCCCTTAGACTACAAGGAAATCAAATTAGTCAATCTTAAAGGAAATCAGTCCTGAATATTCATTGGAAGGACTGATGCTGAAGCTCCAATAGTTTGGCCACCTGATTAGAAGAACAGAATCATTAGAAAAGACCCTGAGGCTGGGAAAGCTTGAGAGCAGGAGGAGAAGGGGACGACAGAGGATGAGATGGTTGTATGGCATCACAGACTCGATGGACATGTGTTTGAGCAAGGGCCTGGAGTTGGTGATGGACGGGGAAGCCTGGCTTGCTGCCATCCATGGGATCCCAAACAGTCAGACACAACTGAGCGACTAAACTGAACAGATGTGTAACTACATATATGCAATATTATGGAATGTCTATATATTTAAATTTTAGCAGGCTCTAATTATTTTATTATTCAATACAAAATCAATATATATACTTTGGGAAGTACATTAAACAGGCCTATTTTCCACTTATCTACTTAATCCACAAAGGTAATTCTACATACTGTATCAAGATTTAATACTAGAGGTAATTTATAATTTTAAAACCTAAATCCACTGAACATTCTCCTTATTCCAAGTAATTATATACTCTTTGCAAAAAGATACCATCTTCTAACCTCATTAAATTCTGAGTTCTGTGCTGTCTTTTAATTGATAAGAGCACAATATAATTATTTTACAAGTGAAGATGATGACAAAATGATAATGAATAAGATCTATTTCATTTGATGTCCTTTTGGATGATCTATCCACAGATTGATTAATGGAAGAGACACAGAATAATACCTAATAAATGTTAGGTAATGCAATTATTCAGAAAAATATTTACTTCTGTTTTATTGACTACACTAAAGGCATTGACTGTGTGGATCACAACAAACTGGAAAATTCTTAAAGAGATGGGAATACCAGACCACCTTACCTGCTTCCTGAGAAACCTGTATGCAGGTCAAGAAGCAACAGTTACAAACAGACATGGAACAACAGACTGGTTCAAAATTGGGATAGGATTGTGTCAAGGCCTCATATTATGATTAACAGGCAAAAAAAAAAAGGCAAGAGACACTAGTGGTTAGATAAAGAATAATCTAGTGAAGTATACTGTCAGTGATAAAACTTCAACACGCTATTTTTTCATTATCAGTGACATTTCTTTGTATGACTCTTTTCATAAAGCTATGTTCCACATGATGTTGACAGTGTTTGTAATGACTATGGATGGAGAGGCCAATCAAACCATAGGAGAAAGAAGATTGATCAAGATGGGAGAATAAGAGGGCGTGGAACTCATGTCCCCCATGAACATAAGAAACATACATCTACATGTGGGCCAACCCTCACTGAAAACAAACTGGAAAGTGGCAGCAGGACTTCCATACAACAAAAGCTGTAAGAACTCTACACATGTAATCAGGTAGGAAGGAAAGAAAATGATGGGGTTGAGACCTGTGACCTGGGAAGAGACTCAGAGGAAAAGGAGTTTGCAAGAGTAGACATACGCCCAGGGGTACTGAGGGGCAAGAGCCACAGATTGGGCACCCCAGCCCTGGTCTTATGCGGGTAGTCAAGCCCCACTGTCAGGCTGGAAGACCACTGTATCAACATCTGGTTGTGGGAAGCCTGGGCTCCACTCTGTGTAGTACATAAGCACAGCCTTGCCTCTGAGGCAGGGTGGACAGAGGTCTGCTCTACTGACTACCAGGATTTCACCACCAATTCAGTGCAGCCCAGTCTGATGCAAGTGAAAACACCAGTTTCTCTTATGCCACACTGGTGCAGCACAGGATTTAGGAGCCATGACCAGGGAGGAGATTGCACTGTGTGACGCAGATGGGACCTGGTCCCAGGGCACAGTCTGAAGCTGATGTAGTGGAGGAGGTGGTCAGATTCAAGCAGCACATAGAAGC
This sequence comes from Bos grunniens, assembly GCF_055505025.1. Classification (NCBI taxonomy): domain Eukaryota; kingdom Metazoa; phylum Chordata; class Mammalia; order Artiodactyla; family Bovidae; genus Bos; species Bos grunniens. The sequence continues at coordinate 34,724,088 of NC_141172.1, read as the reverse complement.
AAACCAGCCCTCTGCTGACAGTCACTCCACCACAGCTCACAGTAAATGAGGAGAGTCCATGTGGACCCCTCCTGTCCTGCAGAATGGACCCACAACAAGGCAGGGATGGCAGAAGCCAGGGAAGTGTCTGGCTGGAAGGCACAAAAGGCGACCAGCACCTGAGGCCGTGCATGAACAGAGCAAGTGAAGCAACACTGGCGCCCGCACAGGAAGCACACTGGAGAAAGCTCAGGCCTCTGTCTGCTACTGGCATGAGCTAGAGCCCACACAGCCCATGTCTTTCAGCACTCCCCTGTCTATGAGGTAAAGGAAAAGGGAAAACGCACAATTACAGGGAACAGAGCCAACTCAGCCCCAACACTAAGGGCTTCTGAGCCAGCAATCTGGACCAGACCCTAACCCTAAGAGGGTGACGATGGCCACTGAGCAGCCAGGAAGTCCTGCCTCACACCAGGGTCCAGCTCTTGCCACACCATCTCCAGCCTCACCCCTTACCAAACTGGTAGCTGCCAATATACTGTGAGGAAAGATATGACTTGTGTCCACATCAAATCCAGCTCTCCCTCCAAAGGAGTCTGCTCACACATGAGAACATCCCATCAATACCAAAATAGGTAACCATGACCTAAGTTCACAGAGGGGGAGAAAGTTATGCAAAATGAAAAGACAGAGGGACTGCTCTCAATTGCTAGAGCAATAGGAAAAAAAAGCCTGAAAAAGAAATGATGCAGAAATAAATAATTATGAGATACAGAATTCAAAGCATTGGTAATAAAAAAAAATGTTAGCTAAATTATGGGGAAAAAAGATGTATACAGAGAGAATTTTAACAAGGAACTAGAAAACATAAGAAAGACTGAATCAGAAATGAAGAATTCAATAGCCAAATCTGGAAAACAGAACAATGGAATGCAATATATCAGAAGAGGATAAAAATAATGAAAGCAATGTAAGAGACCACTGGGATAACATTAAGCATACCAACATAACCTTATAGGAATCCTAGAAAGAAGAGAGTGAGAAGGACACTGAAAATGTGTTACAGGACATTATGGCTAAAAATTTCCAAACCCAAAGAAGGAAATATAACAGATATCCAGGTACTGGAAATACACAGGGTACCAAACAAGATCAACTGAAAAAGACCCACATCAAGACATACCATAATTAAAATGGCAGAAGATAAAGAGAATTCTAAAGACAGCAAGAGAGAAATAAAGAGTCACATACAAGGGACCCCCATAAGGCTATCAGTTAATTTCCCTATAGAAACTTTGCAGGCCAGAAGGGACTGGCATGATATATTCAAAGTGCTGAAAGAGAAAAATCTTCCACTTACAACATTGTACCCAGTGAGATTATCACTTTCAAATAGAAAGATAAATAAAGAACTTCTCAGAAACGCAAAATCTAAGAGTTCATCAATATTAAATCTACCTGCAAAGAAGTGTTAAAGGATCTTCTCTAATTGGTAAGTAAGTAAAAATCTATAGAAAGGTAAAGTCTCACTAGGAAAAGCAAACACTAATTCATAGTACAGCCTAGGAATCAACATAGGCAGAACACTCGTTAATAAAATAGTAGCAGTGTATTTTGGATCTGTCTCCTAAGGCAAAGGAAACAAAAGGAAAAATATACAAAAGGGACCTAATTAAATTTAAAAGCTTTTGCACAGCAAAGGAAACTATCCACCAAGCAAAAACACAACCTCCAGGATAGGGGAAAACATTTGCAAATGGTACCATGAGCAACAAGGGGTTAATACTCAAGCCATATAAAGGGGTCTACAACTCAGTATAAGAAGATACAATCAAAATAAGGGCAGAAGACCTGAACAGACATTTTTCCAAAGACACAGAGATGGAACAGGAACATGAAAAGATGCTCAACATCACTAATTATAAGAGAAATGCAAATTAATATAACAATGAGATATCAACTCATATCTGTCAGAATGGCCATCATCAAATGTTTACAAGTAACAAATACCAGTTACTTAGGATATGGGAACCCATGTACAATAACACTGGGGATATAAACTGGTACAGCCACTGTGAAAAACAGTATGAAGTTTCCTCAAAAAGCTAAAAGTAGAACTATCATATTACCCAGCATTTGTGCTCCTGGGTATATATCTGAGAAAAATTGAGATATTCTGGCCATCTGATGCAAAGAGCTGACTCACCTGAAAAGACCCTGAGGCTGGGAAAGTTTGAGGGCAGGAGGAGAAGGGGGCGACAGAGGATGAGATGGTTGGATGGCATCATCAACTCAACAGACATGAGTTTCAGCAAATTCCAGGAGATAGTGAAGGACAGGGAAGCCTGGCTTGCTGCAGTCCATGGGGTAACGAAGAGTCAGACGTGACTGAGTGACAAATCAACAACAATGTGAAACTATATATGTACCCCAGTATTCACAGTAACACTGTTTATAATAACCAAGATATGGAAGCAAACCAAATGTCCATCAATAGACAAACAGACAAAGAAGATACACACACACACACACACACACACACACAGAGGAATACTACTCAGTTAAAAAAAATAAAAGAATGCAATTCTGCCATTTTCAACACCATGAATGTATCTAGAGAAAGATAAGTACTGTGTGTTATCACTTATACCTAGAATATAGAAAATAAAGCAAAAGAATATACATGCAAAACAGAATCACAAATATAGAAAACAAACTAGTGATTACCAGTGAGGAGAGGGGCCAGATAGGAGTGTGGGATAAACAGATACAAATTACTATGTATAAAACAGGTAAGCAACAAAGATGTATTATACAGCACGAGGAAACCATAATCATTATCTTATAATAACTTTTAACAGAGTATAATCTGTAAAAACAGTGAATCACTTAGCTGTACACCTGAAACTCACATAATATTGTAAATCAACTATACTTCAATTTTAAAAAAATAATAATAATTACAGTAGAAATGCTCCTTCATAGGATTTTATAACCCAAAGTCTTTACACAAAAATTGGCAGGTGCAAGATAAGCTGAAAAGAGCTAAGATATACCTTGTAAGGATACACAATCATAAGAACACAGTCACTCACTGCAAAGCTCGTTTACAAAGAAACTTATACAAATAAGTAATAATACTGCTAAAATAATTGTGGTGCAAGGAAAATAAATAAAAAGATAAAGGTTTCCCCCAAAAAATGGAAAAAGGAAAACTAAGGACAAAAAAAAATCTAAAGATAACTAAATTCTGCCACTGTAGTGGAAGAGATGCAGTTACAAAGTTTGAATTTTAAATATATGTGCAAAGTATCCTACGAGTGGGAACATTTTCCTTGCTTCTGTAGTCCCAGATGTGTTATTAACAAAGGAACCATAAAGGGTCAAATAAACCCAGATGTACACCCAGTTGTACAATTTAGATACATGAGAAATGGTATGGAGGGCAAAAAGTAAGAAGAATAAGACTGAAGATTATATCCATTTGTTTTACTGTCCTAAATTATATAAGTTCAAGGGACATCTATGTCTGTCTGTCTGTCTATAATTTATAATAAAACCTTTATAGGAAAGCTTTCCCGACTGAATTATCAGTGTAATTTTCAGTGACAGTTTTTTTGGTATTCCCTAGGATTTTTGGAGAGAAGGCAATGGTACCCCACTCCAGTACTGTTGCCCAGAAAATCCCATGGATGGAGGAGCCTGGTGGGCTGCAGTCCATGGGGTCGCTAAGAGTCAGACATGACTGAGAGACTTCACTTTCACTTTCCACTTTCATGCATTGGAGAAGGAAATGGCAACCCACTCCAGTGTTCTTGCCTGGAGAATCCCAGGGACGGAGAAGCCTGGTAGGCTGCAGTCCATAGGGTCGCACAGAGTCCGACACGACTGAAGCGACTTAGCAGCAGCAGCAGCAGGATTTTTTATCATCTCAAATCTTCATTGAGGCAAGAGAGATTTAGATTTAGCTTTAAACACTAAAATGAGACTGACTTTTTGGATTTTATTTTCCTGTGAAGAGTATAAAATAAGCATCATTACTGTTGGGACTATAGCAATAAAACTGTATATATTACCTTCATAGCAATTCTTAAACCCTCAGAGAAATCAGCTATGCTGACAGGATACAGATTCACTACCAAAATAATAACAACTGCTCCTTAGCATAAATTATTTATCATTTTTCTAATTTAATCCAATTCCTTGCATTTTCCTTAAATATACTAGTAAATAAATAATTTGCTCCTCAACATCATTACTCTGGCATGGAGGAAAGAAAGCAATACAGACTAACCCATCAAGTCGCCAGATGAACAGGCTCCTTCAATAGAACAGGCTCTTTCAAAATTAATGGCCTGCTTCAGCATGATGAGTGCCCAGGAAAGGAAATATTTACGGTTTTCTCCTGACTTCTGACCCTTGAAATTAAAAGCACTTTCTCCACCTCCTCTGTTCCAGTTAACCCGTAGGAAAAATGTCTCTCTTTATGGCAGGAAGAAATTTTTATGATGCCCAGAGATACAGCTATATATATATACATATATATACATGTGAACCATTACAGAGCATCCCTACAAAGTTGCCTTCCAACGGTGAGGAAAAGCACAGAATGCCTTGGGACAAAGGGTCAATGGCCTTTGCCACATCCGCTTACCCCAAGCTAAGACAAAGGTACTTTGCAGAGTGACACTGAAACACTCACAAAACTTCTGCACTGTCCAACAGGCCTCTATTGATAATAACCAGTCTGAGGGTTCAGGAATCTCAGGATCCTGGTCTAGACAGATATACAGATGCCAGCAATAGGCATCAATCAAACTAGGCTTCCTGTCAAACAAAGATGAATTCCAGCTAGCTAAGATTTACCAGAGAAAAACATTCTGTTTGCACTCATTTGTTTGAAGAAGGTAGACCAGACTGTACCACAATCAAAATATAGAACTCAAATGATAAATAATAGTGGCAATGATAATGCATTGGTATACTAATCTATATTATACAAAGTATAAATGCAGTATTATAAATATAATGCATTGTTATCATTTCTCATATAAAGGTTAGGAAAAAAACAGCATATCTGAGACAGAGGTGTTCACAAAAATAAAAAAGATGGTAGGCCAGTAAAACTGATGGCAGACTCCAGGTTCTAGAATCATGAAAGAATTATTTTCTGTTGTTTTAGGCCACCAAGTTTATAATAATTTTTTACAACAGCCACAGGTAGGTAATAAGCCAAACTTAAATCCTTAGTGCTTTTGCTATATATTGTTTCCAAGTTGCAAATTAAAAAAACTGTTTGCATTGAGTACGTATAAACAGTAGTTACAGAAAAAACAACCAAATTAACTCCATTTTAAAGACTATGCCAAAGCCTTTGACTGCGTGGATCACAATAAACTGTGGAAAATTCTGAAAGAGATGGGAATACCAGACCACCTGACTTGCCTCTTAAAACCGGACATGGAACAACAGACTGGTTCCAAATAGGAAAATGAGTACATCAAGGCTGTATATTGTCACCCTGCTTATTTAACTTCTATGCAGAGTACATCATGAGAAATGCTGGGCTGGAAGAAGCACAGCTGGAATCAAGATTGCCGGAAAAAATATCAATAACCTCAGATATGCAGATGACACCACCCTTATGGCAGAAAGTGAAGAGGAACTCAAAAGCCTCTTGATGAAAGGGAAAGAGGAGAGTGTAAAAGAAGGCTTAAAGCTCAACATTCAGAAAATGAAGATCATGACATCTGGTCCCATCATTTCATGGGAAATGGATGGGAAAACAGTGAAACAGTGTTAGACTTTATTTTTGGGGGCTCCAAAATCACTGCAGATGGTGACTGTAGCCATGAAATTAAAAGATGCTTACTCCTTGGAAGGAAAGTTATGACCAACCTAGATAGCATATTCAAAAGCAGAGACATTACTTTGCCAACAAAAGTTCATCTAGTCAAGGCTATGGTTTTTCCTGTGGTCATGTATGGATGTGAGAGTTGGACTGTGAAGAAGGCTGAGCGCCGAAGAATTGATGCTTTTGAACTGTGGTGTTGAAGAAGACTCTTGAGAGTCCCTTGGACTGCAAGGAGATCTAACCAGTCCATTCTAAAGGAGATCAGTCCTGGGATTTCTTTGGAAGAAATGATGCTAAAACTGAAACTCCAGTACTTTGGCCACCTCATGGGAAGAGTTGACTCATTGGAAAAGACTCTGATGCTGGGAGGGATTGGGGGCAGGAGGAGAAGGGGATGACAGAGGATGAGATGGCTGGATGGCATCACTGACTCGATGGATGTGAGTTTGAGTGAACTCCGGGAGATGGTGCAGCACGCCAGGGAGGCCTGGCATGCTGCAATTCATGGGGTCACAAAGAGTCAGACACGACTGAGCGACTGAACTAAACTGAAAGACCAAAAAAACATAGGTACCATCTTTTTTAAGTTTCTGAAAGCACTCCTTTTTTTTTCCTTTCTTGTTTTACCAGGGGGAAATGGTCCTAAGTTACCACTGTCAATGTATCAGATGAAAATTTCTCATCAAAAACAACACCATAAGCACAAAGACAAGCAAAACACAATCACATTTCATAAAATGCACAAAATACTTTTTTTTTAATTCCTTTTTTAAGCTCATTTCAACATAGTAAAGTCAAAGCTGAACTATTTTTCTCTTGATAATTTATTTGGGGAAAGCTAATGCTTTCTAAATGTCTCAGTTTGAGGGTTCATTAAAACTTACTGGGCATTTTTTTAATAATAAATACACATATTAAAAGTGAATGGAGTGTTAATTACTTGAAAATGTGAAACCATTTGCAGTATTTAAAACAAATTAAGAATAGTCTGTTACTCTAATTATTTCAGGACTGAAGGCAAGTCTTAGTTCTCTGTGTTTGCTGGGCATATGGCATTACATTAGACATGGCACATATGTGAAACATGTTTTTTCTCCTTCCAACTCTACATGTTTTACTGTGATGTAAGCCATATGTTTCATTACAAAGGATGGTATGAAAAGGCTATTGCTAGAGAGGCAAACTCTTGACTCAGAAATCAGCAAAATAGAAAGGACTCTTCATTAAAAACGCATTACTGTTTTGCTTCAAGGCATTTACCTTATGTTCCCAGTAACACCCTGACAGTTTAGAGATTAAAAACATCTGGATTTTAGGCATTAAGATTTTAGGGATTATGGGTCTGATGCTAAAAATACAGACCATTATGGAATACTCAAAATAATGGGCTGTTTGGTGGAGAAAGGGATCATGTGATGAATAAATTAACACATAATCATTTCATGATTAAACACATCTCATGATTGAGCATGAAGACACATCGGTTAAAAATTTCAGTGCCTGTATTATCCCTTGTTTATAAACTAGGCAACCTCTAAGACTCTTTTAAGCTATCTTAATTTTAGAAGTCTACTTTAGCTGTGTGCCAATGATTAAATAATTATGTAGGTTCCTTTTAGGACCAGGAAGTAAAAGCGAATACCCTCTGAGCTAAAATTATGACTCTTGTGATCACCAAATGCTAAATAAATTTTAAACACATATGTAGGGGTTTAAAGATATCTACAATCTCTTTGCTACTCCTCCCCTCAAGAGATAGGGCATAATTCTACTCCCTTTGAGTGTGGGCTGGACTTAGTGACTCACGTCTAGAGAACAGATTATAACAGAGGTGATAGGATGATGTGTCCAAGATAAAGTTATATAAATACTATGACTTCTAACTTGGGTGTCTACTCCACTGCTTGCTTTAACCCTCTTTTGAGGACTTACAGGCAGCCTTTGGTGGGAGCGACATGAGGAAGAACCGAGGTCCATTACCTACTGTGTGTGAGCTTGGAAGTAGATACTCTTAGTACTGCCAATGGCCATGTGAGTGAACCCAGAAGCTAATATGCTTCCAGTAAAGCCTTGAGATAATTGCAGCTGTAAAGTTACCTTGCTGCAACCTCATGAGAGACCCTAAGTCAGCAATACACAGTTAAGTTAGTTTGTATTCTTGATTCACAAAAAATGTGACATGAAAATGTTAAGTGATTACATTTGGGATGATTTGTTACACAGCAGTAGCTAACTGTTACAATATGTAATAAGAATAAAGTGTGCTGGGACAGAGGCAAGGCCAGAGAATGAATCTGGATCTCCAAACCAAGGACTATGACTTTTCAGTTGTAGGACAGTGAACAAGATCACATTGCTTCTCAAGGCGTCATTTGCCCATCTACACAAGAAAGGTGTTAATCAAAATTATTTCCAAGATTCCTTCTGGCCAAGAAAATGTAGGACTCCAAGCTATAGAGAGGCCACTCTAATCTCCATATAAGAAAAGATGACCATTGGAACTTCCTGGCACTGAGAGCTAGCTGCTTTTCAGGCCCTCTTCAGAAGAGCCTGGATTATCACTGGTATTGACCATACCAAGACTTTTCTTCTACTGGATAGGAAACGTAAGTAGATAACATACTATTTCTTACAACTCTGGTATGCTATATTTCTGACCTAGCCTTCAGAACAAAGAAAAGGGGTAATGCCCCTTATCAAATTAAACCAAAATAACCACATAAATAAGGAAGTTAGCTAAAATATTTCTCTATATTCTTTGAATTGATACTTTACCTTATGGGACTTACCCACAGATAATTTACATAAAACCCCAAAGATACATGTACATTTATGAAAGCATTTTTTAATGGCAAAATTATTTTAAAATGTGAATGCCATCAGTAAGGGTATATTTACTTATGGAAAGGTGGTCATGATTCATCCTGAATGCAAAGAACAAACTGCAAAAGCTATGTTAGAGATCTCAAATTTAGCCACATATCACCAGAGACTTTAAATTTCTTTTTTTTTTTTCCTTTTCCCTCTTGCTTTTTTCAATTCTGATGCTCAGAACACATACCAGAAGAGTTAAGTCAGAATCTCTCAAGGTGAGACCCAGATATTAGTATATTTTTAAAGCCTATTTGGTAATTCCAACATAAAACCAAAGTTGAGAACTACTTGAGAATGGTCTCATTTGAGTTACTAAAAAAAAGGGCCACTGATGTATGTATATGTATCCACATATATTTGTGTACATTTGTCCATGTATAGAAAAAGATAGTGAAGCCTGGAGGGCAAAAATCATTTACCCCTTACCTTTTTTTCACAATGACTATATGTCATTGCTCTAACTCTCAGGAATTTAAAAGGTTAGGAAGAAAGAAATACAAATTTCTCAAATAGTATAGAATCTGGAGGAACAAAGACAGTTACTACTATATGGCCTCAATTTGCATCTTTAAAAGTTACTGAAACCTTAAGCTACAAAATGACAAAATATTCAGTTGAAAGAATAAAAAAATATATTTAATTAACACTATAAAAGACTAGTCTTTCTGATTTTTTCTTTATAAATCATTTTCCCTTAGTTCTGATGATGTGAAATCATCATCTAAAGTCCTACACTAGAACAGAAAAAAATAATAAACCGTGCATAGAATTTAGAACGTGGATATAGAGATAAAGCATTCTAGTCTTCTTTTAAGATACATATAAGGAAATTGACACGGAATAAAATACTTGCTTAATAGTTTGTAAGAGACTAGTACACTGACTGACTTACACTAGTCCAATACTATTCCCATTGTAATAATACTACTGTATAAGAAAGATATACTGCTCATGTTTCAAGGGTGGGGAGGGAGACACGGCAGGGAGGCACACGGAAGGTGCTCATTCAAAAGAAACCAATCCCATCCTTTGCACTAAGATAGGGCAAATTTTACCGTTGATTTGTGAATCAATCATCCAAGGATAATATACTATGTAACAGCTGAAATATTTGAATCTCTAACATCCACGGTAATTCATAAAGATGACAAAGTAGGTCCATGTTATAACATTTACTAAAAAATCATGCTAGGAAACATTTATATGTCTACTGTCTGAGTTCATTCAAAATTTCTTTATATGCCTTGTTTAGGTTCCTCACAATGCTACCGTTGTATAAACAGGACTGCAGAGAACTAAATGGAAATTACAGCTGGATAAGAATGTTAAGCTTTTACTCTGTTTTAACCTGAGAGCGTCTGGGATGAAGAGCATATCAATCAACATGTATTGAACACTTACAGAGTACCTGATTTGACCCAGGTAGTTGAAAGTAAAGACATCTGTAGTTGTGTGGATTTCCCTTCTTGAACATGATGGAAAACTGCCAAAAATCTAACATGATAGTTAAAAAATGTGTCCTCAGCACTTATTTGAATACAAACTTAAATGAAACAGGTTTTCATCTAAAACTTAGCTTTCAGTGTGAAAATGAAATTGCCCTACTGTGAGGATACTGATGTCAGAAGGAAAGGAACAGTTTTCTTCAGTTGTTAAAAAAAACTGACTTTTTTTTTTACAGTTGTAAAAGAAGCTAATTTTTAGAAGAAAACCTGTTTCATTAAAGTTTGTATTCAAAGGTGGGCTTCCCTGGTGGCTCAGATGGTAAAGAGTCTGCCTGCAGTGTGGGAGACCCGGGTTTGATCTCTGGGTTGGGAAGATCCCCTGGAGAAGGAAATGGCAACCCCCTCCAGTATTCTTGCCTGAAGAATCCCACGGACAGAGGAGCCTGGCGGGCTGCAGTATATGTGGTTGTCAAGAGTCGGACACAACTGAACGACTTCACTTAGAAAAGGTTATGGTTTAAAAAGGAAAAAAATAAAGAACTTTTTCTTATAAATGGATGAAATTCACAGTTCGATTCTCTCAAAAAATACACAGAAATCCAACCCTAATCCCTCACTCCCAGTTCAAGGATGCCAGTAATGACAAGCTGGTAGATATCTAAAGGGTTAAGAAATGGATATTCAGATACACAGAAAGCAAGAAGTGGTCTGCAAAATACTAATGCAGTAATTTATCTATGATTAAAAACAGTTTGCTTCAAAGCATGAGTATAAGAAAAACAGGATCAACAGGATGGATCTATTCTAACCCAACAAAATAATTAGAAAAAAATAATGAGATGATTTCCTTAAAGAATAAAGAAATAAGTGCAATGAATTCTGTCTATAATCAAGGGTAATTCATTTTCTTATCATAAAATATGATCTCTTTGAACTGTATAATATGGAAGATTCAAAGATTATTAGACATCAAACCCTCACTCTAGAAAACTGATGGAGAAGCTTTCATTGAATCTAAAGTCTTACACTTTAAACTCAAAGAAAACCCAAAGAGAGATGTATTTGAATATTTGGTTGATTTTTTTTTAAGTTGAATATTCTCATGGAAATATATATTGTACTTTTTAAACAGTGTGTGTGTGTGTGTGCGCACGCGCACGCACTCAGTCTCTCAGTTGTGTCTGACTACTTGCAACGCCATGGACTGTACCCTGCTGGGCCCTCTGTCCATGCAATTTTTCAGGAAAGATACTGGAGTGGGTTGCCATTTCCTTCTCCTGGGGATGTTCCTGACTCAAGGATCGGACCCACATCTCTTGCGTCTCCTGCACTTGCAGGCAGATTCTTTACCATGAAGCGCCACGTGGAAAGCCCTTTTAAGTACTGTATATTTTCCTAATTATTTTCATGTAATATTTTCCTAAAATATTCATATTAATGGGCTAAAACTTTAAATATACAAACTCAATTAAAAGGCAAAACAACAGAAATCTGAACTGTAATGTAAGATTTAATCAGTATTCTGTACTGAATAAAAATTCTCATTGCATATTTCCCTTCATAAGTCTTTGTTCTTTAAAAGCTGTCTCCATTTCAGCTAAATGCATTGATTTGTATAATGTCTTTTTTCATTAATATTTTCCTAGTTTTTTGCAAAATAGCTCCTATTAAAGGAAAAATAACAAGAATATATACATGTCTGTGTGTGTATATCCACATAATTCTAAAGACCATCACTGTACTTTTTGAAATTTTCAGAATTTATCATCAAGTATTTATTCTTTTAATATATCAACTAATAGCATTTTACCTGTCATAGTAAAACATGAAATATATCTTTTCCCACTAGTGACAAATGATGAGTTTAAATCGGAGTAGCAATGTGTATGCAGTAAGAAAGACTTAAAGACCTTATTAAGAATTTCCAGTGTAAATCTTATCCCTGATTTGTCACTGGGGAATTTGTGGGGTGAGTCCAGGGATTTGATATTTGCTTTCCTGTGAAAAATTACTCAAAGTTCCAATGTTCAAAATAAGAAAACTAATATCTAGAGGATAATTATGGTAGAACACTCTTCTCCAACAGCATGCACATATACACATGCTTAGGGACAAGCATTTCACCTTTGTTCAGATGATAAAACTAGAAGCCACAGCTTGAGCTGTGTATGGCTGAAAACTGCCAATTTAAGCATCAGTCATGTCCTACCATCACCTCATGAAGCCACCCAGAATACCTTATTCAGAACACCAGGATTTCAGTTTACCAAACAAGCAAAACTGGATCATAAACCAAATAAATGGGCCATTTTTCACAAAGCTTCATCAGTTACTCAATACTAGGAAACATCAGAATGTAAGACTTATTAACCACTGAAAAAAATTTATTCCTTCTTAGAAGAACAAATGACAACAACCCAACTTGATGAAATAATTATTTTGTTATTCTTTTTCTTATTGTTTCTATTTTGGATGGTTTATTTTACTATGGCTTCAAGTTCGTTAATCTTTTCTTCGATAACGTCTTGTTAGATGTTTACCCCCACCCAATATGTTTTCACTTCAGATGTCATAATTTTCAACTCTAGAGATCCCTTCCTGGTCATCTTAATATTTACATGTTTCTACTTACTTTTTGAACACAGAATACAGCTGAAAACTTGTTTAAACTTTCTTGTCTGCTAACTCTAACATCTATGTCAATTCTAGCTCAGTTTCAATTGATATTTCTCCTATCAATATGGGTATTATTTTTCTGCTTTCTGATAACTTTTATTGGATATCTCATATTGTTAATTGGATATTTTTAACTGTTAATGATAATATTATATTATTAATTTCATCCTGGGGATGTTGGATGTTTTTGTATTCCTCTAAAGACTCTGACTTTTGGTTCTGGGATGTGATTAAACTTCTTGGAAACATTTTGATCCTTTGGGTCTTGCTTTTATGATTCATTAGATGGGATCAGTTCACGATTTAACCTAGAGAAACTGTTCTCTGTTTTTGAAGCTGGATCTTTCTGAGTACTCTACCTTTCTGAGTATTCAACATTCACGGTACCCCATAATTGATGGTATTTCCTTTCTGGTTGGTAGGAATAGGCACTATTCCCTGTCTTGTGCCCCTGTGGGGACTGTTTCTTTTAATACTTCTCAGTACTTTTCTCTCCAGCCTCCCAAAGTGCCCTCACATACATTATCTGGTCGCCTCTGTTGAAAGTTCAATGGAGAGCCTCTGTAGATCTCTGGAGTTCTCTCTGTGCAGCTATCTGATCTCTGGTCCCATGTCCTAAAAACACTAGGTGCTTTAGTCTCCCCTGACTCTCAACCCCACTCCCTCAACTCAGGAGTGTGGCAGGCTTCAACAAGGTTCCCATATCCCCAGGCCACTTTCCAGAAATTCTCTCAAGGAGGTCACCTGGAACAACTGGGGGATTCACTGCATATTTCTCATCACTCAGGGATCACTCTCTTTCACTACCTGATGTCCACTGTCTTAAACACTATTGTTTCATATATTTAGTGGGCTTTTGGCTTGTTTCAGGTGGAAGAATAACTTGGACTCTCATCCCACTTCCCCAAAGCTAAAATCAGAATTATCTTTTCACAACTCCTGCACACTTCATTGAATTTCCATCATTAAAATAAAGTCCAAGCTCCTGAGCCAGACTTAGAAAATGCCTTCATAATTTAAACCCGTCTACTTCTCTAGCTTCTCTAATCTTCTGTCACTTACTTTCAACAGTCATAGTTCACAAACAAAATAAGTTTCACATATACAAAATATTTTTTAGTACATCTGTATTTGCTATTCCCTCTGCAGAGAATGCTCTTCCCTGTCTTTCCTGTCTTCCCTGCTCTTCCCTGGCTGAAAAAAGTCCTCATTCATAAATAATCAACACAGATGCACCTCTGTGTGAAGCTCTCCTTCCCTGACATATGTGGAACCACCATCTTCCCTCTCCTTTGCTCCCACCCAAAGAGGGGCTTAATCAGCCCTCCTCAATGCACAGGAAAATTTAACATCCCTGTTCCTGTTACTTGTCCATTACCTTGTACCACAGCTATATTTTAAACATCTATTTCCTTAGCTATGACCCTGGAAAGCTCCTCAGACACTTATATTCTGTAAAATGGAAATGATACAGAGTGTGGAAAATTTGAGGCCCTTAGACGTGCTCAGACACTGAAGAATCTACTTGTAATGCAGGAGACCTAGGTTTAATCCCTGGGTCAGGAAGGTCCCCTGGAGAAGGGAATGGCTACCCACTCCAGTATTCTTGCCTGGGGAATTCCACAAAAAGAGAAGCTTGGGTGCATGGGGTAGCATGGGGTAGCAAAGATCTGGACACAACTGCGCAACTTAGCATGCACACGCAGGTTGAATTTATTTTAAAACCTCTATTAGTTATGTTTTCAACTACTACATTTAATCTGTTTGTCTTACAGATGGTGGAAAATTCTTAAAGAGATGGGAATACCAGATCACTTTGCCTGCCTCCTGAGAAACCTGTATACAGATCAAGAAGCAACAGTTAGAACTGAATGTGGAACACGGACTGATTCAAACTGGGAAAGGAGTATCTCAAAGACGTATACTGTTACCTTGCTTATTTAACTTATGTGCAGAGTTCTTCATGCAAAATGCCCGCCTGAGTGAAGCAGAACTTGAAATCAAGATTGCCAGGAGAAATATCAATAACCTAGATACGCAGATGACACCACACTAATGGCAGAAAATGAAGAGGAAATAAAGAGCCTCTTGTCTTAAGAAGGTGAAAAGAGAAGAGTGAAAAGATGGCTTAAAACTCAACATTCAAAAAACAAAGATCATGGCGTCTGGTACCAACACTTCATGGCAAATAAATGGGAAAAAAATAGAAACAGTGACAGACTTTATTTTCTTGAATCCAAAATCACTGTGGACAGTGACTACAGCCATGAAATTAAAAGATGCCCGCTCCTTGAAAGAGAAGCTATGATAAACCTAGACATTGTATTAGAAAGCAGAGACATCACTTTGCTGACAAAGGTCCCTATAGTCAAAGCTATGGTTTTTCCAGTAGTCACGTATGGATGTGAGAGTTGGACCACAATAAAGAAGGCTGAGCACTGAAGAACTGATGCTTTTGAACTATAGTGCTGGAGAAGACTCTTTAGAGTCCCTTGGACAGCAAGGAGAAAAACCAATCAATTCTAAAGAAAAACAACCCTGAATATTCATTGGAAGGGCTCATGCTGAATGAAGCTCCAATACTTTGTCCACCTGACATGAAGAGCCAAGTCATTGGAAAATAAAAACCCTGATCCTGGGAAAGATTGGGGGCAGAAGGAGAAGGGGGCAACAGAAGATAAGATGGCATCACTGACTCACTGCACATGAATCTGAGCAAACTCCAGGAGACAGTGAAGGATAGGGAAGCCTGGCATGCTGTAGTCCATGGGTCACAAAGAGTAGGACATGACAGAGCAACTGAGCAGCAACAACCTTAAAACTGGGTCCAATTGCTATTCTTTTTAAAAAAAGTAGTAAAAATGCTACAGGGAATTTCCTAAAATAGGAAAGACTTCAGTGACTTCAGGTGATGGATAGGGAAGCCTGGCATGGGATGCCGGGGTCACAAAGAACCCTGGTCCATGAGGTCGCAAAGAGTCGGACATGACTGAGCAAATGAACTGAACTGAGAGACCACAGTGCTGAGCTGACAAGACCAAGCTGTGACCATGCAGAGGATTTCATCATTCTTGTACATTCTTGTGTACAAGGGTCATGAGATTGCATGTGAAGAATGAATAAAAAATAAACATATGAGAGGTGAGCAATAATTGGGTTACTGATTACAGAAACACTTATTTACATGGTGGCATATATTAACAAATGAAGTAACAGTGAATCTAAAGGGAAAGCTGGAGTTTCCACCCACCCATTCTATAATGCAGGGATAGGGAACGGAGGAGAGCAATATTTGGTAGACAGACAAAAATCAATCAGCCCATGTCCATTAGCTGTTGTATCCACCAATGCCTTAAATAAAGCAGACACTCTAACATCTTTAAAAGGAACTTCTAATCAATTGACTATATTGGTATTTAAAATACATAGCTAGAAAAAAGTCAGAGCAAAGAAAAAAGAAAAAAGTTCAGAGCAAACAGCAGAAGGTAAAGCACAATTTAAAAAAAAAGTAAGGGAAGAGGTTTGTTTTTCTTTTTTTCCTGAAAGGGTCTGTTTAAGCTTTGTTTACTTTCTCAGCAAGAATAAAAGCCTTGGGCGACATTTAATTAAAATGCTCCCTAAGCTTTCATGCTTCCTGAGGCCGTAAGATTGGGGACACTGAGACATTCTTCTTGCTGTGGCCTGTGATGGGAACAAGGATGGATAACTCTGAACTCCCTACACAATATGTAGAGGAAAGCCATTCCCCCGGAAATGCCAATTAGGTAAGACACCATACATAACAGGTGTGGAACAGATGCACTCTTTGGGTTAGAAACCAAAAATTGCAAAGGCCTCAACCACAAACTCTTTGAATGATCTCTATTAAAAACCAGCAATTTCTAAAAGGCAAAAATTTGTAGGCTTGAAGGACTGTATCAGTGCTATTAATTTTTATGCACACAAATAGCAGGGCACGTCATTTAGGCTGCACAATTCAAATCTGGGTAGCAGCCAAAATTTGTGAAGACTGAATTTGAAAATGATTGAAATGCTGAAAATTATGAGTTAAAACGAAAAGAAATGAAGTTATGGTTTTCTGAGGGTTCTGTCTTATTTACTTTAAATATTTAAAGGCAGACAATAGCAAATGTTTACATAGACCATCACAGAGTTTTCTTGATTCATCAACCAAACAGAATTAGGGAAGCTCTGATGGAAAACTAGAAGCATACAGATGTTAAAACAGTAAGAAAATAGGATCAGGTCCTAGGTGAGCCATGAAACTGTGCTCAGACTCAGTTCACTATGGGCAAGATGAATATTGCTGAAATTAAATGAGATACTACAGGCAACAAGCATTCAACAAAATAGTAGCAACAACGGTGATGATCCAAGATGCTCTGTAAGATTATTCTGCTGCTGCTGCTGCTGCTGCTAAGTCGCTTCAGTCGTGTCTGACTCTGTGCGACCCCATAGACAGCAGCCGACCGGGCTCCCCCGTCCCTGGGAAGATTATTCTAGCAACAGTATATGCAATATCCACACAACAGAAGAAATGGGAAGCAGGGACTCCATTTAGGGAGACATGTCTAAAATGTTAGAATATTTTTATTTTTTTAATAAGTCCTATCCTTTAAATTGGGGCTCCCTAGGTGGCACTAATGGTAAAGAACTCTCCTGCCAATTCAGGAGACATAAGAGATGCGGGTTCAACCCCTGGGTCGGGAAGGTCCCCTGGAGGAGGACATGGCAACCCACTCCAGTATTCTTGCCTGGAGAATCCCAGGGACAGAGGAGCCTGAGGGGCTACAGTCCATAAGGTCGCAAAGAGCTGGACATGACTGAAGCAAATTAGCATGCACACATGCACTCTTTAAATCATTTCAGTTTTCTTGTTAAATTAATACATTTTAGAATTAAATTTAAACAGAACCATTGCCCAACTAGCTAACAAATTAACACATTTGTCCTTTATATTTCCTTCTGGGGAAAAACAGGCATTAAAGGGAAAATGAGTTCAGGGCACAATAGTAGTAATTAATTAACAGCAAGACTTTTACATAACCTTGCAAATAGTTGACAAGCCTCCTTCACTAAATGTGTTAAGAAAGATTATTTTGTTTTCTGTGTAAAAAAATTCTGTAACTTAGGAAAGATAATAGAGCTGGCATTTTTGCTTTAAAAAAATACCCAAAACTGTCCTGAGAATGTGTTTCCTATTGTGAGCGAGCCATACCTTGATTTTTGTAAGTCATTCCAGCACTTAGAAATCTTATATAAATTATGCATCTGTAATCATCAGTGGTATAAACATCAGAGGTAAAAGAGAGATGATCATAAATTCAATTTCATTGAAATCCTGGTTGCTACACTTCTGATTTATGTGGTCCTACATTCATTTAACCTAAGATATGGCCTAACAGGACCTAATTTTAATGACTGGACTCAAGGATAGTATATAACTCTTGTTTTTTATTCAACTGTCATCTCACATAAAATCCTTCCCACAATTCATCATGAAAACATCCTCAACATGAACTACAACAGGAAAAAAAAAAAAAAAACTGAGTACATCCTGAAGTAAGTCCACAGAGCATCTTATAGAACAAAGCTTTCAAAATAAAAGGTGATGATTCTGACTGGGTTATTTACTTTCTCAAAAGAAGTAATTCACATAGGCTCTCAGATTTAAAACAACTGTGTCCTATGTGCTAATAATTTGCATTTCCCTCTAAAAATTTCATTCCACTTTTTAGTGTTTACATGTTTTCATTTCTATTCACATGTATACACATATACATACACACACTCTCTAATTTTAGGCTAGCTTGACAGGCTGGACCACCCAAGCTAATATACAATGTGTAACATTTTGACAATGATAAGCCAAATCAACCATCAGTAATAAAAAGTATTCCCTGCTTACCACCTGAGATAATTTGCCTTTTTATTGTCCTTTGAATCATCAAGCCTCCTTCCTATTTTCAGCCTGGCAACATCTGTCACAGTCCACATAGCTCAGTCTCCTCTGACTGTGAGATGATCCCTTCTCCTTTGGCTAATACAGTGACAGTATCTGGACAGATGACTGACCCCAAATCTAACCAGCACTGAAGAAGCATCCACGCTGCAGGATCACTGGTCTCCTGTTCTCACCCTTACCCTAGATCCTGGGCCACAGTGTCCCAGCCCCAAACAACCAACTTGGCTTTGTTAATGGAAGCACTATTGAATACCTAGAAGATGCTTATTCCATTGTTTGCCTAAGTTTACAATTAATCCCGCTTTCCACTGGAAACAGGAAGAACATCTGTGCTTAGAAAGAAGACCAGTAATACTACAACATGGCATGTAGTGGCTGCATAGACTCAGTCAGTCTGAATTTGTGCCACTTACCACTCTGGGATTTTGGGTACAATACTCATCCCCCCCAATCCTTGGTTTTATCACAGAAAAGTGGAGATTATACAATACAGAGTTCAGAGGGCTGCTCAGTGGGATCAAAAGAGGTAATGCAGGTAAAGAATTCACCATAGTACTTGGCTTAAAAGCTATTACCACCACCACCAACAAAACTACTACTTTTCAAGAGCAGGGTAAAAAGCCAAAACTCTGATTCTTTATTACACCTTCACCCCAAATTGTTTAACATTATACGAAATGATCCACTCTGAAATGAAGAAGTAATGGAGAGGGGACAAGGAAGACAAGATCACAGATAAATCTATTAAGTGAGAGGAAAATGAGCCCCTTTAGCCCAGACTCAAAGCAGTCTACCCACATTTCACAACAGGAGATAGACAGGAAGGGAGGAAGGGGGAGAGGGGAGGGAGGAAAAGGAGGGGAGGGAAAGAAAGAAGGGGAGAAAGAAAGAAAGAGGGAGGGAAGACAGAGAGAAAGGAAGGAAATGAAGAACGAAGGAAGAAACGGTGAAAAACTACTTAATGATCTGATAACCAAAATACAAAGTGAAGCAACTTTAATTCACCTGCCTTTTTCTTTTTTTAATACACAGTGTCTAGTTCTATTCTTTTCTGAGCCTCTTATATCTTCAACCGAGGCAACGGAAGCCTTCTTCAACCCTTTCTTTAGGAACTAACAACCTTCTCCCACCCATCTCTCAGCCCTTCCAACCTCACAGGTCTTCAGCGAAGATAAGCATGAGGACAGAGGAGGGAGAGGGGGAGGGAAGGGTCAGAAAGAGCCAACAAAGAATGTGCATTCCCTAGGTAAATTTTCCTCCCCTATTAAGGATAATTTAGAGCTGGCATTCACCAATCAAGGAGTGTCAAACACATCATTACAACTACAAATACCATTACCAAGCCCCTCCCCACCACACACAAATAATACACAAGTCAAAATGTCACTCTCTCCTCAGTTATTTCAAACTTTCCATTTAATCAGCACAGTAAACAAGCTTCTGTCCTCAGACTGGCATTCCACAAACTCAGCCAGATCCCCGGGTTTTTTAAAGGCTGCAGTCAGTGGGGCCCCAAGAAGGCATATCTGCTCACACATTATGTTGATGATTTTTTTTTTTTTTTGTCCTAGGGATACTTCTTGAACAGAGGGTATGCTCAACAAGAGATGACATTTAACTTATACACACTTTAATTTCCTTGGGTTTGGATTAGCTGTGGTAGGTAACCAGGTAAACTGTCAATTACTATTATTAACTGTAACATTCTTTGACTCTCACCCCACAATGTAATATCAAAAGCCTAGTGAAGCTAGGGAGTTAGTGTCACATATTCAGTCTTAAGCCTCTGCTCCAGTTCTAGGAGTATCTGGAAAACATCTTCCTTCTGGGGGAAAAACTAAAATAGATTCTTCCAAATAAAGGGAAATAAAACTATTCTAAATTCACCAGACCATAATTATAGACACAAAATTATAAAGTATAATACTCAGTGTTCAATAAAAAATCTAGTCAATTATTCCACCACACCAGATCAGACCATCTATTCAACAGGATCATAAGTTCAGGGACTGTTTCAAGTCCAACCATTTCCCTTTGAGATGAGACACAAACATGTACAAGTATTCCTTAAGCATCAATCCTGAGTGCCACACTGTGCCAGGCACTGCAGAGGACTGCAAAGAATGAGAACACTGTTGCTAAACTCGGGTTTACAAACTGTCAGGAGCCTGCTGGTGTGCCCTAGGACTGGGTGATGGCTCCCTCAGACCCTGGGGATGAACTTCGGCAACACTGGAAGAAGTGGACAAAGGTCCCAGGACAAATGTCCACAGAAGCTTCTGCTGATCCAGGGCGCTTTTCTTCTTCACAGGAGGCACCTGCAGTCACCTCATAGTCAGGTGGGCACTTCAGGGCCAATCCCTAGCAAGACCCACTAGAATCTTGGGCAAGGCCTGATGATCTTCCTTGAATTAACATGAATAATCGTGTCTGACCTTTAAGGCCAAGAGATACTGTATTCCCAAGAAGCCTGAGATAAGTAAAGAGAAACAAGCAAAGAATCCTAAAACCCAGTTTATAGAGGCCAGAAAAGGAAGGAGATCGTGCCAAAATTAAGCTCGGAAGCGGCTGGATACGTATCAATTCCTGAGCTGTGTTTGCTTACAGTATCTCCTGCACGCATTCCTGCACATCACAGACTTGTTATTGATCCGCTGTGGTCAGATATTGTAAGTATAAATTAACCTGCTCCACTGAAAAATGCCCACAGGAGCCATTCCACTCTGAAGAAATCTTCTCTTTAGGTTTAACTGTAATTACGAGAAGAATTCAATGGGAGGGTGGGGGATGGTGAGCTCTGATTTCCCTGATCACTTCTTACAGCCCTGATTAAAAGAGTCTGTAGTACATGACCAGCCCCATGCTTTGCCTCGGCACACCTTCAGACTGAAGGAATGGCACAGGAAGTACAATGTACTGTAGCAGCCAGCAATCAGCTGTCAAGAGGCGCTTATCTAAAGAATCTCAGGGGTTACGGGGCTGCTTTTTAATCGACTTTGGTGGAAAGCTCAGAGGTGGTTTCTGAAGCCCAGGGTGAGGCGACTGTTCCATATGAGTTAAATTTATCAGTTCCAAGGATAATACCCTTAGGAGATAAAGGTACTAAGTGAAAGAAGAGAAAGGTGGTCAGGAGATCTGCACCCCAACTGAGGAAAAGAAGACGTCAAAATATTTACCAAAAATGAAAGGCAGGTTTTTAACATTAGAGTACAACTAATTAGTATAGGAAAATAGGGAGAAAGCATTACACAGGAAGGAATAAATAGTGAACCTCTGTATTTTGCTACCAATTTCTAAACTTTTAAAGGTCACACAGAGCACTATGCTAATATTTTGCAATAATGGACTCCAGGGCAGTGCTTTAATTAAATGAATTCCAGAGCTCTCTGAATCTTAATCAGACTGTGCAGGGGATGTGGGAAGGTCAAGCTGCAGAGCAAATGATGCAAGCTATACTTACACATTACACCGAGCACCCTTTCCCCAAAGACGTTCAGCGCTTTAACTTTAACGTCCTAATAATTTCTGACAAGGTGAAAGGACCTTCCACCTCACTCTGTATGTCTAACAGGTATGTCCAGCAAGTATAGCAGGCCCATGGTCAGTCCAGGAGACTTTCCAGTAAATCATTTTATTTAAATATATGGTGTTTGCTGCCAACATTGTTGATTTCTTTTAATAACATGGCTAAGACACGTGAAGAAGGCTGAGTGCCGAAGAATTGATGCTTTTGAACTGTGGTGTTGGAGAAGACTCTTGAGAGTCCCTTGGACTGCAAGGAGATCCAACCAGTCCATTCTGAAGGACATCAGCCCTGGGATTTCTTTGGAAGGAAAGATGCTAGAGCTGAAACTCCAGTACTTTGGCCACCTCATGTGAAGAGTTGACTCATTGGAAAAGACTCTGATGCTGGGAGGGATTGGGCGCAGGAGGAGAAAGGGATGACAGAGGATAAGATGGCTGGATGGCATCACTGACTCAATGGACATTGAATCTGGGTGAACTCCGGGAGTTGGTGATGGACAGGGAGGCCTGGCGTGCTGCGATTCATGGGGTCGCAAAGAGTCGGACACGACTAAGCGATTGAACTGAACTGAAAACATGCCTAGTATACTCCTTTCAAGGATAAACATGAAGAGAAGCCTCAACTGATCGAAGGCTGAGATGAGGATGCATGAAAACAGAAAGACTTTATACATCCTCTTCATATGAAACCCAACAGCCTATATAGTCAGAAATAATCTCCAAATCCATAAGCAGTGACATTTTACCTTGAAATAAGTTTCCACTATAACCTTTGCCCATTTTTCTCTAGCCCACTGAATCTCACCAATCCTAGCAACAAATAGAAATGCTCATAAAGGTTAAGAATACAAAAAAGCACTTATAAAATGACTGTAATAATGTGTTTTAAAGTACAGTGACATTCAGAAATGAATGTAGAATGATGTAAGTAGAGCATAATCATACATTAATTATCCACCACAAAATTCGAGACTCTTCCTAATGTTACAAGTATCAGTTGCTGCCATTTTTACTGCGTGCTAGGTTCTGCGTTAGGGCTTCCCCAGTGGCTCAGTGGTAAAGAATCCACCTGCCAATGCAGGTACTCTTGCGTTGTATCTCCTAGTGACTACTCTGTGAGTAAGTACTATTTAGTTCCACTTCACAGATTGAGAAACTAAGACTTGCTGAAGTTAATTCGCCTAGGATAACACAAGGACAAAGCTGGAAATTCAGTCTCACCACACCAATCATTCCGACACTGCCTCAAGGTGAAGGCTACTGTAGCTTGAGTGGCCACTGGCTTGGTCTCTTGCACTGTTAAGGTGACAAATGACTCCATTCCATTGTGATATTGCAGTACTGGTCTGATGACTGGGTTATACAATCATAGGCCTTTCACTCATATTTTATTCCTCTAGAGATTCTCAGACAGGGCAGGAGAGAAGGTAAAGAAAACATATTACTTTCCAAACATGGAAAAATTAAAAAATAAATAAAAATTTTAAAAATCTCGAGAATCAAGACACTTTAATATTTATGTTAACCCATCAGTGTGATACATCTTAACATACTTTAAGGTTTTGATTTTATTCACATGTTCTGCTATCTTGGTATTCCACATAAGGTTTGTGTGTCTGACCTCTAATGATAATTCATCATATATCCTAATGCCTTCTTACTGGGGCTGTAAAACAATGAATTAGCGACAAATCCCCCACTCTTTGCCCCTTCAGCCCTTGGAGTTTAACTCCTCTCACATTACAGTATTTATTGAATTTCCCAGCCAAACGGTGTTCTGCTCCATAAAATTCTGACAAGTGGACTCTGCCAAGCTAATAATGGCTTCATTCTGCTGAAATAAACTTATTTCACTGCGGCAAACAAAACGACATGACCTGGAAAGGTTATTTTTAACTGGGTAATGACTCAGTCCCAACCAAGCATTTCTCTCAAGGTTCTCCATTTTAAATAAGTTACATTTCTTCAATATAAAATCTATGCTACGATGTGCGCTCTTGTCTGTCAATCTTTCACAACAAAGTAAAAGCAGATGTTGTCTTTGCTTAAGGTATTTGATTCCATCGTTCAACAATTTGGTCTGCTTATTAAACTATCCCCAAGGAACCTGACATGAAGAAAACCTCCAGAGAGATAAGACGGCATAAAGATGCAAAGTCCCTTTAAAGCAGAATCTGGTTTTACTGCATTTTTTTTTCTTTTAATTAAACAGCATCAAAAACTTTTAATTCTGCGTAACTTTCAGAGTGTGCCTCTGAGAAATAATTAGCTTTCTTATCTCCCTGTTTTTAAAACACGAGTAAATGTTGCCAAGATTGCTTAGCCCATTTACCAAATAAAGGTACTCCAAGATAAATTTTCCTACATTCACATGAGTTGACATTTCCCTCCAGTATCTTACATACTCTATACCAAAAATGTCAACTTCTAAAAAGTTTGAAAAGCTAAACAAAATTTCCTTCTTCTTGATGTTTTATAGTTATCATCCACATCTCTTTCTCTTGCACTGCAAGCCTATCAAGAATAAACAAATGAACACACGGAAACAACTGCTATGCTAAGGTCAAATTTCTTTTCAAGTTTCAAATGATCGGGGACTCCGAGAGCACCATTACAACAGCTGGGATCTTGTACCAACATGCTACACCCTGCCAGTCCTGCCTTCTGAGACTAATAAAAGAGAAAACCCTTGACAGCTAACAGCTGGGCTCCTTATGAAGCTGTTCAATAGAAACGACTAGGCCTCCCACCGCCCACCAAAAATAAGGGCTTGGTGCATAGACAGAGAAATGCACGGGAGAGGAGCTTCGGTAAGGGGGAGTGTATATTTCAAAGAGAACTGAAATAAGATGATGATGAATAGCAGGGAAGAGGCTAATCAGTGGAAGAGACACCCTGTCACATTCAAATCTGGCACAGCTACCCAAGATGCAGGAGTTTCAGAACTGACTGTATTGTCACTTTGATTAGTGCAAAAGGATTCATGCATGCGTTTTAATCCAGCCAGGATCACTGACTTCTATTACATACTATGAGCTACAACTGGAGGCAAACAACAACCCTCTCAGTAAATTCATGTAGTCACGGTTCCATCCAAACCACAATAAACATCCTGAATACTCTTCCAATGACCTACAGTTTGTATTCACACTTGCACTAAGGAGAACTACTCTGAATAGATTTGCCATTGCTTCCTGCCAACTCCTCTGCCTCCATATTGATGTCCTTCCTCAGATGGGCTTTGATTACCAGCATCAACTCCCCTAGTCAAAGCCACGTCACAGAGTTCTTGTCAATTGGCTTAATGAATAAAGTGGCATAAAATAAAACCTCACTGAAACAGGATCAGTTCAGTTCAAAATAAAACCTCACTGAAACAGGATCAGTTCAGTTCAGTCGCTCAGTCGTGTCCGACTCTTTGCGACCCCATGAACCACAGCACACCAGGCCTCCCTGTCCATCACCAACTCCCGGAGTCTACTCAAACCCATGTCCATTCAGTCGGTGATGCCACCCAGCCGTCTCATCCTCTGTCATCCCCTTTTCCTCCTGCCCTCAATCTTTCCAGCATCACGGTCTTTTCAAATGAGTCAGCTCTTCGCATCAGGTGGCCAAAGTATTGGAATTGCAGCTTCAACATCAGTCCTTCCAATGAACACCCAGGACTGATCTCCTTTAGGATGGACTGGTTGGATATCCTTGCAGTCCAAGGGACTCTCAAGAGGCTTCTCCAACACCACAGTTCAAAAGCATCAATTTTTCAGCGCTCAGCTTTCTTTATAGTCCAACTCTCACATCCATACATGACTACTGGAAAAACCATAGCCTTAACTAGACGGACCTTTGTTGACAGGATAAGGTTAAGGAAAATAAACAAGGAATGGTTATGCTGGGATTTTATTAAATTACCTACAAGCCCTGGAAGTCCAGTAAGTTTAAGGTAAAGCTTCCCACTAGGCTAGTTGAGGTTATAGTCAATATAGGGATGGTACAAATGGAAACTAGCAAATATATAAGGGACACAAAATTCTCCTGTAATGTATTACCAGGTTAAAAAATACAGTTTCTAATGCTTCTAATAAGCAAAAAAGGCTATTAAATCTTTTTCCTGAATAACATGTGCACTTTAGATTGTAAAACAGAGTCATTTCTTTTTTTTCCCCAGAGTCATTTCTAATTGCTACAGATGGATAACAAACACCAGACAGGAAAGAGTCTGAGAAGCCTTTTAATTCGTTGTGAGTGCACATTTGTGTGTGTGTGTGCACACGCTCCGTGTCTGCACACACACACCCCTCATACAGATATTGCGCTGTCTCAGATACTCACCCAGAACATGAGGGAACAATACGAAAGTCAGTGTTACTATGGTACATCACCACGGCAGAAGTCATAAACCAAGTTCTCAGAGACAGCTATTGTTTGCTGTTTAGTCACTGAGTCATGTTCGACACTTTGCGACCTCAAGGACTGTAGCCCACCAGGCTCCTTTGTCCATGGGACTGCCCAGGCAAGAATACTACAGTGGATTGCCATTTCCACTAGTTCCTGTTCTGACTATGAGTTTAGTTTTGATAGACAGTTTGGAAATTTCCCCCCAAAATCCTGTAAGCTCAACCTAAAATTATTGGAATGGGGTCAATACTGTAGTCATTTCTACTTTTGCGGGTGTTAGGCACTATCTGCTTTTGAGATTTGTTGCAAAAAGAAAATGAAAAGTTAAGAGTTCTGTATCCGAATCCTCAGAAAAAAAGTCTATATATTTTCATTGACAACTAGGAAATGATTCCCAGTGTCTGACACATAATATTTATCTTAAGGTAGATAAAAGTACTTACTTCAACTGTGACACCCAGGTTTCTGCTGAAGAGCTATCAGGCATGGTAAGAAAACCATTCCAAACAGCCCAGAACTTACACATTCCTATGGCTGTTGAACCCTTTACCATGGCTACCTTGGGAAGCTAGATATTCATGATGCTTAATGAGAACTATTCTAACAATTCAGCACTACATTTGAGAACAATCATCTGCTAGTTTTATTCAGCTTCTAGTTTCTCTGCTTGAGCCACAACAATATGGAGTCAAAGATGCTTTGATTAACACTGCTTCTTCAATATTAGCAATGGGTACTAACCCCCCAAAACATTCTGCATTTCCCTACTTAATAAGAACGATAACATTCTCCCCATTTCATCCAGAAGAGTTTTGTCTTCACATTTCTTCAGCTGACAAGTTCAGTTTGTGGAATTTATACATTTTTCTGGTCTATTAATGTCCAGAACAGGGGTGTGCACAGTAACGCATATTGCTACAAAAGATGTTGAATAAAGCCTGGATGCATCTGGAAATAGTTCATTCCTCATAGAAGTGTATGCAAAATACCAAAAGCTAGGAATGATAAAAGAGGAGGAGCAGAGAAAGAAGAAGGACACAGACTCTGTCCTTTATGATTTGAGTTCCCAGGGAACCAGCGCAAATGGCTTCAAACCCCTGATGTCTCTCAATCAAATAAATAGCTGATAAATGTGGTTTTAAGTTCATCCTACAGAAAAGAAGCTTTTTGCTCCTTGTGAGTGTTAGTCGCTCAGTCATATATGACTCTTTGTGACCGAATGGACTGCAGACCACCAGTCTCCTCAGTCCGTGGAATTCTCCAGGCAAGAATACTGGAGTGAGTAGCCCTTCCCTTCTCCAGGGGACCTTCCCTACCCAGGGATCGAATCTGGATCTCCTGTACTGCAGGCAGATTCTTTACCATCTGAGCCACCAAGGTAGCCCTTTTGCTCCCTAGATCTAGACTTTTCCTTTTTATTATTTTAAATTTCTATCTACACTGCCATTCCCATTTAAAAGTTGCATTTTGTTAACTTTGGAAAGAAAAAGGATGCAGTTCAGTGACTGACTGAAAATAATTAATTATGCCAAAATAAGGCAGAACTTTCTTTTCTTAATAACAGGACGTATTGAAAACATTCTGTGCTTGATCACATCTGTTATGTTATTCTGCATTGAAAATTCATTTACGACAATTGAATTAGCAAGAAGCAAACACTTATGAGTAGCAGTAGTCATGGTGGAAAAAAGTTTTCATAAGATAATATTTTTGAATTTAACCTAAAGATAATTTTTTTTAAATCTAAAATAAAAATGTTTTGATAGCATATTTGTAAGAACAAATACTTACAGTGATGACATTTCTTACAATTTAAATTAGGTATCATTGTTTTCAAACACAAAATCAAATAAAAATTTATTGGGAAACTTAGTCTGAGTCAAACCTATTGCTTTAACATATAAAACCCATCTTTGAAGACAGAATTTATTTAGTGACCAACTACATACTCAGAAGCTGATACAATGTGCAGTATAACTTGGGAAGTTTATGGGAATTCTAATCAAATGCAGGTAAAATGTCTCACATATTATAATGTTCTGCTATTGCCAATTTCATATTTACTGAACATTATCCATGCTACATTTTCACAAAAATAACTAGCTATCTGTGTCTCAGATGTATATAGCTAAGAGACCCACAAGTAAGTCATTTCAATTACTCAAGGCAACTCTAAGAGGCCTCTGTAGCAGAGGAAGTCAACTGCCTTTGGAACAACTAAGAAAGCTCCACCAAAAATGCCATTTTGAGGGCACAATCTCAGTCAGAGGCTCTACTGGTAAAAGCACCCAGTGGCATGGATGTATTCCATGCCTCACCTATTCACCCAGTAACTGGAGAAGCTGCTCGCTTCTCCTCATCACCCACATTTTACAGGAGAAGCTTTCACAGTTGATCAGCACAGAAGTGATCACCAGATCCAAAATGTTCCAGAGAAAATGCGGGACATATATGGAAATAAATTCCCCACAGTAACTGTGCATGTGGTATGTAAAGCTCAAGAACTATCAGTAGCCATAATTTCCATTAACCTGGTCTGCAGAGAAACACATGTGAATCAGATGTGCAAAGAGCAGCAGAATTCCAACCTGGCTAGCTATGTACATCCTCCTATCTTCTACTTTAGCAGTCCCTAGCCTTTTTGGCACCAGGGACTAGTTTCATGGAAGACAATCTTTTCCAGAGACCAGGGTGAGGGCAATGGTTTCAGGATCATTCAAGTGCATCACATTTAGTGTGCACTTTGTTTCTAATCTAACGCCACCACTATCTGACAGGAGGTTCCAGCCCACAGCCCAGAGGTTGGGGAACCCTATTCTGTTTTTTTGTTGTTGGCCTTTCGATTTTAGATATCAGATTAAGATTTTGTTTATAACTGATTCCACTGAGAATTTTAAAAGGTGACTAGGTAAGACTGAAGCAGTCTCATTATTAGTAGAACATGAAATAAAGTTCATAAGTCACAATCAGAAACATTTTTAAAGTAAAATAAAATAGAATTGGTCACACATACTAAGTAAAAAAATTCAACTCCTTCCTCACACCATATACAAAAATCAATTCCAGCTGAACTGAAGACCTAAATGTGAAAATTCACACTATACAGCTTTTAGAAGAGACTGGATGGAGGAGCGTGGTAGGCTGTAGTCTATGGGGTCACTAAGAGTCGGACACGACTGAGCGACTTCCTTTTCATTTTTCACTTTCATGCATTGGAGAAGGAAATGGCAACCCACTCCAGCGTTCTTGCCTGGAGAATCCCAGGGGCAGGGGAGCCTGGTGGGCTTCTGTCTATGGGGTCGCACAGAGTCGGACACGACTGAAGCGACTTAGCAGCAGCAGCAGCATAGAACACCTTTGAAGCTGAAGAATAGAAAAAGATCTCTTAAACAAGATATAAAAAGAACTAACCATAAAAGAAAAAACTGATAAGTTCTACTACATTACAATTTAAAATATCCTTCATCTAAAGACACTAATAGTATCACTAAAGAGTGAAATAAAAGCTACATATATTGAGAATATATATATTCAATACATAAAGCTTACAAAGAATGGTATGCAGAAACTGTAAAGAACTTGTACAAATCAATGAGAAAATGGTGCCAATCAAATAAAAAAACAGACCAAAGGCTTAAACAGGCACTTCACACAGGATGAAATCCAATAGCTAATACACATAGGAAAGGGTATTCAATTTTCAATATTTGTTTCTAATCTAATGCCACCACTATCTGACAGGAGGTTCCAGTGCACAGCCCAGAGGTTAGGGAATCCGGTTCTCCTTTTTTGTTGTTGGCCTTTCGTTTTTAGATATCAGATTAAGATTTTGTTTATAACTGAGTCCACTGAGAATAAACATGCAAAGAAAAGCTTCAAAGAGATACTACCATGAATTGGTCAAACTGACAAAAATTTAAGTCTGACAATCGCAGGTATTGACAACGGTATAGGACAAAAGGGATTTCAGACATGTAAACTTGCAAAACCACCTTGGAAAACAGTGTGGTGTAATCTAATGAGGCTGAATGCTGCATATCTGATCTTATGACTCAGAATTTAGTAACTCAGGACACACCATAGAGATATGTGTGTTTATGAATCCCAAAACAAAGGCAAGAATGCTCACAGCCACACTATTCATAAATATTCAAAACTAAACAGAACATCAATAGCAGAATAGATAAACTGTGGGATATTCATACGATCCAAGAGTATATACCCATGAGAATGAAGATACTAGAGATAATGCAAAAATATATCTTACAAACATAATCTTGAACAAAAAAGTTACAAAAAGGAATTCGTACACCACCATTCCTTGTATACAGATTTAGGAATGCATCTATAAAAATAAACTGATGAAGAAAAGCAAGAATGAGATAATTGTAAGAACAAGAATGGTGGTTCCTTCTGAGGGAAGGGAGAGGATTCTGATGGATAAGAGAGACACAATTTCTAGAGTGCCTATAATAGGAGACACATGTATTCAAGCCTTATAAAAATATAGTCACTGTTTCCACTGTTCCCACTACTCTGGTCCACTTCCACCCTCACCAAAACTCACCACTCCTCCCACACCACCCCCTCCATCTAGCCACTCTTCCTTGCTTGCTATTCCCTACACAAGGCAGGTACATTCCTGACCAGAGCCTTTGCTCTGGCCCCTCCCTGTGTGTGGAACAAATAAGTCACCTCTAAACAACTGCTTGTTAACTCCACTTCTTTCAAATCTTTGCTTCTCCTTGGGTAGGCTTACCCTGACCATCCTCTTTAATACTACAACCTGCTCCTCACACTCATCAGAGGTCTTGATTCCCTCCATCCAGTTCTGCTTTTTCTTTTTTCCATCACCCTCTCAGTTCAGTTCAGTCACTCAGTCGTGTCCAACTCTTCGCGACCCCATGAATCGCAGCACGCCAGGCCTCCCTGCCCATCACCAACTCCCAGAGTTCACACAGACTCACGCCCATCGAGTCAGTGATGCCATCCAGCCATCTTATCCTCTGTCATCCCCTTCTCCTCCTGCCCCCAATCCCTCCCAGCATCAGAGTCTTTTCCAATGAGTCAACTCTTCGCATGAGGTGGCCAAAGTACTGGAGTTTGAGCTTCAGCATCATTCCCTCCAAAAAAATCCCAGGGCTGATCTCCTTCAGAATGGACTGGTTGGATCTCCTTGCAGTCCAAGGAACTCTCAAGAGTCTTCTCCAACACCACAGTTCAAAAGCATCAATTCTTCGGCACTCAGCCTTCTTCACAGTCCAACTCTCACATCCATACATGACCACAGGAAAAACCATAGCCTTCACTAGATGGACCTTTGTTGGTAATGTCTCTGCTTTTGAATGTGCTATCTAGGTTGGTCATAACTTTCCTTCCAAGGAGTAAGCGTCTTTTAATTTCATAGCTGCAGTCACCATCTACAGTGATTTTGGAGCCCCAAAAAATAAAGTCTGACACTGTTTCCTCATCCATTTCCCATGAAATGATGGGACCAGATGTCATGATCTTCGTTTCCTGAATGTTGAGCTTTAAGCCAACTTTTTCACTCTCCTCTTTCAATTTCATCAAGAGGCTTTTGAGTTCCTCTTCACTTTCTGCCATAAGGGTGGTGTCATCTGCATATCTGAGGTTATTGATATTTCTCCCGGCAATCTTGATTCCAGCTTGTGCTTCTTCCAGTCTAGCGTTTCTCATGATGTACTCTGTATATAAGTTAAACAAGCAGGGTGATAATATACAGCCTTGACGTACTCCTTTTCCTATTTGGAACCAGTCTGTTGTTCCATGTCCAGTTCTAACTGTTGCTTCCTGACCTGCATACAGATTTCTCAAGAGGCAGGTCAGGTGGTCTGGTATTCCCATCTCTTTCAGAACTGTCCACAGTTTAGTGTGATCCACACAGTCAAAGGCTTTGGCATAGTCAATAAAGCAGAAATAGATGTTTTTCTGGAACTCTCTTGCTTTTTCCATGATCCAGCGGATGTTGGCAATTTGATCTCTGGTTCCTCTGCCTTTTCTAAAACCAGCTTGAACATCAGGAAGTTCAGGGTTCATATATTGCTGAAGGCTGGCTTGGAGAATTTTGAGCATTACTTTACTAGCATGTGAGATGAGTGCAATTGTGCAGTAGTTTGAGCATTCTTTGGCATTGCCTTTCTTTGGGATTGGAATGAAAACGGACCTTTTCCAGTCCTGTGACCACTGCTGAGTTTTCCAAATTTGCTGGCATATTGAGTGCAGCACTTTCACAGCATCATCTTTCAGGATTTGAAATAGCTCAACTGGAATTCCATCACCTCCACTAGCTTTGTTCATAGTGATGCTTTCTAAGGCCCACTTGACTTCACATTCCAGGATGTCTGGCTCTAGATGAGTGATCACACCATCGTGATTATCTGGGTCGTGAAGATCTTTTTTGTACAGTTCTTCTGTGTATTCTTGCCACCTCTTCTTATTGATATTTCTTCCCAGCAATCTTGATTCCAGCTTGTGCTTCTTCCAGCCCAGCATTGCTCATGATGTACTCTGCATATAAGTTAAATAAGTATACATACATCCCCCCTTTTACAGAGCGTAGGTGCCTCAGTAAATATCTGTTGTGTATATACGACTATCTAAGCTTGTCTTAATCACAAAAGAAAACAGATTTCTTAATGTGGATTAAAGTAAAAAGGTTTCAAGTTCTACATTAGAAAATATAATTGGTATATATGCTTTGTGTGCGGAAACAGAAAAAAAGTGATACAAACAAGAAGGTTATACTTTTATCTGACAGATCTACACTGCCCAGTGTGGCAGCCACTGGCTGCACACAGCCGTCTCATTTTAATAATAAAGGTGAAAATACAGTTCCTTAGTTTTACTAACCAATTTTAACTGCTCAGTAGCCACATGTGGTGAGCAGCTACTATATTGGGCAGCACAGATACAGAATATTTCCATCCTTACAGAATGTTCTAGTGGTTAGTGCTGATGCAGACAGTAAAAAGACATCACTGTATTTTCAGCTGGGAAGTAACATCACGTGTGTGTGTGTTTTAAGGCTACTGTGTGTGCGTGTGTGTGTGTTTTAAGGCAACTGGAAGCTATGGAGAGAATGGACTGAAGAGAAAAGAAAGAGGAAGGAATACCATGACTATTAAAATGGCAAGCAGGTGAGAGAGGACAAAGTAGTCAGAGGTGGAAGAAGGGGGAAATTTAAAGGAATTGTAGAGTTAGCACCAGCATCATCAGGAATCATTGACTAGAGAGCTGAGAGGGAAGGAAGGAATGCAAGCTGACTAAGGATACAGGCTGGCTAAGTAGGTTATTGGTGAGAAAAAGCTGTTTTTACTGGATGGAAACTGGGCAGGCTGACGTGGCTGTTTTGACTTAGGCTTTTTGACTTAGAAGACATTTCAAAAAGGTCAAATCAAATGCAAAAATGTGTTTTAAGGCCAGGGAATGACTGCAGTGGATGCCCAGATTTTCATCCTTTCCCTAATACGTATCTCAGATATGAGATAGTGTGAAGGTCAGGGACCGAGTAAATAAAGAAGCAAGAGATAGGCAAGAGCAGACAATATGTGAATTATCTGTTGTAATTATTTCTTGAAGGGAAAAGGGAAAGGTAAAATGGTCTTAAAAGTAAGATGGTGTCTCCACAAATTAGATGCTAAAATGAAGCGGAAAGTCATCCATAGGGAAAATGAGTTCCAGAAAACACATTAAAAATGATAATAAATACAGCCACTTTCTAGATTCTAGTTTATACTGAGCCAAGGTCAGTGGCTTACAGAAACACTAATGACTATCTTACTGTTCTTTCCTAACAGATGGCAGAGCATTTATAATGGAGGTCCGCGTTCAATTCTGGTTCTGATGAAGTAATGAGGGAGTATGACCACTGGTGATTTAAATCTAGCCTTTTTGATGACTGATTTACATTCATTTGATTTTAATCAAATCTGCCCAAGCTAAGAAGAGCTCATAATAGCTTTTCTTTGTGTAATGCTCAAAAAGATAGTGTTATGAATTTTGAGGACATAAGCACCCATTTTGTGTGCAAACTTACAGACAAGGAGGAGGAGCAAAAACAGGGTAAAGACCTCTGGTCCCTGCTAACTGAGATGCTTTCTTTTCTAATTCGTCATTCTCTCTTCTTTCTTTTTTCCCATTTCCCTCATGCTTTTATTTCTTTTATCATTCTGAAAAATAAGGACAGTCCCTTAATTAACCCTCATAAATGGATGCTGTTTTATGTTTACAGAGTGATTTTGCATCTATCATCTGATAAGATCATCACATTTCAGCTCATCAGTAGGAGAAGTGATAAGGAAACTGAAGTTCATTAAAGTCAGTGACTTATTTAAGGTCATAAGTGGCAAACAGATGAATTCATGACTATGATGGACAGCCTCCAAGTTGGCCTTAATCATCCCTGCATTTTGGTATTCACACACTTTGTGTAATAAATACACGCTATAACTTGCTTGCTCCAATAGCAGGTAGTACAATGAGGCATCACTTCCACAAATAAGTTATACAAAACACAGCAGCTCCCTTTTTTGTCTCTCTCTGTCTTGAATCATTCACTTCGGAGAACGCCAGTGACAAAAGGTACTCACTTGGCCCTGAGGGACAAGGAATTAAAAGTTCTTTCGGACAAGGAACTAAAGACTCTTGTCAACAAGCATGCTTGGAATCAGATCCTACAGTACCAGTCAAACCTTCCAATGACTGCAGCCCAACCTAACATCTTAACTATAGATCCTGAGCCAGAAACACCCAGCTAAACCACTTCCGGATTCCTGACTCTCAGAAACTATATGAGCTAAAAATTGTGAGCTGTTTTAACTGCTAACTTTGGGGTAATTTGTTAGACATCAATGGATAACTATTAAACTAACTTTCCTCTTCTGACCCTATCAAACTACACCTGCATTCAGAACACAATTTTGGTTACAGAGGTTTGCCAAATATTCTGTTAGGTACCATGTTCTAGAAAAATAGGTAAGATTGACAGCAAGTTGTACATGCAATTTTTAAAACTGGAGGTGTTTTATTTGTATCCTAGAGCAGGAAAAAAATATATGGTAAAAGTACCTGTGCTAAAAATACATCCTGTTCGTATCTTTGTATTTATGACTTCATTTAGAAGTCCGTAAATTGTCCAAACTCAGTTTTTAAGCAGAAGACCAGCAGAGGAGAGGTTTGGTTGGATTCAGGGTTTTGCCCAAGAATTCTAGAGGGAATTACCAAGAGCTGATGAAGTTCTTCAAATCTCAGCAGCACAGCTAGGATACTGATATTGAGTACTAGTAAACTAAGGAACAGTCTTGCTTCATTGCAGTTGTCACATTATCATGCATTACAGTGCGGCAGCCCAAATCAAAGAGATATGCAAAATTCACCAAGGACAGGAGCAATGCATTTCCCCCTGTATAGACAGAAAAGCATGAGGAATAGGAAAGCGGGTATGAATGCAAAAACATCTGCTCCCTAAACCCATTTGAAAAATATCCCTGCAAAAATAAATGTGAATCATCTATAGACTACAGCAGATGGAAGTGCAATATGTTTAATTTAAGGGGAGAAAAGATGCAATTGAGGAACCAGAGAGTACAGAAATAATACTAAAGCCCATTTTACATACTGCTGCCTATGAAGTTACACTCTACTTAGTAAGAAGATACATAGAAAATGACCTTTCAACTGTATCAAACTCTTACGAAAGAATTCCAGATAATTACAGTAGATTATCCAACGGTGTTTACAGTTCATAAATTATTTGACAGAAGCCAAATTTGGGGGCAGCATTATTTCCCCTAAAATGAGAAAGAAATTCTAGAGCTGTCTTTTGGTTTTAAAGAAATTTTAATTCCACTGATCTGCCTCACAGGGACTTAACAAGAAAGAGCAAATAAAGGCATGAAATATCTTAGATAACTGACAGCAAACAATGCAATGGCTCAGGATTTGGGGACACGCTATGCAATCTTATGATTAGCTTAAAAAATCATTGAATAGTCCAAATGCTTTTGAAATGATGGACAGAATACAAAGAAATTTTCTATTGCAGATGACTTATTTTTGGTTCAATCTTATAATAAAGTTAATTATCTTTTCAGCATATACTTAAGTCTCTCTAATTCACAGTATCATGTATCCTAAAGGATGGAATCTTTTTACATTTTCAGAAGTCATCTAAAGATTTTGTTAGATTTTCTTAGGCACAACCAAAATAGAAATAGTACAACTGCCCAGTACTGTGCTTATTTATTTTATATTATAAAATAGGCTACTTAAAAATCACAACAAATAAAGAATGATTGTGAGTTAATTTTTTTACACATTTGATAATACAACCAATTTATGAGTCACTGGACTGATCAATGAAAACTTTCATTGAATGAATAATTAATACTACCAATCATTATCATGCTTATCACTATCTCAGTAATATTTTAATCAGAGTCCACCTTAGAATAAACTGTAAGGTCTTTTTAGTTGTTCAGTCACTAACTCATGTCCGACTATTTGTGACTCCATGGACTGGAGCACACCAGGATTCCCTGTCCTTCACTATCTCCCAGAGTTATCCTTTTAGAACAGACCAAACGTTTTAGTGGCAGAAAATTGCTACAAAATCAGTTTCTTGCAGGAAAAATGGATGACATCCCAAAGTCAAAGTATCTGCAGCAATTTCTGCTATTGTTCACCATGTTATATGTAAGATCTAAAGAATAGCAGTATATCTTCCTAATGCACTGTCACTTTGAAAAATAAACTCAAACAAAATGTACAGAAAGAATCCGCCAAATTGCACATAAAAAAATAAAAAGACATTTTTTATCTCATATGAGGTAGCAAAGAACCTTTAACACTGATCAGGAAACACATCTGAATAAATTAAGTGCCAAACTACCTGAATTTTTAATTGCCAAGAAATATTGAAAAATAAAATTTAATAATATTGGAATGGACTATTTTATACTTTCTGGGAGGGTATGTAAGTATTTGAGAATGAACAGTATTCTACAATAGAGACTAGTGAAGGCCAGTGGAACAGCTGAACTTTAATATTAATACAATATGCTCTTCATCAGGCTGACACTCAGATGTAAGAATGGTCTCACTAAATTATAATGACCCTCACTTATCAATACCTTAGAGAAAGTGAATAGTGCACTCACTGGAATATTTATTAGTCATCCTAGTACCTGCAGCCATGAAACAGAAATATGGACTTAACCCCTGCCAATATTTAATTCTGTCAAAAATTCCATAGAATTTTTGGCTTATTGATTTTGGCTATATTAACTTAAAAGCTGTATTTATCACATCAAATCACCATGAGCTTGGTAATTTAAAGCTTTAAGAGAAAAATATAATTCACATAATAGATTTACATAGTAGCTTAAAACCAGACACTCTGATCTTATGGTTGAGAAATTCAAGTTTTGTTAATCTAGAACTGAAATTACCAGAAAACCCAAATGGCCATGATTTATTTCCTAGAAAATAAAGAATGACAGCCCCTACATCTTTTGGTAAATTAGAACACCTATAAAATTTCAAAGAGCTTTCTGAACAATTAAACAAGAAATTAAATTCAAGTTGTGTTCATAACATTTTAAACATTATTTTCTTTTTTCTTATTTAGGAAGTTGAATAACCTATGTAAAATATTTCTGCAATCTCCTAGCTACCATCTTAGATAACTGCAACATTCCATTTCCCAAATGGAATGTTTATTCAAAATAAACTGAAATTTTCCATAACACATATTATTGCTCAATATTAGTCCACATTCAAGAGACTTTAGGCAAACAAAATTGATTATAAGATAAATTCAAGTTGCCAGTGAAGGTAAATCCTAACATGATTGTGCTGTGGCCAAGAGATTTACTCTCACTTGTCCTGACTATAGCTATAATACGCAGTCAGACAAAAGCCTTGGCTAGGCGTGGGTTCCAAACTCTTTTACCACCAATTCATTTTCCAAAGTTATCGAAGAGATTGCTTAGCTTTGAGTTAAGTTCATTCTATGTCAACACAAGTCCCAGAATTAGTGAAATAGCCTAAAAGGAAGCTAGATGTGATGAGTTGCAAAGAAGGGCACTTCCCAATAAAGAGGTTTCTAACTTTCTTGTCAAATGCCCCACTACCCCACAGACTCCGTGGGACTCCCTCAAACACCACCACATTGGTGAAACTCAATTTTACCCAGTGTTATATCTGATTTCCTCTTTGTTGATTTCACATGGGTCAAAAGCTGAGTTACTTAACCCATTGTACTTCGTATTAAAGATGTTTATGTTTTGGCTTCTGCTCTCTGATAGACTATAAGGTCCTTGAGAATGGAGAGTATAAGTTCTCATGTTTACACTTACTCTCTTTGGGTGTCTGGAACAATGCAGATTCTCAAAAAATACATTTCATAGGATGTTTCTTTCAAGAGGCATTGCAACTAGGCTCAGAACTCTCAAACCAAAATTGTATAAAAAAGCCCACGATGGGCTTACATGGGGTTACACATTTTATAATTTACAGACTAGATTTCCTCCCTTTTGGTCTTCATTAATACGATAATTAAACATTTTACATAAATCAAGAAGTATTCATCTATATGTCAAATTTTCCTTTTTATTCATTGGTATTTCTTTGTGCCCAGTCAAATCTTAATACATCAAGCCTTTAAATAAGTGAACAACTTGATGATGTAGGGTAAACCTAGGATCATTAAGTCCAGTTCTCTATAAAGTTTTTAAAGAAACATCAAGATAATAATCATTTTAAATACTTTTTAAAGTGTAAATCATACTGAAGTGTCATCCTGTCATCCCCTGTGCCAAGAATGTGGTTAATACCACTTTCAAACAGAGATTATTTAGAGAATGCAAAACCAAACAATTCTGGGTTTGCTGGTCTAAGCAAAATAAATCAGCAGAATTCTGATATTTACTAACAGGAAACAGATTATAAATGGAAGATGTTTAAATCTACCAAAATCATTCTGAATCATCTTTAATAAAGAGAAGCTTCCTATTGCATTCTAAAGCTAGCATAGCAAGTCATCTAAAAGTGGTGACATTTTTTTACTCACCCATTCATTTAATACATGTTTATTGAGCACTTACTCTATCTTATGTATTGCTTGCATGGTGGCGGGTGGGGTGGCAATTCAGGAGTTAATAATACAACAAGTTGTGTCCTATTGAAGTTTACAAGTAGTTAAATATATTTAATCTATAATACTGGCTCCTACTAGGCTTTACCAGTCTTGAAGAAATACAGTTATTTTGGTCACAGACCCCTCATTGATATAAATTTACACTTCAGTTACAATTAGCTATGAGTCAGAGCACCTAGGTTCTAGTCTCATTTCTGCAGT
Organism: Bos grunniens; assembly: GCF_055505025.1. Taxonomy (NCBI): domain Eukaryota; kingdom Metazoa; phylum Chordata; class Mammalia; order Artiodactyla; family Bovidae; genus Bos; species Bos grunniens. The sequence goes on along the minus strand of NC_141172.1, from coordinate 34,683,997 downwards.
TTGAGTGACCTTTCAGAAGCCTCAAGAATTCCCAGCCTCAGTCTAACATGTAAATAAGGTAAATAAGTTTCATTCTGCATTCCTTACAGGATGACTATGAGGATTAATAAAATGATGTTATGAAGTGATAATACAATGAACATATATGTATATATACAAGATACAGTACTAACTTTACATACATTACTTTATTTAATATTAACTACAGTCCTAGGCTATTGCAATAAAATACTCTTGCTGTCTACATGTCCAAGCACATAGGTATCTGTAAGAAACTTACTTTTTGAGTTTTTGTTTTTAAATGAATGCATCTGTTTACCTGCATATATTATCAATAGTCTGGTAGCAAAATGCAAAGGTTCATATTCCTCAAGAAACCCCCATGTAGGTGATGCTGGGATGTGTTTCAATTTGGTTATGGTTGGTATGAGAAAGAATCTCAGCAGCCATCTCAGAATTCATAAAACAGTCCCTGAGGAGCTTTAAAGTTTCCCAGCTGAAGTAGACCAAGAAGTGCCTCATTTAGAAGATATAAGCACTAACCATGTCACCCCAATGAAAAGAAAAGGAAACCATTTGACTGAAACATAAGTTGGGGGAAGGAGAGGGTTACCTTGCAAACTCCTAATATCTTTAATATTAGCAAAGTCAAAATCTGCTTATATCTCTTCCCAGAATTGAACAGATAATCAAGCTCAAAGACTTAGCAACCAACTGAAAATCCTAGCTGCCTTCCTAGCTTCTGCCCTTCTCAAAAAAGATTGTGTAGCAGAAGCAGTCAGCTTCAAGTAATATGTAATCTTTATTCTTTTGTGTTTAGATGCACTCTGCAATGAATATCCATCGTTCTTACTTTACCGCTTCTTCACAAAGAAATCTTCCTTCCTTATTTACACTTTTAATACCTGTTCCCCCCAACTCAAAACACACATACACACAGAATTTCTTTTTTTTCCCCAAAATGGTACGTGATTCCAAGCCAATCCAGGGCAGATTTTTTTCAGACTCAGTTTTTTGTTGTTTTTTTTTTTCCAAACAAAGAATCTCCACTTATTTCCAGGCAAATAAAAATAAGACTGCTGTAAATTAAGAATATAGATGATCTGAGAGCACAGCATTGAAATATGTATATTATCATATGTGAAACAGATCGCCAGTCCAGGTTCAATGCATCAGACAGGGTACTCAGGGCTGGTGCACTGGGATGACCCAGAGGGATGGGATAGGGAGGGAGGTGGGAGGGGGGTTCAGGATGAGGAACACATGTAAACCCATGGCTGGTTCACATCAATGTATGGCAAAAACCACTACAATACTGTAAAGTAATTAACCTCCAATTAAAATACAATTAAAAAAAATAATATAGTACTACACCACAATCTTGTATGAGATGGTAAAAAAAATTCATATACATGAGTTTTCAATAAAAAAGTATACCAGTATAGGGACATGGTTCTACTACTTTTCAGAGGCACAGACATGTAATCAGAGAGCAATGATTATTTCATCCCTTTTCCCCTTCTACATATATGTATAAATGTTTGTATGCATGCTTGGATTTCTAATGACTGCTAGACATCAAACAGTTTTAATGAGCTTAATTATTTAATAAATTTATTAACTTAATTATTTATTGGCTTATAATATATGCATACTTTTATTTTTAAATTTTTTCTAACTTTACTGAGATACAATTAACATGTTAATTGTGTGAAACTAAGGTGTATGTTGTGATGATTTCATACATGTTTATACTGTAAAATGATTACCATAATAAGGTCAGATAACACCTCCATCACCTCACATAATTAAAATACTTTTTTTTTTAATTTCTGTGGTGATAACATTTAAGATCTACTCTCTCATTAAATTTCAAATATATAATACAGTATTGTTTACTACAGTCATCATACTGTACGTAAGATCCCTAGAACGTATTCATCTTATAACTGGACATTTTTAGCCTTTGACCCATTTCCCCCACCCCCTCCCATTCTCTATTTCTAAAGTTCAACTCTTTCAGATTCCACACGTGAGTGAGAACACAAAGAAGATTTCTTTCTTTCTCTGACTTTACTCAGCATAATGTACTCAAAGTCCATCCATGTTGTTACAAAAGGCAGGATATTCTTTTTTAAGGCTGAATAATATTCTATTTCACATACTACATGAATATTTTTAAATTTATTCCTGTTCTACAATACATCATACAAACCATTCAATTCTTTTTCTGAAATGATCAAAAGATACATGATAGAAAATAATATTAGTAAAAACTGTATGAAGGATATCACAAATGAATGAGCATGGAATTCTAGGTCAGACAGATCTGGATTCAAACATCAAAATATTTAATCTATCTGAACACGAGTTTTCTCACCTGAAAAGCAGAAATAATAGTAACTACATTTGTTTTACAAGGGATAAACATTACATAAACCTGCCTCTTAAACAAATATTTGCTCCCTTACCAACTTCTCTTGCTGAGGTCATAAGATCATGAAGGTGGTATTAGCCACTATCTTTCAAAGGGTCACAAATATATGAATAAATCCAGGAATAAAAATACATTAAGCTATTATTAACTCATGTAGTAATTACTAATTCTCAAACCTTGCTATTTTTAATTCATTTTCCATACTGATCACTTGGTATTCTCTCGAGAGCATTAAAAACGGTGCTTGGATAATTATTTTACTGATGTTTAGGAAACATATGAAACACTCTGAATAAATTTCATCAGTTTTGATGGGGTGAAGGAAGGGTGGCTGGCTGCCAGTGTGGCACGCTCCACTGTGTGTCACGCTGGTCAACCTCTCCTGAGTCTAAATTTCAAACATTAATAGTATTATCACAATTCTTTGCACACTAGAGACACTATAAATCACAAGAAAGGAAGAAAAGAAGACTGGATATAGGCCTATACATAACAACATTTTTGGTCAAAAAAAGAGAAAGCCTACAGCCAAAAATAACATCAAAAACCCACTGATTGCTAAAAAATACTCTAAAGCATACACCAAAACTGGCTGATCTTTTTACAATTTTTTTCAGTATGTTTGATAGCCACCATTTATCTTAAAAGAACAAATTCTAGGCACTTTCAAAGCAACTAACCTGACTAGAGAAAAACATATGGCATGAACTTTCTCTTAATCAGAATACCGCACTCCTCCTTCTACTTCTTAACTCCATAGACCTTAGACAGTGGCTGCCTCGCAGTATTCTGGAGGAATAAGAGTAACTAAGGCATGATCCTTGGCCACAGGAAGCTTGAAGCCTGGTAGAAAAGACAGATAGGTAAGCCTAAGGGCTGTGTTGGCCAATGAGATGTTTTAATACCTCTCAGATCATATAACATCATGAGCCTTCTAAATGTGAAAGAGAATCCTGATGATGCTATTCCATTAGAGATATGTTTTTTTGGTTCTAGTGTAAGAGGGAAAAAAGGGAAACTGAGAAGGGACTTTATTACCCTGATGGTAGAAACTTCTTCTGTTCAATTAATGACAGATGTGCTCATCAGATCAAAGTCATAGGATCAGAACCTGTACACTCAGACACTATCTGTAAATATGAGAAGAGTGAAATAAAAAGCCAATCAACATCATCTTCCTGCAGTGCATAGTTCCCTGTAATTTCATAATAATTCTTTGAAGTTGGTATAATCCAAATTATTATAGAGAAACTAAAGCTCAAAGTTTGAGCAGTTCAAATCCACACAGTAAGACAGAGCTGGGATTAAAATTCACATTTTCCCTACTCGACAGTTCAGGTCAAGTGATCTCTCTCTAAAAGCTATGTATCCTTGAAGGTACCGCAGACATCAAAGTAACCCAACCTCAATATCAGAAATGAAAATCTTAAGCATGTCATCTCCATACAGTGAACATGGTAAGAAAGCCACTAGTCTGTCATTTAAAAAAAAAAAAAAATATATATATATATATAAACCTCAACTGCAGTATAAAATAATAGAAATATAGAGACAGACAGAAAATCGTCTGGATGTCAATGCTATGAATGCATGCATTTTTTGATATCTTAGAAGATAACTGAACCATTTTAACGTGTACATAAATATCACACTTTCATTTTCAAAGATTTTTAAAACCCTGACATCACTACCGGTAGGTTAGTTTTAAAATTCAAATTACAAGGTGATTTTAAACACATAACCTATATTCACATGTAATAAACAGATTCAAACCTACCACTCATCAGCACTTCTAAAGATTTAATCAGTACCTTCCACACACAAACAAAAATCACCTCATCCCTTTTTACATTAACTTCTAGGAGTTATGTAGTTTAAAGAGTACACGCTCTGAGATTACTTGTAAATAACCAGCATGTATTGACAAAGTATTCTTGAAATTAACTGTATATGTTTATGGCTATATATTGGGCTTCCCTGGTCACTCAGATGGTAAAGAATCCGCCTGTGAAGCAGGAGACCAGGGTTAAGGCAATACAGTATTTTAATTTCACATTCTGGCTGGCTTAGAGATGGGGTGATTACTCTTCTGTAACTAACACACAGATTTTATTCAGACTTTTTTTATGCATTCCATCTGATTAAAGGGGTTTTGATAGAAGAAATATCTGGATTACTAATAAAAATGTATTTTTAAAATCTGTCAAAACTAAGTATTCAGACATGCTCCCTCCTTGCGGTTGCTTACTGAGATATACTGTATTGGTGCCGGACATTTATTTGTACTGATACAACTTAGTCAATGGAAATAAAACCTAATTCTGTCACAGGAGTAACTAGGACAACGGAAATGCAGAAATACCCATGAATTGCCTTTGTTCCATCACAATCACAGTGACAAAAATATTTATGTTAAGGGAATAGCTGCTGACACTGAACAAAGTGGGAAGTATGGTTTTAAAGATGAAAATAGAAGCTGTGAACACTAACTATAATTTATTTGCAGATATGAACCACTGCACCTACCCAGTCAGTACTAATGAACACTATAATCACTATAATCAAACAAACAAAGCAACTGCACATTAGGAGAGAACTGAACTATTATTTAGAAAGTTTCACTCCATTTCTGTATGGGTAATTTTACTTGTGAATAGTTAATGAGTTAAGAGTAGCTTTGGTTTTTGAAAAATTTGGCTTTTTAATATGGACTTAGTCAGAGCTCATTTCATATCTTTATTATCCAAAAGTCCATTACAGTCCCTCAGAACTTGATTTTACTAAAAAGTCCAACAATTGTGGTCTGTGACTTCGTTGATTTGCATTTCTTATCTACAGTCTTTCTTCCTTAGAGGTAGTGGTAGTGTTAGTCGCTCAGTCATGTCCGACTCTTTGCGACCCCATAAACTGCAGCCAACCAGGCTCCTCTGCCCATGGGATTCTTGAGGCAAGAATACTGGAGTGGATTGCCATTCCCTTCTCCAAAGGATCTTCCCGACCCAGGAATCAAACCTGGGCCTCCTGCACTGCAGGCAGATTCTTTATCATTTGAGCTACATCTACCTGAGCAAAATATACAATGGGAATGGGCAGGAGTGGTGTGGGGAGACAGGGAGGCAATATGGATCCAAATAGAGTCTGCTGCTGCTGCTGCTGCTAAGTCGCTTCAGTCGTGTCTGCCTCTGTGCGACCCCATAGACAGCAGCCCACCAGGCTCCCCAGTATCTGGGATTCTCCAGGCAAGAACACTGGAGTGGGTTGCCATTTCCTTCTCCAATGCATGAAAGTGAAAAGTGAAAGTGAAGTCGCTCAGTTGTGTCCGACTCCTAGCGACCCCATGGACTGCAGCCCAGTAGGCTCCTCCGTCCAAGGGATTTTCCAGGCAAGAGTACTGGAGTGGGGTGCCATTGCCTTCTCCAAAATAGAGTCTAGATTCCACTAAATATTCCAGTTCACTCTAGCATATAAAGTTTTACATAAATTAGAAACCTAAATGTCAAACAGCGCTTTGGGACACATTTGCCCTACAAAATAAAAATCACATACACTCTGCACAAGGCAGTGGAAGTCCCCAGTGGCATTCCCTCTGCTCTGCATCTCGGACACCACCTAAAACCCAAAAGCAGTAACTGCTTTTCCCTCTTTCACTCTTACCAGCATCCCACTTACAGCTCTAACTGATTTGGTATTTGGCAGTTCAAAATAGTTAAGTAAAGGATGCCACCATAAAGCATGGCTTCTTAAATCAAGTGGGACTGTTTGAGAATTAACCAAAAGCACCCACAGTCTGGCCCCTACTCCTTCCCTTCACTATAATACTACTCGTTGCAGACAATGCATCACAACCTTTTTTCATGGTAAGCACTTCTGGGAAAGCACTAAACCAATTTCACATTTACTCACTCCAACATGTCTATAATGAAACACCAAACACATACACAAAATTCATGTGCTAGTAGAATTTTAAAAGCACATATTGGTTTCATGGCTTTTTTGTTTTTGCTTTCATGGCAAAAAAAAAAAAAATGTAAGCATTATAACTAACCTTTAACATGCTACAGTAAACCTCAGAGACACTCAATAATCTTGTTAACCAGCCGGCCCACTGTATTTATCTAAAGTTAACTCAGCAATGCAAGTAAATAAGTAGACTCAGTTCAAAAGAGCAAGTAATCAAAACCGTATCTTTTTGACTTTGCAAATCATGTTTTATAAAACATATACGTATGTTCTCAATGTTTTTCAAAGAATCACCTGCATCAGATGCAAATGGGATCCCTATAAAGACAGATTCTTGGGACCTACACTGGACTCACAGAATCAGACTTTATGGATGTAGAGACTTGGAATACACATTTTTAAAGAGCTTCCCAGATGCTTCTTATGCAAGTAAGTACCACTGACTTTGGCATGAGCAGAATATCTGCACTTCATGATCACAAAAAATGGAAGTAACACTGAGAGATGGAAAAGAAGTGCCCAGGTAGCCAGGTTAGCAAAAGGAGCCACGAGTCATCAAACAAAAAAAGAAAAAGGAAGGAAAATCAGAGACCTGGGTCCAAGGAAGCTGCTGCTGCTGCTGCTGCTGCTGGGGCTAAGATGCTTCAGTCATGTCCAACTCTGTGCGACCCCATAGACGGCAGCCCACCAGGCTCCCCTGTCCCTGGGATTCTCCAGGCAAGAACCCTGGAGTGGGTTGCCATGTCCTTCTCCAATGCATGAAAGTGAACAGTAAAAGTGAAGTTGCTCAGTCATGTCCGACTCTTAGCGACCCCATGGACCGCAGCCTACCAGGCTCCTCCATCCATGGGATTTTCCAGGCAAGAGTACTGGAGAGGGGTGCCATTGCCTTCTCCAGGGAAGCTAGGGAAGAGCAAAGCACACATGTCCAAGGTAACCAAACTAGTTGTTATATTGTTTGAACTTGAAACCAGATCCCCTGACTCTGGTTGTGATGCCCATTCCATCTGCCTACTCTCCATCTGTCCCTACAAAAACACAGCTGGAAAACACGAGTTGTTTAAACTTCAGTCAATTATATTAATATCTCCATATTAAAATGACTAAAACAAAGCACCATTTTATGCTCTTTACCAACCCCCCCCAAAAAAAAATATTTCCAAGTTTCTTAAAATTCCCTGATGTAGCAGAGTAAGATAGCCAGGGTGGGTATTAGTATCTCCATATTAGATACGGGAAAATTGAGGTTTCCAAAGGTTTAGTGACTTCCCTAAAGTCTCAGAGCCCTAAAATCCAGTTCAGTAATCCAATTTGGACCATCTCTCTCCAAGTTTAGTCTTCCTTCTACTTACACTATACTGAAATTTATACATACTCTCAGCTTAACCATAAATTTTTTCTCATTTCTTAAAGATTCAGTTCTCAAGCATCTCTTCCTAAAACAGATATAACTATCCTCCACCAGTCTCCATGCACATACCTGAAATTCTGGGAGATGATTACATATGATCTCAATGGATTTCTATAAAAGAGTTGGGGGAAGGTTTCATGCACATACAAATCCAGCAGACACTACACTGCTGACGAAGAAGTAGTGTTCATTGTATTATCAGTTTCAGTCTGATAATTTGATATGACGGGTGTGAGGCACAAGCGACAAGTCTCTCCTTCTTAAAACAATAATTGTGAGTCTTTATTCTTCACCAGGAATATCAAGGTCATTGTCTGGATCAAACCTAAAAGGGAGCTTCCATCAGCGGATGTCATAACAGATAATCACCAATTTGACATGCTCTTGCAGAACTATCACCTGCTATCAGAGCTGCTATGACAGCTGTGGAGTAAGACAATGCAGGCCAATTCATCGGTCCCTGGGCCCCAAGTGCTCCCCTAATGGGTATGACAAACATATGCCTCCCTGCCACACATGGGTGTTTATTACTGCAGGGTTGTTTGTACAGCAATCCAATTAATCAGTGTTGATAATCATGTTTTTTGGTAATTGATGGAAAACCAGAATTACATAAGTGTATTGAATGACTATATTCATTGCCACAGTGGGATGGACTTTGTAAAGAACAAGACAGACTACTGCACATGTGTGCATGTATACAGACACAGAATCCTGCCAAGATATAAATAATATACAGTTATAACTAATTTTATTGCACTTCACTTTGTGCTCTGCAGATACTAGGGTTTTGTTTTGTTTTTTTTTTTTAACAAATTGAAGATTTGTAGCAACTTTTGTTGAGCAAGTCTGTCAGTACCATTTCTCCAATAGCATTTGCTTACTTTGTGTGTCTGTGTCACATTTTGGTCATTCTTGCAATACTTCAAACTTATTCCCTATTATTATATTTATTATGGTAATCTCTGAGCAGTGATTTTAGATGCTATATTGCAAAAAAAGATTATGACTCGCTGAAGGTTCATAAGATAGCATTTTTTAGCAATACAATTTTAATTAAAGTATGTACTTTCCAGTTATAATGCTATTACACACTTAAAATGTTATAGTGTAAACATAGCTTTATATGCACTGGGAAATAAGAAACTTCATGTGACTTGCTTTATTGGGGTGTCTGCTTTATTGCAGTGGTCTGGAACAGAACCCACCTCGTCTTTGAGGGGTGCTGGCATGCCTGTACTATCTCCTTTGCTCTGCCCCAATCTTCTTTTCACCATGTAGTGCCTGATCCCTCTTGCCGGGCCAAATCCTGCTTCCTCTGAAAGACTCAACCCAAGTGTTATCCTGGGTGTAACACTCCCGTTTCCAGAGCCGAGGCACTGGAACTCCTTGGATGGAGATGAGGCTGGACCAAAGAAGCCAGATTACCTCATCTTAATCAACAGCCACGCCTCTGCTCAGCTGGCTGTCACCATAGGAATCTGTTCTCAGGGTTACTAGATCCTCCTTGTTTCAAGAAACATAAGAAATCTGAATTTTTTATTTGCTACCCTCCATTCCATTTTTTTTTTTTAATTTTGCAACTGTTTTCCCCTGAAATTAATTTAAGGCAAGGACTTGTAAGTAGATTATTATAGAAATGATTCCAAAAAGCAGGAGAGAGAAAAGTGAGGCATAGAATACACAAAAAACAACCAAGGGCACGTCAGAGCTATGTCACCTGATGGCTCCAAGAATCTTCCCCGTGAATGACAGACAGCAGGAACATTAAGCCCCAGCTTCTGTCCTCTCTCGGTTAAGGATGATTCCTCAGAGTCCCAACTCCCCTACACTTTCCAACTGTACCTGCCATAGTGCTGAGTGGCTTCCTCAGTTTGAAAGAGAGTCCTGACATGACAGGCAATGACTGCACCTGATGTGGGATGCAGCCAGTGTTTGCACATAGACCCACAGCTATGACTGAACTGCACCAAAAGCAACAACTACAGCAACTAATAAAACTGCGAACATAGTGCAGGTCACATAACTAATGGACACAGGCCTGATCTGGCTCACGGATCCAACTGCTTTTTATCTTGAGTAAAGACTCCCTGACCACCGCCTGGAACAAAGGCCCTTGGATGAAGCTTGCCCACCCTCCACACTATCAGTATTTACACCACTGAGCTGGCCATGACTACTGACCTCCTAGACCATGAGCACCCTGAGGAAAGACTCTTTACCCTGTTCACTATTCCCAGGACCTGGTTTAACCTGCTGCTGCTGCTGCTAAGTCTCTTCAGTTGTGTCCGACTCTGTGCGACCCCATAGATGGCAGCCCACCAGGCTCCCCCGTCCCTGGGATTCTCCAGGCAAATATACTGAAATATTCAGTAAAAATCTACTGACTGAATTAGTTCACAGAAAAGGACCATTAGTGCTTTGGGGACTAAATAAACAAATATGATATAATTTTTAATTGCTCAGCTAGCTAGAACTATTACTCAAATTCAACAAGGAGAAACAGTCCTAAGGTCACTAAAGAATGAAACAATCATTTCTTGACTCCTGTACCCAAAGAGCCTCATGACTCAAAATCATTAATCACTGACAAAGATGAACTTTGTTTTCTGAAAAGGCTACACCTCTTCAACTAATATATGTTTTAAACATGTGTGCTTTTTCAAAAATGTTATTAAAAAAGTTTAGAAAAATTATCTTTGTCCCTTCCTAGAAAAACAAAACAGTTATAATTCAGTTTCATCATCTTCTACCACTGAACCTGAATTTTCTTTACTTGTGATTTAGAACTTCACCTTCTTTACCATACTAACTCCACCTTGATATTTTTACCTCTAAGGCTCTGACAGCATTTTCTTTGGAAGACATCTGGTCTGGCTGGCACTGAAGGGAGAAGCCTGAGTGACAGATCTGTATAAGGAAGCTTCAGAGAGATCAACACAAGTGAGGGGAGTCTGGAACATTCCACAAAATAAAGGATTTCCTTCCACCAACTGAGTGGGTACCTCAACATAAACAGCAGAACAGGCTGATTTTCCTCTTACTTCTACATATGGTGAAAGCAAAACAGAAAACTAAGTACTTAATAGAGAAAGCCTAATACACAATGAAAATATGCTCTACACTCTTCTATTCTTGAGAAAAGATATGGAAAGGAGTCCTGGCTGCAGACCTGTTGTTCTGTGTCCAGCAACTAGAAACAGTGTGAGTGTATATATAGGGCTTCCCTGGTGGCTCAGACAGTAAATATATACATGCACATACATACACACATAAGAATCAATATAAATTATTTTCTAAAGAAAAAACAAACTAGAACATTCTTGGATAAAAGTAACATTTATAAAACTAGGAAGATTTGGGTAAAGCTTCCCTGTAATTGCTTTAAAAAATTAACAATCCCCTGCTTTAGTAAACTTATGTCCATTAGTCCTATATATTATTATTTTTACTCTTATAGGAAGACATAATTTCTGTTGATAATAATACTCTCTAATAGATTCTGAAACATGTGGAACTCCTTCAGAAAGATCAATCAAGACAGGTAGAGGGTGGAAGAAGTTTGATAAGAATTCAATAAACCACCTTCACTCTAATCTTCTAGTCTGTAGTCCACGCTGACCTTCGCCCATGCCACTGCAAAGTGATAAACATTATAAACTCTTTGGGGGACTGGGTGTGGCTTAAAGGCTAATAAACTATGGAAACATATTTTTAAAGGTTATGATCCTGGCATTACCTCAGAAACATCATTTTTTTTTTAATGCAGCTGGGCACATCTTCAAGAAAACAGAGTATTGAGTAATAACAGATAGCCTGGTGCAGACCCAGTCTTGTCAAATAATCTGATCTCTTCTGATGGAGTGACCAGCCCAGTAGATCAAGGGACAACAGCTAGAGACTATTTATATTTGGATTTTAACAAAGCTTTTGATTCTGTTCCTCATGACATAATCATCAATAAACTGAGAAAATAGGATCCATGCTGAGCAGCTCTGAAACAGCAGGAAGGTCATGCCTGGCAAGGAGCTATCGATGGAGAAGTGTCAGCCTCAGAGGGAGCATAACAAATGGGGTTCTGCTGTGGTCAATTCTGGGCAGCACACTGGTGGATCTTTTTCATTAATGATGTGGGGCATGGAATAATTAGTACCATCATTAAATCTGCATAAGAGACCAGACTAGAAGGAAAGGTTGGGGAAGGGAAGGGAAGAGGCAAGAGGGAGTTACCAGCCATTACGGAATATAGAATCAGAACTCAAAACGACCTTGAGAGTTTGAAGAAGCACAAACAAAATGGATTTCAGGGAACAAGCAGAATGCATGCTATTCTCTCTCCCAACATTTTCAGTTCACAGCCTCTGAGGTCTTCTCACATGGCCACTTTAATTCATTTGGTACATATATACGAGATGCCAAGATGAACTGTGTTGAATGAGACAGGTTCTAGTTCAAAACATTACAGAAATGGCTTGCTTACTGAGAAAAACAATAGAAAGGAAGTGACAATATAAAGAGTGGAATATTACAACAGGGATAGAACTTTGTCCGAAAGACTTTCTTCACAATCTTTCTCCTCCCTTCCCTGTCTGAGTCAGTTTCTTCTCCCAGGTGCTTTCATATTTCTCTTGTCCTTCTTCCTCCATCTCTGAACACTATAGTGTAATCAGATTTATTTATGTGTCTGCCCTCTAAACTGCTAATCTCAGAAAGGGCATGGGCCATAGATTATGCACCTTTGTATTCCCAGAGCACATTACCTGACACTTAATGGATACTCAATAAATGTTTATTGATTTGGAACTGAAAATAAACTGCTACTGCTACTGCTAAGTCACTTCAGTTGTGTCCGACTCTGTGCAACCCCATAGACGGCAGCCTACCAGGCTCCCCCGTCCCTGGGATTCTCACTACACAAATGCAAAGTAGGCTTCATGAAACTTAAAAAAAAAAAACTAGAGATGCTGTCCTGAAACTCAAGAGTTAATGCCCTCAACATCAATGGAAAGTCAAGGTTAAAAGTGTAGAGCAGGACACCTTACATGTGTGTGGTGATTTTACACGCAAGTAAGAGGAAAAGCTATGACAAACCTAGACAGCATCTTAAAAAGCAGAGATATCACATTGCCGACAAAGGTCCATCTAGTCAAAGCTGTGGTTTTTCTAGTAGTCATGTATGAATGTGAGAGTGGGACCACAAGGAAAGCTGAGCGCCAAAACAATGATGTTTTTGAACTGTGGTGTTAGGAAGACTCTGGATCTCCTTGCAGTCCAAGGGACTCTCAAAACAGTCAATCATAAAGGAAATCAATCCTGAATATTCATTGGAAAGACTGATGCTGAAGCTGAAACTCCAATACTTTGGCCACCTGATGTGAAGAATTGACTCACTGGAAAAGACCCTGATGCTGGGAAAGACTGAAGGCGGGAGGAGAAGGGGATGACAGAGGATGGGATGGTTGGATGCCATCACTAACTCAATCAGTTCAGTTCAGTCGCTCAGTCATGTCGGACTCTTGATGACCCCATGAACCGTAGCACACCAGGCCTCCCTGTCCATTACCAACTTCCAGAGTCCACCCAAATCCATGTCCACTGAGTTAGTGATGCCATCCAACCATCTCATCCTCTGTCATCCCCTTCTCCTCCTGCCTTCAATATTTCCCAGCATCAGGGTCTTTTCAAATCAGTCCACTCTTTGAATCAGGTGGCCAAAGTACTGGAGTTTCAGCTTCAAAATCAGTCCTACCAATGAAAAACCAGGACTTATCTCCTTTAGGATGGACTGGTTGGATCTCCTTGCAGTCCAAGGCTCTCTCAAGAGTCTTCTCCAACACCACAGTTCAAAAGCATCAATTCTTCTGTGCTCAGCTTTCTTTATAGTCCAACTGTCACATCCATATATGACCACTAGAAAAACCAAAGCCTTGACTAGACAGACCTTTGTGGACAGAGTAATGTCTCTGCTTTTTAATATGCTATCTAGGTTGGTCTTAACTTTCCTTCCAAGGAGTAAGCGTCTTTTAATTTCATGGCTACAGTCACCATCTGCAGTGATTTTGGAGCCCAGAAAAATAAAGTCAGCCACTGTTTCCACTGTTTCCCCATCTATTTGCCATGAAGTGATATCACCAACTCCTGGAACTTGCTCAAACTCATGTCCATTGAGTTGGTCATCCTCTGAATTTAACTCAGATGACCAACTCAATGGACATGAGTTTGAGCAAGCTCCAGGAGTTGGTGATAGACAGGGAAGCCTGGCATGCTGCCGTCCATGGGGTCGCAATGAGTCAGACACGACTGAGTGACTGAACTGAACAGCAGTGGAGAAGCCCTCCTCAGGATGAATGTGGGTAGAAGGCGGGACAAACAGAGCTGATCTGTGGGAGAACTGCTCTAAGTGAAGGACAGAATAAACAATAGGAAGATGGGGAAGAATCCGAAGAAGGTACATTCAGGGAACTTGGAGAACAAGGGGAGGCAGACAACCTGAAGGTTAAGATCAATAAGAATCTCAGAAAGACCGAGACCAGCAGTGGCACTCCAGGAGTACACTCTGGATGGCCGGAGGAAGTCAAAATATGTTGAAACTGTGAGTAAAAAGAGAAGACAGACATCCAAGGACAAGGATAAGACACAGGAATGGACTTGGAGAACACAAAACCAACTGTGGCATACGCTGGTCCAAGTAACCTTAAATAATAATGATTAAGAAGAGACGTTCTTAATGGAAAGAATGGTGTCCATATACAGGCACGTGCATTCACACATAGCATAAACTCTGCAACTACTAAGAGAATACACTGAGGGTAAAAAAATAATAAACACAAGTTAGAAGAGAAATCCTTAACCTTAATCGAGGAGAGGGCTTCCCGGCTGAACTTAAAGTCCTGTGTGCATGTGCATTTGTGTAATCTTCTGCAAAGGGTGTTCATTTCAGTAGAGTAACTCCAAGCAAATGTATAAATTTTATCTGAAACTACCACTTCTTATTCAATCAATTCTGTTCTCAAATATGGCCAAATCTGTCTCTGCTTTCTTGTGGCTTCAATTCAGGAGATATATGGGAATTGCCCCATGCCACATTTAAAGTGGACATCACTTTATAGAATTTGGCTATTTTTTGCCAATGTCCATCTCATTTTTTCTTAAGGGAAGGAGCAGTAGGAGAACAATGTGGGAAAATAAGATGAAGTAAACTGTTCATTTGAAAACTCCGCATCTGCTATAACTTGTTTCCCAGTCCACAAACCATGTTTCTGCTACTCTACTGTCAGAAAATTAACTGGCTTACCTTTAATCAGAGAACGACATGCTACTGTAACATATATTTTCCAAGAGAAGCCACACAGTCCAAAATACACAATAATAAATATTTGAGTGAGTTGGATGAGTATGAACCACTTTTTTCAAAACAGTTTAACTGCCAGTGACACTTCAGGTAACTGAGATAAAAGAACTGGTTAGAAATTGAAAATGAACATTCATAAGTCATTAAAAAACTTGAGCTTTAGCATTTACTCATCAAAACAAAACAATAACCCTAATATAATCACCTCACATTACTACATATGAATTTTGTTACCAATCATGCCTATTTTGTTACCCATTTTGTTTGAAGCTATGTATTGCAATCTTTAAAATATTCATATCAGTTTGAGGTTATGTTGCTTTTTTCCCTCACCTTCTGCACAAAATTATTCCTAAGCAGCTTAAATCACTCTATTACTAGCAACAACAGTACTGATACAATTTTTTAGTTAAACCATTAAGTTTATTTTGGAGGATCTGATTCCAAGAATCTAAACCAAAGAACCTAAACCAAGGACCTAAACCAAGGGGGTGAAAATGAAAAATTACAAACGTGGCTGATTAGAAAAATAGTTATAATAGCCTTTACTGCTGTTTTTATTGAATGTACAAGTGAAATAACCATTAGCCTGTTTTAACCACTGGAAAACACCCTATGGTGGTACTTGACTGATTCGATGCATTTTTGTACACAATTGCTGTGCTAATGGAGCAGACATTTACCCTATAACAAAGGAAATCTCATATGTAAGCCTTAGGGTTTATAGTAACTCCAGAATACCAAACCACCACTAAAGAATTTTAAATGAAGCCCCTGCTGATGTTTGTTGGTTAAACCCTTTAGTCTCCTCCAAAGGATAACATCACTCACAGGACAAATTATTGATAAACTGCAGAATTTCAAACAAAGATAAGCAAGGAATTAAAAATCCATAACAAGACATTAGCTTTAGGAAACGAGCTTAACAGAATATAATCGTTGGTCTAGATCCAGTTTTTCCTTTTGTGTATTCTAAGACATAAAAGTCTGTTCAAGACTCCTATTATCACAGTATACTGAAGAACAGAATTGGTTCAGCAACGGGAAGAATAAGATGAGCCAAGCAGTCTTTTGATGGCTGAGGATAATCTATAAACAAGAGACACCATGCTGACCCTCGAAGTCATCTCTTCTTACCTCCTCACAAGGGATGGCAAGCCAGCAATATCGTTATAGGGTACAAAACAGCATTTAGGAAAGGTTCCTAAAGGAAATCATTCTTCCATTCAACAGTGTTGCTATGGTAACCAACCCAATCAAGCTTCTTCACAACGGCTTTTATGTCAAGTTCTGTTAGCAAACTCATATAGAAAGTATAACTCATCTAAATTAACACTACATTTGTTACCTTATTAGAGATAGGTGAGAGGCACAAATCTGTTTAAAAATTAGGGAAATATGTACTCCTTCCATATTAACATCTTAAATTAGTCAAGTTCAGTCTGTTTAAAAAAAAAAAAAAACCTCTTGAAGGCATGCATTTTGGAACAGGAATAAAAGGAAAGAAATACACCTGGCAGTACTTGGTCTTTTAAATATGGAATCTTTCCCTATCTTCTAGGGAACACAAAGAGAATTCCTAAATATTGCTGAATCTTTTATAGTAATTTCCTTGCAAATACAAATATGCGTTTTAAATACACATGGACTATAGGTATAACTTACATAGAAAAAACTGCAGCATTTACTAACTAGCTTTTTAAGATAAGCAGAATGGATGGAGAAGCAAGGCAGATCCATTTTATTAAAGGATATTTTCCTTCACTATGGCTTGATGAAGCTATAATATTGATTATAGCCTTAAATTTGAAGACTGTTTTATATTAGTGACATGGTTTCACACTAGGGTAACTTCACTTCTATTGGACACTCCTCCTGTTAGTTAAATTCACTTATCAAAAGCAAAACAAAAACTCTAGCAATAACTTCAGTGAATTTAATAATTTGACACTTAGGTTTAAAACCAATGGATTTTATAAGAAAATGTTACTCCCCTGTATTGAGAAAATAATTTATATTCTTTTCTTAAATTTTATTAAGAAATACTAAAAGAAGGCCTAAATCCCCATCCTATATTTTATGTTTACCGAAAGTACACCTTACACTATTTTCACAGAATATACATGATGGAATTCTTCAGGGCCCCAACAAAGAAACTAACTATGGGAGAAGAGTGCGGCAAGCCTCTGCTCTAATAAACACCTTCAGCTTTAAATAACCATTGTCTTTCTCCTGGACTCAGTGGTAGAATTTAAATATTTCTGATAAGTAGCAGGAGCATCTGCTGCTAAGTCACTTCAGTTGTGTCTGTCTCTGCGACACCATAGACAGCAGCCCTCCAGGCTCCTCTGGCCACAGGATTCTCCAGGCAAGAATACTGAGTGGGTTGCCATTTCCTTCTCCATCTAATAAGCAGACATTGCTCCAAAACACCTCATAACTGTGACCATGTAAGAAAAAATAACCAAGATAAGGGTTTGGACTACATAAAACTCAACTGCTTAAAAGTTTTTAAAAGGCTAAACATCCTCAATACCATTAAATATGTACCTTGGTACACAGCTCTCTTCCAAAACAATTGTCTGGCTGTGATCTGAGGCACTGGTAGTTTGGCAGGAATATTAGCTTGAGTTAACTAACTCTGAATTACAATTTTAAAATCTGAAACACTGCATAAATTAAGATCGTTCATTTTAAGTTCTAGGCTTTTCATATGAATAAGCTACATGTCAGTTTAAAACTTCAGAAAATATCACTTTAATTAACTTTACTTTTAAACATAAAACTATACACCTAATATGAAATAATGATAGCACTTTACATTTGTTTGTTCACTTGAAATTCTGTAATGTATATTCTATATCTCACTTTATTTGATCCTCTCTGCAACTGCAGGAGATAGGTATGGAACAAGCAGGGCAGAAAATCAGGCTTAATTAGGTTTAATAACTCACTTACTTATAATGTTATCCTTCATAATAATAATTTTAAGAACTACTTAGTAAGCACCTATTATAGGCCAGATAATGTCCTAAGAGCTTTTCTCTTCATTGTTAATACATTTTATATTACTAATACATGATAACATGTGTATTATCTACTATGTATATGTGAGTATATTCACATACACTTATGTCTTCAATTCTCACAATAATTTTGAGATACGGTATTCTCACTTCACAAGTGAGAAAACTAAGGTTCAGAGGTAATACATAGTCTGCCAAAAGCCACACAGCCAAAAACTTTGTTTCCAGAATTCCAAGTCATATCCACTGAACTGGTATTATATTCATTTATTCTAGGAACAGATTAAATATTCACATGTGCTCCCTACAAGATCACTGTCTCTTATACATATGATATTTAATTGTTGCTCATAAAACATTTATGACATAAAATTTCAGACAAATTGTTAATTTGGCTCTGATACCTGCAATTTTGCCTTTCAAGGATACATCTGGCCATTTTTATAGCAATGTAAATGCAGTAATTCTAAACAGAGCTGGTTGTTCTCACAAACATTAAAACAATTATTCCTGAAGGAACCGGTTCCCCTTTTTTATTTAGGAATATACAGTACCCTGTTAGAAACAAGGAGAAAGACACAACCAACCAATTGCCACGTTTGACTGCTGTGTTAAATATGAAACATCACTATACCAGAACAAGGTATAGGAAGTGATGTTCAACAAGAGCTGCACTTTCAAAATGAAAAGGCACAAGAACATATTACCTTTAACCGTTAGAAATATGTCACTAGCTTTGTATAAAACACCAAGCTTTCTGAATCCTGACCATCTCATTGCTAATTTGAAAAGACTAATATCTATCAAAGTTTGTCACACATTTGACTCTGTTGAATAAATGAAACATATAAAAACTCTAAAGTAATATATTTTATACATTTATACTGATACATTTTACTACTAATGTAATAATTTATATTTTACATAAATGTCTCTTTCTAATATAAAAGCTCTTTGGAAAACTTGGAACACGTATTGACCTTCTACAGACATCTTAATCATTTCCAATAAACTTATCCAGAAGAATCTTAGTTAAGGCCAGATTCCTTTGTTACCAGACATTGTGAAGTTCTTGATAACTGGAATTACCAGATAATTCTTTCCCCTGACATATAATCAGAGAGCACAAAGTGAGTAGAAAGATCACTCACAGCCTCTCCTGTGTCCTGTTTTCTTGGTCTACACAATGATACACTCTGGAAGCTAGCGTATTATAAAAGTATAACAGTAACAATTGTCAGTCCCATGACAACTGAGTTGAGTGCCCTTGATTCAAGATTCTTAAAGCAGTCATTTCACAGCAGACATTTCTTTTGAGGCAATATTTTAGATATTCTTAAAATATCCTTTTCTCTCTGTACTAACAGAGAAGGAGCTATAAATCAATAAATTTTATAACAGCAAGATAGAAGACAAAATTTGCTAACACTTTACATGTATTTATATTTTTATACACACATAAATTTAATGCAACTGCCTATAATGCAGATGTAGCTATTATTCCCATTTTCAGATATGGAAACTGAAGCACAAATAAATTAATTTGATCAAAGGTCACTCAGCTGGTAAGTGGTAGAGCTAGAATTCTATCCTAGGCAATGAAGTTCCAAAATCCATTCTTTAAACTTCAGCATTTAAGATGAACGAAGAGTTTTTGCCCTCAATCCAGCTTTTTTGTTTGAAGAAAGGATAAACAGAATATATTCTTACTGTATAAAATATGATCATATTCACTAGCTCATTAGAAAATACTAGGATTTAAATGAAGAATTCTATTTCTCAATGAATGCTTCATTAAAGTTAAAAAACACACACTATATAACACACATACATACATATATTTGTTTACATATTCAGTAGGCCCTTTGTATCTGTGGCTTCCAACTCCACAGGTTTAACTAACTGAGGATTCAACCAATCTTGAAATGAATATATTTTGTAAAAAATTAAAGAAAAGTTCAAAAAGTAAAACCTGAATGAATTTGCCAGCTTCTGGAAATTATTTACATTTACATTGTATTAGGTATAATAAGTAATCTAGTGATAATTTAAAGTATACAGGAGGACATGCATAGGTTATACGCATATACTACTTCATTTTATATAAGGGACTTAAGCATTTAAGGGTTTTGGTATATGAGGGACTCCTGGAGTCAATCCCACAGATAATGAGGAATGACTGTATACATCTCTGGATCCATAAAGGGTCATGGAGTATAATCACAAAATGCTTTTACTTTCCATCATTCCTTTAAAATCTACTCTCTAGGTAAAGTTCTTCTCCGCCTAAAAACTAAAGCAGTCCAATAACTTTTCTAACCATTGAACAGCATGAGGATGTACAATTACTTTACTCACCAAATACATTCCTAATTAAGAAATGAGAGTGCTCAGTTAAATACATTATCCATAGTAGAAGCACCTAGTTAAAGCTACTTCCATTTACACACTAGAGTAGGCTATAGGCCAGCACCCAACAGAAAAGGATGTCAGTCTCTTCTTTTCCTACTTCTCCTTTCTTCTGATTCCACTACTTCTTCAATGGACAGCTACATTTCTCAACCACCAGGCTGAAACAGTGAGGAGGAGGACACTTAACAGGAATGAGAATATTTTTAAGCAGCTGAAGTTGGTAGATGACCACATATCCTCAAGTTCTGGCTAATGATAATAGCTTTTTCTCAGATCATGACTTCTTCACAGGGCACTCATTCCTGGAAGTCTACCCGCCTGTTACACTTAATGTAGGTGCTATCATCTCCCCTACCCATCACGTACTCCTTACACAGCCCCTAGGAATCCAGGGCAAGGTCTGCAGCAATCTAAACAGGGCCAAAGAGGGCCTCATCTCTCTTACAGGTGCGCCACACCTTGTCCACAGGAAACAGAGGGGAGATCAATCCTCACTGTGTTACCTCTTCTTTCTTCTGCTTTGTGATAAACAGCTAGCAGACCTGCTCTTAATCCTTTTAGATCTTCAAAGCAGGGATAAGGAGAACTATTCACCAGATCCTTTAAACTTTAGGAAACATACAGCTTTAAAGAAGCTCCCTTGATTTTTTTTTCCCCCTAATTGGTTTAGACAAGGTGCTGGAAAAGACACTCAGAATAGCTCTTATCAAAAACCTTGTCTTTGTGAATTCCATCCTTAAAGCCTAGCCCCTAAAATACTTTTCCAATATTTCTTTTGAAAATCAGTCTCTCCGTTTGGAATTTGAATTTGGCATCCAGTATCTTTCTACTCTGGATCACAGCCAAAGCTACCATTTTAATATTGTTACCTATGTCCTTATAATTAATCCTATGGCCATTGTGACATTATTATCGAAATTAAGTTTGAAATCAATTTTAAACTGTAAGTTAATCTTTTTAAACATTTTATTATGCTTATTGTTATTGTTTTTTTTTTTTTTTTTTGGCTGTGCTATGTAGCATGTGGGATCTTTGTTCCCTGACCAGGAATCAAATTTTCATCCCCTGCCTTGGAAGCACAGAGTCTTAAACACTGGAACACCAGGGATGTCTCAACCATAGGTTAATCTTAAGTAAGATATTTAGACACTGGTGTTACTGCTTTAAGAAATATATTAAATATCAATTATGAATAGGTCATTATAAAGGAAATCCGAGACTAATTTGATAGTTTATATTTTTTCTCTTTGTTCAATTAATATAACTACATTTTCCTTATGGATGTATATAGGGGAAATACACTTTCTCATCATTAGTTTTAGAATAAAATACATTTGTCTTGCAAAATAATGACTCATTATTACAGAAAAATTATTAAGAAATTAGGTGACAAATTACTGCATGGATACATATCATCTTACTTGTGCTGTATTTCCTTAGGCTCCTAAGAAAGCTAAGCCGGGAACAAAGCAAGAGGTTTTCAATATTCTGTGACCACATGTAGCTGCAGGATTGGTTGCCACCACTGTGCTAAACATGAAAGTCACTACAAAAGTGGAACCATGTTTTCAGTCGTTTTTATATTGTCCTGCTTTTTGTTCTCCTTAGTAAGCACTTTCCAGCTTCCACTATTCCTTAAATGCACAGGGGTAACACCCCTCTCATGTTTGTATTCTGTACCAAGGAGGGTCACTGCCAATTCCCAGTGATTTAGGACATCTGTCCTCTTTGACCTTGCCCTTGAAACAGTTAACTGCACACCCTGGCAATGTCTGTGTTAGCCAGGGTTCTAGAATCCTAAGTGCTATCAAAGTAAATGTAGACCAAGAAATAAAAGGCTATAAGAAATGGGAATAAAATGTTAAAAGTACAAACCAATATAAACATGTGTCCTGTCAGAGAAAGTGTGCTTTAAATTGTCCACAGCCAGGCACTCACTACAATTTAGTAATTCTCCCAGAGAGAGTAGAAATGTTGCATTTATCCCTTGGATAGAAAGTTAAGGACAAGGTTAGTGAAAGCTAAAGTTAAAATACTTCCACGAGACATGAGTGAAATGCGATGATTTAATGTGGTAAAATCATTAAAAAAAAGGCTTACCTTTGCTTCCTATGCTGTATCAATGATAATAAGTGATGCTATTGAGGACCTATTCCTACTAGACATTAATCCTTATAGCTCTCTGGTGGGGGTATATTTTACCCCATAAACACATCAGGAAACACAAGCTGACAGAGGTTAACCAATTTGCCCAATGTCCCATAGCTGACAACGGAAGATGACTTCAATCTGGTTCCATTAAACGGTAAAGTTCCCCATCTCCCAACGCCTGGTGTTGTACTCATTTATGTTAGGATAAGGTAGTTTAACAGGTTAGAGAGCAAGAAGTATGACCAGACTTCTGCTTCCCTACACTAAATCCAATGTTGACACAGCCCATATTATGATCTTTCTAAGACACACTTCTGGTCAGTTCAGTCCTCTGCATGAAATCCTTCAATGCTTTCATATCTACATCTGAAGAAAGAACAAATAAATGTCCCAGTAACATTCCAAACACTCAGGGGTCTTTTTCCATCCTGCTAAACCTAACAGCCCACTCCCCTCAGCCTCCTCTTGAGTCCCTCTTCTTTCTTGGTATCCTACTGTGCAATAGTAGTTTTATTTCTATCATTTGGGCAGTTCTTTCTTCCGCCTCTTATAACTTGTGCTTTCTTTGCCTAGCCTCTAAATGCTGGGTGTCCCACTGACCCTCCCTTCTTGACATTCCTGGGTCATTCCATCCCTTCAAACCTAGCTTTATGCCCCAATGATTCTCAAATTTTTATCTCCATGGAAACTGCACCTCTGATCTACAGACTCCTATAATACACAGTTCCCCTTTTCCTGAATATTTCACAGGGACCCCCAAACAAAAGTTTTCCAAAATGACTTCCCCATCTCCCAACATGTCGCTTTGCCAGCTTTCCCCATCTTGGTACATGACACTGCTGCTGCTGCTAAGTCGCTTCAGTCGTGTCCAACTCTGCGACCCCATAGACGGCAGCCCACCAGGCTCCCCTGTCCCTGGGATTCTCCAGGCAAGAACACTGGAGTGGGTTGCCATTTCCTTCTCCAATGTATGAAAGTGAAAAGTGAAAGTGAAGTCACTCAGTTGTGTCTGACTCTTAGCGACCCCATGGACTGTAGCCCACCAGGATCCTCCATCCATGGGATTTTCCAGGCAAGAGTACTGGAGTGGGGTGCCATTGCCTTCCCCAGTACATGACACTATTTCAAGGCAAAAACCTGTATCTATCCTCAGTTTCTGCTATTCCTCCTCCACCACCACATACCACTGAAGGATGGACATACCCCAGTCCATCAGAAATCTTATCTCAACTGCCATCACCATCTCTCAGCTGGATTGCCTACAACAGCTTCTTAAATGGCCTTCCTATGTCTGCTCTTGTACCTCCCAATCTATTCTTCACACAGCAGCCAGAGTGATCTTTTTAAAACAAAGATCCAATGTGTCTCTCCTCCATCTACAGCCCTCTTTTTTACAGTGTCCCACTGTGCACTAAATGAAATCCAATCTTCCCACCAAGGCCTGCAGACCCTGAGCCACCAGACCTCCTGACCAGCTCCCTCCAGTCTTAATCAGTTTCTCTACAAGTCCAACAGCCTCTAGCCCAGCTGGTTTCCTTTCAGTTCATCAAACAGCTATTAATATTTCCTGCCTCTTGTCTTTTATATACACTGATAGTACTGTCTATCCATATCTAGCTGATTACTTCTCAACATTCAGATCTGCTCACATATTGCTTCTGAAAAGAGTTTACAAGACCAAGAATCTAAGAAGGCAGGCAACACTTTTTTTTCTTTCTTGTCAGAGGCATTAAGCAGTTTATAATTGTATGTTGGTAAGTTCTCCAATGGAAAGAATGGTATCTGCTTAGGTCACTAGTAAATGTTTAGTACCTACCATCAGTCAGTTCAGTCGCACAGTCGTGTACGACTCTTTGTGACCCCACAGACTGCAGCATGCCAGGCTTCCCTGCCCACCACCAACTCCCAGAGCTTGCTCAAACTCATGTCCATCAAGTCAGTGATGCCATCCAACCATCTCATCCTCTGTCGTCCCCTTCTCCTCCCACTTTCAATCTTTCCCAGCATCAGGGTCTTCTCCAAGGAATCAGTTCTTTGCATCAGGTGGCCAAAGTATCAGAGCTTCAGCTTTAGCATCAGTTCTTCCAATGAATATTCAGGGTTGATATCCTTTAGGATTGACTGGTTTGATGTCCCTGCAGTTCAAGGGACTCTCAGGAGTCTCCTCCAACACCACAGTTCAAAAGCATCAATTATTCAGTGCTCAGCTTTCTTTATAGTCCAACTCTCACATTCATACATGACTACTGGAAAAACCATAGCTTTGACTAGACGGACCTTTCTTGGCAAAGTAATGTCTCTAGCATAGTGCCTATGATATATAGAAGGCATTGTAATAAATAGAAATATTAGAATTCAAAGCCTTCCTTTGAGACAGAGGGAAAGGGGCAGGGCACAACCATTAGCCACTGTGCTATACTATACTTAGTTGCTCAGTCATGTCCAACTCTTTGCAACCTCACGTACTGTAGCCTGCCAGGCTTCTCTGTCCATAGGGAGTCTCTCCAGGGAAAAATACTGGAGTGGGTTGCCATGCCTTCCTCCAGGGGATCTTCCCAACCCAGTGATTGAACCCAGGTCTCCCACATTGCAGGTAGATTCTTTACCATCTGAGCCACCAGGGAAGCCCATTAGCCACTGAGGATATGACAGAAACTGGTTATAATCCATGAGTTCCAAGATGACAGAAGACTGGACTTAGAGTAGACCTTGACTCTCATTACAGATTCACTGTAATACATCAGCGTGCTACATGACACTCCCACAGGTGCCACGACAGTTCTGAGGTAAACCATAAAAGACCAAAAAGTGGGCAGTGACCCAGTTCCTGGAAATTTCTGCCCCTCCAGCAAAATGGTTGGAATAATCCACCCACCTGTTGACCTATGAAATTACCCAGTCCATAAAAACTAATCATCCCATATTTTGGGGCTTCTCGCCTTCTGAGATGGCCCACACTTAAGTCTATGGAGGGTGTATCTCCCAGAAGAAATCTGTTTTCACTCTACTTCAGCTCGCATGAAGCCAAGGACCTTCACTCGGCAGCCCATCCCAGAGACTCACCTAAGACCTAGAACATGACCATCCTCCTGCAACAACATAATCTGGTCCCTGACTACCACTCCCAACTCTCCAACCCCATACTCCCATTCCCATCAGACCTTTAAAAGACTTGAGGGTGACCCAAGGAACATGCTTGCTTGGCATATGCTGCTCCTTTTCCCTGGAATCCTCTTTCTCTCCGTGTTTAAAGTGGTAGATTTCTGCTCACTCCTGGGATCCAATTCTGAGATCTTCAGAGAGTACTCTCTGTACTTCTCTCAGAGTGTACAGAGAGAAGATGTCAGAACTGTATCATCTCCAATTTATATTTCAATTCCCAAAGTTCAGCACACACTATGGTAAAGGAATAAATGAATCAACCCACCAATCTATTTGGTACTCAAGGGATTTTAATTTCCTGCCACAAAAAGTCACCAAATTCCTATTCCCCACAACCCTAGACTTTGCAATGTAAATCAAATTACCATTTACATCTCAAAACATAGTACACCTTTAACATACAGGATATTTATCATGTCCCTTCACTCAAAAATGTACTCATTCTCTAGAGGTTATTAAAATTTTTTAAATTAAACTAAATATGGTTGTAATCCAGTTAAGCCAAATACCTAGATGAACCTGAATAGGATCCATTTAAAATAATAGGCCTGAAATTAGGTGGAAGAGTTTCTTTTTCAGAAAGCTACATTTTCATAATTATTAGTATAATACCTCAAAGTCCATTTCATTAGTACTTATCGCCACCCTAAAAATAATAAGATGATAAGATATTTAATAATGTGGTGGGCACTGAAATCTAATTTGCCAGCAACTCCATTATCTAAAAAGGAAGCAAACCCTATGAAAGTCTATTTTTTACATAATTGCAGGTGATGAATTTCATGCAATGATTATGAAACACACAGGACCTGGAATGGATCACTTCCATCTTCAAAAGACTGATATTCAATACTTTGAAACTGGTGACATTTAACATGAGCATGTTAGTAGTACTATAGAACAATCAAATATCCAAAGTCACTAAAGAATATACAGAGTTGTTAAAGAATTGGTAACAGTTTCTATGGAAGTTGCAGAATTGGTTGTCAAAAGTGAGATGGTAACAGAGGTTATTATTGTCCATAAATTTTTAAAACCATAAAAAACATCAAGGACATGTTTGTTGGGTTCACTGTAAATCTTTAACATTTGCAACAGGATACAATGAAGTCATATAACATTTCTGAAATGCTACTCTCAAGTAAACTGAAATAACTCAAGACATGAGAAATTTGTTAGTATTTTAAAATAACTCAGGGTGTTTTCATCTTTAGAGCACATGTCGGCAAGGGTATTCCATATAATGTAGCACTTGCAAAAAAAAAAAAAAACAAATATTCTTAGAAAGATTCTACCATACTATACTGACAACACCATATGTCCTGTGCATCCTTTTTACATTTACTGTTGAGAGCTTACCAAGTTGAATAAATACTTACCACTAACATTTTCTTGATTGTTCACGTAAATTATTTTTTCATACTTTTAAAATTAAAGTAGAATTCACGCAGTGAAATGTAAAGATCTTAAGTATAATTGGATGAACTGTCACAAATGCATATGTCCGTGTAATCCACATCCTAGTCAAGAGGTATGTTGTATAAAGGTGCTCTAGAGATTATAAAGATCATGCACAATTTAGAAACCTCAGTAAAGTGTGTCATTTAAGATAGGAGGAGAAATCACAAGGTAAGTAAAGTTTGCTAAATTTTTTAAAAATTGCACACTAAATCCCTTAAAATGTAAACTCAAAGTCCTGAATCAGACATCTCCATATACAAACAAAAAAGAATTCATACAAGATATGTCTTTTTCATCCAAGTTAGAATGAATTTGATGATTCTGAAAACACTCTGCTATTCATCTCAACACTGAATTACTTTTATGAGTCAACGGTATTGTAAACACTGCAAAACCTCAGAGAGAGTTTCACACAGCAAAGATCATTTACATATACTAATTTGGCAAAAACTGCTTTCCAAATCACAATGTTTTACAAAAGCCATATTCTATTTTTCCTTTAGTGCTTTTTTGACAGTTGGAAATGGGTACAAGTTGTAATTTACTTGCATCCATTTCCTACTTTAGTAGTGTCCAGTAAAATCATTCAAACAGCATGACAGATAAAAGGCACTACTGAAAAGTGTTTGCAGTCTTCTGAGAGCTATAATGTGCACTGAATGCAAATGGTAACTGATGATTAAAATATATATATGATATATACTTATATATATAATACATACATATGCCTGATGAGTACTAAGATAGTGTCTCAATGTATTTAAGGATCCTGCAATATTCATGTTACATAAAATTGTGTGCATTGATCAAGTAATCCCCAACGCTCCTAATCTGACTTTAATTTACCTTAATGGAGGATTGCTTTGGGAAAAATCCTGCAAGACACATTGAAATCTGATGACGGGTAGCCGTTTGTTTTTATAGTCATGAAAGCAGAACTACAAAAAAAAAAAAATGTGTTTTTCATTAAAAACATTCCACAATTTGAAAATTATGGGGAAAATAGGCAATGAATCACAAGGAAGAGAGAAAGTCAATTATGGCGATTACCAAAACAGCCACACAACATTTCAGAAATGCCTGACTGAACAGGGTCACAATACACTTGGAGTTATGTGAAACAGAAAATTAACCAGTGTTTGCGCCCAGTATGTGTGTTTTGTTAACAAAGTGATTTTGATTGAGTTTATGGTCACATTGCAGGATCACAAGACTTCACAAAGAGGATTACTTTAAATATGAAATCTTTCAACTGTAAAAGTAATCATGTCTGAAGGAGGTTGGATATTAAATATTTCTCTAAATTGGAGTTATCTCTCTTTTTCTTTTCCAGGTTGCCTGAGGCTTCATTTTTCCCATGAACTGAATAACTACACATACCCTGCAAAGAACAGAAAATAATATCTTAAATGAAAAGAAATGCAACCCTTCACTTCATATTAGTACTCTCATAAATTTAATAGCCACTGTTCATTATACAGAGAGCTACATAACAAAAAGACATTTTCTTTCCTATTCTAACTTTGCACAAGAAAAAAACAATCAGTAGTACAACTGACCTGATATAATCTCTGTGGGCCCTAAAAATCTTAACAACAGTCCCAGTTCATCTAGAGGCCACAGCCACACAGCTAATGGTGAGAAGAAAAAATAATAACAATCAAGGTTTAAAGGTTAAGATGTTTACAGCTTTTCTGACTTACTCCCTAAGAAAATTTCGCTAAAAAATTAATCTTATTGGATGGTACTCCCAAGACGTGATTATCATGGATTTGAACATGTGACCTTTGAAATTTGCAGAACGTCTGAGCATAGCTACTTGTGATGATCTACAAGCCTTACATATACAATGTGACAGGCAAAAAGATGGAGACAGAATTGGGTCCAGTAAGTATAAATGTATTTCAGTTTATTCATTTATCACCTTAGTAGGTCTTATGTAAGAATTCTCATTATCCTCTAGATTCTGTAAAAAAATTTCAGAGAATAAGCATGGTGAAAGTGAAAGCATTAGTTGCTCAGTTGTGTTCGACTCTTTGCAACCCCATGGACTGTGGCCCGCCAGGCTCCTCTGTCCATGGAATTCTCCAGGCAAGAATGCTACAGTGGGTATCCACTCCCTTCTCCAGTGGATCTTTCTGACCCAGCAATCAAACCTGGGTCTCCTGCACTGCAGACAGATTCTTTATCATCTGAGCCTCCAGGAAAGCACATAAGCATAGCAATTATAGCTAATAATACTGCATCATATAGTTCAATGTTTCTAAGAAAGCAGATCTTAAATGCTCTTACCACAATAAAGAAACAGTAATTAGGTGATAGGATGGAAGGGTTGGAGAAGGAAATGGCAACCCACTCCAATACTCTTGCCTGGAGAATCCCACAGACAGAGGAGCCTGGCAGGCCACAGTCCACGGGGTTGCAAAGAGTCAGACACGACTGAGCGACTAACACTATGACAGGATATAATTTTTATATCCAGAATCGTATAAGAAATTCAGTAATTTTGCAAAATATTCTTGTTAAACATCTTACCACCTTTTATAATTTGTTCTCATTTGTTTCAGAAATAATGTTATTAATAACTGCTTATACATCTAAGTTCTAAAGTTTTTACACAGAGGGCAATGGCAGCAAAAGTGATAATAATTGTAGCATCAATACTAATAAAAATGGCTCTATTTACTGAAAACTCCACGTGTCAGAGCACACTATTCATTAAATGCATTATCTCATTTAATGTTCACAGCAATACTAGGAGGGAAGCAGGTGTTCCTGTCTTTCCTACTTTAGAGATAAGGAAACAGGGGATCAAAGAGGCTATTACACAGCAGGAATTTAAACTCCAGTCCATGTAGAGAACACACAATGAGCTAAGATATGCAAAATCAAGGATTTCTAACAAACACACCTTCGGGCATTCCCTCTAGAGCTTTGGACAAGACATTGAAACTTCCCATTTTTCAGATTTTTTGCTATATAAAATAAAGGCAGAAAAGAAAGTGAACACAGAATTGCTTTATAGCAGGCAGCTTCGTAAATCCTGAATTTATGGGTTGGGCTGGGGGGTGCGGGGGGCGTTATTCAAAGCAAATAACAACTCAGAGCAAAGCTGGTGCTTTTGCCTAAAGGGGTGAACATGACTGAACTGAGGAATCCAACTGCGTGGAAAGGGCCAAGTTGACACAATCTAGGTTTTGAAAGGACCCGCAGGTTACAGTGAGTTAATCAGGAAAGGCAGTGGTCTAGACAAATATTCAATCGAGGGCCAGTGCTGCAGACCCAGAGAGTCAGCAAAGCAGAGCTGGAGTGTGGGGTGTGGTGGGGGGCTGGATGGCCTTGGCCCTTATGTGCAAATAGACATGACCCAGGATCTTGGCACCAGCTGGAGCAGGGGTGAAATCAGACAGCAAAGAAGGATCTGGCGCTTCATTGGAGGTCTGGGGGCACCGGGAATGGGATAAGACCAGAACTGTAGCCTCCATAAACAGATCTAAGAATAAAATTTGCTTTCCAAAAGAGCTGAGGAATGCCATCCCAGCAAAGGCCTGACTCAGGATACTGCATTCACTAGTCTCTCTGCCTACCTTCTTTCCCAGAAAGTCACCTTCTCAGACACCCACCTCATTAAAACAGCCCTGTTTCCACCTCTCCCCACACAGTCATTTATATCCCTTCCAAGCCGTTTTCTTCATAGCACTTAATCACTATCTCATTTATTTTACACACTCTTGTCTGTTTATTGCGATTGATTATCTCCCTACTGGAATGAAAGCTCCCTAAGAAAATAATCTCATCTTTGTTGATGCCTGCTGTATCTACAGCGCCTAGATCCATGTCTGGGACACAGGAGGAACTCAGTAAGTAGTTACCTACTTAATACAAAGATAAATTTCAAAGCAACATTGTTCAAATGCCATTCTTCATTTGCTAGAGTTTGGGGTTTTATGGGCTGCTACATGTTCTATGATATACATTAAGAGATGGCTAAATTAGTAAATAAAAATAAATATAATCAAAGTTAGTGACCTTGAAACTTGTGAATTAATTCAGGCGTAAATACTGCTCAAAATGCAGAACTGGAATGTTTTGATAGTTTAATAGGATACTGACAAAGCAAACTACAAGATATGCTCTATTTCACAAAGAAGGGAGCCCTTGGCACATCTCTAAAAGACCAGAGTTACTGGTTAATCACTAAAAACCCATACTCCTCACGGCCTCTTTTCTTTTTTTGGTTAAAAATAAAAAGGTCTTTAATGTTAGGACATCTACAGAACAACTGGTATGTACCACGTGCATACGTGCTAAGTTGCTTCAGTCGTGTCTGACTCTGTGTGACCCTACAGATCGTAGCCCACCAGGCTCCTCTGTCCATGGGATTCTCCAGGTGGCAAGAATACTGGAATGGGTTGCCATACCCTCCCCTCCAGGGGATCTTCCCGACCTGGGATCAAACCCACGTCTCTTACATCCCTTACACTGGCAGGCAGGTTCTTTACCACTAGCACCGTCTGGGAAGCCCGATATGCACCACAGATATCATCAAAATGGTGCCTTATAAAAATACAGTAATTAACTTTCAAATTCTCATCTCTTATATGCAATTCTTAAAATAATTTTAGGTCCTAAGTTCAGAACTTATATAATATGCTGTTTTTCCTCTAACCATAAAAAAACTAACTGAAACAAGATTCTGAAATCATGAAAACTGAATTTGAAGTCAAAATAGGAATTTTCTAGGCAGACGATTATCCAGTATCTAACTTTAAAATGAAACAAGACTGTGCCATCTAAACCAAAAGTAATTTTATTTATTTGCTTTCTTATTTTGTTGTGAGGTTGTAAAGAGAAATAAGAGATTTCAAACTATAGTCAAGCATTTGACTACAATTAAATTACATATTATACATATACACACATGCATGTATATAAATATATGTGTATATATAATATTACCATGTCTCAGAAGATAAGTAATTTGCATGATATTATGTCGAAATCTGATTTAAGGCTTCTTGGTTTTTAACTCAAAATTTTAAGGTCAATTAAAGTTCATTGTAAAAAATAAATCAGAGAAATTAACACAGAATAATCTATAAGATAAACAGGAGTAAGGGTTCAGTAAGGAGTAAGGGTTCAGTCCAACCAACCATAATAGCAGGAAAACCCCACAGTAATTGAAGGAATATTATAACTGACTCAGTCATGGACCTACAGAAAAATAAAACTGAATGAGCAAACCAGAGATAAGCCTTGAAATATCAATGGTTTCCGATTATTTTAAGGAACATTGCAAATAAATTGAGGAAGGAAGGACTGTTTAGTTTGAGGATAAGTGGCAATTTTTAAAAATCTATTTAAAATCTTGCCCTATATTACAACTACTTGTCCCTTAACAGATGATTTGAAGGTAAGATTATTAAACTACATTCCTCCCTTTGAAAATATCCAAATACTAAGAGCTACTTGGAAACATCTCACTTTTAAAATCAACTAATAAGATCCTTTTGAAATTCAACTCAAAATTAACTCATGCAGATCTTTTTACTGAGCATAACACTTTTTTCTAATAAACTGCTTGAGACTAAAATGATACCATTTATATACAGTGACAGAAAACACTGATTAAAAACTGGCCATTTAACTCGACATCTTTAAAAAAAGATCTGTACACATATAACTCTACATTGGAAATGTATAACATGCTCTACTTATACTTTTTTCTAGCAAAGCAGTACTTGGTTTGTGTGCTGGAATTAAACATGATTATGTAAATAATAATTATTTAATACTTTCAAGTACTTTACCACTTACATAGAAAATCATGTAATTAAAGAACAAATACCAAGTAGTGACAAACAGAATAAACACCAGAAAAACAAGATGAAAAGCTCAGGAAAAGAGAAAAGTCCCCACTTCTGTCCAAGAAGTACACTTCTTGTACAAGGAATAACAACACAGAAAAAGATCATCAACTATTTTGACTATATAACGTTAGAAATAAAATTCCATATGTAAATCAATTATTAAAGTAAGATCAATAAACATGCTCAAAACACACTTGTTGCAAACATGACAAAGAGTTAATATGCCTAATATATAGAGAATGTGAACTAATGAACAAAAATCCTTAGGCAAAGGAAATGTACAGATACTTCATATAACAGGAATAATTACTTGCAAACAAACATTAGGGAGAAAGCATCACTTCCATAATTAAAGAAATTCATATTAAAACAATAATGAAGCAATGTTTTGCTTCTTAAATCAACAAAATCTAGATGAAAATTTTTAAACTGACCAACTGGAGGAAAGAAACTGGTATCCTCAGTAACTACTGGTAGCATTATTAGCACATACATCCTTTCTGGAATACAACCTGGTGAAATATTTCGAAAGACATAAAAATGTTCATATTCTTTGACCTAAGGATACTACTTCTATGTGTCAATACTAAAAGAAATAATGCAAAATACAGAAAAACCTATCCTGGTTAAAATGTTCCTCAAAATGTTGACTTTGGAATAGTGAGGAAAAGGGGGGGAAAAAACAAAAAACAATGGCTACTGACAGGAAAAGAGATAAATCTAGTCAACGAATTATTGGGTAGCCATTAAAGATGACAATCATGATGAGGCAAGATGGAAAAAAAAAAATATATATATATATATATTTATTTATGCCAAAATGATAACTGACAACGAGCTGAAAAACAAGCTCACCATACAGTATAAAGGTCTAGAAATTTTTCTCAAGTCAGAACAGTGGGTTGTTTTGAGGTGATGAGATTATTAGTGACTTTTTTTAGTTCGTGTCTAACTTTCCTATAATGAGGTTATACTACTGTATGACTTTAAAATAGATGAATCAAAGTCAGCATATAGAAATGTGTAAACAATACCACTTGACCACTGTATTAGAGTAAAATATTAGAGAAACTACTTTGGGTTCATGCTCTCTTTCAAATCGCTTCACTGTAACCCAATAAAACAGTAAGAAAGACTTTTCTTAGTCTGCTATTTGTCAAACATACCCAAGTAGACTGTTCCATATTTCTGTGCTTTTCTGTTCTCTACTCTGAGTGTGAGCTATGATCGGAGCTCAGTATTTAATTCAGTCAGGCTATAATTACATACATTTAACATACTAAAACATAAACTACACATTTCTGAAACCTAATCATGCCCATCCTTAATTTTTTTCAGATAATTACACAACTAAAAATGATAAATTGGGCCTTTAACAGACTTAGCAACCCTTTGGCACCAAGTACATCAATAATTACAATACCATATCGGACCAATATTGTATCTCCTACAGTGCACGTACCAATATGAACAAGAGACTCCCATCATGCCACCTGAACTGAGAGTTCTTATGATCATTTCTGTAATGACAAATTTAAGTTCTACACTATTACCTAGAGCACTGCGTCCCACAATTGCCATGTGGTGGGCCTGAGGATTTAGAATATTAAATCTCTCTGGGTGAGAATGTGTGGCTGTTTTATACAGCTTCTACCCAATCTTTATATTTCTATGATCATCAAGATTTAGATCTGTAATTACAAGAGGACCCTGATTTTCACCTCAGTTACTGATAGAGACCGTCCGTATAATCACAATAAAAAGCCAAGACTTGAAAAATGAGGCACTGCAAGAGGTGAATGTCCCCAGGCTCCACTGGATTAATTGGCTCAGAGTGCTTGGAACCCCTGCACTTTCCGATTTTGTTATGGGGGCTGAGGATGCGTGAAGCAGAAACACTTCCATCCTTGCCAGGAACCCTCTTTGCTAAGGAAATTTAAAATAATAACAAATCTGCTAGAAATAAAAACAAGCTTTATTTTTTTTTAATGGACAAATTTTCTGGGGAGAGTGGCAGCACACTCAGTCCATGGTTCTGAATCAACACCAGAACACCCTCGGCACTTTGTGTGTGCAATTCCCTGTCTCTTCACAGCTTTCTCAAAGCTACTGCTGCTGCTGCTAAGTCCCTTCAGTCGTGTCTGACTCTGTGCGACCCCATAGACAGCAGCCCACCAGGCTCCCCCGTCCCTAGGATTCTCCAGGCAAAAACACAGGAGTGGGCTGCCATTTCCTTCTCCAATGCATGAAAGTGAAAAGTGAAAGTGAAGTCGCTCAGTCGTGTCCGACTCTTCGCGACCCCATGGACTACAGCCCACCAGGCTCCTCCATCCATGGGATTTTCCAGGCAAGAGTACTGGAATGGGATGCCACTGCCTTCTCAGTCTCAAAGCTACAAGCATCACCTAATACACAGTCGATTGTATTCTCAATCAACTGTCTTTAAAAACGCTCATCCCTCATAAACCTGTTTTGGTTCATTTTGATTATAAAAACTGGAGGTACATGGGGACAATCTCAGAACTGATTAAGACTCAAACAACAACAAAAAAACCTACACCTAGCTACTGCTACATACTTTCCAAAGCATACCGAAAACAAAACAATTCCTCGATATAAGTATAGTTATAGTCGACATTTTGCAATTCAAAAACCAAAACAATATAAAAAGGCTACCTGAAAAAGACAAATGCAGCAACTAACATTATCAGAGACTCTTAGACTGCAGGGAGATCAAACCAGTCAATCATAAGGAAATCAACCCTGAATATTCACTGGAAGGACCGATGCTGAAGCCAAAACTCCATTATTTTGGCCACCCGATGCAAAGAGCCAACTGATTAGGAAAGACCATGATGCTGGAAAAGATTGAAGGCAAGAGGAGAAGGAGGTGACAGAGGATGAAATGATTGGAGGGCATCACCGACTCAATGGATATGAGTGTGAGCAAACTCCAGGAGATAGTGGACACGGGAGCCTGGCGTGCTGCAGTCCTTGGGCTCACAAAGAATCGGACATGACTTAGCAACTGAACAACAAAATTGCCAGACATGGTGATGCTCTCTGTGGGAAGTGATAGAGACTTATGATGTGAAAGGAGAAGAGAAAAGCATCTGGGAACAATCACCTCAGGTTCCATGACCAAGAGAGAAGCCAGTTAGGAGAAAGCAGGGTTCTGTTCCCAGGAACTGTTACAAAGTCCTTCAGCTTTCATCCCTCCTCCTTCCCCTGGCTGCTCTAGGACAGCTCTCCAGAAACCTGAAGTGGAGCCTTTAACCCTTGCCTCAGTGGCAGGAAATGAGTGGAGAGATGCGAGGTAGCAGTTAAAGTACTGGCCTAGTTCTGTCTCTACTGCCCTGCCTCTCATCCCCACTGGACTGTCAGGGGTGAGTCTGGAGGTCCTCATCTGCCTCCACATTTCTTTCAATGACTTCTAATAGGTTGCAGTGATATGTGTCTGTCAGCATTAATTACATGTGACACTGGATTGGCCTGATCCCTGACAAAATCCAGAGCGTGTAATAAAGCAAAAGGACAGTAGGAAAGATGGGAAAGTAGGAAAGATGACAAGAGAAGGCTCCATAATGCTTTTGCCTCCCCAGGTTTTCCTTCAAGCTGCCCTCCTGATCAACCTAACAATACACACATTTGCTCTACTCTGCCGGAGAAGGCAATGGCACCCCACTCCAGTACTCCTGCCTAGAAAATCCCATGGATGGAGGAGCCTGGAGGGCTGCAGTCCATGGGGTCACTGACGGTCGGACGTGACTGAGCGACTTCACTTTCACTTTTCACTTTCATGCATTGGAGAAGGAAATGGCAACCCACTCCAGTGTTCTTGCCTAGAGAATCCCAGGGACAGGGGAGCCTGGTGAGCTGCCGTCTATGGGGTCACACAGAGTCGGACATGACTGAAGTGACTTAGCAGCAGCAGCAGCTCTACTCTGCATATGAAGCTTTAAGATGTCAGATTTATGGGTCTGCTGACAACAGCCCATCTATACCAGCTGCCCCATTCAAAGCATCCCCATTCATTCTCATAGCATCCTGTTTGAATGCTAATTGTATGATCACCTACAGCCCTTCAGTGAAAAATAGCTGCAGACAGACAAAAATCACTTGGAAAACAACAGAAAAGACTCACTGAAGAACCCTGAGACACGATGTGGCAGAACTGATAAAACTGAATTTGTTTCCATATGTGACTTCCATAGAAGAGTATTTCTCCACATTGGACAAATACAAAAATCAGAGGGTGTGCATCTATGTCATTAGACAAAAAGCACAGAATCGGCTATTAATTCACCTCCCTTGAGGATTATTTCTGAGACACAGTATCTTTCACTTACATCTGACAAGTAGATTCTTTGCTTGTAAGATCAATGGGTATTCTCGGTATACAAATGGCTTATCTTTACTATATATGTACCCTGGAAAATACCACATGACGTCTCAGAACCATCAGGCAGCTCAGTACTGTCCAAACTAACTTTGTGCAACAACAGAATTTTCTGGCTATACTATTCTATACAATAGATCCTACCTACATGTTGCTATTGATCACTTGAAACACAG
The DNA here is from genome assembly GCF_055505025.1 of Bos grunniens. Classification (NCBI taxonomy): domain Eukaryota; kingdom Metazoa; phylum Chordata; class Mammalia; order Artiodactyla; family Bovidae; genus Bos; species Bos grunniens. The sequence goes on along the minus strand of NC_141172.1, from coordinate 34,646,181 downwards.
CTACTACAACCAAGTTTTTAATTATACTTAATTTTAATTAAGATGGTGATTTGTTTCCTTATGGTTAAAAAATATATAGCATAAAGATCTGTCTCTTGTTCTTCCCTTGAGTCTTTTTTGACAAAAAGCAGTAGGTCCCTCATCAAAGCAGATGCTGTCTGATGCAAAACCTTCCTTCATCTGAGAACCAGCAATGCATCAGCAAGAAGCCCATTTCCTGCAGTATATGAAGGACAGCATTAACTACAAATTCACTTAGGTTCTGGAGACCAAGGCAGAAGGGCTAGCTGGGACAGTGAAGTCTCCTCAACATAAAGTTTAAACTAACATCCTTTCTTGCACCCTTGGAAGATTTCCCACTCACTCTCTGAGAAATGGCAATCTTTATGACAAAGAGGCTACTGTGGTCCGTTTTACAGACAAAAATGTATTTAGTTCTCATCGCAAGATATGAAAACATAATGTAATGTGTCACTCTGGTACCTAAAAAATCCAAAAGGAAAAAATACAGTCCTATGTTTAAAATATCTAGAAGACCATTTATGTACCCTTTGGCTATCAATGATAACATGTTCATGTACGTTTGTGGATGCCAGCTTTTATTCATTTGTTTATTTCATTATTTTTCTCAATTCTAGTTGCAAAGAATGTTACTACTATAAAATCCTACGATATCATGTGCATCTTTTCTTCCAAATGATGAAAACGACTGTGAAAACAACACAAACAGAAATGGTAGCTGGCCTTTTAAAAACACTAATTTAAAAATATTATTCACCTCTATACTACTTTTACTTAGTATAGTTTTTTCCCATTACTAACAATAATCATTACATGGGTAGTTAGTTACACTCCTTAAAGGGCTCTATCATTTTTTAAATGCTTTGAAATAAAATATTCTTCAGAAGGAGGCTAAGAAGATGCATATTTTTTTTAATATTTCATAGAAACTAACCATCTATACAATAATCCATTGTCTGCTCTACCAAGGTGATTTATTAAGGATAATGAAGCATATGATTTAATAGCTGCCACAAATTCTTTTTCAAGTAAGATGGGTATAAATAATACAAAAAGATGGTCCAATAATAGCCAAATCCTAACCTAAGAACTATTCTATATGCTGGATCACAGGAAATTAGATGAGCTCAATTAACTATGAAGCCAAGTGAAGGATGGTTAGGCAATCAAGGCTCTAACCACCTCCTCTTATTCTAGCAATGATTATTAGTATTATTTAGTGAAACCTGTAAGCTTTACTGTCACGGTAACTTGAGTAGCTCTTTTTTCCACATGGCAACAGAGTGTTAGTCGTGTCTAACTCTTTGTGATCCCAAGGACTGTAACCTGCCAGGTTCCTCTCTTCAACTGCCATTCTCCAGGCAAGAATACTGAAGTGGGTAGCTACGCCTTTCAGTCTCCAATAGAAATGTACATTATGCTAGAATTAATTTTCCAAAATCTTAAGAATTCGGATCTCTGCCTATCTGTGCAAATTGTACCTGGCAGCATTTGGCTCATCCTTTCATTCCCACAACGCCTTGCATTTAGGAAAGATAAATGTACGATCCTTTAAAGAATAAACACAAAAATGGGAGAGCAGGTAAGTGTATAAAATGAGATTTCTAAGATCCTTACAGGAAAAAAAAAATGCATTTCATATCCCTGTGAGACCTGTTTCTAACACTTATCACTCAAACTTTTGAGTTCTTCTGATGGCCAGTTGCCAAGAAGTCACTTCCTTTGGTGACAAAGCTCTCCTTAGGCCAGTTTCCTTTAAAGCATGGGGGAAAAAAACCCACAAAATCATACACAGTGTTTAAATACAAGTGTCCAAACAGCTCCTGTTTGCAAGTTGACATACTCCTCTCCCAGATCTCTTTGTTTAATACTGAAGTCTTAGCAGGGCCTTATGAAATCAGTGAGGCGCAATTTCTGACAGGAAATACAAGCGGTAATACAAGCCAGCTGCTTGGCCTAAAAAGATTGTCTGGCTGTGCCTTACAGACATGGCACAGACATTCATTGATAAGCTGGCACAGCTAGTCCTGTCCCCATGCCACCCAGGGAACCCATCTAAAATAAGATTAGAGGTCGCAAATCCTAGTGTTCATATAATACTGGGCAGTGGAAAATTTCCATGGCTCATCGTAAACAAGGGGCCTACGTGTGAGACATATGTCACCTTCTGAAAAATGTCGGCTTCACCGGGAGTGTTCCACACCAGCATATTTCCACACTGCAGTGCCTACTGCTCCTGCCTGTCCAAGCCGGGCTTGCCAGAACTGAGATCAATTTTATTAGATACCATTAGTCTCTGTTAGGGCGGTCATTTGAATAACAACAGATTGGCAAGTACAAAACTAAGGCACCTGTTGTACATTTGGCAGCCTCATTGAGGCCCCTTAAAAAGAAAACAAATACAAGCTACAATCATGCCAGGCAATGGCTTTTGGTTCAATAATGACCATGTGTCAGAATTAAGTGCATCTGGGAATTCCTACCACAGCCAGATGTAAAGGCAGATTTGTCTTGTCTAGTGGCATATGAGGAGATACACTCAGTATACACAGATTTGGCTTTGTCTTGGTTTGGTAGGGAGCTAGGTAAGTGGAAGTTAGCTCAAGTAAACTAAAATTAATTACTTAAGCAACTGACAATATAATCATAAATAGTAAAGTTAAACATTAAACATATGGGTTGTAAGATCTGGGCTATGAGCTAGCTAACCTCTGCTTTTTCTAGGCACGTGAATTTTTTCACAAATTACTCAGTAACAATGTGCCAATATTACTAGGACACTGAGTCAGGCGGCCATGGGGTAGGTGTTAGAAATGCCATGGGGGAATGGATTTGGGCTTTGGCTTTGAGGAATTTGTAATGAATCAGACCATTAACAAGCAATTACAATGCATTATGAAAGATGCCATATGTAAAAGGCGTTTGCGTCTCTAAGTGCTAAAAGAAAGGGTATCCAGGTTTGTCAGGATAAGACTTCCTGGAAGAGTTTTCAGCTCAGCTAAGCCCTGAAGGAAGAGGGGAATTAGGCAAAGATGGAAGCAGAAAGGAGTTTCCAGGAAAAGGAGAAAGCATGCTCAGAATTACACACAGAAGAATCAAAGTAGCACATCAGGCAAATAGCAAATACTTTAGTATCTGGACTGCAAGTGTGTTGGGGATGAGGGAAAGGGAAACAGAAAAAACAATTGTGAGAATGGCAAAGTGGCAAGGGACAAGGAAGGGAGAAGGACATCAAGGGCCGAGTGACTTTTGTTGAGTATTTCAAGCTTTACTTAGAGCAGAAGGGACAGCCACTGGAGTATCTGAAGGAGAAGGGTGACATAATCAGATGTGAATTTCTTAAGGAACACGCTGGCTACAGAGCACCAAAGCAACCACACTGAGACCCCAAGTAAACACAGAGAGGTTGCAGTCTAGGCAAAAGAGGAAGAAGGCCTTGCCAGCTAACATATTAAAAGGTAGTGAATAATTTGGCTGAAAGAAGTTAATAGTTATTTTGGCATACTGGAGTAACAAGAACTTATTTAGAGAAAACAAGTTTTAAATGATAAATTTAAAATCAAGATTTAAATAGTATATCTCTTAGGTTTTTTTGATAAAGAGAGATCAGATTCAAGGTGAGTCTAGGCAAAAGTAAAATTCAGATTCAATTCAACTGCACTTAGCCAACAATTTCTTAAATAGTACCTGGATATTTTTAACAATATTTATTGAACTTCTCACTCTTTATAACTATTAGCATCAAAAAACATTTATTATGAGCCTTATTATGGAAGAACCTTCACTACACAGTCCTCAAACCTTCACTACACAGTCCACACAGCTCCAGGCTCCTAACAGGTTATGTTTATAGATTAACCCACAGGAAAACATGACTAAATAGGACAGTGCATGCATGTGAGAGACCTGGGCATTTCAGAAACCTGGGCAAAGAAGACTCTTAATTGTTGACATACTGTATGAGCCATAAATGACCAAAGCATTTTTCATGTAACTTTATGTGCTATGTCTGATTTAAAACTTCAGGGTACCTTGTTGTCAGAGAAAAAAATAATTTTCCAAATCAAACAAATCAAACATCCTGTCTTGTATTATTATTTTTAAGACCATAATTAACCAGAGATAGGTTATCTGTTGCCTGATCCCCCTCCCACCAAAAAAGCTAAATTTTTATAAAGATGGGTTAAATGAGAAAAATGTTATAAACTCATCCATTACTGAACATGAAATTAACAGGTGAGTTGCAAAAAGAATATTTTAGAAGATAGTGTAACTGGCAAAATTTCCCAGATACAGTTGGCAGGGTAGGCTGCCAGTAAACAGAACACATACATATCAGTCACTTGGCATAATTCCATTTCTTTGACAGGAGGCTGTTCATCAGATATCTCTGCTCAATCTATAGTTCTCTTTGTAAAAATGCTTTTGATTCCCTACCTGTTGGGCAGCTATGAAAATGCAAGCCTTTGTGATTTAAAAAAAAAAAAACTATTCTTGGTGGAAATATTTTATTTAACCACTTCTACTCCAGGACTAACCCAAGAGCTCAGGAAGTTGTGTGACTGGCCTGAAAGCATATAATTTTAGAGCTGAAAGGCAACTGCAAAAAAAAAAGAAAATTAACCAGTCCAAACCAAACAGTTTGAGTTCAAAAAAAAATTCAGTCCCAAGCAGAGAAAGAAACACAGAGACTCTCAGGCTGTCTCTTCAATGTGCCTGCTAAGTCACTTCAGTCATGTCCAGCTCTTTATGATCCCATAGACTGTGTAGCCCGCCAGACTCCTCTGTCCATGGGATTTTCCAGGGGAATACTGGAGTGGGTTGCCCTTTCCTCCTCCAGGGGATCATCCTGGCCCAGGGATCAAACCCACCTCTCTTAGTTCTCCTGCATTGGCAGGCAGGTTCTTTACCACCAGCGCCACCTGGGAATCTCCTCTTGAATAACTGATGATAATAAAAGCATTTGACTTAGTGTTGTTTTAGACATTAAACATGACAGTGAAAATAAAGTGCTATGCTGAACGCCTGGGACATGTAAGTGCTCAGTAAATTTTAGCAACCATCACAATTACAACTTTATATACCAATCACTATTATTGTACTTTATAAATAAAGAAAATCAAAAGAAATTAGTTTTCCACCTATCTCAATGTCCTGAGCATCATCAAAGGTTTCAGCTGAATAATTATTCTTCAATGTCATGATTTCAATTAAATTCAACTCAAAATAAATTCAAAGCAAAGAACATGTAGCACTTGAGTTGAGAATCGGAAAATGAGAGAATAATTAGGAGGATTTCAACAGCTCCAAGTTAGGACAGCTGGCGAGAAGAGAAAGGGGATTCTAAGAACAGCACTGGTAGAACCAAAAAGGTGCCTGCGGGCAGGGGCTCTGACACTGCAGCAGGTCAGAGCTCTTGAGGCTCTGCAGAGAACAGAGGCTGGACATACAAGCTGGGGTTAGACTCAAGGGGCTTTGACTGCTATGCTGGGAATTCAGCACTTGAGGATGCAGAGTTGAAAGCCTTAAGTTTCAGAAAGCAAAAGTTTTTAGGAAGAACTGAAAAGGAGAAAAGAGAAAACAAGGTACCAAGAAAAAAGTATGGATGAAAGATTATATTTTAGGTTTATAAAATATAGAATGTCGGACAAAGGAGAGCTTTCTACTTCTCAACTAACAAGCAGATTAAAAAAAAATTCAGATCTGGAACCCCAGAGAGAAGTTATCAATTTTATTTTCAGAGTCATCTATGCAGAAATTATTGCTTCTATGAGAAGTAGATAGGAATAGCTCATGAGACAGTATAGACAGTGATCTGAAGAGGGCTATGGATAAAACAGTAAGAGTTTAGAATGGAGATGGGACACAGAGGCCAAAGCATACAAGGGAAAGCAATGTTGATGAAGAAAGTGAGGATCAAAAAAAGGACTCAGAGACACCCTCCATCCATGAGATATTTCCAATGGAAGATGCTCCCCAAAATGCATCCCTCTAGTAAAATATTATAACTCCCTTCTTTTTCCCCCAAGAAAAATGTGAAAATCATTAGTTAGCCATTAAGTGAATTTAGAAAACTTAAGACATTTCCAGTAGATTATTTCTATTATTATCAATTAGCCTACTACTCCATTTAAATTAAGATATACAACAGAATTTATAAATAAGGATATAAAACCAAGTATCTAAAAATCACCCACTGAATTATTTCAACCAGAAAAGTCAAAATGAATAGCCATATTTTCTCTCTTAAAATCCTTTAACAGTATGTTAATTAAGTTACTAGTACAAGCAGTTCAAATATGTGTTTGCAAGAAGGCTGGGGTCTACTTGTGCAGTAAGAAACCATTAGCTCAAGCATGATATGTCCTTTCAGTTAGGGTGGAAGGAGACTGGAGGAAAAAAAAATTTTTTTAATTTTGCAAACAAATGTCTTTTGGGCCTATAATGGAACACTGGATCAGCATTTGATGTGTCTAGTCTAATTTAAATTGTACTGGCGGATCTTAGGGACAGACAGAAGGCAGTAAATTCCTATCCTCCATCAATACATTTGACCTCGGAGCAAACCCCACAACTGGCTACAGGCACTCACCATCCATCATTGCTCTTGAAACCTGATCTTTCATGGAAGGACAGCTGCGCTGGGCAAAGAGCTAAGGAGCTTTCTAAGATGCACCACCATTAAAAAAAAAAAAAAAGGCAATTCTGTCGGTGCGGTGTTTTAATTAAAGGCTTTTCTAAACATTTCTTCCTCAAGACTTAGCTCGACATCAAATATGAAGAATCTATTAAGATATTTTTCACTTTTAAACAAAATTCTCTCTTTGTACGTTGTAGGTAAAATCATTTCTAGCTTTTCCTTTAAAAGCTTTCTGAGATAAACAGCGTACTATGGCATACTGATGTGTACAGACTTCAAAAACGGTGCTGGACAGGAAAAGGTAATTCTAGAATCTGTAGTTATTATACCATGTACACAACAGAGTGTACACGACTCATATCCAAGTCTTCATTTTTAAATCAGGAAGCAATAATTTATAGTAGATAAAGATAGCAGAACACTATCATACAAAATCACGTCATAGAATACAGCATGTCCATTACATCACTCCTGCATCCAGGATTTTTTTTAATTTAAAATACAAAATAAGACAAATTCTTATCTAATTGTATCTTCATCACATCTATGGCTGTTTTCTCTATGTTATGATGGTGAAACAAGACCCTAAATGTTATGTAATTTCTGCCAAGATTCCACAGAAAATAAGTGACAAAACTAAGGTATATAGTTTTTCTTGCATCAAATTTACGTTTTTTTTACTGTAGTCAAAAAAAAAAAGAAGCTGGTCCAGATTTTGCAATCTTTAGCATTATATTTATATACACTATACACCTACATGCTTAAACAAGATTAAATGATAACTGTTTTTCAATTATTAATAAAATCAGTATTAATATCAACCTTTTTGTTAATAAAAGGAATCTGCTTACTGAAGCTTAAAAAAGAAGTCACTTGTTACTTGGGACCCGATGATTAAAGATGACCATTTCATAGATCTGAAAGCACACTTTCCCCTAATCCTGAAGCAATACTGAGAAACACAATTTTCTAAATGCAATTCACAAATCTCAATTTAGTTAGCTACTGCTACATTAAGGAATATAGCTTGAGGACTGTGGAAAAAGACAATTAAGAATTTATAAATTCAATCAATCTCATGACCCTGACAGTTACAATGGTTAAACCCAGTAAATAGCAAAATGGTAAAGGTCACGAGGCTCCTGACATTGTTATCTGAATGTCAAAGTTAAGTCCTGCTTCTGGGCAGTGAATTCAAAGAACTAGGAGAAAACCCAGCTTCAGACAGCTGCTTTTGCTCTTATATTTCGTTATAAATGCCGAAGAAGCCAAAGGGGAGCCTGCCACCTAAGAGTGGCTATTTGCAAAGGAGAGCAGAACTTGCTTGCTGCAGGTAGGAACCACAAGGACTATTCAAGTGGTCTCGATACTGTCTGTGCATGGGTGCACCTGATCTGCTGCCTCACAGACAGAATCAGCCATCTTAGCTTTCTAAATTGGCATCTCTTTCATTTAATTTACTGATCTATGACATATATGGATTTGATTTAGGGGGCAGCAGAGGTCGAAAAGCCAAGAAAAAGTTCCGTTTTGCTCTTTGTTTCTTGTAATTTTTAAAAAGTTATAGAGTAACTGACAAGTATTGATATGACCCTATTAAAGATGTCAGCATCAAACAGAAAACAATGAACAGAAAGATATCGAATGTATTAGTTTCAGAGGAAGGAGGCAGGACATAGCAGACTATTTCAGTTATTCTTTCTTCCCAACAAGTTGACAGTATAACCAGACACAATATTTAAATTACCTTAATGTCTGTCTTAAGAATATCTTATAAATGTTAAGAAACTGCAAACTGCTGATTACATAAAAGCAAATGGGTGATTTATTAAAGGGAAAATGAGGGGCATAGGCCTGAAATGTAATTTTGTGAGTTACGTCTTTCAAGAATTCTATTTCATTAATGTTTCAGTCATGCACCACTGTCATGACTCTATTATTTAGGTTATATTAGGTCAGAGACCTCTATAATGTATAAGCGTTTGCTCTTTAACCTCCCAAGACTTATGACGTAAAGAAAACAGTAAACTTCTACATCTGAGGCTACAATTTCACATAATGAACAATCAGCAGGCACAGACCACTTATTCTTTTAGCTATCTTTCTTAGGGGCTTGACTGTGGAGAGCTGGAAACACTTTTTTATTTTTAAATTAGGGGTGGGAGAATTTGGATACTATAAATTGTCAAAACAAAGGCAAGTCACACATGGCATTTTAATAAGTGTTACCAGCTACTAATTAGAAGCAAATGAAATTATCCATACAGAAAACATATCCCCAAACAAACCTATCCTTTGGTGGAAATGTCACTGTGCCATGATATTATGGAAGCTTAAACAAGGGATGTTTGTTGCAGTGAAATTTACTGATAATTCCCTCCTAAGTAATCTTCCTCCACATTCTCAGGTTTCTTCCGTTGATGTGTTATATAGGAATCCTCAATCTTGTAGCTCACGGAAAAAACAACTCTTTGCAAATCATTGATAATGTAAAAATTCTTTAAACGCTGATTTTGCTTGCAGCTGCAAGTTGTCTTTATGCCATCACAAGTAAGTAGCTTTCTTTAAAGATTTTTCCAAGAAATCAAACAGTACAAAGAACTGAAAAATAACTCCATAAGGCAAAAACACACTGAGTAGGCCTCACTTAAAATATAACTCATTTACTCAAACTAATCTTTTCAATCAAAAACTACTGGCCCTTTAAGAAAACAGGAAAAAAAAAAAGTCTCTGAATACTCTGGAAAACTGAATAATTATATCTTTCTATTTAGCATTTCATATATTCATGCTTATAAAATGAATCCTAAAAGTGTACTTTGTGGCTTCTAAGTTGAATATATTACATTCAAGGTAAAGTTTATTTTCGTGATGACCAGAAACTTTGGGAAAAGGGCACCTATGATCAAAGATTAAAAGTATATTTAAAGATGTGAGCCTAAAAGTTTGATGCTCTCAGAATCATAAATTAGAGCATATACATACTTCAACTCTCCGACTACCCACAAATACACAGTGAAAGGGTATTTTTAAAGCCAAATCACCTTGAGAAATCCATCACTCCTGAAATGGCACTTTTAATACGTGATTGTGTTAATGAATTCTTATTTATCCATAGAATCCTTTTAAAAATAGAAATGTTCAATGACTTGATAAATCAAGTTTGGTCTGAAGGATATTCAATATGCAAATACTTACAGTGTGCTCTTTTACAAATAGTCACCCTTGTCAGTTTGAAAAACTGAAAATCAACAGAAGAACAGTGTAAGTATACTTGACCTTATTGCCTAATGTCTATCAAGATTGCCACAGCTGGTCAATTTCAAATTTGTGAAACTGACACTTAAAAATGTACTGTGCATCCCCGGCGCAAGTCCTCAAGTGCTGACTAAACTGTAGTCACAGCCTCAGATTCTCCTTCCACACAACTTGCACAGCACTTACAAAGCCAGTTTAATCACACCATTAATCCATGACTACACATTCCTTAAAGTAATTCTGCTTCCTTTCTCTTTTAACCTTGCATTATGCAAATAACATCCTTTTCCAGTCCAATAAGAAAAACTTCTTAACGTTCCTATTTGTTTATCCTTGACATACACTGAGAACTAGGATCACATATGAATTTGCAGAAATACCTCTCCAATGTTCCACACACTCTGTGAAAAGTCATCCTTGCACCACCATAGTGTAATGCTCTAAACAATATTCTTGAAAAACCCTTCAATCAATATCTATGACTAACATCAGAGCATGAGTTAATAGGTTAAAAAGACAAAACAAAAACACAGGGGACTACCTACCTGATTCTTTTTAAATGTTTCTCTAGGAAGGGTTTTCTTATGCCATACCAGGCTATCTCCTGGATATAAGAACAGTTATACAGGCCCCTAGTGGTTTAGCAAATAGCAGCAGATGAGGGGATTCCAATTCTTAGTTCTGGACTTTGAGATATTCTGACTATAAATGAATGTCAATCTTAAAAGGAAAATCAAATCATTGTATTTAATACTTTAAGCAGTTTTGCTTTTATGATTATCCACTGAAATACATATATATTAAAATAGAGCACTGCATTTCATTACTTTAGCAACTACAACTGCACTGATCTAAGAAGAATTTGTTACATAACCTCCACAATAAAATATTTAATTCATTCACCTCTTTGCATGTCATTACAAAAGTAATATATTACTCATACATTAAAATATATTTGAGAGACACTTTTCCTCTTTGAATCTTATTTCTATTATACTAGTATTACTGACAGCTCTAAGAACAGATTATTTCTATGTAAAGTGCTCACTATTTAAAATGAAATATAGATACAAATTGAATGCCACTTTTAAAATAGTAGAAATCTAAAATAAATGTGCTTCCCAACAAACAAAACCAGTGTTTTATAAACAAAGCCAGTGATAAAACTTACATTAGAGTGCACCTATTTTTAAAAATCTACAATTAATAACACCACTTAATCCTCATCCCCTAGCTGCCTTTCCTTTAAAAAAGAAAATTCTAGGCAGGCATTTTTACAGCTTTTAGCAATTTTTAACCGGACACAGTCTGACAGCTGAATTCATAGAACTGACCAGCTTGTCAATTTCACACTTTGAAAGTACAATAATAGCTGATAGCATGAGGGTGAATATAAGAAATCTGTCACAGAATTGCTAGCTCCATTGAAAAGCAAAGTATAGTATATAATTATGGGAGGTGGGAGGTAGGAAAATTTTCCTTCAATTGTCCATTTTGGAGATCTGTTTCAAGAATTCGGACATTGAGCATTGAAATTGTATTCTCTCTTTGCTAAGCTAATAACGTAACATCCATCTGTGGCATATAAAATGTTTTCTAAATACCTATAATATCTATTAAGCTTTGTCCTGGATATCATCATATTAACAACATGAGAATCTTTAAGTTGGTATCACTTAAATATTCCTTTAACTCAGAATATTTCAAATCTTGGCAGTAGATCACCCTGGTTTTACTCAAGTTGAGTAGTGAGTGTGTATACTTTGAAACAGAGATAGAATAGCCAAAATGGTTAGAAGTATCAGTGGTTGGACTAACTCCCCATATGTGTGCTACAGTATGGTTGGAAAGAACACACCAAAAGGAAAGGTCCACGTTTGAAGCTCTGGAAGTCCAGCAGCGAATCTATCTCAAGTCACAAGCAGCCACTAGTCTCTGACAGGCTCAAAATGTGTGTGCTCTGCTCTAAGTCACTGGTACTATGACTGTGGGCATGTTAAAAAAAAGAGAGGGGGGGAGAAAAAAAGTTTAAGAGAAAATTCCTGACTCCCTCAGGAATCTTCCTGGAGGTTTAAGGCATCCTGCAAAGTGTAAGCTGGTCTGGGGATCACTGTTAGAAAACAGAGGAGACATCAGACAAGTCATGTACTGGGAAGCAAGCTGGAAACAATACAAATGAATTGTGATCATCCAGGTTTTGGCGAATGGAACAATACTGGAGCACCCAATTAATGAAAGCCAAGCTCACCGTGCCCAAGATTTTTTTTTTTTTTTTTAATCATAAGAAAAGTGACTTAATTTGTTAATGCTTCTAAAAGAAAATCAACCTCACACATGAACGATTCAAGTTTTTTACATGCCAATGTGAAAGCTACAATAAATAGGAAAGCAAAGAACATTTGGTTTGTTCTTGGTTTTCTTTTCAAATTGTTTCCTACAACTTGGACTTTGCATTATAAATTCTAGTTGCCTTCCCCATGGAATGAGTGTGTAAGAAGGGCAGATCGCCACAGCAAAACTATGAGCTTTGATCCTGCCACGGAAAGGTCTCCAAAACAGTCCCCCTCCTCTTTGGCAGCCGCGTAGACTTTCATTCCTGCTATTTCTTCTTCTCCCCAGTAGTTCAGAGGAAAGAAAGAAAAAGAAATCGCCCCCTCTCCGAACCAGCCTTTCTTAAAACAGTACTCACTGCCTCTTAAAAAAAAAAAAAATTGCGGTGGCAGAATCTCTGGGTAGGGTCGTACTGCCCCGCCGCTCCACCATTTCCCCAATATTACGCCCATCCCAGGAGGAGAAAGCGGGGATGGCACAAACACAGACTCAAACACCCTCATTCTCTAGAACTGCCACTCTCCCAGGTCTGAGGTTTTAAGCGAGAAACGAACCGTGCAGGGGAGGACCTCTGCCCAAGGAGGTTCAGAAGAGCAAACTGTTCGCTCCAGTGCCGGGGCGCCGGGCTCGCAGACGCGGGAGAGTGTAGCTCCGGTCCCCGAAGCGCGGGCTGCGGGAGCCTGGCTCTGGCGAGCGCAGACCCCAGACGACTCAGGGGGGCGGACCGGGTCAGCTCGGAGGACTCACCTGGTCATGTTGGCTCCGGGCAGCCGCCGCCACCGCCTCTCGCGCCGCCACCAGCACTTTCCTCCAGCGCCTTCGCCCCCCGCCACGGCCGCGCAGCCCGCGCCTGCCCCAGCCGCCGGAGTCCGGGCGGCCGATTTAATCCCGCGCAGCTGCGGCCCCCGCCGCGGGAGCACCCCCAGTGACTGCCGCCGCCGCCGCCTCCGCCCGGTCCTCGCGCGGCCAGCCCAGTCCAGAGCGAGGAAGTGGAGGAGAGTCTGCGAGTGAGTCCAAAACCCCGAAATCCAGCATCCAGAGGAGCGCGTCCCCCCGCCCTCCCTCCACCCCTACCCCCTTCTTCTCCTCCTCCTCCTCCGCCTCCTCCTCCTCTTCCCGGGCCGTCCTCCCGGCCCTTCTGAGCCCGCGGCTTCCGCGGCGGTTTCTCCTCCTCCCGCTCCTCCTGCTCGCCCTGCGCTCGCCTCTCCGGCCGCCGCCGCCGCTGTGTGTCTCCTCCTCCTCCCGCTCCTCGACGCTCCGCCGCTCGCGGCTGGGGGGTCCGGGGCGGCGGAGCCTCTCCTCCCTCCGCCTCTCCTGTTTCCTCCTTCCCGGTGCTGCTTCTTTTAAAGAGGATTCTTTGGCCACAAATAGCAACTCGGCTGCCCCCCTCAACGCCTCCCTGTCCTTCTTTAATTCCCCCCCCCAAAAGTGAAGCGCACTCGAGAGGTAACCAGAAACTGAGGCCGGCGGGGGAGGGGGTTGAGAGGCGGCGAGGCGACGCCTGGAGACCGGCCCGCGCGGAGTCAAGGGCCAAGAGAGGGGACGGCCAGTCCAGCTCAGTCCTCGGACCTGGCTTGAAGCTGAAGGCTACGGTTGAAGGCGAGGTGGTTTGGAGGGGAAATTAAATGAAAAAATCTCGGGAAAGTGATTGGAAAAGCTCCTCTCTTTGTTTCCTTGTCTGGGTGATTTCGAAAATCCTCGTAACGTGCTGGGGATCCCACGGAATCGCGGTGCCCCAGCGCTGAGGGATTGTGCGTGCGCGTTGCCAGCGCGAGAGTGTGAGTATGGGTGCGCCCGGGCGAGGGGAGGGCCAAGCCCGCTGCGCCCACTGGCGAATCCCTGAATCTGGACCACTGACCCACTGAAAGGGCCAGAGAGCTGGACCGCGAAGGAAGGAGGCAGGAGAGTGGGAGAAGGAGGCGCGCAACACACATACACAAACACACACACACACACTTGCAGAGGAGGGGGCTGGGTGACGTCACTTCCCAGCATCCATCCACCAGGCCAGAAAAGACCCCCTCTAACAAATTCACTCATCTCCTAAGAGCTGCACACCCGGTGCTGCTGCTCTAGGTCCTGGCACAAGGGAGGAAAGATGCTGGTCGCATCCCATTCAAAGCAACGATAACAATATAAGGCGCGGGCGGTGATGAGATGGTTTGTGTCTACAACCCCAGTTCACCTTTGTAGCTTCCATTCAGGGATGTTTGGTGGATCCACTTTGGAATCAGAGAGAAAGAAAGGGAAGTATCGAATCAGTCTTAGTGGAATAACTCGTTTGCTTCCATGCCACTTGCCTTTATGATGTTGATAACGCAGTACTCCCCAGCTTGTCTGAAGGACACCATGTAACCCTCTGCCTAGACATGCGCTCAGTTGTGGGGCTACACAGGCTTCATCAACAGAACACACTGTATGGACTGTTAGCTGAAGAGGCACCTTTTTACCTTCTTTACTCCTCAAGGATCTCCAGCAAGTGCAAAAAGTCAGCAGCTGGAAGCCACCATTGGCAACTGGCCTACCAAAATTTTAATAGAAACTTGGTCAGAAAGGTTAAAGGAAAGTCAAGGTTTCCAGTCACCTGCCTTGCTCACTGTGTGGTCAAGGCAGCATATACACATAATACTTATTCCTGTAGGCCGTAGGCAGTCTTTGAAAGACCAAAGGTAAGCCAACTCCTTAGACTGAATCAGCCTAATGATTCAGCTGCTGTCTCAAGCTGCCATTTGTTCCCACTCTTCGTATGTTGTACACCTGAAAGCCACTGAAGGATTGGTCAGTAATCCTCTGCCCCCTTTGTGCTCTAGAAAGAAATCACACATTTTTGAAAGGCTTCTTGCTAAATGAAGTTCAGTTTTCCAGCAATTTGTGGGGCAAGGGGGAGTATCATCCTAGCGTGACTATTCCTTGTTCTTTTTTTAAATGGTTAGCCTTACAGTCAGAATGAAGAAGACAGCTATTCCTGAGTAAGCCTCCAGAACTTTCTGATAAACCAAGGAACTGAAAGGCTGAGCAGGTTTGCTGAACACCTGCTCCTTATGCCCTAAGGATGAATTCAGAAAGTGGAGCCTCTGCACAGGTGATTCTCATTGAAGGTATAAACTCGAACTTGGCTTTCTCATTGAAAACCAGTGAGGCCCACTTTCCTCTTGCAAAGTTGGGTGTTAGATGAACAAACAAAGCTTTTCAGAACCCTGGTATTTCCTCTGCTGTTGTCTTTGAAGGAGAGACACATATCCAGTTACCTCATTTAAGAAGATCTGACTAGTTCTGACCTTATTTGAGATCCTGGCTGGGAAGTCTGATTGCTGTCAAAGAAGAAATAGTATCAATATATTCCATTCATAGCAAGTTAGATAGGCTAGAGAACTCAGTGATGCTGGTTACCAAGGTGAGCAACAAGCAAAAAGAAAAGGGATGCAGAAATCAGGGGAGACAGGGCAGTGTAAGTAAATGACACAAGCCCAAGGACCCAACTTCCCTGACACCATGAGGTCCTCAATGTTCCTGTCCCACTACAACCAAACATCTTGGAGAAGAAAAGTAGCAATGAAAGGAAGGGACTGGAGAGTCTGAGCTATTATTGTACTGGGTTGGTCAAAAAGTTCGTTCGGGTTTCCCCTGTAACATCTTACAGAAAAACCCAAACAAACTTTTTGGCCAACCCAATACAAAAGAGTATTGTTCAGGGTGATATGAGAGAGAGCATGCACAGGTAGAAGAGCTAAGCTCCCTCTGTACATCTAAGTCATGTTGGGAATAAGACTGCAGCCCCATATACACATATTAACATATTCAGATAAGATTGTAACAAAATAGCTCCCTGTGGCACTACTACAGTATAGTAGAGAGTTTACCATTTGGAGCTTTGAGGTCAAAAAGCATCAGAGGGGGACTAATATCACCTAATTTTACAAGTAAGGAAACTGAGTCCCAGAGAGTTTAAGGTGACCCAACTATTGGTTGGCAGAAGGAGAACAAAACCCCAGATGGCATCGTCCAGTGTCCCCACCCCCTCAGCTACTCCTAATTGCCGCCCAGTTCTGGATGCAAGAAGCCAGCTTTCAGCTTATCAGTGAGCAATAAATACAGAATATTTTAAAACTATAAATACTTCCACGAAGGAATGGTACTAGACATTTCCTTAGTTCCTTTCTAGCTCTCACATTCTTTGATGAACAGCACACAGAAGCTTTGCTATAGCACAACCCCCTCTAGTGCATAATTCAGCATACGATGAGTATGAGTCTATTTTGGACCCCATCCAAGGAAGTTAATTCCTAGAAGTACTGGGAAGATTTTATTCTTATCCATCATGAAGCATCCTAAAAAGGCTGAAAATAATGTTTAAGGACAATAACAGTAATCACTTGTATTATGTACTAAACATCATGCTATCCCACTGTTTTTCAAAAGGCACATCATGACCTTTTCTGGGTGATGAATCTAGTGTGTCGTGAAACATTTTTTAAATGAAAGTAGGAAAGAAAGAAGAGTGCATTATCTCTATTAAATATTGTTTTGTAAAACTTTTGGTCCCATCATGTGGCTAGTGATTAAAAGAAAAAGTTTCAAAACCTCCAATCTTAACAATTGCCCTGTTACTTAAGTATCATTAGCCCCACTGTATAACTGAGGAAACAGAAGCCAAGGGTATAAGTAATTCGGCCAATCTGACACAGCTAGTGAGTGGCCAAGCTAGAACTTAGAAACAACTGTTCTACTTCAAAATTTTGTGTTTTTACTTCTATTCTGATTATAAATTATTATCCAAGGAACTGCATTAATTGTTGCTGGTCATATTTCCTTTGTGAAGACTACAGTGATCTGTAGTAAATCCAGGTAGAGTGGAGAAATATGACATAGGTTCAAATGGCATGTTCTGAAGACACTAAACCCTTTCCTAAGGCACTGAAATGAGTATTTGAGACCTCTTCCTGTAGGTGCTAGTTATGCCTAATATATTTCATTAATTTGCTGCTAAATGCACACATGGAATAACAATTAATGGTTTTAATCCTCAAATAACTTAAATATTAATCTCTACAAGTGTTAAACTGTTTGCGAGAGCTTTCCAAATTTAATTCATGTGGCATTTCTCAGTAGCTTATTTATTGATCAAACACAGACCTGGCACATGAGAAAGATAATATAGCCACTAGGGAAGTCCATGAATACTGGAGTGGGTAGCCTATCCCTTCTCCAGCAGACCTTCCTGACCGCAGGAATCAAACCAGGGTCTCTCGCATTGCAGGTGGATTCTTTACCAACTGAGCTACCAAGGAAGCCCCATATACAAAACACAGTCCCTAAACTAAACAATATTTCTATTCATTTCAGAACACAAGATATACAAGTATAAAGTATTCAGACGACACTATAATTCTACCTAAACTGTGAAGAAGAAAGGAAGAAAACTCAGACGCCATGCTACTATTTTTGACTTACATGGAGAATCTATAGACCATTATCACTGCAGGATTAGGTGCTGTTATTCCCATTCCTCAGATTGAAAGCTCAAACTCGGAAGTAGGAGCTGATCAAAATGAGCCTCTAATCCTGATCCTTTTGATTTCACTACCTAAAGTCTAAAGTCTCTTTACAAACAGGTGGGCTTCCAGTAGACAAAGAGGTGGTTAGAGATGTTGAGACATGCTATGCAAACATTCCAGCTTTTCTCCATATGAAGGAAATGTACTTTCTTTTTCTCCAAGGCAGCATTTCCTGTTGCTGTCAGGCAGCAATGTTCTCTTTAAAAACTCCACATCTTTCTCTAAAGACAGGCCTAGAAAAGCCAGGCCTTCTCTCCTCACTGTTCAGTCTGCATTTCACCCTCACCTGCTGTGTGTAGAGGACGTTATGGTACGATGCTATTTTCCATTGGCTCTGCTACTGGAGATTACAGCATGCGACTGTGACAAATGGATATTCCCATTAAATTCTTTAGTAGAGTGGGGCATTCCATTAACCACTGGCACTATCCCAACCCAAGTGAAACATTGGGTCATTTTTTTTCTTGTGAGCAAGAAGTAAAGGAGGAAAACAAAGGATAGACTCTAATTACCTTTCCTATTTTTTTGTGTTGCATGCATTATGATAGCCGTATATTACAATTATTTATAATTAATATATGACAAGCTGTCAGCTAAAATTTAACAGGTGATTTGTCAAGAAGTTGCATTAATTCATACATGAAGCTGTGGATTTCAGTATCTCCAGCAATAAAAGTGTGTTTCGGTTTTGTTGACTTAAACCATTGTGTTTAAATATTGTGTTTAAATATTCGAAGGCCACCTCTCTATATGTGCAGCATCTTTAAAAAGACAACACATGCTAACACAAATGGGTAATTTGTTAGTAATTTTAAGGAATAAGCACATTCTTCTGAGACTTTAACCTTTAAATGCTAATGTTTTCACTGAAGAAATTAATTGCCTTGTGTTTATTTTGAAATTTTAAACTTTATGATTTGTACACATTTTCAAACGGTGTCTTTGGTAGTAAAGGTAAAGCTGAATGGTGAGAAAAGTAATTGCCATGACTTATGTTCCATTTAGGGTTTGTATCTTACACTAGGGAATTCTGAAAATAAAGACTATTTTAAAATACAAAAAAAAAAAAAAGATTAAGAAGTCACCAGAAAGCCAGTAATTAATCACCAATGAGGGGGAAATCTAGGGAGACCAAAAACTGATGGAGCAACCTCTATTTTGCTGAATGGCACAAGAATGGGGCAAGAATGGAAATGAATCACCAAGATTTCTTGGGAGTGATAACAAAATTCTTTAAAAAGAGAAACAGTTTGGTTTCAATATCAACGTCATGGGACCTAACCTGGAAATGACGTTAAATTCTGAAGCTACAGTTTTATTATTGGGTCCCTGGCCAACCAAAGTTGGTATTGTGTAGGCGAATGACAGAAAAATGAAGCTGCATTTGTTTAACATTTATTGTGCACAAGGCTGACTTTTATCTGTCAAGACTAGAACTTGCTGCGGGATGTTAATGACTCACAATCCGCTACTGTATTAAATAAAGAATGTGCTTTGAGACTCAGTGGTTGGAGAGAGAGAAAAAAAGATTAAAACCAAGAGGGTAAAACCCAAAGTGCAGTAGCTTTTCAATGTGAGTAAGACTTCTGTGCCCACAAACCAAATTCACTCTTCACGGTTTTACCTAGAAAACCATGCAGAGTCACAAAGTTGTTTGTAAAGGGTCTTTCAAATGAGGTTTCAGAAAGTGATTTTCAGAAACTCACTCAGAAGCAAAACACCACAAGTTGAATTCCATGGGAGTATACCTCTTCACCGGAGAAGGCGATGGCACCCCACTCCAGTACTCTTCCCTGGAAAATCTCATGGACGGAGGAGCCTGGTGGGTTGCAGTCCATGGGGTCGCTAAGAGTCAGACACGACTGAGCGACTTCACTTTCACTTTTCACTTTCATGCATTGGAGAAGGAAATGGCAACCCACTCCAGTGTTCTTGCCTGAAGAATCCCAGGGATGGGGGAGCCTGGAGGGTGCCGTCTATGAGGTCACACAGAGTCGGACACAACTGAAGCGACTTAGCAGCAGCAGCAGCATACCTCTTCACAGGCTGTGAATTATAAATGACTGTGACAAACCAGAGCTTTTATCCTCGATCGGGACCCCAGTTACCAGATTTCACCTTGCTTCTCAGCATAACTGTGGATGTTTCTGAAGAAATTCAGGAGCAATTTTCAAGACAATGAACACAGCAAAGACATTAAGATGACTGTTTTTCAGCCACTTTTCAAAGCTTTCTCTATCTTCATCGTATACTTCATTATGCCACTTAACAATTTCTACTGGATGCATCCATACTTGGGATAATATTCTTTTTAGTTGTTTGACAGCAGATTCATGTCTGACTGGAGCCAAAGCTCTTATCATAGAACTTTCAACTCTCTATGTACTCTATAAATATTTGAGAAAATAAAGGAAATGAAGGATGAAGCTAGGAAGAGAGAAAGAGGAAATGAATTGGTTGTCAATTAGTCTTTCCTTGAGAAACATCACTTTACTTATAAAGCTTCCTGTAGTTCACTTAAAAAGAATGAATTTGTCCCGCCTCTGGTCTCACATTCTTTTTCTTATTTCCTGTTTCTCTGTATTTTGTATGTGTATATTTGCACCGTATTAATCTCTAAACATCTCCACATTCATATTTCACCATCAACAAGCAGAGAAGCTGAACTATAAGCAAATCTCAAGACCTCTGCTGAATGACTCGATGGAAGGTAACATGGGCTTAGATATCCCTGAGGCTGGTCAGATGTTACCCTCACAGTCCCTCTTACTGGGCCTGTGCTGAAAGGTAAAAATAACTGTTGAGTTAGGCCTCACTAACTAAAAGATACCACAAAATGTCACAAATAAATAATAGTAGAATCTGAACAGGAGTGGATGGATTCATAGTGCCACAGAATTCTTAACAAGAGTAATTACAAACTTTCATGGCTTCCTACTAGATGTCAGTATAACTGATCAATCAGTAGAATGAAAATCCTTCATACCTCTGATTGGTACTGAACTTTTCATTTCTAACTAGATACACTTCTATTAGGCAGATCAAGCATTCATTTATCTCTAAATATTCTTTTCCTGTATCATCATCTATTATTCCAAAACATCCTGATTTTCAAAACTCATTGATCACATCTCCAAGATTACTGCTCTTGCTGCTAAATCATATCAGTCATGTCCAACTCTGTGCGACCCCATAGACAGCAGCCCACCAGGCTCCGCCGTCCCTGGGATTTTCCAGGCAAGAACACTTTCCTTCTCCAGTGCATGAAAGAGAAAAGTGAAAGTGAAGTTGCTCAGTCGTGTCCGACTCTTTGCCACCCCATGGACTGTAGCCTACCAGACTCCTCCATCCGTGGGATTTCCTAGGCAAGAGTACTGGAGTGGGTTGCCATTGCCAAGATTACTAGTAACACTAAACAGGTCCAGCAGAAATTTAAACAGGCAAAACAAAAACTATTATTTCCCATATGTATGATTACTTTAAATCATCAAGTCAGTGCTTATTTTATAAATATAGAAAAATCATTCTTGGTTAGTTATCATCTATTTTTTAATTTTTAAAGGTCACATTTTGTTTCCTTTTCTTACCACCAAAACCCATTTTTCTAATACAAATGGCTCTTTTTTTGGACTCGTACAATAATCTTTTGTATATTCTTCTGCTCCTAATGTTTTTCTTATTGGCCCCAATCTATTCTCCATTGTGCTGCCCAATTAATTTTAATAGAGCACAAGTTTAATTATATAAATTCTATGCTCAAAAAAAAAAAAAAAAAACCCAAAAATCTCAGTGGTTCAGGACTATTGACCAACCTAAGCAGAAATATTCTAACAGCATTGGAAGGCCACCACAAATGGAATGCTACCCGACTCATTTTTCCATTTTAAATTTCCACTGCTTTACTACCAATACCTTAAACTCCAGAATTGTCTGAACAAAATTGTACGTTTTTCTTACTCAAGTTTCTTATGATTGCCTACATGTTGAACTCCTGCCCAGCCTTTAAGGGCCATCTCATCAAATCTCATCAACTAGCTGAGCATTTCTTGTCTCCCTGATTCTTCTACCCAGGCATGAGTACTACTTCATTTAAAACATCTGATTCTTTGGGTTTCCCTAGAACATTTTTTCTCTATTGCATTAATTCATTATGCTGGATTCTAAACTCACATGGTAATAAACGTGTGTATTTATTCATTTAAAAAAATCTGATTCTTTGAATTTCTCTTGTGCTAAATAAACAGTCTACTGAAGTAAGATGATAGATCACAGAAAGCACTCATGCCCAAGATGTGTTTCATGGCTTATTTAATTGGTATCTATCAGTGATTGGAACCGTAATGAGAATGCACTAGACAGAGTCAGTGGGAAATTACATGAACTTATGTCTAATCACACCTTGAAAATTCTTTTGCCAGGTGACTATGTTTAGGAAGAGAACAATGAAATTCCAAAAATTCTGAGTTAAGATGAATATGAGGAGCTGAAGACAATGGAAACTTTTAACTCTTTTTTTCTCTCTCCCTTTCTTCTCTTTCCTTTATCCCTTCGTTCATCCCTCCCTCCTTTCCCTCTCTCTCTCCCTCTCTCTTCCACTTAGCTTTGCTCATTATTCATGCCAGGAGATAAACAAAACTGAGACTATTAACAATCTGTGACCTGGAGAAGCACAAAAGCAAATCAAGTCAGGCAGGAGCTTTTCTCTGTCTTTCCTTTGACAAAGAAATGTGTGAGACATCTAGAAGCCATCCTGAAATGGACCCTTGGCACCCATGCTTTCTCCACCAGAAGAACCCCCTGCCTGGTGGCAGGCTCTAGGAAATATCCTTCCTTGCATCAAGTGGGCTTCCCTGGTGGCTGAGATGGTAAAGAATCCTCCTGCAGTACAGGAGACCTGGGTTCCATACCTGGGTTGGGAAGATCCCCTGGAGGAGGGCATTGGCAACCCACTCCAGTATTCTTGCCTGGAGAATCCCTATGGACAGAGGAGCCTGGTGGGCTACAGTCCATGGGATCACAAAGAGTTGGACACGACTGAGCAACTAAGCGCAGCACACACCAAGTAGAGGAAAGAAAGAACATGGCACCTGTATTGTTTCTGTATTGTTTTTCCTTTTTATTCCTGCACTGCCCCAAAGCAGACTGTGTTCCCAGACTGTGCATATCAGAACTGCTCAATTTGGTCAGTTAGGCTGGGCAAAGAAGAGATGAGAAAGTAGAGCAAATGCTGAAAGCTGTATTTCGTCCATGATTCAGTCCTTCCTGTGTCATACATAACACACCTGCCTTTTATTAAAGTTATATTTATGCTTGTTTTTCTCATTCCTTCCCTGTGCCTCTGCCACAAGCAAACCCTTGGTATGTTTTCAGATGGCAAGAGTATAAAATCTTTAAGAGAGAGACTGGGCCTTAATCATCCGTGTGTCCCTTGTATACCTGCAGAAGGTCCTGTACAAAGAGGGCAAGAGAGAATGCTATTGAATTTTTCAGAAATCTAGTGTTTTCTCTGAAATGAATCTAAGCTCTACTGGGCACAAACATATCCCAGTTTTTCCAGTTTAATATATTACATCATGTTGTCTCCAGAGAGTATACTTGCATTTATCAGAACACAAGTCTAAATGTTGAGAGTGTTGAACCCTTAGAATGCTGGGTCCCACCCCTGGCTATACATTAGAATCACCTGGAAAACTCCAACCATATGCCCAGAGTCAACTCATATGATCTGAATTGGATTGTTTGAGAATGGGGCATTAGTGTAATTAAAAAAAAAACTTCCCAAGTGATTCAAATGTTAACCAAGGTAAAGTAACATTGCTTTACAACTCTAGGAAACACAATTTGAAAAACACTAGACTAGTTTTTCTAAGCTATTTCCCAGCTCCAGGATTTTTTGTGAAAGCACTTTTATAAGTGAAAAAGAAATGTCCGCTTAATTAGATTCCATTTTTAAGTAGTAACTACAAATGAAACATAGTCCAAATTTTGAATACTGGTGGGATGTTTTTAGTATTTCTTTTTACTTAGTTTTCACTGTTCATTCATCCCACAGTTCACTCATTCAGGCCTCTGCTGTGTGTGAGGTATGTCAACTATGCACTATTAAGTCATTCTAAGAATGTGTTCTGTGAGTAAGGCACACATATTAAGGAAAACCCTTTCAACCAAATACAATGCAAGTGTCCCCTAATGATTTTCATTCCCTGCCGTCCAATTTAAAGAGGAAGCAATGTCATCAAATTAGCCTTAATTCTAGCCATCGCACCCCCAAATAAACCTGTGATTAAAATAAAGAATCAGAAAGACCGAAACCCCTTCCCCCTTGGAAAAAATCTGGAATTAAGTCTTGATGTTCATGTGTTATTTGTGAGTTAAATCGGGAACAACACAACTACTACTTTGAGACAGAGATGTGGCTCACAAATTTTTGCTTAAGGAATTCATTTTCTTGAGAGGAGAGTTTTCTTGGTAAACACTCATAGTAGAAAATGATCAACTGTGCAAACTACGCCACTACAGCAGACTTCCTTTATTTCTCTAAGAGTTCTTAGCACAGTAGCTAACAAATTCGAGGAACACTGTCCACACCATATTAGTTAAATATTAATATTAATGTGGCACTTTGCAGTTCACAGAGAATTTTAAGATGACCACCTCTTTCAATGCTCCTAATAATTTTGTGGATGGTAAAACACCCATTACCCACGACCTCCCTGGCAATCCAGTGGTTAAGACTAGGTACCTCCATGGCAGGGGGCGTGGGTTCTATGGCTGGTCTAAGTACTGAGATGCTGCATGTCACATAGTGAAGCAAAACAAACAAACAAAGAAAAACAGATGACCAGACCCATGAATTAATCTGGATGCTCTGAATCAGAACTTCTGAGCTAGTTCCTAGGAGTCAGAATTCGGGGCATGTTTTTGGGTCATTCTGAACACCACCATGATTAACTCAATTCAAATCCATGACTTGTTGTATGTGTTGCTCCTAGAAAAATGACCCTGTACAGTGGAGCAGATTTTGACATTTCCTAAAAGGCTAGCTGCCTTTTTCTAGGATTTGCCTTTTTCTTTCTTCTATACTTCTGAAAAGGAAAAAAAAAGAAAAAACACGGCACTATTTTATCTAAATCTATGAGTTTTTAAATTCTACTCTGCACAGCTGGCTTTTTCTAACTGTCCATGTTCTGCAGGAAGTGCCTAGCTCCTGGCACTGGTTGTGGGGTTGAACCCCACCTTCTCTCTCTCTCTCTCTGGCTATAACTAAGGTCTTAACAGCCTGTGGAGACCACAGGACTCCTTCAGCAGGCAGCTGTAATTACATGAAATTTACCGGACCTTGTAGGGCAAACCCAGCAGCCTGCTGGGATGTTTCAGTGGGCTTCAGCCTTCTATTTGGGAACATGCTGGTTCTAGCTTTGGATTCAGGGAGACTTGGCCGTGAAATATTTGTGTTGGTGTGCGTCTTTCTCCAACTGTTTTAAAAAAGCCTTAAAAGATACTCTCAGCTAACTATATCCACCTCCCATCCTTAAATTATATTAGAACAGCATAATAGCTACCTTGGAAATATGATCTCATATACAACCTGGGGCAGGGGGAAAGTCAAACAGACACCTTCAATGAAATCTTCTTTAGAATAAAATTATGCATTTCAAGGGGAGGCGGCAATGTTATGTTTACCTTAGAATTACTCCTAATCCACACAGAGACTGGAAAGAAGAGAATTTGAAGTCTGGAATGAAACCCACTTGCCTGGAAATGAAGATGCAAGAGGAAAGAAACCTCAAAAATTAAGAGAAAGTGTGTGTCAACCACTCATATCTTGTCGATTCTCAAACTTTCCAAATTCTTTTTGGAATACAAAAAGAAAATACAAAAATACCCTTTGTTTAACAACCCTCTGGCTATTCTGGTTACAGCTTCTGGGAAATTTGTCTGTCAAAAGTTTCCAAAGACTTTGGTATTTTTCCTCTCGGGCAACTGAACATCATAAGGGTTATGGCACCAACATGATCTTCCTCCCTCTCTCTCCTCTAGTTCAGCATTCCATGGAGCATTGGTCCTTTTGGCCTTGAAGGGAACATTATGAGAAGGAGGGAGAAGTGAATATACTGATTATCTGACATAAATGACTAGGTGCCTCGGAACTTTACCCTCTGTCCAGACAGTGCCTCAGGGTGACAAGGATACTGGGGAAAAGGGCCCCAGTTTGCCATAAATCTGGTTATCCAAAAGGGTATGAGAGCTTTATGCTTTTTATTTCCTGCATGGTAAGAAGAAAATGCAGCCATCCTACTTGAGACCCCCAGGTTCCACTCCTTTCCATCTATTTTTGTCTTATACCCTTTAAACTCTGTACCCATGTGGCTTGGTTCATTTTAGAGGGTTGGCAATGCCTGTTCCTTTGCTTTCAATTCCATTTTATACAAATGTTCCCATCACTCTTTTTAAAAGTCCTGGGCACATTTTCAAAACATACAACCCAAATAAACTGCACAACCTAAGCCAAACCCACCAACAACTGGACACCCTTCCCATTTTGGAAGGCCACCCTGAGAAGTTACTTAATTGCAATATATTCTGTGAATCGAAGTTCACAGAGCTGATAGTGGAAGTTTCATGTTAGCACCTCTGTCACCCAAGAAATGTGCGACCTACAAATAAACCACAGAATTACCTACTTAAGATTCAATGGAGTGAATTTCACCTTGAGTGACATCCTTAGAAAAGAGAATTTTCAGAGAGGAGCAAAGTTCCTAAGGGGAATTTTAACATGGGGTTAAACTTTGGCAGAAGTTATTATTTGCAAGTGCTGAGAAAGTTTATATTTAGAACTAAGTTCTTGATCTTATCCAGTGATTGACTTTTTCATGGCCTTTGGAAGTAACTTTGATAGCAAAATTCCTGTCTGTCATTTACCCCTAAAGCTGACATGATCACAGCAGTGGAAGCTGCTATAAATGAGGCCATGATAAGAAAAAAAAAAAAAAAAACACTTTACCAATGGGAAGGACTCCAACATGTGAAAAAAGAATTTATGATAAATTGATTTTTACCTTGGTACAGCAAAAAAAAAAGAAAAAAAAGGAATAGCTCAACAAAATTCCAATATTGATGTGAAATTTCCCCAACACAGAATAGGCAGGACTGCACAAATGCACTGTCTGGAGCAGTAAGGAATGAGGATCTTTGGATGTGATTGAGGCTGGCACCATGGTCCTCAGGTGCCATTGGGGAAGAAGCAAGTTCTCTGCAAGATGGCAACCTGTGGGAATCAGCAGCGGTGCAATCGATCAACAGCCGGAGCTGCAGCCCTTGCGTTTGTTCCTCTGACAGAGCAAACCGCTAAAAAGTCAGCTCATGGCCCCAGCAAAAACTGAAAAGTTTATAACAAGTGGCACCCCCTGTGCCTGTGTCTCAGCTCGGCCACAATAATGTACTCTCCTGAATCCTCCGACGGTGGTGAAGGGTGAGGCATGAGACAGTGAGAACATGGAGATGAGGAAGGTTCCCACATGGAGCCTGCAGAATGAGTGGATTAGCACTGTCTGTGCTGGTGGAGATCAGCAAGTCTGTCTCCTTTACTCTGAAACAACTGTGTGTGATATGATCTCGCATCCCCTATCAAAAAGGCTCTGTCTTTAGGAAAACAAAGACTTCTCTGCTCAGAGCTGTCCCCTCCCATGATTGAGCTTTTTTAACAATGTTATATTATTACAAACTTTGTAAAGCTCGGGTCATGGAGATTGTATTAAAAACACAATAAAGAAGAGCAGCTGTTGATACAAGCTAGTATTTTGACCATAATTACACCTTTTTCTGTCTTCTTGATGATTTGGGACATTTTGAGCCAAATATCTGCACAAATCCTGATAGAACGAGGATAAAATGCCACAGCATCTAGGATGTGACCTACATTTAGGTAAACCTTGTGGATACAAAGTGCTTCATCACTTGAAAAAAAAATCTGTAATTCTTTTTATCTTTGATTTTCATGAAACCCATCCAGGGACAGTCTAGATTTTCAGAAAGAACAATTTTTTCAGTACAGGAGGCAGTGTTTGCCAGTACAGCAACAAGAATCTAGCCAAGTTGCTTTAGAGAAGTTGAGCAAGTACATTTCAATAAGGACCCAAACAATCCTTGGCAACCAGTCAGAACAACCAGTCATCATTGCATTAAAGGAAGCCCTCAAATATGAGGGCTGTTGGTGGAAAATAGAGTTACTCACCAACTGAAAATGTTTACTTGAAGTGAGAATTATTTTATGGAAACCACTGTGAGTTTTGGAATACTTACAATCTGTTCAGATTGGTGGCTGTGTACAATGTTCCTGCCTCAATATGCCCTGAGACTTCTAATCTGTCTGCTAAGTGGAGCAGGTGGCAAAATTCTCCACTGAGCTGTCAGCTCCTGGAGGGCAGGGACCATGTCTTATTCATCTTGGATCTCATACAGTACCAAGCTCTTCACAGGCAGTCAAAAAATATTGAATGAAAGAATCTTTACATGCATTGCCAAATTCTCTGACCCCCAGCATAAAATGTCACCACCTCCATCATCCTTTATTGCACTGTTTTATTTTTTCTCTAAGGTATTATTGCCAGCTGTCATGTGATATGTGGTTGTTTTTATTATTTGTGTATTATTTACTTATCCCCACTGGAATCTAAGTTCCCTGAGGGTAGGGACTGAATAACTGATTTCTTGTATTTCTCTACACTGGATTCTAGGATGGTGCCTGGCATATCACAGGTCAATTATATATAAATATGTGTTTGATTTTTGAATGAAGCATGAATGATAAATGGATGGCATTCTTTTTTTCTTTAATTTTTTCTCTTCATTCTCATTTATTTTATCTTAATAAAGCCTGAAAATTTTACTATGAACTTAATAGTAACAAAAGAAAATTTCTTTATTATATAGCGATTTATTCTAAAGAATGGAAAAATCAGGAAACAAGGTATTGCTGGTGTCGTGCTTGTGGGTCTGCAACTTGCAGAGAACTATGAATGACAAGAAATGAAAAAGAGAGAGGCAAGGAACCAAAGAGGCTATCAGTGGTAGATACCGTATGAACTGATGGGCTGCCCCACATGAATAGTAAAACACATTTGTGCACCATTTTTAAGATTCTGTGCGTGTACCTCGTCATTAAAACAAAACACTGAGTTTTCTGTTATACTAGGCAGGGTCTTCATGTCCTTCAGGCTTACAGAAGCAAAACATCTTATTCAAATTTTTAGTTCTCTTAACACATGACTTTTAAACTTAGGGTAAAATTTTAATAAGACAATGTAATACTCTTTCCCTTGAGCATCTCTGTATTTTCCCCCACATGTGAATGAATAACAATTCACAAGCTATTAATAATGTTTCATTTTGCCACCTAATTTAATGGCTGATAAAATCAGTGACCAGATGGTTCAGTGACTTGACCATTATTTACATGTGATTGGTGATCCTGCCAAATATAAAAACTTCAACTGCAAATTCCAGATATTATTTCCTTCTTTCAAGCCAATAGAGAGCAGAAGTTCTTTGTTCCTTGTAGACGCTCACGATGTGTGATGACAATTGAGCAGACTTGCTTTTGCAATTTCTCAGGTTGATTACTACCAAATGAACCTGGGATAAATAGGAAAGTGGCTGCAGAGTCTGACTCTGGGATATACAGAGAAGTAGAAAAAGTCTGTATAGACTTTATAGCTGAAGAATTGATGCTTTTGAACTGTGGTCTTGGAGAAGACTCTTGAGAGTCCCTTGGACTGTATGGAGATCTAACTAGTCCATCCTAAAGGAAATCAACCCTGATTATTCATTGGAAGGACTGATGGTGACGCTGAAACTCCAATACTTTGGCCACCTGATGCAAAGAACTGACTCATTTGAAAAGACCCTGATGCTGGGGAAGATTGAAGATGGGAGGAGAAGGGAACGACAGAGGATGAGATGGTTGGATGTCATCACCGACTCGATGGACATGAGTTTGAGTAAACTCCGGGAGTTGGTGATGGACAGGGAGGCCTGGCATGCTGCAGTTCATGGGGTCGCAAAGAGTCGGACACAACTGAGCTGACTAAGAAAAAGTCCGTCATTGGCCTTCCCACTATGCCCTGTCTGTCCCCCGAGCATCTCATACTCTCTACCTTAATCCCAATCCCCTCAATACTTCTGGCCAACCCTGCACTTGGCTGCCTTGCTCTCCTAATGAATCTTATCTCTCCACTCATTTCCAGAGTGGAAATTGCACTGGAGATGAAAGAGCATAATCCCTAACTCTGTTAATAGCTCTGTATCTTGGGGTGAGCTGTTAAAATCCCCAGAGCCCATGTTTCTTTATTTGTAAAACAGAGATAATGATATTTATTTCATAGAGTTATTGCACAAACTACTTACAATTGTAGTACTTGAAATCGTACTTGAAACTGCCATGTAGAGCCTGTCTCCTAAGAAATATTTGATAAATGTTTAGCTTACAATGTCTAGATATTTGTTCTGACCTGAGATGGTGATTCTAAAGAAACTTTCAAAACAGATAAATGAAGGATATTTTTCTAGTGGATGATGAGGGCATTCCTTCAGTTGGATCAAGAGCAGCATGGGGACAAAGTAGGATATTTAGGGGTATGTGGTATAGTTGCTCAGTGTCCAACCTATACAGCCATAAATGGGCACTCTGAAGATAGACACATACTTATGATACAGATAAAATCGGGGAAAAAAACCCTATTTGGGCTTGGGAGAGATGAGTAAATGAAACAGTGGACTCCAGTCATTAAATGTATAAGCAGTAATTATGATAACATAATTGCTCATGTGTCTAGCTCTTTCTGGAGAAGGCAATGGCACCCCACTCCAGTACTCTTGCCTGGAGAATCCCATGGATGGAGGAGCCTGGTAGGCTGCAGTCCATGAGGTCGCTAAGAGTCGGACACAGCTGAGCGACTTCACTTTCACTTTCACTTTTCACTTTCATGCATTGGAGAAGGAAATGGCAACCCACTCCAGGGTTCTTGCCTGGAGAATCCCAGGGATGGAGGAGCCTGGTGGGCTGCCGTCTATGGGGTTGCACAGGGTCAGACACGACTGAAGTGACTTAGCAGCAGCAGCTAGCTCTTTCTAGTGGATGGTAAATCTCTCTGAAAGTCCTAGTATAATCACAATAAACTTGACTGAAGACTAGCAGAATGACTTCAGAAACTCTCTACTTTTGCTTCCTTCAAGACACAGTTCATGTTATCTCTAAGATGTTATAATCTTTGACAACTCTTTTTTAAGCATAGGTAAGCAATGTCTATTTTCAAACATGTTTTAAAGGCCCAGGGTATCAACAGTTGTGTAATAAGCAATCTAATTGTTTGGGTGCTCCTGTATATTACTATGTTTAGCAATAGGAATTACTCATTTCCTTAGATAATGTTTAACATCGATAACATATTTCATGGTTTCAGTGTGATTAGAAGAATAGGCTCTAGACTCAGACAGAGTGGCCTGATATCCTGGCTCAGTTGCTTACTGAGAAACATTATGCCTGTGTTTTAACCTCTCTGGACCTCATGATTCACTTTTTATAGTCGTGGTGAGATGTGGAAAGACAGATAAAAAATTTTTATGATGCTGAATCCTAGTCCTATCCCTTGATTCCCTATGAAATAATAACCGTCCTTATTGTTTAAGAACCATTGTTATGGCTCTGATGGTCAAGAATCCATCTGCAGTGCAGGAGATCCGGGTTCAATCTCTGGGTCATGAAGATCCCGGGGAGAAGGGAATGGCTACCAACTCCAGTATTCTTGCATGGAGAATTCCATGGTCTGAGGAGCCTGGCGGACTGCAGACCAACTCTCAGTGTCACAAAGAGTCGGACACAACTGAACAACTGACACTTGTTAGGTTTTCTCCTACTTGGAACTCCAGTTATCTTACGTGGTACATGTTTTTTCCATGCTTCAGTAAGTGAGGCTACTCAAAAGAGAATGGAGCACAGAATGACCTTAATTTTCTATTTTTACCACTTTTGCTTTAATGTTCTCTACCGGGTTAATCTAAATGAAGAGAGTTTATGTGAGTGAGTGAGTATATGTGTGTATGTGTGTACATGCGTGTACCTCTTGTTATTTAAACAACTCATGGGACATAGCTGAAAAAAATTCACTGG
This sequence comes from Bos grunniens, assembly GCF_055505025.1. Taxonomy (NCBI): domain Eukaryota; kingdom Metazoa; phylum Chordata; class Mammalia; order Artiodactyla; family Bovidae; genus Bos; species Bos grunniens. The sequence goes on along the minus strand of NC_141172.1, from coordinate 34,614,209 downwards.
AACTGGTTTTATGAACAGTACAGCCCTGGTGTATATTGGGGAATAGTCATAAAACCAAATGAACTGATGAAAAGCCTGCATTCTAGTTAACATCAGTTTCCCTTCCCCTTTCAACTCTGGAAATAGACCAGGAAACCAGTTTTCTGTGGGAAAAATGTTATGAATCCTGAAAACTCCTTATGTCTCTAAACCTCCTTTGTATGTTCATGTACTCTAATATTACAGGATAATCACTTTACTGCAATATCCTCAGAAGAATTTGGAGATTTGTTATTTCCTGGTTAAAGGTTTCATTATTTCTCCTGGCAGAAACCTAGTCAGAAAGAATTCATTGGCTGTTTAATTCTTAGTTAATATCCTTTGACCATTTAAATCTGGGAAATTCATTTGCAAAAATAACTCAGCACATTTGGTGTTTTTAAGGACTGCAGTAAAACTTTACTGAGTGACCTGGTACCCTTTGCAAAGAGGGACTTACTTTGAAATCATGTGAATGAAAAACACAAATATATTTGCATACATCTTTAAAATTTACAAAGTTCAAGATCATGTCATGATATGTGGCCCATGCAAATGTATTTTAAATGTATCCTTTTAATTATGTCATTCTTGTCCCTTTCCTTACCATTCTGTTTCACTTTTTAAATAATTTGTATTAGCCAAATTAGAAGAAAAAATCTAATCAGGGCCTTGTTCCAAAAAGTCAAACATGAATAACCCAGAGTAACTTCTATGTCAAATTAATAGTTCATTAGAACTAAAGGAGGCTTATCTACCTGAGTGAGTAAACATCTTATTTTTAGCTGTTTTTAGAATTTTACGACACACTGACACACACGGACTTTTACAATGGTAGTGTATTTCTCCTATTGTAAAGAATTTCAGAGCAACAATAAATTAGCTTATTAAATTAATGTCTAAACATATTTTAATGAGCAAATAGTCTTTGGTTATTTTGGTTTTTTTTTTTTTGATGACTCTTTTTCTGACAATAGGTCAAATTATAAAAATTCACATTTGCTACCACTTACAAAATGATAGAAGTTTATCAGGAAAAAATGCAAAAGAACTGTCAGATCTCACTTGACATTTTTTTCTGGCAATGTTTGCTAAGAATGATAACCCTCAGTGACATTTCACATTCACAAAGGAGACAGGCCAATAGACAAAGCTTCCAGGGGTCATCATTTTGTCCTTTGTCCCTTTAACATTTAAACACTACAAACAAGCGTCTCCAACTTTCCCAGATGATCCAGTTCTTAAAGATGAAGGCTATTCAGGGCATGGGATGGAAATAAAGATGTCTACTGACATAACTCTGTGGAAGTGTTGCTCATGATCCACCTAAAATGGAATAGAAAGAAGGTCCACTCCTCCTATTTCTATTGATAGAAATCATCTTAAGGGACGTTTACAGTACCTACCAGTATACAGTTTATATGGTTGGCTCTGACGATTGACCAGAGTTCCCCAAGAACGAGCACTTACTAAGTGCTTTATAGCAATTGGAAGTGGTATATATTAATCATACTTGGAGATAATAGTCAGCTAACATTGCCAGATGCCATTCACTTCTCAGGAAGCCATCTGAAGGAATTTTCTGAAACACTGTGTCTCTGTTCCTAATAGTTGGATGATTTGTACAATATTGGAGAGAAGTGGAGTTGGTCCCCACCCTGTCCTTCTGTGCGGTTCTTCATTTCAGGCACAGATAATACTTGCAGGGAAATAAAATGACTACTGTACCTGCTGTATTCTCAGCTGCCTCTCTAACCATCCAAAGAGACTAAAAGGCACAGGACCAGTGTGTGGGAGCAGGGTAGGGGATGGTGGAGAACAAAAATGAAAGAAGGAAACTAAATAAAGAAAGAAGGTTTATAAATGCTTAAGAAGAAGGAGAAGTGGTTTGATTTACTGCTAATTTAATCCTTTGTACCCTATAAGCCCTCATAGGGTATGTAATACAAGATAGAATGGCCACATCAGTGCCCTAAGTGCTTCTAAGTAGTTATCAATCTTATACCTCCTCCAGGTCACTATTGGTTTATTTTTTATTTTTTTCTGTTAAAAGTAGTGTTTTTATTTGCTAATCTTCACATCTCCACCCACTAACAATCTTGTAGAAAGTTGGCATTCAAAAATGAATTAATCAATAAATTAATGAGAATGGCAAATGAAAGAATGAACAAATATGAAATCAACTATAGTAAGTCCTCCATATTCATTGGGTTCTCTCTCCATAGATTCAACCAACCCAGATCAAAATAATTACCAATAACTTTTATAAAGATCCAAGAAGCAAAACTTGAATTTTCCATGCAGGCAGCTATTTATATAGTACTTATATTTTATTTACAACTATTTACATTTTTTTACATTGTATTAGGTATTATAAGTAATCAATATGATTTAAAGCAAAAGAGATGATGTACATAAATTATAGGTAAATGCTAGGCTGTTTTATATGAGGGACTAGAATATCTGTGGATATTGGTATGAGGGGGGGTCCAGGGACCAATCTCTCATAGATATTGAGAGATGACTATATGGAACTTATATATGAATATATTCTTAGAATGTTTACTTTTTCCATTTATTTTGTAATATAAATTTATCTCATGATTTAGAGACATCTATTTTTAAGTAGCATTTTCCTTCATGCATGCTAAGTCACTTCAGTTGTGTTTGACTCTTTGTGACCCCATGGACTGTACTCTGCCAGGTTTCTCTGTCCATGGGATTCTCCAGGCAAGAATACTGGAGTGGGTTGCCATGCCCTTCTCCAGGGGGTCTCTCTACATTTTCCATGTAGTATGAACTTTCACTCTGTTTTTGTTGTGGAACAACTCCTTTATACTGGACAAGGAATAAACTGGGAGGCACAGGGTATATGCATTCGGACTTATATAATACAATACAGCTTTATTATTTCCAGAGAAAGGCTTATATCCCCAGGTGTCCGCAAGCAAGTGCTATCCTTTCTTGGGTCCATTATGAACTCAGGTAAGAAAGATGTTGGCCATGAAATGGGTGAAAGGCAGGAATGGAGAACACCCCTCAAAGCTGTCCTGGATGTTTGTTTCCTTGGTTTCACAATAAATAGAAGTGCTGAATGTAGGTGGGATATTAGTAGTGAATAAACAACATGATTGGGCCCAGCAGGTTTGGCTCTGCACTCATTCATTTGTTCATCCATTCATTCATTCATTTACTCAAATATCTACTGAGAACTTACTAGGTACCTGGCACTCTGAAAAACATGAAGGGTGCAATAATGAGCAAAACCAGGCACAGTCAGGTCACTGGTCCATTATCATAGGGCTCAATGGCCACTTGCTGGCCAATGAGAGTTCTGATTATTATTTTGGTTTTGGATGTCTCTTTAAAATTAACATCCTCTTCCTTATCCCAATTCTGAATTATAGATTAGTTAAGAGTCTAAAATTTGAGAAGGGTAAAAAGAGTCCTGCTAACTTCTTTTAATTTGGCATGACAACCTTCCAGCATTGGCTTCCCCAGTGCCTCAGTCATTAAAGAATCTGCCTGCAAAACAGACCACCTGTAATGCAGGAGTCGTGGGTTTGATCCCTGGCTGGGGAAGATCCCCTGCAGAAGGAAATGGCAAACCACTCCAGTATTCTTGTCTAGGAAATCCCATAGGCAGAGGAGTCTTGTGGGCTATAGGCCATGGGGTCGCAAAAGAATTGGGTACAACTTAGTGACTAAACTACCATGACCACCTTCCAGCACTAAAGTTCATTAGATTTTGCTTCAACTTTTCTCATAGAAATAGAAATAGACAGAGGCTGGACCAAATCTGGTGGCCAAGGCTCTGATCATCCATTTTCTGAGACTGCTCAGTGACCCATCCTATGCTTCCTGATACAGTAAAAAGTGCAATGAGAGAAGAGTGATCTTTCCAGATCACAGAGGAGGAGAAATTTATTGACAGAGTGAACGTTTTTGGTCTCTCTGCTTAAGTAAGAGTTTTCAAAGCAAACACTTTCAACCTTCCTCTTGTAACACTGTTTACAGAGAAAATACACCGTATGTTTGCTGTGGGGTCTGGAATGTAGCCTTCCAAATAAAGGCAGGAGGGGATTCCTGGGTGAAAAGAGGTCAAATTGGAGAAAAATTAAGACAGTCATCTTTTTTCCAGCCATAGCCCTAAGCAACCTCACAGTATCTTCTTCAGGAATCTACCTGGTGATATATGATATATGCTGGTATGGTAGCCACACTGACAATCACTAAATAAACAGCATATGAATGGCAAGTGTTTGAGAGAGAAGGCAGGATTTTAGATCTTCAAACTGCTGTTTCTAAGCGAGGCTTCTCCTCAAGTCTTGGCTCAACCCCCATTCAGCGTTATCTGTGGAAATCACCAGCCACATGCATCTGCCTTTTTTCTTTCATGAAGATGATGACCCAGCACAGCATCCAATCAACTCCTCCTCACTGCTTTTAATGTCATTATTTTTATTGAGCAAAATTCTAACTGCTCAGAGCTAACTATTACTGTTTAATCTGAGGCCGCCTATTAACAGTAATGTTATTACTGCAAAGACAGAAACAAGAAAATGGCCCAGGTACCCTGCACTTTTCTGTCAACTCACGCCTGCTGTTCCTCATCGCAGAGCATTAACAAGAAGTGACTATTCGTGCGTATAGCAGCACATTTATGCACACACAATAAAGAGAATTAACATATTTTAATGCATTTTGTTTCATTGGTGATTTAGTCGCTAAGTCGTGTCTGACTCTTGCGACCCCACGGACTGTAGCCTGCCAGGCCTCTCTGTCCATGGGATTTTTCCAGGCAAGAATATTGGACTGGGTTGCATTTCCTTAGGCAGAGGATCTTCCTGACCCAGGGATCGAGCCTGTGTCTTCTGAATTGCAAGCAGATTCTTTACTGCTGAACCACCAGGAAAACACCAATTAGCCTAAAATAATACTTCTAAGGTCATTTCTGATATGCAGCAGGGACTAGCAACACAATGGTCTCTTTCATTTAAAATAATAGCTGTAATTGTTCATTCCTTTTCTCATTTACTCATTCTTTCAATAATCTTCATAAAGCACTTATTTTATGCTCTCATTGGGGGTGCAATGGAAAAGAAATAAAAAAGGTTTCCTACGCTCATGGAGTTAAAAGACTAGTGAGAGAGAACATTCCTGAAAAAGTTGTATATTGATCAAATTTTTATACATTCATATTAAAATTCGATATGTAGTTTGGTCTCACAATGGAGTACTCCATGAATACTACTGTAAGGTAAAACACTGACTTGTAACATATCTATTTGGTTAGGACAGACATATCAGGCTTTATTAAAGTTAGGCGCATATTTCCTTTCAAATATGAGCATACCTTCCTTCTACAAGGTTTGTGCAAATGAGTATCATGTAGATTACGCTTTTATACAAGACAAGGAAGATGTTATAGTGTATCTTACAGTGCACTGATAAACTCACAGTGGTGTAGGTTGACATAAAGAGCAGACACATAGACAAGTAAACACAATCCAACGTATGTGCTTTACTAAAAGGATGAGAGCTTAGCAGAGCGCAAAGAGTGAGAAGTGGGGCAATGTGGGGCAGAGCGTAAAACGGTAAAGCTTCTAGGACCCAGATCTTAAGGATTAATAGAACTGAGCAGAGAAAGGAAAAAATGGTGAGAAAAGAAATAAATTCACAGAGGATTAAAGACATCGAGTCATAGTTTTCTCAGTCATTCTCATCATTCCCCTCATGCAAGGAAAGCCTCAGTTACCTTTCTAGACATTATCCTTCACTCTCCCTGGGCTCCTTCCTGTCTTCTTATTCAGAAGAACAAGGAAAGGAGAAGGGCAATACCATTCAGTATTAACTGACACACGCTGGTAGAAAAACAAAGACTGGGAGGAAAGAACCCTGAGATCCTGAGGATCAGGACTCAAAGGTCAAACAGAGCACCAATAAAGTGGTCTGAAAAAAGCACGTTAGGGCAAGAACCAACAATTTCTTCTATTTTTTTCCTTCTATTTATAGTATCAGGAAAGATTGGCTCTGGAAGAAATATTGTGGATTTATTGACTAAAACCAGGGAGGTGTCCCTTTCATTTTATTTCTCTTTGATTAGATTTATTTTGCAGTGTCTCAATTTTCACTTGTAGTTCTGGAGAGGATCTTTAAAATGGTTTAATGCAACCCCTTTGTTTCATGGATTAACAAATTACAGATCAGAGTGGTGAGATAATTTGTTCAAAAACACAATTACTTCCGGGCAAAATTGAGACCAGAAACCACATCTGTACTCCCCTCCCCCACTGCCAAAGTGGAAAGTGATTTAAAGTTATTCAGACTGGTTTACCTTTGGGCTCTTAGTTATATCTGTGCACTTTTATTCTGTATAATGGAAATAATAATACTTTACAGAGAAGTGATGAGAAATAGATGACAAAAATACATGAAAAACACCTAGCAGAATACTGAAAACTTAGTAGCTACTCACCTATGAAGTATCACTTTTCTCCTCTTTACCCAACAAAAATCATGCTGAGGAATTGGAGAAACTGTGATTAAGATATTTCAGAGCATGACTTCTGAAGTCAGTCTAAACTCATGAACATTATTAGTGGAAGATAAATGTGAGAACTGATTGAAATTCATACACACACACACAGTTTCTTCCCACGGTGAATAATAATCAAATGTTTAAAATTCCTGGGAATGCCTCAGTAATGCCAATTATATTAATAATGAATACCACTAATTGAGCACCTACTGTGTGTCACTCGAATCACATGCATTAATTCTAATTCTGGCAACAAGCTTGCAAAACACTTCACAGATGATAAAAAAAAAAAAAAAAAGAGGCACAGAGGTTAAGTAATGTTACCCATGGTTTAGCAACTACCATGAGGATTCAGAAGAAAATTATAGAGAATTTTCAACTCAGACTTGCTCTAAGCAGATAAATAGAGAGAAGTGATTTCTTAAAATACTTTCCAGCACAAATACCTAGATGCTTAAACTAGCAGCTGTTCTCCTTGGATATTCAATGGGAGGTGCTGCTAGGCTTAATCGGTCAGGGCCATAAACTTAGGTGACTTAAAAATGGAACAAAGGGCACAGATGAAGATTTCTCCCAAGCATACACCTGCTGGAAGCTATGAGTAACTATCCCTTTGGTCAGACTTAATTGGATTTAGATCTAAATGAACTCTGACATGTTGATTATTCACTACTGGAAAGTAGAAGGAAGAAAAATGCTAAGGTGAGAGGTCGGCGGTGTAAGCTTTCTTTTTTCTCCCCTGTGGTTCTGAAAAGTCCCCGCTGAGGGCTTTCTTTTAGTTAGGTTTTGTATTTTCACTATTGAAGTAACATGGAGAAACTCAAAGTTTTGGTTCTATGTCCATCCCAAATAAACATCTTCTTTCTTAACAGATTTGAGTGCTACAGCTTCTAGAATTAGTCCAGTAATGAATATAGGAGTCTACCAAAGGAAGCACACAGTACTTGGGGATAAATACTCAATAATTCTCAGAACTTTTTTCTTCCACAGTCTCTTAAGAAAGGGAAGTAGGTGATTTCAAACATGATGGGAATATTAGAATGAACAGGAGTGAGTGATTTGTCTGCTCTGCCCCAAGCTTTATATATCTTACCTCAGTTAATTCCCATAATTATTACTTCCATTTTATCACAGGTACAATTCTTATCCTCATTTCATCAAAGGAGCCATTAAAGCTTAGAGAAGTAAAAACAGCCATTTAATGCCATGCATCTGTAAATGAGAGAGTTGTTATTCGAAGTCTAGCTCTGTTTCACCCTAGCAGGCAGAACTCTGAGTGGATGGCTGTGTTGACATAGTCATGGTAGGTTAGACTGGGTTGGACTCATCAGGGAAACCTTCCTAGAAAAAGTGGGCCCTAGGAAGGCAGAGAAGATAAAATACGTGATTGATTTCCTACTGCTAGTTATGTCTGGTCCCTGATACTGCAGATTTAGGGAGGACTGGAAGCAGGACATGTCTTAGTTTAAATAAGCCAAAAAAAAAAAGATGGAGTGAAGAGAGAAATCTGAAAGATTCAAGAGAAGGTTCTTTGGATTTAGAGCTGGACCAAGCAGTGAAGCTAGAGATGACCTGTAGTTGTTTCAACACAGCAGGAGAGCAAACAGAGGCTTGAGACCCAAAGACCAGCATGGAACCCAGAAACTGATGAGGGACAGACTAGACTGATGAGTTGGTAAAAATCAACAGGTACACTGCAGATTCTGGAAAATAAATATTTCTGTTTGATTCAAAAGATATTAATAGCAAGCAATTTGTGCAGTAAGTAAAGTGAAATCCATGATAGAACAGATGAATTTGTAGAGAAGGGCCATAGTTCAGTGTTCCCTCTATTGGTTCGTCATAATTTAACCAGTATTTTTCTATTTTTTGTTCATGCATCATTCTTTCATGTAACAAGTAGGCCCACTGTGTTTCAGGCTCACTGAGGGAAGTAGAATGTCCACAGTGTTCATCTGGACCAAAGTAGCATACCAGGTCTGCATGGAAGAAACAAAATCATCCCTTAGATTCCAGTGAGGATGACATAAAGTTCATGACCACTGACTTGATGATGGAGAATACAATGTAGACACGTAAGTGCTTTGGGGAATGATATGGGATCAATTAGAGTGACTTTCGTAGTGCAAGTGAAGTGTTGATTGTGTTGAATAAAATAGAAACAGACGAGCCTGCATTCTAAGAGGAAACAGAAGAGGAAATGTGGATGAGATTTACAATGATGATAATAGTTCCCATTTGGGGACCCTATACTTCTCAATTGCCAGATGCTTTACTTTATACATCAGTCTGCACTACAGCCCTTTGAGGAAGTTATTACTACCCTTGTTTTATGGATAAGAAATACAGTGACCAAACACTATTTGCCTGGGACCGAAAGGTTTCCTGGAGACTGGACTCTTAGTGCTAACCTAAGGAAACCGGAGTGGTAGATCCCCTTCCAGGAAACCAAAGATCACAATGTCACAAGTCAAGGACAAAATCTGAACTTATGTCCAAGATTTCCTCATGCCCATACCTGTGTCTTTCCACTGTACCACACTGCCTCGATCTCGAAAACTCCTGAACTTAGCAATAGCCAGTCGATGCTTTTTGTAAATACAAACAAAATATTTATCTCATAAATCAAATAACCTTCATGCTGTCTCTTCTGTTAAGCTGTCCATTGCCGCTGTCTGGACTAATGACATCTGTGTATCATCTAGCAGACCTTTGACTGACAGCCTCCTTTAACACAGGAGAAACATATTATCTAGTAAACCTTTTTGTTTTTCAGTAATTCAGTTATAATCCTAAAGGTGAGTGATAGGACACAACTCCAAAAGAAGCTGTGACTAACAAACTAACATCTGGACGAAAATAAAATGAGAAACAAAAGTCCAGCTGTTTTGTCCATAAATGAAGCACATTGATATTTGGGGACATCTGGAGAGTTGATTGAACTTTTTGATTTTCATACAGATGTTCAGTGTCACAGAGACACAGTCATAACTCTATACATGGAAAGATATGCATAATGGTATTTCACTACGTAATGACCATAGGGAACCCTTGTGTAATGCTAATGTCTGTGGACAGAATGAAATCTCTGACTTATACTATTATATCAATTATATTTTATAGCATATGGTTATTATGTTCCAGGACATATATTTTGACCTGGATAGCTATGCCATGATGTAGATATTATGGATTTTGAAGTTAGTTACTTTATAGCCCTTTTCGAGTTCTAATTGGTTAGACGCAGGCAGGAAAAGTGGGACATTTACTGGATTACCTAGACCTTCTTAAATAACTAAATTTATATAAACATTAAAAAAAATGATTCAAATAATTCATGTTTTAAAATGGTGTCACATTCTAACTAAAGATAGTCCCGGGGCTCCATTTATTCTGCAATCAGTGCACCCTTTGGTTCGACTGTTGTGTGAAGCAGCTGCATTATCTGCATTTTGCCAAGTAAACAAACTCTGCACCATGCAATAGTGTTTGTTGTTTGCTAATGTGCTAGTGGTTAGAATCTGCATAAAAACTCTAATTATACATTTTCATATAATGCAGAGGCTGTGTAGGGGTATGCTTCATTACTTGAGGATATGCATGCAAACTGCACTTGTATCCTTTTTCTGCGGCATAGTAGGTTTTCAATAAATGCTTTTGTAATTGCCTGAAAAATAATATCAAGCCTTAACTGATTGCTTACCATTTACTGGACACTGGGTTAAACATTTAAAGTTTAAGTATTACTTCAGATCAGATCAGATCAGATCAGTCGCTCAGTCGTGTCTGACTCTTTGCGACCCAATGAATCGCAGCACGCCAGGCCTCCCTGTCCATAACCAACTCCCGGAGTTCACTCAGACTCACGTCCATCAAGTCAGTGATGCCATCCAGCCATCTCATCTTCTGTCGCCCCCTTCTCCTCCTGCCCCCAATCCCTCCCAGCATCAGAGTCTTTTCCAATGAGTCAACTCTTCGCATGAGGTGGCCAAAGTACTGAAATTTCAGCTTTAGCATCATTCCTTCCAAAGAAATCCCAGGGCTGATCTCCTTCAGAATGGACTGGTTGGATGTCCTTGCAGTCCAAGGGACTCTCAAGAGTCTTCTCCAACACCACAGTTCTAAAGCATCAATTCTTCAGCGCTCAGCCTTCTTCACAGTCCAACTCTCACATCCATACATGACCACTGGAAAAACCATAGCCTTGACTAGACGAAACTTTGTTGGCAAAGTAATGTCCCTGCTTTTGAATATGCTATCTAGGTTGGTCATAACTTTCCTTCCAAGGAGTAAGTGTCTTTTAATTTCATGGCTGCAGTCACAATCTGCAGTGATTTTGGAGCCCCCAAAAATAAAGTCTGACACTGTTTCCACTGTTTCCCCATCTGTTTCCCATGAAGTGATGGGACCAGATTATTTAAATATTACATATGTATTAGTTTAAGTATTACTTAAATATTAGTCACTCAGTCATGTTCGACTTGGAGAAGGCGATGAAATCCCACTCCAGTACTCTTGCCTGGAAAATCCCATGGACAGAGGAGCCTGGTAGGCTGCAGTCCATGGGGTCGCTAAGAGTCGGACAAGACTGAGCAACTTCCCTTTCACTTTTCACTTTCATGCATTGGAGAAGGAAATAGCAACCCACTCCATTATTCTTGCCTGGAGAATCCCAGAGACAGGGGAGCCTGGTCGGCTGCCATCTATGGGGTCGCACAGAGTTGGACACGACTGAAGTGACTTAGCAGCAGCATATTCGACTGTTTGTGACTCCAAGGACTGTAGCCTGCCAGGCTCCTCTTTCCATGGGGATTCTCCAGGCAAGTATGTTGGAGTGGGTTGCCATGCTCTCCTCCAGAGGATCTTCCCAACCCAGGGATCAAACCCAGGTCTCCCACATTGCAGGCAGATTGTTGACTGTCTGAATCAACAGGGAAGCCCAAGTATTACTTAATGTACAAAATAATTCCCTGAAGTGGATTTATTATCTTCATTTATGTATGAGTCAACTGAGGTGCAGAAATGTGGACTCACCCGAGATCATATCAATCTAGTATATGGCAGAAGAGGCTTTTGAACCCAGATTTATCTGACTTCATAACCCCTGTTATGATCTGCTGCCTCCTCTTAAAATGAGTATATGATGACAGAGACCTAGCTTTGCTAAACCCCCAAGACTAGTTTAAGATCACTGTCCAACAAAGACATGCACAGATCATTTTATGCCTATCATCTTGGGAGAAAGTTGCTAGCTCCTGTACCTAGAGGGAAGAAGTACACATTTGTTACACAAACCCCCCTCGCACACATTCAAAACGATTCAGTCAGGGAGTTAGCAAAGGTTGTTTTAAACCAAATGACACCTGTAAAAGAAAGTTATGTCACTGCTCTTTCCTTTTAAATCTGAGCTTCTTACTTACTGGCTGTGTCTGTTGCAAACATTGACATGTCATAAAAAATACAGTGCCTTATAAATCACATCTCTCTTGTAGGAGATTACAACATTTTTTATAGCCCATCTGAACCTCTTGAAGCTTTGTTTCTTCAGAATCTATTCCAGTTACAAAGAGATGAAATTTTTACTTCAAAGGAAGCACTTGTGAAATCTGCACCTGCTAAAGAGAAAACTACCACTTTAAGGCTTTTCAGTGGTTGATACCCCACTTAATTTTGCAGTTTCCATTTAAAGAATCACACTGTACATAATGAACTATCCACCTTTTATGATTATTCCACCACTAATTTCACTGATGTATGCAAACAAGTTGGAAAAATGGTGAATCAGCCCTTTTGACCTCAAGTCTAATCTTTTCAAACTAGAACTTACTGAAAGAACCATCACAGCTCTTAGAAAACCACTGGTTCTAGTGCATTGAACATGTAGTGGATTAATAATGTCATTATACGTTTTCTTAGGTCAGTCTCCCCAGGCAATAGAAATAAAAGCAAAACTAAACAAACAGGAACTATAAGCTTTTGTACAGCAAGGAAACCCTAAGCAAAATGAAAAGACAACTTACAGGCTGGAAGAAAATAGTTGCAAATGATGTGATGGACAAAGGCTTAATTTTCAAAATATACAAATAGCTCATGCAAATCAACAACCAAAAAAACAAATCTACCCCTCCCCAATAAAAATGGACAGAAGACCTGAATAGACATTTCTCTGAGGAAGACACCCATATGTTCAGAAGGCATATGCTCATTATTGCTAATTATGAGAGAAATCCAAATCAAAACTACAATGAGGTACCACCTCACACCAGTCAGAATGACCATCATTAAAAAGTCTACAAATAATAATTGCTGGAGAGGGTGTGGAGAAAAGTGAACCCTCCTACACTGTTGGTGGGAATGTAAATTGGTGTAGCCACTATGGAAAATAGTGGGAGGCTCCTCAAAAAACTAAGATAGAGTTGCCATATGATCCATTTTATCTGGCATATAGCCAGATAAAACTATAACTAAAAAAGATACCTGCACCCCTATGTTCATAACAGCACTATTCACAATAGCCAAGACATGGAAACAACCTAAGTGCCTGTCAACAGATGATGTGGTTATACATGCAGTGGAGTATTACTCAGCTGTGAAAAATGATACATGCCATTTGCAGCAGCATGGATGGACCTAGAGATTATCATTCTAAGCAAAGTAAGTCAGAAAGAGAAAGACAAATAATATATAATGTGAGGAATCAAAAATATGACACAAATAAATCTATAGAAACAGACTGAGGGAACAGATGTGTGGTTGCCAAGGGTTGGGGATGTGGGAGGGAAGTCTTGGGATTTTGGTATTAGGAGATACAAATTATTATATATAGGATGGACAAACAACAAGGTCCTACTGTATAGGACAGTGAATTCTATTCAATATCCTATAATAAATCATAATGGAAAGTAGTATGAAAAACTATATATATATATATATATATATATGTATATAGAAATGGGTCTGTATACATAGATACATGTATACATACATGCATGCAGTCCCTTTGCTGCATAGCAGAGATTAATACAACACTGTAAATCTACTACACTTCAATAAAAAAAGGTCATTATACACATCCACACAGCTGGGGATTTTTAGCCAAATGGTTGCATTTTTCACTGTGAAGATTTAAAAGGAAAAATAATTACATAGATCACTATTTAACAGAATAATCATGTGGCATTAGTTAGAATGTTTTGCTTTCTTTATTTTTTGTTTGTTTTGCTTTCTTTAAAAGGAATGTTCATCAAATACCACATGAAAGGGTGTTTACCTACCAACATAATAACACCTTTCATTTATGTCGCTATTTATTGTTTCCAATTTGCTTTCATGTTTATTATATAATTGGGTGATATCATTTGGGCACTTGAAATTATACCTCAAACACAGTCCTATAACTGTTTTCTGAGTATTAAACTGAGGTAGATATGCTTTTCTGGCACTGCCTTGATTAAAAAAAGTAACATAAAATAATACTGTTCTATTCCCAAAGAGATTTCAGACAAAGAAAAGAGAAGATGAATAATTGTATATCACCCACTGTAAAACCATGGTGAAATTTACAAGAACTTTACAGGAGGGGCTTTTGTTAAAGGGCTTTTCTCAGCTGCACCAGACTACAATCTAACAGTCTGTTCTTGTAAGATTAAGTGCTTCACCTTGAGGTTTTTTTATGACTGCTTCTAACTGTGGTGCCTCACCTTAGATATAAAATATCACCTCAAAGGGATGAACTAATGGTGTGTATGAAGGAGCCTCTACTGGGACACTCCATGAATGAGAAGCACAACCAGAAGTATCAGGTTGGACTCTAAGCATGTGGCAGAGGGGAGAGGACACAGTCTTTGAAATCCAAATGCCTTTGATTAAAATCCAAGCTCTTCTACTTACTACTTGAAGGCCTTAGACAGCTCATGTAAACTCTCTGAGCCTTAGTTTTCTTATCTCTACAATGGTGGTGATAATATTCTTTCTTCATAGGATTATTGTGAATATCAATTGTAATATTGAATGCAAACATTTAGTGGGGGTCCAAGATATTAAATAATGAGTAAAATCATTACCATTTTATTATTAGACCCATATTTTTGCTATTGCAATGCTCCAGGCAGAAATCCAAGAGGGTGTATACCAAGGAATGTATTTTAGTGAAATGAGAAGAAAAGAGCTTTAGTCAAGATGGTTTCCTGGATTGTAGTTTGGGCATGTAGATGATGATGATGGTGATATTCAGTAAAACCAGAAACAGAAGGATATGAAGGAGAGAGAGTGAGCAAGACTGGGAGAGAGAGATTACATCACATAATGCATTTCTCTTCTTCACCCATGTTGTAACCAGGTCTCTGGCACATATTAGGAAATATTATATGTATATAATATTTCCCTATACATATATTTTGAATTAATAAATGAATGAATAATCAAATCACACATAAACTAGGTCAATCAGCCTAATTCTACAACTGTGTTTGAATGAATAATATATACTTCATTGACTATTCTTACCAAAAAATGTAAATATCTAACCTGGCGTGTATGTTTTTATCACCAGCCACAATAAAGGACTTGCTGCTGCTGCTGCTGCTAAGTCACTTCAGTTGTGTCCGACTCTGTGTGACCTGATAGACGGCAGCCCACCAGGCTCCCCCGTCCCTGGGATTCTCTAGGCAAGAACACTGGAGTGGGTTGCCATTTCCTTCTCCAATACATGAAAGTGAAAAGTGAAAGTGAAGTCGCTCAGTCATGTCCGACTCTTCAAGACCCCATGGATTGCAGCCTACCAGGCTCCTCCGTCCTTGGGATTTTCCAGGCAAGAGTACTGGAGTGGGGTGCCATCGCCTTCTCTGAAAGGACTTGCATTGCATTTCAAATAAAATGAATTTAGAATGAAACATACAGAAGGATGACATTACTTAAATCAGGAAACTGTTCCTTTTCTAGGTTTAATATGCCAGAGAGTAAGTGGCCTTAATTCTTCCCATTCCCCATTCTTATTTGGATATGTACACATCTGGGAAGTCATTGGATTCTGGCTGAGAGCTTGTCAACTTTCATAAGTTTATAGTGTTTCCCTTCAACTCTGCCTGGAGACTTGCAAATGACACAGAACCCTTACTAAGTAGAATTCACCTCCTGGTCAGGGCCAAATCAGTGTGGCAGGGTGGTTAAAAATGTGCATGAAACAAAGGATGCCTTAGGACTTTTGCATGGACAGGTCTTTATTTTCATGTACTTATTAGGAACCTATTTTCAGATGCCCTTAAAGATTCCTAGAGCTATCTCCATTTCCATTTTGTGCTACATTTGACTCTTTTCTTTTAGAGAATCCTGTCTCCCATACCACCGTAGGCAAGCAGATAATCTATCCGCTATTTATATAGCACAGCAGTTTTTCCAGGAACGCTGGACTCTAGGAGGCAAGATGCTATTATAATTGCCTATTTTCATTTGTTATTTCATTGTGAAAGCCGGCTAACATGTGGGAGTAGGAGGCCACATTTGGCAGCTGCCTGTCTCAATGAGAAAATGAGTCAAAGAGGCCTTTGCAGTCATAGACCAGGTTCAACAGCATTTTAGGATTACTGATGGGGTGACGTTTGTCATTTTAAAGTGTAAATAAATCATAGGGTTTTTTTTGAAGTGAAATTTATTGCTTTAAGAATAAGGATCAAGGTCTCTAGGGAATCAATTAGTCCTTGTATTTGAACAGACAGGGTGCTGTACACCTCTCTGTGCTTTGAATCAGTATAACATTTCTTTTTTTCCCCTAGATATGCATTTTTTAGCACATGTGGAAAAGCACAGTATTTTTTAAAAAGCAACACTAACACATAAAAGAGCCATTTGTTATGTGCACAAATTAGCAGCGTACAATTTAATTCAAAATTAGCAAGTGATGATTCTGGAAAATAACAGTTTCTTCTCAGCAGAAGAGCCACACAATGGCCTGAATTCTGCTCCCTGCTAACTCACATGTAGTGACAAAAGCAAAGAGCTACTCATATACCATACACAGCAGGATTGGGCCAAGTAATATGTTAACGATGCCTTTCACCAGGTGTGAGATCCTGATGTGTATTTCTGCTGCTAAGTCACTTCAGTCGTGTCCGACTCTGTGCGACCCTACAGACAGCAGCCCACCAGGCTCCCCCGTCCCTGGGATTCTCCAGGCAAGAACACCAGAGTGGGTTGCCATTTCCTTCTCCAATGCGTAAAAGTGAGAAGTGAAAGTGAAGTCGCTCAGTCGTGTCCGACTCTTAGCGACCCCATGGACTGCAGCCTACGAGGCTCCTCTGTCCATGGGATTTTCCAGGCAAGAGTACTGGAGTAGGGTGCCATTGCCTTCTCCTGATGTGTATTAGTCAATGTTTATTAATAATGGTCACAGATTTCTATGAACCACTGGAAGCAAAAAAAAGCATCACTATGTGGCAGCTTAAATCACCTTGGGACTCAGCAGTCTTAGAGTTGGGCAGACTTTTGTGACTTAAGTAAAAATCTAAGTCTCATAGATATAATTTTATTCCTGCTCCTCTGAGTGGGCTAAAACCAACCAGCCAAACATGCAGAAATCCTTGTGAGTATCATCACCTCTTAACAACCCTTTGTGAGCTTTAATTCTCTTCTTATTCATTCAGATACTTCACCCTTTCCTCTGCCCCACTTGCCATCTCCCTTTGCTCAGTGAATGGAGTTTGGGGAAAGGAAGAGACGAACTGGACTGCACAAGGGGCTTCATCTGCTTTTCTACCAGCCCCAACTCTAAAGCAGGGAGGATTCAGTGTGACTGACTCCTCTACCCTGGCTGCTGCATAGATGCTTAGCTTGTGACAGGATTTTTGTCTGAACCAGTGTAGAACTTCTTGGGTTCTGACCCAAGACTTTCCCACCAGGGAAAGGGTGATTTGTGCAAATGGATGATAGAGGCAGTGTGGGTGAAAAGAGGCTCCTTTCTTATCATTGTAGACTCTGAACTAGTGTCTTAGAACTGAAAGAGACCCCAGAGAAATGTTTATCTAATGTATTGATTCATTCCACAAATGTGTCAGGACTTTCCATTAGGCACTGGGGATGCAGACATGTAAATCCTTTAGAACCCCTCTTATCATAGTTATTGTACATACAAAACACAGGTTGCATGTGTATGTATACAGATATTTAGTTTGCATATCTGCAGTGCTGGCAAGGTTCTAGGAGGTTCAGAAAAAGAACCACACTTCTGAGGTTGGGAAGAGTTGGGAAATTTTACCAGGTAGTAGATATGCAACGATCCAGAGAAATGGAAGGACAAATAAGTATTTAATAAATGAGGGAAGAGTGGAGGTATAGGTATGAGGTCCGTAGAATGAAATAAGATGAGGACAATAAAGGGAGTAACAGAAATGAAGACGCCATTGAAAATCTTGTCCATTTTAGTGGAATGGCAGAGGCCAACTACACTGAGGCAAGAGCGAGATGATAAAGAGAAGTCAACAGAATCATGCTGGATGGATTAGCGTTATACTAGAGTACAATTTCTTCTTCTTAAATAACAGTAGAGAGGAGATAAAAACCTGCATTGTCATCTGCAAAAACTGCAAGGAGTGAGGAGAAAGGGGCTGAATGTGTGGAAAAGAAAACTTGTAGAAAAACAGAAAGTGCCATGACCCAAAACAACCGTAATATTCAACATTTGGTTCAGTTCAGTTCAGTTCATTTGCTCAGTCGTGTCCGACTCCTTGTGACCCCATGGACTGCAGCACGCCAACCAGGCCTCCCTGTCCATCGCCAACTCCTAGAGTTTACTCAAACTCATCTCTATTGAGTTGGTGATGCCATCCAATCATCTCATCCTCTGTTGTCCCCTTCTCCTCCCTTCTTCAGTCTTTCCCAGCATCAGGGTCTTTTCCAATAAGTCAGTTCTTTGCATCAGGTGGCCAAAGTATTGGAGCTTCAGCTTCAGCATAGTCCTTCCAATGAATATTCAGGACTGGTTTACTTTAGAATGGAGTGATTGGATCTCCTTGCAGTCCAAGGGACTCTCAAGAGGCTTCTCCAACACCACAGTTCTAAAGCATCAATTCTTCAGTGCTCAGCTTCTTTATAGTCCAACTCTCACGTCCATACATGACTACTGGAAAAACCATAGCCTTGACTCAACGGACTTTTGTTGGCAAAGTACTGTCTCTGCTTTTCAATATGCTGTCTAGGTTGGTCATACTTTTCTTCCAAAGAGTAAGCATCTTTTAATTTCACGGCTGCCGTCACCATCTGCAGTGATTTTGGAGCAACCCCCTCACTCCCCAGCAAAAGTCTCTCACTGTTTCCACTGTTTCCCCATCTATTTGCCATGAAGTGATGGGATCAGATGCCATGATCTTAGTTTTCTGAATGTTGAGCTTTAAGCCAACTTTCTTACTCTCCACTTTCACTTTCATCAAGAGGCTCTTTAGTTCTTTTTCACTTTCTGTCATAAGGGTCATGTCATCTGCATAGCTGAGGTTATTGATATTTCTCCAGGCAATCTTCATTCCAGCTTGTGCCTCCTCCATCCCAGCGTATCTCATGATGTAATCTGCATATAAGTTAAATAAGCAGGGTGACAATATACAGCCTTAACATATTCCTTTCCCTATTTGGTACCAGTCTGTTGTTCCATGTCCAATTCTAACTGTTGCTTCCTGACCTGCATACAGATTTTTCAGGTGGTCTGGTATTCCCATCTCTTTAAGAATTTCCCAGAATTTGTTGTGGTATACACAGTCAACATTCAACATTCAGTTCAGTTCAGTTCAGTTCAGTCGCTCAGTCATGTCTGACTCTTTGCCAGTTCATGAATTGCAGCACGCCAGGCCTTCCTGTCCATCACTAACTCCCAGAGTTCACTCAGACTCACGTCCATTGAGTCAGTGATGCCATCCAGCCATCTCATCCTCTGTCGTCTCCTTCTCCTCCTGCCCCCAATCCCTCCCAGCATCAGAGTCTTTTCCAGTGAGTCAACTCTTCCCATGAGGTGGCCAAAGTACTGGAGTTTCAGCTTTAGCATCATTCCTTCCAAAGAAATCCCAGGGCTGATCTCCTTCAGAATGGACTGGTTGGCTCTCCTTGCAGTCCAAGGGACTCTCAAGAGTCTTCTCCAACACCACAGTTCAAAAGGATCAATTCTTCAGCACTCAGCTTCCTTCACAGTCCAACTCTCACATCCATACATGACAACTGGAAAAACCATAGCCTTGATTAGACGGACCTTTGTTGGCAAAGTAATGTCCCTGCTTTTGAATATGCTATCTAGGTTGGTCATAACTTTCCTTCCAAGGAGTAAGCATCTTTTAATTTCATGGCTGCAGTTACCATCTGCAGTGATTTTGGAGCCCCCCAAAATAAAGTCTGACACTGTTTCCACTGTTTCCCCATCTACTTCGCATGAAGTGATGGGACCAGATGCCATGACCTTCATTACCAGTCATCAAAGGTATGCCATTCCATGCCCACTCCCCAAATTGGCAAAAATCAACAAACCACAAATAAACATACCAAAATCTGTTAATTCTAAGTGTTTGCATGAGTGGAGCAGCAGGAGCTCCTATAGCTTTCTACGACACTGGCTCAAGGAGCATTTAGGCACTGTGCAGTAAAGGTGAAGTGTGCAAACTCCCCCATTAATGACTATGCTTCTAGGTATGCACCATGTATGTGCACCAGGAGAATAGAACCTCAGTGGCCATCGACAGGATATAGATGTTTAAATGTGGTAAACTTTCAGTGAAACACTATTCAGAAATGCAAATGGATTAAGTATGCATATATTAAAGTGGAAGCACATCTGTAGCAATATTGAGAGAGGAATTGCAAGCTTTTGAATGATATGTATAAATGGATGCATCTATACACATAGGACAGTTAAAAAATAGAAGGAAGTACCCCTCAAACTTTATTACATCCTATATTTTATTTTATAGTAGTTTATATATACAGAAAGGAATACCAGGCAGCAACAAGAATAAGTGATCTGCAGCCTCATGTAACTGTCTGGATGAATCTCATAAGCATGAATTTGAAGAAATGAAACCAGAGACCAAAAGTACATCCTTGTGATTTATTAAAATAAAAAAGCAAAGCCAATGCATCCTACAGAGCAGGTCTTCTGGGTGCTGGAATGTCTTCTTTCTTGATCTGGATTCTGGTTACATAGATGTTATCAGTTTATAAAAAGTTGTTGGATTGTACACTTTCTAAATGCTTACTTTTCTGAATGTATGTTATACTGTAATAAAATGTGTAAAAATGCTATTTGACAAAGAAAAAAGAGCTGAGGTTGGTATGGCAAATTAATATTCACTTACCCTGAGTTGATGGGTTCCCAGGTGTTTTTCTGATACTTCCTGTATCTTGATGTTTACTTGTAATATTTCATTACATAAAAAGGAAACACAGAAGCCAGTTAAATGAAGAATTACAGATAGGTGATGGCGTCAGTTGCTGGTGTTAGAAATCTGAAGCCAGGGATCACAGCAGATCTGCCGAGGCCCAAACATGAATTCAGTCTCCTCATTTCTTACTCCAGTTTTGTAACGTCCTCTTGCATGGAGGTTGTCACAAGCTTGACGTTTTCATTTTTTACTTTTGAAACAGATTTGGCTTCTGTCTTTAAGTCTTGTGTGGGGCTCTTACTCTATGTAATCATATCAACAATTAAAGAATATTGCAACCTTCCTAGTAGCCATTGAGATTTTAAAACACAGGGTCTGAGGTAGATGAAGGACAATGCTTCCATCTCTGGTGTTTATACTTTCCCAGAAGAGAGAGAATAGACCATGCCAAGCTTCTGTGATATATTATTTTCTAGGATGCACCAAGATATAAGATCAAAGCCCTTGGAAGAGAGTCTGGCATTCTCTCTTTCTGGTCCTCAAAATAAAAGTATAAGTCAAGTCCAACACTGTTAAGAGGTAATATGTGTTCACTTTCTCTGTCTTTATTAAGAACAGACTATGAGTTTCATATGAGAGATTCAGGGATAGTGGATTTGGTTGTAAATACGCCAAGTGTTTGGAAACTGTCTCTCAGATAATAAATCCTTCAAAGAGTGCAGAAGATGTTTCAGGAAATTTCAACAGCACACAACTCACTCTGTGTAAATAAAACAGACTAAAATGTCCTTCACATCCCTCCATGTGTACAGCTCTTGTGCGATTACCCTTACTTTAACACTCAGATGATCTCAAGCTGTTTAATCCATATCACTTCAGCATATCACACTCGATTGTGGAAGTTAAAGAAGACAAAAAACCATGTTGAAATGTGACAGATTCCTCTGGACTTCAACCTACTATGCAAAGATGAATGGGGAAAAGCCTTATAGATTTAACTCTAATGTATCATGAAACCAAAGCTATGAGAACACTGTATGTTTCACGTTAAAGTTGGGCATTTCCATCAAGCAGAAGTTGAGTAGTCCAGCACTCCTTAATTCCAAGGTTTAGTATGATCCTCAGAGCCTGTTAATATTTGCTGCCCCCTGTAGTTTGCTCTTGTAAAAATTCAAAAAAAAAACCCATAATCAAGAGAGCTATTTAAAACTTCAGTTGCTCTTCTAAATCCTAAGCACTTCTGGAATTTCACTCCCTATCTCTTTTCCGCCTAACTTGACACATCAGAGTGATGAGATGGGGTGAGGCAGGGGAATACTTCTATGAGCAGTTGTGATTTCATTTAAGAGAATAAACTGGGGAAATGATTGCCTTTTAAACATGCAGATTGTATTATATAGAGAAAGCTGCTCAAATAAATATGATTTTCTTTAAAAAGGCAAAGGAAGCATCTGTTTATTAAACTACTTTCTCAATTTTCTATTGCCTTCAGAATTGGCTGTGGGACATGATTGCCTTTGTCTTCAAGCACAATAGCTTCTAATAACATTAAGCTTAAAATAATATAGTGGAAAACTACAAAATTGTGGTTTGTTCATTTGCTGAAACTAATATAGATGGTAGAAATTTTACCCAAGCTTAAAATAGCACATGGAACACTAGGAATTTAACACTGGCTCGGTGATGAAGGAAATATCATTGTAAAGGATCACAATCTAATACCTAAATTTAGTAAAAATTTTGGAACTAGTTACCACTGTGCACAAATGCTAGGAACAAAGTAATAAAACTATTTATTTTTGCAACAGATTAATGAAGAGGAGTAGATTATCCTAAGACACTATCATCACATGGTCTGTGTAACTTGCAAAATTTTTGGTTTAATTTCTCAGTTCACTTGGCCCTTGTATACATAACTCCAAGGTAGCTTATGGAAAGGTACAGCTAATTTGTATAGTGCTATAGCTTCCTTCAGACACACACACAAAATCTCCTTTAGTTTCTTCAGAATCTATATTATAGATTCATATTTTCTCACTAAAAGTAGATCAGAATACTGATAATTCCAATCAAACTAGTAAAGCCCAAGGGACAGCTATAGTTGTTTTGAGATCTAAATAGGTTAGCTCCAACTTTATATAGTTAACTGAAGTGAATGAAACTATACTGCTTTCTTAAAAGTTAAAAAGAAAAGGTTTTAAAAAGCAGAATCTTTACCACATATAAAATCCTATTAAATGCATGATAAATCATATTTGTTGATGGTCATTTTAAGGACGAATTTAATTTTAGTGTGAAGCTCTCACAGTATAACCATGCTATTTCATTTTGTTGACATAGAAACAGAGACCGAGATCCATTAACCAAGAAACATTTGTTAAAAGTCCATGGGCTCCCTGCCATGGAGAATAGAGAAGAAGCAGAAGATTTGGACACTCTTCTCAAAGGAATGAAGACTAATAGATAAATGAATGAAAAGGCAGTAAGTATATAAGAAGCTTAGAAAAGAAAGATAATATATATTTTCTAGAATGTTCATAAAGGTATGGCCTAAGGTGGGCTAGGATTTAAATAGGAAGAAAACATGCTGATTAAACAGATCAGAAACAATTTCTGAGGTCTGAAGCATGAAGAAAAGCTGTGAGGGAGCTGCCATACACCTGTCTGCCAAAAAAGCAGACACAGAAGAAATAGGAAAGATTTTGGACCTGGACTTAGCAATTTCTGGAATCACCAAAGGGGTCCTCGATCATGACTGACTCTGTACTATAAGTAAAACAACAGTGAAAGTAAACTTTTGAGTGAACCTAGAGTTCAGCATTTAGCTGAGCAGTGCTTTGATGGGTTCCTAAAGAAAGGGCCTGACTGAGAAGGAAAGAGCCTCCTCTGGGAATCTAGGGAAAAGTGTGGCAACCTGAAAGGGTGGGTACGCACAGCGCGGGAGAGAATGCTGAGTTGGATGGCTAAGCATCTGATTCTAGCCCTGTCGCTTTTTTACTGTGGAAATTAAAATGTGACCCCAAACTTCTCTACCCCTCACATCCTTTATTTTCTAGGTGGGGATTATTAACACTCCTTCTGTTCATATCATGCAATTCTGAAAAAGCAAATGAAATAATGTAGGTTAAAGTACTTTGTAAGCTATAAGACGCTATATAAATTAAGCACTGACTGATTTCAAGCTTGCAGTCAACATCCAGGACATGATGTCTCTGATTCCTTGGCTGAATCATAGACAACAAAAGCCCTCTTCCACTAAATTAACCCACATCCATTTCTCACTTCCTTGCACTATATCCACTTTTGCCAAGAAGATCTCCATATCCATTGTCAAATTTACTTCTCATGCCTGCTAATCATACGCATGATTGATACCACATTTGCAACACTGGACTGGTTCAAAATTGGGAAAGGAGTATAGCAAGGTTGTATATTGTCACCCTGCTTATTTAACCTACATGCAGTGTACATGATGAGACATTCCAGGCCAGAGGAATCATAAACTGGAATAAAGACTGACCAGAGAAATATCAACAACCTCAGATATGCAGATGATACCACTCTAATGGCATAAAGTGAAGAGGAACTAAAGGGCCTCTTGATGAAGGTGAAAAAGGAGAGTGAAAAAGCTGGATTAAAACTCAGCATTAAAAAAATGAAGATCATGGCATCTGATCCTGTCATTTCATGACAAATAAAAGGGGAAAAAGTAGAAGTAATGACAGATTTTTTTTTCTTGGTCTCTAAAATTACTGCAAATGGTGACTGTGGCCATGAAATTAAAAGATACTTGCTCCTTAGAAGGAAACCTATGACAAACCTAGACAGTGTATTAAAAAGCAAAGACATTATTTTGCTGACAAATATCCATGTAATCAAAGCTATGGTTTTTCCAGTAGTCATGTATAAATGTGACAGTTGGACCATAAAGAAGGCTGAGCACCAAAGAATTGATGCTTTCAAACTGTGGTGTTGGAGAAGACTCTTGAGAGTCCCTTGGACTGCAAGGAGATCAAACCAATAAATCCTAGAGGAAATCAACCCTGAATATTCATTGTGAGGACTGATGCTGAAGCTGAAACTCCAATATTTTGGCCACCTAATGTGAAGAACTGACTCATTGGAAAAGACCCTGATGCTGGGAAAGATTGAGGGCAGGAGAAGAAGGGAATGACAGAGGATGAGATGGTTGGATGGCATCACCGACTCAATGGACATGAGTTTGAGGAAGCTCAGGGAGATAGTGAAGGACATGGAGGCCTGGCATGCTGCAGTCCATGTGGTTGCAGAGCGTCAGACACGACTTGGCAACTGAATAATATCTACTTTAACTCATGTCTCTGTTATATAAGGATGTATTACCTCTCTATTGCATTATAAACTCCTGAAGGAAAGGGAGTTTTTTTTTTTTTTTTTTTAAATGACACTGCTGCTGCTGCTAAGTCGCTTCAGTCGTGTCTGACTCTGTGCAACCCCATAGACGGCAGCCCACCAGGCTCCCCTGTCCCTGGGATTCTCCAGGTAAGAACACTGGAGTGGGTTGCCATTTCCTTCTCCAATGCATGAAAGTGAAAAGTGAAAGTGAAGTTGCTCAGTCGTGTCCGACTCTTAGCAACCCCATGGACTGCAGCCCAGCAGGCTCCTCCATCCATGGGATTTTCCAGGCAAGAGTACTGGAGTGGGGTGCCATTGCCTTCTCCATAAAATGACACTAGAACTCCTTTATACTTGGATACCAAGAGTTGGGGATAAAGAGGAGTTGAAGGACACTGAAGGTTCAGGGAGAGGAAAATTTAGGTGCAGGCTGACCCCATCACAGTCAGCCTAGCAATTCTGGCTCTTTTCTTGAAATTTAAAAATGATAAAGTTGATCCAGATCTCCATTATATATAAATTGAGTTAAATGAATACTCAACTGAAAATAATAAACAGAATTAATAAACATGTTGCTTTACATTATACATATACAAAATGGATTAAAAAAACAAATAGATTTAGAAAAACAGAGGTTGGATGGGATTTATATTTTCTGCATCAAATACTTTAATTGATTATCTAATCCATAAGACGTGGATGAGGATAAGATCTGAGTGAAATATTTTTCTAGTTCTCAGAAACAATCAGCTTAAATTTCCCCACTGATGACATATATTGTTCAATTACTGCCAACCCTGACATGATGATACAGAATGAAGAAAATCATGCATGTCAGATAAACATGTAATTTGTGAAAGGTCATATTCAGTAGGGGAAGTAAAGTATTGGATTTTACTATTCAACAAAATGCATTTGTTTTCTCTCTCTCTCTCTCTCTCTCTCTCTCTCTCTCTCTCTATATATATATATATATATATAAGAAACTACTTTTTACATTTATATCAACTCACTGAAAAGAGAAAAATATAACTAGGAAGGAAAATTGGCAATAATGTCATATAGTTTTTAATTGCACTTCGTGAAAATTTATTGTTGTGAATTATCTGCATCAGTGGTCCACCCATCAAATGTCTCCCCACATAAACTCTTGTGTCAAGTCATTTTTTTTTTCTTTCTTTAAAGCTAATGCCTTATGGTACAGAGCTAATGGAGAACTAGATAAGATGAAAGGATTGTTCATCTGCTAAGTGTGGCTTATAAAGTCATCTGGTGTACACTTTGAAGAGGTCTAATCCAGAAGCACCATAATAATCATTCTGAACCTGGGTCCCTCAAGTGGTGTTTCGCTTTCAGCTTACAACACTTTAAAACTAAAGGTAACAGACCCTCTTGAAAGGAAGCAAGCGAGTTGAACATAACAGACCTGGTATTTCTGTAATTTAAAAATTGACTGTGCTCGGAGACTTTAATTCAAGCAGTGGCACAATTCAAGTGAACAGGATTTAGGTTTCTGCAGTTCTGTTGTCGTTCAGTGCATCCCCCATTTCTGAGTGTGGATAGAAAGCAACTGCAGTTGATTCTTGGATGCTGGCATTAAGGTATTGAAGCAGAAATTTGCTGGAAAAATGCTCGCAAAACAGATTGTTTCCATTTTTGCTCTCCCCACCCTGCAAGTGGTGCCAGTTCTGTGGCCAGAGCAGTTGTGGGAAGGTTGCTGAGGGTGGTTTAAAGGAAACAGCCTGTGTTTAGACTGGAGTAGATGCTTGGGACCCACAGAAATGAGTATTTCTTCTTAGCGTTTGCAATGTGTCACCTTGGGGATTGCTAAATCTTGCCCAGATGCTAGTGTGTGCATGTTTTAGGTGTCCTTGTGGTTGAGGGCTTGGCAGTCAGCATGGTGGCTTAGACAGTAAAGTCGGAGAAGTTCATCTTGTTGAAATCTAGACTCTTAGAGAGCAATAAATGTCTGTTAAAATTTTTAGGATGGGAACAAACAAAGGATTGGGAAACATGAATCTTTGTGAAAACAAATTATTCCAAACATGCTTGGACACATCTTTTTCTTTAAGTGCAATTTGATTACTTTTTGCAATGTTTTGTGAAGATAATTGGTGAATGTGGATGTGTATCAAAACACTACTAAGCATGGTAATATGCTCTTCTACTGAGCAATTGTTAGCTACTTCTGATGCAGTGATTGGACTCATGTAACAATAGCATATAAGTAATTTATTAATATTATGTGAGTAAAACAATTAAGGTTCAAGGGAATTATTACATGGAGAAAAACATTATTAGAAGGTGATAAAGAAAAGTATCTTTTAATAAATCAAAATTGTATTCTTAAAGATGGCAACAGGTTATCATACCATTAAAATGTGCACAAGAATAGAGATACTGACTTTCCAAAAATCTGGCAGCAAAAGAACATTTTGGATTTTGCTTAGAATTTTCAAATTTTCTAACTGCCCATCTGAAAACAGTGTAATCATAATTTCAAAAGCATAATAATATACCTAAGAAAGAAGAAATACAAATTCTGTGTTCCAAACTTGAGTGGTCCAAATTATTTGGGTTGGCCAAAAGGTTCATTCAGGTTTTTCCATGACACCTTACAGAAAAACTGGAATGAACCTTTGGGGCAACCCAATATGTTGAGTTACACTATTATTACACTATTATTAACTTTTGAATTATCAACCTTCCACTCAAGTCACTGTTTAGCCAGAGTTTAATCCTAGAGGGTGGTACTCCAGTTGTTATTATACTGATATGTTTAAGTAGGTTGTGGTGGAAAAGACAGCATAATATGAGAGCTACAGTGTTCTTCTGTAGAGTTTTCAAAATGCCAGGAAAAGATTGTTATGTTTTTAGGTAATAAACCAAACTAGTACTGAATGCAAATTAAATGTGGGAGAATATAGTCCCAAAGACTCTATCGTTAAATAGGGTTGGAGTTGTAAAACAAATGCTCGGTTTAACATAAGATTCAGCAATGCTGATTTTAAGTTAATAGCCATATTGATTTAAAAACTATTTTTGACAATTTGATATTTTTTAATAAAATAAAATAAAATATCCTACTGACATAAGAACAGGTAAGTGACAATTAAGAGTGTTCATATCAGCAGGTGTTATCAGATTGGAAAGAAGGATACAGAAAAAAAGGAGGAAGAAGACATTAGGAGCCATGCAAAAAGCAAATTAGAATACTTATAAGGAGCAAAAGAGAATAAAAAGAATAGGAAGAGAAGAAGCCTAAGAACAGCATTCAGTGATCTTGATGGCTTCGTTAGAACTCAATAGCTCTGCACATGTCTCAGGGAGGAAGCAATGTACACCATGACACAAAGCCAACATTTGTACTTTCTGAATCCATCTGATCATCTCTGGTGGATAGGAACTTGAGCTCAGAGAGTTACCTAAACTGGCAGGGACAAGTTTCAGAAAAGAAAGAAGCAAGTAGCTTCAGAAAAGAAAGAAGTAGGTAGATGGCAAAATTTCCTTTCCTCGGTGATGACATCTGAAAGGACATTATTCATAAATAATAATAATGGCAAAAACGATACATTTGTAGAGCACTGTTAATTATGCACGTCTGTTTCATACATCTATTGCTTCAGAAGAGCATGGGATAAGTAGGGCAATGATTTTTATCTTCATTTAACAGAGGGAACAAATACAAAATGCTTTGAGAAATTTAAGTAACTTGTCAAGCTTCTGATAGTGAAACAGTGGTAGAGTTGAGGCTAGAACAATAGCTCCCCTGATTTCCAGCACTTAGCCCTTTCCCCTAACTTCTGTGACTACTGCTCATCAACAGACCACACTAGCATGACTTAGGAGAAGGCAATGGCAGCCCACTGCCTGGAAAATCCCATGGACGGAGGAGCCTGGTAGGCTACAGTCCATGGGGTAGCGAAGAGTCGGACATGACTAAGCAACCTCACTTTCACTTTTCACTTTCATGCATTGGAGAAGGAAATGGCAACCCACTCCAGTATTCTTGCCTGGAGAATCCCAGGGACAGAGAAGCCTGGTGCGCTGCCATCTATGGGGTCGCACAGAGTTGGGCACGACTGATGTGACTTAGCAGCAGCAGCAGCATGACTTAAATCAGAAACTAAATTGCTTGGAGTCACTTTGGAATAGCATCATAGTATTCACTGTTTCAGATCAGTATATTCTCATTCTAGATCTCTTTGCTCTCCTTAATCTGACATCATAGTCACTTTTGTTATCTAACAAAACTAGTCATACTGCTCGTTTTCACATGCATAAAAGATTAGGCAATCCTTTCCTGAAATTAGAGTCGTGACCTGGGTACAAGTACCAGCTCTGTATGGTTTTATGTCAATAATTCTGAGTAAATCCATGAAATTCTGTGGATGTCAATTTTCTCACTTGAGAAATGAGGGATTCAGATTTAACACTTCACATAATCACGCACACACATATGTGCCAATCAGTTGTTAATTATTGTATTATTACATACTACACATGTTTATCCATATATTATTTATTAATTTTAATATCATTTGGCCTTCCATCTGACTTTCCATGCATTTGTTTGTGCCGTTGACATGAGTTAGCTGCTTTTTTTTTTTTTTTTAGTTGTTTAGTCACTAAGTTGTATTCAACTCATCATGACCCCATGGACTCTAGCCCACAAGGCTCCTCTTGTCCAGGCATTTCCCAGGCAAGGATACTAGAGTGGGTTGCCATTTGATTTAACATTTCTCCAACTAATCACACACACACATACATTCAGCTGTAAATTATTATATTATTACATACTACACATATATTTATTCATATATTACTTATTAATTCTAATATCTTTTGACCTGAATTTCCATGCATGTGCTTGTTTGTGGCATTGTTATTTATTAGACTCCCTTGTTATTCAAAGTGTGCCTGGTGGACCAGCAATATCAGTGTGTCCTGGGGGGATTCAGAATCTCAAGGTCCATCGCAGATCTATGGAGCCATAATTGGCATTTTTAACAAGATGATTGGTGATTTGCATATTCCTTAAAGTGTGAGAACTATTGTCATATGAGTTTCTAGGAAGAAGGAGACACAAGACTTTATAAATCTGTCTGTATAACACATGATTTAGAAACTCATTTGAAGGCAGGTATAACATCTATCTCTGTAATTTTTCAGCAGGTAATAGTAGTAATTAAGAGGTTAGTGTTTTTTTTTTTTTTTTTAACTGAAGATTTTATAAGTTTTTAAGGAAGTAATTGCTTTACTGACGATTACAAAGCCTTTGACTGTGTGGATCACAATAAACTGTGGAAAACTCTGAAAGAGATGGGAATATCAGACCACCTGACCTGCCTCTTGAGAAACCTGTATGCAGGTCAGGAAGCAACAGTTAGAACTGGACATGGAACAACAGACTGGTTCCAAATAGGAAAAGGAGTACGTCAAGGCTGTATATTGTCACCCTGCTTATTTAACTTACATGCAGAGTACATCATGAGAAACACTGTGCTGGAGGAAGCACAAGCTGAAATCAAGATTGCTGGGATAACATAACCTCAGATATGCAGATGACACCACCCTTATGGCAGAAAGTGAAGAGGAACTAAAGAGCCTCTTGATGAAAGTGAAAAAAGAGAGTGAAAAAGTTGGCTTAAATCTCAACATTCAGAAAACTAAGATCACGGCATTTGGTCCCATCACTTTAAGGCAAATAGATGGGGAAACAGTGGAAATAGTGGCTGACTTTATTTTTCTGGGCTCCAAAATCACTGCAGATGGTGATTGCAGCCATGAAATTAAAAGACACTTACTCCTTGGGAGGAAAATTATGACCAACCTAGACAGCATATTCAAAAGTAGAGACATTACTTTGCCAACAAACATCCATTGAGTCAAAGCTATGGTTTTTCCTGTGGTCATGTATGGATGTGAGAGTTGGACTATAAAGAAAGCTGAGCACTGAAGAATTGATGCTTTTGAACTGTGGTGTTGGAGAAGACTCTTGAGAGTCCCTTGGACTGCAAGGAGATCCAACCAGTCCATCCTAAAGGAGATCAGTCCTGGTGTTCATTGGAAGGACTGATGTTGAAGCTGAAACTCCAATACTTTGGTCACCTGATGTGAAGAGCTGACTCATTTGAAAAGACCCTGATGCTGGGAAAGACTGAGGGCAGGAGGAGAAGGGGACGACATAGGATGAGATGTTTGGTTGGCATCACCGACTCAATGGACATGGGTTTGGGTACATTCTGGGAGTTGGTAATGGACAGGGAGGCCTGGCATGCTGTGGTTCATGGGGTTGCAAAGTCAGACATGACTGAGTGAACTGACTGAAGGAAATAATGGAAAACTTAAGAATTTAGAATAAGAATCAAAATCTGATATTATCCTTTTGTTGTTGCTGTTCAGTCACTAAGACGTATCTGACACTTTGTGACCCCATGGACTGCAGCATGCCAGGCTTGTCTGTCCTTCACTACCTCCCAGAGTTTGCTCAAACTCATATTTATTGAGTTGGTGATGCTATCCAACTATCTCATCCTCTGTCACCCTCTTCTCTTCCTGTCCTCAATTTTCCCCAAAATCAGGGCCTTTTCCAGTGAGTCAATTCTTTGTATCAGGTGACCAAATTATCAGAGCTTCAGTGTCAGCATGAGTCTTAAATGAATATTCAGGGTTGATTTCCTTAAGGATTGACTGGTTTGGTCTCTTTGTTGTCCAAGGGTCTCTCAAGTCTTCTCCAGTACCACAATTCAAAAGCATTGATTCTTTGGCACTCATTTAATTCTTTGATTCTTTATGGTCCAACCCTCACATCTGTACATAACTGTACAATGCCCTTTTTCATTAATTGGATTAAATGGAACACCATAGCTTTGACTAGTCGCTTTGACCTTGGTTGACAAAGTGATGTCTGCTTCTTAATACACTGAC
Source organism: Bos grunniens (assembly GCF_055505025.1). Lineage (NCBI taxonomy): Eukaryota > Metazoa > Chordata > Mammalia > Artiodactyla > Bovidae > Bos > Bos grunniens. The sequence continues at coordinate 34,581,998 of NC_141172.1, read as the reverse complement.
AATTTCATAGACAATCTTGTCTTAATTGTCTTGAATAATGAGAAGTCAATAGTGAAACAGTCTCACTAATTTCAGGAATCCAGGTTCACTGCAGAAAATGTGCCTTAGGTCACACAGTTAGGTAGTGGTTTAGGAGTCTATCTTATTCCAAAATCTACTTATGTTCTCTATACTGGACAACTGACTTGTGAAAAATGTAACATAAGGAACATGTCAGGAAAAACTATATTATTGCTAGAAATACATGAAGTTCAGTTTTAGTTATCCATTATCCTATTAGGCTTTCTTTAATTTGTCTTGGAAAAGACTTTTGTGGGTCCTTGAACTGCAAGGAGATCCAACTGCAAGGAGATCATCCTAAGGGAGATCAGTCCTGAGTGTTCATTGGAAGGACTAAAGTTGAAGCTGAAATTCCAATAATTTGACCACCTGATGCAAAGAACTGACTCACTGGAAAAGACCCTGATGCTGGGAAGGATCGAGGGCAGGAGGAGAAGGGGACAACAGAGAATGAGTGGTTGGATGGCATCACCAACTCAATGGACATGAGTTTGAGGAAACTCCAGGAGTTGGTGATGGACAGGGAGGTCTGGTGTGCTGCAGTCCATGGGGTCGCAAAGAGTCAGACATGACAGAGCAACTGAACTGAACTGAACTAAATTCATTTAATGAATATTTTTCTAAGTTAAATGTTCTCCTGGAGGGGATATACATTTTGACCATATTAATCACTTTTCAGTCTTCAAATCATTAGGTTAGATTTGAAAATAGTTCCCAACCAAAGGATGAATGGAGTATATGGAGTATAAATAACAGTTCTAAATTAAGTATCCTCAAACATTGCAGAATATTTTGTAAACCTCTTTATAATACAAGTAAACAAGACATTTTAATGAATTTATTTCATTTTTATTTATTTATATTTAATTTATAATTATAAATTAATTATATTAAGCAATTATCTTCTAGGGGCCTTACTTTCCATATCAGTAAAGCTAGCTGAAACTTTTATGAACTTTACCTTTAAAATTTTTTGTGAAATTTAATTATTGTTTAAAAAACTACTCTATAATGCAATATGGCAGAAGTGAATTAGATTAAGTTCATGGCAATAATGTTTGATCTAAATCTTGTTTTATGTTTCAATTATTTATATATTTCTATCACTTCCATTTATAAGAAAAAATTGCTTCAAGGTTTTTTCTCGTAGTAAAATTTTAAAGCAACAAGACTAAACTTGTCCATTTATGTGTATAACATGTTATGTTTCAATTATTTATTTCCTTCCAACATTTTTATTTTGAAAAATTTCAAGCCTACACAGAATCTGCAAGAAAACTACAATGAACATTCATATTGTCTTCATCAACTGTGAGTATTTTGCCTATATGCTTTATTACTCCTTTCTTTATGAATAACTTTTGAGTTAGTTACAGTCATCTTGACACTTCATAGTATAATAAATCATTATGTATCTCCTAAGAACTAGGCCATTCTGCACATGCATATGTGTGCTAAGTCACCTCAGTTGTATCCAATTCTTTGTGACCGCATGGACCATAGCCAACCAGGCTCCTCAGTCCATGTAATTCTTTAGGCAAGAATACTTGAATGGGTTTCCATGCTCTGCTCCAGGGTCCCAACCCAGGGACTGAATCCACATCTCTTGTGTCTCTGGCCTTGGTAGCCATGTCCTTTACCACTAGCACCACTTGGGAAGCCCCATTCTTTCACATAACGAGTAAAATTATAAAGCTGAGAAAATTTAATATTGATATGATGCTATCATGTGTACATAATCCACATTCAAATTTTCAATTTTACTGTTATTTAGTTCTCAACCTTGCATCCAATAAAAGGTCACACATTACATTTAGTTGGTCATGTTAAATATTACTTGCCAGAATCTAGATAAACATGTATTACTGTGATCTTTTGACATTTTTCTGAAAGAATAAATGCACTTGTAGGGAAATTGCCATCCGTGATCATGAGTTTACAATGCCCATTTTCATAAAATTGTGGTAAAAATAAACCCAACTAATTTGTTTCTGGTATGTAAACACACACATATTTTTCCGCTGAAATGAGCATGTCTGCACATTTCTGGTGTGCATACACACTAAAATTGGCTAAGGATACATACTTGAAACTTGGCAAGATTGTAAGAAAATAAGGCCAGAGTTAGAAGAAAAACTCTTCAAGATTTAAATGACATAAATGATTAGAATTATGAGTATGGAAATATTAAATGGAACACTGCCTATCATTAAGGTCATCTTTACCAGTCATCTCCTCTGATTGGGAGACTCAAAGTCAAGATGAAGTTTAAGGACTTCCTGTAATGTGCAAGTCAATCCAATGTTTATGATTAAAGCCAATCAATCAGTTCTAAAGTAAAGAATTCTGTGGTGATTTTAATTCTATCATGGTTTGCCATTTCTGTTCCTATCTTTATAGATTTGTATGAGTGTGGCTTTTCCCTCGGCCCTTCTCCCTTGGGCATTCTCTGGTTGCCCTCGGCAGTGTTTTTCTTTCTGTGTTCATTATGGCTTTCCAGGTACATTTCCTTGGGATACGCAAAAAGATGAAGGACGATGGGCACACTTTGGAGAACAGAAAATAAGTTTACCTTCCTCCTTCCAGGACTAGCCCAGGATAATTTGTATTGACAGAGAATGTTGCCCCGTGGACATATTTACAATGATTTTGAAAAAACAAATCAACTGCAAAGTCTATGCATATGTAGGGAAGACTTGGAAGGATCAGTGGAAAAGAAAAGTTAGAATTGAAAATCTCTTGAACTTTGACATGTGCTCCCCTATCCACATACATATCCATCAGCAGAGTGTGGAAGCCTTACTACAAGTATATGAACACGCATTTGAGCCAAGCAGTTGCTTGAGCTAAGCAGACATGGTGGCAACTTTTAGGAAGCTTGGCTAAAATTTAAAAATAAGGAGAGAATAACTGATCAGTACACTTCCAGTTGGTATGTTGCACACTATAAGAGATTTTGTAGATACAGCCCAGGAAAATTTCTTAAAAGCAAACACACACACACAAACAAAAACACAAAGTGATGACTCTCAGAGAAAAAATAACCAGAATTCAGAATTAGTACATAGTATTATCTAAAATGCACAGTAGTCAACAAAAAATCTAGAATATGCAAAGAAACAGAAAGATGTTTTATTATACTTGGGGCGGGGGGTAAGCAGTCAATAGAAATTGTCTGAGTTGGCCTAAACACTAGATTATAAAGCAAAGGGTTCCAAGAAGCAAAACCATGACAAATATGTTCAAAGAATGAAGCTATGTTTAAAGAATCATAGGGAAATATAACATTGAATCAATAAGTAGTGACTATATATTTTGAAAAGAAAAAACTGTTGAAAGAACAGTTTTTGTATTGAAAGATGCAATAACAAAGATCAGAAATTCTCAATATGGACTTAATAGAAGATGTGTGATGGAAGGAGAAGCCTGTGATCTTCAAGAGAAATCGGTAGGGAAATTTCAGTCTGAAGAAAAGAGAGTAAAAAGATTAAAGAAAAGTGAACACAAAATTAGAGACTTATGAGATAATATCAAGTCAGCCAATATATGTGTAATGTGAGTCTCAGAAGAAGAACAAATGAAGGGAACTTCATCAAAATTTGAAAATAAGTTCAATTTTGTCAAAACTGAAAACATTTTATCTTCAACTGTCATTAAGAAAATGAAATAAAAGGCCACAGACTGAGAGAATGAGAGGAAATATTTGTAAACTATATTTGTGATAAAGAACTCAAACACAAAAATGAGTGAACTAAAAACTCAGCAAAAGATTTGAGTAGACATTTCACAAAGAAGATAAATGAATGGTTAATAAAGATATTTAATTTCATTCATTTCAGATCAGTTCAGTCACTCAGTCATATCTGACTCTTTGCGACCCCATGAATCGCAGCACGCCAGGCCTCCCTGTCCATCACCATCTCCCGGAGTTCACTCAAACTCACATCCATCGAGTCAGTGATGCCATCCAGCCATCCAGGCATCCCATCCTCTGTCGTCTCCTTCTCCTCCTGCCCTCAATCCCTCCCAGCATCAGAGTCTTTTCCAATGAGTCAACTCTTTGCATGAGGTGCCCAAAGTATTGGAGTTTCAGCTTTAGCATCAGTCCTCCCAGTGAATACCCAGGACTGATCTCCTTTAGAATGGACTGGTTGGATCTCCTTGCAGTCCAAGGGACTCTCAAGAGTCTTCTCCAACACCACAGTTCAAAAGCATCAATTCTTTGGTGCTCAGCTTTCTTCACAGTCCAACTCTCACATCCATACATGACCACTGGAAAAACCATAGCCGTGACTAGACAGACCTTTGTTGGCAAAGTAATGTCTCTGCTTTTGAATATGCTATCCAGGTTGGTGATAACTTTCCTTCCAAGGAGTAAGCGTCTTTTAATTTCATGGCTGCAGTCACCATCTGCAGTGATTTTGGAGCCCAGAAAAATGAAGTCAGCCACTGTTTCCACTCTTTTCCAATCTTCGTTTTCTGAATGTTGAGCTTTGAGCCAACTTTTTCACTCTCCTCTTTCACTTTCATCAAGAGGCTCTTTAGTTCCTCTTCACTTTCTGCCATAAGGGTGGTGCCATCTGCATATCTGAGGTTATTGATATTTCTCCCGGCAATCTTGATTCCAGCTTGTGCTTCTTCCAGCCCAGTGTTTCTCATGATGCACTCTGCATAGGAGTTACATAAGCAGGGTGATAATATACAGCCTCGAGGTACTCCTTTTCTATCTGGACCAGTCTGTTGTTCCATGTCCAGTTCTAACTGTTGCTTCCTGACCTGCATACAGGTTTCTCAAGAGGCAGGTCAGATGGTCTGGTATTCCCATCTCTTTCAGAATTTTCCACAGTTTATTGTGATCCACACAGTCAAAGGCTTTGGCATGGTCAATAAAGCAGAAATAGATGTTTTTCTGGAACTCTCTTCCTTTTTCCATGATCCAGCGGATGTTGGCAATTTGATCTCTGGTTCCTCTGCCTTTTCTAAAACCAGCTTGAATATCTGGAAGTTCACGGTTCACATATTGCTGAAGGCTGGCTTGGAGAATTTTGAGTATTACTTTACTAGCATGTGAGATGAGTGCAATTGTGCGGTAGTTTGAGCATTCTTTGGCATTGCCTTTCTTTGAGATTGGAATGAAAATTGACATTTTCCAGTCCTGTGGCCACTGCTGAGTTTTCCAAATTTGCTGGCATATTGAGTGCAGCACTTTCACAGCATCATCTTTCAGGATTTAGAATAGCTCAACTGGAATTCCATCACCTCTACTAGTTTTGTTCGTAGTGATGCTTTCTAAGACCCACTTGACTTCACATTCCAGGATGTCTGGCTCTAGGTCAGTGATCCCATCGTGATTATCTGGGTCGTGAAGATCTTTTTTGTAGAGTTCTTCCATGTATTCTTGCCACCTCTTCTTAATATCTTCTGCTTCTGTTAGGTCCATACCATTTCTGTCCTTTATCGAGCCAATCTTTGCATGAAGTTTTCCCTTGGTATCTCTAATTTTCTTGAAGAGATCTCTAGTCATTCCCATTCTGTTGTTTTCCTCTATTTCTTTGCATTGATCACTGAGGAAGGCTTTCTTATCTCTCCTTGCTATTCTTTGGAACCCTGCATTCAGATGCTCATATCTTTCCTTTTATCCTTTGCTTTTCACTTCTCTTCTTTTCGCAGCTATTTGTAAGGCCTCCCCAGACAGCCATTTTGCTTTTTTGCATTTCTTTTCCATGGGGATGGTCCTGATCCCTGTCTCCTGTACAATGTCACGAACCTCCATCCATAGTTCATCAAGCACTCTATCTATCAGATCTAGTCCCTTAAATCTATTTCTCACTTCCACTGTATAATCATAAGGGATTTGATTTAGGTCATACCTGAATGGTGTAGTGGTTTTCCCTACTTTCTTTAATTGAAGTCTGAATTTGGCAATAAGGAGTTCATGATCTGAGCCACAGTCAGCTCCCAGTCTTGTTTTTGCTGACTGTATAGAGCTTCTCCATGTTTGGCTGCAAAGAATATAATCAATCTTATTTCGGTGTTGACCATCTGGTGATGTCCATGTGTAGAGTCTTCTCTTGTGTTATTGGAAGAGGGTGTTTGCTCTTACCAGTGCATTCTCTTGGCAAAACTCTATTAGCCTTTGGCCTGCTTCATTCCGTATTCCAAGGCCAAATTTGCCTGTTACTCCAGGTGTTTCTTGACTTCCTACTTTTGCATTCCAACCCCCTATAATGAAAAGGACATCTTTTTTGAGTGTTAGTTCTAAAAGGTCTTGTAGGTCTTCATAGAACCGTTCAACTTCAGCTTCTTCAGCATTACTGTTTGGGGCATAGACTTGGATTACTGTGATATTGAATGGTTTGCCTTGGAAATGAACAGAGATCATTCTGTCGTTTTTTGAGATTGCATCCAAGTACTGTATTTCGGACTCTTTGTTGGCCATGATGGCTACTCCATTTCTTCTAAGGGATTCCTGCCCACAATAGTAGATATAATGGTCATCTGAGTTAAATTCACCCATTCCACTCCATTTTAGTTCACCGATCCCTAAAATGTCAATGTTTACTCTTGCCATCTCCTATTTGACCACTTCCCATTTGCCTTGATTCATGGACCTGACATTCCAGGTTCCTATGCAATATTGCCCTTTACAGCATCAGACCTTGCTTCTATCACCAGTCACATCCACAACTGGGTATTGTTTTTGCTTTGGCTCCATCCCTTCATTCTTTCTGGAGTTATTTCTCCACTGATCTCCAGTAGCATATTGGGCACCCACCGACCTGGGGAGTTCCTCTTTCAGTATCCTACCATTTTGCCTTTTCATACTGTTCAAGGAGTTCTCACATAAATTAAACCTTCAAGTAGGTACTAAGATAGCCCCACTGGACTACCCTCCATAAAAACAGACTTACAATAGCATGAAGATGTGTAGAAAGTGGAAGTCTCTATATTACACATGGGAATGAAAAATAGGACAGTAAATAGACAAATATTAAATATTTTGACAGTTCTGAAAAAAGTTAAATATAGATTTTACCATATACCCAGGAATTTCATTCGTAGATGTCTACTTTAGAGAAATAAAAACACACGTCATAACAAAAGATATGTATGCAAATATTCATAACAGCATTATTCATAATAATAATCAAACTGGAAACAACCTATCAACTGGTAAACAGAGAAACATTATTATGCAGTATATTCATAGAATGGAATTTTATCCAGCAATCAAAAGAAGTAAGCTACTGAAAAACCATACAACATAGATGAACCACAGAGACATTATGCAAAGTGAAAGAAGCCAGGCACAGACACAAAGGATCATACACTGTATGATTCAATTTATATGAACTTTCCAAAAAGAGCACATCTGTAGAGAAAGCAGATAGAGGTTTGTTTGGTACCAGGATAGAAATAGAAATTTACTGAAGGCAGGAAGTTTTGAAGTGATAGAAATATTGTGATGTATACAAAATTATAAACTTATGGAAAAGCATTGAGTTACACACATACAAATGGTGAATTATATGCTATGTAATTATACCCCCAATAAACCAATTAACAACCAAACAAAGTTCTACTAAAATCAAGAAAATGATTAATTCAGGAAATGTATAATTTTTTAATGATTATTTTGTTTAGTTAAATTAAATAAAATGAAAATCAAATGTGGAGCTGAGTTTAAATCTTGGCTCAGCACATTTCTGCAGAAACCTGTCAAGTTACCAAGGTTAAAGCTCAGTTTCCTAACTGGTAAAATCAGGTAAAACTATTAAAATAGTTTTAATAACTATATGCCTATGGGATCATTGTTATATAGACCAAACAAGAAATAAAAGTGCATAGTAAACCATCAACCTCTACACAAATGTTAATCATATTGATGATGATATTGTCTATTAAAGAATCAATTTTGAAAAGTCTATTTTGTTCTATAGCTTAAAGCCTCTGTGGTCACATGTGCTGCTCATGTGTGAAGCTCAGGAACATCACTTTTGAATGTACTTTCCCCTCCTTCAAAATAAATACTATAGAATTTTCTTAAAAAAAAAAAAATCCCCTCAGCAGCTTTATGAGCATAACTTGATCTTCATAAAGCATGTGTAGTAAAACTTTACCAGATAAATGGTTTCTAGCAATTGGCAAAGAGATGAAAAGGAAAATACCATGTATTGTATAGCTATTTGTAAGATAAAATATGAATATTCCTAGCCTTTGGAGTCATTGCTATACTTAGAATCCACCCTCACAAGACATATTGCTAAAGGCATCCCTCTGGTGGATGTTCACAAATGCATCAGAGGTTAAAAACACGAAAAAAAAACACACACATATTTTGCCACATCAATCTGTTTTTATAAAGCCTCAAAAATCAAGTAAAGTATATTATCTACACATGAAAGGTTCTATTCTGAGTCTGCGTACATCTGGTATAGCTCGTATTTTCCCTTAATTTAAATAAGTGTTATAATGAATGCCTTTCATTTAATTACTCTATATTGGTAAGCTTCTGTCCCAAATTTAGGAATATGATTAGCAAGAATGAGATTCACATGAAGACATACTCTCCTTTCCCCAACCTGCCTCCATTTCCCAAATTAAGAAAACAGTGAAGAAATCAATGTTACCAATATTCTTCAGTTAAAATTATGATTATTGGTAGGCAATAAAGAGAAGGTGCTGGAAGTCAGTGGTGCATAGCAGTTAAGACCAGCTTTGGAGTTAGACAGACCCACATGGAATCATGCCTCTAAGTTAAATTCTGAGTTAAATTTGCCCATTCCAGTCCATTTTAGTTCATTGACTCCTAAAATGTTGATGAACTCTTGCCATCTCCTGTTTGACAACTTCCAATTTATGGGAATGCCAGGCTACTTGACCTGCCACTTGAGAAACATGTATGCAGGTCAGGAAGCAACAGTTGGAACTGGACATGGAACAACAGACTGGTTCCAAATAGGGAAAGGATTATGTTAAGGCTGTTTATTGTCACCCTGCTTATTTAACTTATACGCAGAGTACATCATGAAAAACGCTGGGCTGGAAGAAGCACAAGCTGGAATCAAGATTGTTGGGAGAAATATCAATAATCTCATATATGCAGATGACACCACCCTTATGGCAGAAAGTGAAGAAGAACTAAAGAGCCTCTTGATGAAAGTGAAAGAAGAGAGTGAAAAGGTTGGCTCAAAGATGAACATTCAAAACTGAGATCATGGCATCTGGTCCCATCACTTCAAGGCAGATAGATGGGGAAACAGTGGAAATAGTGGCTGACTTTATTTTTCTGGGCTCCAAAATCACTGCAGATGGTGATTGCAGCCATGAAATTAAAGACGCTTACTCCTTGGAAGGAAAGTTATGACCAACCTAGACAGCATATTAAAAAGCAGAGACATTACTTTGCCAAAAAACGTCCGTTGAGTCAAGGCTATGGTGTTTCCAGTAGTCATATATGGATGTGAGAGTTGGACTATAAAGAAAGCTGAGCACTGAAGAATTGATGCTTTTGAACTGTGGTGTTGGAGAAGCCTCTTGAGAGCCCCTTGGACTACAAGGAGATCCAACCAGTCCATCCCAAAGGAGATCAGTCCTGGTGTTCATTGGAAGGACTGATGTTGAAGCTGAAACTCCAATACTTTGGTCACCTGATGTGAAGAGCTGACTCATTTGAAAAGACCCTGATGCTGGGAAAGATTGAGGGCAGGAGGAGAAGGGGACAACAGAGGATGAGATGGTTGGTTGGCATCACCGACTTAATGGACATGGCTTTGGGTATAGTCTGGGAGTTGGTGATGGACAGGGAGGCCTGTCATGCTGCAATTCATGGGGTCACAAAGAGTCGGACATGACTGAGTGACTGAACTGAACTGAATTTGCTTTGATTCAGGGACCTAACATTCCAGGTTCCTATGCAATCTTGTTCTTTACAGCATCAGACTTTATTTCCATCACCAGTCACATCCACAACTGGGTGTTGTTTCTGCTTTGGCTCTGTCTTTTCACTCTTTCAGGAGTTATTTCTCCATTCTTCTCCAGTAGCATATTGGGTACCTACTGATCTGGGGAGTTCATCTTTCAGTGTCATATCTGTTTGCTTTTTCACACTGTTCATGGGGTTCTCAAGGCAAGAATACTGAAGTGGTTTGCCATTCCCTTCTCCAGTGGACCATGTTTTGTCAGAACTCTCCACCATGACCTGACCATCTTACATGGCTCTACACAGCATGGTTCATAGTTTCATTGAGTTAGACAAGGCTGTGATCTATGTGATCAGTTTGATTAGTTTTCAGTGATTGTGGTTTTCATTCTGTCTGCCATCTGAGAGATAAGGATAAGAGGCTTATGGAAACTTCCTTATGGGAGAGACTGACTGAGGGGGAAACTGGGTCTTGTTCTGATGGGCCAAGCCATGCTTAGTAAAACTTTGATCCAATTTTCTGTTGATGGGCGAGGCTGTGTTTCCTCCCTGTTGTTTACCTTAGACCAAACTTTGGTGGAGTAATGAAAATAATGGCCACCTCCTTCAAAAGGTTCTGTGCATGCACTGCCGCACTCAGGGTCCCCAACCCTGCAGCAGGCCACCACCGACCCATGCCTCCACCGGAGACTCTTGGATACTCACAGGCAAGTCTGGGTCACTGTCTTGAGGGGTCATTGCTCCTTTCTCCTGGGTCCTAGTGCACACAAGGTTTTGTTTGTGCCCTCCAAGAGTCTGTTTCCCCAGTATCATGTAAGTTCTGGTGGCTCTATGGGGGGGTTAATTGCAAACTCCTCCAAGAGGGCTTATGCTCCAAGAGGGCTTATGTATCTCAAGAGGAGATGCAAGCACTGTTGAAGCTGAAACTCCAATAATTTGGCCTCCTGATTTGAAGAACAGACTCATTGGAAAAGACCCTGATGCTGGGAAAGATTGAAGGCAGGAAGAGAAGGGAACAACAGAGGATGAGATGGTTGGATGGCATCACCGCCTCAATGGACGTGAGTTTGATCAAGCTCTGGGAGTTGGTGATGGACAGGGAAGCCTAGTGTGCTGCAGTCCATGGTGTCACAAAGAGTTGGACATGACTGAACGATTGAATTGACTAACTGATGCCTGTAAGTACTATCTGTTCATTTATTCATTCAGCAGACAGGTACTGAGTACTCTCTTTATGTCAGCATTGTGCTAGGTTCCATCAATGCTGTAAGTAAAAAGAAATGTAATGTTACTCTCAGGTAGCAGTTGGTTTAACCAGGGATTAAAATGTTAATAATACAATCAGACTGTGAATGAATGTGGACTATAACTAACAGTAAGTGCTCTGAAGGAAAGGAACATGATTCACGTAGTGGCATTCCTAGAGATTTCACATCTGGAGTAGATCATTTTTTAACACCTCTCTCATATGATGAAACTTTTTCAATAATATGGATACTATAATTATAAAGGATTTATGTTTTAGTCATTCTTTAATTTTAAAATAAGCAAGAAAGAAGAATATATTCCAATTTTTCAGATATTACTCAAATTCAGCACACTATTTCATGTGTGGACTAAAATCTGTTCTTTCTAGACAAAAACATTATACTATGTCATTTGTTCTTAGTTTTGCCACAGTTTTTATTCTTTGGCTGTGGCGTGCCTCATGAGAGACCCTAGTTCCCCCACTAGGAATTGAATGTGCTGCCTCTGCTATGAAAGCATAGAGTCTTAATCACAGGACCATCAAGGATGTCCTTGTCATTGTTTTGAAACAGAAACAAAACAAAACTCCAAGTGGTCACACAGGATTGTAAAATGGAAGTAACTCAAATTGTTTATTGTATTTATAATTACTGGACTATCATTGTTTGTTAGAATTTACTCTTTAAACTAAAAAATAGGTATGATAGGAGTTAAACCTGGAGTGAGATAAAATGATTGTGAACCATTGTAAACTTATTCTTTCAATACACATGCATAGCTGAGTCCATGTTGAGGACTTACATGGAACTTGGAGTTTTCCAAATTAAATTCCATGCAGAACATAATCCTTATTGAAAGATAATTTTCAAATACTAATTTGAAGTGTACATAAATATTAAAACTCAGTAGTAGTCACAACAATTGTTGAGAGCTTAGACCAACAAAAGCTTTATTTAGGAAAGACATTGTTTAGATTTGCTGGCACAAGTTTCTAAGAAAAAGCAGACTTACATTTAATGTGTTTTATTACTCTTATTAAATTCTCTGCAGAAAATACACCCCTTTATTGCTTGCACCCTGGAAGACTACCATCCTGTCCTTGGTACACCATAGATACAATGAGAGCATATAAATAACAAAAGGAACTGAAATGAAAAGCATGTGCCAGGGCCTTGTCTGAGAACACATTTTCAAGAAAGTGCAAAACATTCAATGAGGGAAGTAATATGAAAAACAGAGGAGAGAGTAATATGAAAGCAGCTTGTAGAAATATGTATATGAGATGATGTATAGCCTCATAAGTCATATACAGGATTTTGATCTTTATCCTAGAAGCAACTGAAAGCCTTTGAAAATTTTATTTTTGGTGGGGAGAATAGTGTGGGTGGTGAGGGGATATCATAACAGATATGTATTTTGAAGAATTCATTCTAGCTACAGAGAACAGATTGGATGGAAATCAGTGTTAATGAAGGTCAAAGATGCCACAACACTAGTGTAAGTAGAAGACAGGATCACATTGGTGACAAAATGACTTGAAACAAGGTGGCTCATGACAAGAGGCATTTGTAGGAAGAGTCACAGAATTTGTGATTCATTTAATGTATAAGTCAGGGTATGTGAGAAAAGGTAAAAGAGAGGGAAATATTTATTCTAAGGATAACAGATTGGCTCACACAATTATAGAGCATAATAACTTCCAAGATTTATAGTCAGCAAGCTGGAGACCCAGAAGAGCCAGTAGTGTTCCAGTCCAAAGTCTGGTAGGCTTGAAACTGGGGTGGAACCAAAGGCAAGGAGAAAATTGATTTCTACCTGACTGCAGCTCACTGCAGTCAGGTAGGAGGACGTTCCTTCTCACTCATGAAAGGGTCAGTCTTCTTATTCTATTCAAGCCTTCAACTGACTGGATGGGGCTCACCCTCATTAGTGAGGGCAATCTGCTTTACTGAATCTACCCATTCAAACGCCACTCGTCTAAAAACACACACATAGATTATGGTTCCTGGGGGGAAGGAAGTTCAATGTTATGTGGCAGCCTGAATGGGAGGGGTGTCTAGGGGAGAATGGATACATGTATATGTATGTCTGGGTACCTTTGCTGTTTACCTGAAACCATCACAGCATTGTTTGTTAATCGGCTATACTTCAATACAAAATAGAAAGTTAAACAACAACAACAACACACTCTGGAGGAGGAAATAGCAACCCACTCCAATATTCTTGCCTGGAGAACCCCATGGACAGAGGAGCCCGGCAGGCTACAGTCCATGGAGTCACAAAGAGTTAGACAGGACCTAGCAATTAAACAGCAACAACTACACAGATATAGAAAATAAACTAGTGGTTACCAGAGGAGAAAAGGAAGGGTGGTGGGACAAATTAGGTACATGGGATTAAGGATACAAACTTCTATGTATAAAATAGATAAGCAACAAGATCATATTGTATCAGATAAGGAATTATAGCCATTATTGTATAATAATGTTTAATGGAGTATAATCTGTAAGAATACTGAGTCACTGTGCTATATACCTGAAACTAGCATAATATTGTAAATCTACTTTACTGCAATTAAATATAAAAAAAATAAGTAAAGAATAAGCAGGTAAATTTTCTGTGGAGAATTGATAAAGACTGTATTTTCTGGATGGCACAAACCACCAGACATTTAATAAAGGGAATTTTTATGAAAAAAGCACTCATAGATATACCGAGAATAATGTTTGATTAAACATCTGGGCACATTGTGGCCATCAGATTGACACACAAAATTAACCATTACACTGAACTCAAGGGTGAGGAAGATAGAGGCATTGAGAAAGATTTCTATTTCTGATTTCAAAAAGTTGCTGTCTGGGTAGTTGAATTCACTAAGCTAGGAAAAACAAGAAGAGCACCAGGTTATAAGTTGAAGATCAGAAATTTTACTCTGGACTTGCTGAATCTGAGATGGCTTAGCAACGTCTAAGTGGATATTTTAACGTATATATAGTCTGGGACACAGAGGGAGAGCTTGGTTTAGAAAGAAAGATGTGGGAATCAACAGCCCACAGATGATAATGGAAGTCATCAGCACAGGCAGAGAAGAAATGGCTCAATATAGGAAGAGAGTCAAAGAAGAAGGCCTAAAATTACTCCTTCTGAAATTATGATATGTAATGACTAGATCAGGAATATGCTCCTACAAACCAAACCACACCAAACTGAACCTGGGAATCACAGCCAGAAAAGTAGTGGGCCCATCATGGAGAGGACTGTGTAATGGAACCTAAGGTAGGATTGATGTGGGGTGTGACACTGAGGTGAGGTTCGCTGCATGTAGAATATGGAGAAGGGGAAAGATTAAATGATCAGTGATAACTGGATACTGTGTAGAGAAAGCTTTTAGAAAACTTTGACTATAAACGAGACCAGAGAAACAGGGTTATGCATTACAAGGTTCTCAGCAATATAGAATTATCCTTCCTTACAAAATCCAGTGAAATCAACCACCTAATATAATCAGAGCAGCAAGATAGCTCACAAAGTGCTCAATAAATATGTGTTGAATGTATACATCCTTGAATATCTGACATCATTCCCTCTGGAAAACCATTCACAACCTCATGGCTTTGCTATATTTTTACTGGAAATGGTAGGCTATAAAATGCACTCTATTATGCATAATGAATTATAGCAAATATTTATATGTACCGTATGATTAAACCTTTCTCATAAAATCTCCTGTGGTATCAAATACTCAAGGCAAACTACACATAAACCACAGGGTTCAGGCAGATTCTGCATATAATAGTATTCTCTTTATGAGGCCTCATGGGATAAAGGTCTCTCTTTTCTCAGTATATAGAACAGACTTGCTTTATTGTAGAGGCAATGGGAAATGCAGAACTGTTTGTAGTTTCCTCTTAACTTTGGGGCAAGGAAGCTTAGGGCTAAGCTGTAGTCCATTTGTAACAATCAGAAACAGCAACCACAGAGCATGATTTTTGTCTATATATTTCTCCCTGATTTCTTTTTTCTTACCTTTATTTTCTCGTCATTTCAATTTTCTTAGTTCTGAAAAATTTTGTTGTTTTATGGATTTTTGCAATATTTCCTAATTTTTTGTACTGTAACAGGGTATAAATAATAAAGAATCAGCAGTCTGTATAATTCGGAAGGATGGACCTGTTAAGTGTGTTGCACTGCTTTATTCTAGAACATAGCACTGGCTTCTTTTCTCTCCTATAAATGGAATGTTTGGCAACACGGCACGATTCAGACCTCAAAGCTCATTGCTAGAGGTCATTTGACAGAAAGGCAGAAAGGGATTTAGAGTTTAAAGATTGACTTTGCATAGTGTATGTGTGCAGGCTCACTCTCCTACCACATGCGTGTAGTTGTTAAATGAGCTTCTCCTTTCAGGGACTGAAGGTATATTTTTAACGAGGAAGAGACATTAAAGGGAATTTGGGGCCTCTTAGAATCAACAGCGTCACAGCAAGCTTTCAATTAGGGGGACATCTGTTGGGAATATGGGGAGTCTCTACCCAAAGTCAGTTGCTAATCACATTCACTTGCAGGAGCAGTCAGACAGCCCTATGTGCTAGGAAAGGCTGCTTATTTCCTTCGCGCTCGATCACACTGCATCAAGTGGCCACCTGGGTAATGCGTTCATGCACACCTGCTGACCTACACAGCCTAGCAAAACGGACTGAAATCAAACTCCTAAAACAGACAGAAAGCAGATCCTCCCATGGCCTGGAAGGAGAGACACCATAAGCAAAGAAGAAGACTGGAGTACATAATGAATTGTCAGGAAATGAGCATTAACTTTGGGACTGGTTGTTAACATGTTCCACTGTTTCTTAAACATTGGATTTAAGAGATTCTTATTCCAGAAGCGGGTGGGGGGAAATAGGTGTTTCCCTTTCAAAGCAACAGTTATTTAATCTGGATCAGACCAAGTAACAGCTTGATCCGTAGAGATGAGACTAAGCAGCATTGAACATACATATAATTTTTGGGTATTACTTTTTACCTGTTTTGAAGATGTATTGTAGATCTTCCTTTTCTGAATTATAAAATGTAGTTTCCCTGAAACATTCAATTTTGTTTAATTAGATACTGACTGATGGGAAGGAATATTGCGTATCTCATACATTTTAAAGGTATCAAACAAAGGATAGCTTATAACACAATACTCTAAATCAAACTTTGTCTATTTGATGGACTGCATTACTATGGCCACTTGCACTGCCATGTTTCTGTCTAATACAAGTCATATTCATTGTAATTTTATTTTTTTTATAACCAGGACTGGCCTGTTGAAAAACCTCAAAAGAACTAAGAAGTTCAACTCCAAACTATAGTACATCCTAAGAAGCATAAGGCTTGTTTCTGGTGATTTCCAAACATACAGATACATGTGATTACTTTTTATCACTTTATTGTGGATCTTTTCTATAAAACTAAAATCCTCATTTATGAACTTACTAAATTCTGTTGGTAAAGCTTCATTCATCAAATTATTATTTATTTCTCCAGTTCACTTCGCCTGTTTAGATATAAACTTGCTGTTTTCAAGTGTTCATTCTGGCAAACTGGCTTAAGTAAACAATCTGACTAATGAGGGCCTTGTGTATCCTGAGAATACTCTGTGTCATGTATGAATATTTAACTTTTCCCAACTTCTCCATGTACAGATGTTCAT
The DNA here is from genome assembly GCF_055505025.1 of Bos grunniens. NCBI lineage: Eukaryota > Metazoa > Chordata > Mammalia > Artiodactyla > Bovidae > Bos > Bos grunniens. Next base: position 34,565,073 of record NC_141172.1, on the reverse strand, counting down.
CAAGTATATTCACATTTATAGCATTTTATAATCACTAAAGTATATGTGTATATACGTATATGTACACACAATATTATAAAATATTAAATGTTAATATTTAATGATTACTAATATATATATTTGTATGTAAAATGTGAACAAAACAATATGTTCCCATATTTCAAATATATTTGAAATGTGGATAAAATCAAAAATATCTGATTAGGTCATATTTTATAGTTGAATCAAAATGATTAACAGCCAAACCAAACCTTTTCCCTAGGCGCTTATATGCAACTGATGCACTGAAAAAAGAAAACTAAAACAAGCTACAACAGAGCCTATAATTCCCAACAAGCTGCTCTGTTTTCTGATGGAAATAATCAGTAAGTAGATCTCCAAGGCACCTATTAATCTCTGTCAATTTTGACTAAATGGAGGTTCTGATTGGCTGCTCAGGAATGGCCAGCTGCTAAAGGAAACTAGAGAACCTGTGGCAACAAAATCCTTTTTGCCTACACTGGAATAAGTACTAGGTAAAGGGACAAAACATCTTTAAATGAAAGAGATGTGAGATAATATTCTTCAGATAATATTTCTGAAGAAATAAAATGTGTAGATCTGCTAGCTATACTTTTACGAGCACCAGGAACACTTATTTATTGCTACATCTTAGAACACCAGAAAAGAAAACTGAAATGACAGTTAATACATGTAATGAAACATTATCTTGCATCACAATACATAGCTTCTGCTGGTGCTCAACAGCCTAGATCATATTTACATATGCATGTTTCTACTTAAATATCTATATAATGTTGGTCCTAGCAGATGGATTTTGAAAATGTTTTTATCTAAGTTGAAAGCCAGGATACAAATATCAGCTAAAAGTAGCATAATTTTGACTGTGGCTTTAATGTTTTCCTATAACTAGTTGACAATGTTGAAGTCTTTCCACACTTATCTATCTAGCTAACTAGTTATTAAGTTTTACATTCCACTTACCATGCTGCTGCTGCTAAGTCGCTTCAGTCGTGTCCGACTCTGTGCGACCCCAGAGATGGCAGCCCACGAGGCCCCCCAGTCCCTGGGATTCTCCAGGCAAGAACACTGGAGTGGGTTGCCATTTCCTTCTCCAATGCATGAAAGTGAAAAGTGAAAGTGAAGTCGCTCAGTCGTGTCCGACTCTTACCAACCCCATGGACTGCAGCCTACCAGGCTCCTCCATCCCTGGGATTTTCCAGGCAAGAGTACTGGAGTGGGGTGCCATCGCCTTCTCCATCCACTTACCAGACATGTGGCTAAATTACTTGCTTAGTACCAGGCTTCCCTAGTGGCTCAGTGGTAAAGAACCCACCTGCCAATGAGGAGACCTGGGGGTTTGATTCCTGGGTCTGGAAGATCCCCTGGAGAAGGAAATGGCAACCCACTCCAGTATTCTTGCCTGGGAAACCTGTGGTCAGAGGAGCCTGGAAGGCTACAGTCCATGTGGTCACAAAGAGTCAGACACGACATAGCAACTAAGCGACAACAGCGAATTTACTACTAGAGAAATAGGAGCTTTGATGATGGCAGTAAATGTTGTATGGACATGTATTTGATTTTTATGTTCAAGTAATGTATTTTCTCCTGTCATTCATTCCATCTTTTGTCCATATCTCCATCCTAATAAAGAACTGCTGAAGTCCCCTTCTCAGAGAATATACTCAGTCAGCTTGGCTGATACACTACTAGATTCCACTTTTCCAGCCTCAGTTAATAGATACAGAGTGGGACAATCTAATTTTTTCTCCCAGGAACTTGGGATTTGAACATAGGAATTTCCTTTTGTCTCTGTGCTTGAACTGAAGAGATATTTGGGGTTGTAATGTATACAGAAAGGTTTCTAGGGGAGGTGTAGAGAGATTGGGATTAGATGCCACATTGTTCCAGAATGAGAAAGAGATGGTGGGAAAATTACTCTGACTTTGACCCAAAGTATTTCCATGCTGTGCCCGTCCTTGTGTATGACCTGGATACACTTCCTGTGCTCTTCTGTCATAAAATATTCTTGGATGTCTTCAAGAAACTCCTTTTTTGCTTCTCCTTAAACTAATCAGGTACATTTTTGTTACCTGCATCCAAATGATCCATCCTATGACACTTGAGATATCTGAAATTAAAGTCAAGTATTTGCTTGCTCTTTCTCTTTCTTTCCCTTCTTTCTTTCCCTCTATCTACCTACCTATCTATCTATCCATCCATCTATATCTATCTATCTGATATTGACAATGGTCATATCTCTGTGGATAAAAAATACTCTTAGAGGGTGGAACAAATGATAAGAGTAGCATGGAAACATGTACATTACCATATGTAAAATAGATAGCCAGTGCAAATTTGCTGTATGACTCAGGGAAAACCAGGACTCTATTAGAACCTAGAGGGTGGGATGGGGTGGGAGGTGGGAGGGACGTTCAAGAGGGAGGGAACATATGTACACTTATGGCTGATGCATGTTGATGGATGGCAGAGAAAAAACACAATATTTTAAAGCAATTATCCTTCAATTAAAAATAAATTGAAAAAACACATTTCAAGGAATAAAAAAATATTACTCTCCTAGTCTTTGTTTCGGAGAAGGCAATGGCACCCCACTCCAGTACTCTTGCCTGGAAAATCTCATGGATGGAGGAGCCTGGTAGGCTGCAGTCCATGGGGTTGGTAAGAGTCGGACACGACTGAGCGACTTCACTTTCACTTTTCACTTTCATGCATTGGAGAAGGAAATGGCAACCCACTCCAGTGTTCTTGCCTGGAGAATCCCAGGGACGGGGGAGCCTGGTGGCTGCTGTCTATGGGGTCGCACAGAGTCGGACACAACTGAAGCGACTTAGCAGCAGCAGCAGCAGTCTTTGTTTAGTTGATACTTATTATATATTCAAAGTTGTAATTTGTAGGTTGGAAAACTAATGGCAAAACCTCTTTTTGTTGTGATAGAACAGACTAACCCTAGTCACTGTGGGGTGTGTGTTTGTGTCTCACAGGGGAGGGCAGCATGTTCACTGAACACACAGTGAGGAGCATGAGTGACACGAGTCCTTTGGTAACTACTCAGCCTGGAAGCTGTACTTTCCTTCTCAAACCTGGCAAGTCGAAAAACCCTGCCACTGGCATCTCTACAGCCATGCACTGACACATTGGAAGAGAACTGTATCATCCCAAGTAGGGACAAAATTATTAGTATATAAGTGTAATAATATAAAAATTCTTGATTCGGTCCTGTGCAGTGATTCTTTCTGTGTGAAAGCTTGAACTTGCTCATATATACACACATGCATGCAAGACTGTCCACTGGGCGTATCTACCTATCAGACTCAATTGAGGGACTGTTTTAAATGCTCACTCCCAGTACCTCTTTCTGGACCTATTGAATCTGGACATATGGGTGTAGGGCTCATGAATCTGTATCTTAAAAATATTATCCCTTGACATTCTGATATGATAAATCCAGCCTGGTGTTAGGGAGCCACAGTCTTGTGCAATTAACATATGAGCTTTGGTAAACTAAATAGTCCAATGTGAATTAGAATGGACCAGAGTGACATGTGGATCTAAGGTTAAACAAAGAAAAAGTGAAAGTGAAGTTTTTCAGTTGAGTCCGACTCTTTGGGACCACATGGACTGCAGCCTACCAGGCTCCTCTGTCCATGGGATTTTCCAGGCAAGAATACTGGAGTGGGTTGCCATTTCCTTCACCAGGGGATCTTCCCAACCCAGGGATTGAACCCAGGTCTCCTGCATTGTAGGCAGACACTTTACCGTCTGAGCCACCAGGGAAGATGAGCCATAATCAGAACAAGAGAAGGGGAAATATGGCCAAGAGCCAAGATAGGTAACAAATCTAGTATCTCTTAACTATGGGGCAGTCACTGTTACACTAGCAAAAAGGAATTGTGAGAAGGAATTAGTACTTAACTCCAGATTCATACTGTAAACTGGAAGATAATTCATGCACAATATACTATTTCAAATCCTCCTGTTAATATATATTTAAAAGCATATGTTTTGTGCATTTTTCTCAACTATGTTTTTTGTTTTTGGTTTGTTTTCTCTAAAACCCATTGTCTCTATATCTTTTTCTGTTGTATTGTTGCAGAAATCTTTATGAAATGAGTAGATCCAATTGATAATTTTTATCAATTCCAAGACTTTTAGAAAAGAAACTAATAAACTCATCTTATTCCTGACACAATGGTCCTTGAATAAGAAAGTTTTTTTGTGTGTTTTTATCATACAAATGCACATATGCACATATCATATAAAACACTATTTCTCTTTGCTCACATCACTTACTTTCTATGAAGAGGAGGATAGAAAGGTAATCATGGAAGTTCTGATTTCTCCCACAAGTGTCAAAATAACATGTAGTGTTCTAGGTAGCTCTAATTTATCATTTTTGCCCCCAGCTGCAGGAGAACTGGTTCAGAGGCCCAAGGCCCAAGAGGAAGGGATGAGAGCTTGGTTTAGAATGAACGTTCTGCATAACTCTGTAACTTCTAGTTGCTTTTTTTTTTGTTGTTGTGCCACACTATGAGACTTGTGGAATCTTAGTTCCCCAAGCAGGGATTGAACCAGGGCCACTGCAGTGAAAGCACTGAGTTTTAACCACTGGATTGCCAGGGAATTTCCCTAGATGCCTTTAAATTAAGAAATTGCTGCTAGTCACGTAAAATAAAAATGTGGCTTAACAACCTTAAATCTCTTTTAAACAACAGCACAACATAGCCACATTCCCCTAATGTTGTCAGTACCTTTGGTAGACTGTTCATGAACACATGGTGCCTAATTGAGGAATGATAGATACCAGCACACGCGGCCCTACCTGCCAGATGGATGTAACACATCTCTAATGTAGTCAGTGACTCCTTCAAAACAATGCAATGGGTCATATATGACTTTATATCCTGCATTTTTGAGTAAGCATTGTAAAATTTGGAAGATGCAATCTATGTGTGAATATTTCAATGTTTTAATTAAAAAAATTCTTTAAACTGTATTATGCCATTTACATAGCTAAAACAAACACTGAACTGTTTGCAAGTCATTACCATCTATAAAAAGAAGAGAGTCATTTTCTAAATTTGGAACAATAGAAATATTTCAATTTTATTATTATGTCTATTATCTGTCTTAATAAGCCATAGTCCCAGGGGCCTAAGATACTATTAAATTCAGCATTCTCTCATCACTCTTAAGATTCAGTGCCTTCTCAGAAAGGGAGTTCCTTAAGTAAGTCTACAGTACTGTAAAGGATTAACATTGGCAGTCTACCAACCAAAAATTTTCATTATTCTACTAATGCAAAAATTGTTCTTGATTTTTTCCCTAACAAGCAATACTTTAATCATGGATTTATTAAACTCCTAATGGCTGCTCAGCTCTCTGCTTAGTACATAAGGAAGTAGAAAACAAACAAACAAAACCCCCCAAATCAAAATCTAGTCCTTAATGGGACAGAAATATTTAGTGAGTGTGTCAAGTTTCCTGCTAGGTACTTTCAGCACACCACATCATTTTGTGGAATTTAGAGTTTATCTGGGGAGGCAAATAGACTTCCTTTAATAATAAGGGAATCAAAAGTAGTACTTGAATTTCACAGAACTTATCAGCCCCTTTCTCTTGTCTTAGCTTCTCATCACCTCAGCTCCCTAGACAGATGGGTCCAGAGGGCTCTCCATCATTAGACAATTCACCAACTCCCCACTTGTAATTGCAGGACTGATCTTGTCTGGAGAAGGGGATTTTAATGATTCCTTGAACTATTCTACCGTACATTCCTCATTGTCCTCCATTTCTGGTCATCCAGCAGGGCTTGGCATGAATTAGCCACCCACATGTGATGAGATATAGGATGGAACATATATTTCTTATAACTTTTCTCAGCTTAAAAAAAAATGACAGTACTTAGCATTCATGTAATTTCAAAATGCTGAATAACCTAAATTGGCCTAAGAAGCCATCCTTTGTGATATGTTACAGTTGCCATTTGCTTATACTGTTGATGGCAATGAACATGAACACCATAACTGGTCAGGATGCATGAATAACGTTCCCTAAGTACTTTAAGAAGTCCTGGGGGTTCAGGTAACAAAGCTAAAACAACTATTCTTTCTCAGTCATCTATGAGTATTCATATTCTCCCAGGTTTCTGCGCTTGTCTAACTCCTTTGTAGACAATCTTTCCTCTGGGTAATTTCATTTCCCTGGCTCTGATTACTCCCTACGCAGTAACATAGTCCAAGTCTTTGCCTCCAGTGTGGAGTTTTGTCCTTGAGACTCAAACAGATACATACAACTACTTGATGGTACTCGCTCTACTTAAAAGGGTGCTCTTATCAGTAGGATGGTGTAGACGTGAAGGAGGAGACTGGGGAAGGTACATTTTGCTCTCTAAAATTTCTTACGTTAAAGAAATGCAAATATCAGCAGGCTAAAAAACTCAAAAGTGCACAAGTTCACCTTAATATCTGAAGCATAAGACATGGATATATTTGTCCTGAGGGGATAAAACAAACAAACAAAAAATGGCAAAACAAAACCAAAACCTACCACTACCATGTTTAGGAAATCTGTGCTCTCCCAGGTAATTTTCATCAATGAGGATGCTTACTTCTACATGGATATCTACACAGACCACACTCAACAGGGCACATACGCAGTATAAGTCAACAGTTAGATGTCATCCTCAGTGTTTCCTTTCCTTTGCCTCACACCAGTAGGCACCAAATCCTAGTGCTTCCGACTCGGAATATCTCTCGTTTCACTTTCTTCTCCTGCAGCCTCACTGCTAGAGAACTACTGCCAAGTTTAAGTTCTCCTCAGTGTTCAAAACTGGGAAAGGAGTACGTTGAGGCTGTATATTGTCACCCTGCTTATTTAACTTATATGCAGAGTATATCATGCGAAATGCTGAGCTAGATGAATCACAAGCTGGAATAAGATTGCTGGGAGAAATATCAACAACCTCAGATAGGCAGATGATACCACTTTAATGGCAGAAAGTGAAGAGGAATTAAGGAGCCTCTTGAATGAAGGTGAAAGAGGAGAGTGAAAAATCTGGCTTAAAATTCAACAATAAAAAAACTAAGATCATGGCATCTAGTCCCATCACTCCATAGCAAATAGATGGGCAAAATGTGGAAACAGTGTCAGATTTCATTTCCTGGGTCTCCAAAATTAATGTGGACATTGACCATAGCCACACAATTAAAAGACACTTGCTCATTGGAAGAATAACTATGTCAAACCTAGACAGTGTTTTGAAAAGCAGAGACATCACCTTGCTGACAAAGGTCCGTCTAGTCAAAGCTATGATTTTTCCAATAGTCGTGTTTGGATGTGAGAGCTATGAAGGCTGAACACTGAAGAATTGATGCTTTCAAACTGTGGTGCAGGAGAAGACTCTTGAGAGTCCCTTGGACGGCAAGAAGATCAAATTAGTCAATCCTAAAGGAAATCAGTCCTGAATGTTCATTGGAAAGACTGATGCTGAAGCTGAAGGTCCAGTACTGACTCACTGGAAAAGATCCTGATGCTGGGAAAAACTGAGGGCAAAAGGAGAAGGGGGCGACAGAGGATGAGATGGTTGGATGACATCACTGACTCATTGGACATGAGTTTGAGGAAACTCAGTGAGACAGTGATGGGCAGAGAAGCCTGGCAGGCTGCATTTAATGGGGTGGCAAAGAGTCGAACATAACTGAGCAACTAAACAAAAACAAAAATGTGTCCTGAAGACTATTGCAACAAATATCTAGCTGATCACCTGCTTAAAAGTTTGCCCCCATTGAATCCATATTCTATATTATAGTTAGAATAATAATTTTGCCTCGAATGTTTCAATGGCTCCCTCTCTTTCAAGGAAAAACCAAAACTACTTAGAGTCTTGCCCTGGGAAGGAATGATAGCTTTTCTTCTTGATGTTCTTACCCTCACAAGAAGTCACATCAAGCTTCTTTGAGGCTCCTTAACCTGACATGCCCTATCCATCACACTGCCTTTGCCCAGATTGTATCTCATGACTGGAATGTATTTCCTTGTCTTTGCTGTGAGATTTTAGCACATCATTTTTGACGTGTCTTTCAAAACTTATTTCAAATGTTACCTCCCCTGGGAAGCCCTACCTGACCAACACAATCTGGATTCGTTTCCCCATCTACAACCTGTTAGAGTTTCTTCTGCTTACCTCAATAAAAATAGCAGTAATAGTAATAATAGTTAAAATTAATAGTTATTGAGTTAGATTCTAGACACTATAATAATTTTCAATAGAGTTCTTAATACTTTACAGAGAATGTCTCTCAATTGGATGATATCTCCCATAAGCTGCTGAACTCTAAAAAGTAAGATCCTATGTTTTACTGAATTTTTTTTTTTTTTTAATTCTCAGAGCCTAACTCAGTGCATTGTTCATTGAATGGCTGTATATCCTGAGCAGCTGTGACTATGTTCTTCATGGAATATTTCCTGATTGTTTTTCTACTAGCAATAATCACTCCTGTACCTGAATTCTACTTTGACAGGATTTGCATTCCTCCTATGCTTATATTATTATTCTCACATATATAACTTGGCTGGCCTTCATGCAGGCCATGCAGTTATTAGATGACCCCTTCTTTATTATCTTTTCTGACAATCTCAGCAGCTTCCAAAATCTTTGGGAATCAAGCTTTAATGTCCACTCAGATCTTCTCTTTCTGATATTTCACAATTTTAAATATTAAGATTATCTCCTGTAGTCATGTATGGATGTGAGAGTTGGACTGTGAAGAAGGCTGAGTGCCGAAGAATTGATGCTTTTGAACTGTGGTGTTGGAGAAGACTCTTGAGAGTCCCTTGGACTGCAAGGAGATCCAACCTGTCCATTCTGAAGGAGATCAGCCCTGGGATTTCTTTGGAAGGAATGATGCTAAAGCTGAAACTCCAGTACTTTGGCTACCTCATGCAAAGAGTTGACTCATTGGAAAAGACTCTGATGCTGGGAGGGATTCGGGGCAAGAGGAGAAGGGGATGACAGAGGATGAGATGGCTGGATGGCATCACTGACTCGATGGACGTGAGTCTGAGTGAACTCCGGGAGTTGGTTTTGGACAGGAAGGCCTGGTGTGCTGTGATTCATGGGGTCGCAAAGAGTCAGACACAACTGAGCGACTGATCTGATCTGAAGGAAAAAAATTGTGGTACAAGTTTATATTTTAAACTTCCTTACCATTAATGCTCAAAAGCTTTAAAGACTTTAAAAATAGTAAATCACAAACCTAGAATTCCTTGTGGTAAGTGTTCTAGGTGGTCATATTTAGGTCTTTGCATTTCATTTCAAATAAGTGAGGATTAAACTTTTATCACATACATAAAGAACTGGGCAAGGAGGTGAAAGATTAGAGTCTAGAGCTTCAGACAAAAAACTTAAGGTCTATGATTTTATCACTCAAGCCTCCAGTGGCCCTAGTTATCATCTAGACTCCTTTTCTCACCTCCAGATGTGCAAATGGCTAATGCTGAACTGATGAGGGAGGAAGAGAAAGCTGATTATTAAGTAGCATATTTGCAGATTGAGAAAATAGGATAATATAGAAAACAAAATGGGAAGGTCAGAAAGTTTTTTGGTGCCTAGACTATTTACATGGAGAAGGCAACGGCACTCCACTCCAGTACTCTTGCCTGGAAAATCCCATGGACGGGGGAGCCTGGTAGGCTGCAGTCCATGGGGTCTCGAACAGTCGGACAAGACTGAGCAACTTCACTTTCACTTTTCACTTTCATGCATTGGAGAAGGAAATGGCAACCCACTCCAGTGTTTTTGCCTGGAGAATCCCAGGGACTGGGGAGCCTGGTGGGCTGCCGTCTATGTGGTCACACAGAGTTGGACACGACTGAAGTGACTTAGCAGCAGCAGCAGGCTATTTACATAAAATCATGTGTAATTAAGAAAAGGCTCAAAACTCTAAATTGAGTTTCAACTTGAACAACCCAAATCAGGTCCCACAGATACCAAGTTTAGCTTGTCCCTATCTTTAAAGTAAGATATTTGGGGGATTTAAAGTACTGGGACAACCCAGAGGGATGGTATGGGGAGGGAGGAGGGAGGAGGGTCTAGGATGGGGAACACATGTATACCTGTGGCGGATTCATTTTGACATTTGGCAAAACTAATACAATTATATAAAGTTTAAAAATAAAATAAAATAAAGTATTGATAAATAACAGATTTTTAAAATACCATTCAAAGAGAAAGTCTGTCTATTCTTTATCTTCATGCCCTTGTAATCATACTGAGAGATCTCTAGGAAGCCTAAAGAATGAATGCTTTTTTCACATGACCAGCTCTCTTTACTAGAAGCCCTGGAGGAGAAGGCATCTGAAAGTCTACCGTTTGCTTCGCTAGACAAAACTCTAGCACTGAGAAATTACACGAGACTTAATGTGGTATGAAATGAGAAGTTGGAAAAAGATATTTTTCAAAAGCTGTGCTTAAGAACAGTATAATCAGTCTTACTCTGAGTAATTTAGCCCTCTTCTCATAATTAGTCTTTTTCTTTCTTTCCAAAAGTGCACAAACAATTGCCCTTTAGGGTTACATCAAAAATTTGAATAATGATATACAATCCCTGTGTCTCAAATTTTGACGGAAGCCTCAATCCATGATGTGAATCTTGAAACTTTTTTTTTTCCCCTCAGAGTTTTGACACAGCTCTGGTGGGGGCCAGCCTATTGGCGATAGGGCTTGACATTCACTCCATCAACACTTAGAGAGGTGTTTGTTGTTCTCTCTGCTTCTGACACATTATCTTGGATGACAGAAGGCTTCTTCAAATCAATTTATGGAAGGTTGAGAGAAACAGAACTTCCATATAATTTCTGATCTATGCAGTCTTTGGTGTGTGAAACAAGAGATTTGGTGTTCAGCATATGTGGTGATTATAATTGACTTAGTTTTCAGTAATTCATTGTTAAGACAGTGTTGCTCTGAGAAACCAGAAAGTTCAATTGGCTATTCAAATGGAGTAGAAATGATCACTAGGAGATAGGAATGGAAGTATTAAGCTTTATTTGTCTATGGTAAAATATTCATAATCATATGATATTATTAGCTTAATTTTATGCATCTGTTCTAAGACTGACTAACCCAATTTCTTTTTTAGATCAAGCTAAAATCAATTTATTGATAGATATCCAAAGGATAAGGATTATATGCTAACCATGGACAATTAAAAATGATTTCTTGAACAGAATGGCCTTTGGGATTTGCATTAATCTAAGAGAATGAAAAATAAACAATAACAATGGTACTGAGAAATTTAGATGTTATTCACTAATCTATTTTATCAACTAATGTAGTGAGAGGAACACATTTTTTGGTTTGTTTTGGTAACGGGGTAAGAAATAAAATACTTGGATGGGTGTTATGTATGTTATGTGCCTGTGTGCTCAGTCGCTTCAGTTGTGTCCCACTCTTTGTGACTGTATGGACTGTAGCCTTCCAGGTCCTCCGTCCCTGGGATTCTCTAGGCAGGAATACTGGAGTGGGGTGCCATGCCCTCCTCCAGGGGATCCTGCCGATGCAGGGATAAAACCCACATCTCCTGCATTTTTTGCATTGCAGGCAGATTCTTTACCCCTGAGCCACCAGGGAAGCCCCTGTTATATACATTACCACTTTCGAATAATACATATTCCTAATATTAGAGAGCAGAGATGATGATCATCATAATTCATGAACCACCTGAGAAAAGTGTCAAATAGCTATATTATATTCCAGGCTAGATGAAGCACAAGCTGGAATAGAGATTGTTAGGAGAAATATCAGTAACCTCAGATATGCAGATGACACGAGCTTTATGGCAGAAAGCAAAAAAGAAACTAAAGAGCATCTTGATGAAGGTAAGAGTGGGGAGTGAAAAAGCTGGCTTAAAACTCAACATTCAAAAAACTAAGATCATGACATCCAGTCCCATCACTTTATGGCAAAACAGATGGGGAAACAATGGAAACAGTGACAAACTTTATTTTCTTGGGCTCCAAAATCACTGTGGATGGTGACTGCAGCCATGAAATTAAAAGACACTTGCTTTTTGGAAGAAAAACTATGACACACCTAGACAGTGTATTAAAAAGCAGAGACATTACTTTGCCAACAAAGGTCTGTATAGTCAAAGCTATGGTTTTTCCAGCATTCATGTATGGATGTAAGAGTTGGACCATAATAATGAAGGCTGTGCACCAAAGAATTGATGCTTTCAAACTGTGGTATTGGAGAAGACTCTTGAAAGTCCCTTGGACTGCAAGGAGATCAAACAGTCCATCCTAAAGGAAATCAATCCTGAGTATTCACTGGAAGGACTGAAGCTGAAGCTCCAAAACTTTGACTACCTGATGTAAAGAGCTGATTCATTGGAAAAGACCCTGATGCTGGGAAAGATTGAAGGCATAAGGAGAAGGGGGTGACAGAGGGTGAGATAGTTAGATAACATCACTGACTCAATGGACATGAATTTGAGCAAACTCCCCGAAATGGGGAAGGACAGGGAAGCCCGGCATGCTGCAGTCCATGGGGTTGCAAAGAGTCGGATATGACTCAGCGAATGAACAACAAAAAAGTTGAATAACATCTTAAAAAGTGTCCAATTTGAATGGACTGCAGCCTACGAGGCTCCAGTCTTGCCTGGAAAATCTCATGGGTGGAGGAGCCTAGTAGGCTGCAGTCCATAGGGTCGCGAAGAGTTGGACACGACCGAATGACCTCACTTTCACTTTTCACTTTCATGCATTGGAGAAGGAAATGGCAATCCACTCCAGTGTTCTTGCCTGGAGAATCCCAGGGACGGCGGAGCCTGGTGGGCTGCTGTCTATGGGGTCGCACAGAGTCGGACACGACTGAAGCGACTTAGCAGCAGTAGCAGCAGCAGCACTGTAACATTACTATTATCACCTTATAACATTACAGTAGTTAAGACAGTTATGAACTGTCCAGGATATAAGAACATATACGGAATTTGCATCTAGTCACATGCAAAGAAATGCTTAATTTCAAGCAAGCTCCCACCAGATTCCTTTTCTTATAAAGCCACATTTTCAAAATCACAGTTTGAGTATGACAAACATAAGCAGAGTTTAGGTTTTCAAGTTACCTATAATTTGCATCCACTCATTCCCTAGTTCATCCAGAAAGAAAATATTCAGGTGACTGTTACAAGCTATTTCCAATGTTTGCTGTGCCTCTCCATCCTCATCTGCCTATACCCAATGCAGTGTTTTAGCAGGGCTGATGAAAATGTCCTTCTTAATCTTGACTTCTCATCCTTGGTAATCACTCCAGACTTAAAGTAACAATATATAAATGTTTGAACTTTGGGCTTTCCTCCTCCTTTACTCTAAAGATTACAATTAAATAAGTGTGCTTTTTTGGTTTTGTTTCAGTTTAGTTTTGATTTATCTTTCTATCCATTGACTTAGAACATTTGGAGAGGAGACTTGAAGGACCAAGAAATCTTATGGCTATATATCATAATCTATTTTCTGGTTCAAATGATAAGACTTAAATAATGCATTTTCCACTGAAAATTAGGTCAATGTATAATCTCTCTTCATTCATTCGTTTCTGAGTTTCCTATTATGTGCCAATTTCTCTGATGATGGAGAACAAATGCCTAGTCTTAATATTCATAGAATAGACTTAGTTTTATACAGTCCTCAACAAGTTTACAGCTTAGAGGGGGGAGCAGATACATGAATGATTTTAATAATATGTCATATTTCAAAAGAGACTACAGGGAGAAGTTTTGTAAGAATTAACAAAAGTCCAGGGTAATCAACCTGTTAATGGTAAGATGCTGTGGAGTACATGGATGAGAGAGTTATTAAAGACTTAGGATCTAAAGGAATTGTAAATTGACTGAATTTGGGAGTGAGAAAGAAAGAGAGAGGGAGAGGAGGGAGGGTAGGAGAGAGGTAAACAGGACAGAGAAACTAATTAAAAATACAGTTAGGATTGCTGAGTTTCATGAAAGCACCATTCACTAAGGTGTGTAATATAGGAGCTGTAACATATAATCACATAATAAATACAGCAACCAAGAAGCCTATATCTATACCATTAATCCCAATATCGCAGTATCTGCCCTGTTGGTTCATAAGTGTTCTTGAACTTGTCAGGATTTATGCTTGATTTATGCTTCAGGAATACATTTACCATAATATTTAGTGTAGAGTGAAGTTGCTCAGTCATGTCCGACTCTTTGTGACCCCAAGGACTGTAGCCTACCAGGCTCCTCTGTTTATGGGATTTTCTAGGCAAGAGTACTGGAGTAGGTTGCCATTTCTTTCTCCAGAGGATCTTCCCGACCCAGGGATCGAACCCAGGTCTCCTGCATTGTAGGCAGACGCTTATACCATCTGAGCCACCAGGGAAGCCAATATTTAGTATAGCACATACACTATTTAGATACACACTGCCTCATAATTGAACATTGGTAAAATGCTATTGTTTAATGTGATAACATATTAGTGAAGGACAAAGATGAAGGCCGCTCTCATGAACTTTCTTAGACAGCAATTCCTCTCAGTACAAAGAATCAACTAAATGTCCACAAAAACAGACAAAAAAATCAGGACCATTACTCTTAAGATTTAAATCTCTCCCCGAGACACAAATTATGGACAAATTTTCTACAAAGTAAATTTGAGCTAAGCTTGCCTAAGCTTTCAGTAAAGACATTAGCTTAGTTAGCATATTAATTAAGACAAGTTATAATGCCCCCTTCTCTTCATTGCTATATGAGTATTACATGCTGAACATTTGTCTGGCACCATTCTACTACATAGAGTCTGTCCGAGGTTGCTGGTGGTTATAGTTCTGCTCTAAAAGTACTGAAGTATGTTAACGATTCCTGACCATTGGGTGCCTTATTTATGTTTTTGGACTATGTAATTGAATTTTAAATGCCCATTATGTGATTAAGAATTTAGAATACTGCAAAATCTTTCAGAATCTCTTAATGGGTATAATAATGTTGCTACTATTCATGTTGGTGATTTAAGTCTGTCGTTTATTCCACTGGAACTCTTGTTCACTCCCCACAGAATGGAGATACTTTCCCTTACTGCCATTGGTATTTATTTGAACAGGTTATTTAAGTTCTGTGTTTTACACTGCTTGCAGGGAAGAAAATAGAATATTAGTAAAGGCTCTGGAGTCACTTCAAAGTTTTCCTTTTGCATTGAGATGTAGATTAACTACATCAAGTAGATAGGTAGGAGAAAAACAGAGGCACGTTCTTCATTTTTGAAGGATAAGAAATTCTCTAACACTGAATATGTCTCTATCATTTACTTTGAGCAAGAAATATTTTTTTCCTCCATCAAGAACTATAGAAATAAAATTTATAGAATCAGTGGAAATAACATACTATATTAGCTCTTCGTTTATGTATTAGTTCTTCATCTATATGTCTGTATGTGTGTTATGTACCCCTAAGAACACACAGATACACATACACATAGCTGTTTATTCCCAAATGTGTCTGTACTGCAAATCCTTCCAAATCTAATTAAAATGTAACCTGAAAAAGAATATTTCTTTCCTACCGTAAAAAACTGTGAATAACAACTAGAGATGTTCTCATTTTTCATTTTAAAAATGATCAACCATTTAAATAGAAACTGAAGCAAATCAGCGGGATAAATACTGGCAATACTATGATCACTGAGGTCCATTTAATGGTGTACCCACCAACAGTCTCTTCAAATTCTTCTTTCAGTCTTCGTTTTTTATAGTTGCTTTTTAGAAAAATTGTAAAGTTTTCCTTAAAAATGCAAAATTGATGTGTCTGTCTTTAGGTCTCATTTACAAAGTAATGAAAAATAAAATTAGAATAGGCTAATATATTAGTGTCTAAAACTTAGGTCAATTATGTATCTAACTTGCCAAAAGAAAAAGAAGAGTGTTGGATTCTTGTAAAAGCAAAGGTTTTGAGACTGTAGAATGTCCTGTATCTCTGTTTCAATTCATTAAGAGCTGAGGTTCCAACCTCAGGCTACATGGTTTAGTTCTTGATGCTGCTGCTGCTGCTGCTAAGTCGCTTCAGTCATGTCCGACCCTGTACTTAGCTTTAAATCCAGTAGTTCCTTTTTCCCAAGATTAAATTTTATCCTTCATATGCTCAGTCACTGACTAAGGGTCTTTACAGATCTCTGAAAGAAGTAATATCAAAGACTTCAGTATCTCATCCAAGTTAAGCACTTCATCAGTATTCTCCATTAGGAACTTTCTGAAGCAGTGGTTGATCTGCTGGTTGGAGATCCTCTCCATCTTTCTCTTGCCAATACTTTCCTGGAATAAACTTAACCTCAGTATCCCTTTGGAACTGCACCTTCCACCGTCTCTTCTCAAAACTACCATTGCAAAATAATGGCAATAATGATGATGATAATGTCCATCAGACATTATGCTATCTTAATGACTCATATTACTGCCCAGATGTAACATCCCTTGTACCCTGTTTTTACTGATGATAAGACTCAGTTTCAAGCAAGGAAAGAAAAAGAATGTTTATAGACTGAAGGTTTGGCTTCGAGCTTGAAGATTAAGACCTTGTCTTGGCATAGCGGTGATCACACATCAGGAACTACTGATAAAGCCATCTCAAAGTGCCATTTGCAGAAGTTTATTTGACCCTTCCACCAGGCCAGGGTGCAAATGACCGTTATGCTCCCTTTGTTTGTAAATACCTCTATTACACTAAAATGAACTTAAAATGTAAAATGAAAACAAAACAGTGGTTCCATTTATAAGTGCAACTGCTCCTAGAGTACAACAAAATTATACATATGTGTGATATATATATATGTATATAATTAAATGCATAGATGTGTGTATGTAATTATAGGTATACACACATACAATTCACATATATAATTCATATATATTTCTTAGTAAAAGAAATCTGCATTTGAGTCCCAGATCTGCTAATTCTATTAGTTATAAACCTTGGGTAACTAGCTCAACCTCATTTATTTCAGTTTCCTCTTTATCAAATAAGGAAGATAATTCCTTATTGTTGTGAGGAGGGAGTTTATACTGAAGGTATAAATTCAAAGTACTGTAGAAGTGAAAAGTAATAACATTATATTTGACAAAATAAATAACACAATTTTGATAGAAAGATACTTGTATATCAATTATGGTAGCTGAAATATATTGGAGAGGAACCCCAGTCAAAATAGGACTTTCTTAAAGGGCTTTAATTAACTGGTCAATATGTAATGGATAATAAATGTCTTAATTTAATGTGCTGGCATCATTTTGATCAATGACTGAAATTAGAGTCTGGTGTCCACTTTTCCCATTGCTAGTCATTATTTTAATAATATATTATCACCTGCCGTTGTTAGGTTGAGGCTATTTTATAAAGCTGGTCTAAAACAGGTACAAGTCACCACTTTTGGCTCCACCCCCCAGCCCCTGTTTATGTGACAGGCTGTTACTGTCCCACCTGATTGGTGACATGGACATTAACATTTCATCTGGTGCATGGTGGAAAGGACATTAACCAGCCAGCATCAGCAGCCTGGGCCTGCTGTCAGTGATGATATCAGACACATGACTGAATGTAACAAGGAACAAATGCTTTTCAGAGATGAAAAGAACAGCAGTTACAAATTAACACTGAGGGAAGGCAAAGGAAGGCAGGACAATCCCATCCCTGTTACTAAAAGAGCTTCAGTTTAATTAAATCTAACAACTATACACAGTCAAAACAAAGTTTAAAAAAAAAAAAGAGGAGGGGAATGCGATGGGCCTGAGTGACTCTGATTTCTTTCTTTTTTCAAAAACATTAATTTCAGCTTTATTGAGGTATAATTGACAAACAAACTTGTAAGATATTTAGAGTACACATCATGGTGACCTGACACATGTTCACATTGGGAAAGGAGTCACTGAGTTAATGAATCCATTACCTCACATATCTATCCTTGTTTTTTAAAAAATGGTGACATCTAGGTTCCACCCTCCCAGCAAACCTCAACCATATAACACAGTGTCATCAACCAGAGTCACTATGCCCGCACCAGATCCTCAGACCTTATTCATCCTGTAGCTGACAGGTTGTACCCTTTTACCAACATCCCCCCACTTCTCCCATCCCACATCCCCTGGCAACCACTTTCCTCCTGTTTCTGTAAATCTGACTTTTTTTTGATGCCACAAATAAGTGACTTCCCTCTAATTTTTGCCCTTGATTAGTCAAACACATTCAGAATCTGAGCTTCGGTTTCACTATGAATAATTTGTCAGAGACAGTTTTTTTTAAAAAAAAATCTCTTTCTTTCCCTGATTCTCACCTCCTGCCCATTTCAGATCAGTTTCCAGTCATGCTCTGCCTTTAAAAATATATATATATTTCAAATTCTTTCCTTACTCTTCATTTCCACTGCATTTGTCACTTCATTACATCACACTGGCCCACTTGCAGCAATTCATCCTGTGGACTAGAATCTTTCTAAAGTACAACTTTAAATATAACACTCTTGCAAAAAGACTTAATAAACTCCTTATTAGTAACGGATTCAGATCCATACTCCATACCCTGACCTTCCAATGCTGTATCTGTTTCTCTGATAGAAGATAGAAGATAACTCCTTCTATGTTCCAGTTTGATCACTACTTACTAGGCAACATGATTCCACAATCTCATTCACAGCCTCATCCACACTGATGCCCATGCACACTACACTCAGGATCTTCACTGCTCTGCACCACCTCTCTAGTTTGTGGCATGCAGTCTCAGCAGTTGTGGAGAGCAGGCTTAGTTGCACCGTGGCATGTGGGATCTTAGTTCCCCAACCAGGAATCAAACCCCAGGCCTCACATTACAAGCTGGATTCTTAACCACTGGACCACCAGAGAAGTCCCTGAAATTCTGTTTTCTTAAAAGGCCCAGTTTAACCCAGTCCCTCTAGGAAATCTTCTTTGAATAAGCTAGTGAACAATTGCAGAGTTACATTAAAATCACATTATTCTTAATTCCTATAATACACTTCACCTTGGCTTAAAAAAAAAAAAAAAAGAAAACTTAAAGTTTTCTCAGACTTGTTGCCTTGGAAAACTATCCCTAAGTCATGTCACTTTTGTAGAAAGAGCATGAGGTATTGATCTAATATACTCATACAAAACTAAGAACATTCTTGCTAGTAAAATGTAATTAATCACACACCTATAACACACCAATAAAGAATCAAGTGCATTTGGGTTCAAGAAAAAGATAGCCAACCATTAAACCAACACTATGACCTAGCTATCCTTCAATTTTTACATCAATACTGCTTGTTTCTATTCCTTCATTTTGGTGTCAGTTTATGATCTGTATTCATCAGGGCTAAAGGTCAGTTAAAAACAAAAAGGAGAAAATTTCCCCAAGGAGTCAGTGGAGTATAGGTTTGAAGTGTTGTTGGGAGCTCTGGCTCCTCTTGGTGACCTTAGGAAAATCACTTAACCTCTATGAGCCTCAATTTATTTATGGGGTTATTAGTGCTGGATGTGGGGAAGGATTAAATGATGTAACATGAGGAAAGCCCTAATCATATAATGTGGGCTTGCTGACTGCAGCTGATGGCCTGCAAAGGAGGCAGAAAACTCTTTACTCGGCACTCTTGCCTTCTGTCTTCTAGAAAGTGGAGTCCTGCTGAAGGCGGATGCCACCCCGCTTGACTTGAGAGCAAAGGACTAGTCAGTGTGGTTGTTTGGTTTTCTTCTACTCTCCTTTAGAAAAGGTTAATGGATTCCCAGCCTGCTCTCCTGCAGGAGCCTGGAGAAACAAAAGCACAGTTCAGGCTGTGCTTAGATCAATCCCTTGCTCAGTCTCTCTGACCCTTCATCTCTTTCTTTCTAGATCTTTGTCCTTTCCTCTTTGTCTCCATCCTCGCTCAGACTCTTTCTCTGTTGGTCTCTTTTTATCTTTAAACCTCTGTCTCTGTATGTCTCCCTGCATCTCTATCTCTGCTTTTTTGTTGACTCTATCCTTTTACCACTCTTTTTCTCTTTTCTCTGTTTGTTCATCTTTCTGTTTTTATTAATTTCTCTTTCTATATTTCTTTTACTCCTTCAAATATTCTCTCTTATATTTGCTATTTTCTTCTGGGACTCCCTAGAAAGCTGTGCCTTTATACGGTTTTATTATTGTTATTTTTTTAATCACTATAGTATGAACTGAATCTTGGGTTTAGCTTTAGGAAAAGTAACCAACATTGCCTTCATCCTGTTCAGTGTTCAAGGATATTCACACTGCCCCAGCATAGAAAAAACAAAAATAAAAAAACTTTATAGGGTCCAGATAACTTAAGAGGTCCGTACTTTAATTTGTGTTAGGTGAGGAGATGGTATAATACCTCAGCTTATAATTAATTTTCAGTCTGTTTTATGGACAAATTATATAATTCTTTCCATGGGTCTAAGAAAAAAGTGCTGTGACAGGTCATATCAGATGTATCTTTGGCAAAATAACAACAACAATAACTTGTATTTATGAAATGATTACAATGTGCCAAATACTATGTTAAATCTTGTGCTTCTACTGAATTGCCTGATCCTTACAACTACCTAGGAATCGGTGTTATTATTATTACCACTGGAGAAGGCCATGGCACCCCACTCCAGTACTCTTGCCTGGAAAATCCATGGACAGAGGAGCCTGGTAGGCTGCAGTCCATGGGGTCGCTAAGAGTTGGACACGACTAAGCGACTTCACTTCCACTTTTCACTTTCATGCATTGGAGAAGGAAATGGCACCCCACTCCAGTGTTCTTGCCTGGAGAATCCCAGGGACGGGGGAGCCTGGTGGGCTGCCGTCTATGGGGTCACACAGAGTCGGACACGACTGAAGCGACTTAGCATTACTACCACTGGGCCAAGGTTCAGTGTGTTGTCCAAGATTATGCACAAGGAAGTTATGTCCAGACAGTATAGCCAGAGAATCTGGGCTCTTGACCACCATTTCCATACATCTTTAACAGTATGACTGATTGTAACTGGTGTTCATTGTTTTAGTTTTCTTTTAGATAAAATACAATAACATATATATATCATATTTGATCTTAACAGTGGGACTTTTTAAATTTATTTTATAAAACATCTTCATGGTGGTACAAAACCAGGTTGTAAAGTACAATATACCTTATGAACAGGACCTGGAATTTGTGCATCTTTCACAATTCCTGCTAGATTAGATGCCCCTGCTTATAGAATGAGGGTCTTAAAGAACAAAAAGAATATAATAGATTTAACATAATAGATGACATAATAGATGTAACTCAGGCCACAGAAATCATGGCTGGATAAGGGCTTCCAGTTTTGTTTTGTTTTTTTCTAGTTTGAGCAGAAACTAGAAAGCTTTTTCTAGTTGTAAGAATAGTGTATCAAGACTTATTTCCACCGTGGAGAGGAACTAAATGGCAGATAAAAATGTTAAAAGTAATTTATGATATTAAATCTTGCATTACTATTTTTAAAACTGCATTTCATTTAGAAACCATTTTATTTTATTTAAATTAAGACATTATCAACTCTACTCCCTAGTTCATGGCCTAATCTGCATGAAGAGCCTCTGTAGGAAAAACAGTAAAAATGAAGTTGAATTAGTCATAAATAATAATCATTTCCATTTATATAACACCTTTGAAAAGATCCCTAGACAGCTACTAACTTTTAAAATCATACACTCGATTTTAAATGCAAAAACATCCTTCAAATGTGATGTTGAGGTTACAAATTTAAACACATTAAGGTCAGCAAATGAGAGAGTTATGGTTTTCATTATAACATTATCTCACCCACAGAAGAATGCTTTATTTATTTATTTTTCTTAAAATCTTTATTTAGGAGTTCAACTGCTACTGAAAATACCACATCTATCCAAATATTTAGCAAAGACAAAATGTAAACACTGGGGCACTGGGGCCTTCCATGTGTTGTTATTTGAATTATAGCATAAAATAGATGCAATTTGAATTTTTATTTTGCCTGGAATTATAAACTAAATGAAAATACTGATCCAGAAGAGAAGTTTCATCTGCTCACCTTGCTTGCTTCCATTTGTCCATTCCTCGAGTTGAAGGGCAAACGGAGGCACAGAAGGCGAATGGTGGTGTAGAAGGAAGGCTAGTGCAGAAACTAATATGTGCCGATTGCCTTCCGTGTTTGAGAACTGTAAGGTAAGTTGAAAATGCTAACTCGTCAACCCTTATGACAATTCCACAACTAGATATTAGTACATCTATTTGCATATGGGACTATGGAAAAGTAGAGAGCTTAAGGGACTTGGCCAAGGTGAAACTGTTCATGAAATCTAAATTTGTGAGTTTCTGCTGTTGTTCCCACTTTTCTCACTAGATGAGGTGGGCGATGGGACCCAAGAACGTCTCTGCTGACTGCCTGCCACGTCCTTAAGCTAGGTCTTAATTTAGAGGTTATGCATGTTTAGGAAACTGGTAGTAGAATAAAAAGCTAGGACACAATGTTACGCTCAAAGTTAAAACTTCTCCAGCATATTCCTCAAAAATGACATCCAACATTTTAATTTGGGAACATATGGAGAAGGGTATGTGAGTCCAGTTGAGGAGAAAGCTGTGGGGCAAGACCATCTGCTTATATGCACCAATTCAGTCACCTTCCGAAAAAAATAAGGAGCGTGATGTAGTTTATTAAACAGGTTGTCACTGTACTGGAGGAGGAAGGTTTTCTCACATAATAGGTAGAAACTATTTGTAATGGAAATATATTTCTAGATGTCACAATATAATATACCATGGTGTCATATGCACAGTTATAAAATGATATAGAATAGAGAAAGCATCTAATTCTTCTAGTACATAGAACTCCCCAGAATTTTATACACTCTTTTGAAGTCACTGAAACTTGAATCGTGTTCAGAGCTAGAAAGGCTCTCAAAGCTCTTCCTCTGTTACTCTGAATCTCTTAAAGATATCAAAACAGGCCAGAGAGATCAGTTGAGTTCTTTAAGCTAATAATTACTTAGTCTAGAACCCAAGTCACTTACTCTTCTTATTCCTATTTTAATTCCAGTTTCTAACCATAGCAAATAGACTTTGGAGGACAGCTCAGTGTTGAAACTTGCTTTGTGGTACAGAGTTATTTCAGAAAAGTTTTGATAGTTTAATTCTATTCAGGACTATCTGGAAGCACTCCTTATTTAAAGGATGAGTTTTGGAGTGGTTGCATGAAGCCATTCATTTAGGATAAGGGTGTGTGTGTGACAGAGTGGTGGTGGAGAGGGAAAGAGAACAGAAAGACAGAGAAAGTGTTGCTAGATATATACTACTCCCCCACCTTGATTTAATCACATTTCTTAAATTTTCTTTTTATCTTTGGGCAACCCCTTCTTAATTGCCAATTCTCCTTATCCAGTTCTCTAAACATGGGAGTGTGTCGGGGCTCAGTCTTAAATCTCTTTTTTTTTTCCCTCCTTAACTATTGGGTTATGTAATCAAACCAATATCACTTGTAGGCTGTTAACTTCACACTTACAACTTCTAGCACTAAACTTCCTACTATAATCTTGATTCATTTAGCTAACAATACTAGGATATTTCAACTTCGCTATCTAGGAGCCATCCCAAATATAGTCTGTTCTCAGCCAAACTTGATCTCCCAACTCCTATCTCCGTGTTTTTTTTTGTTTTTTTTTTTTTTTTTATTGCATTATATAACCCTGCTATACACCCAGTTACTTGGGCCAACCTTGAAATCATCATTGACTCTTTTTTTCCTTTCCCATTCCACATTCAGTCAACTAAGAAATCCTGTCTGATTTACTTTCACAATACATCCAGGGACTAACTTCTCGAAACTTTTACCATAATACCCAAGTTCAAGCCACTATCATCTCCTTTATGGACCACAACAAGAGTCACCTAAATGGGCGGCCTAATGTTCTTCTTGCTTCCTATATTCTATGCTTTGCACATTAGTAAACGCTCTCTTTCTCCAAAACCTCTAATGGATTTTTATCAAAGTCCTTATCATCATGTACAGTGATGCTTCCTTACTTCATTCAGGTTTGCACTCAAATCATTACTGCTGCTACTGCTAAGTCGCTTCAGTCGTGTCCGACTCTGTGCGACCCCATGGACTGCAGCCCACCAGGCTCCTCCGTCCATGGGATTTTCCAGGCGAGAGTACTGGAGTGGGGTGCCATTGCCTATGTATCTAATTCCTTCTCTACTAAGGGACTTCATTTGTCTAAAGTAGTTGTTAAGAAACAGACTGGTAGTGAATGTTTGTTTTTGTGTACTAAATTTCATGGAACGTGCAACACATAACTCAACATTTAGCATATTAATATAAACAATTATAATCAAAGTATTTCATTTCATTTGTATAATCCTATAAAAGTGCCCAGGACTATTTTTCTTGAATTAACCATACAACAATTATTCTCTACCTTTAATCTTAAACCATATCAACTAAACATAAATACAAGTATTGGACTGATATTTAACACATGCATACATGCATATTCACATACAATTTCAAACCAAACGTATGGGTAAATGAAGCTTTCTTTGCTCCGTATCCACAGGAGATTGGTTCCAGGACCCTGTCTACTCCCTAAGGATATCAGAATCCACAGATGCTCAAATCCCTTAAATACCATGTGTAGTATTCACATATAACCTACACATATCCTCACAAATACTTTAAATCATTTCTAGACTACTTATAATATCTAACACAATGTAAATGCTGTGTATCACTAAATCGCTGCAGGCACACACAAAAAGCACATTTTGCTTTTTGGAACTTTCTGGAATTTTTTCTCAGATATTTTTGATCTAAAGTTGGTTAAATCCAGGGATGTGAAACCATGGACCGGGACGGCTGATTATACTAGTTAGTATGCAAAGAAGTCCTTGGTCCCAGGCTTAATTTTGTTTCTTTCTGTTTTCTTGAGCATTTGGTTAACTGCTGGTGGTTTCTTCATTAGCTAAACAATGTGGATAAAAACAATGGCCTCTGGGCACCACACTTAAAATTTAATTAAAGAAAAATAAGCAATATAAATAAATAAATAATGTAAATAAACTATTTAAGAAATACAAATTATATTAAAGAAACCTACCAAAACTTATCATTACTACAGATGCAAAATACAGACAACATTTTCAGATTCATCTTCAGTAGTCTTGTGGAAAAATTTCATGCTCATTCCGGCCTGTTATACTTTAAAAAGGATGTTGAAAAATCAGGCAACATCTAAGGAAAGAGCAATACATTGATGAAGAGGACCCTTGATAAAAGGCTAGAGGAGTTTGCATCATTTTGTCTGGAAGAGAGATGACTGAAGAAGGATATTATAACTCTTCAAATATATGAAGGGCTATTATTAGGAAAATGTAGGCCAGGTGTTTTTGAGCTCCACTGAGGTCAGAATAAGAAAAAGTTGGCTGAGTTTATTTAAACATTTGAGAGAACGCCTTGAAAGTAAAGGTTACTTATAGATTCCCGGAGACAGAAGACAGGCTGTCTTCTTAACAGGAGATCTTGAGATACCATCTGCTTGGATGAGCAGATACTCAGAGGTACTGCTTCAGGCTCTTGGACTCACTTATTCTAGTATCAAAACCACTGGATAACTGGTAAAGGGGAGAGGGCTAATTTGGAAGACAATCACCTGCATGAATTCTCAGCTCTCAGGGAAATACAAGTGCCCTTTTCCAAGTTCCCTCCAAGGTGTGCTTTTGATTGTAAATTTCCCCCCAGCTTTTTACAGAATGATATTTCCTCTGAAGAGGCTACTTCTACTTTTCACTGTCTTCCACAGAAGTTTATTTTCAAAACACAAGGCAAAAGGGCAAAAATCTTCTCAATTTTCATCACAATTTGAAAATCTGAATTTAAAATCTAAAACGTGTCTTTTAATTAAAAAAAAAAAAAAAAGCCTTCACACACATTTAAGTCCTGCGACATATATAGTGCTAATTCGTCAAATCATCTCAAATGTAACTGTCCTTTGGCTGAAGAAAAAAAAAGAAACTCATGTCTAAGACCTACATATAGCATCCATTTGCATATCTATGCATATACTCACACACCTTATTTTACATTAAATCTGTCTCTATACTATTTATATTTATACCCATTTGCTGAGTCCAGATATATTTAGTCGGTTTTGAATTCTACCAAGTATTCTTCAGAAAGTATTCTTAAGAAGTTATACTTGGTAAGACTTTGCAACAAAGCTGAATTATGGTAGAAATCCTATACAAATACTCAATCTCTCCAACAGCAATAAATTACAATGTCAGAAACAGAAGGTGCTGACCTCCCAGTGTGAACAGAGTGAGGGTGGTGATGAGGATAAAGCTCTTGATTAGAAATGTTTTTCTTGAAGAATAAAGCATTTATGCAAGGAAACAGCCATGAATAAAGTCTATCACCTCTTGATATTTATCCATATAAAGTACAAGATGATTTCCCTTCAAGGGAAGAAAAAGAGGAAATAGAAAAACCTCATATTTCAGATTGATACGCAAAGTTGTAAATGTTTAATGCATCTGATTACTACAATTTTAGTGTTTTTCCCCCTTGAAACTAATGAAGTAATTTTTTTTTTTTTAACAAAGAAGAAGCAAATGAACAATCCTGAAAGTGAAAATGCATTTTTAATGTTAGAATATAGAAGTGACTAGTGGGTTGTGTGCAAATCTTTTTGAAAAATAATAACACATTGCTTGAGTGGATTGTATTTTTTAAAGTCAAGATCAAGGATCGGAGCTGTGTAATATGCCTCACAATAGGGGAACAGCCATCAAGCTCCTGAACTCCACCAACCATGACAAAAGCAGACATTTCTTTCATTCTCTCCCTGCCTTTCTCCCTCTAAAATATCTGATAAAATATACCCTGAAATAAAGAAAGAACATTTTCTCAGAAACTGAACTCATCATCATCTTTCCCAGTGGTTCTTAATCCTTGACATAGTTTGCTTTAAAAAAAAAAAAAATCAATGCCCAAGCATCAGCCATGACATTATTTGCATGGGACTCAAACAATAGCATTTTTGAAAACTCTGCATGTAATTATAATGTGACACCAGGGCTGGGAGCAACGATTAGCCCATTGGCACCCACTACCCTACTACTTTATTAATCATATTAAGAGTAACTCAATCGTATAGGCTAAAAATTTAAGTTCTAGTTACTCATTCCTTCTTGGTTCTCTATAATCCTTCTCTTCCTCAATAATTTCTGTCACCATCACAGTCAAATCTTTCACTTGACATATTAGAACTATGAACATATTCTTTAATCTTGACTCTTTCCTCACTGAGGCTTTTCATACACAGAGATCTTCTGGAGATGTGACTTTCATGATTTTATTCGCTATACATAGTCTCCAAATTTTCTGTGACTCCCTACTCCATTAGGAAAAACATTTAAGTGTCTTACATAGAACATTCCAGGCCCTTTGAGATCTGGTCCCAATTTTACTTCTACGTTGAGAGTTCATGATTCCATGGCAGGGATCTTCAATTCCTTCTAGTCTTGTCTATATCCAACATTTTGTGAATGCCTTACTCAACCCTACATTTTGAATTTTTTCTTCTGTTCCCTTCTTGAAATGCTCACCGTCTGCTCTGTCCAAATCAAACCCTGTCTGCTCTACATCCTAGCTCAAGTATTCATTCCTAAAGCATTTCTCAACCATGCAAACAACCTCCCATCGTTTCACTCTCTTTAGCCCTTATTCTGGACATCATCCAATTTGCTCAGTTGTGTTCCTAATGCTATTGATACAATACATGTATCTCATCTAGAGTTCTGAGCACCCAGTGCAGCGCTTCACACACAGTAGGTACCCAATATTCATTTGCTGAAGGAATATAAAATGATTAAATGGCACAGAGCTAACATGATCTCATATCTTAGTGGCTTAATGCTGACTATGCAAGTGCTGGGAAGTGCTGCTTGGATCCCAGTGCCAGAATTATATTTATGAGGGGACATATGGAGGACAAAACAGAAAGGAAAGTTACAGTCCAAAAAGGAAAAAAAAATGTTCTCAGAAAAAGAAGACCATTTTTAACCTTACAGTGCATTTAGATCTCCAGAAGATCATGTTAAAAAAAAATGTGATGGAAAGTATAACTTCAGCACAGAAGAAACATCAATTTTAAGCTCCTTAAAATGTAATGCTAAATGTCTCTTAAGTGAAACTTTAATCTTTGTTTTAATTCAACACTCTGAGAGACCACTCAAGATCCTTCCATCCTTTTGGTATTGAATGTGTTCTTTTGAATATGAGAGGGGTGCTAAAATTGACTGTTTTACAGAACAAATTGGTTTATTTGTGGATCCACAACACTTCATAGCCTTTCCTGCCCTGCTTACCATGTCTATCTTAAGCAAGAAAGTCATGGAGTCACAAATGTTCCTTGGACTTCTCCCTCATAAGGATAATTTCTACCTTTCTCCCAGAAGGAATCTTGGTTTTGATATAACATTTGACTGAACTTTGATTTTTAGGCTTAAAAAAATATTAGTGGCTATGAGAGTAATACTTCTGTAATCTTGAGTGTATGATAGTAGTGGGCCATTTCTCTCATCTCTGGCCATTTAGAATCAATAATATGCTACTCCAGAAGAAGGCCAGAGAATCAATCATGATAAACCCACTCCTCCCATATAAGAGATGAGAATGGTTGACCCAGGAACCAGGACATAAATCAATGATATTTTCCCTTATAGAAAGTATGAGAAAGTGGCGAAGAGCTGAATTAGAGCCAATAAGATACAAAATGAAGTAAGCCTAGCTATCTCAAGAAGAAAAAAAAAAAAAAACTTGTTGTTTTTATGAGAAATTCAAAGAAGAGAAAGTCTCTCTCACTCTTTTCCACTAGACATGGCTAAAGAAGCATGTAGCCTTAATACTACAACCCCCAGACATAAGGGAACAAGACAGGATATTATGCTGGTACCATGGCTAGTGTCTGAGACATGAGGTGGATCAGATTATCCAAAAGCCCACTCTTCCTTCCTGTATTCCTACTATGTGAGCCCATGAATTCTATCTTAAGTTGGTTTGAGTTGGGTTTTCTATGAATTACAGTCCCAGGTCCCTTAAGTAATATGATGACTGTGGCAACTAAGACAGATCTTAAAGAGAGGGTATGCATGTTTCCAATGTCCAATTGGCTCAGTAAGTCCAGATGTGTTTGCTTTAAATTGTCTTGTTTTAATAATGGTTATACAACACTGGCTTTAGCACAGAAATGCCTTCAGTCATCAATTTATCAAATATTTACTGAGCACTGACTATGTGCAATCATGGTGAAGGATTCCATGAATCATGAATTCATGAATCCATGAATTCATCCAGAAGATGAATGTTGAACATATAGTGATAGGTGCTACAAGTGTTAGGAAGGAGAATAGGATGCTAAAGAAGCATAGCAGGGGAGCAAACCCATGGTAAGGACTCTAAGAAAAAATCCTTGGAAATTTACCTTTACCCCAAGATTGGATTTGAAAAGAGGAGAGCTACGGGAAGAGTGGAACAAAAGGAACAACACATAAGGTCTTGGACAAAAGAGAGTGTGGAAAAACCTGAAGAGCTCGAATGGAGAGAGTGAGCAAAGGAGGGAAGCACCAAGACACCGATGGCCTTGAGAGTCATGGCAGACATTCTGTCCTTCATCCAAAGTCTTAAAGATACAACAAGAGCAAATGTCAGACATAAATTTCATAAGATTAACATTATTCTATTTGCATTTTGTAGTTGTTTAAAAGAAAATCTGTATTTACATATATGAAGCTGGGAATTCATGTTAATAAAAGAATCAAATGAGTATATCCATGGGAAGCAACTCAAAGTCTTTAATAGCCAGATGGAAAAAGTTTCATGATCTTGAAAACTTCTGGGTGCTTTAGAATATTCAAAACAAACACTTACCTCTAGGGCATGTAGATGAGGCCACTTAAGCATACTCACGTTTATAAAGTTAATAAAATTAGAGACTGGAAATGAAGCTTTACTCCAACAGCATTTTTTGAGCACCTCATCTATCAAGTGATGAGTGTGCTTCATCACCTATTTTTTTTCCCCAGTCATATTCACATTACACCATTCTGTATATTAGTTGTTTTTATAGAAAACCTGGTAGATTATAATCCATGGGGTTGCAGAGTCAGACCCGACTGAATGACTAAGCACGCATGTACAAATACTGTAAAGACACCCTTCAGGAATTTCATTTCATTTAGTTAGAACCATCTTGAAATTTTTACTAGCTGTGTCAAGGGGGGCATATGTTATATAACTTCTCCAAGCATCAGTTTCTTCCTTTGTAAAGTGAATATAATATTAGTTCTCTGTCAGGACTTTGTTCTCAGGATCAAATGAGGTAATGCCTATTGAACACTCTGCTTGGAACACAGCACGCTCTCAGAAATATTAGTAATTATGAGTAGTAGCCATTATTTTTAATCCATAAAACATGTAGAAATATCAATCCATATGGAGCAGCAGTGAAATGGAAAGGTCACTGGGCTGCCCAGCACTGGAAGACAAGGTATATTTAGAAAGAGACGTGGGGCCAGCAACAAAGATGCATACCAGGGCATTGTGCTTTGGGTAGGCAGAGGGATCAGGAAAAGCAATCCAGGCAAATGAAATCATGTGTACCCAGAAACCTGAAATCCAAAATCCAAACGCATGTGGAGGACAGAAAGATGTCAGGCACTGAAAACAAGAGCAGAAGATAGGGTTCTGAAGGATTAGAGAAAGCGTTCCAACAGGCCTAGCGACATTTTAAAGATCTGGTGGCCCTGAGACAGTGACTCTTAGCCTGTGAGAGAATTATAGGCTTCACATAGACTCTGGCTAAACTAAGAAGACCTGCTTTCTAGTTTAATCCTGACATGTATAAGCTATTGATTCTAAGC
Source organism: Bos grunniens (assembly GCF_055505025.1). Taxonomy (NCBI): domain Eukaryota; kingdom Metazoa; phylum Chordata; class Mammalia; order Artiodactyla; family Bovidae; genus Bos; species Bos grunniens. The sequence goes on along the minus strand of NC_141172.1, from coordinate 34,534,098 downwards.
AAAATACATATCATTTTTATGTTTCAGTTTTCTCATCCATAAAATGGGGATAATTATATCTGGTTTGCTTACCACACAGCACTGTTTGATTGTTTAAATGAGATAATGGATAAAAAAGTACTTGAAAAATGTTAAAGACCTAAAATATATTAAATTACAAATAAATCCATTTAACAATTATTTATTGAATCTTTATCCTTTTCCTGGGATTGTAGCACAAAGATGAAAAGCAACATTCTACTGCTTTATTCACTGTGTCAAATATCAATGATCAACCATACTATATACTACATGCTGCATGTTAAGTTGCCTCAGTCACGTCCAACTCTTTGTGGCCCTATGGACTGTAGTCTTCTAGGCTCCTCTGTCCATGGAATTCTCCAGGCAAGATACTGGAATGAATAGCCGTTCCCTTTTCCAGGGGATCTTCCTGACTCAGGGATTGAAACCATGTCTCCTGTGGCTCCTGCATGGCAGGTGAATTCTTTACTGCTGAGCCACCAGGGAAGCCCCATATTTGGGTCCCCATATTTGTGTTCTTAATGAAATCTGGCATTTCATTATACTATGTAGTACATATAATGAAATACCAGATTTCATAAAGACATACATAAGGACCCAGTGTGTAAGGAACATCCAGATCTGCTTAGGGAAACTTAGGGAAGAGCTCATAGAGGAGATAGAACATGAGCTCATATGAGCACTGGAAGCTTTCCAGGTGGATGGGGGAGGGAAAGATGTCCCCAGGAGAAAGGGCAGAATGTATACAAAGCACATTATCTTCCTGGACTGAATTAGGAACAAAAGTTGCAAGTAAATCAAACCGAAGGCTACTTGAGGCTCTACATTCTTTTCCAGTGTTATCACGGTCATTTCAGTTGTAGAGTATGTTGGAGAATGACTGACCTTGATCCTGAAATATTCCTCCTGTTTGACAAAGTTCTGTAATTCATTCACCTAGGTCAGAATTAGCCTTGCACCTGCAAAGATCACTGTCTCTAGGAATCAACAATGAACACACTCTCTTCTCTGATCTTTCCAAAGTACAAGTTCTACATTCATAGAGGCAGCCCCTCCTCCAGTTGAGAATATTAACTGAGCATCTGATGTGGTTGTTTGCCTCATTTCAGCCCCCTGGCTAAACAGAAGGTTTCAGTTTTCCACTGCCTGCTAGGCTACTTAACCCTTCTAAGCAGAAATATTCAGATGAAAGAAACCCAACTGTTGTTATAATTTTGTAGATATACGACATCTGCATATGACTTCATGGCATCTGGCACTATTTGAAACATACAGAATCCAGGGCTGCAATTTCAATTTTTATAAGTATGTCATGTAACAGTTTAGAAAACATTTACTTACCATGACAGCACAAAACCTCAGCTCTCAAACAAGGTGTAATAAGTAAAATTACAGAGTCTGCAGAAATAATTATATAAGAATATATATAGAATGTATCATGTAAGGAAAAGTCTAGTCAAAGATAGGTTACTGTATGCAATTTTAGATTTTATCCTCTTTACATAAAGACGGGTTTTTATAAAATATCCTTTACGTTGGAGAATGTAAAAGGAGACATTTCTTATATCTCATTCATTAAACAAACTTTTTTGAATACCTGATGTACTAACCATGCTGCTGGACAATGAGAATGAAGAGGGGAAAGGAAAGAAGATATAAGCGAACAAAGAACTACTTGATGAGAACAAGTTATGTATCTGCTCAGATACCATTTCCTCTGTGGAACCACTCCACATTCTTGATAAAGTGGGCAGTTTGGATGGTCCGTCCTTCAAAATCCTCACAATCAGGGAAGGTGGATGATACAGAGAAACTAATGTGTGCATGTTTTCCCAGGAAAACATGCAGGATAGTTTCTCTCTTTCCACATAGATTGCTAAGGTGGAAAGACAGTACTCTGTGATTTCAGCAGTCATCTGTTTCAACACAATGACCATAGTCGAGACCTGGGGGGAGTGAGTGAAAAAAGACAAAGGGGGAGGAAAGATGGGAGGATGAGATAAAAGAGAGAAAAGTAGAGAAAATCTTATTACATTATTTGAGCTTTGTATCAAGTGAGGCTAAAGCCTTGCTTCTTAGAATTGACTTCTAACTTGAGTAGAAATTAATTAGCAGTTTGTTTCTTTAATTGATAATCTGAATGTGGGATGTTTCAAGTGTCAGATCTTAAAATATCAAATTATCTTAGCTAAGGAGGGATGGAGAAAATAATTCATCTCTTCTTTACAAGAAATTTGGTTATGCTACAGCCAAGAAACCAGTTAATCTATACTTACTACATTTCAGGACTCAGGCTACCAAAGACAGAGCTTTGAAAAACTGGTACAAGAATTATTCAAAAAATAATGCTGTGGCATCATTCATTAATGTCAGAGGCATGTATATTCTGTAAGCCAACAACTCATCTCCTTAGGAACCTGTATACATGCATACGTGTGTGTGTGTGTGTGTGTACACACATGTTTGTGCTCAGTTGTGTCTGACTCTGCAATCTCATGGACTATAGCCTGCCAGGCTCCTCTGTCCATGGGATTTCCAGGGTAAGGATACTGGAGTGGGTTGCCATTTCTGGCTTCAGGGGATCTTCCTGACCCAGGGCTCAAAATCATGTCTCTTGCATCTTCTGAATTGGCAGGTGGATTCTTTACCACTGTGCCACTTGGGAAGCCCTATATATATATACGAATATAGATACAGATATAGATATAGATATATATACACACACATCAGAGTGCATGCACAGAAGATTTCTTAGCAGAACCAGTTTATGATAGACAAGCAAGAAACAATAGCTGTCTGCCAAGAGTAAAATGCATAAACAAATATATAATGGAATATTATACATCAGTAACAATGAATGTACTATAACTATATTTGAGAGCATAGTATAATATCATAATATGAAAATACAAATTTAGACCCAAGAAATATATAAATATCATTCCATTCGTCTAGAGTTTAAAAAAGCAAGACCCAAAGATGTTATTTGGGCATATTGGTAAAACAATAAAGAAAAGCAAGGAAATGATCATCAGCAAAGCTAGGGTATAGTTACTTCTAAGAAGACTTGAGTGGTTTGAGATCAGGAAGTAACCCATGGAAGGAGCTGGTGCTAATAAAATCTTACTTTTGATCTTGGTGTTCACTTCATAGTTATTCACTGAATTATGTGTACACAGGTTTTATGAACTTTTTGGTATGTGTGTTATATTTTGGAGTAAAATAATGTACTATGACCAGATGTATTTAGCTCGGGATTGCAAGGAAGATTCAGTCTAGAAAATCTATCATGATAGTTTATCACAAAAGTTAATTATAAGGAAAAAATCATGAATTATCTCAATATGCATGTTCACAGAATTCTCTAGATTTCAGCAGTATTATGTGATTAAAAAGAAGTGCTTATCAAAGCAGGAAACCTGATAAAGGTTACATACCAAGACCTAAGTGAAAGTTATACTCAGTAGGGAAACCTTAGATATTTTCCTTCTACACACAGTAGAAAGACATCACACTCATTATTATCACAACTGCTTAATGGAGACCTGGAAGGTCCTGATAACTCTATGAAAAAAGCAAAATAACTAAAAGATTGGAAAAATGAAAAAAGGAAATAAAGTTGTCATCACTAGTAAATGATATGAATAGTAAGAAGAGTCAGCATGATTAAATTCAGAGTATTTTTTATCTTCTTGTTGGATACAAAAACAACCTTAAAAAACCAATAGTAATTTCTTTTCACATCAGCATTATCCAAAGTGAAAATGCTATTTTAATAGTACAAAATTACACAGTATCTCTGGGTTTTAACTTACCAACTTAAATCTTAGCCCAAGATTTCAATGGAGAAACATTAATTTCTTTTAAAGAACATCAAATATTTGACAGCAAAAACATTCTGTGCCATATTTAGAATTACCAAATAATAAAATGTTTAATTTCCTGCATATAAATAGATAAATTCAATGCAATCAAATGATAAATTTCATCCAGATGATTTTTAGAATTCAGTGCAATCATTTGTGAAAGTGAAGTCGCTCAGTCATGTCCAACTCTTAGCGACCCCATGGACTGCAGTCTACCAGGCTCCTCCGCCCATGGGATTTTCCAGGCAAGAGTACTGGAGTGGGGTGCCACTGCCTTCTCTGATATGGAAAGATAAAGACAAACAAACAGCTGTTTTTTGTTTTTTTTTCTCTGAAAAAGAAGAGCAAAGAGTAGATGTTTGCTCTCTCAGATAATAAGATAAAAGTTCTGGCAATAAAACCAGTATGGTTTTGGTTCAGGAACACCCAAGTGAAACCATGAAACAAAATAGTGAGTTTACTAACCAATCTTTGAATATCTGGAAAGTCAATAGCTGATAATCTGCCATCAAAAAATCCATAGGATATTAATGAATTTTTAGCATGTGATATTAAGAAAAATGTTTTACAGTATGTATAAAAATAAAACTGGATTTCTATTGAATATATATATATATATGTTCAAAATAGGAACATATATGCAGTACTTATAAATAGATGGACAGTTTTTAAAGTTTCTTTTTTAATATATTAGTTCCTTCGACTCTCACAACAATCTTATGAGTCCATTAGTATTACTATTCTCATTTTCATACACGCCATTTGTATAGAGTTTAAGTTGTCCAAATACACTCAGTTAGTAATTGAATGAGCCAAGGTGGTAGATTCAAATAGTAAGGAGTGCAATAATCTTGGTCTTAATTACTACATTATAAAGGCAAAACCACAAATGTAAGAGTGATTTTCATCATCTAGATTTGAGGAAAGATACCCTAAACAGAATTTCAAAAACACTAAGGCAAAGAGATAATGAATTTTATAAAATAAAGATTAAAGATTTTTATTTGCTGAAGACCAAATGGAAAAAATTCACAATCAGATGGCAAATTAAAAGAGAAAATTTAATTTGCTATGTCCAAACCAGACAAGATTTATAGCGATATTAACAAGCTAGTCAATAAGAAAAAGAGAGCATCTCAATTGAGAAACAAGCAAAGGATAAAGAACACTCAATAAGTGAAAGGGAAACCCCCTGGAAAAATGCCTGGCAATCAAGAAAATGATGCCCAAATTCATGTAGTTAGAGAAATGGAAATTAAAACACTGATGTCACTTTTTACTTATCCTATTGAAAAAAAATTTAGAAGGCTGAATCATGCCAAGTGTTGGCAGCGATACAAGAACACTCATTAAATTCCTGTAGATGTTATATACTGAAACAGACATTCTGGAGAACAATCTGGCTGCACTTTGGCAAATCCAGAATATGCACAGACTATGACCCAGCAATGCCACTCAAAGACAAAAGGATTCACATACGTGGAAGTTCATCAGTAGGCTGGTAGTGTTAGTGAAGAGTTAGAGGTTATTGTATAGTCCATACAACAGACTATGTTAAATCAGTTAGAAGTAATAGACAATGGACTTACAGCAGTATGGATGAAATTCTAAATCAGTGCTGAGCAAAAATAGCAAGACATATAATGAGTTCTTATGTACTTTATAAGACTATGCACAAATGAAATACATTAGAATCATTGCTTATGGGTGCATGGACAGAAATGGGAATGGAGAATGCAAATAAAAGGAAGTGAACAAATTAATAAATGGATGAATAAAATGAACAAATGATGGTAATATGCCAGTCAGTAGAGGAATCTGATGAAGTCCTACTTCTGCCCTTGACATCCATGAAAAGGAAAAAAAAGAAATAAAGCAAAACCAACACATACTGGGACTTTATGGAGAATGCATTCTAAGGAAGGAGACAGATATGAAACTAATCATAACATTGCTTTTCAAATTGTTATTTTGATAACTTCTATCAGAGATGAAATCACAAGGTGTTATGAGAGTATGGTAAGGTGTAAGCAAAAAGTAGTATATCACAGTTAAAGAGAAGACATTAGATAAATGCTTATGTGATATAAGAAACAGAACTATGAGTTAGATGGTTTTACCATTTTAAAACTGAGGGGGTGTGTGGAGCTTCTGTGTGTTCAGTGCTTAACTCAAAATTTCACTTAATATATGTTATGAAGTAATTTGAACATGACTGCTCTTGCTACCTCTCAGGGCTAATGCTATGCACTTACTGGCATGATTAACTTATCAAATCAAAGAAGGTAAGTTTCACTGTCTGCATATCCATAAAACATTATGGCAAGGAAATAGAATTATTTTTAAAATGATTATAAAATATAAGATTTCATGAGTCTATGAGAGGGAAAAAGTCACAAGGAAATAACAATAGGTTACCCAAAAAGACATAGAAGTAGAGATTGAAAAGATGATAAAAGAAACCACAATTACAATAGCTAAATGAAAATCTACTTTGAAGTAATAAAATTGACACTGCAGAAATTCAAATCAGTGAAGTAAAGAAAAAGCATTTCAAAATGAACTTGATAAATAGAAAACCTAAATTCCACCTAAACATTTCCGTTGTTTTTGAGAAAGAATATTGAATAAAATGAAACTAAAACAAATGGAAGAAACCTTAAAAAATGTGATAATGAAAGTAGGTTATCTGAAAACAGATTTCTGAGAAAATGCCAAGTTCATTCTACAAAAAAGGAGGAGGAGAAGGGTGGGAGGTGGGGAAGAAGAGGGGGAAAGAGATGTGGAGGAGAAGCAACGCCAGCAGAGGCAGCATAAAGACTAAAGATATGTTTTTAGCACATTTTTAACTTACCAAGGTTTTAAAAAAGCTTAAAAGCATCTTCATAGAAATTTAGGTTGTTGACAAAGAAATATCAGGATGCCACTATTTTCTTCTACAACTTTGAAATGTTACAAGACTATGCTTCAAATTTGTAGTATGTCTCTCAAATCTACATAATTTTTTTAAAATATATTTTTACTCAACTGTTTTAACTTGAGCCAAGCTATTCTCATGCATAAAAGCAAAACAAAACTATATTAGAAATAAATAAACTTAGAAGTATGTCTTTATTAAAAATCATTAGCCAGTGATGATGACCAATCATTATGGCCAAGATAGAAATAATTCACAACTGAGAAAAATTTGAACTTGAAAGAAAACAAACAAAAATCCCTACCTCTCTCTGCCTGTTAATGGTCTACATCTTATGGTACAGTTGTTAAGCACACTGGATCAAATGGCTCTTCTAACTGATTTCTTTGCATCTCATTTTCTTTATCTGTGAGATGGTTAAGTACAGTAATTCTGACTTTCAAAGTTATTGTAAATATCAACAAATTGATACATGTAAGTGTGTCAGAGGGTCTGGTACATAGCAAAAGATAAAAGAATATGATCTGTAGCTATTGAAAAGCTTGAGAACATATATTTTTGGATTTTAGTGGAAAATTATGGCAAAGTTTCTTCTCTGACAAATTTCCACGGGACAACCATCATAGCTAATGGCTCTAATGAAACGACAGACATTGAAGTCATAATAATGTTAATGACACCTACACCTGTTTTAAAACATTTATTATGTGGCAAGAATTTTGTGTATATTATTTCATCTAATCCTCATAAAACTCCAAGGGGGTACTGTCATGATCCCATTTTATAGATAAAGAAAATGAGGCCTGAGAAATAAGCAACTTTCAAAGTCCCACGACTTGCAAGCAATGGAGCTGGGATTTAAACGTTTTCTCTGCTAGCTGAATGCTAGTTCATTAAAATTTATTTTTCATTTTATCCTATACCAGACTTTGGTCAAACAAATCATTACATTGTACATTTTTTAAAATTCAAATATAATGTAATTACAGTACGCACCATACAGTTCTATAGAAAGCTAGTTAGAAAAACAAACAAACAAAAAGATATTTAAATAGTCTAATTTAATATTAGACTATTATTAATTAATAATATTTAATTTATTAAATTAAATTAAATTATAATTTAATAATAATTAATATTAAATAGTCTAAATTTAAATATTAAATAGTCTAACATGAAACAGCCCAGTCAGGAGACAATTCTAATGGGGCTATTTCAAAGAATGATAAACTGACTGCAGATATATGTCTATGACAGCATTTATTATACCTTCTCTCATGTATTCTTTTGCATTTTCAAAATTATTTTTAAAATGAAAATTGTATATACTTAAGGTGTATAACTCGGGGCAGCCTAGCGGGCTGCTGCCGTCTATGGGGTCGCACAGAGTCGGACACGACTAAAGCGACTTAGCAGCAGCAAGATGTATAACATAACATTTTGATATATAAATGTATCAAGTATACATATATGTTAATATATATGGTAAAAGGGAGGCTACAATCAAGTTAATTAACATATCTACTCATGCATTTTTGACATGTCTGTCTTTCTCATCAGACTCATACAGTGTCTGCTACTCAGTAAATATGTGAGGACCACTGATAACATTTTCTAAAGCCATTTGTCAATAACTCTAATAGACATGAATAATACACAAAAGAATGGAAAATATAATGAAGGAATGTAAGCCATACTAATTTAAAGGATTTCCCCCCAAAAGTAATGAAAATAAAGACATTTAAGTGAAGTCATATATACATATTATTTATCTTATATGGTATTCAAAATCAGGAAGAATTTATATTGAAGGATTGGAAGGAAAGTAGAGAGGAAGGGTGGGAAAAAGAAGAAAAAAAGAGCTGGAAATGAATATTTATCGAGGAATAATTGCTAATTAAGGATCTTGATATTAACATGCATTATCTCATTTAATTCTTACAAAAAAAGTCTTCATTTGAGGCAAATGATTTCCTTTTTTATGATTGAAGACACTGAGACTAAGACAAGTTTAAAGCTTCTAGTGATGCTTTACAATCAAGTTGAGACTTGGGTTCTAGTCTGTAAATTTCCCAAGAACATTTAATGAAAGAAAATTTACAAATGTTTGCATGTTCTCTCTCTTGAGAAATAAATATATACTGTAGAAAAAATGATGACAACATCCAACTAGGAAACACATTCTCAACTTATTTTTGGATGGGACAGTGTCTTAGAGATCTTTAATGATCTACTATATGAAATTTAATTTTCTTTCTCCTTTAATTTGCAGGCATATTATTCTTTACTGACTACTCCTAGGGAGAATATATTTCTTCTCATAGCAGAAAGTTATTGCTAGGAGGTGTGTGCATCATGATTCATACTAAGGAAATTGCCTCTCTTTGCACCCTATTACTACATGGACTCCTGAATATATTCCTTACAATCTTCGCTTTCACAAGTTCATAGGGACTGTTTTCAAGATGGCACCTGTTGCCATCAATTGGAGAAGAGTCTTTCCTCTTTATCTGGCTTGACCACATATTTTACTTTCATTTATTAGTTACTTTTAACCATTTGCTTAGTTTATGCTGTTTATAACCAACTTTAGAAATGCATTAAAAGAATAAAGATGCAGGCAGAAATAGTACCTAAATAACAATATACCCCTAAGAATCAAGAAAGATTTTTAGAAGTCATTCATCAAAGCAGCTCCTTGGAAAAGGTGATGGGGAAATGGATATATATTGATATATTTTTTGAATAAATAACTACCTATGTTGCCTATCTACAGTGTTTTAGTCATCAGAAAACTTCACAAGGTAAATAATGATGATTGCTAATAATTACTGAATGATCATTCTGTTTTGAAAATGGTGCAACATGCTCTCAACACAGCTTTTCAGGTAAAGAAACTGAGGTCCAGGAAGTTTAGGTATTTTTCGTAAAGTAGGTGTTACTGTTCCATTTAAAGACAACTGATTCATTTATACAGCTATGTAATTCCAAAATGAAGTCCCACTTTAAGCAAGACTATTTAATTACATGATATATAGTCAAAATATTCACAATGTTTAGATTTTTTTAATTTGAAATTAATATTATGTTAATGATAATTTCAGGAAAATTCGTGAGTTTTTTTCCAATCTACAAAGACTAAGTTAAAAACTAAAATTAATACCCACACAGTTACCTTAATATATGTATTTACAGTATAATAAATATTTTAGATTAATATATTCCTCTGATATTTTTAGGTATCTTAAAATATTGTTAGAAGCTTACATCTTCCTTGAAGATAAAATGGACCCAATACATATAAATGTCTAAAATTATTATAAATTTTATCTATTCATAGCTTTTTACTTCATGTATGTGTGTGTTAGTCATTCAGTCATTTCTGACTCCTTGGTAACCCATGGACTCATGAGACCCCATGAGATTTTCCAGACAAGAATACTGGAGTGGGTTGCCATTCCCTTCTCTAGCTGATCTTCTCTACCCAGGGATTGGACTTAGGTCTCCTGCATTACACGCGGATTCTTTACCATCTGAGCCATCAGGAAAGCTTAGTATCATATAACAATAGTATTATATAACATACTTAGTATTATATCACAATATAATACTAAGTAAAAAGTGTTCTATTCATAAACATGATTTTCAATGGTTTTATACTGTATAAATATGCCTTAATTCATTTAAATCATCCTTTATAGTTGTACATTTAGCTTGCTTCCAATTTGCCATTGTTATAAAATAACTCAATAAAATAAAAATTTGCCCTCACTTTCCATTGTTTTCTTGGGATGCAAATAAGTATTTTTCGAAACTGTTCTCATAAATGCAAGATTTATATGAAGGTCATTATATCTCATTTCAGTTCAACTCTCTTTGTACGACCTTAGTTCCTTTTGCCCTATTTGGATTACTCTCACTCTGTTCTGTTTATATTCTCTGAAAGCCTGTATAATTACTACAATTAGTTTTGAGTCATATTCTGGTAACAAGCGGGCTTCCCAGGTGGCTTAGTGATAAAGAATCCACCTGCCAATACAGAAGCCACAGGAGATGCAGGTTCCCTCCCTGGGTTAGAAAGATCCCCTGGAGGAGGGCATGGCAACCCACTCCAGTATTCTTGCCTGGAGAATCCCATGGTCAGAGGAGCCTGGCGGGCCAGTGTCCATGGGGTTGCAAAGAATCAGACGCAACCGAGCACTACTACAACTGATAGAGGGGACAGTGTTTTGCACCTAGTAAGTGCTTAAGAAATGTTTGTGAAATAATGAGTTAGTTTCATGATTGCACAAGGATCTACTTCATACTTCCAAATATGGCTAAATAATCACCATCAAACATGAGGCTCCATATGCTGTTTTGCAAGGCCAAGATAGTATGTCAAAGGACTATGTGAGTGATAATAACTTGCAATGCATTTGAGCTAGTCTTTTCATAAATAAAATGTAAAAACAAGCATATTAAGATCATATTCCCACAAAAAATTAACTTTGTTTAATCTTGGCTATATCAAGTAGTTCCCAGATTTAAAACAATTTTATAAGACTGTCAATATAAAGAAATATTTTGTTCAATTCAGTTTTGAAACTGTGTTCTTCCTTCTCCTATTGGTATTGATCTGTATTTTGCTAATGTCCTATTGACAACATGGTTTTTAATAGACAAATATGATTTTCCCCAGAGCAATGGGACTGAAGAATATTTCTAGCCTTTTGCCTTGATTGGAAGTGGATTTTGTTCATTTTGAGGAGTTGTTAGAAAAGGACATCACTGACTCGATGGACAGGGCTTTGAGCAAGCTCTGGGAGTTGGTGATGGACACGGAAGCTTGGTGAGCTGCAGTCCATGGGGTCACAAAGAGTCAGACACAACTGAGTGACTGAACTGAACTGAACTAGAGGAGGATGCTTTACTTGCCTGTAAAGGTGTAAGCAAAGATACTGTCTTCACTATGGGGATGATTTTGATCTCCAAACCTGACTTCTCTTCCAAGCTTTAATTCTACCTCTCACTGCCTGCTGGGCACCTCTACCTGACCACTGGCTCTTTCTACAGTATAAAAGCTCTACAATCATGAGCTCTTTCTCTCACCTCCCAAATATTCTTCTCTTTAGACATCTTCTCTTACTTGTCCTCCTTACCATCTGTAATCATCAATTATCAAGTTTTATTGAGTCTATAGTTGAAAAATTTCTAATATATATTCCTCTTCTCCATTCCCCCAGCAACTTAAAATAACTCAGACCTCAAAAACAAACAAAAACCTCAGGCCTCTATTACCTCTAATACTTCCCACTGGTTTACTTGGCTAGTGTACTATACTCAAATTTTAACCATTTGGCAAAATTTATCCAACATGCTGTTGCCAGATTCATAGTTTTAAACTGCCACATGTATTTTATCGCTTCCTAATTAAGATACTTTAAAATCTCCCAGGCTCTCCAAAAGACCTAATATGGAACATACCAGCCTCGATGATCCATTTCTACCTTGTATTTCCAATTTTTCTTATTTTAGCTTTCTTCATACATCAGTTAACGTAGGCTCCATTTAAACTAAATCAGACTGCTCCTATAAGGGTTCCAAGCACTCTTGTTCAAGCTATCAATTTTTTCTGAAAACCTCTCTGCCATTCAATCTTGTCATGCAATCATTCTTTTGATCCCTTAAGGTCCTGTTTAAATTCCATCCTAAATAAACTTTCTCAGTTTTCAAAATTCATAAAACATTTTAATCTATACTAGTCTGCAAGAAGGTGAAAAAATATGTTATTTTTTCTGCTTTCTCTCAACTGTCTCTCAGGAAGATCACCATCTTTGTTTAGGAGAATACCCTGGTGGGCAACTTAGAGATAGGAAGTGAGGCCTCAAGGGCAACTTTTAGAAAGATTTAAGTCAACCTATCAGAGAAATGAAGAGACGACTTTGGCGGGGGGTTGGGGGAGCACAAGAAAAGATTGCAGGGAGGGATAAAATGAGGATGAGGATGTAACATAGCAGGGGTCATGTAGGAAAAAAAGTGGCCAGTAAAATATTCTTAGTTAGAAATACCTAATATTCAATTTTGCTTATATTGTCTTTTACACATACAAATGCCTTGGGATGTTTCATTTTATTTTCTTTCGTATAATCCAAGGAAAGAGTTGGCATGGAGCAGAGAGAAGGGAACAATTCTGGCTGATGAGTCATGTGTGATATGAATCCCAAAGGAGACAGAAACCGGAAGCCAGAAGTGAATTTGAGCCCAGGGTCCTCCATAATAAAATTTTGGGCATGACGGTGGAGATGTCCTTTAAATTCTCATGTGGTATAGAATAGTATGTTGAGTTGAATTTGTCTAAATCTCAAAGGGCAGTGTGGCTTTAGCTGATGCATAGGGGATATCTTTCATAGCTAGTTTTCTTCCTGCCTGCATTACAGTTATTACTGTATAAGTCCCTTATCAGCCTACAGTGCAGATGTCCACGTTTGCAGAACTTGCCTTTGTATCTTGCATAAAGTTTGAGCACAGTAGGCTCTCAATAAATATCTACTTAATGAATTAATGGTAAACTGTAGAGGGAAATTTAGGTACATGGAATCAGGATCACTAGGTTGCTTCCATGCAAAATTGAAAAAGCACTCTCTTTAGGGAGAGGCACCATTAACTGGTTAAAAAAAAAAAAAAAAATCCAGGTGTACACAGGCCTGATTCAATGTGAAGGCTCTGTGGCTGCAGCGTGGGCTGGACTTTAGCCAGTTCCTCCCCAGACCCTCCTGTTTTTGCCCTGCACACACGTATAACTCACAGAGCCTTAGGTGGAAGCCCTGTTTGGAGTTAGAGATACAAGGGGTAACGGAGGAGAGTATTAGCCACAAGGAATCTTATATGATCTGGTAAACAGGCCCTCAAAATGAAGAGTTTTTGATTTGGAAGTAAAAGCTCTTTACTGCTAGAGTTTCCAGGCAGTATCTAACATACCACAAGGTAGTACACATCTGGTTACTTAGAACTCACTTTGAGTGAGATTAATTTCAATCCATGGAGGTTATTGTCTTTTTTTTTTAATCTTTTTTCATAGTTGTGTTTACTTTAGGCTACAGATTCTTGTGAAGTTGAAAATCTGAACTTTGGCAATAAACTGAGATTTGCAATTCATTTTTTTGTTTTTGTTTTTTTCTTTTTAAAGGTTAAAAGCAGTTCAGTTGCTCATGTCCAGACACACACTAGATAAACCCACAGTCCTTTAAATTAAAAAAAAAATCATTTTTAAAAATTAGTTTTAGATGGCTTTTGAAAGTCTCTACAGCTAATGAAATTATTCTAAAATATTCAGACATTCTCTGAAGTATTTTCAAAGTACTAGAGAATAAATCTAACAGATAATAATATAATATAAAAGTCTATTGGATAGTAACATTAGATTTCTAGATATTTTATCAACGTTCTTAAGGATAATAAAATTATCTAAGGAAGTTCCATATGGACAGATTCAGACTTATGTTTTCCTAAACAAAGGAAATTTTCCCATTAGAGAAAATGGCTCTAGCATTCCATTAAGAATACATTGAGCATCATCTTAAATATATGTAGCCCCAAATCCCTACCTTGAGTAACAGGTAATAACAAAGGCTAAACCTTCTGAAGGTTAATTCTGAGCTTAGAGCAGTTTCACAAAGTGGATCTCTGGGGACTCATGGTATAGATTTATAAAACATACAGGGCAAAGGGTGGATCCAAACAGGAAATAAAAGAGACCATGAACTAATAACATATGCATTTTTACAGGCCAAAATTCCATTGTGTGGATTTATATGGAGATAATAGGTATAAAACTGCCATTGACATCAACCTTGGTATTATAACTATTATAAGATGCCTGGTGTGCTTCAATCCATGGGGGTTGCAAAGAGTTGGACATGACTGAGTGACTGAACTGACTGAGTGACTCATTATACTTATAAGTATTATAAGTATAAGCCTCTTAGGAATCAAAACTAAAATCTCCCCATAATCTTTGATCAGCAAGCTGAATTTCTCTCTATCAACTTTTTAACAGAATTTCCTATTCTTTTATTTCCAAGAGCCAAGTGCTTCCAGGATCCTGATCTAATATGTGGGTTATTTGTGACCTAAATTAGTTTATAAAATATAAACTGTATTTTGTTCCTCGGTGAGCCCATACTTCTCTGGTAGGTACTTAATAAAAGGCTGAGCATAATAAAAAATATATTTTCTATTACTGCTGACCTTACTGCTTACTGTTAATGGGATTATAATTTTTTTAAGAAAAGTTTTAAATGTAGGGGGATGTGTCTATACACTAAATACTAGAGATTTACAAATGTACTCAAATTATTCCAAAGCATATGCTGTTGTATGATTCAATTCTTTGGTTTCAATGCTTTTGAACTGGTATCATTTGGTAAAGTCAAGTGTTTACATTCTTTAAGGCAGTCTCATGGAACCATAGGATTTGGGTTTCAAATATTTTGAAAAGGATTATGGGAACACTTTGTAAGATCTCCACCTTTGTAGAGTATGCACATGGCACAACTGTATGTGCCAATTCAGGACTCACAGCCTCTGTTAATGAAGAAATAATAGCTAATTTAGAAAAAATGGTCAACAAAATAAAATAGGAATACATAATTATGTTTCTGAACTTGGTTTCTCTTTCTGCTTACTTATAGAAATTTTTTGAATACTAAAAGAGAACTCCTAATTGACAAATTCAGACTCAAATGGAACAAAGTAGGCAAAACCTCTAGACCATTCAGGTATGACCTAAATCAAACCCCTTATGATTATACAGTGGAAGTGAGAAATAGATTTAAGGGACTAGATCTGATAGATAGAGTGCCTGATGAACTATGGACGGAGGTTCATGACATTGTACAGGAAAACAGGGATCAAGATCATCCCCATGGAAAAGAAATGCAAAAAAGCAAAATGGCTATCTGGAGAGGCCTTACAAATAGCTGTGAAAAGAAGAGAAGCAAAAAGCAAAGGGGAAAAGGAAAGATATAAGCATCTGAATGCAGAGTTCCAAAGAATAGCAAGGAGAGATAAGAAAGCCTTACTCAGTGATCAATGCAAAGAAATAGAGGAAAACAACAAAATGGGAAAGACTAGAGATCTCTTCAAGAAAATTAGAGATACCAAGGGAGCATTTTATGCAAAGATGGGCTCAATAAAGGACAGAAATGGTATGGACCTAACAGAAGCAGAAGATATTAAGAAGAGGTGGCAAGAATACACAGAAGAACTGTACAAAGAAGATCTTCATGACCCAGATAACCACGATGGTGTGATCACTCACCTAGAGCCAGACATTCTGGAATGTGAAGTCAAGTGGGCCTTAGGAAGCATCACTACGAACAAAGCTGGTGGAGGTGAGGATTTTTCAGTTGAGCTATTTCAAATCCTGAAAGATGATGCTATGAAAGTGCTGCACTCAATACGCCAGCAAATTTGGAAAACTCGGCAGTGGCCACAGGACTGGAAAATGTCAGTTTTCATTCCAATCCCAAAGAAAGGCAATGCCAAAGAATGCTCAAACTACCGCACACATGCACTCATCTCATACACTAGTAAAGTAATGCTCAAAATTCTCCAAGCCAGGCTTCAGCAATACGTGAACTGTGAAGTTCCTGATGTTCAAGCTGGTTTTAGAAAAGGCAAAGGAACCAGAGATCAAATTGTCAACATCTGCTGGATCATCAAAAAAGCAAGAGTTGCAAAAAACATCTATTTCTGCTTTATTGACTATGCCAAAGCCTTTGACTACGTAAATCACAATAAACTGTGGAAAATTCTGAAAGAGATGGAAATACTAGACCACCTGACCTGCCTCTTGAGAAACCTATATGCAGGTCAGGAAGCAACAGTTAGAACTGGACATGGAACAACAGACTGGTTCCAAATAGGAAAAGGAGTATGTCAAGACTGTTTATTGTCACCCTGGTTATTTAACTTATATGCAGAGTACATCATGAGAAACGCTAGGCTGGAAGAAGCACAAGCTAGAATCAAGATTGTCGGGAGAAATATCAATAACCTCAGATATGCAGATGACACCACCCTTATGGCAGAAAGTGAAGAGGAGCTAAAGAACCTCTTGATGAAAGTGAAAGAGGAGAGTGAAAAAGTTGGCTTAAAGCTCAACATTCAGAAAACGAAGATCATGGCATCTGGTCCCATCACTTCATGGGAAATAGATGGGAAAACAGTGGAAACAGTGGCAGACTTTATTTTTCTGGGCTCCAAAATCACTGCAGATGGTGATTGCAGCCATGAAGTTAAAAGATGCTTACACCTTGGAAGGAAAGTTATGACCAACCTAGATAGCATATTCAAAAGTAGAGACATTATGGTTTTTCCAGTGGTCATGTATGGATGCGAGAGTTGGACTGTGAAGAAAGCTGAGCGTCAAAGAATTGATGCTTTTGAACTGTGGTGTTGGAGAAGACTCTTGAGAGTCCCTTGGACTGCAAGGAGAGCCAACCAGTCCATTCTAAAGGAGATCAGCCCTGGGTGTTCTTTGGAAGGAATGATGCTAAAGCTGAAACTCCAATACTTTGGCCACCTGATGCGAAGAGTTGACTCCTCGGAAAAGACCCTGATGCTGGGAGGGATTGGGGGCAGGAGGAGAAGGGGACGACAGAGGATGAGATGGCTGGATGGCATCACCGACTCGATAGAGATGAGTTTGAGTGAACTCTGGGAGTTGGTGATGGACAGGGAGGCCTGGCGTGCTGCAATTCATGGGGTCGCAGAGTCGGACACAACCGAGCGACTGAACTGAACTGAACTGAAAAGAGACAAAATCCAATATAATTATAATATACCATGTACGAAAGTCCCTGGAGGAGGAAATGGCAGCCCACTCCTGTATTCTTGCTGGAAAACCCCATGCACAGAGGCTCCTGGCAGGCTACAGTGCATGGGGTCACAGAGGGTTGGACACTACTTAGTGACTACACAGCGACAACATGTAAGTAGGTAAAGTAATTACTTGGTTTTCTAACTTTCTACAGATTTGGAAAAAAAGAATTGTTCTGCTAAGGAATAGGCTAAATTGAGAAACAGTGTCAAAATAATTGATCTTTTTAATGTTCGAAATTTCTGTTTTTTCCATTGCCTTTCCATTGACTTTCACAAATCATCTAATCTCATCAGAGAAAGAGGTAAAACACTTAGTAAATGTCTTTTATAACTGAGAATTAACGTCTGAGTAAGAAAATTTCTAATTCATCACACACTGGGTCAGAACAAAAAAGGCCAACAAATTGAATAACGAAAAGCTAAAAATGAAAATGAAAGTAAGGGTATTTCACAATCAAATTAATACACTAAATCAATAATTCTGCCTTGTAAAAGGGAGAAGAGGTTAAAAGTATTATTATGCAATTATCAAATCACATATATGATCTGACTTAGTATCGAATGCTGTTTAATTGAAATGCACATAACTCAATGGCTTATTTTATGACAGTGCCTTCCATTTTATGCTCAGGATTTGTTCCAAATCCATGCATTAGCTTTTTTTTTTTTTTTAAGGAAATAAACCATATAGGTTTTAAACCTTCATTTGCTTCTTTCTATAGGGCTCTTAAGGGAAGTCTTTCTTTTTGTTCTGTTGCCAAAAATTACTTTTTAGATTAAGGAAATGCTTCCCCAGTAACTCTATCCAAAATCATCATTTTAATCATTATAAGTGGGTTCTGCCACATTTGTAGGATGGTTTTTAAATATGACATTTAAGTATGATTCTTACTTCATTTTTAAGAGAATGAATATACTACCTAAAGGGAAAGGACAGAAAACAAAGCTAAACAAAGAAACTCAGAAATCATCTTTATCTTCAATTGTATAGCTCCTGAGGTAAGAAGTTTCTAATATTATTCCATTTCACCTGTCTAGTTCATTCTTTCTACAAGTTCACTATTTCCTTCTAAATTATCATTCATGTGCAACGAATACCATATCTGTAGACTATAAATATACTCAAATATTATTCATTTTCTTCATAATTTTTAAAATGTTCAGGTTAATTATATTCAGACATTGTCTTTTGGTGGGGTGGGGGGTAACTATTCACATGCAAACCACTAGCCAGTAAGTGTCAAGTTTTTGCTGACGACGTGACTTGAGAAGTGAGTCTAAAATCTTTGGACAGTGATACATTTAGGGGTGACTTGTCAGATGGTTAAAGTGGATCATCAATTAACTTCACTTGCAGTAAGTCAAATGATATCATATTCTATTACTTTGTAATGTACTGTGAAAAAAAACTATTTGTCATTATACAATTTTCCTCTTTTCTTCATAAATCCTTTTTAACTTGCTTTAATCTACTGAGCGAATGAACTGAACTGAATCTACTTGCATCATGAGTTACATAATACTTTGGTAGTTTTCAATCGCACATAGAAAACTGTGACCTGTAATAATTCACGGGCCAAAATTAACCTAATAGACTGTGGAAGAAATCCACATTCTTTCAGTTGAGTCAGTTCAGTCACTAAGTTGTGTCCAACCATTTGCAAACCCATGGACTGCAGCACACCAGGCTTCCCTGTCCATCATCAACTCCTAGAAGTTTACTCAAACTCATGTCCATCAATTCAGTGATGCCATCCAACCATCTCATCCTCTGTCATCCCCTTCTCCTCCCGCCTTCAATGTTTTCCAGCATCAGGGTCTTTTCCAGTGAGTTATTTCTTCTTATCAGGTGGCCAAAGTATTGGAGCTTCAGCTTCAGCATCAGTCCTTCCAATGAATATCCAGGACTGATTTCCTGGTTGAGTCCAAGGGACTCTCAAATGTCTTCTCCAGCACCACAGTTCAGAAGCATCAATTCTTTGGCATTCAGCCTTCTTTATAGTCCAACTCTCACATCCATACACGACTACTGGAAAAACCATAACTTTAACTAGACAGACCTTTGTTTGCAAAGTAATGTCTCTGCTTTTTAATATGCTATCTAGGTTGGTCATAGCTTTTCTTTCAAGGAGCAAGCATCTTTTAATTTCATGGCTGCAATCACCATCTGCAGTGATTTTGGAGCCCAAGAAAACAAAGTCTGCCACTGTTTCCATTGTTTACCCATCTATTCGCCATGAAATGAGGGGACCAGATGCCATGATCTTAGTTTTCTGAATGTGGAGTTTAAGCCAACTTTTTCACTCTCCTCTTTCACTTTCATCAAGAGGTTCTTTAGTTCCTCTTCACTTTCTGCCATAAGGGTGGTGTCGTCTGCATATCTGAAATTATTGATATTTCTCTTGGCAATCTTGATTCCAGCTTGTGCTTCATCCAGCCTGGCATTTTGCATGATGTACTGTGCATGTATGTTAAATAAACAGGGTGACAGTATACAGCCTTGACATACTTTCCCAATTTGGAGCAAGTCTGTTGTTTCATGTCCATTTTTAACTGTTGCTTCATGACCTGCATGCAGAGGTCTCAGGAGGCAGGTCAGGTGGTCTTGTATTCCCATCTCTTTAACAATTTTCCACATTTGTTGTGATCTACACAGCCCAAGGATTTGGTATAGTCAATAAAGCAGAAGTAGATGTTTTTCTGGAACTCTCTTGCTTTTTCTATGATCCAGTGGATGTTGGCAATTTAATCTCTGTTTCCCCTGCCTTTTCGAAAACCAGCTTGAACATTTGGAAGTTCACAGTTCACATACAGTTGAAGCCTGGCTTGGATAATTTTGAGCATTACTTTGCTAGCATGTGAGATGAATGCAATTGTGTGGTAGTTTGAGCATTCTTTGGCATTGCCCTTCTTTGGGATTGGAATGAAAACTGACCTTTTCCATCCTGTGGCCACTGCTGAGTTTTCCAAATTTGCTGGCATATTGAGTGCAGCACTTTCACAGCACCATCTTTTAGAATTTGAAAAAGCTCAACTGGAATTCCCTCACTTCCACTAGCTTTGTTTGTAGTGATGCTTCCTAAGGCCCACTTGACTTTGCATTCTAGGATTTCTGGCTCTAGGTAAATGATCACACCATCGTGGTTATCTGGGTCATGAAGATCTTTTTTGTATAGTTCTGTGTATTCTTGCCACCTCTTCTTAATATCTTCTGCTTCTGTTAGGTCCATACCATTTCTGTCCTTTATTTTGCCCATCTTTGCATGAAGTATTCTCTTGGTATCTCTAATTTTCTTGACGAGATCTCTAATCTTTTACATTCTATTGTTTTCCTCTATTTCTTTGCTTTGATCATTGAGAAAGGCTTTTTTATATCTCCTTGCTATTCTTTGGAACTCTGCATTCAAATGAGTATGTCTTTCCTTTCCCCCCTTGCTTTTCGCTTCTCTTCTTTTCTCAGCTATTTGTAAGGCCTCCTCAGACAACCACTTTTCCTTTTTGCATTTCTTTTCTTGGGATGGTCTTGATCACTGCCTCTTGTACAATGTCACGAACCTTAATCCATATTTCTTCAGGCATTCTATCAGATCTAATCCCTTGCATCTATTTCTCACTTCCACTGTATAATCGTAAGGGATTTGATTTAGGTCATACCTGAATGGTCTCGTGGTTTTCCTTACTTTCTTCAATGTAAGTCTGAATTTGGCAATAAGGAGTTCATGATAAGCCACAGTCAGATCTTGGTCTTCTTTTGCTAACTATATAGAGTTTCTCCATCTTTGGCTGCAAAGAATATAATCAATCTGATTTTGGTATTGACCATCTGGTGATGTCCATGTGTAGAGTTTTCTCTTGTGTTGGAAGAGGGTGTTTGCTATGACCAGTGCATTCTCTTCCCAAACTCTGTTATCCTTTGATCTGTTTCATTTTGTACTCCAAGACCAAATTTGCCTGTTACTACAGGTGTTTCTTGACTTCCTACTTTTGCATTCCAGTCCCCTATAATGAAAAGGACATCTTTTTTGGGGTGTTAGCTCTAGAAAGTCTTGTAGGTCTTCAGAGAACCATTCAACTTTAGCTTCTTCAGCATTACTGGTCACGGCATAGACTTAGATTACTGTGATAAATGGTTTGCCTTGGAAATGAATAGAGATCATTCTTTCATTTTTGAGATTTCTTTCAAGTGCTGCATTTCAGATTTTTTTGTTTACTATGATGGCTACTCCATTTCTTCTAAGAGATTCTTGCCCACAGTAGTCGATATAATGGTCTACTGCTAAGTCACGTCAGTCGTGTCCGACTCTGTGCGACCCCACAGACGTCAGCCCACCAGGTTCCCCCGTCCCTGTGATTCTCCAGGTAAGAATAATGGAGTGGGTTGCCATTTCCTTCTCCAATACATGAAAGTGAAAAGTGAAAGTGCAGTCACTCAGTCGTGTCCGACTCTTAGCTACCCCATGGACTGCAGCCTACCAGGCTCCTCCATCCATGGGATTTTCCAGGCAAGAGTACTGGAGTGGGGTGCCATTGCCTTCTCCAGATATAATGGTCATCTGAGTTAAATTCACCACATTCTTTACATCATGAAAATTTCATTGAGATATTCCTGCCTTGAGGGACTGATGAAAAATATAATGTTCCATTAGAAATTGTAACCAATAGTAATTTCAAGCTAATAGAAGAAAACCTTCTGATGCTTGTATCAAACTTCCTCAATTCATATTTTTTTACTCTTATCTCATAGAGAATAATTATATTTTCCTTCAGCAATATCAAAAGTCTCAACTTGTTCCTGTTCAGCATATTTGTCTCTTTAAGACAAGATATTGCTTACACGCCTCTTTTATGTTTAGGAAACATGTTATTTATTTTATACACTTTTCCACAATATCTTTATAGATTTATAAGTTAAGTATTAACATGCCTTTTTAATATACCAGAAAAAAAGAGAGGTACCAAAACTTTATATCATTGATAAATGATGTGAGTCTTGTCTCAAACTGGTCTGTTTAAATTTAAATACCAATGTTTTAAAATTCTAAAACGAACCTCCATTAACTATAAATGTATTTCAAAATAATGATAGACAATCTCTGTACTATAATATACATTCAGTATATTTGTGCCTTATTTAATACAGAATATCCGTTAAAAAGTGTATCGTATATTTAAAAGTTCATTTTGTAAGCATAACTGCAATAATACAATAAAAACACAAAAACAAAAATGTCTTATTAAAGTGAAATGAGCAATTTAACATTTTTAGTATCAAAAACTGTATAGATCTGATACTATAATTAGCAATTTTTAGTGAGTTCTGGATTATGAAATGTGTCCTAAGGGGAAAGGTGAAGAGCAGAAGTGAATAATCTCCCTAAAGATAAATAAAATAAAATGGATATTTTAGATAGAGCCTCCAGTTTTGAGAGTTATGCTTCTTTTCCAGATGTATAAACCTAAAAACTATTTAGCTCACTTGAAGTTTAGCACAAAATGATAAAGCACCATATGATGGAAACTGAAACCTAATTTATGAACTGTTCTGAAGCATACAATAAATTCCTCTGGATGTGAGGACTTCTAGAAGCACAAGCACGTAAGCATGGTGAAATCCATCTTCCTTTTGACTTAGCCACATTAAACTAATTCCAGAAATAAATCCAGCCAATTGGCAAGTTAACCTCTCACTCTTGTCACAGAAGTCATCAACAGCCTTGAGTTTAACTGTTTTCTTTCTCCTTGGTCTTAGTCTTTTTTTTAGGGGCTCTGTATTTATAGTGCCACTTGGGAAATTTATGTATGATGAGAATGTGACCCAGAAAATCATTCATTTTAAAAAAGCATGGATACAGGGTTCATATTTTAAAGAAAATATCTTTAATCCCTTTAACATGGATTCTTTTTTCTACTGCGAGGTACACTAAGTCAATCATTTGATAGTTGTGCATTTTTAATATTATTTACTTGGGCCATATTTTATTTGGGCTTTGGAAATGTTTGAAATGAGCTAGATAAAATTTACCATTAGATAAATTTACTCTAACTTTTCCTGCAGGCTCAATTTTTAGAACCTGTTTCAAGAAGCTGAAAAAAAAAAAGTTCCTCACTAGAGATATTTTTTCCCTTGTGTAATCAGAAATGCAAAGTTGTAAACAGGCACATTTTACTTAAAGCGTTTAGATTTAGAATATATTTCATTTAGACTTTAAAAAGCTGATAGGAGAATGCCTATCTTACATGCTAAGAATATACTAAACATATGTATAAATATGTAAATTATTGCTGATAAATACTATTTTGTGGCAGAACTGAATGATTAGATGTTTTATTCAATATCAAATTCTGTATCTCATATCCTGTGAAATTATAACTTATTTTGAAATAAAGTCTCATACTTATCAACCTTTGATAATTATTAACTATGACCAGCAGTAGGTTGGCTAATATAGGTTGGAATAGCAAATAGCAACAACAGGTAACATTCACAGTGAACTTGAATGTGGACCTGGCTCTGTTTTGAGCCTTTGGCTTTATTTATATCATTTAATCTTCCAAGAATTCTAAGTACAGAATGGTTCAACACTTGCTCAAAATTATAACAGTATTACAATGGAATATCACTCAGCCAATAAAAAGAAAAGAAATAATGCAGCAACGTGGATGGACCTAGAAATCGTCATACCGAGTGAAGCAAGTCAGAAAGAGAAGGAGAAATATTGTATGACTCCCCTTATATGTGGAACGTAAACAGCAATGATTCAAATGAACATACTTACAAAACAGGAACAGGCTCACAGACTTCAAGAACGAGCTTATGGTTGCCCGTGGGAAGGATGGGAGGAAGGGAGAGTTAGGGAATTTGGGATGGACATGTATACACTACTTTATTTTAAATGAATAACCCACATGGACCTACTGTATAGCACATGGAACTCTGCTCAATGTTTTGTGGCAGTCTGGATGGAAGGGGAACTTGAGGGAGAACTGCTGCTGCTGCTGCTGCTGCTAAGTCACTTCAGTCGTGTCCGACTCTGTGCGACCCATAGACGGCAGCCCACCAGGCTCCCCCGTCCCTGGGATTCTCCAGGCAAGAACACTGGAGTGGGTTGCCATTTCCTTCTCCAATGCATGAAAGTGAAAAGTGAAAGGGAAGTCACTCAGTCGTGTCTGACTCTTAGCGACCCCATGGACTGCAGCCCACCAGGCTCCCCCGTCCCTGGGATTCTCCAGGCAAGAACACTGGAGTGGGTTGCCATTTCCTTCTCCAATGCATGAAAGTGAAAAGTGAAAGTGAAGTCGCTCAGTCGTGTCCGACTCTAGCGACGCCATGGACTGTAGCCTACCAGGCTCCTCCATCTATGGGATTTTCCAGGCAAAAGTACTGGAGTGGGTTGCCATTGCCTTCTCCATGAGGGAGAACAGATACATGTATATGTATGGCTGAGAATAATTTTTTTCTTATTTTGAAACTATCACTATATTGTTTGTTAATAGGCTATACCCCAATACAAAATAAAAAGTTAAAAATAATATCCAGGTATTAGAGGGTGAAACTGGGGTGCATCTCATGACAGTCTGTTTCCAGAGTCTACACTTTTTGAGCTATTGCATTTAAAAAAATAATTTAAAAATAGCTATTAGAGGTTATGTATGCTTTGATTAAATTTCCTATTTTTCAACAACATGTGGTGCACCTGAAACCTGAGATTAATGAAGTTATTAAATACTAGTTTAAAACAAAAATATTTGTTAGAGGATTATGTTCACACAAGCAAGCTCTCATGAAAAAAAAATCAGCTGTAAAACAAAATCACTTTCTTCTATTAGCAAAATATGTATTTTTACTTTATTGTTTCTATTTTTCTAGTTTCTATCAAATATTAGGTATGGCAACCTTTTTGAGATCAATTTAAACTATAAAACTAATATCTTCTGTATGTTCATAAGGGTTTGGTAGGATCTGTACACTTTAGTTATATAAAGATCTGTCTGTAATAATATCAAACTTTAAAGTGAGCTCTACAATTAAACTAGATTTTACAGCATGGGCTGAGTGTGGAACTAGTTTTTGTTTGTTTTTTTTAATTTTGCTACAGATGTCTCTCTCTCAACTTTCTGTGAACTCTCTAAAAAGATTCCAACGTTATTGTTCTTTGTAAATGCATATACAGACTTTGATTTCATTTTTAATTTAAAGAAATATTATATTTTATTCATGAAATTGATATAGAATCACTGCTAAAGAGTGAAAAATGTAGAAATTAAAATGAAACTACCTATAATTCAAATCAAGAGAAAACAGCTGGTTTCATTTCATATATTTTTCTTCCGTATTTAAAATAAAACTGTATACATGTTTTAGAAGTATATGCATGTCTATATATTTTTTCTTATTTTGTATAATACCTCATAATCAGTTTAGTACCCTCATTTTGCTTCAATACTGTATCATAAAAAATCTACCCAAACTGTTGATTTAAATATATATTTCCTCATATATTTTTGACAATTTATAAATATTTATATCATGAGAAACACTGGGCTGGAAGAAGCACAAGCTGGAATCAAGATTGACGGGAGAAATATCAGTAACCTCAGATATGCAGATGACACCACCCTTATGGCAGAAAGTGAAGAGGAACTAAAAAGCCTCATGATAAAAGTGAAGGAGGAGAGTGAAAAAGTTGGCATAAAGCTCAACATTCAGAAAACGAAGATTCATGGCATTTGGTTCCATCACTTCATGGCAAATAGATGGGAAAACAGTGGAAACAGTGGCTGACTTTATTTTTCTGGGCTCCAAAGTCACTGCAGATGGTGACTGCAGCCATGAAATTAAAAGACACTTACTCCTTGGAAGGAAAGTTATGACCAACCTAGATAACATATTCAAAAGCAGAGACATTAGTTTGTCAACAAAGGTCCATCTAGTCAAGGCTATGGTTTTTCCAGTAGTCATGTATGGATTTGAGAGTTGGACTGTGAAGAAGGCTGAGTGCTGAAGAATTGATGCTTTTGAACTGTGGTGTTGGAGAAGGCTCTTGAGAGTCCCTTGGACTGCAAGGAGATCTAACCAGTCCATCCTAAAGGAGATTAGTCCTGGGTGTTCATTGGAAGGACTGATGCTGAAGCTGAAACTCCAACACTTTGGCCACTTCATGCAAAGAGTTGACTCATTGGAAAAGACCCTAATGCTGGGAAGGATTGGGGTCAGGAGGAGAAGGGGACGACTGAGAATGACATGGCTGGATGGCATCACTGACTTGATGGACATGGGTTTGTGTGAACTCTGGGAGTTGGTGATAGACAGGGAGGTCTGGCGTGCTGAGATTCATAGGGTCACAAAGAGTCGGACACAACTGAGTGACTGGACTGAATTGATATCATTTTGATATCTAGCCTTTATAAATAACTGTGAACATCTCATAACATAAAATTTGTAAAAACTTTAAAAATCACATTCTTACTTCTTAGACTAGATAACTAGATTGGAAGTGAAAGCATGGAAGTGTTAATCACTCAGTCGTGCCCGACTCTGCGACACCATGGACTGCAGCCCGCAAGGCTCCTCTGACTAAAGAAAAGGGGGGAATGAGAGAGTCACTTCCTAGGCAGGTTGATAAGGAGTCTAGGGGTCCCCAAGGAGAGAGGGGTCTGGAATTCTCAAGGAGGAAGAAAGGACAAACTTTTCTCTTTCTCCACATTCTTTAGGATTATATAACAATAATGTATCCTGCCTAAGGACAGTCTTTGGATTCAACCTTCTGTTATCTTAAAATGTAAATTATGGGAGTAGGTCTGATGAGGTCTTTATAACCTCCAGACAGTCTTTGGATTATATAACTTCATTGTTAACACTAGCAAGCAGGTACTTTTTCTGCCCCCTTCTGATGCCCATGTCAGAAGCTTTCTCTATCTCCTTTATACTTTAATAAAACTTTATTACACACACACACACACACACACACAAATAAATTGACATAGCAGCAGCAGCAGCATCTATGGAAGTGAGAGTTGGACCAGAAAGAAAGATGAGCGCCAAAGACTCGATGGATATGGGTTTGGGTGGACTCCGGGAGTTGGTGATGGACAGGGAGGCCTGGCATGCTAAGGTTCATGGGGTTGCAAAGAGCCGGACATGACAAAAGCGACTTAGCAGCAGCAGCAGCAGCAAAGAGTCGGACACGACTGAGCGACTGAACTGAACTGAACTGAACTGAAGGTGTTAATATTTCTTTTTCTGTCAATTGTTTGCGTTCTAGTTTATATTTTTAATAGTAATCCAAAAATTATTTACTCACTGAAAACAAAGTAAAACATGAGCCCATTTCTCTTAGAAGAATGAGCGGTATTGCTGGAATTTATCCACCTTTAGAAATGTTCTAAACATTACCTGAGTTTGAAGTATATTTTTCATTTACTAAATGGACCCTCACAAGAAAGATATTTGTTATGAATGCCTTTGCTATTAGTACTATTAAATTTTGCTGACATATTTCATAGGCTGTCAGATTTCATAGGCTGTCAGATTACTGGTTACTATTGAAGGGTGTGTGTGTTGTGTAGGTATTCGTGGTGGTAGAGGGGGATGGGGAGAGAGAAAGAGATTGGAAATACAGATAATTCTCAAGAATAGTGCAGATATATGATAGCTAAGATAAAAAAACATGTCATGGAAGTAGCTGCAGTCCATTTATAAAAATCAAAGATATCACTCATAATCTCCTCTAGGGCCAGCAAAGAAAGGTGACTGATCAAAAGAATCAAGAACCAGACTGCAGACAAAATATATTTAAATAAAGTAATTAACCAGCCATTGTCCCTGCATACTTATATTTAAGATATTATATCTGGAGGCCAATTAATGTGTCTCTTTTACTTTATTGATTGTTGCAGTAACATGTATCAGAATTTTCCTTTAGAAAAACTATTAAAAACAAAACAAAACAAAACCCTGGTTTTATAACCAAAGCTATGGATGGTATCACTAATTACTATTCACTTTTAAGTTCAGATAGTAAAGCATTTTATTTAATGACTATATTTGTCAGTGTGACTTAGAATTTTATGTTACTGGAGATAAAAACAGGTTTTACCAGCACTTCTCATGATGGTTTTTATTTCCAAAAAGAAATCTCTTCTATTAATTTTCATAGAAATGTTTTAACATCATAATCCTCAAATTTCAGAACACTGCAAAAATTGTTTTTAAGTTTTTTCCCCTAACATATTGTTTTCTGAGAAGAGTTAAATTTCACTCTCTGCGTCTCTTTCATCGGCATGGGGTTTGTTTTCATTTGTTTGCTTTTGTGGTCCTAATTGGAAATTTAATTTCTTTCTCCTGAAGACAAGAAAACATCAGTGTTTTCTTCTACAAAGAATATTCCAAAGGAGCAAAGTCAGTCCTTAGGGGTATCAATTCAGAGGAAAACTGGTATGAATTAATGGAAATAGCTTCATTCAGAATTGCAAAAATTGAGTTCGTTTTTTCTTTAGTACAAATATATTTATTCAAGTTGTTTTGAATTTCATAATTAATATCGGGGAATATTATGAATCTGGATTTTCACCATGCATATTTCAGTTCCTAATCTGTAAAATTATACAACTGAACTACACTCCATGATATTAAAGGTTTGCAGAATGTATGATAAATATTTACCATGAGAAAGCATTCACTCTTAGAAAAATTAGATGTGACCCTCACTAATATGCTTTAGTTTATTTACATTCTAACGGTAGATAAAGTACTCCTGAGAATTAATACCCACGATACCAGGAAATCATGGAACTTTGCAAGGATAAACATTAAGATACCTTTAAAAAACACTATTTACTCTTGAAGTGATATCAAATTGCCAATATGAATTTACTTCTAGATTTTAATTGCAATATTTGCTCAGATACTTCTTTTTAAATAAAAGACACATTTGAAAAGAAACTACAATAAAATCATATTAATTTGCACCTCACTCAGAATCTAAAGTAGAAAAAACAAGTTTAGACCATCCCCCCCATAATTTATGAAGCAAAGATTTTTAAGCAAATTTAACAGTGCAAAAAACAAAAACAAAAAAAACAAAAAACAAAAAACATTGAGAGAATATCTTCAAGAGCCTCTATGCACACTGAGTACAAGTTCACACAGAATACACTTGACCAAATTCAGTCTGTGAACTAAAGGATCCATTGAGAAAGGAAAGATAATAAAACTATCCAGAAGCAATGGAAAGCTTAGAAACAGCTAATACAAAGTGGTCTTGTGTCAGGTACGTAAGCTATGGTAAGATATTATCATCTGAGAGAATAGGTCCTAGGTTTATAGAATATGTTCTTCCACTTAACACCTAAAATGTCATGGAGATCATGGACCTTGAACTTACCAACAATGCCCAATGTAGTGCCTGGTACAGAGTAGGTGGTCAGTAAGTATCTGAATGAGTGAGCACCCAGGGTGGTTTAACTTTTCATTTTAGTCTATTAATGTTTATTCAGCACTTCCTTAGCAAAAAATACTGGCAGTCCTCTGTGAAGAACTGATGTGTCTGTGCATTTCTGGTTCATATGTGTGGGAGTAAGAGGAGAAATACAGGCAAATGAAGGCATCAATTACTCTACAAAATGGATCGGGAAAGCTAATTTCTTTCTTGCTTTATTTATTTCTTTTTTCTAATTGAAAGACTATGAGTACACATTAGTTCTGTGCAATATACTTGTTAGGGTAATTTTAACTAAGGTAATTTTTTCCTATCAGATCAACAATATTTAAAAATAGCTAATTACCTATTTGCTAGTTCTTAATAAAGCTTCTGGAACTCTGTCTATATGTCTTAATTCAGGGAAATAACTACATATGTCTTTCAATATCTAATGTGTTAGGCTAATTCTAAAAAATACTGGCTTTTCTTTAAAAGCTGAATCTACTTTTCTAAAAAACAGCTTCAGCAACAGTTCTTCCAATGAATATTCAGGGCTAACTCAGAAGTAAATTCATTATCTCCTCTTTAGGATTGATTGGTTTGATCTTGCAGTCCAAGAGACCTTCAAGAATCTTCTCCAGCACTACAGTTCAAAAGCATGAATTCTTCAGCATTCAGCCTTCTTTATGGTCCAACTCTCACATTCATACATGACCACTGGTAAAATCATAGCTTTGACTATATGGACCTTTATTGACAAAGTGTTGTCTCTGTTTTTTAATATGCTGTCTAGGTTTGTCATTGCTTTCCTTCCAAGGAGCAAGTATCTTAATTTCATGGTTGCAGTCAATGTCCATAGTGATTTTGGAGCCCAGGAAAATAAACTCTTACTATTTTCACTTTTTTCCCTTCTGTTTGCCATGAAGTGATGGGGCTAGATGCCATAATCCTCGTTTCTTTAATGTTGAATTTCAAGCCAACTTTTTCACTCTTCTTTCATCCTCCTTTAGAGGTTCTTTAGTTCCTCTTCACTTTCTGCTATTAGAGTGGTATCATCTGCATATTTAAATTTGTTGATATTTCTCCCAGCAATCTTGATTTCAGCTTGCAATTCATCCAGCCTGGCATTTAGTGTGATGTACTCTGCATATAAGTAAATAAGTGGGATGACATTGTACAGCCTATACTCCCTTCTCTATTGTGAAACAGTCAGTTGTCCTGTGTTTGGTTCTAAGTGTTGCTTCTTGACCTACATATAGGTTTTTCAGAAGACAGATAAGGGGGTCTGGCATTCTTGTCTCTTTAAGAATTTTCCACAGTTTGTTGTGACCCACACAGTCAAAGGCCTACAGCATAGTTAATGAAGCAGAAATAGATTTTTTTTTTTTTCTTTTCTGGAATCCCCTTGCTTTCTCTATGATCCAATGAATGTTGCCAATTTGATTTCTGGTTCCTTTGCCTATTCTAAACCAAGTTTGTACTTGTGGAAGTTTTTGGTTCATGTACTGCTAAAGCCAAGCTTGAAGGATTTTGAGCATGACCTTGATAGCATATGAAATGAGTGCAATTGTACAGTCGTTTGAACATTCCTTGGTGTTGTTCTTCTTTGGGATTGGAATGAAAACTGACCTTTTCCAGTCCTGTGGCCACTGATGAATTTTCCAAATTTGCTGGCATATTGAATGCAGCACTTTCACAGTATCATCTTTTAGGATTTGAAATAGCTCAGCTGGAATTCCATCACCTCAACTAGCTTTGTTTGAAGCAATTCTTCCTAAGACCCACTTGACTTCACAATCCAGGATGTCCAGCTCTAGGGGAATGACACCATTATAGTTATCCAGATCATTAAGACCTTTTGTGTATAGATATTCTGTATATTCTTGCCACTTCTTCTTAATCTCTTCTGCTTCTGTTAGGTCCTTACTATTTCTGTCCTTTGTCATGCCTATCCTTGTATGAAATGTTCCCTTGATATCTCTGATTTTCTTGAAAAGATCTCTAGATTTTCCCATTCTACCGTTTTCCTCTATTTCTTTGCATTGTTTATTTAAGAAGGACTTCTTATCTCTCCTTGCTATTTCTGGGACTCTGCATTCAGTTGGGTATATCTTTCCCTTTTTCCCTTGCCTTGCACTTCTTTCCTCAGCTATTTGTAAAACCTCCTCAGACAATCACATTTCCTTCTTACATTTCTTTTTCTTGGGGTGATTTTATTCACTGCCTCCTGTCAGGGTTACAAACCTCTGTCCATAGTTCTTTGGGCACTCTGTCTACTAGATCTAATCCCTTGAATCTATTTGTCACCTCCACTGTATAATCATAATGCATTTGATTTACATCATACCTGAACAGCCTAGTGGTTTTCCCTACTTTCTTCAACTTAAGCCTGAAATTTGCAATAAGGAGTTCATGATCTGAACCACAGTCAGCTCCCAGTCTGGTTTTTAATGACTGTATAGAGCTTCTTCAAATTTGGCTGCAAAGAATATAATCAATCTGATTTCAGTATTGACCATCTGGTGATGTACATATGTAGAATCATCTCTTGGTTGTTGGAAAAGGGTTTGCTATGACCAGTGTGTTCTCTTGACAAAACTTTGGTAGCCTTTGCCCTGCTTCATTTTGTACTCTTGAGGCCAAACTTGCCTGTTATTCTGGGTATCTCTTGACTTCTTACTTCTGCATTCTAAGACCTGTGATGAAAATGACATCTTTTTTTTTTTTTGGTGTTGGTTCTAGAAGGTGTTGTAGGTCTTCATGGAACCACTCAACTTCAGCTTCTTCAGTATCAGAGTTTGGAGAATAGATGCCTACATTGCATATTTACCTGAAGGAGATCAGCCCTGGGATTTCTTTGGAAGGAATGATGCTAAAGGTGAAACTCCAGTACTTTGGCCACCTCATGCGAACAGTTGACTCATTGGAAAAGACTCTGATGCTGGGAGGGATTGGGGGCAGGAGGAGAAGGGGATGATAGAGGATGAGATGGCTGAATGGCATCACTGACTCGATGGACGTGAGTCTGAGTGAACTCCGGAAGTTGGTGATGGACAGGGAGGCCTGGCTTGCTGCAATTCATGGGGTTGCAAAGAGTCGGACACGACTGAGCGACTGAACTGAACTAAATGAATAGTCTTTTTTGGGGGGCTTAGATAAGGAAACTGAGGTCTGATGATACTGTTATGATTTGCTGATGCAAATATCTCTAACCCAGAATGGAGATTAAAAACAAAGAAATATTCTGAAATGCCATGTCAGCATATCAAACTGAACTAATAAAAATTAAAATTGACAAAGCACCCTCCTTTCTTAGAAAAGACTTTTTTTACCCTGGCTTTTCTACACTCTTACCTGTTATCTTTTCCACAATTTACATTATAATACTGAAAGAGTGAGATAAACATTTAAGAGTTCATTTAACCCTGGTAAGGAGGTGTGGAGGTTCTGGTAGCTCAGAGGGTAAAGAATCTTCTTGCAATGCAGGAGACTTGGGTTTGATCCCTGAGTCAGGAAGATCCCCTGGAGAAGGGAATGGCAACCTGCTCCAGTAAGGGCTGATGAGAGTTAGTTAGCATTTGAACTAGTGCTTAATTTTGTTTTTTTCTAGCAGGATAGTTACTCTGAAGCCCATACACTAGAGAGGCTACTACTTTTAAACCTTTTGCTTTTCTTACTGCTGATCAACACCAGTGAAAGTGTTAGTCTCTCAGTCATGTCCAACGCAGCCACTGCACGGCCTGTACCCTGCCATGCTCCTCTGTCCATGGAGTTTTCCAGGTAGGAATACTGAAGTGAAGCCATTCCCTTCTTCAGGGGCATCCTTCTGACCCAGGGGTCAAACTCTGGTCTCCTGCATTGACTTTGGATCTTCTGCAACACCAGAAGTTTGATTATTTAGCACACTGAATACAAAATGTGATTATTCTGATGTGACAAGGGTGGGTTTCCAAGATATCTGAATTGCTACAAGTTTTACAGGGCCACTCTGAGCCGAAGAGACTATGCTTTTTAGAATATCACCCTGGGTTTAAGATTCTGATCCAGTTCTTCATTTAAATGTTTATGGAGGATTTTGTTATCTGGTTATGACTAGAAATTTAGCTAATGATGCCATGTCTTGAATGAAACTTTCACATAAGATGCTGTAAGTGGGCCTAAAAGGACATTTGGGACTTCATCAAGTTTATAGGTTATATGGCTATTTTCATGTTTGTACACCTGTAAATGTTAAATAAGTTGGCTTTCATCTTATATACAACAGAAAATATCATTGTTTGCTCTATTTATATCCCATGGCTCAAAAATAGGCTAAAAGAAATACCTTGCAATTATTTTGCAGTGCTGAGAGAAGATGGTGGTGGTGGTGCAATTTTAAAATTTCTCCATATCTGCCCTCCTCCTTATGATTAATTAAAGTAATTAAAAGAGTTTCTGGATCTAGCTATTAGATATAGGAGACATGGGGGTAGAGAAACATTTTCAACAAAACCAACAAACCACAGAGATGCAATGAGAGAAATTCAATAGGAAGAGACACAATATTCTTCAATTATTTATTGTGATATTTTAAAAAGAGAGAGGAAACTTAGAGACACAACAACAAAATCCAATGTTTTAAGAAAACTGGGACATGGCCTGGCATTAGGCAATGTAAAATAATTATGTTGTTGCGTTAGAAATGATAATGGCACTACATGTGGTAAAAATTATTTGTATACATTTGTCAACATTCAGAATATATATTAAAAATGGGTGAATTTTCCATGTGCAATTTATAAACCTGACCAAAAAGAGACTGAGAAAAACTCAAGACATCCTTCCCCAGTTTCCAGCATGCTGTGTGTGTGTGTGTGTGTGTGTGTGTGTGTGTATGTGTGTGTATACATGAAAGAGTCGGTTTCAAAGAACTGGACACAACTGAAGTGACTTAGCATGAGACTATAGTGAGGCCTCAGAAAAGCAAAATCTCTTCTTTTATTAAATATGTACTGCTAGACACAGATTCAATATATTTCCCCTGGTTAACCAGCAGAATTAGATATTACATACTTATCAGAATGGCTAACTTTGGCCACCTCATGCGAAGAGTTGACTCATTGGAAAAGACTGATGCTGGGAGAGATTGGGGCAGGAGGAGAAGGGGACGACAGAGGATGAGATGGCTGGATGGCATCACTGACTCGATGGACGTGAGTCTGAGTGAACTCCGGGAGATGGTGACAGACAGGGAGGTCTGGTGTGCTGCGATTCATGAGGTCGCAAAGAGTCGGACATGACTGAGCGACTGAACTGAACTGAACTGAACTGAAATTTTTTAAAATAGTAAAAACAATGGACATCACCAACTGCTGGAGAAAACTGATGGGAAAACTGAAACTGAAATCATTAAGCATTGCTGATGGGAGTTCAAGAGTATAGTTACCTTGGAAAAGAGTTGGTGACTTCTTATAAAGTTAAATATACACTTAACATACAATCCAACTATTCCACTCATGTGACTTCTAAGTATTTACTCAAGAGAAAAGAAAAGTTATGTTCTCATAAAGAAATGTATTCAAGTATGATGGCAGTTTTACTTCATTATCTTTCCAAACTGAAAGCAACCTCAAAGACTTTCAGCTGTGAGTGGATATATGAACTATAGTACATCCATACATGAAATGCTGTTGTTGCTCTTGTTTAGTTGCTAAGTGGTGTCCAGCTCTTTTGGACTCCATGAACTGTAGCCTGCCAGGCTTCTCTATCCATGGGATTCTCCAGGCAAGAATACTGGACTGGGTTGCCATTTTCTTCTCCAAAGGATCTTCCCTACCAGGGATTGAACCCACGTCTCCAGCATTGGTAGGAGGATTCTCTACCACTGAGCCACCCAGGAAGACCCACACATGAAATACTACTTATTTAAAAAGCAACAACAAACTACTGATATACACATCAATGATGTTGGATTTCAAATGCATTATGCTAAGTGAAAGAAGTCAAACCCAGAAGGCTACAAATTGTATGATTATATTTACATAGCACTCTGCTGTTGCTGCTGCTGCTAAGTCGCTTCAGTCGTGTCCGACTCTGTGCGACCCCATAGACGGCAGCCCACCAGGCTCCCCTGTCCCTGGGATTCTCCAGGCAAGAATACTGGAGTGGGTTGCCATTTCCTTCTCCAATGCATGAAAGTGAAAATGAAGTCGCTAGAAAAAAAAAAAAATTCTAGAGACAGAAAATGTAGCAGTTGCTGCCAGGGGACAGAGGTTAAGGGAGGCAATGTCTATCAAAACGCTTGAGGGAATTCGGGGAGTGATTGAATTGTTGTGTATCCTGGTAGAGATAGTGGCAGCATGACTGTATATACTTTTTAATATTCAGAATATACACTAAAAAAAGGGTGAATTTTCCATGTGCAATTTATATATCTATAAACCTGACCAAACGGCCGAGAGGAGCTACCCCACGTCTGAGGTCGGGGGGGCGGCCAAGAGGAGATACCCAGCGTCCGAGGTCAGTGGTGGCGATGAAAGGAGTTACCCCGCGTCCGAGGCCAGGGGCGGGGGCCGGGAAGAGCTACCCAGGCCCCCAAGCCTGAGGCCAGGGGTGGCAGGCCGGAGGAGATACCCCACCCACTAAGCCCGAGGCCAGGGGAGATGGGCGGGAGGAGCTACCCCACACCCCTAAGCCCGAGGCCAGGGGCGGCGGTGGGGAGGACCAACCCCACTCCAAGGAGCCGTGGCTGCGCGGGCACAGGAGGGCCTAGAGGAGCTATCCCACACTGAAGGCCAGGAAGGGTGGCGGTGAGGAGATACCCCTCCTCCAAGGTAAGGAGCAATGGCTGCGCTTTGCTGGGGCAGCCGTGAAGAGATACCCCATGCCCAAGGTAAGAGAAACCCAACTAAGACGGTAGATGTTGCAAGAGGGCATCAGAGGGCAAACACACTGAAACCATACTCACAGAAAACTAGTCAATCTAATCACACTAGGACCACAGCCTTGTCTAACTCAGTGAAACTAAGCCATGCCCGTGGGGCAACCCAAGATGGGCGGGTCATGGTAGAGAGATTTGACAGAATGTGGTCCACTGGAGAAGGGAATGGCAAACCACTTCAGTATTCTTGCCTTGAGCACCCCATGAACAGTATGAAAAGGCAAAATGATAGGATACTGAAAGAGAAATTCCCCAGGTCAGTAGGTGCCCAATATGCTACTGGAGATCAGTGGAGAAATAACTCCAGAAAGAATGAAGGGATGGAGCCAAAGCAAAAAGAATATCCAGCTGTGGATGTGACTGGTGATAGAAGCAAGGTCTGATGCTGTAAAGAGCAATATTGCATAGGAACCTGGAATGTCAGGTCCATGAATCAAGGCAAATTGGAAGTAGTCAAACAAGAGATGGCAAGAGTGAATGTCGACATTCTAGGAATCAGTGAACTGAAATGGACTGGAATGGGTGAATTTAACTCAGATGACCATTATATCTACTACTGCAGGCAGGAATCCCTCAGAAGAAATGGAGTGGCCATCATGGTCAACAAGAGAGTCCAAAATGCAGTACTTGGATGCAATCTCAAAAAGGACAGAATAATCTCTGTTTGTTTAAAGGCAAACCATTCAATATCACAGTAATCCAAGTCTATGCCCCAACCAGTAACGCTGAAGAAGCTGAAGTTGAACAGTTCTATGAAGACCTATAAGACCTTTTAGAACTAACACCCCAAAAAGATGTCCTTTTCATTATAGGGGACTGGAATGCAAAAGTAGGAAGTCAAGAAACACCTGGAGTAACAGGCAAATTTGGCCTTGGAATACGGAATGAAGCAGGGCAAAGACTAATAGTTTTCCCAAGAAAATGTGCTGGTCATAACAAACATCCTCTTCCAAAAACACAAGAGAAGACTCTATACATGGACATCACCAGATGGCCAACACTGAAATCAGATTGATTATATTCTTTGCAGCCAAAGATGGAGAAGCTCTATACAGTCAGCAAAAACAAGACCAGGAGCTGACTGTGGCTCAGACCATAAACTCCTTATTGCCAAATTCAGACTTAAATTGAAGAAAGTAGGGAAAACCACTAGACCATTCAGGTATGACCTAAATCAAATCCCTTATGATTATACAGTGGAAGTGAAAAATAGACTTAAGGGCCTAGATCTGATAGATAGAGTGCCTGATGAACTATGGAATGAGGTTCGTGACATTGTACAGGAGACAGGGATCAAGACCATTCCCAAGGAAAAGAAATGCAAAAAAGCAAAATGGCTGTCTGGGGAGGCCTTACAAATAGCTGTGAAAAGAAGAGAAGTGAAAAGCAAAGGAGAGAAGGAAAGATATAAGCATCTGAATGCAGAGTTCCAAAGAATAGCAAGAAGAGATAAGAAAGCCTTCTTCAGCGATCAGTGCAAAGAAATAGAGGAAAACAACAGAATGGGAAAGACTAGGGATCTCTTCAAGAAAATCAGAGATACCAAAGGAACATTTCATGCAAAGATGGGCTCAATAAAGGACAGAAATGGTATGGCCCTAACAGAAGCAGAAGATATTAAGAAGAGATGGCAAGAATACACAGAAGAACTGTACCAAAAAGATCTTCACCACCCAGATAATCACAATGGTGTGATCACTGACCTAGAGCCAGACATCCTGGAATGTGAAGTCAAGTGGGCCTTAGAAAGCATCACTACGAACAAAGCTAGTGGAGGTGATGGAATTCCAGTTGAGCTACTCCAAATCCTGAAAGATGATGCTGTGAAAGTGCTGCACTCAATACGCCAGCAAATTTGGAAAACTCAGCAGTGGCCACAGGACTGGAAAAGGTCAGTTTTCATTCCAATCCCAAAGAAAGGCAATGCCAAAGAATGCTCACACTACCGCACAATTGTACTCATCTCACGCTAGTAAAGTAATGCTCAAAATTCTCCAAGCCAGGCTTCAGCAATATGTGAACCGTGAACTTCCTGATGTTCAAGCTGGTTTTAGAAAAGGCAGAGGAACCAGAGATCAAATTGCCAACATCCGCTGGATCATAGAAAAAGCAAGAGAGTTCCAGAAAAACATCTATTTCTGCTTTATTGACTATGCCAAAGCCTTTGACTATGTGGATCACAATAAACTGTGGAAAATTCTGAAAGAGATGGGAATACCAGACCACCTGATCTGCCTCTTGAGAAATTTGTATGCAGGTCACTAAGCAACAGTTAGAACTGGACATGGAACAGCAGACTGGTTCCAAATAGGAAAAGGAGTTCGTCAAGGCTGTATATTGTCACCCTGTTTATTTAACTTATATGTAGAGTACATCATGAAAAACGCTGGATTGGAAGAAACACAGACTGGAATCAAGATTGCTGGGAGAAATATCAATAACCTCAGATATGCAGATGACACCACCCTTATGGCAGAAAGCGAAGAGGAACTCAAAAGCCTCTTGATGAAAGTGAAAGTGGAGAGTGAAAAAGTTGGCTTAAAGCTCAACATTCAGAAAACGAACATCATGGCATCCGGTCTCACCACTTCATGGGAAATAGATGGGGAAACAGTGGAAACAGTGTCAGACTTTATTTTTCTGGGCTCCAAAATCACTACAGATGGTGACTGCAGCCATGAAATTAAAAGATGCTTACTCCTTGGTAGGAAAGTTATGACCAACCTAGATAGCATATTGAAAAGCAGAGACATTACTTTGCCAGCAAAGGTTTGTTTAGTCAAGGCTATGGTTTTTCCTGTGGTCATGTATGGATGTGAGAGTTGGACTGTGAAGAAGGCTGAGCACCCAAGAATTGATGCTTTTGAACTGTGGTGTTGGAGAGGACTCTTGAGAGTCCCTTGGACTGCAAGGAGATCCAACCAGTCCATTCTGAAGGAGATCAGCCCTGGGATTTCTTTGGAAGGACTGATGCTAAAGCTGAAACTCCAGTACTTTGGCCACCTCATGCCAAGAGTTGACTCATTGGAAAAGACTCTGATGCTGGGAGGGATTGGGGGCAGGAGGAGAAGGGGACCAAAGAGGATGAGATGGCTGGATGGCATCGCTGACTTGATGGACGTGAGTCTCAGTGAACTCGGGGAGTTGGTGATGGACAGGGAGGCCTGGCGTGCTGGGATTCATGGGGTCGCAAAGAGTCAGAGACAGCTGAGCGACCGATCTGATCTGATGTGAAACCTGACCAAAAAGAGATAGAGAAAAATTCAAAGCAGTTGGAGTCTTTCCTGTTTCCCCGCTCCATATTTTCCTTTCTTCCCTTGTTTCCTTAATTATAGAAAAGCTTAAAGGATATATAATAGTCTATCATTTGAGTGAATGGTCACTGGCATAACGACTCTTCCATTTGAAAATTTAAGCTATCTTTTCACTATTATAAAAAAATTGAATACAAACATACATGAATAATGGAATTATTTCCTCTTGAGCTATGTTAACATGGCTGGGAATATTTTGACAGTCCTATGTAACTGGTATTTCTAATTTGCTTATGAACCAGGACTTGCATATTCTACAGAAACAGAAAAAATATATTCAAAATATTCTTGTTAATTTTGAGAACATTGTAAATTCATATTTTGATGACCAACATTTGTAGAATAATAGAATGAAATAAGGGGGTTCGATCCCTGTGTTGGGAAGATCCCCTGGAGAAGGAAATGGCAACCCACTCCAGTACTCTTGCCTGGAGAATCCCATGGACAGAGGAGCCTGGTGGGCTACAGTCCACGGGGTTGCAAAAGGGGGTAGAACATTGACAGTTAAAGAAAAATAAGTGAAGTGAAGTGAAAGTCGCTCAGACCTGTCCGACTCTTTGCGACCCCATGGACTATACAGTCCATGAATTTCTCCAGGCTAGAATACTGAACCTTTCCCTTCTCCAGGGGATCTTCCCAACTCAGGGATTGAACCCAGGTCTACCACTTTGCAGATGGATTTTTTACCAGCTGAGCCACAAGAGATGCCCAAAGAAAAATAAATCCTCCTCAAATTATGGAAAAAAAAAAAAAAAAAGAATCTGGCATAACTAGATTCACAGCATCTGAGAAGCAGAGTAACTTTTCAATGGGCTTCATTTCCTGATCAGAAATATTAGTTCCCATGCCAGAGCGCTGGTGGTTAATTTGTACTCTGGCCAAATGCTGATTTATGGCTAACTGGGGGCTCTGTGTGTAATTGCAAGATCTACAATAATGGGCTTGTGCAAGAGATATGTCAAAGAAGGTTGAGAGTGTAGATGTCTCCACTGATTATTTTAAATTCCATCATTGACTCTAGGGGTAGAGATATTTTCTGAATTACTCTAGATGCACAACCTTTTAGAGCTGCAGTCTTGCTAATACCCAAGTCTCTCTAAAGGTCTTTAATTAGATAAATCACAAACAGCAACTGCACCAATGTTGACTCTATTAACATAAATTTTTTATTTTTTAAAGCCATTTTAATGTGCAATTTGGGGAAGAGAGATGGGTTCCTTGACTGAAGATGGAATGGAATAGATAGAGGAGACACAAAAATGAAATAAAGTCACATCGTGGTTCATCTCAAGATGTTTGTTTCAACTTTATTTTTGAAAAAGAAAGCTTCAACCTATTAACCTTTTAAAAAAAAATATTGCCTTTGCTATAGACTTGTGCAACCAGTAACAACATTTCTCTATTAAGACTCTCTGTGTGTCTAAGCATTTTTAATGACCCCCATTGCCATGGCACCATCTGGATACTTGACATTTTAAAAACAAGAATTTCAGCATAATAGATGAATCTACCTTGGGTGGCCATTATGCAGGTCTGACTGCTGAACATACATACAGGCTCATCTCACCATGTTAAACCTTAGTAAGCAGAAATATCACACTGAGAGAATTAACATGAGTGTATTATAAAGAAAACTTAAATTGAAGAGTCCCTCTATAACAATGAAAGTGATGGTCTTAGAAACCCAAACCATGGCAAATAACCTGGCAGAGTTTGGACAGAGGCATCCTGATAATGAAGAGGTCATAGGGAGGTGTCAGCATTGCAGATGAATCATCACTTGCCTTACAATCAGCTACAGCAAAGAAAGCTCAGCTAAGACATGACCTAGTCAATGAATAGTCAGTTATCCTGCCTTTTAGTACTAAAGGATATCCCTTTGCTAGTACTTCCTTAAACCTCCACAGGTTATGGGAAAAGGTGAAAGCATTAACATTAAAAGTCATCTGTTATGTATGAAGCATTTTTGACTAATGTATCCATCAATTCAATATAATTGACAGTAACATTTTACATACAACTTCATGCAAAGTACAATTTTAGGTCCTGCAGATGCAGTGATAAGCAAGACAAACTATATTTCTACATCTTTGGAACTTAAGTTCTACCTGGAGCCTGGGGGAAGGGGTGGCAGAAGGTTGGAGCCTTTAGACCATCTGTGGATTTGTGAGTTAGATATTTTCCCTCTTCTACAAATCAGGTAACAGACTCAGGAAGACTGAATGACTTCTACTAGACTGCACAACTAGCAGGTCATTAGAAACTGCTTTAGGATCTAAGATTCCAACATAAAGCTTCTCTTATACAATCAGGAAATATATGCTTCAGGCAAGGACTTCTTGCCTTATTTACTCTAGGCACCTTGAGATAAGGCTTCTTGGGATCAGAGTTCACACATGAGAGATTTGGAGAAGGTAATGGCAACCAACTCCAGTACTTTTGCCTGGAAAATCCCATGGACCGAGGAGCCTGGTAGGCTGCAGTCCATGGGGTCACTAGAGTCGGACACGACTGAATGACTTCACTTTCACTTTTCACTTTCATGCATTGGAGAAGGAAATGGCAACCCACTCCAGTGTTCTTGCCTGGAGAATCCCAGGGACGGGGGAGCCTGGTGGGCTGCCGTCTCTGGGGTTGCACAGAGTCGGACACGACTGAAGTGACTTAGCAGCAAGGGGATGCAGAATCTCTCTGTGCTTAATTTCAGCTATTTTAGGAGTATGATAAGATTTTTGGATTATGACTTTGAACTACATTGCTGTTATGGGAAACACACATTCAGAGTTTTAAATAAATTATTCACAAATCAACTTTTGGAGTCCCTCACTCCAAATGGAAAGGCCATTTCTGATTTCTAATGGTCTGGTTTCTAAAATCTACTTTTCATGATAGTTTCCAGTTCATGCCCATCTGACCAAAAAGAGCAACTCAGCACAGTTTTTCTTCTTCTATTCTTATTCCTTTCAGAATTGTTCTCTTCCAATGAGTACCAATCTGTCATTTCTTCCCAATGAGTACCAATCTGTCGTTTCTTCCCATGTCACTTCTGGGATTCAATAATTGATTTCTGTTTCTAATGCCTGGTGTAAGGGGCAGGGCTTAAACCTCTATATCTCAATATTCTGAAACTCTTAATAAAATTACTTTAATTATCATAAACTACAGTTTTTTTTATTTATAAGGATTATTAATAAAGTATGATAAATAAAATCATATACTATATGTTATATAGAATATAGGATATTTATCCTCTCCAAATGAATAGGGAAAAAAGAAGGTAAAGGGAAAAGCAAAATGTTTAATATAAAGAAGTACTTTTTAAAAGATTTTTCAGAAAAATAATGTGTGAATTTTAATATTAATAATGCACTGCTGCTGCTGCTGCTGCTAAGTCGCTTCAGTCGTGTCCGACTCTGTGCGACCCCATAGACGGCAGCCCACCAGGCTCCCCCGTCCCTGGGATTCTCCACGAAAGAACACTGGAGTGGGTTGCCATTTCCTTCTCCTGTGCATGAAAGTGAAAGGTGAAAGTAAAGTCGCTCAATCGTGTCCGACTCTCAGCGACCCCATGGACTGCAGCCTTCCAAGCTCTTCTGTCCATGGGATTTGCCAGGCGAGAGTACTGGAGTGGGGTGCCATTGCCTTCTCCGATAAGGCACTAAAGTATATAAAAAATTGCCATGTACAAATTAACACATTAAAAGGAATTAAATGTAAGCCTAGTGACAAAAAATTATTAGTTCATATGAAAAATACATTTGCAAAAGCAAAATTCAAACGGAGGCTACATCAATAAGAGTGAAAAATAAAATTAATTATATTATTATATAAATGTATTTTTGCCATCTTTAGAGGTTATACCTGTTTTTAAATAACTAATTAATATTTTATAGAAGTGGAACATTTATGATGTATGCCTTTATAAATAGAATTTTCTACATCTACA
Source organism: Bos grunniens (assembly GCF_055505025.1). NCBI lineage: Eukaryota > Metazoa > Chordata > Mammalia > Artiodactyla > Bovidae > Bos > Bos grunniens. Next base: position 34,489,830 of record NC_141172.1, on the reverse strand, counting down.
ATAAGGTCCTTTATGATGTATAATTTGTTATTTGCATTGCTTAAAATTTTGTATTTAACAGGATTATTTTTTTCTAATTACATCAACTTACCTTTTGGCCTCAATCTGGTTACAGGCTTCTGCTTACTATTTGTGCCTAAATCCATGTCTTGGTAATCTGCTTAATATCCTCTTCCCTCTGGAATTTAAAGTAGCTGCTCTTGATTGACAGCCTCTTTCCAAGACATTTTAGGCCATGCTTGTATCCCATCAAGGAAAGATTACTATGTGCTTATAGGCTTCCCTGATAGCTCAGTTAGTAAAGAATCTTCCTGCAATGCAGGAGACCCTGATTTGATCCCTGGGTCAGGAAGATCCTCTGGAGAAGGAATGGGCTACCCACTCCAGTATTCTTGGGCTTCCCTTGTAGCTCAGCTGGTAAAGAATCTGCCTGCAATGTGGGAGACCTTGGTTCGATTCCTGGGTTGGGAAGGTCCCCTGGAGAAGGGAAAGGCTACCCACTCCAGTATTCTGGTCTGGAGAATTCCATGGACTGTATAGTCCTTGGGGTGGCAAAGAGTCAGACATGACTGAGTGCCTTTCACATAGGCTCTTCAGTGCAACCTCCATCCTTAGATTTTCTATGTAAATTTCAGTGATATATTGGCTCAACTCTCACCAGCTTGCAAAGGTCAGGTTGGCACTGGCACTTGGAAAGAAGTCATGGCCTAAGGAGAGAGACACCAATAAAGATTTCTAGAGGGGCATAATCTAGGGACCTTTGGGGTAATCTACCAGCTCCTCCATGTGCTCAGTGGTGTCTGACTCTTTGCGACCCCACGGACTGTAGTCTGCCAGGTCCTCTGTCCATGGAGTTTTCCAGGCAAGAATACTGGAGTGGGTTGCCATTTCCTACTCCAGGGGAATTTCCAACTCAGGGATAGAACCCAAGTCTCTTGTATCTCGTGCATTGTCAGGGGAATTCTTTACCACTAGCACCACCTGGGAAGCCCTAGCTTGCAAAAGCCTGGTGTTAAATATTCACAGATTCTGTACGGAGGCAAGCAACCACAGTAAAAACATTTAAAGCCAGGAAGTTATCAAATGCTTCTAACCCCTGGAAGGCTGGTTTATCAATACACCACAGAATCATTGTGGCCAAAAGGTAAAGTTGATGCAATCTTTAGATACATTAGATAACTGTGTTTCAATCTCTTGACCATGAACTATTACTGAAACATTTATGTCATATTCTAGTAGATCTTGTCCTAGTACTTTGAACTAGCCTTACCTTAAACGTAGAATATCTTAAAGAACACACAGAAGAACTATACAAAAAAGATCTTCATGACCCAGATAACCATGATGGTGTGATCACTCACCTAGAGCCAGAAATGCTGGAATGCAGTCAAGTGGGCCTTAGGAAGCATCACTATGAACAAAGCTAGTGGAGGTGAGGGAATTCTAGTTGAGCTCTTTCAAATCCTAAAAGATGATGCTGTGAAAGTGCTGCACTCAATATGCCAGCAAATTTGAAAAACTCAGCAGTGGCCACAGGATGGAAAAGGTCAGTTTTCATTCCAATCTCAAAGAAAGGCAATACCAAATAATGCTCAAACTACCACACAATTGCATTCATTTCACATGCTAATAAAGTAATGCTGAAAATTACCCAAGTCAGGCTTCAACCATATGTAAATCATGAACTTCCAGATATTCAAGCTGGATTTAGAAAAGGCAGGGGAACCAGAGATCAAATTGCCAACATCCACTGGATCACTGAAAAAGCAAGAGAGTTCCAGAAAAACACCTACTTCTGCTTTACTGACTATGCAAAAGGCTTTGACTGTGTGGATCACAACAAATTGTGAAAAATTGTTAAAGAGATGGGAATACCAGACCACCTGACCTGCTTCCTGAGAAATCTGTATGCAGGTTAAGAAGCAACAGTTAGAACTGGACATGGAACAACAGACTGGTTACAAATCGGGAAAGGAGTATGTCAAGGCTGTATATTGTCACCCTGCTTATTTAACTTATATGTAGAGTACACCATGAGAAACACTGGGCTGGATGAAGCACAAGCTGGAATCAAGATTTCCAGGAGAAATATCAATAACCTCAAATATGCAGACGGCACCACTCTTATGGCAGAAAGTAAAGAACTAAAGAGCCTTTTGATGAAAGTGAAAGAAGAGTGTGAAAAAGTTAGCTTAAAACACAACATTCAGAAAAATAAGATCATGGCATCTGGTCCCATCCCTTCATGGCAAATAGATGGGGAAACAATGGAAGCAGTGGCTGACTTTATTTTTCTGGGCTCCAAAATCACTGCAAATGGTGACTGCAGTCATGAAATTAAAAGACTCTTGCTCCTTGGAAGAAAAGCTATGACCAACCTAGACAGCATATTAAACAGCAGAGACGTTACTTTACCAACAAAGGTCTACCTAGTCAAAGCTATGTCTTTTCCAGTAGTCATGTATGGATGTGAGAGTTGGACCACAAAGAAAGCTGAGCACCGAAGAAGTAATGGTTTTGAACCATTACTTGGTTGGAGAAGACTCTTGAGAGTCCGTTGGACTGTAAGGAGGTCCAATGAGTCCGTCTAAAGGAAATCAACCCTGAATATTCATTGGAAGGACTGATGCTAAAGCTGAAGCTCCAATACTTTGGCCACCTGATGCGAAGAACCAACTCATTGAAAAAGACCCTGATGCTTGGAAAAATTAAAGGTGGGAGGAGAAGGGGACCACAGAAGACGAGATGGTTGGATGGCATCACCAACTCAAAGGACATGCATTTGATGAGGCTCCGCGGGTTGATGTTGGACAGGGAGGCCTGGCGTACTGCAGTTTATGGGGTCGCAAAGAGTCGGACATGACTGAGTGACTGAACTGAACTACCTTAAAGTGACTACCTCACTTCAGTAAACCGTGTGGTTTTATATTCTTGTTCCCTCATTTTCTCCTCAATTCTTCCATGAGTAACTGAGACATGAAGAGCTGAATATGAAACTATGAACCTCTGAGCAGTTTGGAGAGTTTGTCTCTTATAGCTGAGCCTGTCATGTAAACCAAAGCCTCCCTCTGCTGGCCCCAACTATTAACATACACCTAATACAATATTATTAATCAAGTATACTTCAATATATTAAAAAAATTGAAGAAAAATATACACCTAATTGTATTTAGGCACTAAATTGCCACGGTGTGGTAAAAACCTAAAAATACCTACTGTGCTTTAATATAAATACATTCTGACTGTGGCTTTGAGAAGTACATACTTCAAGGGAGGTTAGTTAAGATACAGCTGGTCCCATGAGATGATTGTCAACTGGATCTAAGTGTTCATTTTAGATGTTCTTGTTCAATGCCAGTTAAACAGTCTTCTACTCAACTATAGCATGGAGGTATTTTTAGGAATGGATAGTAAAATGTGGATGACAGGTTGAGCTTATATATCACTATCAGCAAGAAAACTGGCTACTTGCTCCTTCACAGTTTTGTTTTTTTTTTAAGCAATATCTCCTTAATGACCATAATTTGTTAAACTGGCCTGTGATACCTGGCAAAAAGCTGTTCTGCTTTATCTTTCTTACTAAAGATTTATCTTTATAAGTAATTTTTTTTAAAAAATCACATTTTCTGAATGCTTGATAACATTATAACATTTAGGGACATGAAAATGTATCAGTAAAAACTTTCAGGTGAATTTGTTACCTTTCAAATAAGTCATGCACTTCCTGTCCATGGCACCCCTAAAAGAACCAATCCCTGGAATGACTCCACCCCACCACCATAAAGCACGTGCTGCAAAGACCAAGATGGAATGTACACGCACTTTATACTTTAGAGAAATCTGTCTGTTCCCTTATGGACTCTTACACATGACAGTATTTTTCTTTAAAAGAATTTAAGGTAAACTGCCATCGTCAACCTAAACTCTCTAAATTATTATGTTTTAGCATTCAATATTATTTGTAATCTATAATTTAGGAAACACCCATAGTATCTTAATCCACTTTAAAGTTTAAGAATATTCCACCCCAGGCTTTAAAATATCTCTAGGCTATACCTAAAATATTTAAAATGAATTATCATATAAAATGAAAAACATATCCTCGTCTTCCTCATACATTTCAAGCATCTCACATGAGTCTTGTTGGTGCTTTATAAATAGTAATTTAAAGTCACCTATCTGCTCTAAACACTCTGGAATTCTAAACTTTTGGCACATAACCCTCTATAGCTGTTCTTTTACTTGGCTTTTCCTGGATAAGATGATCAAGATCCGGAATGACTGCATCCCATATAATTCTTCCCAAATGTTTCCTTTCCTGACATTCTTTAGCCATATGGATCATTCTCATTTTTAAAAGGTGAAAAAGTGCCAAAGAGGAAAGAAATTTATGCTTGGATGAAAATAACCATGTTGCAAATTAGAAGGCTGAAGGCAAAACTGCCCAGTAACAAGTAGGGGTGAAAATCAAACCTCCCTGGAACCTGTAAAACTCATCTCCTGTTGGAGCAAGAAGAGAGGAACAAGTTAATTAAATTACTCTAAATAAATTCACTGAACTGAGCTATTGCTCAGATTTAAAACATGTGTATACAAAAAAAAAAAAAAATTGGACTTCTTTTCAATGCACATTTTATTCAACTGAACAGTGCATGGGGAAGCCAAAAATGAGCTAATTTTCAGTGCCATTTGCATTATCTGCCAGGTGTTAAACTCGTTACAGACCACAGCATCATTTGCTGGAATCATCTATCCCTTCATTAACCACACTCTCTTTATGTCCTCCAGCGTATATATTTTGAGTGGACCTTCAGGAAGAAAGATCTACATAGTTTTGTTATGGCTACAGTCTGTTTGCACCAGCTGAAATGGAAGCAAATTCAACAAACTAGGAGGCACTAGTAATAAGTTAGCCAACAATATGGATGGATCACTGTCTATCTGCTTAGTTCATTACTAGACATTTTCAATGATAGAGAAGAAATAGAAAATTCGGTATGAGTTACAATTTCTTCCTCTGCTAATTGGGGATAAAATAGCATCTACTTTGCCTGGCTGTTGTGGGAACAAAAACAGCATGTGTGAATGAAAGTAGCATGGTGAATGGCATTTATTAGATGCTTGATGAATAATATCTACTTGATGATGATAATTCTCATATGTGAGAAAAGAATAGCATGCCTAAAATAATGGATTAACAAAATAAGTATGTATGAAATTTATTTGTTTCCAAGTGAACCACCCAACATTAATAGATGAGTTAAAAAGGTGACTGCAATTACATTCTGCCAATCCTTTTCATGAAAAGTCATTCTGTATGAAGCTAAGAAAGGCTAGTAGACGATTTTGCTGTTCTCAGCTGTGGAGGATGATGGGATTGCTCCCAAGGGTACCTTTCAATAAAGTTCACTTCATTATTCTCTAATACATTTTAGTAAGCTTCACTAGCTATAACCGCGACTTTCTTAAATGAGAGATACCTTTTCTTCTCAGAGGAGCAAATCAAGATTTCTTAGCATAATTGGGTATGTCTGGAAGACAAATTCATACCTCTCATTGTTCAGTGGCTGGGCTACTATTCTAGAAGAGTTAACTAGCTTCATTAAGCTATAGTCCTTGCTGTAGAAAAATAAACACATTCAATGATTATCTGGAAAATATAGGGCTCTGGAATTTCCTTTATTAGAGAATTTTGGGTGCTTTTCTCTGAATAACCTAGATTTTTTTTTCTTCTTTGTAAATTAAATAACTTTTAATCTCCATAGAGCAAAATGCATCAATGAACCATAAGCTGTCTGCTGTCTGGTTTAGAATGAAGCATAGTGCAATTGATTCAATGAAGACTTCTTTTACTTTCTCGTCTGAAGCACATGAATTTAGCTGTCAAAAAAAAAAAATTGGAGGTGTATCCAATTGGTGCTATACTATGATTATTAACATTAAAGTCTGAATCGATCATTCCAGGTCCTCCTAAAATGGTAAGGCTATGAGAGCAAATATAGTGATGAATAATTCATAAATTTGACTTTTCTTCTTTGTCCTCTCTTCTTGTTCTTATTTTTCTTGTCATTCTTATTCTCAAGCATGAACAAAGCATATCCTTTAAAAAGGGAACTCTATGTTGGGGAATAGACAAAGGAGGAGTTAATTCCCTTGCTTTTATGACTTAAATTTGGAAAGGCTAACGTTATTCTGAAGAGGCACTGATCCCCAGAGTTCTATCTGTAAGTGTTTTTTCTTGTTAAAATGGAAATTGAACTCTAAATTTGCAATCCCATTGGGCTTCAATTACCATATTTATTCACATAATCTACCTGTTATTTTCACTCTATATTTGGGGAAAGATATTAAGGAAGCATCTACCTGCTGGTCTAATCATTAATTTTAAGAAGCATTAATCATATTTAAATTCATATTCCTGATATTTAAGGGAAAAAAATTACATTTTATTTTAAGGAATCAATGGTACAATTAATTGGCATTTAAAGGATCTGGTAGATTTTTTCCTATTCTTTTCTTTTTAAGAGTAGAAAAACCTTATTTAATGCAGCAGTATGTGTCTATGAGGAAAAAAGAGAAATGACTGTTTGAAAGATTGCTGGGATATATTTACATTTACTGCAGTGAAGTCAAAATAGACACGACATGTAAACTTAATAGCCTCCTTTTTCTCTACTGCAGCCTATGGTAAGTTGAGGTAGAAGAAGCTGACTGCTTGTAACCTTTAATTATATGTATTCATAGAAAAAAAGTAAGGTCATCTTAAATTAACTCTTCTGATTTCAAGGTTGTTTTAAAGCATAAAATTAAGAACTGTGTTTACATACATTAAGAAAAAGAGAAATGGAAAGATAAATTAATTTTCATTTCAAACCATGGATACGATTGTGAGTAAAGGTATACACAGAAATTTATGGTACGAGGTCTTAGGAAAATACAAAAATTTAGTTCTAATAGGTCTTTCAGCTCTACCCTTTCACCCTCAGGGCTTCCCTGATAGTCAGTTGATAGAGAATCTGTGCAATGCAGGAGACTGGGGTTCGATTCCTGGGTTGGGAAGATCCTCTGGAGAAGGGAAAGCCTACCCACTCCAGTACGCTGGCCTGGAGAATTCCATGGACTGTATAGTCCATGGGGTCACGGAGTTGGACACAACTGAGTGACTTTCACTTCCACCCTCAACCACTTGTTTTTGTTTTCCATGCCAAATTATTGTGTTTTCCGGCAGTTCCAAAGAAAGCTCAGAGTGAAGGAAGAACAGGGAGAGGATAATCTCTTCATCCCTGAAGACTCTGCAAATAATAAATTCTATGGGAAAATAATGTGTGTATTATACAAATGCATATTCCTTCAGTAAAAAAATCCCTGAATAATTTTGTTATGGAGATATAGTTGATGTCCAATATTACATGTTACAGGTGTACAATGTAGTGAATCACAATTTTTGTAAAGTATTGGCTCTATGCCCTGTGTTATGCAATGTATCTTTGAAACTTATTTTACACAAAATAGTTTGTACCTCTTGATCTTCTACCCCTGTCTTGTCCCTCCCTCTTGCCTCTCCTCAGCAGGAACCACTAGCCTGTTCTCTATATATGTGAGTCTATTTCCTTATTGTTACTTTTACAAGTTTGTCCTATTTTTTAGATTCCACATATAAATGATATCATACAGCATTTATCTTTATAGTATTATACAAATGTATATTCCTTCAGTACATCCCTGACTGCTTTAAAATTTTTTATTTAGTTTTTTTATGTGCTTCACGCTACTTTTGTCTTACTTAAGAGGTTTAATAGATCTAACTCAAGCCTGTTAATATTTCTTTCTAAAAACTCAGAAATGACCGGAAACTTTCCATCAATTCCAATCCCTTCTTGGATGTCTTCATGCTTTTACCTGCCTACTCCAAGATGAGTCTGTTGCTCTATATGCTATTTTCTTGGGGCTTCCCTTTACCTCTTTTTTCTTCACCTCTGTGTCTGGTTTCTTGTTTCTTGGAACTTCTTCTTTTTTTTTTTCCATGTGATTTACTCTCATGTGTTTCTTAAGTATACTCTCCAGTTGTATCTTCTGAACAAGTAGATGGAACATAATTCTTAAACTATTTTGCCTATCTGAAATTGGCTTTATTATAGCTTCACATTTTATTGATAGTTTGGATGGATATAAAACTGTAAATTGGGAAAATTTTATATCCTAGAAGTTTGAAGGTTTCCTGTCATTTAGCATCCAACTATTCAATATTGTTTCAAAAATTGAAGTGCCATTTTTATTCCCTTTCTTGGTATGTGAGCTGTGATCACCATCACCCTTTCTGCTGTCTACATTCTGTGGGTTTCACATCTTTAACTTGGTTATACCATAATTTCCCCAACATGCCTCATAGTAAGCCTTCTTTGAAAACACAATATGTTAAGAAGTAATTGAACTTTTTTCAATCTGAGAATCAAGTTCTTTCATTATTCGGCATTTTTTTTTTGTTATATCTTTGCTATTTTCATTCCTTAGTCATTGTTTTCATTCCTTAGTTATGGTCTCACTTTCTGAAAGTGATATTAGACAGAAGTTGGATATCTGCAATTAATTCTGTCATTAAAATACTTTTGATCATTACTAGTCCTTTTTGCTCCTGTTTTCTCAATTTCATCATCCACCTCTCCTTTTGTATTTATGTATATATCTACTATAAAATTTTAAATATCTGAGATTAAAATTTTTTCTCTGTTCTTTTTATGATTTGCACCTTTATTTGTTTTGTTCTCTTTTACACTGAAACTGTTCCTTATATATTGGCCATCTTTGACTATCTGAGTGGTGCCTTAAGAAGATCTTATGGAAATTCTGTGTTAGTGTGTACGGGTCAAGGTTTGACAAAAGGTTAATGCTGAATGAGACAGCTTGACTCTGGGATAAGAATTCCTGCATATTATATGTTATTTTCTCAAGGACAATTAAGTTTATCAAAAGGATAGTCCAATTTTATTCATTGTTCTGATATCTTAGGAGTAGGGATTTGGTGTCCAGGAAGGATATTTGAGTTTTGTTTTGTTTTGTTTTTTTCATGATTTCTGAACAGTGCTTCATCTCTAGCCTTCTTTGTTTTGATAGCCTTAATCTTTAATCCAATTTCTCTAATGTTTTATACCTCTGGTCTCCTACTCTCCTAGCTATATACAAAGACAGGAAAGAATTTGGTGATATAGCACATCCTAGAGACAATCTTACTGTTTTGAAACAATCCTCTTATTTTCAGTGTCAAGCACCTTCTGTTACTCCTACATACTTGATAACTACAAGTCCTGCCTGAGGCTTTCCAGGCTTTGAGAGTGGTGGGTGGGTGAGTTGACACATGTCACAGTTATCTAAGCTACTGGCACTAGGTTTCAGATTTACCTACTTTGCTAAATCTCTACTTTGCATCTTCCAGAACTCTTTGACATCTTTTGATAATTTGTATCTCTCTACTATTAAATTTGTTTGTATTATTGTGTTTTTAAAATTTTAAACTCTTATCTTAGAGGTGTTTTTTAAGGCAGCAGAGACAGACTTTTAATTCCATTTGCCATGTTTTACCTGAAGAATGTAGACTATACTTAAACACCTGTTAATCATATGATGTGTATTATTTTGAGATTTAGCATCCTAATTAATTCCTTATACCATAATACCACCCAGACAGAAATGTTTCTTGATATGTTATATAATGGAATATAAGAATAAATTCAAATGAGAAACAAAAGAATAAAAGATGGGATAGTTTTATTAGCTATATGATATTAAGATGTGGACTGGGAAATACTTAACATGAAAGCTGAGTTGTTTTAGGAAATGATGACTTCATTTCTACCCAGTGAGATACAGTCTTTACTAATTCACGTAATTTAAACATTCTTCTTTGCAAAAAGTACTTAAATAATAATTTTTCTAATATATGAATGAACAAAGAATTTACAGGGAACAAATACAAAAATAAGCTCTTCTACTTAAACTTTCCTTTTTTCCTACAATTACCTGTTTTATTATTTTATTTTTAAAAATTTCATTTTCTTGAATTTTTTAAAAACTAATTTTCACATATTAAACTCTATATTTTCTTGACTGGGTGAAAAGATGCTGTAAATACACTGTGTTTATGTGTGTAGAGGTATGTATACTGAGTGTGTGACATATACATATTTTTTTTCTGTACTCATTTAGTATTTTACTGAATTAATAATATATCAAATTTAGTTTAAGATCATATTTATAAGAATGTTACTTGGAGAACACAACCTTATCACTTAGAAGTAGAAAATATAGCAAATATACAATGTGGTTCAAGTCTGCTAGCACAGCATCCCCTCACTGCCCACAACTCACGGCTGTTGGGTATCCATATAGCTAATTTACTTTGCAGTAATAGAAACTGACACTACATTGTAAGGCAGATATAGTCCAATAGAAATTAGAAAAAAAATACGATCAACTAGACTTTTAAGGCCTCAGCTTGGACCTGAATAGTGAGTTTATAACTGTGATTTAAGTAGGGAAACTAATTCCAAGTTTTAAATTGGAAACAAACTTAAAAATAAATACAATGAGTATGTGGTATGCCTAAGGATCCTTATGGATTCCTTTTGACTGATACTGGCTATAATAGTGACATTAAATCAATATGGCATTTATATTGTTTTATATTTACTAATTATATTTCCAAAAGTTCAAAATACAAGTTATGATTAAATTGACAAAGAGTAATTTTTGTCTCTGTTACAACAGTGAAGCATAATGTTGCATTGTAAGGCTCTTTCCTTCTTGTCATTAGCAGCAGCTGTCCTAGAAAACTATTCATAGTTAGAGATCAGAGCAGAAACCTATCTGATTTCAAACCAGAAACAAAAAAGTACAATTCCTATCAGTTAACCAAATTTTCACTCATTTTTCTACATAAACAATTGTGACTATGATACAAATTTTTAGGTTGATTCTGTTTGCTTGTTAAAATGTCAGTACATTATTGCAGCTCATTCTGAAGCATTCTTCTAATTGTCTGTGATACAATTTACTTATTTATAAACAAGTTTTGAACCCTACTGTATACTAGATACCCCAATGGCGATACAAAGAAGAATGAAATGATATCTCTACTTTCAAATTGTTCTCCAACATTTGGGAAGTACAGGCATTTAAATGTATCATTAATATAGAAGGCTATTAGAGGGCTATTAGTAGGGCTATTAGAGGGCTTCCCTGGTGGCTCAGATGGTAAAGCGTCTGCCTGCAATGCAGAAGACCCGGGTTCGATTCCTGGGTCAGGAAGATCCCCTGGAGAAGGAAATGGCAATCCACTCCAGCACTCTTGCCTGGAAAATCCCATGGATGGATGAGCGTGATAGGCTACAGTCCATGGGTTGCAAAGAGTTGGACATGACTGAGAGACTTCAGGGCTATTAGAAGTTAGAATGCCATGGGATTAACTGAAGGTGATACATATATAAGTCAGTGTACCATAGAAGAAGCCAGTTTTTCTGGCAGCAATATGATAAGTTTAGTAGTGCTAAAGCACAGGACACCTGGAAGTGAAAGTAAGGTAGAAAGATAAAGCTAGACAAAGAGAAAGGAATCAGTTCGTGAAAAGCCTTATATTCTTTGTAGAAAGTGTGTGTCTAAGCAGGAATGAGATATACAATAATATGTAATTTATAACCATAATTTTAGCAGAATAAAAATAATTATAGATAGAAATCAAGTCTTTGCTCCACAGAGACAAATCTATTCAAACCATGGTACCCAAGTGTATAAGCATGGATGATCCTTCTTATAGAAGAGTAGAGACTATCTTTCCTGGGAAAGCCATTACATTCTTATTGCCCCCTGGATAAAATTTTGTAACCAAAGTCATGGAAAATGAGGCTAATTAAAGTCACTTAAAAATGGAAAACAAGCATCAGTTAAAAATCAGGATTTTAAAAAATCTTGAGGAAAAATGTATGAAAAAACTGATAATAAGACAACGTAGTACTCTTGCCTGGAAAATCCCATGGACAGAGGAGCCTGGTAGGCTGCAGTCCATGGGGTTGCTAAGAGTCGGACACAACTGAGCAACTTCACTTTCACTTTCCACTTTCATGCATTGGAGAAGGAAATGGCAACCCACTCCAGTGTTCTTGCCTGGAGAATCCCAGGGACTGGGGAGTCTGGTGGGCTGCCATCTATGGGGTCGCACAGAGTCAGACACGACTGAAGCAACTTAGCAGCAGCATCAGCAGCAGCACAAGAAGGTATCTTTAATATTTTTAAACATTTTGGGTTTCTACCTATCCTGTGCGCTAGCTCAGAAAGCCACAGTTCACAATAATCTGTCAAATGACCCATACTTTTCCCATTCTATTAGTAGGAGTGCTTCCAGAGTCTCTGACCTGGCAGTTCTAAGGAAAAAGGGAAGGTACAAATCTTTTATATCATTGGTCTCTGGTGTTGGTGAGGAAAAGGAAACATAATGAAATCGAATGGTGAAATTCTGGGTTAAAATATTTCAACCACTGTTTAACAAGGTTTTTGAAATTTTGCCAAGAGTATTAACTAGTCTCATTAATCATATACTGGGAATGGGTAGTTATAGAATTAAAAAAAAAACACTATATTAATACAACTATGTTCTGAAGAATTACATACAGTCTTATTTTTTTCCTTCCTTTTACTATAATAATAATGGAGTAAGTATCATGTCAGATAAAGGATAAGAACAATTTTGCTTAAGATAAATTTTATGACATTGTGCTGAAAGAGAAAAATCTTTAATTACATACTTATAATTAAAGGAGGAACCAAAGTAGGTTCTGGCATATTGCATTAGAATAAATCCATGTATTCAAAATTTAAAACAAAAACAAGAAACATGAACTCAAGATCTGCTGCTAAGTCACTTTAGTCATATCCAACTCTGTGTGACCCCATAGACGACAGCCCACCAGGCTCCCCTGTCCCTGGGATTCTCCAGGCAAGAACACTGGAGTGGGTTGCCATTTCCTTCTCCAATGCAGGAAAGTGAAAAGTGAAAGTGAAGTCGCTCAGTCGTGTCCGACCCTCAGCGACCCCATGGACCACAGCCTTCCAGGCTCCTCCATCCATGGGATTTTCCAGGCAAGAGTACTGGACTGGGGTGCCATTGCCTTGTTCATATACTATAAATCTAGTAGACCTCTCTATAGAAGTACAAATAATTCTCCCATTCACCTAATATCAATTTTGTATTTTTTCCCATTATCCTCAATAGTTTGCTTGACATCTACAAAACACTATTTAAACGCACATTATCAAAACTAACAACAAAAGAATACCAGAAATATCTATTTAACAAATGAGGAAATTGAGAATTAATAAAACTTGACTTGTGCTAAGACATACAAAGGCTAAATTTAAACCTAACAGTATCAAAATTTTGGGTTGCATAGTTGTTACAGTCCAAACATTAATGTCTAAATGATCTACACATTTCTATGGTAACTTTTAATTTAAAACTGGAAGGGCGAAAGTTTTTATGAAGGCTAAATCAGTTGGCATGGAGAAAAACATGATGTAAAAATTTGTGTGAGTGCTTAGAAGTAAAAAACAAGTCAAATAAATATTAAGATTAGAGTTAATATAATTTGTCAATAGATACAGTAGATATTTGCCTCTTCACTGGTAAAACTGGAAGATTTCATTCTGAACTGTATGTGCCATTTTTAATTCTATCTCAAATCTAAACTGAAGTTTTTGTTTTTCTGTTTTTTTATTATTTTTTATTTATTTATTTTTTCCCTCTGCATGAAGAGTAGCCAGGGCAGATTTTAAAACTATGTGGTGGGAATGAGTTGTTTTAAAGTTGGCCAGCTTATAGAAAAATGAAAATTACTAGGAACTGCCTCAGGAGAAACTCCAGTTATGAATGGTTAGAAGAACATTCAGTAGTTCAACAATCCTTTCTAAAAGCTCTATGACTTCTGAAAAGAGGTCAGAATATGAGTAAATGAAATATATCATTGCTGTAGTTCCTAAGAAATAAGCAATGGATTCAATATATCTTTGGTCAATATTCCCAGGCATAAAAGGAAGAGACTGTTAGAAATCAGACGATGAACAAAAGCTAGAATTAAAAAAAAAATGGTGGGTGGGTGGGGACAAAATTATCTACAGCTCTCTGTGTTCTGATGCACATGGCCATGCTATAGGATAATCCCTGTTTGTCTCTCCTGATCCATTCTTCAGCCTTTTACCCCTGCTTCATGAGGTTAACATTTAAGGATGGCATCAACCTGGCCCTCCTGCCTTTCAGTCTCTTATTGGTTCAGTGTGAGGCATCAGCAGAATATTAGAAGGTAAAAGAAATGAGGAGTCATGGTATTTATTTTCCTTGTTCTCTACCTGCCAGGACATGTATTGTCATATGTTTTTTGTTTGTTTGTTTTCTTAACTTAGTCAGGGTCTTGTTGGTTGGCTGTCTTTAATAATACAGGTCTCTCTGGCTTTTATAACCTTATGTTCTATTAAGACTATGTGTGGCTTAATATAACTGTAACTAGTTAGTTATATAGCCTGGGATACTTTACTACCCTTTAACCCTAATTATCCCTCCATAAAAGTCACTTTATTAAAGGCTCTTCAAACTTTTTAAAGTGTGCCATCAGTTTTCTGAAAGGATCCCGACTGATATATATACCCTGGACTGTGACATGATCACTGTTATATGTGACAAGGATTAGAGGTGGACTGAAAATGTCACATGTGTACTATACAACAGGTGCAAAGCATATCCCCAAGACTTAATATGGATAAGACAATTATTTTTAAATTTCAATGGTCTATGTTGATTATTTTAGCATGGAAAACTTCCCTTTTGCATTAGGGTTCATATGTAGCACGCTTTTAAGTTAGATTGCCCGAGATGTAGATTGCTATGGAATGTGTATCCTGGTTACCTTAGCGACTGCTTTTCTTAAGTAGAAAGTGGCAATTATGGTCTGCGGGGGCCCTCAGAAAGTGTATGTTTTTGAATTCTGGGAAGATATAAATTTGGGGAGCTTTATAGAGATCACCAGATGTATATGCTCCAAGGTTACATGGTCCCACATGTCCCAGTACATTGTTCCCTGGGGGAATGACTTACAATTCAACTATTATTCTCATATTCTGGAAGACCAGTAAGCTCGGAGCTTTTGATTTTAATATTATAGAATTAAGTGCTTATGTGAGAAAACAGACCTATGGGTAAATAGATGGTAGAATGCTTAGTAACTGCAGTCTGTAATTACATAGTATATAATAACCTCTGTGGTTATTATAGGCTAAACAATAGTAGACAGTGAGGTGTACATTAAGAACAAGCTGTGTTATTCAAAGCCCTGAAACTCAGAACGTACTCAGAAAGGAAAGAGGCTCACACACTACTCATTGTCAAAGTAAGCAAAGAATATGTTTCTATTCCCTGAAGATTTAGCCTCTTACAATTGGGAATGCTGTGGATATGGTGCCTTTGTAAATCAAGTGTAGTGACAACTCTACAGCTACTTTAACAGCTATTTTACATTTTCTTCAGTAACCAAACATGTTTTTTTTCTCTAACGTGATTTTAAATTCTTGTTCAAATTTGAGAATCAAGGTTTCTCTGATACTAGTCTTAATGATGATACCTACTTGGCAAACAGGCTTTAAAGTGGTCCCCAGGGCCTCTTCCTCCTGGTGTCTATGCTCTTGTATAATCCTGTCCTCTTGAGTGTGGACAGGACCTGTGACTTCCTTCTAACCAATAGAGCTTAGCAAAGGAGATAGGATTTCACCACCTTGATTATGCTCTATTATATAAAACTTCATCCTGCTCTTGGTTGTAGGGGGTCTCCTTCTACCTTGCCGGCTTTAAGGACGCAAAGTGTCATGTGGTGAGAAGGCTCTGGACAGGGCCTTTAGGCAGTGAGCTTCAGGCAGCCTCTTGGAGCTGAGCAAAACCTCCAGACAACAAGCATCAAGAAGCTTAAGTCCTCATTTTAACAGTAACAAGGAAGTACACTCTGCCAACAACTTGAGTGAACTTGGAAGTGGATCCATCACCAGTTTAGCCTCCAGGTGAGAACTAAGCCCTTGCTGACATATTGACTGCATCCTTGCAGAGGAGCCAGCTAAGCCATGCCTGTACCTACCCATAGAGACTGTGAGATAATAAATGTTATTTTAAAGCCACTGAATGTGTGGTAATTTGTTATACAGCATAGAAAACTGAAACACCTGTCCAGTACATACTGAGTAAGGACCATGAGCCAAGCATTATTCACAGTACTTGAGAAGATTACAAAAATGATACATTCATGCATTCAAGGAAGTTATGTTAGGTAAGATGCTTTACTTTCACACACGGATACAGGGAAACTATTTAGATTTATGAAATAATACTAAAATTTTTATCGAGCTCTATCAGTTAAAGTGTAATGGCATATGCATGTATTTTAGCCATTCTGCAACCTAGGAGAAAGGATCACCATTATCTCTGATGGTATATATCCTTGCCCTTGCATCCTATAACATCAGGTAGAAGAGCAAAACTTCATAAAATTACACAAAACTCAGTGGTGCTTAAAGAAACCCTGTGACTTGTCTTTCTCAGGGTCCATGTGAATATCATCTATATGGTTTCATTTTTAGGTTATGTGCTGTTGAATGGATTACTGTCATCTGCCTTTGCATTCACAATCCACTAGCCTATATTGTCAAATATCTACATCAAATCTATATCAGAAAGTTGTCCACTAGATTAAGTTTTTCAACAAAGATTTCTGAGTATATGAATATCTTGAACAGAATAGATAAATGCAACTAGTCATACTAACAATGGCAGAAAGAAAAAGAGTTAAAGATAAGGATGCAGATGGTACAGATGTTAATTTTTAAAAAAATCATGCAATGATATTTGAAAACTTTTGCCAGGTCTTATGCTGGTTTGCTTTTGATTTCTGAGGCTTTAGGGACTTTGCATCAAAGTAACACAGGAGTGGCTAAACTCTGACATACTATAAAGAGCTTCTGCAGTAACAATTAATATATGGAGCCACTGACACTAGAATTAATCTTGGAAACCACTCTCAAGGTGATGGGGAAAATAAATGTGCCACAGGCGTACCCCTTAGTGCTACACCATCTTTGCTGTGTTCTATCATTGATCATTGATGATAGCAAAAAAGCAATCACTCACAAAACAGAACTAATAACAGTCTTCAGATATGAAAGGATCTTCACTCATGTGTATGTTTGGTACCAAACCATGTTTAGTCAATAGTGGTGTTTTTATTTATTTATTTTTCCTTCCCTCTTCCTTTCCCTACTGCATTGTCAGTGGCACCAGAGGCCAGTTCATTCACTATTCTGAAATAGCCTTTTTGGATACTGATTTTTATCCAGATATAAATATGTGGCTCTAAGAGAATATGGAAACTTTGAGTATTAGCACTTGCACGGTTACAAATATATGGGCGCTGCTGCTGCTGCTAAGTCGCTTCAGTTGTGTCTGACTCTGTGCGACCCCATAGACAGCAGCCCACCAGGCTCAGCCATCCCTGGGATTCTCCAGGCAAGAACACCGGAGTGGGTTGCCCTTTCCTTCTCCAATGCATGAAAGTGAAAGGTGAAAGTGAAGTCGCTCAGTCGTGTCTGACTCTTAGCGACCCCATGGATTGCAGCCTACCAGGCTCCTCCGTCCATGGGATTTTCCAAGCAAGAGTACTGGAGTGGGGTGCCATTGCCTTCTCCGATGGGCACTGCAGACAGGAGCAACTTTGCTCTGAGCCAGATAGTCAAACTGACATCAAAATTCAGGGAATTCCTAGGTGTAACAGACACTGGGGCCTGTATACTTTGCTTTTTCATAGTGGTGGTTAAAATTCTATTGTCAGCATTAGTTCCACTACCCTGGTCCCACTAATTCAGCTCTTCCTTCACAAAAGGACATTCAGTCCCTCTAGGGGGTTAGTGCAGCAGCTGGGGTTCCTGGGTCACATGAATCCTTTTGCATCTTATAGTTTAACCAGCCTGACTATGAGACTGCACTCTGAGAGTTCCCTTTGACTTGAATTCCTCTTGGCTGCTGCACTTTTGCCCTCTTGATGCCTTTGGATCCTCATAATCAGTAGTTGCTGTGGATAATGAACATTTTTTCTACAGCATCTATACCATCATCGTTGTATTCTATCATTGATCATTGATGATAGCAAAAAAGCAATCACTCACAAAACAGAACTAATAACAGTCTTCAGATATGAAAGGATCCTCACTCATGTCTATGTTTGGTAACAAACCATGTTTAATCAATAGTGGTGTTAAACTGTAAGCTCTATGTAAGACTCACAGAGGAACAATAACTCTCCTTGGAAATAAAGAGGTAGATTATTTGGGTAGATTATTATGTAAAATGTAAATAAACAACTGTCATGTAAAATGAACAACTGTTTGGTCCATTGCTATTATCTCATTTCATTCTGGAAGCATTTATTTGAATTTCATGAACAAAGTTGATATTGTGAAGAAAACTCCCCCATGATCCCAAGATAACAGTTTTCAGAATCTAGATGGAAACATGCTTCTGTGGAATAATTTAGATTCTGTCTCATGTACTCAAAATGTTTCCTAATAACAACATCCCTGTTTCTCATCATGCCTTGATACACACCATCTAATACCTCACCATTTGCCTCTGAACTTTTCCTTGTATTAAATCCAAAAGAATAAAGGATACCTATGTGATTACTTAGAAAGGACGAGATAATAATCTATCTAAAAGAAAGCATTAGGCTCCTTCCAGAAATTCCTTACCAGGAGAACACCAAAGAGGAAGTAAGTGTGTTTATCTATGGTAATAAGAACACAGTTGCCTAGCAATCAAGTTAAGTTCCCTGTCATCTTTATCAAGCAGCATGTTTACACTGGAGACAATCTGAGGAAAGAGAAATCTGATCTGTGATATCAGCACAATGAAAGCGTATTTCTAAACACAGGGAGCCGTCATTTATGAAACAAGATGATGACTACTTAAAACACAGCGTTTAGATAGGCGTAGATTGAAGTTTCAAAATGTCATAACATATTTAAGGCTCAATCATTTCAACTCTTCTCCAATAATCACTTTTTCAACATTATACATTCTACCAAACAGATAATATAGAATATTTCATTGGAAGGTGGGAAATTTTTGTCATAGTATGTGTGCACTTGTGTGTGTTTGTATGTATATCTGTGCTTGTGAATGTATGTGTGTGAAGGACCAGAAAGAGAAGTGTTTGTTGACTTCGTTTAATAATCTAGGAGAATTTTTCTAACAAAAGAATAAAACAGGTTTATTTTAATAAAGTTAATTAGAAGCAATTATTTTAAAAATTAATTGACTAATCATGCAGGAACTTCAATTTTATTTTTTTTCTAACAGCTTCTTTTTTTCTTAATGATGTTCAAGAGGCTAGTCTCTCAAAGGGATTGTTCAATGTGCATTTATATAATAATTATTTTCTTTCCTGACTTCAACACATATACCTAGATCAACTCAGAAAAACCACACACTTCACACCATCAGCCAAAAGCAGAGTCAGAAAAGAGAATCTTTGGGGTTTTGTTAAGAAGAAGAATGCCAACAATTAGAAAATAAAGTTTCTCTCTGCTAAACTTTCAGAGGAATGCAGATGAATTGGCTCTTAAAGGTACATGTGGGAGGACTTCAGGTTCACTCTGCTGTCAACTAAGTAGGAAGCACTTTTTCAAAATGCTGACTGATGCCTCCTCATAGAGCTTGTTCAAGGCACAGGACTGAGTTACTGAGACTGTCTTACTATTTATCTTCCAGCAGTCCTCATCCTCTTTTGGAACAAGCAATCACTTTTGCTTCCCCTCGTCTTTTTCATTAATGCTTTCTTTACACAAATATGGATAAAATCACTGTGATAGTACTTCTATGAATATTCGTAATAAATTTATTATATTTCACTAAGGAAGGTACTAGGGTGTTTTGCAATGTACACAAACTGTGGGCAGAGTTCTTAGTCCCAATTCCAGTTCCTTCTCTTTTCTATTGAGGTGACCTCAGTCATGTTATTCAGCTGTTTTGAGAATCATCTGGAAAAGGGACAATCAGATATTCTTTACATGACAGATGTGAAGATTATCCGAGAAGATGTTTGTAAAACCACCTAGCCGAGCACTATTAAGAGAGAGAGAGAGAGAGAGTTCTAGATTTTTTTCCATTGAGGAACATAAAGTAGCAGAAAGCAGGTGAACATTTTGATGATGCTAAAGGACTTTGCCTGCACTCCAGATATAGAGACATGAGGATGACTAAAGCTTTGTAAATGGTAGGTTGATTTATTCCCAGAACAACTTTTTTGATGATAAAGTCAAATCACAAGTACAAACACATGCAACAATCCTTGCAAAATCATTTGTATGGCTCATGGGATTTTGGACAGGAACCTTTAGGGAACCAAGGACAGGAACCAAGTGTCATCAGGTATGTCATCTACTAATGTTGGACAAGTCCCAAGTAATTTCAGGTTGATAAGTTGTTCAAATGCCACCACAATCCTGTGTGTAGGCAGTATTGTCCTTGTTTTTAACATTAAAACATTAAGGCCTCAGGAGACTAAGTGGATCGTAATGATGGTGTTGGGATTTTACTCAGTAGTTTGGAGTCAGAATCAACAGGCACTTTCTACTCTACCAACATCAAAGTCTATGTTATAATTAGGAAAATAATGAATGATGGACTATTAATGATAACTTTATATATACACCATAAATAAACAAATTATTTTCCCCAAGATACTTCAAATTAAGAGATCTTATTACGATGATAAATGATTAACACATAATAGCCACCAAACAACAACAACAATGAACCTCAAGCAACAACCATAAACTCAAGGTTATATTTCCCAAATAAAATATTGTGAAAATGCTGCTAAAAAGGAACTTTTACTTATGTCTTTATGGCAATAAAAGGGAGGTTATTGAATCTTTTTTGCTTTTTTTTTTATAGATTTATTTATTGATTTACACTTTGGGATAGAAAGACTGTCAATTCTCCAAGGTTCCTTGGTAAATCTGTACATTACAATTGAGATCAGCACTGCATTCACTTTTCCTTTGCCTGCAAATAGCAATTACAGGATAACTACAGGGTGAATCTAGAGCTTTGTGTCCATGAATGCAGGAGTAATCTGAACTCTTCTGACTATAAATTTGAATTGCTTAACATATGCTTTCTGTAGATTAGAAACACATTTTAATGACTTATTTCACCTGTCTAAATGCATGAGATTCCCCTTTTTAGAAGTCAAGTGATTTCAAGAGTAGATCAGGTTTAGAACACTCATAATAAACTTGAAACGAATCAAGAAACATTTTCTTCATTTGAGCATGGCTTAAATTGAGCATGAAGCAGGATGCTCAGAGACAGCAAATAACGACTAGAATTTTTTCTTCTTCATTGAAATAGATACAAGTATTCAATGTTTCTATTTTTTAAACCACTCAAGTTCTAGTTTCAACTGACTAAATTGTCAAAAACTAGCAAAAATTAAAAGAGGAACTTTCTGCCTCTTTGGTCACTAACTATTTTATCTCTCCCCTTTTCTCAACTACAACCTATTTATACCCTGTCTCTACCTGTCTCCAGTTTTCAATCTACTGTTTGTTCTACCTCTCTTTCCTTTCTTCCAAATATTGACAATGAAGTATATGTAATCTAGCTGTTCACTTTCTTTATTCGTACAGTGATCTGGCTTTCTTCTCTATTATTGTTTTCAATTTTCCCCTTCCTCATTTGCTTTCCTTTCGTCTCTTATCTCACCTGTTCTCTTTTCTACTCCATTAACTGAAGGTCCTTCCTTCATCATCCCAACACATCCCATTCCAGTTTGGAGGATGTACCTCACATTGCCCTAACTCTCTGATTCTGAGTCATGGTTCTCCATGAGGTAGGGTTGGGGAAGCAAATGAATCATTCTGTGACCTATTCTCCTGGTAGGCAAGTAAGAAGAAGACAACTGCACCAGTAGACACATTACAAAAACAAATGTCTTACAAAACTTCATTTGAAGGGTTTCTATTCACTCAGCATAAAAGCATGCCCATTACTTTGGACCTGGACTTTCATTCCATCTGTAATATCTTTCTATCTGCCTACCATACACAGAAAATTCATGTAGGTTTTTAAAGCCTCCAAATAATCTGAACCTGTTGAAAGTTCGCTTTTATTCCTCATGCTCCAGAATAAAATTGCTAACAATTTTCTAAGAAGTTACAACTTATAGTAGTAAAGAAATACTATTAAGTAATAAACAAATAAAATGTGAAAACTAGACCAGAAAAAAAAAAAAAAAAAAACACCTAGTATGCTTTAAATCTTACTTGTTCTTTAGATCCCACAGCTGTTAACCAGAAGTCTTCCTAAAAAGAACGAGAAATGTGACAATTAAAATGTTGTGAAATTGATGCTATTAAAATACTGCTCATTTAGGTGGTGTGTTCTTACATTACTTAGCTAGTGGAAAATGTCAAATTTCAAAAAGAAGCGAAATTAGTTGTATTTTGGCGTTTTCCTTCATTTTCATTTTTGTAAAGAACAATTTAAAAGCCACCTTTTAAAGCAACAAGAAGTAAAACATGCTGTGATTACTCTAAGAAGAGAAATTATAGTTTTAGAATATTAATTGAACATACTATATAATCAAAACTATATATAATCTGAAATAAATGACACATATAATCATCATATATTATTAAATAAAAAACTCTATTGAAAAGTCCGTGAATAATTCTTATAAATGGAATATTATTTGCATTATTTGGAATTCCTTGCATTGTTAAGATTTAGTTCTTTGGTAAACACACACAAAGCATACTCAATTGCTTTCACTAATATCACAGGGTCTCTAGACAGTATTTGCCAAACCATGATGATAATGTTAAAAGAGAGAGACAAATCTAGATTTTAAAATTGGGCCAAGAAACACATTAAATTTCTAAATAGAGATGAGGGTTTATTATTAATAACATTTTTATTAGGATTGATAAAGATTCAAGTACATAAAAGTGTTGAGGAGTTTCAGAAATTTCATAAGCCATTTTGAAAACTAGACAACCATGTTGGTATTTTCCCAATGATTTTTGTTAAACTTGCTCCCCCCGTCCACACCCTCCCCCCGACCGGCCCCAACCTTTGGTAAGAATGGAACCAGGGAAATCAACCTGGACTCAGTGAGTGGCTTAGGTAAAAGAAAAGTATTAATCAATTCTTGTAAATTTCTAGAAAGGAAAGTTGATCAGTGATTATCTGTAGATATGGGTGGATAAAAGGTGTCCCTGATAGCTCATTTGGTAAAGAATCTACTTGCAATGTGGGAGATTGCAGGTTCGATCCCTGGGTTGGGAAGATCCCCTGGAGAAGGGAACGGCTGCCCACTCCAGTATTCTACCCTGGATAATTCCATGGACTGTATAGTCCATGGGGTCTCAAAGAGTTGGAATCAACTGAGCAACTTTCACTTTCAGTTATCATGGATGAGTAAAGAGGAGGGAGGCATTAAACAGGTTATACACTTTTGAAGTTAACATACATCTTGTTATTTTGTGATGATGGCTTTACAGATATATCAGTTCAGTTTAGCTCAGTTCAGTTGCTCAGACATGTCTGATTCTTTGTGACCCCATGAATTGCAGCGCACCAGCCTCCCTATCCATCACCAACTCCTGAAGTTCACTCAAACTCATGTCCATCAAGTCAGTGATGCCATCCAGCCATCTCATCCTATATCATCCCCTTCTCCTCCTGCCCCCAATCCCTCCCAGCATCAGGGTCTTTTCCAATGAGTCAACTCTTTGCATGAGGTGGCCAAAGTAGTGGGGTTTTAGCTTCATCTTCAGTCCTTCCAATGAATACCCAGGACTGATCTCCTTTAGGATGGACTTGTTGGATCTCCTTGCAGTCCAAGGGACTCTCAAGAGTCTTTTCCAGCACCACAGTTCAAAAGCATCAATTCTTTGGTGCTCAGCTTCCTTCACAGTCCAACTCTCACATCCCATACATAACACTGGAAAAACCATAGCCTTGACTAGATGGACCTTTGTTGGCAAAGTAATGTCTCTGCTTTTGAATATTCTGTCTAGGTTGGTCATAACTTTCCTTCCAAGGAGTGGAATTTATTTCATTAATTTCATGACTGCAATCACCATCTGCAGTGATTTTAGAGTCCCCCCAAAATAAAGTCAGCCACTGACTGTTTCCCAATCTATTCCCCATGAAGTGATAGGACCAGATGCCATGATCTTAGTTTTCTGAATGTTGAGCTTTAAGCCAACTTTTTCACTCTCCACTTTCACTTTCATCAAGAGGCTTTTTAGTTCCTCTTCACTTTCTGCCATAAGGGTGGTGTCATCTGCATATCTGAGGTTATTGATATTTCTCCCTGCAATCTTGATTCCAGCTTGTGTTTCTTCCAGCCCAGCATTTCTCATGATGTACTCTGCATATAAGTTAAATAAACAGGGTGACAATATACAGCTTTGACATGCTCCTTTTCCTATTTGGAACCAGTCTGTTGTTCCATGTCCAGTTCTAACTGTTGCTTCCTGACCTGCATATAGATTTCTCAAGAGGCAGGTCAGGTGGTCTGGTATTCCCATCTCTTGAAGAATTTTCCACAGTTTATTGTGATCCACACAGTCAAAGGCTTTTGTATAGTAAATAAAACAGAAATAGATGTTTTTCTGGAACTCTCTTGATTTTCCATGATCCAGCGGATGTTGGCAATTTGATCTCTGGTCCTCTGCCTTTTCTAAAACCAGCTTAAACATCTGGAAGTTCACGGTTCATGTATTGCTGAAGCCTTGTTTGGAGAATTTTGAGCATTACTTTACTAGCATGTGAGATGAGTGCAATTGTGTGGTAGTTTGAGCATTCTTTGGTATTGCCTTTCTTTGGGATTGGAATGAAAACTGACCTTTTCCAGTCCTGTGACCACTGCTGAGTTTTCCAAATTTGCTGGCATATTGAGTGCAGCACTTTCACAGATATATACCTATGTTAAAACTCATCAAAGTGTGTGCTGTGTTTAACATTTCCAGTATATTTTATGACAAGTATAACTTCATAAAGCTCTTAGAAAACAACTAGAATCATGTGAAATAGGTATTTTATCTAGGGTATGAACTGCATGGTTAGCCCACTGAAAGATTAATAGAGGTTGCTGTTATTTCAATTTTTGTTTAAAAGATTGTCTGGCTGCTGTATGATGACCCATTTGGGGAGATGGTTATTGGAAGGGGAGATAGAATTCTGTAAGGAGGTTTAGACTAATATATTGGTAATGCAGCTAATGGATACTGGACTGATTCATTAGCAAGTACAAAGAAAAGGCTTTCTGAAGCACTGGATGTGAAGGTAGAAGCAAAGAAAGGCACCAAGGATGATGGGCAAGGATGATGGGCTCAAACAACTGGATGTATGGTGCTATCATTTCTTGAGATATTGAAAAATGAAAATATATTAATACTGAAAGAGAACAAAAGAGTTCTATTTTGGCCATATTATTTGTGAAACCCCATGAGACAACCAAATAGAAATGTTAAGTTGGAGAAAGGTTTCTAGAACTCTGAGGGAAGTTTGAGCTACATAAGTAATTTTGAGAATTTCCAGGATATATATTTAAGTAGATAAATGCTATGCTATGAAATGGAGGCAATATCACTGAATGGGGATACAGAAGGAAACCTAGGGTCAGCATGCTACATGGCTTATCTACTGGGATATTTATATCTCTTTCTCCCTTCCTCTAAATAACGACAGTGAAGGTGAAAAAGAGCTTGAGGCTGATTTTAATTATTTTTTATGTTTTTTAGAGGCTATTTTCTAATTCTTGGGTAGAAAAGACCACAATATAGATAGGGTTTCCTGGGTAACTTAAATGGTAAAGAATCTGCTTTCAATGTGGGAGGCCTGGGTTCGACCCCTGGATTGGGAAGATCCCTTGGAGAAGGGCATGGTAAACTACTCCAGTATTCTTGCTTGGAGAATTCCATGGACAGAAGAGCCTGGTGGGCTCAGTCCATAGGGTCATAAAGTGTCAGACATAGCGATTTCATTCACTTTCACTTATAGATAGGGAAAAAAAATATAGTATTTTTAGTAAATTAACCAAATTTGTCTCCAGTTCAATCTCAAAATTATCCTTAAAGATTCTTAGATATCTAATTAATTAATAGGTGTTTATAATTACCTAATGGAGAAGGCAATGGCACCTCACTGCAGTACTCTTACCTGGAAAATCCCATGGATGGAGGAGCCTGGTAGGCTGCAGTCCATGGGGTCGCTAAGAGTCAGACACAACTGAGCGACTTCACTTTCACTTTTCACTTTCATGCATTGGAGAAGGAAATGGCAACCCACTCCAGTGTTCTTGCCTGGAGAATCCCAGGGACGGCAGAGCCTGCTGGGCTGCCATCTATGGGGTCGCACAGAGTCGGACACGACTGAAATGACTTAGCATAATTATCTAAAGTTCATCTGTTAAATGATCTTGATATGTCTTTTAATACATACAAAATTTTAAAATCAAATTAGAGGTGAAGAACAAAACTCTGCTAAAATTCTCAACAAGAAGTCAAAATTTTTGGAGAACATTCTTTAGGCAAAATGTATAGGAAATGTGGAAAAAACCGTGAAGCTTTGATTTGATAAAGTAATTGGAAACTCTTTATTGTACTGTGTCAGCAGCTCTTACAAACTCACAGAGATTGCTCATAGAAACAAAGCAAAAAGTTTTGAAATTAAGTTTATTAGCACAGGAAAAAAAAATATAAGAATTTCATGTCCGGTATGAATGTTCTCCAAAGTATTGCTCAGTATGAGAATCATGGTCTATGGTAGGCTTGGTTTTGTTTCCAGAAGCTTTGAGAATTTCTGGAATGTTGGGAAGGCATGTAACCTTGCTGGATTTTTGTTTCTTCATGTGTACAGTGGAAAGGACACAAACAACTTTCAAGTATTTTGATGAGAATAAGTGGGAAAAGGACACAAAAAGATGGAGACAATCAGCAAAAACAAGACCAGGAGCTGACTGTGGCTCAGGTCATGAACTCCTTATTGTCAAATTCAGACTTAAATTGAAGAAAGCAGGGAAAACCACTAGACCATTTAGGTATGACCTAAATCAAGTTCCTTACGATTATACAGTAAAGTGACAAATAGATTCAAGGGATTAGATCTGATAGACAGAGTGCCTGAAGAAATATGGACGGAGGTTTGTAACATTGTACAGGAGGTGGTGAGCAAAACCCCAAGAACAAGAAATGCAAAAAGGCAAAATGATTGTCTGAGGAGACCTTACAAATAGCTGAAAAAGGAAGAGAAGTGAAAGGCAAAGGAGAATAGCAAGGAGACATAAGAAAGCCTCTCTCTGTGATCAATGCAAAGAAATAGAGGGGAAAAAATACAATTGGAAAGACTAGGGATATCTTCAAATTAGAGATACCAAGGAAACATTCCATGCAAAGATGGGCTTAATAAAGGACAGAAATGGTATGGACATAACAAAAACAGAAGATATTAAGAAGAGGTGGCAAGGATACACAGAACTATATAAAAGATATCTTAATGACCCTAGTAACCACAATAGTGTGATCACTCATCTAGAGCCAGACATTCTGGAGTCCAAAGTCAAGTGAGCTTTAGGCAACATCACTATGAACAAAGCTAGTGGAGGTGAGGGAATTCCAGTTGAGCTATTTTAAATCCTAAAAGATGATGCTGTGAAAGTGCTGCACTCAGTATGCCAGCAAACTTGAAAAACTCAGCAGTGGCCACAGGACTGGAAAAGGTCAGTTTTCATTCCAATCCCAAAGAAGGGCAATGCCAAAGAATGTTCAAACTATCGCACAATTGCACACATCTCACATGCTAGTAAAGTAATGCTCAAAATTCTCCAAGCCAGGCTTCAACAGTACATGAACCAAGAACTTCCAGATGTCCAAGGTGGACTTAGAAAAGGCAGAGGAACCAGAGATCAAATTGCCAACATCCATTGGATCACAGCAAAAGCAAGAGAGTTCCAGGAAAACATCTACTTCTGCTTCATTGACTATGCTAAAGCCTTTGACTGTGTGGATCACAACAAATTGTGGAAAATTTTTAAAGAGATGGGAATACCAGACCATCTGACCTGCCTCCTGAGAACTCTGTATGCAGGTCAAGAAGCAACAGTTAGAACTAGAAAGGAATAGCAGACTGGTTCCAAATTGGGAAAGGAGTATGTCAAGGCTGTATATTGTCACCCTGCTTATTTAACTTATATGCAGAGTACATCATGAGAAATGCTGGGCTGGAAGAAGCACAAGCTGGAATCAAGATTGCTGGGAGAAATATCAATAACCTTAGATATTCAGATGACACTGCCCTTATGGCAGAAAGTGAAGAGGAACTCAAAAGCCTCTTGATGAAAGTGAAAAAGGAGAGTGAAAAATCTGCTTTAAAACTCAACATTCAGAAAACGAAGATCATAGCCTCTGATCCCATCACTTCATGGCTAATAGATGGAGAAACAATGGAAACAGTGAGAGACTTTATTTTCTTTGGCTCCAAAATCACTGCAGATGGTGACTGCAGCCATGAAATTAAAAGATGCTTGCTCCTAGGAAGAAAAACTATGACAAACCTTGACAGCCTATTAAAAAGCAGAGATATTACTTTACCGACAAAGGTCTGTCTAGTCAAAGCTTTGGTTTTTCCAGTAATCACGTATGGATGTGAGACTTGGACTATAAAGAAATTTGAATGGTGAAGAATTGATGCTTTTGAATTGTGGTGTTGGAGAAGATTCTTGAGAGTCCCTTGGAGAGCAAGCAGTCAATCCTAAAGGAAATCAGTCCTGAATATACTTTGGAAGGACTGATGCTGAAGCTCCAAAACTTTGGCCACCTGATGGGAATAATTGACTCATTGGGAAAGACCATGATGCTTGGAAAGATTGAAGGCAGGAGGAGAAGGGGATGACAAAGAATGAGATGGTTGGATGGCATCACCAACTTGATGGACATGAGTTTGAGTAAGCGCCAAGAGTTAGTGATGGGCAGGGAAAACTGGTGGGCTGCCATCCATGGGTTTGCAAAGAGTCTGACACAATTGAGCGATTGAACTGAATCGAGCACAAAAATTATTTTTACAATGCAAAGAAACATAGACTGCACTACAATAGTAATAATGATACATCACAGCTAATGGTGGCAACCTATTTAGCTCAAAGACATATTCAGTGAATTTAATTTTATGTCATGTATTCAATTTCATTTACAATTTTCCAAGTCATTAATGAAGCCTACCTAGATACACGATACTGGATGCTTGGGGCTGGTGCAATGGGATGACCCAGAGGGATGGTATGGGGAGGGAGGAGGGAGGAGGGTTCAGGATGGGGAATACATGTATACCTGTGGTGGATTCATTTTGATATATGGCAAAACCAATACAATATTGTAAAGTTAAATAAAATAAAATAAAAAATGAAGCCTACCTAGAAAGAAATAACATCATCTTTTCAGATGTCAGTATAAAAAAATACATGGAAGAAACACATTTAAAATTTTTTTTAATAAATTGTTGTAAAATTTTGGCATGTAGTAAAAAAATAATGCATCTAGTACCTGTTCCCAGTGCATTTCTTGGACTGAAACAGTATTATGAATCTCTTCCTTTGGTGCTTGCTTTAATAATTTTTTAATTTATTTTTCTTCTTTACTCCTTGTGATATTGCTCTTTTTATACAGTAGTTCATCTTTGATTGAGATTAAATCATTAATTTTATGTGTAGCTTTCATTTTATTTTTACACAAAATAATATAATATGCATTGCTGAAATTTACATAAATACACTGAAGAAAATAATAAAAGTCATTCATAATCCTATTACCAGGAGATAACTGCTATTGATTTTTTGGTATATGGCCACATTGCCTCATTTCTATGTACTGATACATATTTTATGAACTCAATAATGGCTGCTGCTGCTGCTGCTAAGTTGCTTCAGTCATGTCCGACCCTGTGTGACCCCATAGATGGCAGCCCACCAGGCTCCCCCGTCCCTGGGATTCTCCAGGCAAGAACACTGGAGTGGGTTGCCATTTCCTTCTCCAATGCATGAAAGTGAAAAGTGAAAGTGAAGTCACTCAGTCATGTCCGACTCTTCCCGACCCCATGGACTGCAGCCTATCAGGCTCCTCCATCCATGGGATTTTCCAGGCAAGAATACTGGAGTGGGGTGCCATTGCCTTCTCCGCTCAATAATGGCATCATGTTGCTTTCACTTTTCCTTACTATCCTATGAATATTTTTAAATGATATGAGTGGTTTTTCTACCACATTTTTAGGAACTGCATACATATTTCTTTTAAATTTTAATTTTATGGATGAACTATAATTTTTTAGACCCATTAGAGAAGTTGTTATCAGTTCTTTTTTCTTATATAAGCAGCCCTGTGATAAACATCCTTAAGGCTATATATCTGCATGAATAATGATTGTACCCTTAGGACAAATTGCAGGACTCAGTCAAGCCTGCATACCAAATTATGAAAATTTTAATATATACTGCCAAATTGAACTCCATAATATTCAACATTCCTACCAGCAAGATATGAAAGCGCCTCCTTCCTCACACTACAGCTAATGGTAGATGTTGTCATTTTAAAATGTTTACATTTTTGTCAATTTGATAAATCAAATTATATCTTTTATCATGTTATTACATGTTTCTTTGGTTACTATTTGTATTGAGGAGTTTTTTTGTGCGTGCTTTCTCCTGTATTTGCTAGTTTCTGAAGTGATTATGTAATTTGCATAGTTATCTATGTCTTTGGTATAATCACTTGTAATAATTTCTTATATATTAACAATATTATTCTTATTATTCATAAAACATAAAATTTTGATTAAGAAGACTGATGATAACCTTAGCATTTTCAGGATTAACTTATGCAAAGTTTTGTCCTAAAACCCAAGAGAAAATGAAATAGCTTTCTTAGTTTACTGAGAAGCAAAAGTGATTATAACTAGATAAATAAATTTAAGGCATTTGAGTTGTATGCTTCATATTTTTATTGCTCTATTTTTCATTCAAATTTGAATCTATGTTAAATGTTAAGCTTAGTCTATTCTGTACAGTGCCTTGAAAAATTTTTTTTTGATTCTTTATATCATATTTTTATTCACTCTTATGTCTATATTTTACTTTATCTTTTGAAAATATCTTTTGAAACTGCATGAACATTTTCTTTTTGATTGCCCAAAAAGAATAAACTGGCTTAACTAAATTTTTCTTGATGCATTACCCTAAGAGGAAAGACTTACTGGTATAGCAAGGTTAAGAGAAGAATGAAGCTGTGTACTATCTTTGTGTAAGACTTATCTGTGCTCAGTCAGGACCTTAATGCTTTGTCTGGTGTTGTCATCATTACATGGAATGTGATTTCTTTGAGGTCAGCAGCTAAACACAAATGTAATCACAAAGGAATGTGTATTCCTAAGCATGCTCCTTTAGAATTAATTTAGATATACTTAATCAGTGGTGAAAACCAGAAAATTAAGAACTTAGGTAGCTTCAGAGGTTGTAAACTAGCTGATATTCACTAGTGGTTAGCAAGTAAGTGTGCTGTACCAATAATGAGAATTGAAATAAAATATCTTACATTACTATCATGCATTATAATCTGTTTCCTATCTCATGCAACTCTTTAAATAACTTGGAATCTTGTCAACTAATCTTTCAAAAAAAGTCAATCTCCTTTTTAATAAACTAAACTAAAATAAAAATTTTGTTTAAAAAACAAAATTATACTTATCTGAGTTATGAGTTTTGAAAAATGCAGTGGATTTTGGCACTTAAAACTGCTCATTCATTCAGTCAACATATATTTTTGAGCATCTACAATTAGTTCTAGATAGTGCTAATTACAGTTTGAAGTACAACAGTCGAAGTTTCTGCTCTAATATAAATAATATGCTAACAGGTAACAGGTATTAAACAACAAAGGTAGCTAGATGGACAGACACACAAGTAGAAGAATGGTTACTTTCAAGTAGGACAGTTTGGGATGTATTGGGTAAGGCTGAATAGGATAGTCAGGAAAATCTTTTGAGAAGTAATAATCTGAGCTGAGACTTGAAAAACAGAAAGGGCATTCATGTTAAGAAGACAGGAGAAGATCTCTAGAAAGGGTGTATATGTTCAGACTCTGACACAGGAACAAACTTCAGTGTTTGAAGAACACAAATGTACCCAATGTGGCTGCAGCATAGTGAGCTAGGAAGAGCCTGATGTGGGAAGAGTGGATGAGAAGATATAGATGGGATCATAGATTGTGTAAGGCTTTTTAGTCATCATAAGAACTTGAGCACAGTAAGGTAATCGGGAGCTACCCTGATGCTGATGATGAAGATGAAGATGATGGAGACGATAAAGATCATGTTGATTACAAATTCAACAGTTTAGAAAACTGTCTGTTTTTCACCTAAATAGTATATAGCAAGCCAGTCACTGAGTCTGGTTTCTTGTTCAGACTCTAGTCAGCTTTTTTTTTTTCTACATTTTGTTACTGCCTACAGAGGTGATGGTTTTTCACCCTTTAAGCCTAAAGTTGGTAACTGCTCTTGATTTAAGTTTGGTTCTCTTTATTTTCTCAAGGTGTTTGCCAGGTTTTGCCTTGATTTTAGTCCTGGAGAAGCATTTACAGGACTGAACAGAATTATTTAGGAATTACTTCTGTAGATTTTCTGAAGTTCAAACTATTTTAATGAGCTATAATTAACTGACATTTTTCTAGCTTGCTCATTCTCTACCTATCACCCTATCCCAAACCAGTTTATTTTAAGCCAGGCTTTCCTACACATGTATTTTAGCCCTACCAGCCAAAACACACAAAGCAAAAGCATGAATTGACAATCTAAAAAGGCATCTCCCCTTCTAATGCATTGTGTCCACAGCTACTCCTTTTGCATGTTTTTAAGTCTCACCTGCTTGAATGCCTATTTCTTTTCCCCAATTACGGCTTTTTCCCTTTACTGTAAAGTCCACTCTGTATCCTTTGCTTTGTTACCTGCTGTATTTAGTGTTCTCCCCATCACTATTTCAGGTTATTGTCAGCTTTCGGGCACAGCCTCTGGCACACATCATGCATCTTTCCCAGCCCATTTCCTACCAACACCTTCCCATTTCCCAATTGGATTCACCAAATTAGATGCCAACCAGGATAGAATTTGCTTCCCTCGACCCTGGCAATCTTTGTCCTCATTTAAATTAACCACCTCAATTATATGAAGATAAATAAATAAATACACAACCACACACACATATACACACATAAACACAACTCACGTATTCACAAATTAGGTTTTATCCATTTGACAATAACTGTTACGTGGAAAAGATACCCATCTATATACTATACAAATATAAATACTCTAATTTTGTTTATAGTCATATAGGAGTATATATTGGAGAAGGCAGTGGCACGCCACTCCAGTACTCTTGCCTGGAAAATCCCATGGATGGAGGAGCCTGGTAGGCTGCAGTCCATGGGGTCGCTAACAGTCGGACACGACTGAGCAACTTCACTTTCACTTTTCACTTTCATGCATTGGAGAAGCAAATGGCAACCCACTCCAGTGTTCTTGCCTGGAGAATCCCAGGGACGGGTGAGCCTGGTGGGCTGCGGTCTATGGGGTCGGTCGCACAGAGTCGGACACGACTGAAGTGACTTAGCAGCAGCAGCAGCAGCAGGAGTATGTATATATACACACACTCATTGAGTTTACATGCTTGCTAAGTCGCTTCAGTCGTGTCAGATTCTGTGCAATCCTATGGACTGTAGTCTGTCAGGCTCCTCTGTTCAAGGGATTTTCCAGGCAAGAATACTGGAGTGGGTTGCTGTGCCTTCCTCCAGGGGCTCTTCCCTACCCAGAGGTCAAACCTATGTCTCTTCCGTCTACCTGCATTGGCAGGTCAGTTCTTTACCACTAGCACCACCTGGGAAGTTCCCCACTGAGTTTAAAAAGTATTTTTCTCTGAATTACTTTTAAGTTACTCTTGTAAATATTATAAGTTTTGGACTTCAGCATCGGTCTTTTTTATGGTTAAATGATTTTTTAAAAAATTTAAAAATTGTCAGAGTATAGTTGTTTTACAATGTTGTGTTAGCTTCTGCTGTACAGCAAAGTGAATCAGTTACACATACACATACATACATCTACTCTTTTTTAGATTTTTTTCGCATGTAGGATGTTACAGAGTATTGACCAAAGTTCCCTGTGCCATAAAGTAGGTCTTTAATAGATATTTATTTTCTATACAGTAGTCTGTATAGGTTGATCCCAGTCTCCCAATTTATCCCCCTCCCCTTCTGATAACCATAAATTTATTTTCAACATCTGTGACTCTTTTCTGTTTTGCAAATAAGTTCCTTTGTATTATTTTTTAAATTCTGCATACAAATGATATCATATTTGTGGGGTTTTAACCCAAATTCGTTTCCCTAATGCCAATCAGTGTACTCTACATTTGTATCTTGAAATCATCTAGCTTCAAAAGTTCTGAATAAAATTGGAATACATAAGAAAGTCCTATCACATATCATGGAGGTGATATGGGGTGTAAATGGTGAATAAATAGGCTTGAAGGGAGACCAGAACATTTAGTGACAGTGGAAACTGAGTCTCAAAGTACATATTTCATTTATTTAATAATTTCATGTAAGATCTGTTTTGTCAAACTTACCACATGTTTTATAGTATGTTAGTAAGTCATGCCCTTCTAACTAACCATTTTGTCTCCTGAAAGTTTCAGTTTATATAAAATATTATTAACATGAATAAAACCCCCATCTCAAGGAAACATTAGCCACATTCAGCCTCTTTACCCTCTATACCAGGACTCATTACTTTAATCAGAGATTCTTTGTGTGAAAGCTCATCAAGGTTTCATAAACCTCTTCTCGTATATGTAAACCTATAAACCACCATCGCATCTTACCAATCCCTGCTAAGCATTTGCCAAAGACTTTAAACATGCCCACAGAGTGTTTGTACAAAGCCTCCCTATAAAACATGGAGGACCCCAACACATTCTTTTATTAAATCTTCTAAATGTGTTTCTGAAAATTCCTCCAAACTGATAAGATAATCAGACAATATTTGTTGGAGCTCACTAAATTATGTCTTTCATAATATCATCATGTATACTCTCTTTTAAATATCAATATTCTCATCACTCCATATACAAATAAATCATAGAGTTGAAATTATACTGGCTTCACTTGATTTTCCATTTAGTGTACATTATTCTTCTATTTGGAGAAGGCAATGGCAACCCACTCCAGTACTCTTGCCTAGAAAATCCCATGGTTGGAGGAGCCTGGAAGGCTGCATTCCATGGGGTCGCTGAGGGTCGGACACGACTGAGCGACTTCACTTTCACTTTTCACTTTCCTGCATTGGAGAAGGAAATGGCAATCCACTCTAGTGTTCTTGCCTGGAGAATCCCAGGGACAGGGGAGCCTGGTGGGCTGCCGTCTATGGGGTCACACAGAGTCGGACACGACTGAAGCGACTTAGCAGCAACAGCAGCAGCAGCAGCAGCATTTTTCTATTTTTAATATGTATCCTTCCAAAACAAGAAGTATTATATTTTGGAAAATAAAACTTTACTAAAACCTGCAATGATAACCTTATAAAAATTAGTAATAGAATAATGTGTTATCACAGTTAGGGTAAATAGTAGCACGAGCTGGAATCAAGATTGCCAGGAGAAATATCAATAACCTCAGATATGCAGATGACACCACCCTTATGGCAGAAAGTGAAGAGGAACTCAAAAGCCTCTTGATGAAAGTGAAAGTGGAGAGTGAAAAAGTTGGCTTAAGGCTCAACATTCAGAAAACGAAGATCATGGCATCCAGTCCCATGACTTCATGGGAAATAGATGGGGAAACAGTGGAAACAGTGTCAGACTTTATTTTTCTGGGCTCCAAAATCACTACAGATGGTGACTGCAGCCATGAAATTAAAAGACGCTTACTCCTTGGAAGGAAAGTTATGACCAACCTAGATAGCATATTCAAAAGCAGAGACATTACTTTGCCAACAAAGGTTCGTCTAGTCAAGGCTATGGTTTTCCCAGTGGTCATGTATGGATGCGAGAGTTGGACTGTGAAGAAGGCTGAGCACCGAAGAATTGATGCTTTTGAACTGTGGTGTTGGAGAAGACTCTTGAGAGTCCCTTGGACTGCAAGGAGATCCAACCAGTCCATTCCAAAGGAGATCAGTCCTGGGTGTTCATTGGAAGGACTGATGCTGAAGCTGAAACTCCAATACTTTGGGCACCTCATGCAAAGATTTGACTCATTGGAAAAGACCCTGATGCTGGGAGGGATTGGGGGCAGGAGGAGAAGGGGCTGACACAGGATGAGATGGCTGGATGGCATCACCGTCTCGATGGACATGAGTTTGAGTAAACTCCTGGAGTTGGTGATGGACAGGGAGGCCTCGCGTGCTGCGATTCATGGGGTCGCAAAGAGTCGGACATGACTGAGCGACTGAACCGAACTGAAATGAAAGCACTATTAAAAGAGTATTGATTAATAAAGTCTATTTTTTACACTTATATTTTGGTAATTGGTACTATCAACATTTCATCAACAAATATTTACTCTATTTCCTCAGTGAAAGGGTTTCCCTGGTAGCTCAGCTGGTAAAGGATCCACCGCAATGCAGGAGACCCTGGTTCAATCCCTGGGTCAGGAAGATCTGCTGGAGAAGGGATGGGCTACCCATTCCAGTATTCTTGGACTTCCTGGTGGCTCAGATGATAAAGAATCCATCTGCAATGCAGGAGACCTGGATTCCATCTCTGAAGATCCCCTGGAAAAGGGAACAGCTCCCCACTCCAGTATTCTGGCCTGGAGAAGTCCATGGGGCTGAAAAGAGTCAGATACAACTGAACAACTTTCACTTTCACTTTCCCTGTGAAAGGCAGTCTGCTAAACAATATCAGGGATTGAGAGAATTATCAACCCTCTAGATAGTGACAATGTGACTAGGGTGCAGTTTCCATTCACTAATTATAAAAAAGTAGTGCATAAAAGAAAGGAGCACATGGGACATGCCAGCTACAGAGTATAACTAATAAGTATAACTAATGCCTGTCATGAAATGACGTTGTAGTCTTGTGGTGATTCTCCACCCAGAAGAGTCAGAACTTAAACTGCAAGAACCTTGAGATATTACCAAGACATAGTAATGTTGGTAAAAGAAGGGATACAAGGGTAAGAGCATGACAAAGGATGAAAATGAAAGGCACAAGGAATATTGCAAAATGCACTGCTCAGTATGGTAGCCACTAGTCATATATGGCTTTTGAGCATTTCAACTGTTTCTACTCTGAATTGAGATGTATGACTTCAAAGATTAGTCTGAAAAAAAAAAAAACAGTGAAATACCTCATTAATATTAATTATTACATATTAAAATGATAATGTTGGGGATATATTGAGTTAAATATAACAACAGTATTATTAAAGTTATTTTCACCTGTTTCTTTTTGCATTTATAATGTGGCTACTAGAACATTTCAGCTACTTTTGTGTAAAGTCACATTTGTGACATGCATTATACGTCTACTGGAAAATATCAAGTCACTGACTAATTGTCAAGAGGCTGGTTTTATTAAATATGTATTTTAAAGAAAAGTAATCAGGCTAAAAAAAAGTGTTGACTGATTGGGAGAGGCTAGAGAATAGAAATATGAATGATTACCACCTATTCAAAGACCTACACATGAAATGACAAGTGACAGGTTGGCAATGGAGGAAAGACGGCATGGCAATACATACTTTTCTGTGTCCAGTTACTTTTGCTGAAATATACATATATATAGTTCCTAATGCCAGAGACATTATACAAGGAGACTTTTGGAATAACTAACTCTAGTGTCTAGACATGGAGATAGAAAGAGAGAAGACTCCAATATGCCTGCCATTGCAAACTGAGAAGACAGAGAGAATGATGATGCCATCCATGAAAGTGAAAGATTTGATAGGGGAGCCTGATTTGCAGGGAGAGGTGTTAAGCCCTGTGATGTATTGTAGTGGTGGAATTGTAATGATGATTAATCTCTCCATGGAATGAATGTGAGGAACAGGTAGATGGCTAAGTCTGATGTATTATATACATCAATGAGCAAATGTACTCAAGGCTTCTGTAAAATACAAGTGGAATTCAGGGAGGGAGTAATCAAATTAATGATAGTGATTAGACAACCATCTTGATACAATTCAATACTGGATTGAAGGATGATAGTGTAATTTCGGGTGGTAATTTTTCTGAGACTTCAAACACAGAGCCAAGAACTGAGCCGTAGAGAATATGGACATTTGGAGGTTGGAGCAGGATGTTCTATTTTATTTTATTTTTAAACTTTACAATATTGTATTAGTTTTGCCAAATATCGAAATGAATCCGCCACAGGTATACCTGTGTTCCCCATCCTGAACCCAGGATGTTCTATTAAGGTAAATTGATCAGTTATGGAAGTAGGAAAATAAAAAAGACAATGTGGGATTGTGGTGCCTAAGAAACTATAAAAATATCAAGAGAAGGAGCTGACTAACAAGAGAAAATGTTTTAAGAAATGTATAAAAGACTGTAGATGGCATTTACTAATTAGCATCAATATATTAGTCAGTAGAAACACAATCCTCGTCTGAGATCTAAGAGACACCAGATGTTCCATGGTCTGTCTTTCTGCCTTTGGATCACATGGCACATTTTCTCTACATGTGTTTGTCCTCTTATCATTCTCTGGTAAGCACACCTATTCCATAAAACTTCTCCAGAGTAGTGTCAGATTTATTGTTTTCTGTAGCATTTAATATTGCATCCTCAATAAGCACTACTTCAATCAGACTGCCTATTTTATCTTTCTGTGCATAGTACATTTTCTGACTCCAAAGCTACATTTTTCATATTCCACCTTGCTGTCTGTAGGATTGCCCTTAATGTTTAAAATACTCCATTCTTAAAGGAAACATAGCTGATGAAGATTCAGGGCTTAGGCTAGCAGGAATACTTGATCTGGACTTCTGAGAACCACACTGCTCCCAAGGACCCATGTATCATCATTGGTTTTTCATTTCTCCACCAGTTCATATCTCCACAAGGATACTTGGTTTCTATTTAGGGCTTTCATTATTATTTATACTTTGGCCACCTGATGTGAAGAACTGACTCATTTGAAAAGACCCTGATTCTGGGAAAGATTGAAGGCAAGAGGAGAGGGGGACGAAAGAAGATGAGATGGCTGGATGTCATCACCGACTCAATGGACATGAGTTTGGGTAAACTCCTGGAGTTGGTGATGGGCAGGGTGGCCTGGCGTGCTGCAGTCCATGGGGTTACAAAGAGTTAGACACGACTGAGTGACTGAACTGAACTGAACTGTTATTTAAGAGTGGAACCTGCATTCATTTATTTGTTCATTCAACAAGGTACCAAAATATTTAGAAGATTAAGAAATGAATTCAATATGTATCCTACATACCCTCAATTGCAATTTTTATATACATGTTCACATGTCTCTCTTCCATACTTGAATGGAAGCTCCTGGAGAAAAGGAACTGGCTATTATACATCTTATCAATACTTGTATTCTAAATGCCCAAACCGTTCTTGGCATCAAGTAGACTGTCAACTCATAGTTGTTTAATTAATACATAAATCAATGAAAGTGTGAACTCCTTCCTGAAAGAGCTTGCAGGCTGAGAAGAGAAGCCAATATATGTACAAGTAGCCAGAGTACAAATAGGAAGGAGATGCCTGATAAAAGTACTCAGATAAAAACAGAGGAGCGTGGCTGCAGTCCATGGGGTCGCAAAGAGTCAGACACGCCTGAGCTTCTGACACAGATAAAACCATATTAGCAGTTAAGTGAAAGAAAAAAAACAATGCCTCACATAAGGGATGAGAGAAGGCTTCCCAGAGAAGCTGGCATTTGAGCAAGGCCAGAGGGAGGGTGAAAATGGGACATTTTACTAAAGGGAACAGCAATTATTAGTCCTACTCTAAAATATTTATCCCTTTTTATTTATTAAGAAAAAACACCTATTTTCCATGTCTGGTTAGTTTTTATTTAAACTCATGTGATCATCTTTCCTTTATAAAAAAGTTTTGTTTTTTTTTTTTCCCCATAAAGAAAAATTCCTTACAATATGTAGCTGCACAGCCACATTTTATTTTAGGACAATGGCATTTTTACCTCCTGTTTTGTGTGAGGGTCTGTGGGTTGTAGGAGATTAGAAAAGAGAGTTCCCAGCTGCCAGAGCCCAACAAAACCCCTGAAAATGATGACTGCATCCATTTCCAGCCCATGCCACATTCTGAAAGTGATCTTTTTGAAAGGAGGATTGCAAATAGTTGCTGCTTCTCAAAACTGCAATTGCTTTTCAGGATGCGGCCGTTGCTATCTCCATGCTGACGCAGCTCCTGTCATCGGCACCAGCCTGCCTTTGAACTGTTTAAGATATTTCATTTCCAACAATAGAGTGTTCCACAAAAAGAAAGAGGTCTTGTTTTTAATAAGCTGAAATGGATGAAATAGGCAGTCGTGAAGTAAAAAGGATTATTAGGGAAGAAAGTAGAGACCTATGAGTGCCCTTCCCCTGTGTCCTCCAGGACAGGTGATATTCTCTGTATGATGCTCTGAAAAGATATGCCTAAGTATGGGTGGGGAATGAGTGCAAAGGGAAAATAGACAAGATTTGAAGAATGTGGCATTCTCTGCACTTACATGGTATTATGCTGGAAAGAAGTTGAGTGTTAGGACAAGGTTTCCTCCCAGTTCTGCCCCTTTAACAGTGTATTTTAAAGTTGCTGAGTTGCTTACTATTTCTAAGTTCAGGTTCCTGCATATGGAGCCTGTATTAATTACTTCTCAGTGGTGCAGTGAGAGTTTTGAGATAACGTCAGAAACTAGTCAGTTCATAAATGTTGGTGTCCCCTCCTCCACCTTTCCCTTCCTCATCTAATGCATGAGTAAACCTCTCTGTCAGGAACTTCACAGATCAGTGGATTCATTGCACACAATTGGAATAAGGGCTACATTATCCTTCATTGCAAAGACGGGTGCTACGCACTCACCATCTGTAGAGTTTGTTCACGTACTTTTCCATTCCTGATGGAGACACATTTGTATGCTAGGATAGGCAGCTGGACTCTTTCCCTCTGTTCTTTTTTGATCTTCATCTCTCATTTGACTCCATAGACACGACACACAACTTGGCAGTGATCAAGTCTGTTTTCAGGTAAAGGCTTTCGTTTTCCAAGGATGTGGTACCAAATGCTATTGCTGGAAAAGGCCTTGGAAAACATCTGATCTGAACTCTTCATACAGATGAGGAAGTAGGGGCCTAAGAACTAAGGTACTTGCCCAAGACATAAGGAAAATTAATGGTTGGGTTCAGATTGGAACTCATATTTCTGCTGTTCAGTTCAGGGAGCTTTCCAGTTGTTCTCATACCTCCTAGAGAGCAGCATCTTGCCAACTTTTTTTTTTTAAAGAAGAATGTATAACCACAGTAAATCCAAATGTTACATTCAAGGCCAATCACATAAGGATCTGCAAAGGGACAGTTCTGACTGTGACTATTTTTTGGAAAATACCAGCAATAACTTCTTAGAAGATTATTTTTTGCTTCTTTGATTGGCGACAATTCTGAATGCACCCTTGTTTAGAAACACATGGGCACAGTCCCATGCATGTGCGCAAACACACACACACACACACACACACACACAGTTCTCCTGTTCTCCCCCAGGATTAGTTAGTTGCCCAGGTGGTCTCATTAATGACTGAACTCTCTCAGGCATGAAACACCATGACTTTTTGCTGTTGGGACTGCAGTATGCAAATTGACTGGAGTCAATCGTACCTGATTTTCTAAATTGCCTCTGCTATAACAATTCTCCCACCCAGTAATAAGCCATTGAAATCAAACAATAGGATTGATTACACATCCCTCACTCTGGGGAAACTCCATTAGTTTTACCTGAATAAAAACTGCAGAACAGGGCCCAATTTGGGGTAAGTAGTGTACAAGATGCTTCAGGAAGCACAGTAAAAATAACTTTGAAGACGTTTAAACATTACTCTCCAGCCACAGGGAATATCAAGTAAACAGAATTTTATTTACAAGTCACATAAAGGCATGCTTAAGTGAGTACTGCCTGATGTAGTCCAGAATTGACAAAGCTCATACTTATTCAAGCTTAATTCTTGAGACAGACAGTGAGCTGCTGATGAATCCTGGAACTTCTATGGCTCTATTAGAAATTCATATATACTATAATTTTCCAGTTTGAGATTTTCTAATGCCAAGCCACAGATAACTAGTAGTTGGGAGACCTGGAGAAGAGTCCCATATCTTAACTCACTAGCTGTTTGATGTTGGGCAAGTAATTTAAGGAGAAGGCAATGGCAACCCACTCCAGTACTCTTGCCTGGAAAATCCCATGGACGGAGGAGCCTGGTAGGCTGCCCTCCATGGGGTCACGAAGAGTCGGACACTTACTGAGCAACTTCACTTTCACTTTCATGCATTGGAGAAGGAAATGGCAACCTACTCCAGTGTTCTTGCCTGGAAAATCCCAGGGACGGCGGAGCCTGGTGGGCTGCCATCTGTGGGGTTGCACAGAGTCAGACACGACTGAAGCGACTTAGCAGCAGCAGCAGCAAGTAATTTAACCTTTCTTGAATTGCAGATTTCAATGACCTAATTTGGGTTTTAAATACCTGCCCTGCTCATTTCCCAAGATTGTTGTGAGGATCAAATAAAACCATGTACAAAATGTGACTTGAAAACTGGTAAGTGGAAGATGTGCCTTTTTCGAGTCAGTTGTTTTTACTTAGTTTATGCACAATTCTTCAAAATACAAATTTCAGCCAATGATGAGGTTGGCCTTCTTTTCCTGACCTGGCTTCATACACAATGGCTGAGGTATAGCTGAACTTTGGAGTCAGCTAAATCTATGTCATACCTGAATGGTCTAGTGGTATTCCTTACTTTCTTCAATTTAAGTTTGAATTTGGCAATAAGGAGTTCATGATCTGAGCCACAGCCACAGTCGCCTCCTGGTCTTGTTTTTGCTGACTATATAGAGCTTCTCCATCTTTGGCTGCAAAGAATATAATAATCTGATTTTGGTATTGACCATCTGGTGATGTTTATGTGTAGAGTCATCTCTTGTGTTGTTGGAAGAGGGTGTTTGCTATGACAAATGTGTTCTCTTGGCAAAACTCTGTTATCCTTTGACCTGCTTCATTTTGTACTCCAAGAGCAAATTCGCCTGTTACTCCAGGTATCTCTTGACTTTCCACTTTTGCATTCCAGTCCCCTATAATGAAAAGAACATCTTTTTGGGGTGTTAGTTCTGGAAGGTCTTGTAGGTCTTCATAGAAC
Source organism: Bos grunniens (assembly GCF_055505025.1). Taxonomy (NCBI): domain Eukaryota; kingdom Metazoa; phylum Chordata; class Mammalia; order Artiodactyla; family Bovidae; genus Bos; species Bos grunniens. The sequence continues at coordinate 34,446,294 of NC_141172.1, read as the reverse complement.
TGTTCAAATTCAGCTTCTTCAGCATTACAGGTCAGGGCATAGACTTGGATTACTGTGATATTGAATGATTTGCCTTGGAAATGAACAGAGATCATTCTGTTATTTTTGAGATTGCATCAAAGTACTACATTTGGACTCTTTTGTTGATTATGATGGGTACTCCATTTCTTCTAAGGGATTCTTGCCCACAGTCGTAGATATAATGGTCATCTGAGTTAAGTTCATCCATTCAAATCCATTTTAGTTCACTGATTCCTAAAATGTCAATGTTCACTCTTACCATCTCCTGTTTGATCACTTCCGATTTGCCTTGATTCATGGACCTCACATTTCAGGTTCCTATGCAATATTGCTCTTTACAGCATCGGATTTTACTTCCATCACATCCACAACTGGGTGTTCTTTTTGCTTTGGCTCCATCTGTTCATTCTTTCTGGAATTATTTCTCCATTCTTCTCCAGTAGCATACTGGGCACCTACTGACCTGGGGAGTTCATCTTTCAGTATCCTATCTTTTTGCCTTTTCATGCTATTCATGGGGTTCTCAAAGCAAGAATACTGAAGTGGTTTGCCATTCCCTTCTCCAATGGACCATGTTTTGTCAGAACTTTCTGCTATGACCCCTCCGTCTTGGTAGGCCCTACACAGCATGGCTCACAGTTTCATTGAATTAGACAAAGCTGTGATCCATGGGATCAGTTTGGTTGGTTTTCTGTGATTGTGGTTTTCATTCTGTCTGCCCTCTGATGGATAAGATTATGAGGCTTATGGAAGCTTCCTGATGGGAGAGATTGACTGAGGGGAAACTGGGTCTTGTTCTGATGGGTGGGGCCATGTTCAGTAAATCTTTAATCCAATTTTCTGTTGATGGGTGGGGCTGTGTTCCCTCCCTGTTGCTTGACCTGTGGTCCGAATATGGTGGAGGTAATGAGGATAATGGTGACCTCTTTCAAAATGTCCCATGCATGCCCTGTTGCATTCAGTGCCCCCGACCCTGCAGCAGGTCACTGTCAACCCACGCCTCCTCTGGAGACTCTTGGACACTCATGGGCATATCTGGTTTAGTTTCTTGAGGGGTCACTGCTCTTATCTCCTGGGTCCTAGTGCACACAAGGTTTTGTTTGTGCCCTGCAGGAGTCTGTTTCCTCAGTCCTGTGTAAGTTCTGGTGGTTCTATGGTAGGGCTAATGGAGACTTCTTCCAAGAGCACTTATGCTATACCCAGGTCTGCTGGACCCAGAGCCCCTGTCCCTGCGGCAGGCCACTGCTGACCCATACCTCCACAGGAGACACTCAGACACAGCTCTGGCTCAGTCTCTGTGGGTTGGGTGTGCCTTTTGTGCCTTTCCCAGGCCTGAGCAGCTCAGGTGACCAGGTTCTTGGGGAACTGTCTCAGATGAGCTGTGTCTTAATCACCTCCCCGGTTCCGGCTGCTCAGTTTCCTGGGTGCACTGGCAGAGCGCTGTCTCAGGTGTGCTGTATGTCTCCTCTGGGGAGCTCATCTCAGGCTGTGAACCTCCTGGTGGATGTCAAGCATCCAGGCTCTCAGGAAGATGTGGTTAGCATCTGGGAGCCTGCTCACAGTTTGGTGGAGGATGTCATCTCTGGGGGTGAGATTGCAGCAGCCCCTTGCCTCTGGCTCTGGCTCCTGCTTCTCTGCCTCTGGGCAGGGAGGGGCCGGTACACAGCCAGCTAGCTCTCCTTTGGTATTCGCTCACTCCTTTGTTCTGTGAGTGGGCCAGGCTGTGCATTAGGTTGTTAGGTTAGAGACTTTCGTGGGAAAGTTCTCTTTTCAGCAGTTGCGATTAGAGTGTATTCTGTGGTTTTTTTTTTTTTTTTTTTCCCTCCCAATTATGTTGTCTTCTGAGATTCCAACATTCCCCACAGACCCGCCTGTGAAAGGGTTTCCTACTGTGTGGAAACTTCTCCTCCTTCACGACTCCCTTCCCAGGACAGGTCTCCATCCCTAACTCCTTTGTCTCTCCTTTTGCCTTTTACATTTTGTCCCCTTTTGAAGAGACCAGCTGCCTTTCTGGGTGCCTGGTGTCCTCCACCAGTGTTCAGAAGTTGTTTTGTGGAAGTTGTTCAGCATTCAAAAGACCTTTTGAAGAATTTGTTGGGGAGAAAGTGGTTTCCCCATCCTGTTCCTCTGCCATCTTGGCACCTTATGGCAGAAAGCAAAGAAGAATTAAAGAGCCTCTTGATAAAAGTCAAAGAGGAGAGTGAAAAAGTTGGATTAAAACTCAACATTCAGAAAACTAAGATCATGGCATCCAGTCCCATCACTTCATGGCAAATAGATGGGGAAACAATGGAAACTGTGAGAGACTTTATTTTCTTGGGCTCCAAGATCACTGCAGATGGTGACTGCAGCCATGAAACTAAAGACACTTGCTCATTGGAAGAAAAGCTATGACCAACCTAGACAGCGTATTAAAAAGCAGAGAAATTACTTTAGCAACAAAGGTACACCTAGTCAAAGCTATGGTTTTTCCAGTAGTCACGTATGGATATGAGAGTTGGACTGTAAAGAAAGCTGAGTGCCAAAGAATTTATGCTTTTGAACTGTGGTGTTGGACTCTTGAGAGTCCCTTGGACTGCAGGCAGATCCAACCAGTCCATCCTGAAGGAAATCAGTCTTGAATATTCATTGGAAGGACTGATACTGAAGCTGAAACTCCAATAGTTTGGTCACCTGATGTGAAGAACTGATTCATTTGAAAAGACTCTGATGCTGGGAAAGATTGAAGATGGGAGGAGAAGGGGACAACAGAGGATGAGACGGTTGGATGACATCACTGACACGATGGACATGAGTTTGTATAGGCTCCAGGGTTTGGTGATGGACAGGGAAGCCTGGAGTGCTGCAGACCATAGGGTCACAAAGAGTAGGACACAACTGAGTGACTGAACTGAACTGAAATCTATGTCACTTGAGTCTTCCATTTACTGACTCTGTGTCCAGGGTCAAGATAGCCAACAGCCAAGACTCACCTAAAAATGGGCACAGAAGTAATACCTCAAGGCTGCGTGTATGGAAGATGAGCACCATGCAATTAATGTTACCTATTATTATTAACAGAGAATAATTGCAAAATGCAGGGATATCCCTATCTTGCCTTGTTCTGAACCAAGCAAAAGATATTGGTGCCTAATATAGTCTGAAGGATTGGCCAGAATTATTCAGATTTCTCTCTTAGGAGAGATGTCTAAGGACCTGTAAGAAGACTGATGGGACACAGTAGCCCATGGGATCTCATTCACTAGAGAGCAAGCTCCCAGAGTATGGGATTAGACTTTTTGTACCCCACAAATATCAGCAGTCACAGTCGCCAGCACAGAGCCTGGCATACAGCTAGTTGCATGGTAAATGTTTTGCAAGGATGAGAAAAGAAATCTTTTGACTGTGAAAGGACAAATTGGAATGAAAAATATGAAGCTTAATTCCTCCTATTGAAAATAAGGGAGGATATTTCCTTTTCTTTCCTTTTTGTCAGAATACTGACCACTGGAGTTTAAAAATGCCACTACATTTACTGTCTTTTTCAACGTATCTTTTTAGAAACTACAAAAGCCTTTTGTTAACATTAGGACCTAGGAATATCTCTCTAAAGGACCTGGCAGCCATCTCCTGGAAATGTAAATATTTAGGGAGGGAGTCCCCTTACCTCCTAGTATCTGTGGGGAGGTAGGAGCCTTATTTTGGTGGGGCCTTGCTTCATATCCTTTTCTATCAAAAGATACAAATATTTTGTTTCCTCTCCATACTCCTTTTGGATAAAGTCAAGCTAATGCAGACAGTTACTCCAATTATGAGGTAAAGCCAGAATGAATGAGGAGTGACCAGTAATGCTGTCCAGTCCTCAGTTGTTCAGTTGTTCAGTCATGTCCGACTCTTTGTGACCTCATGAACTGTAGCATGCCAGGCTTCCCTGTCCTTCACTATCTCCTAGAGTTTGCTCAAATTCGTGTCCATTGAGTTGATGATGGACATCCAGCCATCTCTTCCCCTATCATCCCCTTCTCCTCCTGCCTTCAATCTTTCCTAGCACCAAGTCCTCTTGAGTGAGTGAGTGAGTGAAGTCATTTAGTCGTGTCCGGCTCTTTGCAGCCCCATGGACTGACTAGGTTCCTCTGTCCATGGGATGTTCCAGGCAAGAATACTGGAGTGGGTTGCCATATCCTTCTCCAGGAGATCTTCCCAACCCAGGGATTGAACCCAGGTCTCCCGCATTGTATGCAGATGTTTTACCATCTGAGCCACCAGGGAAGTCATCTTACTTGAAGAATAATTATTGTTGACCTTGAAAATACATATGCGATGGGATGTATCTGCTTGGCTGTATCAAAGGGTGAGATTTCTTTCTGTCTGCTATCTCAGCGAATTGTCTGTGACGCATATCACACTCTGGTTTATTGTTTATTTAATAACAAGGGCATGTTCTTTCTCTACTTATTACCTTTGTGAAGAGGAATTCTGGGTTGGGAAAAGCTTCTTTTTAAATTATATTTACCCAATACTTGCTAAACAGAACATCATGTTTCCCAATCTAAATGGATACAAAGAATGGCCTGCAGGATTTCATATCAACCTCATTTTGCGAGGCTGTGTATCACACAATAAACTGTGGTTTTTTTTAGCATCTTTCATTCAGAAGCTGCCATGGGTTTTACTATTGAAGTGGGAATAGACAGCCCTGGAGTTCTTGGCCCTTCCATCTGAAATATATACAAACTCAATTTCATACCTAGTTTAATAAATCTGTTGAACAGATTGAATGGGATGCACTGAGAAGGTGTGAACCATCCTTCTAAGGATCTCTACTCCTTCTAAGGAGGTGAGATTTTTCAAGACTAATAATGGCAGTTTAAGTGCTAATTTAAGTGCTATTTCCTTATTTAACTATAAACATTATATAGTTAGACATGCCTATTTCTTTTGAAATTTAACTTGGTTATTCTGTAATTAAGATTTAAGATTTTTAACTGACTGACTCACTAATAAAGATTATCCCCATTCTGCCATACAAAGAAAATCCCAGTTCACTAATCATAAATTCTCATTGGCCTCTGGCTAGAGTTGCCCTCATTATTTGCAAGTTTTCTAGAAATTAAAAAATGCTTGGCAGTTAGTATGGGGATTCCCAGAGCTTTTCTAAATTGTGGGGGATATCAGGAATGCTCTGCTAGGTACAGTAAGACTTGAGACTGCTTACACAAAGCAATTAAGCAAGTGAAGACGCTGAGGTGAAAGGAAAATGTATAGTTTTTAAAACAAAGGGAGTCTTTTTTTTTTTAGCCAAGAGGGAAACAAGGTGAGCCAGGACTACTAAGCGTAAAATGGAGTCTTGCTTGGAATCCTGGATGAGAAAAGGCCATTATATAAAAAACTAAGGAAGTCTGAATAAAGTATGCACTTTTACGGATGCATTATTACTAATGCATCAGTAGTAGTCCATTAATTGTAGTGTAATTAAATGTGCCATTCTAGCGTTAGATGGTAATAATAAGAGAGACAGTGTGAGGTACAAGGAACACCTTGTCAGGGAGGGAGGAAAATTTAGACAAAGATCCTAGGTGAAAATCCTAAAACATCTTTTTATTTTAATTAAAGTATAGTTGATTTACAATACTACAATACTTTCAGGTATAAAATGCAGTGATTCAGTCTCTTTAAAGATTATTATTAGATTACTGACTACATTCCCTGTGCTGCAATTACACCCCTGTGATTTATTTATTTTTTTATTGAAGGATAATTGCTTTACATAATTTTGCTGTTTTCTGTCAAACCTCAACATTCATCAGCCATAAGTATACATATGCTGCTGCTGCTGCTAAATCACCTCAGTCGTGTCTGACTCTGTGCGACCCCATAGACGGCAGCCCATCAGGCTCCCCTGTCCCTGGGATTCTCCAGGCAAGAACACTGGAGTGGGTTGCCATTTCCTTCTCCAATAAGTATACATATATCCCCTCCCTTTTGAACCTCCCTCCCATCCCCTCCCCATGCTACCCCTCTAGGTTGATACAGAGCCCCTGTCTTATAACCGGTAGTTTTTACCTCTTAATCTCTTATGTCTATTTTGCGCAACCCGCACATGCCCATCTGGCACCACTTATTTTGTCTCTGTATCTGATAATCTGCTTTGTTATACTTGTTGTTTTGTTTTTTAGATTCCACATATAAGGGAAAATATATTCACTTATATTCAGCATTTGTCTTTGTCTGACTTATTTCACTTAGCATAAGTCCATCCATGTTGATTTATTTCATCCATATCCGACTTATAATCATTCTGCTAGGTCCATCAGTATTGTTGCAAATAATATTATTTCATTCTTTTTTATGGCTAACATCCCATTGTATATATATCACATCTTTCTCTCTTTATCTGTCAGTGAGTACTTAGATTGATTCCACATATCAGCTACTGTAAATAATGCTGCAATGAACTCTGGAGTGCATACATCTTTTTGAATTAGTGTTTTAATGTCTGTGGGGATATACTAAGGAGTGGAATTGCTAGATCAGATGGTAATTGTACTTTTGTTTTTTGAGGAAACTTCATACTGTTTTCCATATTAATTGTACTAATTTATATCCCCATCAACAGTGTACAAGGGTTCTCTCTTCTCCATGTCCTTGTCAAACTTCTTATTCCATGTCTTTTTGATAATAGCCATTATCAAATGTGAGATGGTACCTCATTGCAGTTTTGATAGTCATCTCCCTGATGATTAGTGATGTCAAGCATCTTTTCATGTGCCTGTTGGACATCTGTGTATCTTCTGTGGAAAAATGTCTATTCAGCCCATTTAAAAAATTGGATTATTTGTTTTCTCTGATATTAAGTTGCATGAGTTCTTTATATATTTTGGATATTTACCCCTCATCAGGCATATTATTTGCAAGTATTTTCTCCCATTTAGTAACTTGCCTTTTCTTTTTGCTGATGGTTCCTTCACTGTGCAAAAGATTTTTAGCTTGATTTGGTTCTGTTTGTTTATTTGCTTTTGTTTCCCTTGCCTGAGAAGATGAATTTAAAATATATATGTATATATATAAGTTGCTGAGACCAATGTCACAGAGAATATTACCTATATTTTCTTCTAGAAGTTTCATGGTTTCAAGTCTTACATTTAAGTCTTTAATCTATTCTGAGTTTATTTTTATGGTATGAGAAAATGGTCTAATCTCATTCTTTTAAATGTAGCTATCCATTTTCCCAATACCACTTATTGAAGAGAATGTCTTTTCTGAATTGTATATTCTTACCTCCTTTGTTATATATTAATTGGCTATATGTGCATGAGCTTATTTCTTGGTTTTATTCTGTTCTATTGATATATAGAACAGAATATTTTTGTTCCAGTTACATACTATTTTAATTGCTATATCTTTGTTCTATAGTTTGACATCAGGGAGTATGACATTTTCTGTTTTGTTCTTTTTCATGATTTATTTTTATAATTAGGATCTTCTGTGGTTCCATACAAATTTTAGAATCCGTTCTTCTAGTTTGGTGAAAAATATCACAGGTAGTTTGAGAGTGATCGCATTGAATCTTTGTCTGGCTTTCCTATCAGGGTAATGCCAAACATGTAGAACAAATTTGGTGGTTTTCTTTCCTCTTCAATTTTTCATAATAGCTTGAAAGAAATAGATATTCATTTTTCTTTAAATGTTTGGTACAATTCCCCTTTGAAGCTATTTTGTCCTGGATTTTGGTTTGTTGAAACTTTTTTTTTTTTTTTTTTTGGTACTACCGATTAAATTTTATTACTAATAATGATCTGTTCAGATTTTCTATTTCTTCCTGATTCAGTCTTGGACAACCTAGGAATTTCTCCTAGCTTGTCCAAGTGCTTAGCAATAATTATTAATCGTATTTTCTTATGACTCCTTGTACTTCTGTAATGTCAGTCTTTTAAATTAATTTATTTTAATTGGAGGATAACTACTTTAAAATATTGTGATGGTTTTTGCCATTCATCAACATGAATTGGCCACAGATATACGTGTGTCCCCTCCCATCCTGAATCCCCCTCCTGCCTCCCTCCCCATGTGATAATCAGTTTTACCTTCTCTTTCATGTGTAATTTTATTTATTTGAGTCCCTATTTTTTCTTGATGAGTCTGGCTACAGGTTTACTAATATTTATCTTTTGATAAAACAAGCTCTTAATTTGATTGGTCATCTCTCTTATATTTTAGTCTCTATTTTACTTATTTCTTCTCTAAATTGTATTATCCCCCTCCTTCTACAAATTTTGGGCTTGGTTGTTCTACTTTTTATAATTCCTTTAGCTGTAAACATAGGCTGTTTATTTGAAATTTTTGAAACTGTTTCTTGAGGTAGGCCTGATTTATTATGAACTTCTCTCCTAGAATTACTTTTGCTGCATCCCATAGAGTTTTGTTTCTATTTTCATTTCTCTCAAGGAATTTTTAAATTTCCTCCTTGATTTCTTCAATGATTCATTTTTTTGTCTTGATTTGTTTAGTAGCCTATTGTTTGGTCTCCACATGTTTGCATTTTTTCTTTTTCCTTCTGTAATAGATTTCTATTCTATGCTGCTGTAGCTTCTGTGTGTCCATGTGTGGAAATGAGCTCAGGGTCTTCCTAGAATGCATTCTTTATTCCCTCTTCACCTGAAAAATATCTTTTTTGTCCTTATATCCCTAGGCTCAGAATAGTGCATACTGAATGAAAATCTGCTTAATATTCTCCCTTTTTCCTCTCCTCCTAGACTCTATTTTCTATTCCTTTCCACATATACATCTCATGCTGTTGATAAAAATCCATGCTTCTTGGTTGACCCTGCTCAGGTTTTGAAAAGAATAAAGCACAGAACATAGCTATACCAACAACTTTGGCTCTTATTTTCTTATAGTTTAAAGAAAATGAAAGCTAAATTGGTGTGAACATGAATGTACAAAGATTTGGGCTTCCACGGTGCAATATGACTGACCCGGTGAGGTGGGGGAGGGGGAGGGGGGCGGGGGGAGGGGAGCCCCGAGGGGCTCTCGCTTCTGGCCCCAAGCGCCCAGCCATGCGTCGGCCAGGCGTGACCCGCTCCAGGGACAGTGCCAGCTGGGGAGTTTGGGGCGGTACACCTGTCAAACGGTAACGCAGGTGTCCTAAAGCGAGCTCGGGGAGGACAGAAACCTCCCATGGAGCAGAAGGGCAAAAGCTCGCTTGATCTTGATTTTTAGTACGAATACGGACCGTGAAAGCAGGGCCTCACAATCCTTCTGATCTTTGGGGTTTTAAGCAGGAGGTGTCACAAAATTTACCACAGGGATAACTGGCTTGTGGGGGCCAAGCATTCATAGTGACGTCACTTTTTGATCCTTTGATGTCGGCTCTTCCTATCATTGTGAAGCAGAATTCACCAGGCATTGGAGTGTTCACCCACTAATACAGAACGTGAGCTGGGTTTAGACCATAGTGAGACAGGTTAGTTTTACCCTACTGATGATGTGTTGTTGCCATGGTAATCCTGCTCAGTGGGAGAGGAACCGCAGGTTCAGACATTTGGTGTATGTGCTTGGCTGAGGAGCCAATGGGGCGAAGCTACCATCTGTGAGATTATGACTGAAAGCCTCTAAATCAGAATCCTGCCCAGGCGGAACAATAAGATGAATGGATAAGAAAGCTGTGGTACATATACACAATGGAGTATTACTCAGGCATTAAAAAGAGTACATTTGAATCAGTTCTAATGAGGTGGATGAAACTGGAGCCTATTATACAGAGTGAAGTAAGCCAGAAAGAAAAACACCAATACAGTATACTAACGCATATATATGGAATTTAGAAAGATGGTAATGATAACCCTGTATGCGAGACAGCAAAAGAGACACAGATGTATAGAACAGTCTTTTGGACTCTGTGGGAGAGGGAGAGGGTGGGATGATTTGGGGGAATGTCATGGAAACATGTATAGTATCATATAAGAAATGAATCCAGTCCAGGTTCGATACAGGATCCTTGGGGCTGGTGCACTGGGATGACCTGGAGGGATGGTATGGGGAGGGAGGTGGTAGGGGGGTTCAGGATGGGGAACATGTATATGCCTGTGGCGGATTCATGTTGATGTTTGGCAGAACCAATACAATATTGTAAAGTAATTAGCCTCCAATTAAAATAAATTTAAATTAAAAAAAAAAAAGAAAGAAAGACTGTGTGAAAAAAAAAGTGTTAGTTGTTAAGTTGTGTACAATTATTTGCGACCCCATGGACTGTAGGCTCCTCTGTCTATGAGATTCTCCAGGCAAGAATACTGGAGTGTATTGCCACATTGCATTAAAAATAAAATGTTATCTACATGATGGTAAGTCCCTTTAATAAAACTATTAATATCAGGAAGTAGTTCACCCTGTGCCTTGTATTGGGCCCTTAAGTCTAAGCAAGGACAAAGTAGATAGCCTACCAATGTGTATCTCAGGGTAAAACAAACACAGAATTTTGGATGTAGAAAGGATCTTAGAGATTACTTACTTCAGTGTCTTCATTTTATGTGTGAGTAAACTAAAGTCCAAGGAGATTATCTTGTTTATCAAAAATCCCCCCAATTTTACATTTATATGTCACTTTGTCCCATAAAGAGTATGAGGAAAGATTAAAGTAGAATGAAAAAAGAATATATAGACAATGGTCTTTTTGTTAGCAGAATTTACTGCAATGATTCAATTATTGAGATTAGCTTCTCAAGGGGGAACTTCACAGAAGTACTAAGTTTTATAAATATGATAGACAGCAGGCTGGTTTGCTCAAATATGGAGCATTGCCGATTACAACTTCAGAGTGTGAAGAGGGTTCCCTCTAAAAATTACTCTACCAACTGAACTTTGAGATTTCTTTAATGGGCCACATCAATTTTATCCCATAATTAGGGGCTTAAAGGACAAATATTTATACCTATGACTAATTCATAATTCATGTTGATGTATAGCTGAAACCAATACAATATTGTAAAGCAATTATTCTTCAATTAAAAATAAGTAAATTAAAAATACATATATCTTTGGAATGATTCTTTTTGTCTTTCCCTCTTTGAAAGGTTCATCAAGTGGTAGAGGGAAGCCGAATAACAAAGATGGCCAGTGGGGAATCCAGAGATCACTAGAGGAATAAGCATTTAAATAAGCTGGGAATAGAGGGACAAATCTGCTTTTTGCAGGGGCCAAATTGTTAAGAGATCTGATTTCAGGCTACCCAGGAGCACAGTGAGAGACAGAACTAATGACTGGCTGACTAGTTTAAGCAAGCACTTTGGTGGCAGGCATGTTTGGTATTATAACTGGTGTAAGTTTTGTACCTTTAGGAAAATCAATTAAATTTTCTTAGCCTTAGTTTCATAATTTATAAAATGTGAATAATTTCACAGAATAGGAAAGGTATTCAAATTAACAAACTATGAATGCATAAAATTTGCAAACCCATAGCAAATGCTAAATACATAAAATATGAACTTTTTTTGCCTTTCCCCTTTTCCATTCCTGCTTCCTGTTTCAAGTCTGGATGCAAAAACCTCAAGGACACATCATATTTCTAAATAGTCACTGGATGTAGGGTGAATAAGATCCAAAAGTGCATGACTGGGAAGGAAGGGAGAAAGTGAGAAAGTTCTCTACTCTTGATAACATGGTAAAGGGGTGAGAGGGGAGAGAACCAGCTGAGGACTGGCCAGAGAACAGTTTGACCTCAGCTAGAAGGACATTGTGGCCTGGGTCTGTTTGGAGGTCAGTCCATCTCCTCTGGATAACTTTGGAAATTATAGAGCATCTTTTCTTTCTGACAGCGTGCTTTTCAGTGATTACTTTACAGATGAGGAAGCTAAAATTCAGAGAAAGGAAGAAAGAAAGTGTTTGTTGAACATCTATTCTTTTCTAGGCTCATAGCTATTTCTTATGTAATGCCATTTAATCTTTACAAATCCACACAAGAGATACAAAACTCATGTGTATTATCACAGATGTGGAATTGGAGGCTCAGAAAGGATATGCTATGCTATGCTAAGTCACTTCAGTCGTGTCCGACTGTGTGTGACCCCATAGACGGCAGCCCCCAGGCTCCCCTGTCCCTGGGATTCTCCAGGCAAGAACAATGGAGTGGGCTGCCATTTCCTCTAATTTGTCAGGAAAGCCAGGATTTGAAACCAGGTGCTCAGACTCAAATACTTTGTGGCATTCTCACTTGGCCTAGAATGCTTGACAGAGTCTTCTGATGCTAGGCTTAGGAAAGCAACACCATATGCCAAGGTCACTTCCTCCCACTGAGGTGTACTGATGCTCTTTAATAAACACTATTAAGTTAGAAAATCCTAGAGATTTTAAAGGTATAAAATTTTAAAACAAATCCTGAACATTAATACTGGAGTATAGAATCTTAGCCAACTACTTTACATATTCAAGCATGCTCCTGCATAAAGAAATTGGTGCCACCACAGCCTGATGTTCATAAATAACAGTTCCTGAAAAAATTTTTTTTCAAAACTGGTTTTGTACTTGAAGTGATTTAAATGTTGTACTTTGAATTCACTGCAGCAAGAACATATTTTAGAATTCCTAAAAGCTGAACAGAGTGGAAGTGTATCTATAACATGAGCATAATCACAGTCATAATATCTGTTTAAAATAAAACACTGAAAAGAGTTAAAATGTTCTCTCCAAGCCAAACTCAAAGAATTTCAACATAAAATAGATGGTAAAAGTACAGTTAATGTTGCTTGCTGAGACCCATTCTTTAGGAGTTCAGAACCTCTGAAAAGCTTTTGGTTATTATTTTTTCAGTGCTCAGGAAACCAGCCTTTTGAGATAGAGCTCGTCTTACCCTCTCACACAATAACTGCACTGCCCTGGTTTTGATTTGTAAATATTCTACCTGAGTGTACTTCTTGTCTTACCAAGTTTGAAAACTTTTAGATGGCAAGGTGTGGTGTGTCCCAATGACATTTGATTTACTGCTATGCAGATGGTGGGTGTTTAAAAACAACAACAATGCATCATATTGTTGTTAGAGAGATTTTAGACAAAGTGACCAGAAGTGGAAATATATATGAAAATACTCAGAAAGAAAACTCTATGAAGAATTCATTTTACTAGTTTCTCCTTTCATTTTTTAAAAATAGGGAACCAGAACTAAACTCCGAAGAACCATGAAGTCAGTAACTAGAAGTTATTTGGAAAAGTCTGATCACACACAGTTTGTACAGGAAGGCACCTCTGAGACTGCTGAATTCAAGCCATTATACAAGGCATTACATGAAGCCTAGAAACATGAAGAGATGAGTTCAAGGCCACAGGATTTATTGGTAACCCAATGGAAAGGAACAACGAGGACTTCTGAATCCAAGTTAATTTCCTACTGTAAGAGTTAATCTAAACTCTACTGTCTTTCTAGGAAAAATAAAAGCTTATGGTTCCTTTAGAAGTGTTTGAAGAAGTCTCTAAAATGCAAGAAGTTTTTCTAGATCTCTTGTCCATGTGGTCACAAGAGTTGGACATGACTGAGTGAGTAACAGTGTTGGCAGAAGAGGGACAATATATTTCTTAGAAGAAATGTTCTTGATGTGAACAGAAATCCAATTTCTCCCCACTTGCATATTAAAGAGGGAGCTCACTGGCTCATTTAACCAAATTATGTGGGTGATCTGACCCAGAGACTCAAACACCCTTAGGATCTGTCTTTCTACATCTTTCATCTTTGCTCTTTCGGATGCTAGTCTTATTCTCTGAGGCTAATTGTCTCTGTGAGGCTGGCATCAAAGTGTCAGGTAGCTCTAGGCTTCATCTTTCCTGCTTCCTAACTACAGAGGAAACAGAATTCCTCTCTGCCAGTATATAATGAGGAACATTCTGGAGGAAAATGTGGATGGATTCTGCTAAGAACAAATAATCATCTCTGGACTAATCACTGTGGTTGAGAGGGTGGTTCTTGAACAACTTCAACTGTAATTATGTGCCAGGAAGCAGCAGGCTAGTAAGACTGACGCTCATCTCAAACTCACATTTGGGATATGAGAGATGCAGGTTCCCTAAGGACCTAGGAGTGATGTTACCTGAGGGGGGAGGAAAGGGGTGTGGGCAGTCAAACAGCAGGTGCTGAATGAGAAGTTGGATTCGCTGAAGACTTATTCTGACCCTAGAGAATATTAGTTGTTGCTCTTTAGTTGCTCAGTCGTGTCCAACTCTTTGCGACTCCATGCACTGTAGCACACCAGGCTTCTCTGTCCATAAGCTTCCCCAGGCAAGAATACTGAAGTGGATAGCCATTTCCTACTTGAGAGGGTCTTCCCAACCTGGGGATTGAACCCTCATCTCCTGCATTGGCAGGTGGGTTCTTTACTGCTGAGCCACCAGGAAAGCCCAGAGTATATATTAGGCAAGTAGCAATCTTTTTTTTTTTTTTTTTTTTAAGTCTTGTCACCTAGAGTTTCTTTCCTTTTATGGAAGCATGTATACAGGTATCTTATGAATCTTGGTGGGAGGCATAAGCTATTTTCTACTACCTGTTTTCTAGAGAATTTGAAAATGCCAAATACTTGATTTCCTGCCCTGCTTTGAAACTAAGGTATAGGAACATGACCTAGACTCAGCCAATGTCTTGGGTTTTTAGTCAGGGAATAGTGATCCCCGTATTGAGTTTACAGGCAATAGCAGCTACAGTATCCAGTCCAGGGGAAGCAGCAAACACAATGAATACAAGCTTGGTAGCCAGTACTCAGGAGTAGGAACAGTGATGTCCTAACAGGACCAGAATTGTAGGTTGAATTGGAAGGTGATCAGGCCTGTTACCCATCTTGGTATGTTCCTGAGCATTTCTGAACCTGGTTCTCTAGCCCTCTTGGTGATATTATAAACTCCCAGAAACTCTACTACAAATCAGTTCTCAGCTTAATCTATCTAGAACTAGTTTCTGTGGCTCACAACTACAATTAAAAAAAAAAAATCATGTAATTCAGTATCCCAACACCAAAAAACCCTGGAAGCATCCTGTATTGTTGAGAAACTTAATATCTCTCTTCTTTGAGGAGTTTTGGTTAACAACTTGCTTACATTAAGTGTAGATTATATTTAATATGAATGTTACTTATGTCAATTCATATCAAATAATTTCAAAATCATATCTATTAGTCTATGCAATCCACAGGGCATTATATAGGCATTATCACTGTTAAACACATGGAGTCCAATATTTCTCGTGGATTTCATTATCAGGATGACCTCAGGGTCATCATAACCTCTATTTTTCTCTTTTAGTTCTACTAATTCATTGATATGAATAAGTAGTCCACGTTCAACTTTCAGCTGCCATCTCATCTGTGACAGAAAAAAAGTAACCTAGACTCAGCCAATGTCCTAAGTCCCAACTCCCCAAAAACAACTGAAAGGAAAATCATCAAGGAGAAACACTAAAACTTCAGTGATAAATTGTTAATATAGAGTCAGTGTTCAATTTAAATAAGATAATATTTTCCTTAGGCAGATATAGTGGTGACAGAGCTGTGTATCTTAAATTGCCACAAACAAAAATGAAGATTATAAGCTGTCTTTAATATGACAGCATGAACTTCCAGTCTTTTTTTTTTACAGTTTTAAGTGGAAAGTAAGATTTAGACAGGCCTTGCTGAGGAATGACAGGAAATTGTTTCTAAGGCTAAATACATGTAGGACGTGAAAATATCCTACATGTCACCAAAGGATTTATTAATTTATCTTCTCTCCAGCCTTTGTTTGTTTGGAAAAAGAATACTCACACTCATGGTTGCCACGGGTAGATGTCATTGACCCCTGCGAGTGGCTCTTGTTAATCTGCCCCAAGTATCTACACGTGCTGGTTGGCCCAGTGCTGTTGAGGACACTTTCCCAGTCAACGGGATGATGCGTGACTGCTTACTGCCACCTAGCAGATTATGAACCATATGTGTGTTTGGTGGTTGGCTCATTTTGTGGACATTAACTAGTTTAGGCATTTCTGTCTTTTCTAGGGCAGCAGCAAATGTAAAAAGAGTGGCTATCTAACTTTACAATAATGACACAGTTAAATAAAGGCTGTTCTTCAGAGAAGTAGGTCTTAACTTGGAATTTATCAGGAGCTATCAAATCACTACAAACTGTCCAGACTAGGAACTTCAAATCATTTTTCACCATGGGAGAACACACAATGATTGCCTTTTACAAATATTTGCTGCCAGCTTCTTCTCTTCTGCTCTATTCCTATTTTACTGGAAGCTAATCACCTTCCAGAAGGTATGACAGATATCTTTGAGCCTCAAGAATACCAGTGAAATATTAACTTTGAATATTTTGTCCTAATGGCTTCTAAATAAGTATTACTTAAGACAGCACCATTCAGACAGTTTGCTGAGAAGTACCTAGGACAATAATTTTGCTTATAAAACATAATCAAGATAATGAACAGAAACTAGCAATGAATCAAGTGCAGACTCTTGATGACAGAAACTTAGCCAAGTCATTCAAAAAAAAAAAAAAAAAACTCAAGAAACATGATTGTCATTTCCATCCACATAACTAGACATGTTCTGTTATGGTCCAAATTACAAGCATGAAATTCACTCTACAACCTAGGGGATTTTAGAGCACTTAGATGAATCACAAGTGACATATAGAAGCTCATTAAAGAAGGTGAAGTTATATGTACCAGGGGGCTGGCTGGAAATCGGAGCATTTTAAAAAAGGCTTTAGGGGTCAAGCATACAGTGGAGGATGCTCTTCATGTTCCTTAGAAAAAATCCATTTGTTTTCACCACTTCTCAGATAACATGGTGCTTGAGTATTGGCCATTACTGCAAGTTGTTGCTGTGTGTGTGTTAGGAGCAGGGATTGGTGGTGGAGGGTGGAGGGTGGTGACTTGACTGACTCTGATTGGCAGACAATCAAAGCCACTGGGAAGAAAGATAGTACAGCCTGCTGCAGCCCAACTTCAAGGTAAGAGTTGAAGTTGTGGGAGCAAGGACAGCCTATGGTGGCTCCTAAGCTATGGAAGTGATGCCTATGAAATGAGCTCTGAATGGCACATTATTTCCTGTGTGCACCCCAATCTATTTTCTGCCTGACTAAGCTTATAAAACTCTGCATAAATTCTCCCTCTCAGCTTGTTCTATAATCCTGTGAACACATTGTCTTCCTGTTCATTCCTTCAGCCAGCAAGCACCAGCTGTTCGGTCCTGGAAACATTTTATATTAAAGGGGGAAAAAAAAAGAAGATGATCAAAAAGCTGTAAAAACTGCAAAATCTTAAGATATGCAGACGTTTTAGGGTGGTGAATATTTGACCTGCATAAAAAAAAAATGATTAGGCGTCCATCAATCATTATACTGCTGAACAGTCTGCTGAGATGGTTTTATCTAGACACTTCTGAGCTGTCTTGGTTCTGCACAGTCTGTAAACTAATCCAGTTTTGTTTGTTATGTGCTAAAGAAAGGATAAACTCTGAGCTTAAAAATATGAACAAAGATAGAATTATTTTTACATAGCATTCATGCCTTTTTTCATGTAAAAATGCCACAGCTTATTATCTCTATTTTTCAGCTTCAAAAGAATGTGGAAGTCACTTAATAATGTCTCTTTAATTACTTAAATGCACACTTCATGCTTCAAATACACAGGATGGCTAGTTGTTATAATTAGAAGTTATACAAAGACATAGTCTACATAAATTGCAGCTAATTACTTAACTAAAATGCTAGTATTTTGCCATCCTACACAGAAGATATTCAATAATACGTAATTTAAACAATAGATCAAAGTGGAAGATGCAGTGCTTAAAATGTGAGATTTTCTTTAAAAGTATAGGTGGCTGTTATTGGGAAATGAATAAATCCTGTTTCTGTTCAGATACTTAATTCAGGATATATCTGAAAAACACAACTCATATCTACACACCAAATAGTTTGAAGAGAAAATTTATATACAGTCTGTTGGTCATGTCTTCCTATTCATTATATTGATACTTTTTAGGGGGGATTTAAAACCAATCAAATAGATGAGAATATAACATGGGCTGTAATTTTTTTCCCCAAAAAACTAGATAGTAGGCTTTGCAGAACATGGGGTCTCTTTTACAACATGCAAGTGACTTCGTAGTTGTAGTGGGAAAGGAGCCACAGGTGCACATAGAGTGTGGGCCTGGCTATGTTTAAAAAAATAAAAGAGACTGTTTTTAAAAATTGGTGGGCTACAGGCCAGAGTTTGCCACCCCCTGTTCTAGACCAAGCATCTAATGACCTGGAAAGCAACACTAGTCATTATTGCTCTCCTCAAGACAGTTTGGGTTTTTGCTTCCTTTCAGCATCTGAGGTCTAGCACCCCATCCCCAGGGACCTGCTTCTAGGGAATGAAGCCTTACTGCTTCAAGGCAGCAATGGAAGAAATAGGTAACTTCTCTTCCGTGCCTTCAGAATGATAGTAACTGTACTATCCTTGGAAGACTGAAAAAAGGTCACTCAAACTATTTTCTGTAAGGCTTAATTTTCCCATGGAACTCTATCTGAGAAGTGAAAGAATGGATGTTTTATCAAATATCTGAATCACTAAATATACACTTTTGGTTTGTGGCCCTTGGGGTATGGATATGGAGATCATGTCAATGGAGGCCCTGGAGAGTAAGACCTCAGCGCAACCTGCGTCTGCTGTTTCAGTCCAACTTCAAGATAGCATTTCAAGTTGCAGGAGTAAGGACAGACAGCCTGTTTGAAGACAGGGTGAAATGAATATAAATACGTGTCTTTCACCTTTGCTTCACAGATTAAACATCTCGTTAGATTTAAAAGACATAGTAAGTCTTATCCTTATCCATCAGAGGTAGAGAGAATGAAAACCACGATTATAGAAAACTAAACAAACTGATCAAAAGGACCACAGCCTTATCTAACTCAAAAAAACTTTGAGCCATGCCGTGTAGGGCCATCCAAGATGGACGGGTCATAGTACAGAGTTCTGACAAAATGTGGTCCATTGGAGGAGGGAATGGCAAACCACTTCAGTATTCTTGCTTTGAGAACCCATGAACAGTATGAAAAGGCAAAAAGATATGACACTGAAAGATGAACTCCCCAGGTTGGTAGGTACCCAATATGCTACTGTAGAAGAGTGGAGAAATAACTAAAAGACCGTGATGCTAGGAAAAAATTGAAGGCAGGAGGACAAGGGGACAACAGAGGATGAGATGGTTGGATGGCATCACTGACTCAATGGACATGAGTTTGAGCAAGCTCTGGGAGTTGGTGATGGACAGGGAAGCATGGCATGCTACAGTCCATAGGGTCCCAAAGAGTTGGACATGACTGAGTGACTGAAATGACTGAACTAATTAAATATAAAAGACATCACTCCAAGATGGAGCTTATGGGATACAAGGGTACTTTTAAAAAGTGATAATATTATATTGACATAAAAGTTTCCAATGCTTATCTGCTGGTAGCTATGACTATGATGTTTTGGTTTTTCCAGTAGTCATGTATGGATGTGAGAGACGGACCATAAAGAAAGCTGAGCGGCGAAGAATTGATGCTTTTAAACTGTGGTGTTGGAAAAGACTCTTGAGAGTCCCTTGGACTGCAAGGAGATTAAACCAGTCAGTTCTAAAGGAAATCAGTCCTAAATATTCATTGGAAGGATTCATGCTGAACCTGAAGCTCCAATACTTTAGCTACCTGATGTAAAGAACTGACTCATTGGAACAGACTCTGATGCTGGGAAAGACTGAAAGCAGGAGGAGAAGGGGATGACAGAGGATAATATGGTTGGATGGCATCACCAACTGGATGGACGTGAGTTTGAGTAAGCTCTAGGAGTTGGTGATGGACAGGGAAGCCTTGCATGCTGCAGTCCATGGGGCTGCAAAAAATCAGACATGACTGAGCAACTGAACTGAACTGATTACTATGATGAATGTGTATTTGGGAAACATTCCTGTATCACTTTTCATTTTGATCTAGAAGGTGACAAGCTGTGATATAAAGTTTTACAACATGAAGGCAACCATACTGAGCTAGGAAGAGAAGACACAGATTCCTGCCTTGCTTAGCTCCATCAGTGGACACCTATGCTTACTCGTGCAATTCAAACTAAGTTTTGGTTTCCCTCCTTATCTTCAAAAGCTATAAAACATATTGTCCTGCCACAGGAGGGAGGCATAAGTGATATACTACATTTGAAAAGCCCTCCCTTTCGCATTAATCCTGGAGGTAAAGCTGTATTCAATATATCGATGTAAACATAGGGACCTAATACTGAGAAGTATATTAGTATAATAGTTTCATTTTAGAGAGGAAAGCAGTAAAGTGCAAAAGTGTTAAGTTATGCAGTTAACAGAAAACAATGGGCCCGAACTTAAACCTTTTCTTCAAGTTCAAAAGGACTTCTCCCTTTTCCAAATTTGCTACATAGTCTCCTAGCACTAAAAGGAGATGTGTTCCCTGATTCTAATCACCAAGGATAAAGTGCTTATCATTCAAAAATACTAAAACAAAAATTAGAACATCTACATGGAATTTATTTATAGGCACAGTTTTCAACATAGAAGACCCAATATTCAGATTTCCAACTAGGAATTTTTTCACCCTAGCATATTGTCACCTAAGTGGGACTTCCCTGGTGGCTCAGAGGGTGAAGAAACCGCATGCAATGTGGGAGACCTGGGTTTGATTCCTGGGTCAGGAAGATCCAATGGAGAAGGGAATAGCTACCCACTCCAGTATTCTTGCCTAGAGAATTCCAAGGATAGAGGAGCCTGGTGGGCTGCAGTACATGGGGGTGCAAAATTTGGACACAATTGGATGACTAACACATTTACTTTCACTACTATCTCCTAGCTATCAAGGTCATTCTTGGTACGTATTCAATATTTAACAAATATAAAGGGATAATATATAAAAATATTATGAAATTATATTTTTACTTTATGAGACTTAATAATTTCATAGTTTTATTTGTTTTTGAGCATCAAGGGGATTTATTTAAAATAAGAACTACTTTATTAAAAGGAATGATTTCAAATTGCCCAACATGCATTGCCTGAAATGCTTCATTATGCAGTACATCATGTTTATTCAGGTGAAAGTATACAGAATATTGCATATCTCTAAATACATTGATCTAAATGCAAATGCAGTTAAGTGTAAAATCCAACCTTGGTGTCATTTGGTTTTACATTCTGCCATCAAAATTTAGAAGTATTCTTTCATTTCTTAACATAGAAATCCAGAAATCAATGGCAATTTTTGGAAAAACTGGTAAAAATAGAACATTTGAAATTTATATGCCCAATCCATTTAGAAAACTTTTTATGCAAGTATAAAATATAAATTAATGTTTAGGTTGTAACATGGTTATTAGGGGGAAAATAAAAATTTGCTTTTAGAGACCATGGTTATAGAGAATGTAAAGTTAAGAGAAGGCCAAGTGACTTCAAGTCTTTATTTCATTTAGTTGTAGGACTGACGAAGGTGTTTTCTATCAAATTCATTTAAACCAAATTGTTTTGGGGCAAACTGTACACAGGCACTCAAAAGGTCATGGATCTTCTCTCTCTTCTATTTCTACCTAATCACACTTACGTATTCCGGATCTCATTGCTCTATGGCCACAAAGCAATGTCACAATGAATCTAAGATAAACATACCAAATTTGCCTTCTAGACAAGTGAAATAAATACACCTATCACATTTTATAAATAAGAATACTGAAATCCAGTAAAGCAGATTTACTTATCTATGACTCTAGACTGAATTCAAGATCAGAACCTATGCCTCTGGAGTTCAAACCCACTGTCCACTGGAATATAGTGGACACATAGAACCAAGCTGTAAAAGAGTCAGTGGCTCTGTGTGGGTAACTTTACACTTCCTTTGGAAGTTGCATTAGAAATTTCATGCCACTGGAGGCATATGCATCCTCATGGCACTACAAAATAATCATATTAGGCAGAATGAACATTGTAAAGGATAAGTTCATTCTAGCCAATTGGTTGAGTTTGACTGTCATCTTTCACTGTCTATAGCAAATCATTTTACTTATTGAAAATTTATGTCTAACTTTCTTATGTAATGAGCTTAGTGTCCCTTGCAGCAATTTTAGATAGTAGATAGCATTTTCCAACTGCAAAAGAAAATGTAGTATTAAAAATTATTTCCTACTTTTTAAGAGAGCAGATATTAAAAGTTCTTATTATTGGTAAATATAGATATTATGGAGATCAGAATAGAGTTTCCCTAAAAACCTAAAAAAATAGAACTACCATATGATCTAGCAATCCCATTTCTGAGCATATCCAGGGAAAACCATTCAAAAATATACATGCACCCCAGAATTTATGACAGTGCTATTTACAATAGCCAAGACATGGAAGCAACATAAATGTCCATGGATAGAGGAATGGATAAGAAGATATGATATGTATATACAATGAACTATCACTCAGTCATAAAAAAGAATGAAATAATGCCATTTGTAGCAACATGGATGGAGCTAGAGATTATCATACTAAGTGGTGTGAGTCAGAGACAAGTTCATATGACATCACTTACATGGAATCTAAAAAAATGATACAGATGAGCTTATTTATGAAATAGAAAGAGACTCACAGACTTTGAAAACAGACTTGTGGTTGCCAAAGGGGAAAGGTGATGGGAAAAATGGATTGGGAGTTTGGGATTAACATATACACACTACTGTATATAAAATGGATAATCAACAGGACCTACTGTATAGCACAGGGAACTTTGCTCAGTAATCTTTAATAATCTATAGGGAAAAGAATCTGAAAAAGAAGGGATATATGATATATGTAAAACTGAATCACTTTGCTGTGATCACCTGAACCCAACATACCATTGTAAATGAACTATAATCTATTCAGTTCAGTTATCACAAAAAAGAAAAATCACCAAAAATGTTCTCATTTTATAGACAAATGGTAATTCTGGGAGGAGATGGATGTGTTAATTAACTTGATGATATTCATTTCACAATGTACATATTCATTAATCGTCACATGGGACACCCTGTGTGATTAGTCACTCAGTTGTATCCGACTTTTTGCAACCCCATGGACTGCAGCCTGCCAGGCTCCTCTATCCATGGGGATTCTTCAGGCAAGAATATTGGAGTGAATTGCCATGCCCTCCTCTAGGGGATTGTCCCAACCCAGGGATCAAACCCTGGTCTCCTACATTGCAGATAGATTCTTTACCAGCTGAGCCACCAGGGAAGCCCAAGAACACTGGAGTGGGTTGCCTATCCCTTCTCCAGGGGATCTTCCCAATCCAGGAATTAAACCAGGATCTCCCACATTGCAGGCAGATTCTTTACCAGCTGAGCTACCAGGGAAGCCCTTGGACACCTTAAAATATGTATATATATATATATACATATTTTAAATTTGCCTATATACCTTGATAATGATGACAATATAAAAGTATTTTCTATAGAATGATGTTTTATATCTTAGGTATATGTGTACAGCCTAAACATACTGATTTTTTTTTTCCTGAAGAATAGTAACATGTATTTGGTTGAACATTTTGCAAAGTGTTTGAATACTTACTGGCAATTTCATAATGCTTGACATAATAGTAAAGCAAAGTGGTTCAGATCATGGGATCTCATCACAGAAGGCTAGAGATTAAATTCTGTTTTTCCATTTAAAATTGTGCATGCTTAGGGCTATTAAGAGAAAATATTTATGAAATTCTAATCCTTGTATTATTCATACAAGTGCTGAGGAAATGCTGTGTGTGAAAGCCACTCGATTGTGTCTGACTCTTTGTGACTCCATGGACTATAGCCCACCAGACTTCTCTGTCCATGGGATTCTCAAGGCAAGAATACTAGAGTGGGTGGCCATACCCTCTTCCAGGGTATCTTCCCAACCCAGGGATGGAACCCAGGGATGGAACCCAGGTCTCCCGCATTGCAGGTGGATTCTTTACTGTCTGAACCACCAGGGAAGATAGTCACATTGGGGATTAGAATTTTAATATGTGATTTTTGGAAGGACACAAACATTCAGTCTATGATGATAATAACAAATGTAATGGTGCTGATGATGTTGATGATGATAATTGATAATGTTCATGCTACACAACTAATTCATCGTATTTGAATCAATGGGTTTAAGGTTGATGTGTTTGGAATGTCCTAAATACCGTGATTACAGAAAAAAAGGAAAATGCATATGCAAAATTAGCTTGGGTTCTATTGGGAACAAAAATTGGAGGCTATGAAAAATGTTGATTAATGAAGTAGGTTTATTGGAAGATTGGTTCTATAAAGTAATTCTAATGTATTCATGGTCTAATCAGTTATTATGGGTTGAAGCCAAGATCTAACTATTAGCTAGATAATTTTTATAAAGTACATGAGATCAGAAAGGATGCTCTGTTAATTTCCTTATTAAAAGATCTATATTACTCATAAAGTGAAGGACCAATTTGGTAATATTATAAGCAAAAAAGTACATTTTTTTTTCTTTTTCTTTCCCCCTTTAAGGTAAAAGTCAAACAAGAACAACAATAATTAAAGCTACCAGTTAATGTAGTGTGTACCCAGTACAAGAGGCAAACGTCCCAGATATCACGTGAGGCATTTAGACACAACCTCTCACTTAATTCTCACTTCAATCCTATGAGAGAAGTTGTCATTATCTCAATTTTACATAATGGAAAATAAGGCTCAGAGGAATTCCATCATGTTCCTATTGTCATGAAGCTAATAAATTAGGTATTCAACTCAATATATCGACTTAGGTATTCATTACACCTTACAAAACTATAAAGATTTTAGCCAAAGTGCATATGAAAGTATATGAGGTCTCTTTGGGAACCTTCCAGTTTTTGGATGCCATTCAGCAAGTGCTTCTATCTGAATAAACACAAAACTGAACTATTAGATGTAAAATTATTATGGTTTTCACTAGCTGTTGCTTGTGATCCCTCCTGCCCTTAGGGCTTCATGGCTTGCTAGATCTCATACCTAAATGCAAGTCCATGGAAAGATTCTTTGCTGTGGATGAGAGCATATAAAGCCAGGGCTCTGATGGTTACTCCTGATGTTTTCTTATCCTTTCATCCAGGAGTTTGCATGAAGTATGCTCCAAATCTATTTGGAATTTGGTTCTATTTGCTGTTGAGATATGGAGATATTTGAAAGAATTGTTCTTCACTGAAAGAGCACTGGAACCACTATATAAATATGGGAACATAATTTTAAGGTAATGCAGTATTAGGCATGAAGAACTCGCAATCCGGACTCAGTGAATATTTCATTTGGAACCCATTATGTGTGTGTGAGAAGTCATGTATTCATTATTACATTTTAGTTAATTTAAACATACATTTACTGATTACATGAATGTGTATGGCATTGTTGTGTGAACTTGAAACTCAAAGGTAAATAACAGGAAAAGGCATAGACCTAAAGCCCGGACAGGAAGGAAAACTGGTAATTTCAAGGCTCTGTTTTATGCGCTTTGCTAGAATGGTGCAAGGGAGTGCAAAGGAGATTGGTGAAAATGTCCTGAAAGAGATGATTACTGAACTAAATTCTGATACATAAGTAGGATCAGGAGGATGCATATACTCAAATATAATCAGCTTCAACTATCAATCAAAACATAGAAATATTAAAGAGTTGATAATATCAAGTATTTTCAGGGGTTCAGTCTTGTCACACATTGCTGGTGACAGTGGACATTACTGCATCCATGGTGAATAACAGTTTGGTAATATCCAGTAAAATTACTAATGCAAATATGTGATAGTAATCTTTCCCCGGTATACATTTAGAGAAATGTTCACTTGAATATTTAAGAAAATATGTACAACTTTTCTTGGGGATGTAAACTGGTAGAGCCACTATGAGGAAGAGTATAGAGGTTCCTTAAAAATCTAAAAAATAGAGTTACCATACTATACTGCAACCCTACTCTTGGGTGTATATACGGAGAAATCCATACCATACTATACTGCAACCCTACTCTTGGGTGTATATACGGAGAAATCCATACCATACTATACTGCAACCCTACTCTTGGGTGTATATACGGAGAAATCCATACCATACTATACTGCAACCCTACTCTTGGGTGTATATACGGAGAAATCCATACCATACTATACTGCAACCCTACTCTTGGGTGTATATACGGAGAAATCCATAGTTTGAAAAGATACATGCACCCCAATGTTCTTGTTGGCACTATTTGCAATAGCCAAGACATGGAAGCAAATTAAGTGTCCATTGGCAGATGAATGGATAAAGAAGATGTGGCATGTACACAGAATGGAATACTACTCAGTCATGAAAAATAAAAGAATCCTGTGGGCAGCAACATGGATGGACCTAGAGATTCTCATAGTAAGTGAAGTAAGTCAGAAAAAGACATAATATTTCCTTGTATGTAAAATCTTAAAAAATAATATAAATGGATTTATTTACAAAACAGAAATAGACTCAAATACATAGAAAACAGACTTAAGGTTTCCTAAGGGGATAGCAGAGTGTAGGGGAAGAGATAAATTAGGAGTTTTGGATTAACATATTAACATAATTATGTATAAAATAAACAACAAGGACCTACTGTATATTACAGGGAAATATACTCAGTATCCTTTAACAAGCCATAATGGAAAAGAATCTGAAAAAGTATAAATATACCTGAATCAATTTACTGTACACATGAAACTAACACAGCATTGTAAATAATTTGTAAATTAACTATATTCCAATTAAAAAAATGCTTAAAAAAGAATATATATGAAGATATTCATTACAGCGTCATTTATAAGACTTCCAAATCAGAAGCAAAATCAGAATTCATCAGTAAATGGATAAATCCATATGTGGAACACAATACCAAACTTCAAAGTGATGGAATAGACAGATCTATATATCTCATTGGGCTTCCCTGGTGGCTCAGACGGTAAAGAATCCACCTGCAATGTGGGAGACCTGGGTTTGATCTCTGGGTTAGGAAGATCCTCTGAAGAAGGGAATGGGCTACCCACTTCAGCATTTGGGCCTGGAGAATTCCAAGGACAGAGGAGCCAGGCAGGCTACAATCCATGGGGTCCCAAAGAGTTGGACCTGACTGAGTGACTTTCACTTGCACTTCATGCTCACTTCCATATATCTCATTATTGACAAATACTCAAAACATAATGTTGAGCAAAATTTTTGCTGAATGATAAATGCAGTATAGTACACTTATCTAAAATAAGCAATATTGTATAATCATGGGTATGTATATGCAGGCTTTCCAAGTGGCATTATTATAAAAGAATCCACCCACCAATGCAGGAGACATAGGAAATGCAGTTTTGATCCCTGGGTTAGGAAGATCTCCTGGAGGAGGGAAGGACAACCCACTTCTGTATTCTTGCCTGAAGAATCCCCTGATGGGCTACAGCCCATGGGGTTGCAAAGAGTTGGACACAACTGAAGTGACTTAGCACAGCACACAGCCCATGTATGTGTATGCATGTGTGTGTGTGTGTGAATAAAAAATCATCTGTAAGATCAGACAACTATGCGGCAGAGGTTGCCTCTTGGGAGGAAGAAGGACTATAGATAAAAGCTAGAGTTCAAAGGGATGTCAACATTGTAATATTTATTTCTTCTAATAAAATAATAGAACAAGGATATAAAGAAGACTAAAAATGTCGTTTCAAATCCTAATTATGTTTATAAATATAACTCAAAATGAAATGAAATAAAAGAAGAGAGTGAGTGAAGAACAGGATGGGCGAATTGAGAAAAATTGAAGTTGTGGGAGGGGAGGTATCTGGGCAGTGGGAACAGTGTGGGCAAGCAGAGAGAGGTGTAAGAAAAGTTGGTGTCTTCAGAGGGTCCAAGATTCACTTCAGGAGTATGAAGCATGAAGTAGTTAGAAAATGGTGGCGGTGGGGGCAGTGGTGGAATATGTGACAAGTAAATGGGTAAATGGATGGATAGACTGTGGTGGGCCTTACAGGCCAAGTTACGGTACTTGGATTGTGTCTCTAGGTGTTGGGAAGCCTGTTTTGAGGAGGAGAACCATGATTAGATAATTGTTTCTGGAAGATCACATAGACGGCTGCTTGAGAAATTCTTGTGAAAGTGTAAGAGCTGTATTAGGATTCTCCAGAGAAACAGAACCAATAGGATGGATGTGTTTGTGTGTCTGGAGAGAAAGAGAGCAAGAGACTGAAACACACACACAGATTAATTGATTGATTAATTGATTTTAAGGAATAGGATTCCCAGGTGGTGCTAGTGGTAAAGAACCTGCCTACCAATTCAGGAGACATAAGAGATGTGGGTTCAATCCCTGGGTCAGGAAGGTCCCCTGGAGGAGGGCATGGTAACCCACTCCAGTATTTTGCTTGGAGAGTCTCATGGACAGAGGAGCCTGGTAGACTACAGTCCATGGGGTTGCAAAGAGTTGGACACAGCTGAGGTGACTTAGCATGCATGCACATCACATGATTATGAAGGCTGACAAGTCCAAATCTATAGAGTGTGCCCACAGGCTGGAAACCCATGAGAAAACATCACCAATATTTTGGTTCAAGTCCAAAAGTCATCAGCATGGACGGTCATAGAAGAGCCGATGCTACAGTTCAAGTCTGAGTCCTTCTGCTGGCAGAATCTTTCTTACGCAGGGGAAATCAAGTCTTTCTGTTCTGTTAAGGCCTTCAAGTAATTAACTAAGGCCTATTCACATTATGGTGACAATCTGCTGTACTCAAAGTCCACCAATTTAAATGTTAGTTGCATGCAAAACAGTATCATGGACATATCTAGAATAACATTTGATTAAATATCTGGGAACTGAAACCTAGTCAAGTTGAAAAATAAAATTAATCATCTTAAAAATAGAGATAGGAGACTAGTTAGAAAGAATGACTGCAATAATCCAAGCTTGTAATTCAGAGCCTCAAAAACAGTAAACATTGCTGCTCTGCGGCTGCTAAGTCACTCAGTCGTGTTCAGCTCTTTGCAACCCCATGGACTGTATCCCAGCAGATGCCTCTGTCCATGGGATTCTCCAGGCAAGAATACTGAAGTGGATTGCCGTTTCCTTCACCACACATGCCATGTGTTAATGTGGCAGACTATACATTCTCAGTTGAGTGCTCATCAACTCATATTGGGAATATTTTGCAGGTTTTTTTTTTTTTTGTAATTTTGTTGGGCTTCTTTCTGTGTCATTTGTGTGTTGTACAGGTGAACAATTCTAATTCATAATATTTGATAAAATATACTAGGGTACTGTGGAGAAGGCAATGGCACCCCACTCCAGCACTCTTGACTGGAAAATCCCATGGATGGAAGAGCCTGGTAGGCAGCAGTCCATGGGGTTGCGAAGAGTCAGACATGACTGAGCGACTTCACTTTCACCTTTCACTTTAATGCATTGGAGAACGAAATGGCACCCCACTCCAGTGTTCTTGCCTGGAGACTCCTAGGGCTGGGGGAGCCTGGTGGGCTGCCATCTATGGGGTCGCACAGAGTCGGACACGACTGAAGCGACTTAGCAGCAGCAGCAGCTAGGGTACTGCTGGACTTGCCACAAAGACAGACTACATTTTGAGATTGCCAAGTGGAAATCAGTTGTTTTCTACATCTACAGATCTCAATAATCAGAAAAATCTTCCAACAGGATAAAAGCATCCAAGTCCACCATAGTTACTGACCACAAGAGAGGTCCCTGTTTAAGGAATAACATATATTGTAGGAGAAGATAAGGGCTTTCCTGGTAGCTCAGCTGGTAAAGAATCCATCTGCAAAGCAGGTGAACCTGGTTCAATTCCTGGGTTGGGAAGATTCCCTGGAGAATGGATAGGCTACCCACTCTAGTATTCTTGGGCTTCCCTAGTGGTTCAGATGGTAAAGAATCTTCCCACAATGTGGGAGATCTGGGTTCGATCCCTGGGTTAGGAAGATCATATGGAGGAGGGCATGGCAAATCACTCCAGTATTCTTGACTGAAGAATCCCCATGGATAGAGGAGCCAGGCAGGCTATAGTCTATGAGGTCTCAGAGTCAGACATGACTGAGCTACTAAGCACAGGAGAAGATAATTATCTGTTAATAAAATTACGGACAACCAGAAATACCATGGGCCTTATTCATAAGAAGTACAAAGAGCATGTTAAACACCATCATTGAATGAAGCAAAGGAGTCATAGATTTTGAGTTCCTAAGGTTGACTTAGAAATTTAGATCTCATAATTTGCACAATACAGACATTATCAGTGTAAAATAAGTGCTGAAAATCTACTTTGCAACTTGAATTTCTCATCTCCTCAAGGGAATTGTTAACAAGGTCATTCTCAGTGTCCACTCCCCAGTTCCTTCTCAATGTAGATTTTAAATGTCATTTACAGGAAATGTATGCCAGAGTATATTTCCCTTTTAACAAGAGAGAAGTTTCAAGCTTCTCAGGCTCATTTTACTTTCTTATTGGGCAGTAAGACTCTAGGGATTTTAGGCTGGATGAAGTTTATGACTATAAAACATTTAGTGGCATCCAAGTTTTACTATCACCATTGCCAATTTTTCCATGTTTGAGGTAGAGCTGTGAACCTCATTGAATTTCTTTCTTCATTATTTATTTGACAATGCAAGTGTTATTTATTAAATCATGTTTATTATATCATCTAAGTAAACAACTGCCTAGTAGGTATGTTGGAAGTAAAAATAATATATTATGAAGATATTTCCATCAACTATAAATGCATTTTTCAGAGAGTTCTGTGGGCACTGACTTCACTATTTAGTAACTTGGTGACCTTAAGTAGATCTGTAAACTTTCAAACTCTTATATTAATATTTTCTCTTTCCTCAGTGGTATGTGTTGTAGAGAGGCTACAATGATTAAATGTTCCTGAAAGGCTCTTCATAAACCTTAAAGGATTGTACAAATACAGTTAACAGTACAGATAGTAATCTCATTACAGGAAGCAGAGGATCATATATTCCAATGTGTAAAGTTTTTTTTTTTTTTTCTCACTACACCAATGGACAAGTTAAAATGAATCAAAAGATTATTCTGAAAAAAAAAAAAAAAAGATTATCCTGCCATAGGCTTAAAAGTAATCCATTCTTCTCGGGATTGTCAGTGTTGGCAATGTTTTTGTCTTTTTCCAGAAGCAGGGTATATTTGAGCTGAAGGGAACCTTGGAAAGCATCCATTATAATGCCCTTAATACTCTCTTCTCCATTTTACCATAATGTAAAATTTAATGTGAACATAAAATAAAACTTTCTAGACAGTTTAAATGGATTTCTCTTTGAAAACTACATGTTAAAATGCATTTAGACTCTACTAGGACACAAATGAAGCCTGAAATTTTATATTCAAGATTAAGAATCAAACTTCCTAAGGGATTTTGGTAAGTGATGAGTGAAAAGGATTAAAATAGAAAGTTGTTGGGTATATCTAACCATAATATATATCTGACCATTACCATAATAATGTCTGGTCAAGTATTTCCACATAAAAAGGATATATAGCCACTGTCAAATAATATCTGACAGGTATGATGGTGAATGAAGCTGCAGAAAATATGGAGAACATCAGTGAAATTTCTAATTCTATGTTATACCATATTGTTCATAGGGTATATGCTTAATTGCAACCTTTCCAGTACACCAAACATGCTTATGAGTAGATATTCCCTATAATTAATCATAGTGGATGTAAAGAATGAAAAATAATTATAACTATTAGCCTAAGTAAGACATGATGGGGGACAAAAAATTTTATAAAAAATAACATAAGCTGCATTCTTAAGGCAAAATAAGTAGATTCTATTCAAATCTTCTTTTACTGTCAAATTTGCTAACATTTACAAAGATTTAAATTCCCTAAAATTTACAAAGAATAACCTAAAACACAATTATAAGAAAAAAAGAAATTCCTAGAACTCCTTAAACATGTATCATCTACTTTACCATGTTTGGAAAGAGAAACATTGAAAGTTAAATAAATATTTTAATACTGAGAACAGAATATAAAGGAGCAGTGAAGGCTTACATTCATGACTTTTTTTAGCACTATGCTCTATGATGGAGTCACCATTTCGCCCATCAACTAAGAGGAGTAAATTAGAATAAAGCAATGTTCTATGCAATGCAATGATCTATAAAGTATTAAAGGAGTGCTGATATTCTGCTTCGGTTCCAATTGGTATAAACTTGAATTGGACTGGTCAAATCTCCTGTAAGGATAGCTCAGAAGATAATTTCTCTGTAATACTGTGGGTCAGAGGAGTATTATAAGGGGTGTTCCTTTAAGCAACGGGAAAGAGAGTCAAAGAGGAATTGTGAAAGGACAAGTCATAAAGAAATGGATGACAGTGATATTAGCTTTGGAAAAGAAAACAGACTGCTTCCTCTGAAGACAGAACAAAGGAGCAGAGCCAAAGAGAGGATACATTATATATTTATGGTAAAAATACATTGTGACTGCTCAAAAATGTTCATTTGAATAGAGAGGACTTGGTGGAACCTAGACCAGAGAACTATTATCTGAGTAAAGAGTAGGTCTTATGGTCAAGGATGTATATTGTCACCTGTTTATGTAACTTATATGCAGAGTACATTATGCAAAATCCTAGGCTGGATGAAGCACAAGCTAGAATCAAGATTACCAGGAGAAATATCAATAACCTCAGATACGCAGATGACACCAACCATATGGCAAAAAGTGAAAAAGATCTATAGAGCCTCTTGATGAAAGCGAAAGATGAGACTGAAAAAGTTGGCTTAAAACTCAACGTTCATAAAATTAATAGCATGGCATCTGGTCCCATCACTTTATGGCAAATAGAGGAAACAATGAGGAAACAATGGAAACAGTGAAAGACTTTATTTTTGGGGGCTCAAAAATCACTGCAGATGGTGAAGGCAGCCATGAAATTAAAAGATGACTGCTCCTTGGAAGAAAAACTATGACCAACCTAGACACCATATTAAAAAGCAGAGACATTATTTAATTGACAAAGGTCTGTCTAGTCAAAGCCATAGTTTTTCTGGTAGTCAAGTATGGATGTGAGAGTTGGACTATAAAGAAAGCTGAGTGCTAAGATTGATGTTTTTGAACTATGGTGTTGGAGAAGACTGGACTAAAGTCAACTACGGTGAAGGAGAAGAGATGGAGGAAAACTTGGTGTTTCTGAGTGTTAGTTCAGTTCAATCAGTTGCTCAGTCATGTCTGACTCTTTGTGACCCCATGAATCACAGCACGCCAGGCCTCCCTGCCCATCACCAACTTCCAGAGTTCACTCAAACTCATGTCCATCGAGTCAGTGATGGCCATCCAGCCATCTCATCCTGTCATCCACTTCTCCCCCTGCCCCCAATCCCTCCCAACATCAGAGTTTTTTCCAATGAGTCAACTCTTCTCATGAGGTGGCCAAAGTATTGGAGTTTCAGCTTTAGCATCATTCCTTCCAAAGAAATCCCAGGGCTGATCTCCTTCAGAATGGACTGGTTGGATCTCCTTGCAGTCATGGTTTGAAATAGTGACTGCGAGTCATACAACATGGAAGAAAATACTAGAAGAGAACAGAAAGGGTGGTGGGGAGTTCTGAGGGTCCAGCTGAGATTAGAAATCAAACGGTATGTTTTCACTCAGTCCAGTTCGGTCACTCAGTCATCTGACTCTTTGCAACCCCATAGACTGCAGAACGCCATGCTTCCCTGTCCATCACCAACCCCTGAAGCCTACTCAAACTCATGTCCATTGAGTTGGTGATGCCATCCAAAAATCTCATCCTCTGTTGTTCCTTCTCCTCCCACCTTCAATCTTTCCCAGCATCAGGGTCTTTTCCAATGAGTCAACTCTTCGCATCAGGTGGCCAAAGTATCAGAGTTTCACTTTCAGCATCAGTCCTTCCAATGAATATTCAAGACTGATTTCCTTTAGGATTGACTGGTTTGATCTCCTTGCAGTCCAAGGGACTCTCAAGAGTATTCTCCAACACCACAGTTCAAAAGCATTAATTCTTTGATGCTCAGCTTGTGCTTCATCCAGCTCAGCATTTCTCATGATGTAATTGCATATAAGTTAAATAAGCAGGATGACAATATACAGCCTTAACGCACTCCTTTCCCGATTTGGAACCAGTCTGTTGTTCCATATCCAGTTCTAACTGTTGCTTCCTGAGCTGTGTACAGATTTCTCAAGAGGCAGGTCAGGTGGTCTGGTATTCCCATCTCTTTAACAGTTTTCCATAGTTTGTTGTGACCCACACAGTCCAAGGCTTTGGCAGAGTCAATAAAGCAGAAGTAGATGCTTTTCTGGAACTTTGATAATTTTTCGATAATCCAATGGATGTTGGCAATTTGATCTCTGGTTCCTCTGCCTTTTCTAAATCCAGCTGGAACATCTGGAAGTTTATGGGATACATACTGCTGAAGTCTGGCTTGGAGAATTTTGAGCATTACTTTGCTAGCGTGTGAGATGGGTGCAATTGTGCGGTAGTTTGAACATTCTTTGGCATTTGAAAATTCTTTGCATTGCTTTGGGATTGGAATGAAAACTGGATCTTTTCCAGTCCTGTGACCACTGCTGAGTTTTCCAAATTTGCTGGCATATTGAGTGCAGCACTACCACAGCATCATATTTAGGATTTGAAATAGCTCAACTGGAATTCCATAACCTCCACTATCTTTGTTTGTAGTGATGCTTCCTAAGGCCCTCTTGACTTCACATTTCAGGATGTTTGGCTCTAGGTGAGTGATCCCATCATCGTGGTTATCTGGGTCATGAAGATCTTTTTTGTATAGTTCTATGTGTTCTTGCCACCTTTTCTTAATATCTTCTGCTTCTGTTAGGTCCATACCATTTCTTTCCTTTTTTTGTGTCCATCTTTGCATGAAATATTCCCTTGTTAGTTCTAATTTTCTTGAAGAGATCTCTAGTTTTTCCCATTCTATTTTTTCTGTTTCTTTGCATTGATCACTGAGGAAGGCTTTATTATCTCTCCTTGCTATTCTTTGGAACTCTGCATTCAAAGGGTATATCTTTCCTTTCTCCTTTGCCTTTCACTTCTCTTCTTTTCTCAGCTATTTGTAAGGCCTCCTCAGACAACCATTTTGTCTTTTTGCATTTATTTTTCTTGGGGATGGTGTTGATCACTGCCTCTTGTACAATGTCATGAACCTCCACCCATAGTTGTTCAACCCGTGAATTTATTTCTCACTTCCACTGTATAATCGTATTGGATTGATTTAGGTCATATCAGATTGGTCTATTGCTTTTTCCTACTTTTTTCAATTGAAGTCTGAATTTGGCAATAAGGAATTCATAATCTGTGCCACAGTCAGCTCCAGGTCTTCTTTTTGCTGACTGTATAGAGCTTCTCCATCTTTGGCTGCAAAGAATATAATCAATCTGATTTCGGTATTGACCATCTGGTGATAACCATGTGTCAAGTCTTCTCTTGTGTTGTTGGAAGAGGGTGTTTGCTATGACCAGTGTGTTCCTTTGGCAAAACTCTCTTATCCTTTGACCTGCTTTGTTTTGTACTCCAAGACCAAATTTGCCCATTACTCCAGATATCTCTTGACTTCCTATTTTTGTCCCCTATGGTGAAAAGGGCATCTATTTTGGGTGTTAGTTCTAGAAAGCTCTTCATAGAACTGTTCAACTTCAGCTTCTTCAGCATTACGGGTCAGGGCATAGACTTGGATTACTGTGATATTAAATGGTTTGCCTTGGAAATGAACAGAGATCATTCTGTTGTTTTTGAGATTGCATCAAAGTACTGCATTTTGGACTCTTTCGTTGCCTCTAATGGCTGCTCCATTTCTTCTAAGGGATTCTTGCCCACAGTAGTAGATATAATGGTCATCTGAGTTAAGTTCACCCATTCAAGTTCATTTTAGTTCACTGATTCCTAAAATGTTGACATCCACTCTTGCCATCTCCTGTTTGACCACTTCCACTTTGCCTTGATTCACAGACCTAACATTCCAGGTTCTTATGCAGTATTGCTCTTTACAACATTGGACTTTACTTCCATCACCTGTCACATCCACAACTAGGTGTTGTTTTTGCTTTGGTTCCAGCTCTTCATTCTTTGTGGAGTTATTTCTTCACCGATCTCCAGTAGCATATTGGGCACCTACCAACCTGGGGAGTTCATCTTTCAGTATCCTATCATTTTGCTTTTCATGCTGTTCATGGGGTTGGCAAGTCAAGAATACTGAAGTGGTTTGTCATTCCCTTCTCCAGTGGACTACACTTTATCAGAACTCTCCACCACGACCTGTCCATCTTGGTTGGCCCTACATGGCATAGTTCATAGTTTCATTGCGTTAGACAAGGCTGTGGTCCATGTGATCAGTTTGGTTAGTTTTCTGTGATTGTGGTTTTCATTCTGTCTGCCCTCTGATGGAGACGCTTATGGAATCTTCCTGATAGAAGAGATTGACTGAGGGGGAAACTGTGTCTTGTTCTGATGGGTGGGGCCATGCTCAGTAAATCTTTAATCCAATTTTCTGTTGACTATGTTTTCACTTCAGTTCAGTTCAGTTCAGTTGCTCAGTCGTGTCTGACTCTTTGTGACCCCATGAATCGGAGCACACCAGGCCTCCCTGTCCATCACCAACTCCCGGAGTTCACACAAACTCATGTCCATCGAGTCGGTGATGCCATCCAGCCATCTCATCCTGTGTCATCCCCTTTCTCCTCCTCCCCCCAATCCCTCCCAGCATCAGAGTCTTTTCCAATGAGTCAACTCTTCGCATGAGGTGGCCAAAGTACTGGAGTTTCAGCTTTAGCATCATTCCTTCCAAAGAAATCCCAGGGCTGATCTCCTTCAGAATGGACTGGTTGGATCTCCTTGCAGTCCAAGGGACTCTCAAGAGTCTTTTCCAACACCACAGTTCAAAAGCATCAACTCTTGGGCGCTCAGCTTTCTTCACAGTCCAACTCTCACATCCATACATGAGAGCTAAAGTAATATGAACTGCTCATGGTAGGTAAACACCCAACAAGGTCAAGAAATGAACCATAATCAGGCTCAAGCCAGATAAGGAATAAATAACTGCAGAAAAAGTCTCAGAGCTTAAGAGGCCAGCGAGAGGTTTTAGAAGTGATGAGAAGTGTCAGGGTGGAGGCTGGATCATGTTATGGGTATAGTCAAAAACGAGAAGGTCTAGACACACTAAGTTAAGTTAGAAATCAATAAGAAAAAAGGAATAAGGAAAGAAATAGCCTTTTTATATGATCCCGTGGACTGTAACCTACCAGGCTCCTCCAGGATTTTCCAGGCAAGAGTACTGGAGTGGGTTGCCATTGCCTTCCCCATGGGGTATAAGAATAACACTCACAAGAAAAAAAAAAAGAATAACACTCAATGAGCACATTTATTTATCAACAATAATAAAAATACAGCATGTCAAACTTGTCAGATGAAGCTAAAATCATTCTTGGGAAAAACAACAACAACAACAACAACTGTGTCCTTAAAAGTATTTGTTAGGAAAAAAAAAGTTGAAAGTTAATGATAATAATGGAGTAGAAAAAAACAGTAAGTTAAACAGAAGTCTGATGTTATTTTGTATATACAAAGATGAAATATCACTTAATAAATGAATTTAACTTTCTTGGATACAAGGTCAATATACAAAAATTATTTCTAAAGATAGGTAATGAAATAATAAAGAAAATATTTAGGAAAAACAATTTTAAATGTATAAAATAAATTCAATAAATATTTGGATCTCTATATATAAAGTATAAATAATTGTTAAATAAAAGAAGGAGTATATCATGCTTGTGAATTTGAAGATTCAATGTTGTAAAGATGCCAACTCTCTTCAAATTGTTTTATAAGTTTAATGCAAGTCCAATAAAATAAAAAGATTTATTTATTTGTGCTTATTGTTAGAACTTGACAAGTTGACTTTAAAATTTATATGGAAATCAATGAGAAAAGGATAGCTAAAATATTCTTGAATAATAATGATGGGGAGGACTTTCTCAATCAGATATCAAGTGTGAGTTTGAAACTACACTAATTAAAACTAATATTGTTTCATGGATGGAAAAATTTACCATTGAAGCACTCAGAAGCCTGTTAGAGATCCATGCATATATAGATACTGGATTTATGAAAAGGTGCACAACAGAACAGTGGAGAAAGAAATATCTTCATAATAAATTCATTTGACCCCTACTCACATCATGAAACAATCATTTCCAAAAAAAAAAAAAAATTGTGTCACAATATTAAAGGTAAAATAAACCACCAAAATAATGTATTAGAATAATTTCATAATCTTGGAGTGCAGGAAAAATTTCATAGACTTAAAAAATATAAAACCTATAGAAATGGATAAAAGATACATAAAAATACAAACACGTAATAGTTTCAGATAAATTAGACTTTAGTGGATCACAATAAACTGTGGAAAATTCTGAAAGAGATGGGAATACCAGACCACCTGACCAACCGCTTGAGAAACCTATATGCAAATCAGGAAGCAACAGTTAGAACTGGACATGGAACAACAGACTGGTTCCCAATAGGAAAAGGAATACATCAAGGCTGTATATTGTCACCCTGCTAATTTACTTTATATGCAGAGTACATCATGGAAAACGCTGGGCTGGAAGAAGTACAGGGTGGAATCAAGATTGCTGGGAGAAATATCAATAACCTCAGATATACAGATGACACCACCCTTATGGCAGAAAGTGAAGAGGAACTAAAAAGCCTCTTGATGAAAGTGAAAGAAGAGAGTGAAAAGGTTGGCTTAAAGCTCAACATTCAGAAAACGAAGATCATGGCATCTGGTCCCATCACTTCATGGGAAATAGATGGGGAAACAGTGGAAACAGTGTCAGACTATTTTTTTGGGCTCCAAAATCACTGCAGATGGTGATTGTAGCCGTGAAATTAAAAGATGCTTACTCTTTAGAAGGAAAGTTATGACCAACCTAGATAGCATATTGAAAAGCAGAGAAATTACTTTGCCAACAAAGGTCCGTCTAGTCAAGGCTATGGTTTTTCCAGTGGTCATGTATGGATGTGAAAGTTGGACTGTGAAGAAAGCTGAGCACTGAAGAATTGATGCTTTTGAACTGTATGCTGGAGAAGACTCTTGACAGTCCCTTGGACTGCAAGGAGATAAAACCAGTACATCCTAAAGGAGACCAGTCCTGGGTGTTCATTTGAAGGACTGATGCTGAAACTCCAATACTTTGGCCACCTCATGCAAAAAGTTGACTCATTGGAAAAGACCCTGATTCTGGGAGGGATTGGGGGCAGGAGTAGAAGGGGACAACAGAGGATGATATAGCTGGATGGCATCACCGACTCGAGGCACATGAGTTTGGGTGAACTCCAGGAGTTGGTGATGGACAGGGAGGCCTGGCGTGCTGTGATTCATGGGGTCGTGGAGAGTCAGACACGACTGAGTGACTGAACTGAACTGAACTGAATATTATGAACTTCTTCACTGGACAAAGTTAAGAAAGTTAAAAGGAAAGTTACAAGGCTTGGAGAAGATACTTTCAATACATGCAACAAACACAGTAAACAGGCCTCTTAGCAATCATTAAAAAAAAGACCATCAATCCAACAGGGGCAATAAAAAAGGGGCAAGATATTTGAATGGACCATTAATAGAGGATATCCAAATAGTTGGTAAACATATGGAGAGATACTCAGTTCCAGTACTGAGAGAAATCACAAAGAGATAACGTGACTCAGTATGATGGCTAAAATTAAAACCACTGACATATCACATATTTCATATGTTGAAGACTATATGGAACAACTAAAGTGCTCATCAATAAATAATACAATAAAAAAATCAAATCACACTATATTTCTACAATGAAAGCATATTCAGCAATAAAAATTAAAAAACTACAGCTATTTGCAAAAATGTGAAATCTCATAAGTGTCAAAAAAGAAGCCAAACACAAAGCAAGGCATATATGTATTCAAGTTCATATTTAAACTTGATATAAAGCTCTAAATCAAGTCTATTGGAAGTCTCCTGTAAGAAGTCATGGCAGTGAACATTTTTAGGAAGGAAGGGGAAGAGTCATAATTGAAAGAGAACCAAAGAAAGGCTCTCAGGGTAGCGGCTATGTCCTATCTCTTGACTAGGATGGTGGTTACATACAGTATTCACTTCGTAAAAATGCCTTCAGCTGTAAATTTGTTTTGTGCACTTCTCTATATGTGTTATACTTCAACAACAACAAAAATGTTAAAAAAAAAAAAAGAACATGTGAATGGGATTTTTGACAGCGTATTTCTTACAATGTGATAAATTTCAAATGCAATTTCCCATATCTATCATAAGAAATAACCTTTTGTGGAATTGTAACCTTAGATTTTAACTTTAGAGGAGATTTAGAGGAGAGTTAAAAAGTTGGTTTAAGGCTCAACATTCAGAAAACAAAGATTATGGCATCCGGTCCCATTACTTCATGGCAAATAGATGGAGAAACAGTGGACACAGTGTCAGACTTTATTTTTGGGGGCTCCAAAATCACTGCAGATGGTGACTGCAACCATGAAATTAAAAGACTCTTACTTCTTGGAAGAAAAGTTATGAACAACCTAGACAGAATATTAAAAAGCAGAGTCATTACTTTGCCAACAAAGGTCCGTCTAGTCAAGGCTATGGTTTTTCCAGTGGTCATGTATGGATGTGAGAGTTGGACTGTGAAGAAAGCTGAGCAGCAAAGAATTGATGCTTTTGAACTGTGGTGTTGGTGAGCACTCTTGAGAGTCCCTTGGACTTCAAGGAGATCCAACCAGTGCATCCTAAAGAAAATCAGTCCTGAATGTTCATTGGAAGGACTGATGTTGAATACTTTGGCCACCTGATGTGAAGAACTGACTCATTTGAAAAGACCCTGATGCTGGGAAAGATTGAAGGCGAGAAGAGAAGGGGACAACAGAGGATGAGGTGGTTGGATGGCATCACCGACTCAATGGACATGAGTTTGAGTAAACTCTAGGAGTTGGTGATGGACAGGGAGGCCTGGCATGCTGCAGTCCATGGGGTTACAAAGAGTCGGATACGACTGAGCAACTGAACTGAACTGAACTGAACCTTAGATTTTAGAATCTTGACTTATTAAAAAAGAAGAAAATGAGGGCTTATAAAAAAAACAAAACAAAATAACTACTGCATGTGTTATAACTCTTCAGAGCAGCTACTCTAGGTGTCTCTCTCCTTTTCACCCAAAGATAGCCCAGGCCTGCTAATATTTCTAAGAAGCCCAAGGCTGTTCATCAGTGGCTCAACTTTTTGGTCAGCTTGACCACCACTAAAATGTAGATAAGGGTCACAGCAGGACAGGATGAAGCCAGGCTCCATTAAAAATATTAATAAAAGTAGAGCACCAATTTATTAAATGAAAATCCTCTGATCTGTTCACTGCTTCAAACAGCTGTTATTCTATATCCTACTGAGGGCCTTGGGACCCAATGACACTAGCAGGTCTGCCTCTGTGCACAATTCTCTCAGCTGGTCAAATAAACAGCTCTCCTCTCCTCCTGTAGACAAGGCAGGGTTGCTCTCAGCTGTCAAGCTCAAATAATCCCCTTCAAACAAAATCCCTGGCAAGTTCAAAGAAAACACACCAAACCCCACTGCTTTGAGGGATATGGTCACTGAGAATCAGCTACAGGAGCAGAAACAGAAAAATGCCTCTGAAGATGAAACAATAACAAACCAAGCATTATTACAATATTTTTTTCCATATCCAGTGACATTTTGCAAAAATCAACTCCAGTCCCTAGTGTTCCAGTCCTTTCTTTTCTACTAGGTTTCAAATTCTTATAGCTGAGGTTCAAGTTAGTAGCAGAAAATTCTACATATATGTGTGTGCGTGTGTGTATGCTGTGCTGTGCTTAGTCGCTCAGTCATGTCTGATTCTTTGTGACCTCATGGAATAGCCCACCAGGCTCCTCTGTCCATGGGGATTTTCCAGGCAAGAATACTAGAGTGGGTGGCCATGCCCCCTTCCAGGGGATCTTCCCAACCCAAGGATCAAACCCAGATCTCCCACATTGCTGGCGAATTCTTTACCATCTAAACCCCTAGGGAAGCCCAAGAATACTGGAGTGGGTAGCCTACCCCTTCTCCAGGGGAACTTCCAAGTCCAGGAATTGAACTGGGTCTCCTGCATTGCAGACAGATTCTTTATAAGCTGAGCTACCAGGGAAGCATATATATATGCTTCGGTTCAGTCACTCAGTTGTATTGAACTCTTTGCAACCCCATGGACTGCAGCATGCCAGGCCTCCCTGTCCATCACCAACTCCTGGAGTTTACTCAAATGACTGTCCATTGAGTCGGTGATGCCATCCAACCATCTCATCCTCTGTCGTCCCCTTCTCCTCCTGCCCTCAATCATTCCTAGCATCAGGGGCTTTTCAAATGAGTTGACTCTTCGCATCAGGTGGCCGAAGTATTGGAGTTTCAGCTTCAACATTAGTCCTTCCAGTGAACACTCAGGACTGAACTCCTTTAGGATGGACTAGTTGGATCTCCTTGCAGTCCAAGGGACTCTCAAGAGTCTTCTCCAACACCACAGCTCAAAAGCATCAATTCTTTGGCACTCAACTTTCTTTATAGTCCAACTCTCATATCCATACATGACTACTGGAAAAACCATAGCCTTGACTAGGTGGACCTTTGTTGGCAAAGTAATGTCTCTGTTTTTTAATATGCTGTCTAGGTTGTTCATAACTTTTCTCCCAAGGAAAGAAGAAATTTAATTTAATTTAAGATGAAATTTTAATTTCATGGCTGCAGTCACCATCTGCAGTGATTTTGGAGCCCCCCAAAATAAAGTCTGTCACTCTTTCCACTGTTTCCCCATCTATTTGCCAACACTGGGACCAGATGCTATGATCTTACTTTTCTGAATGTTGAGCTTTTTAAGCCAACTTTTTCTTCTCCTCTTTCACTTTCATCAAGAAACTCTTAAGTTCTTTTTGCTTTCTGCCATAAGGGTGGTGTCATCTGCATATCTGAGGTTATTGATATTTCTCCCGGCTATCTTGATTCCAGCTTGTGCTTCATCCAGCCCAGCAATATAATTTTAATAAGCAGGGTGACAATATACAGCCTTGAAGCACTCCTTTCCTTATTTGGAACCAGTCTGTTATTCTATGGCCAGTTTTAACTGTTGCTTCCTAACCTGCATACAGATTTTCCAAGAGGCAGGTCAGGTGGTCTGGTATTCCCATCTCTTGAAGAATTTTCCACAGTTTGAGGTGATCCACAATCCAAGGCTTTGGCATAGTCAATAAAGCAGAAATAGATGTTTTTCTGGAACTCTCTTGCTTTTTCAATGATCCAGCAGATGTTGGCAGTTTGATCTCTGGTTCCTCTGCCTTTTCTAAAACCAGCTTGAACATCCAGAAGTTCAAGGTTCACACACTGTTGAAGCCTGGCTTTGAGAATTTTGAGCATTACTTTGCTAGTGTGTGAGATGAGTGGAATTGTGCGGTAGTTAGAGCATTTTTTGGCTTTGCCTTTCTTTGGTATTGGAATAAAAACTGACCTTTTCCAGTCCTGTGGCCACTGCTGAGTTTTCCAAATTTGCTGGCATATTGAGTGTAGCACTTTTACAGCATCATCTTTTAGGATTTGAAATAACTCAACTGGAATTCCATCACCTCCACTAGCTTTGTATATATATGTATAAAACACACACACACATAATTTGAACACAATATAACCAAATCACAAAAGAAACTAGGTAGATTTCGTGTCAAAACACACTTTGACCCTCATTCTAATAATTTGGGGAGATGAAAAAATATTAAACAACTGATAATGCACAAATACCACATAGAATTTATCTACATACTTTTTAAGTGATAGAATAAATGGATTATTATTTTTCAAGATTTGGATATGTTTCTCAATTCTTGTTAGTTATCACAGTCTTTCTCTTTATTCCCAGAAACTCTATCTTAAAAGGACAACTGACATTGTCTATCTATTGAATATCTATGTATCATCTAACTATGCTTGAAAAAATGAGGTCCAATATTCAGCTCATTTAGAAGGCAAGATTGAATATGTGTTTCAGTGGATGAATAATGCCAATAGTGAACACAGCAGAAGTGATTTAAAATGTCATGCTACTGTGCAAATATCACATGACTGCTTATATCTATCATTTGATTTCTGCTTTTACTCAGAATGAACTTCCTGACTTGATTTTAATAGGCACCATATGACTTATTTCCCAATCCCATTCAGCTATAAAATTTCAGAATTAAAAGACTTCTGATTATCTCACAAGATTATTTTAAGAATAAATGTGATAACTTGCCAGAAAGCATTTGAATTTGTTGGAGCAATGGTAATGCGTAAAAGAAGTGTGATACTACAATGGCTTTGGGTTTCACGTGGTGATCCTGAGTCTTATATTTACCTGGGTAGGATGTCTTGGGCTTCCCTATCAGTGGAATGCCATCCTTAACTGTATGCCCTGTGAGAGAGAAGTGTACAGAGAAGAACACTCAA
The DNA here is from genome assembly GCF_055505025.1 of Bos grunniens. Taxonomy (NCBI): domain Eukaryota; kingdom Metazoa; phylum Chordata; class Mammalia; order Artiodactyla; family Bovidae; genus Bos; species Bos grunniens. The sequence continues at coordinate 34,401,746 of NC_141172.1, read as the reverse complement.
CCAGAAGTCAGGAGTCTCCAGTGTTTGTCATGGCTCTACTTCCAACCACAGTAAATTTTTATAACTCTTCATGTCTCTGAGCATCTGGTATCTTATCTTTAAAATGAGGTTGAACTAGGTATTACATGAACTTGGCAGTAGCTTCCAGCTTCAGCATTCTGTAATTCTATGATTCAGGGTGATTCTTCATACTCAGGAAGGTAAGAAATTGTTTTTGAAAGTAAACAGAAGAATGGTGGTTAGGCGTTAAGCTTCTACTTTCACTGAAATGCCTACTCCCATAAAATAAAGTGAATTTAGCTTTGATGGTAACTTGGGATTTGAGAAAAGCCTTCCCAATTACCCCAGCACATCATCATATTTATCTCCCTCAACTCACCATAATCTGTATCTTTTTCTCCATTAAAAAAAAAAAAATTACCTTCTCAAATAGAGTTTAGGCTCTCTTGCTTACTGTGGAATGTTTAGTGCTGAGAGCAAAACTTAGCAAATGATAGGGCTCAAAAATATGTGTTACTGTTGTGTTTAAAATACATATCAACAATGACCCACTATATAGTACACAGAACTCTGCTCGATGTTATGTGGCAGCCTGGATGGGGGCAGGGGGGAGTTTGAGAGAGAATGGAGACAGGTATATGTATGACTGAGTCCCTTCACTGTTCACCTGAAACTTGCAACATTGTTAATCAGCTATGCCAAGTTGCTTCAGTCTTATCTGACTCTGCAACCTTATGGACTGTAGCCTACCAGGCTCCCCTGACCCTGGGATTCTCCAGGCAAGAACACTGGAGTGGGTTTCCATGCCCTCCTCCAGGGGATCTTCCCAACCCAGGGGCCACCCATGTATCTTACGTCTCCTGCATTGACAGGTGGGTTCTTTACCACCAGTGTCACCTGGGAAGCCTGTTAATTGGCTATACCTCAATACAAAATAAAAGTTAAAAAAAAAACCGAACGTGTTCAATAACTTCATACATACCAGGATCATTTAAAAAAGTGTAGCATAAGGCTAGATCTGTTTAAGAGAAAGACGTCTAGTGAGTACATTCAACACTTGACTTTACTTAGACATGTCAAAAGGAAAGATGATGCACTGGAATTAGATCAATAAAATACATCTAGAAGGATTTCTAGTTTAAATCACTTTTTCCAGGTCACTGGAAAGTACACGGCTTGTGTGACAAGGTTTTGCAGTAATACAAGGAGAATAGGCTTCCCAAGTGGCACTGGTGGTAAAAAACCCACCTGTCAATGCAGGAGATGTAAGAGACATGAGTTCGGTCCCGTAGTCGGGAAGATCCCCTGGAGGAAGGCATGGCAACCCACTCCAGTATTCTTGCCTGGAGAATCCCAGAGACGGGGGAGCCTGGTAGGCTACAGTCCATAGGGTTGCAGAGTCAGACACGACTGAAGCAACATAGGTGATTAACAATGTCGTGAGTTACAGGAGAACAGTGAAGGGACTCAGCCATACATATACATGTATCCTTTCAGATCAGATCAGATCAGTCGCTCAGTCGTGTCCGACTCTTTGTGACCCCATGATCACAGCACACCAGGCCTCCCTGTCCATCACCAACTCCCAGAGTTCACTGAGACTCACGTCCATCAAGTCAGTGATGCTATCCAGCCATCTCATCTTCTGTCGTCCCCTATTCCTCTTGCCCCCAATCCCTCCCAGCATCAGAGTCTTTTCCAATGAGTCAACTCTTCACATGAGGTGGCCAAAGTACTGGAGTTTCAGCTTTAGCATCATTCCTTCCAAAGAAATCCCAGGGCTGATCTCCTTCAGAATGGACTGGTTGGATCTCCTTGCAGTCCAAGGGACTCTCAAGAGTCTTCTCCAACACCACAGTTCAAAAGCATCAATTCTTCGGTGCTCAGCCTTCTTCACAGTCCAACTCTCACATCCATACATGACTACTGGAAAAATCATAGCCTTGACTAGATGGACCTATGTTGGCAAAGTAATGAATCTGCTTTTGAATATGCTATCTAGGTTGGTCATAACTTTCCTTCCAAGGAGTAAGTGTCTTTTAATTTCATGGCTGCAGTCACCATCTGTAGTGATTTTGGAGCCCAGAAAAATAAAGTCTGACACTGTTTCCACTGTTTCCCCATCTATTTCCCATGAAGTGATGGGACCAGATGCCATGATCTTCATTTTCTGAATGTTGAGCTTTAAGCCAACTTTTTCACTCTCCACTTTCACTTTCATCAAGAGGCTTTTGAGTTCCTCTTCACTTTCTGCCATAAGGGTGGTGTCATCTGCATATCTGAGGTTATTGATATTTCTCCCGGCAATCTTGATTCCAGCTTGTGTTTCTTCCAGTCCAGTGTTTCTCATGATGTACTCTGCATATAAGTTAAATAAACAGGGTGACAATATACAGCCTTGACAAACTCCTTTTCCTATTTGGAACCAGTCTGTTGTTCTATGTCCAGTTCTAACTGTTGCTTCCTGACCTGCATACAGATTTCTCAAGAGGCAGATCAGGTGGTCTGGTATTCCCATCTCTTGTAGAATTTCCCACCATTTATTGTGATCCACACAGTCAAAGGCTTTGGCATAGTCAATAAAGCAGAAATAGATGCTTTTCTGGAACTCTCTTGCTTTTCCATGATCCAGCGGATGTTGGCAATTTGATCTCTGGTTCCTCTGCCTTTTCTAAAACCAGCTTGAACATCAGGAAGTTCACGGTTCACATATTGCTAAAGCCTGGCTTGGAGAATTTTGAGCATTACTTTATTAGCATGTGAGATGAGTGCAATTGTGCGGTAGTTTGAGCATTCTTTGGCATTGCCATTCGTTGGGACTGGAATGAAAACTGACCTTTTCCAGTCCTGTGGCCACTGATGAGTTTTCCAAATTTGCTGGCATATTGAGTGCATCACTTTCATAGCATCATCTCTCAGGATTTGGAAGAGCTCAACTGGAATTCCATCACCTCCACTAGCTTTGTTCGTAGTGATGCTTTCTAAGGCCCACTTGACTTCACATTCCAGAATGTCTGGCTCTAGGTGAGTGATCACACCATCGTGATTATCTGGGTCGTGAAGATGTTTTTTGTACAGTTCTTCTATGTATTCTTGCCATCTCTTCTTAATATCTTCTGCTTCTGTTAGGTCCATACCATTTCTGTCCTTTATCGAGCTCATCTTTGCATGAAATGTTCCTTTGGTATCTCTGATTTTCTTGAAGAGATCCCTAGTCTTTCGCATTCTGTTGTTTTCCTCTATTTCTTTGCATTGATTGCTGAAGAAGGCTTTCTTATCTCTTCTTGCTATTCTTTGGAACTCTGCATTCAGATGTTTATATCTTTCCTTTTCTCCTTTGCTTTTCGCTTTTCTTCTTTTCACAGCTATTTGTAAGGCCTCCCCAGACAGCCATTTTGCTTTTTTGCATTTCTTTTCCATGGGAATGGTCTTGATCCCTGTCTCCTGTACAATGTCACGAACCTCATTCCATAATTCATCAGGCACTCTATCTATCAGATCTAGGCCCTTAAATCTATTTCTCACTTCCACTGTATAATCATAAGGGATTTGATTTAGGTCATACCTGAATGGTCTAGTGGTTTTCCCTACTTTCTTCAATTTCAGTCTGAATTTGACAATAAGGAGTTCATGGTCTGAGCCACAGTCAGCTCCTGGTCTTGTTTTTCCTGACTGTATAGAGCTTCTCCATCTTCGGCTGCAAAGAATATAATCAATCTGATTTCAGTGTTGACCATCTGGTGATGTCCATGTATAGAGTCTTCTCTTGTGTTGTTGGAAGAGGGTGTTTGTTACGACCAGTGCATTTTCTTCGCAAAACTCTATTAGCCTTTGCCCTGCTTCATTCCGTACTCCAAGGCCAAATTTACTGTTACTCCAGGTGTTTCTTGACTTCCTATTTTTGCATTCCAGTCCCCTGTAATGAAAAGAACATCTTTTTTGGGTGTTAGTTCTAAAAGGTCTTGTAGGTCTTCATAGAACCATTCCACTTCACCTTCTTCAGCATTACTGGTTGGGGCATAGACTTGGATTACTGTGATATTGAATGATTTGCCTTACAAATGAACAGAGATCATTCTGTCGTTTTTGAGATTGCATCCAAGTTCTGCATTTCAGACTCTTTTGCTGACCATGATGGCTGCTCCATTTCTTCTGAGGGATTCCTGTCCGCAGTAGTAGATATAATGGTCATCTGAGTTAAATTCATCCATTCCAGTCCATTTCAGTTCGCTGATTCCTAGAATGTCGACATTCACTCTTGCCATCTCTTGTTTGACCACTTCCAATTTGCCTTGATTCATGGACCTGACATTCCAGGTTCCTATGCAATATTGCTCTTTACAGCATCAGACATTGCTTCTATCACCAGTCACATCCACAGCTGGGTATTCTTTTTGCTTTGGCTCCATCCCTTCATTCTTTCTGGAGTTATTTCTCCAACTGATCTCCAGTAGCATATTGGGCACCTACTGACCTGGGGAGTTTCTCTTTCAGTATCCTATCATTTTGCCTTTTCATACTGTTCATGGGGTTCTCAAGGCAAGAATACTGAAGTGGTTTGCCATTCCCTTCTCCAGTGGACCACATTCTGTCTGATCTCTCCACCATGACCCGCCCATCTTGGGTTGCCCCACGGGCATGGCTTAGTTTCATTGAACTAGACAAGGCTGTGGTCCTAGTGTGATTAGAATGACTAGTTTTCTGTGAGTATGGTTTCAGTGTGTCCATTAACCCAGATTAATTCAATATAAGGTTTTATTAAGCCTAGAATAATTACTTTTATTGATGGTGGCATGGTTTTAAAATGTATATGCAAGTGAGATGCAAATTGCTACCAAAAAAATTCAGCTGAGTATTTAAATCAGTTTCATTTTGTACTAATGATATATTATAATATCCAAATTGTTATATATTATATTTCAGAAAAATAATTTACATCACTGGCCATAAAACAAAATTTAAGACATAAGAAATGACTTCTGCATTTTTCTCAGCATCTGTGGCTTCAAACAACATGTGGGTCCTATTTGTTACTGCTATTTATTGTGTGAATCTATTTTTAAGGATCCCAAGTTTGGAAGAATTAAAAATATGAATATCATCTGCATTGCTCCAGACCACTCTATTACAGCATAGTAATTTGTATATAGGTCATCAGGATTTCTTAGAAAAGGGAATGTATAGTTTTATTTTATGTAGTCAGAGAATTCACTGTTCCATGATGCCTTTCTCGGGTCATCTTGAGAACTGATTGTCACACAATGATCCAATCAGCTGTTTGATTGATCGTATTCAGTTCATCCCTGGCACCTGGACGAAACATTTCAAGGTCAGGTTATTTCTGTCTGACACTGATGGACATGGCATGCAACATTGAGGGATAAAAAGAGTTCATTATATTCAAAAACTGCCCCACACCAAATACATCTCAATCGTTTTGCTTAAAGACTTACTGAGACTATCTAAAACTGAATTATGGTAACTCTGTAATTTCATCTGACAGCACTGTTTAGGGTGGAGCTGCATAGTGTGGACACTCAGTCAAATTACTGAAAATCATGATGGTAATAATGGTTCATTAAAGAATTGTAGTTTGGTGTTCAGAAAGTGATACGAATAGAGGGTTTGGAAAAACTAACACTGAAATGAGCACACAGCTTATGAACCCAGATAATAAGCATAGAGATCTAATATAATGCCATGCAATCTCACATGTTTTAATACAAAAGTACATAACTGTGGAGGAGTCTTTGATTGTCCTCTAAACTGTCAGTTTCACACTCAAATTTATTTTTTATATATTAGACCTTGTAGCTGAAGTACTCATGCCACTAATATTCATTGAGCACTTACTAAGGAATAGGTACTCTCCTAGAACTGGATATACACGTGTGTGTACATGTATATACCTACATACACTTAACAGAAGTCGCTTCCTTGTTGGAACTGAAATTCTACTTGGCAGAGATAGATAATAAATATATTAATGAAATTAATTAAATCATGTGTTAGGAAGTAAGAGTGCTATAAAAACAAAGCAGAATAGTGTGGATGGGAATGCCTTGGTGTAAGGGATTCAATTTTAGAGAGATCAGTGTAAACCTTGTTAAAAATGACAGTGGAAGAGAGACTGAAAGGTTTCTGTTGGAGGGAAGTCTATAACATCAGTGGGAAACACGTTCTATGTAGGCTGAATAGCCAGTGCACAGAGTAGGAAGCGAGACTGTACCTGACTTTTATGAGGGACAGTAAAGAGGTCAGTGTGACTGGAGCGCAGTGACACAGGGAATAGGAGTAGGGTATAAGATCAATTCTGTAGGACCTTGTAGACCATCATAAAGACACTGTCTTCTACTGCAAATGCAGTGTGAGGTTAACACATGGAGGAGAGGTGTTGAGCAGAAGAGTGACTATATCTGAAGTACAATTTAATTTACTCATCTCACCATGAGTAAAAATAAATTATGGGGCTTCAGGTTAAGATGGAAGAAAGGAAAAGGGATATTCAGTTAGGAGTGAGATGTTAGTGGCTTGTACCCGAGTTTTAAACCACAACTGCTCATCTCACAGACATACTTTCTCTTCCTTGAAATCATATACTAATGTATCTGGAAAACTTCTAAAATGTTTTTCTAGTAGTTCTCACTATTGGAATCCATTAACTGATATAGATATAATTCATTTAACCTCACTATATCTCAGTTTTCTTATTTGTTCATAGGGTTAAAAACAGTGACTAATCCATATGCTAATGATGTGAATTATATAAGAATATGTATGTATATTGATGAAAGTGAAAGAGGAGAGTGAAAAAGTTAGCTTAAAACTCAACATTCAGAAAACTAAGATCATGGCATCTGGCCCCATCACTTCATGGCAAATAGATGGGGAAACAATGGAAACAGTGACAGACTTTATTTTCTTGGGCTCCAAAATCACTGCAGATGGTGATTGCAGCCATGAAATTAAAAGACACTTGCTCCTTGGAAGAGAAGCTATGACAAGCCTAGACAGCATATTCAAAAGCAGAGACATTACTTTGCCAACAAAGGTCCCTCTAGTCAAAGCTATGGTTTTTCCAGTAGTCAAGTATGAATGTGAGAGTTGGACAATAAAGAAAGCTGAGTGCCGAAGCACTGATGCTTTTGAACTGTGGTGTTGGTGAAGATTCTTGAGAGTCCCTTGGACTGCAAGGAGATCCAACCAGTCCATCCTAAAGGAAATCAGTCCTGAATATTCATTGGAAGGACTGATGCTGAAGCTGAAACTCCAATACTTTGGCCACCTGATGCAAAGAACTGATTCAATGGAAAAGACCCTAATGCTGAGAAAGATTGAAGGCAGGAGGAGAAGGGGACAACAGAGGATGAGATGGTTGGATGGCATTACCAACTCAGTGGACATGAATTTGAGCAAGCTCTGGGGGTTGGTGATCGACAAGGAATCCTGGTGTGCTGCAGTCCATGGGGTTGCAAAGAGACAGACACAACTGAGCAACTGAACTGAACTGATGTATGTACACACACACACACACACACACACACACACACACAAAGCTATTGTAATTAAAACAGTATGACATTGATATAAAAACAGATACGTAGATCAGGGGAAAAGAATTAAGAGCCGAGAAATAAACTTAGACATACATGATCAATTAATTTATGAAAGGAGCTAAGAATATGCTTCAAGAAAAGGACAATGCTTTCAATAAATAGTATTGGAGAAACGGGACTGTCACAGCAAAAGAATGAAACTTGACCACTAGGTCACACCAGGGTCCCTGACATCTAGGCTGCACACTAGTACCAGTTTACAACCTGTTAGGAAGCAGGCCACACAGCAGGAGGTGAGCTGGCAAGTGAGCAAAGCAACATCTGCCTCTCCCCATTGCTGCCTATTGCTCACATTATTGCTTGAACCATCCCGCCACTGTCCATGGAAAAACTGTGTTCTGAGAAATCATTTCCTGGTACCTAAAAGGTTGCGGACCACTGATCTATACCATACACAAAAATTAACTCAAAATGAATTAAAGACTTGAATATAAGACCTGAAAAAATAAAACTAGGTGAAAACATAGGTGGTAAGCTTGTTGATGTAAGTCTTGGTCATGATTTTTTAAAAAATCCAACACCCAAAGCAAAAGCAACAAAAACAAAAAAAAGCAAAAATTAAAAAAAGCATCACTATATTATACCAAAAAAGTTCTGTATAGCAAAACAAGCCACAAACAAAATGAAAAGGAAATCTAAAGTGGACAAAAATTCTTGGAAACTGTAAGAGGTTAATATCTAAAATATATAAAGAATTCATATAACTTAGTTCCGGAAAAACATCTATTTCTGCTTTATTGACTATGCCAAAGCCTTTGACTGTGTGGATCACAATAAACTGTGGAAAGTTCTGAAAGAGATGGGAACACCAGACCACCTGACCTGCCTCTTGAGAAACCTGTATGCAGGTCAGGAAACAACAGTTAGAACTGGACATGGAACAACAGACTGGTTCCAAATAGGAAAAGGAGTACGTCAAGGCTGTATATTGTTACCCTGCTTATTTAACTTATACGCAGAGTACATCATGAGAAATACTGGGCTGGAAGAAGCACAAGCTGGAATCAAGATTGCTGGGGGAAATATCAATAACCTCAGATATGCAGATGACACCACCCTTAAGGCAGAAAGGGAAGAGGAACTCTAAAGAGCCTCTTGATGAAAGTGAAAGAGGAGAATGAAAAGGTTGGCTTAAAGCTAAACATTCAGAAAACTAAGATCATGGCATCCGGCCCCATCACTTCATGGGAAGTAGACGGAAACAGTGGAAGCAGTGTCAGACTATACTTTTTTGGGCCCCAAAATCACTACAGATGGTGATGGCAGCCATGAAATTAAAAGACGCTTACTCCTTGGAAGAAAAGCTATGACCAACCTAGATAACATATTAAAAAGCAGAGACATTACTTTGCCAACAAAGGTCCATCTAGTCAAGGCTATGGTTTTTCTAGTGGTCATGTATGGATGTGAGAGTTGGACTGTGAAGAAAGCTGAGCACCAAAGAATTGATGCTTTTGAACTGTGGTGTTGGAGAAGACTCGAGAGTCCCTTGAACTGCAAGGAGATCCAACCAGTCCATTCTAAAGGAGATCACTCCTAGGTGTTAATTGCAAGGACTGATGCTAAAGCTGAAACTGCAGTACTTTGGCCACCTCATGCAAAGAGTTGACTCATTGGAAAAGACTCTGATGCTGGGAGGGATTGGGGGCAAGAGGAGAAGGGGACGACAGAGGATGAGATGGCTGGATGGCATCACCGACTCAATGGACATGAATTTGAGTGAACTCCGGGAGTTGGTGATGGACAGGGAGGCCTGGTGTGCTGTGATTCATGGGGTCGCAAAGAGTCAGACAAGACTGAGAGACTGAACTGAATGGCAAAAAAACGCCAAACAATCCAATTAAAAAATGAGCAGAAGACCTGAACATTTTTCCAAAGAACACATACAGGTGGTCAAGAGATACATGAAAATATATTCAAAAATCACTATCAGGTTAATTCAAATCATAGCCACAATAAAACATCACCTCATATTTGTTATAAAATTGCTGATATTTCTATCTTCCAATATTTTAATAACTTACTTTGTGTCACTGTTACAATTATTCATTGAGTATTCAGTGAGACTCTCTCGTCTCTGTCTTGCAATTTATATTTTACAATAAATTTCTTTATGGGAAACTATTTGAATACTTTTAAATAGCTTCAGGAGATATAAAAATGACTTATTTCTGTTTTATAATAACTTTTTATGTATAAAAAGGAAAATAGAAAGCATCTACTTAAAAATAAATTAAGAATATGCTTTTATTTTATAATAAACAGGACCATAGTGTATATGAAGACCTAAAGGAAGTTATACAAATATTACTATACTGTAATAAATTTTCCCAAGTTGGAACTCTAAATTCCCAAGAACTACTTTAGGTAAAATAGTAAGACATTTAAATACTATTGCTAAATAAAAAACATCTTCAAATTATTTATTTTTACAAAATGAAAATAGCATTATTATTTATAAAGGAAATAGAATTGACTAGAAGAAATATAAGCTTGATTTCAAAGTTCTAATGATGAAACACATTGGTCACAAACTTTAAGCGAGGAAAGTTATGATGAGAGCTTAGCTATTAAATTACAACCCTAGATTGCTGCATAGGGCCTCTTTTTGAGGACTTCAAGTCAACAAAGTTATCAATTCTTTTATTAAATGCCCATCATTTAACTTCTTGTAGCAATTAATGTAGTACCTGACTCAGCTCCTCCTAAACTTGACAATCCTGAGTTTACAGAGAAAGTGCTAGAATGTGAAGATGAAAGAAATGTGTACACCTCTTAATTTAGTATAGAAACCTCAATTTTTATCCACAACGGATCCTGCTGGAAGCACTGAAAGAGCAGCAGTATAAATATGGTTCACTCCAGCAGTGACAGATTCAATCATTCAGTAACTGTGTAATCACTTGAGGATTACACAATTAGCTGGAGGATTATTGATAGCTTATTTTACCAATGGATAAAAAGAATCCCTAAAATTATTATCATTTTTTAAAAGGAATTTTCCGTTGGTCTAATCATTAAGACTCTGCTCCCGATACAGGAATACAACCTAGGTCTCCTGCATTGTAGGCAGATTCTTTACCTCTGAGCCTGAGGGAAGCCCTCTCCCAATGCAAGGGTCATAGATGTGATCCTGAGTTGGGGGCTAGAGCCCATATTCCACACAATGAGGCCAAATAAATCAATAAATAAAATGAAAAGAAAAAAAAGAAACTTTTCTTCCAATTATCTTTCAATAATCTTCCAATTATCTTCCAATACAGTTTTAAGTAAATCAATACTTTGTTATAATATGTTTCTCTAGATATTTCTTCCATGGACAAAGTCCTTGAGGAATCAGTCATGTATTTCAAGTATCAGCAGAGCTTAGGAGACCAGCTGAGTTGCATTACTCTCAGCATTTTATTTATTCACAAGGAAATCTTGACTTAAATTAGCCAGATTCTGCTTTGTCGTCACTTGATTATCTAGATTTACACAGGGGTTGGAGAAGCTATTTTTGCAATTCAAAGATGCCAACTTGTCAAAAACTAAATCAAGGTGATTTTCATAAAGCCAGTTTTACATGAAGGGTTCTGGGCTTCTTCAAGAAATAACACACTATTTTTCTCTCCTTCTTTCATAGAGGTATAGGAATATCATTATAGTAAATTATTACATGTACCTATTTTCATTTTTCTTGGATTATAAGTATCCATACTGTCAGGAGATCAAGCCAGTCAGCCCTAAAATAAATCAGTCCTGAATATTCATTGGAAGGACTGATGCTGAAGCTGAAGCTCCAAGCTTTGGCCACCTGATGTGAAGAGCTGACTCACTGGAAAAGACCCTGATGCTGGGAAAGATTGAAGGCAGGAGGAGAAGGGGATGACAGAGGATGAGATGGTTGGATGGCATGACAGACTCAATGGACATAAGTTTGAGCAAGCTACGGGAGTTGGTGACGGACAGGGAAGTCTGGTGTATCGCAGTCCATGGGGTCATAAAGGGTCAGACACGATTGAGTGACTGAACTGAACTGATCTAAATGATTTAAAAATTTCAAGTTGATCTAGTTACCATTATCCAAGTTCAAAAGGCATTAAATGCAAGAACTTAAAATTTGAGGGTAAATTCCATTTTGTATATTTTAAAAAGGACACAAAACCCATCTTGCTTTATACAGTTTTTTTTTTTTTTTTTTGATTAGTTGCAATCTCTTAAAAAAATAAAAGCACCAGACTCTTTGACTTAATCTTTGGAAATCTGTCATAGAGACATATATCTTCTACTATGTGACTGAAACTCCATTAAAGATCCTACAATTATTGTATTTTGGCATTCTATGGAAACTTCAAGACCTGTTAAGTTCAAGATTTGTATTTATATATATATTTGTATTTGTATTTTGTAAGTAAAATTCTTAATGTGCCAAACAACCAGTACAGTTTAACCAGCTAATAAATGGTGACACTAAAGCTAGAAATCAGAGTACCTTCAGTTCAGTTCAGTTCAGTCGCTCAGTTGTGTCCAACTCTTTGTGACCCCATGAATCACAGCATGCCAGGCCTCCCTGTCCATTACCAACTCCCGGAGTTCACGCAAACTCATGTCCATCGAGTTGTTGATGCCATGCAGCCATCTCATCCTCTGTCGTCCCCTTCTCCTCCTGCCCCCAATCCCTCCCAGCATCAGGGTCTTTTCCAGTGAGTCAACTCTTCGCATGAGGTTGCCAAAGTATTGGAGTTTCAGCTTTAGCATCAGTCCTTCCAATGAACACCCAGGACTGGTCTCCTTCAGAATGGACTGGTTGGATCTCCTTGTAGTCCAAGGGACTCTCAAGAGTCTTTTCCAACACCACAGTTCAAAAGCATCTATTCTTCAGCACTCAGCTTTCTTCACAGAGTACCTTAGTGCTGCTGTTTGGTCTTTACACTAATAACGCCAGCTTTAAAAATTTTGGGAAAACATATTTAATTCTTTCTGTGGAGACAGACCCTAGAGAGACTCTCATGGCTTTTTCCCATCTATTCTCTTCCCTTCTGTTCACACCTGGTAGGATCCTCTATTCCAAAGGGTAGACAAGACATGTGACTTGCTCCTTATCTTTGACTACAGCAAAGATACAGAGATGTTGCTGATGTTGTTGCTTTGCTGCTGCTGCTAAGTTGCTTCAGTCATGTCCAACTCTTTGCGACCCCATAGACAGCGGCCCACCAGGCTCCTCTGTCTCTGGGATTCTCCAGGCAAGAATACTGGAGTGGGTTGCCATTTCTTTCTCCACAGAGATGTTATAGAAATGTAACTTAGTTTCCAAATGTATTTTGGGTTAATCAAAAGGAAGATTATCCTGAGAAGCTTGACTTAATCAGGGGAAAGCCATTAAAAGGGAGTAGGTCCTCCCTGAGTTAGACTCTGAACAAGAGAAAATTTCCTAGCGGACATGATGAAGTAAACAGTCACGCTGAGGAAGCACAAATGGCAAGATACTCAGATGGCCCTTGTGAACTACAGGTGGTCTTGAGCATCAGAGATTGGTCTCTAGTCTACAACCAGCAATAAGCGAGGGCCTTCTGTCACACAGATAAAAAAGTGTGAATTCTGACAATAATCTGAATGAATTTTCAAGCAAATTCTTCTCATTATACCTACAAATGAAAACATAAAGCCAATATTTTTGCAACCTTGTCAGATTTGAAGAAAGGACCCAGCCAAGCCAAACTTGAACTTTTGACCCACAGAAACTGCAAGATAAGTGTGTCTCATTTTAAGGTGTTAAATTGTGATAATTTGTTACTCTGCTATAGAAAACTAAATTAGAGCCTTTAGTTCTGTCATTTGAGAGTAAACTGTGTTTATAACCTGCTTGTTTATAACATATGGAAATGATCCACTGTTTGGAGTCTTATTTCTGCATCACAGCCCTTCTTCAACTTTGCTGTATGCTAGGAAGTGACTGTCCCCTCAGGCAGCAGTTCCCAGACATGTGATTTCATAAACCAGGATAATTTAAAAATATGTTTTGGGGATAAACACAGTATTTTCAACCATTAGTTTTTTTTTTTAACATAATATCATTTTTAAAACATCAAAAAATATCTAATCATTTTATCATTAAAAAATAAGCTGTAACACCAAAACTATGGATATGATCTGAGAATAAAGGTGAGACTTTCATAAGAAAGGAAAGTTTGTAACTTATGTAGACATACACACACCATCACAAACCATACCCACACTCACATATACACATACATGCATTCACTCTTTCACGTTCCCATTTGCCCTAGACTGGAACAGACATAACATTGTCACAGATTTAAACCAGACTATAGATTTGCACTTGGAAGCTACTCTTATAAGGAAAAGTTTTAAAACTGCTGGGTAGTTTTAGGTTACTGAACTCAAACTTCAAAACATGGTATTAGATTATTACATGGAGTCACTTTTGGCTTTGTGTACATTACTTCTTTTTCAATTTATTTTACACAAAGATTGAACCAGAATATAGATGGAACAGAATATGATGGAAAGGAGGACATAAGAAAGCTACACTACGGAGCAAAGTTGTGCTTAGTCACTCAGCTGTGTCTGTCTCTTTGTGACCCCATGAACTATAGCCTGCCAGGCTCCTCTGTCCATGGGATTTCCCAGGCAAGAATACTGGAGTGGGTTGCCATTTCCTCCTTCAGAGGATCTTCCTGACCTAGGGATCAAACCTGGATTTCCTGCATTACAGGGAAATTATTCACCATCGGAGCCACCAGGGAAGCCCAGAGTGAAGGTAGCATCTTCAACAAGTACTGCTGGAACAACCGAACAACTAACTGCATGCGAAGAAAAGTGAATCTAGACATAGACACTACACTATTAACAAAAATTAACTCAAAATGATGATAGACTCAAAACAAAATGCAAAGATATAACACTCCTAGAAAATAACACAGGAGAAAACCCAGATGACCTTGGGTATAATGATGGGATTTTTTTTAGATACAATGCCAAAGACATGATCCATGAAAATAATAATTGATAAGTTGGACTTCATTAAATTTAAAAACTTCTCCATGAAAGACAATATCAAGAGAATTAGAAGACAGGCCACAGAATTGGATAAAATATTTGCAAAAGACATATTTTGCTAAATTGATGGACCTAATTTCCTAACATATTAAGTCTTTTCCCAAACTGTTGACTTTGGTAATCTTATGACTGAGCAAAATGAATATAAGAGGTGGTTAACTGGTTTTGATTGAACACACATACACACACACATACTCCAGAGTCTATTCTTTTTCTCTATACATTTATAGGGATTCAAACAACCAGTTTAAAAAGACAGTTTTCTGAGACTAATAGAGGACCATGTCACACAAAGATTTGTGAATAGACAGGTGTAGCTATGTTCTACTTTAACCAGCCATAGTTGGGGAGCCATGTGAAATATCACTTCACTGGAGTAGCCACATGTGATTGGCTATTGTTAAAGACACAGATATGTTTACATGAACAAGATAAAGTTGAAGGGAATGGGAAATTATTTGGAAAAATGAAAGAGAATGATGAAGCTTAACTTGAGTTAGTTGTGTGTTCTTATGGTATGCCCTGCACCAAGCCCTGTGTCTGTTTTTCTTTCTTTCAAGCTTGAATGAGCTCTGTTGCAAGTATTGGAGGATGTAGCAACCTGCTTTAACTTAGAAAGAAGAGGAAAAGAGAAGATTTCACATTTTGCCTTTTATAAATGTATATTAGATTTTTGTTCAGATATATTCAAGGGCCTTAACATTTTCAGTGGCCTATGAGAGTTTTCAAAGATCATCATACAAAATTTGAGTCTTTATAATTTAATGTATTGGCTCTAGAAAATAAAAAAG
The DNA here is from genome assembly GCF_055505025.1 of Bos grunniens. Lineage (NCBI taxonomy): Eukaryota > Metazoa > Chordata > Mammalia > Artiodactyla > Bovidae > Bos > Bos grunniens. Next base: position 34,386,277 of record NC_141172.1, on the reverse strand, counting down.
AAAACCACAAAATCAAAATGAATAAATGTTTAATTAAATGTCTGAATAACAATATTATATAAACTTCATTACTCATTTAGTATTCATGAAAGTTTTATTACATTTGAAAACAGTTTTTTGGACAAATTTTTTCCACCTTGCAAGAGTTTCCAAACATTCAGAATGTAAAAAATCATAGCCTATCACAAATTATATCAGTTATACATAGTTAAATAATTTTGAAAACCAATATAATATTTCTTTCTCCAAATTTCACAGTAAACAGTTGCTGTTGAATGCAGGTATACTTCCCTAGGCTTGCTATGATGTGTGCTCTGACTTCTGTAGGCCTGATCAAATTCTTAAAGCAGTTCTACTTTTAATTCATCCATTGCCTACTGTGCCATGATGGGTAAGACATAGGTATTGGTCCATGATTTACTGTGTTGGTCGTTTAGTCATGTCCAACTCTTTGTGATCCCTGGGACTGTGGCCTGCTAGGCTCCTCCATCTGTGGAATTTTCCAGGCAAGAATACTGGAGTGGGTTGCCATTTCCTTCCCAAAGGGGTCATCCCAACCCGGGTATCCTGCATTTCAGGCAGATTCTGTACCATCTGAACCACCTTACTACTCTAAAACTTTCCAAACTAGGGTAGGCCTGGGACTGTGTTCTCTGCAAGCTGTGTCTGGTCAGAAGTTTTATTGTGAAGTGTTCCTAGGAAATACACCCCCTAGGAAGGCAGAAGGCAAGCTCTCTACACTGAGTTTGCAAGAGATGACCCAGCTGATACAATGAGCTGTGGTTTTAGGGTGGCCCTTCAGAGTTGTCCCCAAAAGCAAAGCCTTTGAATCCCTACATCAGCCAGTTACTGGTCATACTCCCCCTGTAGGGGACACAACTTTTGGCAAGCAGCTCTAGACACCTGAGGAAAACACTTCAGTGAGCAAATGTGGACATGGAGAATCATGTAGATAGGTACTTTACGAGTGTTAGATTACCTCACACCACAATTCAGCCCATGTGTTACAGTTAGACAGAAGCAAATTGGGCGAGAGGTGGGATTTCACCCAGTTCATTAGTCTATCAGATTAACACAATGGTAATGATGTATTTCTGGGTAAGGGTTTCTACTGAACTTTAATATTAAGTGTAACTTGTATGCTACATAAAGCTACCGATGCAATATTAAATTATCAAAGACTTCTTGAACACTCTAAATTCTGGAATACTGGCATATAGTGTAAAATAGACATGTACAATTCTGGATTTAATCTAACTTGACCATATCATAATCTATTATTATCCATCACACATCTCTTATTGGGTTAGAACTCTAAAAGCATAATATTACTTTTCAGTTTATGACTGTTACCGTAAAGAACAGGAAACAAATGTCTAGAGAGTTGATATAACTTGGCCAAATTCAAATAAGTTGTAAGACATGAATGACAGAATTTATTCTATACATCTTTGATCCACAGTCCAGATTTTCCTCTCTAATATACCATGTTGCTACTTTAGTCCAGAAAATGTTGTTAAAAATCCTTTAAAATGCATGCAAAAATAATGTAAAATTATGCTCAACGATGTGAAGAAAAGCTATACGTGAATACTAATTCTATTGCAAATATAGCTTGCTACTCTATGCCACATGCTGTCTGAAGGACTTTAATTGAATAGATGTTTCACAGTCTAGAAAGGATATACTATCATTGTATTGTGCCCAGCCCCTGCCTTTTTGGAGATCATTAAAATAAGACATAGATGGAGTTAGGTAATTTCTCAAGATTACACGTCACTAAGCAGTAGAGTTGGTGTCAGACTCCTGTAGTTTAACATCAAAACCTTCCACTTAACCACAAAGTTCTACACCTTTTTGGGTTAAGTGTTGATGTATTATATTTTAAGTGCTGGTGTACCACATTGCTTTAATAAAAAAAAAAAAAAAAAGTGTTCCCATTGACACACATTTCTCAGAGCCAAGGACTGAAATGAAGAGGATTTGAGAATGTTACTTTTAAGTAGAGGTAATGCGTCAGCCATTGTCCCTAACAATGGTAGTGAAAATGCACTTCAAATGACACGCAGTACAGCCAAAGTGGGCAAGGCTTTGAAGAAGGCCACTCAATGAGAGAGGAAGAGTAGATAGTACCACAGCTTAAGGATGATTATTTTGATGTCTCATCAAAAGAACTACCCTGCCAAAAAAAAAAAAAAATTCCCTGCATCTATCTAAATATCAACACTGTACTTTCTCTAAAGCTTATGTATTTTTTTTAGCCACTATCTTATATTTTTTAATACTACAGGACATGCAATACATTTTTAACCTATCATTTTTACACATACAGGGTAAGATAGTATTTTCTATGAAAATAATATTTTTTAAAGTTTCTTTCCTTTTTACTGAATCAGTTCAGTTCAGTTCAGTAGCTCAGTCGTGTCCAACTCTTTGTGACCCCATGAATCACAGCACACCAGGCCTCCCTGTCCATCACCAACTCCTGGAATTTACCCAAATTCATGTCCATCGAGTTGGTGATGCCATCCAGCCACCTCATCCTCTGTTGTCCCCTTCTCCTTCCTCCTTCAATCCCTCCAAGAATCAGAGTCTTTTCCAATGAGTCAACTCTTGTCATGAGGTGGCCAAAGTATTGGAGTTTCAGCTTTAGCATCAGTCCTTCCAATGAACACCCAGGACTGATCTCCTTTAGAATGGACTGGTTGGATCTCCTTGCAGTCCAAGGGACTCTCAGGAGTCTTCTCCAACACCACAGTTCAAAAGAATAGTCAAGCACAAAATGAGGATATTGATTAAAGTATAAAATTCTGTAATTTATAGTTATTTAATTTTTAATTTTTTAATTTTTTTAATTTTATTTTTTCTAGCTACTTATACTCCTAAGAAACACACACACACACACACACACACACACATATTTAGTGATTATTTGATCAACACTTAGTCTAAAGAGGGGCTTCCCAGGTGGCTCAGTGGTAAAGAATCTGTCTACAACGCAGGAGTCACAGGTCCGACCATGAGTTAAACGTCCCATAATCCCTTTCCCTTTTCCTGAAAAAGGAAATGGCAATACACTCATGTATTCTTGCCTAGGAAATCCCATGGACCAAGGACCCTGGCAAGCCGCAGTCCATGGGTCACAAAAGAGACACAACTCAGTAACCAAACAACAACAAGTTTAAAGGGACTTTCCCCTATTATAATGGCACTGTACTAATGATCAAGACTGAGAAAAAAGAGTGAAAACATGTACACCTTATCTTTTAAATTATTTTATAACCAAACGGTTCGGATTCCTAGAATATATTTCTACTCTTGCCAGTAAGCTCAAATATTTTATAAAGATTACCTCCTATATCTCAGAGAAATATTAGCAAAGTAAAAATATAGTATGCTAATTCTTGCTTCGAGACATGTACTCTGTATGTGTAAGCTTTGATGAGTACTAATGGATACTTCTTAGTTTTGACCCTTAGGTTGAAAATAACAGCTTGTTGTTATTTTTCAGGAAGAATAAGATCCATTTCTAAACATTTTAGAAGTCTCAGGGCTTTTTTTTTCTCCTTATAAATAGACAAATAAATGACCACATTAGCACTTGCACTTCAATATGAGCCAAGGACATTTTAAAAATGTCACAACTCAGGGTTAACACTTATTTTTGACATCTGGCTTTCAGATTTTTCTCTGTAATTGTCTGTTTGCTGCCTCATTGCCATAAACAGGGACTGAAGGTCAAATGCATCTCTTTCCTGCATTTCCATAAGATACTAAGTCTCAAAGTTTTAAATATTTCATGTATTGTGGTTACTGGATTTTCCCAAGTTCTAAACCAGTTTAAACATTTGAACATGGGAACGTCTTCTGCTTAGGTAAAAACTGCCCCCCAGCAAGAATGGTAAGTTACTTGATTCCAACTATATGCAGCTCAATTTTTAGCAGATGCTTGTGCATTTGTTTCTCTAGACCAGTGGAAACAGTTTGGCCCTAGTCTTACAAGAGCAAATGGAATGCAGCCAACACACGGAACTGAATACACTGTCAAGGTGAGGTCATCAAAGATGAACTAACTGACAAAACTGGGAATCAAGTTTTCTTTTTAAATGAGGATCAATTCCAGAATGGCATCAAGTGAACCAAAATGTGCCCTCCATACAGACTCTCTGCTTGGGAGGTCTCAAAGACAAAAAATATTCTAAGTCTATGGGCATGAAACACTGAACTTATTGCTGGCTCATATCATCCATTGAGAATACTAGACAATGAAAACATCATATGATGGTAGTTTTAACATGGAAATGTTCATTTTAGTTCAGAAGTCACACTGTTCATTACCTGTTCAACAAGCATATTGATAATCTTTTTATGTACTGCATATTGAGCTAGTTACTAGAGAAACAAAGAAAAAAGTTGCTTCTCTCAAGAAATCCAGGAGTCTAAAGGCTGTTATCTGTCTTGTATGACACTCTCTGTAATGATGTGTCTTTATCTTCCCCAGTGGATTATGATGACTTTTATAAACTACTCTAAGAACCAGAATGCAAACTAAATCCTTAAATGCCTTTTCAAGGGTATCCTGTATTTAAGTGCCAGTCCTCCTGTCCTCACTCCCTACCTTCAACCTTAGTCTGTTTTTAGAAAATATGTGTTCAAATTCTATATATCAGGACTCTATCCCCTCACCCAGAGCTGAAATGACTAAAGATGAGCACCTATCCAAGCTTGGCAATTTGTTAGATGAATAACAGCACCTGGTGTGGCTTTGAGCAAAACCTTTGATCAAGTATGGACAAGGATGATTGGTTAGGTCATTCATAAACTTTCTCTGGAGAATTTAAATCAAAGTAGGTGGAAAGTTGACTGTGGAAAACAGAAACAAAAAGAGACTGAGAAAAGACAATACACAGAAACTACTGGGCAGCTGAAGCTCTGAATATACAGACAGCATAACACAGAAGAGAAGATAAATAAGGAAATACACTGTGGGTAAAGTGATACACAGAGAGAAAGACAAGCTCATATTTCCCCCCTAATTATATCAGAGCTGCAAATTTCTGGAAAAAAAATAAAATAAAAAAAAAACAAAAAAAAAAACCCTGACTTCCATTATCTCTAAGTTGGCTCTGCAACTGTTTCTAGATTTGTTATTTTTCTACTGTAGTCTTCTAATAAATATCCACTATTTTAAGGTGATTTCCCCCTAATTATATCAGAGCTGCAAATTTCTGAAAAAAAAAGAAAAATCCAAAAAACAAAAAAAAAACCTGACTTCCATTATCTCTAAGTTGGCTCTCCAACTGCTTCTAGATTTCTGTTATTTTTCTACTGTAGTCTTCTAATAAATATCCACTATTTTAAGGTGAAATTAGTGAGTCTTTGTTCCTTTCAATTGAAAGAGCCTAAATATTTCATTATGACAAATGTGCAAAATATTTATGAACTGCCCTAGTGAGTTACCAAATCAGAGTTTAGATCTCTGACACTGAAGTTTGTAATATCATAGCTAGAATATACCTAAAGGAGAAGATGGGCTTCCCTGGTGGCTCAGATGGTAAAGAATCTGCCTGCAATGCAGGAGACCTGAGTTCAATTCCCTGAGTCAGGAAGATCCCCTGGAGGAGGGCATGGCAACCCACTCCAGTATTCTTGCCTGGAGAATCCCATGGACAGAGGAGCCTGGTGGGCTATAGACCATGGGGTCACAAAAAGTTGGACATGACTGAGTGACTAACACTTTTAAAGGAAAAGATAAATCATAAATAATAGAGGTAAAGATATACACATAATCCACACTTAATCATTTTTCAATAATCTATAGATATATAGACATACATACAAATCCACAAATAAATCCAGGAACCAGGATCACTATGATATGTTATCAAATGCAGCAGCTACTCTAACCCTGCATACCTGGCAGGGCGTGTTTTCCCATAAAGAAATGTGCATGGTGTTTCAAGGAGGGAGAACCCAGAGTCAGCACTGAAATAGGATAAACTATATATAAAAGTTTTCAAGGAAAGTATGAGAGAATTTTAATTGAGTGCAAGCTAAATTTCTAACATTATACTAGAGATCATCATATATATGATCTCATTTAATCCTTACAAAAAATTCAGGGAAGTTTTATATTATAAATTATAAAAATAAGAAAATCAAGACTCAGAAAGTTTGAAGTAACTTCTCTAAAGTCACGTTTGAAATTGAAACACATTACTTTCTGGCTCTAAAGCCCACATTCCTTTCATCTTACCAATATGCCTGCTCTTCATTCAGCATAATCATCTGATATCAAAAAGAACATAATAACCTCATTCCCATTAGAGCCCTTGACTCCTGATTTTTGTGTATGTACTCTTTTCCTGAATTTTCCAGAAAGGAAATATTCACTAAATTCTAAGTGTTGTCAAGGAAGGGACTATCTTCACTTAATAAAGTGGAATCAGTCACACTGTGGTCAAGAAATATTTGTTGAACAAATGCTTCAAAAGAGGTTTATTTAACAGGTATTATTTCAGATTACCCCAAATCAGCCTTGGCAATCCAAATGCAGCTTAACCTGGTGGTTTTTCTTTCTTACTTGTTTTTTGTTGTTTGGAGAGACAAACTCATTTAGAACTTAAGTCTGTGGACTCTGGAGAGAGTGTCTGTATTTGAAACCTGACTGCCACTTCACAGATGCATTTCCATAAGTTACTTAACTAGTTTCCTGAACTGTAAAGAATTAATAATAGATGATAGGTTTGGTGTGGATATTAAATTAGTTAATACTATGAAATATTTAGAACAGCATCAGGAAATTGATAAGCATTAAGTAAATGTGAACTATTTTAAGGAACCTCAGATAATTTTCATTCAATACCACTCCCATTCTTTATTTCTTAGGAAAGGGTGGGACTTTCTTAGATTATGTGTGACTTATCAGGGGAGCCAACAGAATCCTGGTAAGCTGACAGAGCACAATGTGACTGTGATCATGTGTTGGAGGGGTGGTGGTGAAGGATATTCCTATATTGAAGGATCTGACAATTTAATAGATAGTCTACTTTTGAAAAGGGGCCTTCAGTAAATGGTCTGATCATTAATAATTTTGGCTTTGTGAAGCATATAATTTTTGCTGCAACTACCATACTCTGCTGTTGAACTATGCAGTCAGTCACAGATAACAGACGAACAATGAATGTGATTGACTTCTAATAAAACTTTATTGACAAAAACAGGAAGTGGGCCAGATTTGGCCTAAGAATCATATTTTGAAAACTTCTGTGGGCAAAGATGGGTACAGTGCTCAGATAATGAATATATCTCTGGGGCCTTAGCTTCCTAGATACACCTTGAATATTACTAATCAGCAGCAGATCTTTAAACTTTATGATAAAAGTTTCTTATTTGTGAGTTGGAGTAAATGCTCCCTGACACTCCTTTAAGATTAAGATGCTACTAAAGAATGCAAAAGCCTAGAAATCCCCTGTAGCAAAAAATGGAATCGTGCTATTCCTACTTAGATTTTCCTCCCCTAAATTGTGTTCTAGATGATTTCAAGGTTTTTATAATGCGATTTAAGTAGGAAAGGGAAAGGGCAGGAGCATAAGATGAACACGCTTGCCAGGGCTGGGAAAAGTAGTTTTCTGTAAGGTTCCCATGTGGGAGATCACAGAATATCTACAATATGCAACATTGTATCATATCATACCATGTAATATGTGAAAAAGTAAAATGGAAATAAAGTACTGATGCTATGGTCTATTTATTCTTTTCACCATGTCTGAAAATTGCAACACATTTGAACTGTTTTTTGATAATGACTTGTGTGCCTTTAATGAGAACATCATTCTGTCACTGGACACAAGGGTGATGGTTTCTTAGATATTACACATTTTACACACATTACTCTAAATTAAAAAGTGAAGATAAATGATGATAAAGAAATAGGTAAAACCAAAAGTTAGTTCTATAAAAAAGATCAAAAAAATTGATAAACCTCTAACCAGACCCACCAAAGAGAAACAAAGAAAGAATATAGAAAATCAAGAATGTAAAGGTCAGCATAATCTCAGATCCTACAGGAAGAATCTCAGATCTGGCCCAGGAAGTGGGCCAGATTTGGCCTAAGAATCATATTTTATCACATGCAGATGTATATCTGAGCTATTCTCTATGACTATTCATTTACTTATTCTTTCCATAGGTATTTTATTATGGACGTTAGATACTGTTGTAGATACTGAATAGGGCTCTTGCCATAAAAAGCAGTTTTAAGAAATGATTCTGGAATTGAGAATCACTTTTAATCCCGGTAGAACAAATGCCCATATTGAAGCTACCAAAAAAACTACTGAAGTCATAGAAATAATATGCCAGACTAACAATGTAGTTTTTAATGAATAAAATTTTAATAAGAATTAACTAGATTGTGACTGAAGAGTCACAATTAAAAAAAGGTGGGGGGGATATTAAGTGCAATTTAATGACTATAAATTCAACAATGTTACTTACATTAAAAAAAGGTGGGGAGAATATTAAGCTTAATTTAATGACTATAAATTCAACAACGTTACTTACATCTGAAGTGTCTGCCATTATGATTTTGATAAGCCTGTGTTTTAGCTGAGGGGTAGCAGCTTCAGACAGAACAATAATAGTAGTCTGGCACTTTTATATAAACTCAGAAAACAGTTCCATCTTCTTAAGTGGGGTAATACTAATAATGGCTCTTGAACAAAGACCAAATCCTTACTCAAAACATCACTAATTTCAAGTTGCATCCTTCCCAACTGAGTCACTGCACACTTGAAATAATTCTTAATGAGTTTTTGAAGGCATCTTATACCTTGACAATACTGAGAATTTCAAGTTGTTTCCCCTTACTAATATCGGCATATTTTTCTGGAGTTCTACATTTCTGATAGCTCTTCAGTCACAATCTAGTTAATTCTTTTTTTTTTTTTTTTAGTTAAGTCTTATTAAAACTTTATTCGTTAAAAACTACATTGTTAGTCTGGCATATTATTTCTAAGACTTCAGTAGTTTTTTGGGGAGCTTCAATATGGACATTTGTTCTACCAAGATTAAAAATGGTTCTCAATTCCAGAATCACTTCTTAAAACTGCTTTTTATGGCAAGAGCCCTATTCAGTATCTACAACAGTACCTAACGTCCATAATAAAATATCTATGGAAAGAATAAGTAAATAAATAGTCATAGAGACTAGCTCAGATATACATCTGCATGTGATAAACACTAGATAGAGATAGTGAAGTGAAAGTCACTCAATCATGTCTGACTCTGCAACCCCAACAGTTATACAGTTCATGCAATTCTCCGGGCCAGAATATTGGAGTGGGTAGCCTTTCCCTTCTTCAGGGGATCTTCCCAAACCAGGGATCAAACTCAGTTCTCCCACATTGCAGGTGGATTCTTTACTAGCTGAGCCACAAGGGAAGCCCAAGGATACTGGAGTGGGTAGCCTATCCCTTCTCCAGCTGATCTTCCTGACCCAGGAATTGAACCAGGGTCTCCTGCATTGTAGGTGGATTCTATACCAACTGAGCTATCAGGGAAGCCCTGTGATAAACACTAAATCTGTACAAATTCCAAGTCATAAGAAACAAAACCTAACAAAGCAAACTATTGGAATATTGGAAAAGAGCTTTCTTTCAGGTTTGAGACAACTGGGGTATTGAGAGAGTCAGTTCCTAGGCAGGTTGATAGGGACTCTAGGGGTCCCCAAGGAGAGAGGGGTCTGGAATTCTCAAGGAGGAAGAAAGGACATTTTTCTTTCTCCACATTGCTTAGGATTATATAACAATAATGTATCCTGCCTAAGGAGTCTTTGGATTAAACCTTGTTATCTTAAAATGTTAATTATGGGAGTAGACCTGGTCTTTACAAGGATGTATCTTGCCTGAGGACAGTGTTATCTTAAAATGTAAACTATGGGAGTAGGTCTGATGAGGTCTTTACAACCTCCAGATATTCTTTGGATTATATAACTTCATTGTTAACACTAGCAAGCGGGTACTCTTTCTGCCCCCTTCTGATGCCTATGTCAGAAGCTTTCTCTATCACCTTTATACTTTAATAAAACTTTATTACACAAAAGCTCTGAGTGATCAAGCCTCGTCTCTGGCCCCGGATTGAATTCTCCTCTGGGGGCCAAGAATCCCGGTGTCTTCGTGTGATTCAACAACCACCTTTCAGTATTATATACCATTGTGCTTAAAGGAAATGGCAACCCACTCCAGTGTTCTTGCCTGGAGAATCCCAGGGATGGGGGAGCCTGGTGGGCTGCCATGTATGGGGTTACACAGAGTTGGATATGACTGAAGCGACTTAGCAGCAGCAGCAGCAGCAGCAGTGCTTAAAAACCAATTGGGTTTTGTGCAGAATATGGGAATAAGACTCAACCAAATCTCTAAATTAAAATATTCTTACCCTCCCCCTTATTTAACTAATGTCACGTTTCATCTGCCAGGATTATATACTGGCTACTGAATGAGTGTCTCTGCAACCTCCTTTTCTCTCCACTCACCTTTGGGATTCTCCTCTATTTAGAAAATAATGTACCATCAATGCCTCTTTAGAACATTCACACTTGCCTTAAAGCTTTATTTGCCATGGGGATAATAGTATTTTGGATGAAAACAAAATACTAGGTTCACTATTGTTATAAACATGCTAATGTTAAACTATTATCATGTCCTCCTACTTCTCAGATAATGCACCTTTTTCAAATGCTAAGGATATTGTCTATTGTAAGGCAAAGATTTTCTCTGCAGATAATACTACTGGGAACTAAAACAGACACAGATATTGAAATGGCGATACTTTATTCATGACCATATGCTGCTACTGATTTTTGCACCAAAGCATGTATCAATTTATTCCTTTTTTCTTCTTCTGTTTCAACAGATTCTTACTGTTATTATGAAAAGTAAAACACATAAGGGGCAGATGATGATAAATGATAAGTGATCTAATATTCACTGATTGATATATTCAGCAGCTACTATATTACTTTTATCTTGCATAGACATGAGAAATGCGATGATAATAAAATGTGATTTAAATTTACCTGTAATAGATATTCTATTCATTTATAACTTACATGAGAAAAATTATGAACATTCACACTATATTTAGAACAAATCAAGAGTAGAGTGAAAAAGAATTGATCTGAAACAAGTATAAACTTAATACACTTATCAAGTTCATATTGTGTGCAAGGTGAATTAAATATAAAGATGTTAATAATTTAGAATTTAGAGAGACAAAGTAAAAGTTATTATGATTATCAATCATATCAATAATTTCATCAAATACAAGTGCTTTAAACACAACAATTACAATATAAACATTTTTAAATGGATTAAAAAAAAAAGAGGAGTCTAGTATATGCTGTTGAAAAGAAACCTGGCTTAAATACAAAGACACAGCTAAATTAAAAGTGCAGGAAAAGTTATATCCTTCAAACACACAAAAGAAAGTGATTATTTTAATATCAGACAAAGTAGGATTCAGAACAGGGTGAAGAGTGATATTGTGTAAATGTGTACACATTGTGTATACGTGTGCTCAGTTGCTCAGTCACATCTGACTCTTTGCGACCCCGTGAACTCTTTGTTACCACATGGACTCTAACCCACTAGCTTCTCTGTCCATGGATTTCTCAGGCAAGAATACTGGAGTGGGTTGCCATTTCTTACTCCAGGGGACCTTCCCAACCCAGGATCAAACCTGTATGTCTTATGTCTCCTGCACAGACAGGTAGATTCTTAACTACTACACCACCTGCATAGTGCTAAATGGGTCAGACCACCAAGAAAATATAGCTATGCTAAATGTATAAGCATCTAAGAGCTTTAAAATACATTAAGCAAAAACTAATAGAACTAAAAGGAGAATTAGATAGATCCGCAATTATATCTGGAGACTTCAACAGTCTGTTCAACAATTGATAGAGTGAGCAGACAGAAATCAGTAAGTTTACAAGAGATGTAAAAAACAGTATTAATCAACTTGACCTAATTGTTATTTATAGAATACTCCACCAATAACAACAGAATACTTAATATTTTCAAGTACACAAGAGATTTTATCCATGAATCCCTATATCTCGGGCAATAAAATAAGCCTTAAAAATGTAAAAGAATATTATAATTTATTTAAAGTAAAGAATGCTTTCTATGACATTTTTTTTTTTTCTAAATCTAGAAAATTCCCCAGTATTTGAAAATAAACCACACATTTCCAAGTAACCCCCGGATGAAAGAGGAACTCATAAGGGAAATTATAAGCATTTTATATTGAATAAAATTTAAAACAGCATATCAAAACTTTTGGGCATAGTTAAAGAAATAGGTAGAAGGAAATTTATCACTAAATGCCTATATTAGAAAAGAAGAAAGACTCAAATCAATTATCTAATTTTATCTTCAATCTTACAAAGCTAGAAAGAGAAAGGCAAGCAAAAGGAAGGAAATAATAAAGGTAAGAGCAGAAATAAATAATGTGGAAAATAGTTAAACTGTAGAAATCAATAAAATCAAAAGTTAGTTCTATAAAAAGATCAATAAAATTGATAAAACTCTAAGAGAAAAAAATTTTTTAAAGTATAGAAAATCAAGAATGTAAAGGTAGGCATGATCTCAGATCCTACAGACATTAAAATCAATAAATAAAAGAATGTTGCTGTTGTTTAGTGTCTGACTCTTTTGTGTCCACATGGACTGTACCCTGCCAGGTTCCTCTGTCCATGGGATTTCCCAGGCAAGAATTCTGGAGTGGGTTGCTATTTCCTTCTCCAAATAAGGGAATATTAGGCACAATTTAATGACCATAAATTCAATAACTTAGATGAAATGGACTAATTCTTTTAAAGATACAAAGTACCAAGTATCACTCAAGAAAAAACAAATGATCTGAATAGTTTGATGTCAATTAAAGAAATACAAGTTAAAGACTTCAACCTAAGAGGACTCCAGGTGCAGATGGCTACCTTACTAAATTCAAGTAAACATTTAAAAACAACAATAACAACACCAGAAAAATACCACAAAAATTCTTCCAAAATACTGAGGAGAAGGGAAAACTTCCTAAGTTATTTTATGCAGGTGACCTCATCTCATGCTGATACCAAAAATCAGTAAAAGACATCACAGAAGAAGAAAATTATAAAGCAATATCCATATGATTCCAAATGCAAAAACCCTCAACAAAACAAAATCAAATCAAATCCAGCAATGTATAAAAGTGATAAGACATCAAGATCAAAAGATCTTAAGATCTTATATCTTAAGAATATAAGACTTATTAATTTGAAAATCAACCTGGGAGTGTTGATAATATTCACTCATGGTAAAGCAAATAAAATGAACCAAAAAACAAACAATAAAACCTGCAAAATGGCATAAGAAGGAGTATCTTTGAAAATACGTACTACTTACAAAAACAAAGAAACCAAAACTATAGCTAATAGAATAGAAATTAAAAAAAGATAAAATAGTCTTTATTTTCAGACAACACATAGACAGTCTGAAGAAATCTTTACAAAGAAACAAAACAACGGCTTAAACTAAGTTAAAACTTGCAAAATACAAGGCCAACATACAAAAATAAAATATATTTCTATTTGTAAAATGCCAATTTCCCCAAACTGATCTATTAATATAAGATCAACACACTTGTGGTATAATAATGAATATGCATGGTGACAGGCAAGGCCCAAGAAGGTCTCCTGGGTCTCCTTGTGGTGAAGGACACTTGTGCAAATATCCAGAAAGTTCTGAGATCCTCTTGAGGTAGAAATTGCTAGGCAGTCAGTGTAGGACTCTGAGACATCAGTCTTGTTTTCAATAAACATTAGCCTAAAGCTATATCCTTTGTCCTGAATTCCTTGAATGTGTCCTTAGTGTGATAAATCATCAGTACTTAGATCCAGGGATCTAAGTGTCAGACTTTATTTTGGGGGGCTCCAAAATCACTGCAGATGGTGATTGCAGCTATGAAATTAAAAGACGCTTACTCCTTGGAAGAAAAGTTATGACCAACCTAGATAGCATATTCAAAAGCAGAGACATTACTTTGCCAACAAAGGTCCAGCTAGTCAAGGCTATGGTTTTTCCAGTAGTCACGTATGGATGTGAAAGTTGGACTGTGAAAAAAGCTGAGCACCAAAGAATTGATGTTTTGAACTGTGGTGTTGGAGAAGACTCTTGAGAGTCTCTTGGACTGCAAGGAGGTCCAACCAGTCCATCCTAAAGGAGATCAGTCCTGGGTGTTCATTGGAAGGACTGATGCTAAAGCTGAAACTCCAATATTTTGGCCACCTCATGCCAAGAGTTGACTCATATGAAAAGACCCTGATGCTGGGAGGGATTGTGGTCAGGAGGAGAAGGGGACGACAGAGGATGAGATGGGTGGATGGCATCACGGACTCAATGGATGTGAGTTTGGGTAAACTCTGGGAGTTGGTGATGGACAGGGAGGCCTGGTGTGCTGCAATTCATGGGGTCACAAAGAGTCGGACATGACTGAGCGACTGAACTGAACTAGATCCAGGGAAGAGCAATAATTTGCTTTTGTTCCATATGCCTGAGGGGGAAAAAAACTGGTAATCATTAATCAAGCCCATACATCTGGTCCATTATAAAGTGGCCAGGGAGCATGAAAAATGGATCAGAAGAGGCCATAAAGATGTTAAGTTAAGCCCCTTAAACTTTCAACTGATTGGTTAGAAATAAGGATAGGAGTCAACCAAAAATGTACATATTTAGGATATAAAAACTGCTGTAAGTCTCACCTTTGGGGGACTATTGACCCACTCTCAGTGTCTACATTGAGAGCTTTGTACTTTCCTTTTCTCTAATAAATCCCATTTGCTTGTTACTCTGAATGTTTGCATGTTCCTGGATTCCATTTTTTGGTTCCATCAACAAGAACTTGGAACTCCTATTTCACTCTTACATATGGCCCCTTACTGGGGATATCTTTAAAATATGATGGATGTTAATTAGATTTATTATTATTTGTATATATTGTTTCACTATATGGTTTTTCCAGTGGTCATGTATGGATGTGACAGTTGGACTGTGAAGAAAGCTGAGCACTGAAGAATTGATGCTTTTGAACTGTGGTGTTGGAGAAGACTCTTGAGAGTCTCTTGGACTGCAAGGAGGTCCAACCAGTCCATCCTAAAGGAGATCAGTCCTTCATTGTATCTGAAATCCTTTAGGATCAGTACAATGAAGGACAGATGCTAAAGCTGAAACTCCAGTACTTTGGCCACCTCATGCAAAGAGTTGACTCATTGGAAAAGACTCTAATGCTGGGAGGGATTGGGGGCAGGAGGGGAAGGGGACGAGAGAGGTTGAGATGGCTGGATGGCATCACTGACTTGATGGATGTGAGTCTGAGTGAACTCCAGGAGTTGGTGATGGACAGGGAGGCCTGGCGTGCTGCGCTTCATGGGGTCGCAAAGAGTCAGACACGACTGAGCGACTGAACTGAACTGATATATAAATATCAAATCAGTATGCGATACTTCTGAAACTAATATGCTGCTATATGTCAATTACATTTTAATTTAAAAAAATTCTCAAGGATGCAAAATGATGTCTAAATTCCTTCTGAAAATAATATACAATAGCAATTATAGAAAACAACAGAAAAACTTCAACAGCTCCACAAAAGACAACTCTGTACACCATGGGATGTGACATTATAGTTACAAGCAAAGTGTTGAAAATAATTTCTGAACACTACTTTCTACACTGACTAAAAATTTTTGTATACCATTACACTTTTTATAATTCTGTAATATTATATATTAACTCACAAAAAACTATATAACATATAAATTATATTTGTCAGATGAGACAAGTTATGTCTGTTTGGTACAGAAGGCTAATCCCAAAGGTTTCTGTTTAATTTCCTCTAGGTCAGTGAATATATTTTATCTAAATTGTCAAAAAAAAAAAAAAATCAGGAACCTAGTGATAAACTTTAGGAGAAAGGTATATAAAATGTTATGGAAGCTTTGTGAATGGAGCCATAATTGCATATAGGAGGGCACATTACCAGTGAGATCCTAAATGTCATAACTGTTTTGTATTATTCCCTACAGTTTTGTGGCTGCATCTCACATTGCTGAAAAGTGAAAGGGTTAGTCACTTAGTCATGTCTGACTCTGCAACTCCATGGGCTGGGTTCCACCAGGCTTCTCTGTGCATTGAATTCTCCAAGCAAGAGTACTGCAGTGGGTTGCCATTCCCTTCTCCAGGGGATCTTCCTGACCCAGGGATTGAACCTGGGTCTCCTGCATTGCAGGCAGATTCTTTATCATATGAGCCACCAGAGAAGCCCTCACATTTCTGAAAATATTATTAATCAACTTGAATTAATTAACTCACATTTGAAAATTGGATGTTTTCACATCAAAATACAGATTTCTCTCTTCTCTTGGAACACTGGAATATAAGGCAACACTTTATTTGCTTGGTTTGCATATATACAGGGCAACAATTAGCTGGATATGGGAGGTATGTGATTCATATACATAAGAGAAAAGGTTTTCTGATTCACAAAAAAACAGGAATTATATTTTCTTGATTACTGGCATGGTAGCTAAGCACCTGGGAAAATTTGGTTTTCTTGAAAGCAAACGTAGCATCAGCACTGTCATTAGGAGATTCGGAATAGAGTGGCAGCAAGAGTTAGGGGAGCATGAGCCTGACACTGCCGAATGAATCTGGGAAGGGTTTAGGAGTACACCACGATTCCCAAAGGAAGGCAGTGTAAAACGTCTGTGAAGGAAACTGCTGGGAGTAATTCTTGTTGGTTTCCTCTTTCTGCACATTCTGTAAGCAGAAGTTCTAATTGTGTTAGAGACTATCTTCTCTAAGATATTTGTAGAGCAAACAGCCTTAGAAGAGAGAGGGGGTATCTCCCTAAGAAAATAAGGTTATATTTGTGTATTATCTAACACAATCAATATAGTATCTTGCTCTGGAATACAGGACAGGTACGCCTACCAACCATGATAAAAGAGTCAGATTCCCTGAGCTCAAGGTTTTTGTCACACAACACACTAACATGTGCGGGTATCACTTGGCCCTCTTCACATGGCCCTGAGGGTATTTGCACCTGAGAAATCTGCAAAAGAAAATGCAAATCCTTTGGCTACTGCCACTGCTGTGAGTAATAAAGTCCTTTGTCTCTGACCCAGGGTATTGTATCTTCTACCAGTACCTGTGAAACTGTGGTAGACTAATTTAATAACCGGCAAGTAGGGTGAAATGTCAGAGCCTTTACAGTTCTAGCCTTTTAAGGGACATTTGGTTTTAACTGTTAACATTCAAAATGCATACACAATTTGACCAAGGCATTTCCCTTCTAGGTTTCTAATCTAGAGCAATATTCTGTACAGGCATAAAAGGCTAGAACTGTAAAGGCTCTGACATTTCACCCTACTTGCAGGTTATTAAATTAGTCTACCACAGTTTCACAGATACTGGTAGAAGATACAATACTCCTGGGTCAGAGACAAAGGACTTTATTACTCACAGCAGTGGCAGTAGCCAAAGGATTTGCATTTCTTTTGCAGATTTAGTACATTTATTTGGAGAAGGCAATGGCACCCCACTCCAGTACTCTTGCCTGGAGAATCCCATGGGCACAGGAGCCTGGTAGGCTGCAGTCCATGGGGTCGCTAAGAGTCGGACACGACTGAGCAACTTCACTTTCACTTTTCACTTTCATGCACTGGAGAAGGAAATGGCAACCCACTCCAGTGTTCTTGCCTGGAGAATCCCAGGGATGGGGGAGCCTGGTAGGCTGCTGTCTATGGGGTCGCACAGAGTCGGACACGACTGAAGTGACTTAGCAGCAGCAGCAGTACATTTATTACAACATTGTTTGAACTTAAATGTACACAAAGGATAACTCTGTTGGCTAAATTATTGGCTAAATTACAGGACATTTATCAGTTACATGAAATAACTATATAATGTTCTTTGATTTAGTCACACATGTTTATAATGGCTAAATTATAGGACACCTATTGGTCATAGATCCAGTGATATAAAGAACAATATTGCATATGAACTTGGAATGTCAAGTCCATGGATCAAGGTAAACTTGATGTGGTCGAGCAGGAGATGGCAAGAGTGAACATTGACATTTTAGGAATCAGTGAACTTTTTGGTTAACATCAAAATCAGATTGATTATATTCTTTACAGCTGAAGATGGAGAACCTGTATACAGTCAGGAAAAACAAGACCAAGAGCTGACTGTGGCTCAAATATTCAGCCTACTTATTGCAAAATCCAGACTTAAATTGAAGAAAGGAGGGAAAACTACTGGGGCTTCCCTGTTGGCTCAGATGGTAAAGAATTTGGCTGCAGTGCAGGATCATCAGGTTCGATCCCTGGATTGGGAAGATCCGCTGAGGAAGGAAATGACAATTCAAACTAATATTCTTGCCTAGAAACTTCCATGGACAGAGGAGGAGCCTGGTGAGCTATAGTCCATGGGGTTGCAAAGAGTCAGACACAACTGAACGACTAACACATGCACACACACACATACACACATGCAGGGAAAACCACTAGGCTCTTCAGGTCTGACCTAAATCAAATCCCTTACGGCTATGCAGTGGAGGTGACACAATAGATTCAAGGGATTAGATCTGGTAGACAGAGTGCCTGAAGCACTGTGGACAGAGGTTGGTAACATTGTACAGGAGGCAGTGACCAAAACGATTCCCAAGAAAAAGAAATGCAAGAAGGCAAGGTGCTTGTCTGAGGGGGCCTTATAAATAGCTGAGAAAAGAAGAGAAGCGAAAAGCAAAGGAGAAAGGGAAAAATATACCCATCTGAATGCACAGTTCCAGAAAATAGCAAGGAGAGATAAGAAAGTCTCTTAAGTGAACAATGCAAAGAAATAGAGGGAAAAAACAATAGAATGGAAAAGACTAGGGATCTCTTCAAGAAAATTAGAAAAACCAAGGGAACATTTCATGCAAAGAAATGTTTTTCTTGCAAAGAAACGTATTTCTTGGTCACAATAAAGGACAGAAATGACAAGGACCTAACAGAAGCAGAAGAGATTAAAAAGAAGTGGCAAGAATACACAGAAGAACTGTACAGAAAAAGGTCTTGATAACCTGGATGGTGTGATCATTCGCTTAGAGCCAGACATCCTGGAGTGTGAAGTCAAGTGGCCCTTAGGAAGCATCACTACAAACAAAGCTAGTGGAGGTGATGGAATTCCAGCTGACTATTTCAAATCCTAAACGATGATGCTGTGAAAGTGCTGCACTCAATATGCCAGCAAATCTGGAAAACTCAGCAGCGGCCACAGGATGGAAAAGGTCAGTTTTCATTCCAATCCCAAAGAAAGGCAATGTCAAAGAATGTTCAAACTACCACACAACTGCACTCATTTCATATACTAGCAAGACTATGTTCAAAATCCTTCAAGCTAGGCTTTAGCACTATGTGAACTGAGGACTTCCAGATGTACAAGCTGGACTTAGAAAAGGCAGAGGAACCAGAGATCAAATTGTCAACATTTGCTGAATCATAGAAAAAGCAAGGGAATTAAAAAAAAAAAAAAAAAGTACTTCTGCTTCATTGAATACGCTAAAGCCTGTAACTATGTAGATCATAATAAACTAGAAAATTCTGAAAGAGATGGGAATACCAGACCACCTTACCTGTTTTCTGAAAAGCCTGTATTCAGGACAAGAAGCAACAGTTAGAAATGGACACGGCACAACAGACTGGTTCCAAATTGGGAAAGGGGTTTGTCAAGGCTGTATATTGTTACCCTGTTTATTTAACTTATATGCAGAGAACATCATGAGAAATGTTGGGCAGGATGAAGCACAAGCCAGAACCAAGATTTCAGGGAGAAATATCAATAATCTCAGATATGCAGATAATACCACTTTAAAGGCAGAAAGTAAGGAGGAGCTAAAGAACCTCTTGATGAAGGTGAAAGAGGAGAGTGAAAAAGCCAGCTTAAAACTCAACATTTGAAAAACAAAGATCATGGCATCTGGTCCCATCACTTCCTGGCAAATAAATGGGGATAAAGTGGAAGCAGTGACAGATTTTATTTTCTTGGGCTTAAAATTCACTGTGTATGATGACTGCAGCCACAAAATTAAAAGACACTTTGTTCTTGGAAGAAAACCTATGACAAACCTAGACAGTATATGAAAAAGCAGAGACATCACTTTGCCAGCAAAAGTCCATATAGTCAAAGCTCCAATAGTCATGTACGAATATGAGAGTCAGACCATAAAGAAGGCTGAGCATTGAAGAATAGATGCTTTCGAACTATGGTGTTGGAGAAGACTCTTGAGAGTCCCTTGGACAGCAAAGAGATCAAACTAGCCAATTCTCAAGGAGATCAAAATAAATCCTAAAGGAAATCAACCTTGAATATTCACTGAAAGGACTTATACTAAAGCTAAGGCTCCAATACTTTGGCCACCTGATAAGAGGAGTCAGTTCATTGAAAAAGACGCTGACAATGAGAAAAATTGAGAGCAAGAGTAGAAGGGGGTGAACAAAGGATGAGATTTTTGGATGGCATCACTGACTCAATGGTTGTGAGTTTGAACAGAATCCAGAAGACAGTGAAGGACAAGGAGGCCTGGCATGCTGCAGTTCATGGAGTTGCAATGAGTTGGACATGACTGAGTGACAGAACGACAACAATTGGTTATATGAAATGAGGTCAAGCTATATATACTTTAGTGGAAAGTCTTTCTGGACCTATATTAGGTAACAGAAGAAAACTGAGGTGATGTAAAGTTGTATGATGCTTCTGGTATAATACCATGTGCATGAAACTATCCACAATATTAGATATCTAATTTTAATGTATATATAACATCTATAACATATTTTTGGAGAAGGCAGTGGCACCCCACTCCAGTACTCTTGCCTGGAAAATCCCATGGACAGAGAAGCCTGGTGGGCTGCAGTCCATGGGGTTGCTAGGAGTCAGACACGACTGAGCAGCTTCACTTTCACTTTTCACTTTCATGCATTGGAGAAGGAAATGGCAACCCACTCCAGTGTTCTTGCCTGGAGAATCCCAGGGACGGGGGAGCCTGGTGCGCTGCCGTCTATGGGGTCGTTCAGAGTCCGACACGACTGAAGCGACTTAGCAGCAGCAGCAGCATAACATATAGATGATACAGATATAATATTTACGGTGGTGGTGGTTTAGTCTTTAAGTCGTATCTGACTCTTGTGACCCCATGGACTGTAACCAGCCAGGCTATTTATCCATAGGATTTTCCAGGCAAGATTACTGGAGTGGTTGCCATTTTCTTTTCCAGGGGATCTTCCTGATGCAGGGATTAAATCTCCTGCACTGCAGGCAGATTCTTTACCAACTGAGCTACCAGGGTGTACATAATATTTATATTATCATATAAAGTTGTGAAATGTTTTCTTGCCAAACTCTTGAGAAGTTAGTGCTAGAGAGGGGACTGGAATTGATTGTCAAGGGCTTTATTTATCAGAATTGAATGAATTTCTAATGATATCAATACATGTGTTATATTGATATAACAAAAACTTAGCATAGCCAAAACATAAATTAATTTAAAATAAATAGATGAATTTTAAAAAGGAAAAAGCAAGTGAGAGTACAGAAATACTTCAATGAAATTAAAACAAAATGTGTGTGTATAAACATGTGACAAAACTTTATAAATGCCAATACAATTATATCTGACCACAGAGCAGATCTTGTACATATTAGTTTGGGGCAGGTGATGGGACAGTTAAGAAGCAGTAAATGCAGCCACATCTGTGATACTGTAGTTCTTCACTTAGGTGCTGGCTCATGATTACTCATTCTCTTATTTGCTTCATAATTTATAAATATATACAGCAAGAATATGTGTATACTTTCATATATGTCAAAATATTAATATTACACATCCATGTTAAAGTATCTTGCATAACACCAATCATCTTTGCATTGAATAAATGTCCATGGCCTGGGATCTATGTTAGTGCTAAGAAGTTATTTTGCAAGAAAATAGCTTATCATCTGCTTGTTTGGGTTTTGTGTTTTGGAGGTAACTGACAATCTTTTGTATCAAGCCCAAATGACCATGTTCAAAGCTCCTCTTGAGTAACTATCAAGCAGACAGTAGATATATGCGTATAGGATGCATTTTCACAATTGTGAACTATGGTCTTAAGAATAAAAATATTCTTGCTAGGAACAGCATAGGTGCTACTGGAAGCTTCATGCTGTGTAATGAGAGTGAGGATTACTTTTTATGCCCCATGGTTTCTATGAATAGAATTAACCAGATACCAATTATCACTTCATTGAAGGGATAAGTCACTGTGACATCTACAGCTGAGATCAAACTCATTGCTTCTGCAATGCGAATTAATTAGAGTCAGAGAGAGCTATACTGCAGGGTTAGGATGCACTGCAAACTTGAAAAAGTCTATATTTTAAGCACCTCTGGGAAAAATGTGTTCTAATCAACAAAAACATTAATGCAATGATCTTATTTATATACAAATGCTCTAACAAAAAACTTTCAAAAGAAAACATTAAAAGAGCAATAAAAGTATCCCTCTCTTTGTGATGACTGCAATTGAATGGACACAAAATCTCAGCAATATATTATTTATTTTTAGCCGGCAAACAGGCTCTACAGAGAAGGTTATCTTTACTTGAAAGTGTGTGTTTCTGGGTGGTGAATAAAAGAGATGGTTGGCTTGTTATCATAGCTCAAAAACATATCAGATAAATATGCCCACCAGCCTATTTGGACACAGCAGTAGGTATTACCATCTGCTCCCAAATATGCCTGCAACCCTGTAGCTTTTCCATTTTGGCACCCAAATTTATGAGGAAGAGTATGACATCCTAAAATACACTGATTTCTGAAGAGCCTTGAAAAATATATACTTAGTGACACGGATTTGTGTGACTAGCTGTTTTACTTTAACCACTATTGTTTCTTTTGGGGAACACCACTTCCCCCATTCCTCTACTATGTTGGGACAGGATGACATGACCCAGAAAATTGAACATCCTATTGGAATGAGCAGGTAGACAGAACATTGCTCAGAAAGATGATCACCACACTTATTTGTTTGTACCAAATAAATGAAATGAACAAAACAAAGCAATAATTTGATGACAAAAATGGATGTATTAGCGTCTTTACAGGTAGGGTAAAGAGTCCTGGGAAATAATAGCCACATTCTGAAGAGAGTATTCTTGCCCTGCTTCCAGGGATATTTCTAAGCAGATCCATTCCTTTCAATATTTTGTAGTGACAGTCTTAGAGATAAGAATCTGTAGTAAACTCACAGTGATGTAATATATAGTTCTTAATCTGAAGGACCTGCTGATCCCATATTATGTTACGAACTTTGATTTCCAAATTCTTATTTTCACTATGTCTATAATCATTCACAGTAATCTGTTTAAGACTTTAAAATGCAATAATTTGATTTCACATAAACTCCTTGATATGAAAGCAGGTTTATTTTGTTAGGTTTTTATCATACCTGCTTGTTTAGAAAGAATAAAAAAGAAAAGAAAAACACGTAAAACTCAAAGAGTATCCAAGAAGTTGATATGAAATTTGAAACAACTGGCCAACATCAATGAAGAGAGAGAGACAGAGACAGAGAGAGAGTAGGGAGAAAGAGAACAAGAAGCTCAGAAAATGAATGATCATGATGTTCAGCAAACAAATAATTAATATTATAGGCATAATACAGTATTTTTCAGAAAGACATGCTTAAATAGATGCTTGAGAATTCAACTGCTGGATGAAATTTGGGATATTAGATAGATATTAATTTCCCATCTTCAAGAAGGCAGAATATTAATTATAGACAGATGATGTTCATGAATGAGCAGAAGGATTTTGCTGGCAGATCTACAAAAATACACCTGCACAGATATGATTAGCATCCTCACCTTCCATGAAATCAAGAATGGGGATGGAAGGGGATTCTGAAGATATTCATGATGCATTAATGAGGCAGCAGAGCAAAGGGTGATGATAAAACCAAAGTGCCTACACAAGACTGTCATGACTGACATTTACAAAACAGAAAACTAATAAGAGAATTATTATCTTTCATAACATTCAATTAAAAAAATTCTGAAGCATTAAAACCATGTCCTTATCTACAAACAACTTGTGAGGCTGAAGACTTGAGATGTGACATATGTCTGTCACTTGTGTATGCTACCCCACTCAGTTATTCTTAAATAACCATATGATTAAACTACAGTTAGACTAAGTAGGTATACTTTTATTTTTCATCTTTTATATGGGAGGAAATTATTCCTTGACTATACCCATAGAAAATCCCATTTTAATTATTCCAGAATTCTAGAATTAATAGAAATTTAAAATGTGTTCTCTAAATCTACTATCTTGAGTAATTGATGTAAATTAAATAATGACAGTATCTGATACGTCAAGAAGATTTAAGGCTATACTTGGTATTTGAAAAAAAAATGTGGAAACAAAATCACAAACCTTTTGGAAGTTGATTTGATTTAGTGCTTATCATACATGGTACAAAATGAACTATTAATACCTGTAAAAACAAAATTGTACTGATCAGTGTTTAAAAGGCAGGCAAATAGGACCTTCCTTTAAATATTTGCCTGGACATTTATATGATTACTAAATCTCACAGCTAAGGTTTATTGCATTTATTTTACAAATATCTAGGTTATAGCTGCTATGTTATTTTTGATAAATTTATTTTTATTTCTAAGAATTTATTTTTACTTTTAAGAGAGTCTCATAGATTATTTCCTGTCATTCAGATAGGAGACTAAGAAAGAGGAAGTCTTGACATGCCCCTATTTTCTTTTAAATGTTCCATTTTATGATCCCCAACAGGTAGTGCCTAGGTAAGGGCAATGATCAAAACAAAGAAAAACAGCTAATTTGAACCACTGAACCAGAGTCACGCTGCTGCAACTGTGGCTTCTTCCAAGTCATGCAAAGATAACTGCCAGCAAAGGAGTGTCCAGAGAGGTAGCCTTCAGGCATTTGGCACTTAGCAGCATGTCGGCCAGATTTGCTCCAGGAACCTAATCATCATCAATCAGCAAGATAACCACTCACCCTTGCATGGAATCAGAGCTGAAGGATTTGCTTTCCCATCATGGTTGTTCATGATATAGTTTGGCCCATGTGAAAATATTTTCTTAATTATACAGACTACAATAGTTTTACAATATGATCATACAAGGAAGTCACCTATCATAAGTGATTCTGATCCCACTGAACAAATGAACATTTTAGTGAATTAAGTTGGTGGAGATTTTCCCCTAAATTTTGTGAACAACACTGAAAAATATGGCACATATAAAATAACTATAAAAAATGTTTGTGAATTGCCAGACTTTATTTGATGGAGTTAACTAACTTTTAAAATCTCATCAACATTTTCTAGTGGTTTACTCTCAGACACAATGTGAGCAAGGGGTTTAGAAGAATTCATTTAGTCACTTATTTTCATTGGAAGAGAGTTGTTCATTCCATTATATCAACTACATGGACAGCATAATGATACTTCATAAACTGTCTCAATTCAACGTCTTTTAAAAAAGATTCTAATTTAAGACTTCCTCTTAAATTAGAAGAAACTTGGTAAATCATTTTGGATTAAAAGAAAGTGTGGAAAAATAAATAAATAGGTTATTAACATAAAAAGTTAAACATTATTTTTTAAAAAGACCACAATTGTTCTTGTTTTAAATTTCATAAATACAATAAAAACCTTTGACTATTGTTGTTGTTTACAATTGTTATATTGTTTAACACATCCTCTCCAATTTTACCAAAAGTATGAGAAGAATGACAATGTTCAGTTTAGTTCAGTCGCTCAGTTGTGTCCGACTCTTTGCAGCCCCATGAATCGCAGCACTCCAGGCCTCCCTGGAGTTTACATCACAAACTCCTGGAGTTTACCCAAACCCATGTTCACTGAGTTGGTGATGCCATCCAACCATCTCATCCTCTGTCATCCCCTTCTCCTCCTGCCCTCAATCTTTCCCAGCATCAGGGTCTTTTCCAATGAGTCAGCTCTTCACATCAGGTGGCCAAAGTATTGGAGTTTCAGCTTCAACATCAGTCCTTTCAGTGAACACCCAGGACTGATCTCCTTTAGGATGGACTGGTTGGATCTCCTTGAATGACAATGAGGCTACTTTAATTTTCACAGATTTTAAAACTTTCCATTTGAAAATATTCTCCACAACACAAAGCCATCTTGGTTCAGAAATTGATTTTGATAGGAAAAAAGCAACTGACCAGGAGACAGAGCAGGGCTTCGCAATTTTTGTTTTTGTAAATGACTAAATATTGATAGTAAATACTTTAGACTTTGTGGATAAAGAGAGCAGAATTTACCACCCCCAAAACATGCCTCTTTACGTAGTGTGCGATGGGCACGCTAGGCGGCTGCGACGGGCGCGCTACAGCGCAGGAGGCCCAGAGGAGCCACCCCACGTCCGCGGTCAGGGGCAGAAGCTGGGAGGACCCCATGCCCGAAGGGCGGCGGCCAAGAGGAGTTACCCCACGTTTGAGGTCAGGGGCAGCGGCCGAGAGTACCAGACTTCGATGGCACAGGAACGGCTGTGAGGAGCTACCCCGCATCCGAGGTCAGGGGCAGCGACGAGAGGAGTTACCCCGCGTCCGAAGTCAGGGGCAGTGGCTGGGAGGAGATACCCTAGGCCCCAACCCGGAGGCCAGGGGCCGCGGGCGGGAGGAGCTACCCCACGCCTGAGGCCAGGGGCGGTGACCCGGAGGACCAACCCCACGTCCAAGGAGCCGTGGCTGCGCGGGCACAGGAGGGCCTAGAGGAGCTATCCCATGTTGAAGGTCAGGAAGGGCGGCGATGAGGAGATACCCCTCGTCCAAGGTAAGGAGCAATGGCTGCGCTTTGCCGGAGAGATACCCCACGCCCAAGGTAAGAGAAACCCAAGTAAGACGGTAGGTGTTACAAGAGGGCATCAGAGGGCAACCACACTGAAACCATACTCACAGAAAACCAGTCAATCTAATCACACTAGGACCACAGCCTTGTCTAGTTCAATGAAACTAAGCCATGCCCGTGGGGCAACCCAAGATGGGCGGGTCATGGTGGAGAGATCTGACAGAATGTGGTCCACTGGAGAAGGGAATGGCAAACCACTTCAGTATTCTTGCCTTGAGCACCCCATGAACAGTATGAAAAGGCAAAATGATAGGATACTGAAAGAGAAACTCCCCAGGTCAGTAGGTGCCCAATATGCTACTGGAGATCAGTGGAGAAATAACTCCAGAAAGAATGAAGGGATGGAGCCAAAGCAAAAACAATATCCAGCTGTGGATGTGACTGGTGATAGAAGCAAGGTCTGATGCTGTAAAGAGCAATATTGCATAGGAACCTGGAATGTCAGGTCCATGAATCAAGGCAAATTGGAAGTGGTCAAACAAGAGATGGCAAGAGTGAATGTCGACATTCTAGGAATCAGCGAACTGAAATGGACTGGAATGGGTGAATTTAACTCAGATGACCATTATATCTACTACTGCGGACAGGAATCCCTCAGAAGAAATGGAGCAGCCATCATGGTCAGCAAAAGAGTCCGAAATGCAGAACTTGGATGCAATCTCAAAAACGACAGAATGATCTCTGTTCATTTGTAAGGCAAATCATTCAATATCACAGTAATCCAAGTCTATGCCTGAACCAGTAATGCTGAAGAAGGTGAAGTGGAATGGTTCTATGAAGACCTACAAGACCTTTTAGAACTAACACCCAAAAAAGATGTTCTTTTCATTACAGGGGACTGGAATGCAAAAGTAGGAAGTCAAGAAACACCTGGAGTGACAGGCAAATTTGGCCTTGGAATACGGAATGAAGCAGGGCAAAGACTAATAGAGTTTTGCCAAGAAAATGCAATGGTCATAAGAAACACCCTTTTCCAACAACACAAGAGAAGACTCTATACATGGACATCACCAGATGGTCAACACCGAAATCAGATTGATTATATTCTTTGCAGCCAAAGATGGAGAAGCTCTATACAGTCAGCAAAAACAAGACCAGGAGCTGACTGTGGTTCAGATCATGAACTCCTTATTGCCAAATTCGGACTGAAATTGAAGAAAGTAGGGAAAACCACTAGACCATTCAGGTATGACCTAAATCAAATCCCTTATGATTATACAGTGGAAGTGAGAAATAGATTTAAGGGCCTAGATCTGATAGATGGAGTGCCTGATGAACTATGGAATGAGGTTCGTGACATTGTACAGGAGACAGGGATCAAGACCATTCCCATGGAAAAGAAATGCAAAAAAGCAAAATGGCTGTCTGGGGAGGCCTTACAAATAGCTGTGAAAAGAAGAGAAGCAAAAAGCAAAGGAGAAAAGGAACGATATAAACATCTGAATGCAGAATTCCAAAGAATAGCAAGAAGAGATAAGAAAGCCTTCTTCAGTGATCAATGCAAAGAAATAGAGGAAAACAACAGAATGGGAAAGACTAGGGATCTCTTCAAGAAAATCAGAGATACCAAAGGAACATTTCATGCAAAGATGGGCTCGGTAAAGGACAGAAATGGTATGGACCTAACAGAAGCAGAAGATATTAAGAAGAGATGGCAAGAATACACAGAAGAACTGTACAAAAAAGATCTTCATGACCCAGATAATCAAGATGGTGTGATCACTGACCTAGAGCCAGACATCCTGGAATGTGAAGTCAAGTGGGCCTTAGAAAGCATCACTACGAACCAAGCTAGTGGAGGTGAGGGAATTCCAGTTGAGCTATTCCAAATCCTGAAAGATGATGCTATGAAAGTGCTGCACTCAATATGCCAGCAAATTTGGAAAACTCAGCAGTGGCCACAGGACTGGCAAAGGTCAGTTTTCATTCCAATCCCAAAGAAAGGCAATGCCAAAGAATGCTCAAACTACCGCATAATTGCACTCATCTCACACGCTAGTAAAGTAATGCTCAAAATTCTCCAAGCCAGGCTTTAGCAATATGTGAACCATGAACTTCCTGATGTTCAAGCTGGTTTTAGAAAAGGCAGAGGAACCAGAGATCAAATTGCCAACATCCGCTGGATCGTGGAAAAAGCAAGAGAGTTCTAGGAAAACCTCTATTTCTGCTTTATTGACTATGCCAAAGCCTTTGACTGTGTGGATCACAATAAACTGGAAAATTCTTCAAGAGATGGGAATACCAGACCACCTGATCTGCCTCTTGAGAAATCTGTATGCAGGTCAGGAAGCAACAGTTGGAACTGGACATGGAACAACAGACTTGTTCCAAATAGGAAAAGGAGTTTGTCAAGGCTGTATATTGTCACCCTGTTTATTTAACTTATATGCAGAGTACATAATGAGAAATGCTGGACTGGAAGAAACATAAGCTGGAATCAAGATTGCTGGGAGAAATGTCAATAACCTCACATATGCAGATGACACCACCCTTATGGCAGAAAGAGGAACTCAAAAGCCTTTTGATGAAAGTGAAAGTGGAGAGTGAAAAAGTTGGCTTAAAGCTCAACATTCAGAAAACGAAGATCATGGCATCCAGTCCCACCACTTCATGGGAAATAGATGGGGAAACAGTGGAAACAGCGTCAGACTTTATTTTTCTGGGTGCCAAAATCACTACAGGTGGTGACTGCAGCCATGAAATTAAAAGACGCTTACTCCTTGGAAGGAAAGTTATGACCAACCTAGATAGTATATTCGAAAGCAAAGACATTACTTTGCCAACAAAGGTTTGTCTAGTCAAGGCTATGGTTTTTCTAGTGGTCATGTATGGATGTGAGAGTTGGACTGTGAAGAAGGCTGAGCACCAAAGAATTGATGCTTTTGAACTGTGGTGTTGGAGAAGACTCTTGAGAGTCCCTTGGACTGCAAGGAGATCCAACCAGTCCATTCTGAAGGAGATCAGCCCTGGGATTTCTTGGGAAGGAATGATGCTAAAGCTGAAACTGCAGTACTTTGGCTACCTCATGCTAAGAGTTGACTCATTGGAAAAGACTCTGATGCTGGGAGGGATTGGGGGCAAGAGGAGAACGGGACGACAGAGGATGAGATGGCTGAATGGCATCACTGACTCGATAGACGTGAGTCTCAGTGAACTCCAGGAGTTGGTAATGGACAGGGAGGCCTGGCGTGCTGCAATTCATGGGGTCGCAAAGAGTCAGACACGACTGAGCGACTGATCTGATCTGATCTTATAATAAAGAGTATTTTAAGCTGGTTATATTGTAAAGTTTAAAAATAAAATAAAATTTAAAAAAAAAAGAAAGAAAGAAAGAAAGAAACTGGACACAGGAGAACACTAGGAAATCCAGTGCAATTATCCTTTGAAAGTGTTAGCCACTCATTAGTGTCTGACCCTTTGTGACCCTATGGACTGTAGCCTACTGGGGCTCCTCTGTGCATGGGATTCTCAGGCAATACAATAATCCTTTGGTAAGAGACATTTACACTTACAAGGGAAATCACCATTCGTAAGGTTACCTCCCTCTCACTACTCAAAAGAGGGTGACCAAATCTCTAGAAACTCTTATCAATGCAGAAAGCATTCTGGACTTAAATCTCCATGACAAACATATCTTTGTTCAGTATTCCTGAAAATCTCCCATAACTTCCCGTTCCCCAGTCCCCCCTTCCCCCTCGAAGATCTTTTTTTTTTTTTTTTCTCTGTCTTTAGCTGGTGTGTGTGTGTGCTTGTGTGTGTGTGGTTAGTCTTGTTGGATGGAGTACCCCTTTTGTTCTGGGAAAGAGATGCCCTAAGGAAGGAGCTGGGTACATGTGTGTTGTGTGTGCATGTGCTTACTCATTCAGTCCTGTCTGATTTTTTGCAACCCATAGACTGTAGACTGCTGGGCTCTTCTGTCTATGGGATTCTCCAGGCAAGAATACTGGAGTGGGTTGCCATTCTCTTCTCTAGGAGAGCTTCCCAACCCAGGGATCAAACCAGGGTCTCCTGCATTGCAATTGGATACTTTACTGCCCGAGCCACCAGATGGTATTTAAGGATGTGTCTTGGGCCATTTTGAGAAGTTACTTGGTTTTCCTGGGTCTCTTCCATAATAAAGGAGGTATGCATGTTATTAAGGCCTTACCTGGTGGCTCAATAGTAAAGAATCCACTTCCCAATGGGGGAGACAAGAGTTCCTTCCCTGGACTGGGAACATCCCCTGGAGAAGGAAATGGCAGCCCACTCCAGCATTCTTATGTGGGAAATCCCATGGACAGAGGAGCCTGGCATGCTTTAGTCCATAGAGTTGCAAGAGTTGGATAGGACTAAGCAACTAAAAAACAGTAACATGCTATTAAATTTGTGGTTTTTTTTCCCTGTTATTCTCTTATTACAAGAAAGTCTTAGCCAATAATCTAGAAGGGCAGAGGGAAAATTATTTACCACTCCTATATGGGCCATACAGTGTCTGTAACAAGTACTCAACTCTGCTTTTGAGACATTAAAGCAGCCAGACACCAAATAAATGAGCTTGCTGTGTTCCAATAAGACTTTATTTATGGGCTTTGAAATTCATGAAATTTTCATGTGCCCTGGATTACTATTATTTTTTTGAAAATTTTCCCCAAACATTAAAAAATGTAAAACCCGTTCTAGCTCATAGACTGTACAAACACAGGTGGCAAGGCAGATTTGGCCAGTAGACCATTGTGTGTCAAATACAGAGATGGATAATAAAGTCTTGATTTCAGTTCAGTTCAGTTGCTTAGTTGTGTCTGACTCTTTGCAACGTCATGGACTGCAGCACGCCAGGCCTCCCTGTCCATCACCAACTCCCAGAGTTTACTCAAATGAATGTCCATTGAGTCGGTGATGCCATCCATCCAACCATCTCATTCTCTGTCGTCCCTTTCTCCTCTGGCCTTCAATCTTTCCCAGCATCAGGGTCTCTCAGTTCTTTGCATCATGTGGCCAAAGTATTGGAGTTTCAGCTTCAGCTTCAGTCCTTCCAATGAATATTCAGGACTGATTTCCTTTAGGATGGACTGGTTGGATCTCCTTGCAGTCCAAGGGACCCTCAAGAATCTTCTCCAAGGACACAGTTCAAAAGCATCAATTCTTCGGTGCTTGGCTTTCTTTATAGTCCAACTCTCACATCCATACATGACTACTGGAAAAATCATAGCTTTGACTAGATGAACCTGTGTTGACAAAGTAATGTCTCTGCTTTTTAATATGCTGTCTAGGTTGATAATAGCTTTCCTTTCAAGGAGAGAGCATCTTTAAATTTCATGGCTGCAGTCACCATCTGCAGTGATTTTGGAGCCCCAAAGAATAAAGTCTGTCACTGTTTCCTCTGTTTCCCTATCTATTTGCCATGAAGTGATGGGACCAGATGCCATGATCTTCGTTTACTGGATGTTGAGCTTTAAGCCAACTTTTTCACTTTCTTCTTTTACTTTCATCAAGAGGCTCTTTAGTTCTTCTTTGCTTTCTATCATAAGGGTGTTGTCATCTGCATATCTGAGGTTATTGATATTTCTCCCGGCAATCTTGATTCCAGCTTGTGCTTCTTCCAGCCCAGCGTTTCTCATGATGTACTCTGCATATAAGTTAAATAAGTAGGTTGACAATATACAGCCTTGATATACTCCTTTTCCTATTTGGAAATAGTCTGTTTTTCCATGCCCATTTCTAACTGTTGCTTCCTGACCTGCATAAGATTTCTCAGGAGGCAGGTCAGGTAGTCTGGTATTCCCATATTTTTAACAATTTTCCATAGTTTGTTGTGATCTACACAGTCAAAGACTTTGGCATAGTCAATAAAACAGAAGCAGATGTTTTTCTGGAACTCTTTTGCTTTTTTGATGATCCAGTGGATGTGGCAGTTTGATCTCTGGGTCCTCTGTCTTTTCAAAATCCAGCTTGAACATCTGGAGGTTCACAGTTCACGTACTGTTGAAGCTTGGTTTGGAGGATTCTGAGCATTACTTTGCCAGCACATGAGATGAGTGCAATCATGCGGTAGTTGGAGCATTCTTTGGCATTGCCATTCTTTGGGATTGGAATGAAAATTGACCTTTTCCAGTCCTGTGGCCACTGCTGAGTTTTCCAAAATTTCCAGATAAATAACAGGAGTGAACACAGCCCCACCCATCAACAGAAAATTGGATTGAAGATTTACTGAGCATGGCCCTGCCCATTAGAACAAGACCCAGTTTCCCCCTCAGTCACTCTCTCTCATCAGGGAGCTTCCAAAAGCCTATTATCCTTCTCCATCAGAGGGTATAAAGACTGAAAACCACAATCGCAGAAAACTAACCAATCTAATCACATGGACCACAGCCTTGTCTAACTCAGTGAAACTATGAGCCATGCCATGTAGGGCCACCCAAGATGAACAGGTCATGATGGAGAGTTATGACAAAATGTGGTCCACTGGAGAAGGGAATGGCAAACCACTTAAGTGTTCTTGCCTTGAGAACCCCATGAACAGCATGAAAAGGCAAAAAGATAGGACACTGAAAGATGAACTCCCCAGGTTGGTAGGTGCCCAATATGCTATTGCAGAAGAAAGGAGAAGTAACTCTAGGAGGAATGAAGAGATGAACCAAAGCAAAAACAAACCTAGTTGTGGATGTGACAGGTGATGGAAGTAGTCTGATGTTGTAAACAGCAATATTGCATAGGAACCTGGAATGTTAGGTCCATGAATCAAGGCAAATTGGAAGTGGTCAAACAGGAGATGGAAAGAGTGAACGTTGACATTTTAGGACTCAGAGAAATAAAATGGACTGGAAAGGATGCATTTAACTCAGATGACCTTTATATCTACTACTGTGGGCAAGAATACCTTAGAAGAAATTGGAGTAGCCATCACAGTCAACAAGAGTCCAAAATGCAGTACTTGGATGCAATCTCAAAAATGACAGAATGTGACTTCTGTTCGTTTCCAAGGCAAACCATTCAATATCATGATAATCCAAGTCTATGCCCTGACCAGTAATGCTGAAGAAGCTGAAGTTGAAAGGTTCTATGAAGACCTATGAGAGCTTCTAGAATTAACACCCCAAAAAGATGTCCTTTTCATTATAGGGTACTGAAATGCAAAAGTAGGAAGTCAAGAAATACCTGGAGTAATAGGCAAATTTGGGCTTGGAGTACAGAATGAAGCAGGGCAAAGTCTAATAGAATTTTGCCAAGAGAACACACTGGTCATAGCAAACACCCTCTTCCAACAACACAAGGGAAGACTCTACACATGGACATCACCAGATAGTCAATACCAAAATCAGATTGATTATATTCTTTGCAGCCAAAGATGGAAAAGCTCTATACAGTCAGCAAAAACAAGACTAGGAGCTGACTGTGGCTCAGATCATGAACTCCTTATTGCCAAATTCAGACTTAAATTGAAGAAAGTAGGGAAAACCACTAGACCATTCAGGTATCACCTAAATCAAATCCCTTATACAGTGGAAGTGAGAAATAGATTCAAGGGATTAGATTTGATAGACAGAGTGCTTGAAGAACAATGGATGAAGGTTCGTGACATTGTACAGAAGGCAGGGATCAACACCATCCCCAAGAAAAATAAATGCAAAAAGGCAGATGGTTGTCTGAGGAGGCCTTATAAATAGCAATGAGAAAAGAGAAGTGAAAGGCAAAAGAGAAAAGGAAAGATATACCGATCTGAAGGCAGAGTTCCAAACAATAGCAAGGAGAGATAAGAAAGCCTTCCTCAGTGATCAATACAAAGAAACAGGGGAAAACAATAGAATGGGAAACACTAGAGATCTCTTCAAGAAAATTAGAGATACCAAAGGAACATTTCATACAAAGATGGTCACAATAAAGGACAGAAATTGTATGGACCTAACAGAAGCAGAAGATACTAAGACAAGGTGCCAAGAATACACAGAAGAACTGTACAAAAAAGATCTTCAAGACACAGATCATCACAATGGTATGATCAGTCATCTTGAGCCAGACATCCTGGAATGCGAATTCAGGTGGGCCTTAGGAAGAATCACTACGAACAAAGCTAGTGGAGGTGATGGAATACGCAACTCTTGATTTTATATATATACCTACACAGGTAGGTGTTTTGTGAAGGCTGTTTGCTGGTAATAAGGTTTGTAAAACAGTTATTTCTATAGATATTCAAGCCTACTATAATTTTCACTGAAGGCCATTGCTGTCAGCTTAAACAACAATCATTTTGTATGGTATCTTACTAGGGCCTGAAAATAAGAATAGAAGCTGAAAGATAATCTTTCATGGTGAATTGCATTGAATGATTTGATGCTCAGTGTCTTTTTTATTTACTTTCTGGCTTACTACCAACAAACCTCAAACCCCCCTTCATTTATATACGTGGTCATTCGTTTTTTTATGCCATCATTCCGCATTAAACGCCAGGTACTTTCCTAAGCACTGGGGAGACCGTAAGTTAGACATGATTCCCGAACTGGAAGAACTCATAATAGCTGTGAGACAAGTAAACTAATAGCTGAATTTCACTGTGATAAGTGTGAGATACGAGAAGAGAGGCCCAGGATACCATGGAAGAGAAAGAATGTCTTGACAAGACAGAAAGTATGAAGGAAATCTCAGAGAAACAAATCCATTTAAGATATTTAAAGAAGAGAACACTTATTGCCAAATAGCCTCAGATAAAACATAGAATATTTATTATCAATACAATAGTGCAGCAACTGCCTGCATGTATGATCATGAGATTTTAGGGTTATATCTTAGTGGTGGCTCATTTGGATTATCACACTTCATTAGTGAAAAATGTGGCCCCAAGAAAAGTAAGTTCAAGGTTACCCAGCTCTTTAGAGGTGGGCTTATTACACTTCTAAATTCTTTATGCCAGTTCAATATATTGTGTCCTCCACACTAAGCCTTTCTTACCTCCTCCATAGCTTTTTACTGATTGTACCTTGTTTATTTTTTTCTTTTCTATGTAGGTTCTCTAGTCAACTCGTAGAGCTCTTATCTTTTCTTTAGTGATTTATTAATGACTATAGTTGTTAAAAACTGGGAAAATGAAATTGGAAATGATGTTCAAACAACATTACCTTTTTTGAATTTTCTGCTGATATGAAGTAAAAACGCAATTGCCTCAGCTCTCAGACTCAGCATATTGTGTTCTTCATTCCAGGTTACTCAATAAATTGCAATTATTGTCATTTGTGGCTCTCACAAGATTATAGGTGACTGAGTACTTCATCAACCAAAATCAGAATTTCCCATGGCACAAAACAAAACACTTGTATAATGATCTAGGAGAGTGGATTAAACATACTGAATGAGAGAGCCACACATGGAAAATGTTCAGGGGATTATCAGCTTAGCTTTTCAAATCTATTCAACTAAAGTGAAATTGATGTGGCTGTGCTTAAGTATCAGTACTATTTTGGAGTTTAAACTTTTACATTTTTTACTTGTAGTTATTTAAGTTTTCTACCACTTCTAATGCTAAAGAGTAGGGCAGCAAAACAACTCAAGTCATTGAGCAAAATCTGTGACTGGTGATTCTAATGTTCACTTAAAAATAGATATATTCCAATACATGATAATTGTTCTCTCCCCTTATTTTATCCTGAAATCTATGCCTTTCCCATTCCCATAGCTCCATATATTGTAATTTTTATGTAGAGTTTCTTATTATCCTTAAAAATATTTCTGCAGTGACAGTTTGATATACGTGTGTGTATATGTGAATTCATAATGTACAGGAGGTCAATTGCCTACTTGAGAGAACATATTCCAACGATATCTAGCATTTAAAAAATTTTAATCAAAAGTCCACATTACAAAGGTATGCACATCAGCTATTTTATCATTAATATTCTTATGTCTGATTTGTATAGATTAGCATAATGGGTATTAGAAATTATTTTTTGCTACTAATATGAGTGACAGAAATATTGTATAGGCTTTCTTGCCCTTGTAGGAAAGAGGTGTAAGAATCTAGAAATCAGATTATCTGTACCTTTTGGAAGGAAGCCTCAGGCCAGGTTCTGAAATGGTCTACTGTACACCTACTGATTCAGTGGAAACTTGTCATCATACTAAATTTTGCTGCTAGAATATCTATTGCATATGCTTTAAGCAAATCTTTCACACAGGTGAGGTCAAAACACTAAGAAGGTGCTTACAAAATAAGCTGAATTCTTGTTTTCTAATACATATTTGTATATACAGTAAAATTCCTTCTGTTAGCCTTGTTTTAGTGCAAGGTTACAGGAGCCTTAATACTCTTACCTGCATCTGAATCTTGGGAGTCTTATTTATCGTAAGGAAACTCATTGTTGTTGCTTAGTCGCTAAGCTGTGTTTGACTCTTTTGTGACCCCATGGACTGTAGCCCACGAGGTTCCTCTGTCCATGGGATTTCTCAGGCATGAATACTGAAGTGGGTTGCCATTTCTTTCTCCAGAGGATCTGCCTGACCTAGGGAATGAACCCATGTCTCCCACACTGGTAGGCAGATTCTTTACCGCTGAGCCACTTGGGAAGCCCAGTAAGGAACCTACTCGTTGTGCATGATTGCTAGCCTTAGATTAGTTGGCAGCAGGAGTTTGTGCAGGCCAGTACACATGAGTGTGCATGTGTGTGCATACACACACAAGGATACATTAACAGGAGAATGGAGAAGCAGGAGGAATGGAGTAGGAGACAGACTGGAGCTGCCAGCTGTTTATATATGGGCTTATTTATCCTTGTCCCTTAGGTTGGAAAGTTTTTCATCCACAAATTCTCCTGAATTTCTTACTGGTGAGCAAGTCATTTGTCTTTTCGCTCCAGAGATGGTAACACGTGATTTATGATCCACACTTAACTACAGTTGTTTAGATCTCTGTCATCTCTAGGATTGATAGTTAAAATGCACTCTACTTTAGTCTCCCCTCTTCAGCTTACATGCTTTTATTTGTTCTTTGAAAGCCCATGCTGTGTATATTTCATGGAAAAATCTGGTTTAAGTGCTATTCTTTTTACTTTTTACGTGTGACAAATGTTCAAACTACTTTTCTTCCTCTAAATTTCCATCATTGTTGCTTTTTTTCTTTCTTCTAATGTTGCCATGCTTCTTTCTCATGTCTTTAAAATAAGAAAGCCATTTAGTAAACAATATAATAAATACTTCTCCAAACTGTTAGGGCTTATATCATCCAGCACTATTTCCAAGCCTTTAGAGTCATGGTTTTCTTGAATTATAGGCTTTCACTTAAAATCTGTGTTCTTAGCATTTGTCTGTATGAATTAAACATTCTCTACTCAAAATGTTACTTCTTGATTTATTTTCCTCCCCTTTTAGTTTTATTTTATGCATGGGGCTTAGGTGTAATCTTTTTCAACTAAGAGTAAAGATATATTGTGGAACCAGCTGAAATCTTTTGACCCAGTCCAGAAAAAATAAATTAGTATTAACAAGAGCACTTGCCTTAGTTTAGATAAGCAATGCTGTACTACAGTAAAATAATCTACAGTAACAAACACAATATTATTTTTCACTTATAAAAAACCTACCCAAGATTGAAGGACAGTCAAGAATAGAGCTCTTCCAACTAGTAACTTAGGGATCAAGGCTGTGTTTAATCTTGTGGTTATGACACTTAAAATCCTTGCCTTATGTGGTCTCTGAGTCCATGGCAGACACAGTTAGAAGGTGATCTTCTAGACCTTAAATGCTTCACCCATAAGCAATACATCTTCCTTTTCAGAGTACATGGTTTAAACCTTTTGGTCTTGAGTGAGTTAAATAGCTGTGACTTTTGCAGTAGTTATACATGGGTGTGAGGTTGGGCCATTAAGGAGGCTGAACATTGAAGAATTGATGCTTTCAAACTATGGTGCTGGAGAAGACTCTTGAGAATCTGTTAAACTACATGGAGATCAAAAAAGTCAATTTTAAAGGAAATCAACTCTGAATGTTCATTGGAAGGACTGATGCTGAAGCTGAAGCTCTAATACTTTGGCCACCTGATGTGAAGAGCTGACTCATTGGAAAAGACCCGGATGCTGGGCAAGACTGAAGGCAGGAGGCGAAGCGGGTGACAGAGGATGAGATGGTTGGATGGCATCACTGACTCAATGGACATGAGTATGAGCAAACTCCAGGAGATAGTGAAGGACAGAGAAGCCTGGTGTGCTATAGTCCATAGGGTCACAAAGAGTCAGACATGACTTTGAGACTGAAAAACAATAAGAAGTTAGCCTCTCTGAATCTCTCTAAAAGGGAGCTACAAAAACCTATCTCAGTGGTAGTTGTGAAGATGAAACAAGAAAGTGTACATTACCAGTACATATACTTAGCAATGCATATAGCATTCAGTGAATTGTAGTTATTGATATATTTGTTAATTTAATAACTATAATAGCTATAATACAGAGTAAAAGGGAAGAACTACAGAAACAAAGAAAGGAAAACAAAGAGGACCATCTAGACCTGAGCGATATTTCTGATTTTATTAGTTGAAAAGTTTACAAGAAGTTTCCTACAAATGTTAATATTTAATTAATATTAACAAAAATATTAACTACAGAGCTTGCAATTCCAGAGACTTGAGCCCTCTGCTTTTACTTCTCTTGCTTGACATCTTTCCAATATTTTTTCTTCATCTTACTTTGTTTAATACCAATGTGTATTTTTTGTGTATTTTCTTTTCGATTCATCCTAGAAATGGTGGATTTTCCCATCTCAGTGGAAAAGTCAGAGAGTGTGCCAGAAACACTGGACCAACTATAGAGAAGGTTCAGATATTGAGAATCAACATGTAGATTGAAGATGGGAGGATCATTTGTACAGAGGCCGCAGGAAGAGAGGAAAAGATATGTGAGATAAATCTGGTAGAACTGGATCAAATGAGCTTCTTACCATAGCAGGAGATCCAAGGAGATACTATAGGTGATTCTGATACACACTAGAGTTTAAGAACCATTGTTATAGATCACAGGTTTTTCACATTCAGTATGCTCCAAACATATTTCATTTCTCCTTCCTCATTTCTGCTAATATACCCAGTTCTACTCTTTTAACTTCCATATCTCTTTCTTAAAGATGGCTGCTCAAGCCAGAAAATTGTATTTGTTCTCTTCTCCTTACCCACCCCTCATATCAGATCACCAATCACCAATTACTCAATAGCTTTCAAGTACAGTTAACCCTTGTACAATGTGTGGGGTTAGGAGCACAGATCCTTCATGCACTCAAAAATCTGGGTTTAACTTATAGTCTGCTATCCATAGCTTGGTTCTGCACCTGCAGATTCAACCAGCGATGGATCATGTAGTACTGTGGTGAAAAAGAAAAAAATAAAAAATGAAAGTGAAGTCATTCAGTACTGTGGTATTTACTATTAAAAAATGAATTGTGTATAAGTCAATCTGTGCAGTTGAAACCCTTGTGTTCAAGGATCAACTGTACATCATCTTCTCTTTCTCCCCATGGACTACCATCAACTCAGTCTATATTATTGAAAAGCCTTTTTTGCTAAACCAGTAATATATGCCAGGCTTTGTGTCAGGCTAAAGTCGGCAAACTCATGACTGCAGGATCAATCCAGGTTGTGATGTATTTTTGTGAATAAGATTTTATTAGAATACAGCCACATTCATTTGTTAACATATTGCCTGGACCTCTTTTGCACTATGACAGAGCTGAATAGTTGCAAAAGAGACTGGATGCTCCACAAAGTCTAAAATATGTAGTATCTGGCCCCATAGTGAAAAAGTCTGACCACTGTGGTAGGCACTGGGCATTCATGGAGAGAAAGATGGATAGCATATGTGTCCTCATGGAATTTATAGTCCAGCATGGAAAACCTGACAATAGAGTGAGCTATATAGTTATCCAGGTCAGGAGAACCTGACCTAGCTTAAGGGAAGAAAGGAAGGCTTTCTAGGGAAAGCGTGGTGATGTAGAGTTTCAAAGGATGTGTGCAAACCTATCAGATGAACGAGAAAGGGGAACAGTGTCACAGTCAGAAGAAATAACTTTACATATGTATGTATGTGTGTGTGTGTTTATTGAATATGTACATAACATAATTTCTCTCAGTATTTGATGCTGTCCTCAGGAGGTTCTGATTTTCAGTGTTGCGTAAAAAAGCCCTTGACTCTAAATGTTTAGGGCAGAAACCTTCAGATCACTCCCTTCCAGGTGGTTCCCTACTTCACAGTGAGTCCTAGTTCTAGAAGTGATTCGCCATGACTCACAGCAGCAGTGGGAATGCTACTTTTGAGCATATGAGACACTCCATATTAAGACAGTAAACAAATTTCTTCCTGAAGGCCTGATATACACTCAGGAGTTGCCTAAAGTAGTGACTATCAGATTGCATTTTATAGCGGCTACCAAGTGACCTGGAGAGAGAATATTGGTCTAACACTTTTGCCCCCAGGGTCTGTAGAAAAATACATATGCACCACTGGTTTTTCAAGATAAATCTCATGCAAGATCTGAAATGGTTTTGGTTACATGTTCATCTTTCCCCATTGAAAAGTCTTTTCGTCTCTGTAGAGACACTTAAGGAAACATTTAAAAACCCTCACAGACTCAGGAAAATATATCTGAAATAATTATAGAGCATTTACTTTTACTTTTTTCCCCTTTTTAATTGCATGATACTAAATTAAAAAATCTCTCCTCTCTTCACCAAAAATGGGAACTTCAGAAGCCCCTTTCCTATTTCTTCTTGGAGAGAGGAAAAAGAAAAAAAAAAAAAAAAGTGCAAAAACAAGGGGTCCAGGCCACTGTTGCTGAAAGTTGAGACTCCAACAATTTGATAGCAGAGACATTTTTCTTTTCATTTTGCTGTAACCTTATCTGCTTTTACTGCTGCCCCATCATCTCAGGCAAAACACATATCCCATTCTTTTTTCTGCCTACAAAGCC
This sequence comes from Bos grunniens, assembly GCF_055505025.1. NCBI lineage: Eukaryota > Metazoa > Chordata > Mammalia > Artiodactyla > Bovidae > Bos > Bos grunniens. The sequence goes on along the minus strand of NC_141172.1, from coordinate 34,344,330 downwards.
ATACTAGAATAATTCCACCTGTTTTGTGGCTGGCACTGATCTCTTTTGGCATGAAAAATGGAAACACTGGGACCATTAAAGCACTGTCTACATTTCCAGCATCTCACTGGGTGCCCTCCTCCAGCTAAGAACTTGTTTCCGTCCAAATGGTGCATTCTCACTTCAGGCAGGGATGTCTTTGGATGGCTGTTTCAGAGGTAAAAGTAGTCAGGGGGTCTGAGAGACTTCTAATTTCCCCCTCCTCTCCAGCTTCTGGCATTCCTCATGAATCAGATCATTGCCTGCTTGCTACTTGCTCACCTGCACAGCCTGCTTCCCTTATCACCAGCATGACTTTCAATCTTGTTGCAGATCTAGCTGATTAAAAATGCTGGTCTTGAGAAAATTCTCTTTCTTGAAAGTCAGTGCTGCAGGAGATTAGGACTATTCATATTGTAAGGCACTCCCTTCAAACCCTCTGGTGGCTTTACTCTCTTGACTGATGCAAACCTTAACTAATTCTCTTTATCCAGATAATCCACTTGCTTCCAGTATTCATCAAACAGCAAAATGAAAAGCTTTTAAGAAAGAGAATAAATGTGCAGGCTTAAAATCACATAGCGTTTTAGTCTTAATAAAACTGTGAAAAAAAATTATTAGGAAATCAGATGTCTGAATCTTAGGTCCAGTGAAATAACTTAAAAGCAGAGAAAATTCAAGAGACCATACCAAATGTGTTTTGTACTTTTTGAATTGCTTTAGCAGGTGTGTGGATCACAAACTTTCGATGAGGGAAAAGAACTGTGTTTTTTCTCTCAGATAAAATGAACATAAGGCAACCCGCCCACCCTCCACGTGAGCCCAGCTTCTTCTCTTTATTTGTGTATAATTCTCAATTGCACGTGATATTTGATGTTTGAATTGATTAGGTATTTAATGCACAGTGATCATGCACAAGGTACTAGCAAATATACGTATCTACCATGAATGGGAAGAACCTTGTCCTGAGGGAGCTCTGGTATTACAGTAAGGACCGACAGAGCTGTTCTGAGTTAGGGCCAGAAAATCAAAACATTCAAAGTCAGGTTTTCCCTTGATTCAATCACTCCTATGGCACTGGGAAAAAGAAATGTGGTGAGGAAAGGGATGTTTTCAAAGCAGTGACGTCCAGAACTCCAGTTCCAAATGTATAGAATTGACAACTGAACAGATTTCCATAACTACCTATAAGATATGTGATTTGGAAGTGGTGTAACTCAAGCTTCTTCATGCGACACTTTGTTTTAGGGCTGGCATGTGGACTGACCCTGCAAGATTCTTACTGTCGCTTCCAGGATACCACCCAGGAATACCAAGTATCTGCCAAATAGATTTAGAAACTACTTGGAGTGGTTCAGTGGTAAAGAATTCGCCTGCCGATGCAGGAGACGCAGGAGATGTGGGTCCGACCCCTGGGCCAGGAAGATCCCATGGAGGAGGAAATGGCCACTCACTCCAGTATTCTTGCCTGGGAAATTCCATGTTCAGAGGAGCCTGGTAGGCTACAGTCTATGGGGTTACAAAGAATCAGATACAACTGAGCGCACACATATGCACGCACAGCAATTCTTTCATACTTTGAAAAATCCTGTCCAAGAGACAACAAAGCTTCAGTGTTCTTTCTAAATGACAGTGTGCTATGTTTAGGTATCAAATGACTTAGTATTCACCCATAAAAAGGTCTGATATTTGTGGCAAGACAATGTGAGAAGAAAGGACTATTCAGGGAACAAGCTCTCAGGTCTCCCTCCTAGGTTTCCTCTGTGTGAACGGCCTGCTTCAGACAAGTGAAATAAAATGGTGAGAATCAGGGTAAGAAAGCAAACAGGAGAGCTGTAACCCACACCTGACTGGCCTGTGTCAAACACAAACTGTCATTTGAAGCTTACTCAAGGCAAACAAAATGAGCAGACCACAGACCAATTATGTTCCCTATAAGGTCTGATGCAGATCTTTAGGGTTTCTACAGAGTGATCTGGGTGCACACAGGGATGGTTATTGATGGTAAAACAGCTGAAATGAGTGTCTGCTTATGTGCCCTGTTATTTGATAGCTCCATAATGAAACAATGAATCTGTTGAGTTGTAAAACCACAAGGGTTGTCTTTATAAGGCTTAGCCTGGGAAAGGGAGAATCCTATTTTGAATCCTATTCAAAGCCTGTCAGAGATAGAATCCCTTAGTGAGAACATTTGGTCTTACAGGTGGGCACAATCCAAAAATACCTGAATAAAGGAGATGGGTGGACTGACTTCTCCTTGGAGAAAAACTTCTTAATCATATCAACAGCAGGAGGATTTTCATTTCTCCTAATTGCATTGTATGATCTTTGTATATGTGTTGGATCAACATCTCATCATCCACTTCTGGGGATAAACAATGCTTGACCTTCCTCCCTTCCTCTACAAAGAGTACAAGGCACTCCCTGGTCAAGAATTTTACCTGCTCCAAAAAATAATGGAAACATCAATGAAAACCTTGTTTTCATTGTAGCTAGATAGGTGGCTGGCATTAAGGAGAGATGACTACGATATGACTCCCGGTTTCGTATTTTGAGCACAACTCACAAGCTGTTTTCTGAATAACCATGTGAAGTGCTACCTTTATTCTAATTGGAGGCCTTTATGCACATTATGAGGCTTTTAGTGGAATATTTTCCTCCTGAATATGAATTCTACTGAGCTCAAGGATGAGCATTGTTCTCAGAAGACTGGTTACAAAATGGTGTCTCTGCATCTCATGTGACTTTAGAGAAGACCAGATTCAGGGTGACCAAACCTAGCTTGGGTTTCTGTCAAGAGCTGGGGGTTAGAAAGATCATCTTCCTTATTCATAGTCTCTGATGTTGTTTTAAGCTAAATGAGTTTGGGAAATGTCTTCGTGGTGGCTATTCTTTGCTGATTCCCTGAAGGGAGGATGTATGCTAGAGGTAAGGAATGAAGAAGCAAGTCTTCAGGGGAGTGAAACAAATGTAGAAATTGGGATATATTCCTATGAGTAGTTGGTTTCATTTGAGATGCTCTTCTCATTGATTTTGGGAACAATCTTATGGTGTAAATAATTATTTCCATATTTAAACACATTTTAGCAAAGTCTCAGTTCAGTCGCTCAGTCATGTCCGACTCTTTGTGACCCCATGAACCACAGTATGCCAGGCCTCCCTGTCCATCACCAACTCCTGGAGTTTACCCAAACTCATGTCCATTGAATTGGTAGAGACATCCGACCATCTCATCCTGCCCTCAATCTTTCCCAGTATCAGGGTCTTTTCAAATAAGTCAGCTCTTTGCATCAGGTGGCCAAAGTATTGGAGTTTCAGCTTTAACAGATCAGATCAGATCAGTCACTCAGTCGTGTCCGACTCTTTGTGACCCCATGAATCACAGCACGCCAGGCCTCCCTGTCCATCACCAACTCCCAGAGTTCACTCAGACTCATGTCCATTGAGTCAGTGATGCCATTCAGCCATCTCATCCTCTGTCGTCCTCTTCTCCTCTTACCCCCAATCCCTCCCAGCATCAGAGTCTTTTCCAAGGAGTCAACTCTTCGCATGAGGTGGCCAAAGTACTGGAGTTTCAGCTTTAGCATCATTCCTTCCAAAGAAATCCCAGGGCTGATCTCCTTCAGAATGGACTGGTTGGATCTCCTCGCAGTCCAAGGGACTCTCAAGAGTCTTCTCCAACACCACAGTTCAAAAGCATCAATTCTTCGGTGCTCAGCCTTCTTCACAGTCCAACTCTCACATCCACACATGACCACAGGAAAAACCATAACCTTGACTAGACAGACCTTTGTGTTGGCAAAGTAATGTCTCTGCTTTTGAATATGCTATCTAGGTTGGTCATAACTTTCCTTCCAAGGAGTAAGCGTCTTTTAATTTCATGGCTGCAGTCACCATCTGTAGTGATTTTGGAGCCCCAAAAAAATAAAGTCTGACACTGTTTCCACTGTTTCCCCATCTATTTCCCATGAAATGATGGGACCAGATGCCATGATCTTCATTTTCTGAATGTTGAGCTTTAAGCCAACTTTTTCACTCTCCACTTTCACTTTCATCAAGAGGCTTTTGAGTTCCTCTTCACTTTCTGCCATAAGGGTGGCGTCATCTGCATATAGATTTCTCCCGGCAATCTATTCCAGCTCGTGTTTCTTCCAGTCCAGTGTTTCTCATGATGTACTCTGCATATAAGTTAAATAAACAGGGTGACAATATACAGCCTTGACAAACTCCTTTTCCTATTTGGAACCAGTATGTTGTTCCATGTCCAGTTCTAACTGTTGCTTCCTGACCTGCATACAGATTTCTCAAGAGGCAGATCATCAGTCCTTCCAGTGAACATCCAGGACTGATCTTCTTTAGGATGGAGTGATTGGATCTCCTTGCAGTCCAAGGGACTCTCAAGAGTCTTCTCCAACACCACAGTTCAAAAGCATCAATTCTTCAGTGCTCAGCTTTCTTCACAGTCCAACTCTCACATCCATTCATGACTACTGGAAAAACCATAGCCTTGACTAGATGGACCTTTGTTTACAAAGTAATGTCTCTGCTTTTCAATATGCTGACTAGGTTGGTCATATCATAGCAATGTCTGATATAGCTAAAAATCTTGTTTTGACTTAACTTTTGGAGAGGCATAATAATTTTCAAGTCATCCTTCTGATTTTACTTTAAATATCACTTGTATAGAAAAAGCTCTCCTATGCCAAGAGGATGAAGTTCTTCAGTCATGTCTGTAAGACTGTGTGTTTTTCATCTAAAGCATTTGCCACAAATTAAAATATATGTTTGTGATTATACAATTAATCCAGAAGCATAGTCTGATAAATGTGGCTCCCCAGCACCTACTGCAATGCTAATACACAGTAGAAATCCGTTAGATATTTGTCAAATAAATGATAAATGCCCCAGAAAGGGAGTCAGGGTGCAGGAGAAAAGTCTGAGATGGGAGTAGCAGGACAGATATGTGCCTAACTTTCTCCTTTCCAAATATGTTAAAGGAAGGTGACGACTGAAAAAAGAAGGGCAATACTTGGACACTGATTAGAAACTTTGAAGTAATTTTCATTCTTCATAAATTTTTAGCATGTTATAAGTAAGTGAAATCTGATCTAAAATTAGTACCTTTTTCTGACTGAGAGATCAGGAAATTGAGGTTTTTTTTCAGGGTATGCTCAACTTATATTCAAATAATAATTCTTGAGGGTAAAAAGACTGTTAGATTTTTAAAACAAAGCTCCAAAGTACCTTAGTACTTTCATTAGCATCTTGCTTTGCTTATTGACTTACAATTTTTAAAACATAACATGCATTGTTCTTAAGCATAATAAAATGATTCAAAGGAGATAATGCACATGAAATAGAGATATTCCACCAAAATTAGGGATGAAAGCTATTTTAAAATTATTTTGTAATTGAGAATTGTGCTGAGTACCTTGCCCACCCCCAATGCAGAGCTGGTGAGTAAACTTAGGAGCCAAATTTTTTCTTATTCAATTACACTTTATCTTTCTATATGTGCCTAGACCCATATTGCAACACAGTTACTGAATAAATGTTTCCTGAAGAAATAAATGAATGTAAGAAAGGATGCCTGGGTTTTCCTAGAATAAATGAATTTGGGAAAATTTGTTTTAATATTAATGTGTTGAGAAAAAAAGTATTTTACAGCTTGAAATTAACTGTAATATCATGGGTAGTAATATTTTAAGAAATAATGAGGCTGTCATTTATTACATTGCCTGAAAATTAGATCGATGTATTACCTTGAATATAATGGGGCAGGTAAAGAAAAGAAAGAAACAAGACTAGATCCAAGTTTTGTGGCATCTGATGTTCATATAATGTGGAGGTCCCTTGGTTAGAAAAATAATTTTAAAAATTACAACTATACCCAGAGGGATGATATGGGGAGGGAGGAGGGAGAAGGGTTCAGGATGGGGAACACATGTATACCTGTGGCAGATTCATTTTGATATATGGCAAAACCAATACAATATTGTAAAGTTAAATAAAATTAAAAAAAAAGAAAAAAAATTACAAATATAAATTTAAGTACAAGTCCTTAGTGGGGTCTGTGAAATGGATCTGAAGCAAGACCTTCATTAACTTTAGGCCAAATCTGCCTCTGGCACCTAGACCAGAGAGTTATCCACCCTTGTGTCTTTTGGTCATGGCTGAACTAACAATGTTACAGCCTTTGACAGTGGCTCTGCAGGATTTGAAAACTTAAAGATGGTATAGAAGTATTTAAATATGTTTTCAGCACAAAGTAACATAGTAAAAATACTTTATCAGTTATTAGCATGACTGAATGATCTCCCTAAGAATACATGGCAAGCCTGATCCCAACACTACAGGGATTCACTGAGTAACAACAGATGCAATCCCGTTAGCCCCACTTAAATGACCATTTTATACAGAAGTTAAAGTGGGAATAGAAAAATTCTGCCTGATTTCACACTGTACATGCTGTGATTTAGTGCCCAGCAACTTTTTAGTCACACTCTGGTTTTCTATCTACCTTCTAGGAATGTCTGTTTTTATTCTCCATCTAAACGGCTATCTCTATTGGCTTAAACAATGCAAAGAGACTAGAATCTTTCTGCTTTGCTCATATCCTCCAACCTTTAAAAATAAATTGAGAATAAGGCTCTTAAATTCAGAAAGATGCAGCCTCCTTCTGTTGAGATAACAGGGTTGGGCTGTTGGCCCGGAAGGTACTTGCAAGCATGGGCAGCTGTTAGTTGAACTAATAACGTCATCAGAAAGCAGTGAGCTCAATAAACTATGCCCTTTTATTTTTATTTTTTTAGTCTCCATAATTTTGATCCCATGTGATCAATGAAGGATGGTATGCTCATTCTACCATAAAGGAAATTATGAGCACTTTATTTTTAAATAAAATGTAAACCCAAAACACCTGTGTTTTTTTTTTTTTTTTGGTGCTGGTTATATGTAGCTCTGTTAAATGTCAGAGACTGTTACAATGCAGAATAAAAACAATGCTGAATACCAGTTCACTGCCTCTCCTTTTGCTATTAGGAAATAGCAAGTATTTCCACTTCTGACAAAGTTACTTACATGAAATCACATTCTTTTTTATCCCAGTAATAAAAGAAAGTTGGTGGGCCTAAAACTGGTGTAGTAGATATGGACATTAAACCTCTAAAAAGATATTAAAGTTCACATATTTCTACATCATGTAGAAAGACCAAAACACTCAAAATAAATAGTGATGTAACATCAAATAGAAAAAAATGGAATCTATCTAAGCTAATGCACACCTTGGAAAAAGTAAATGGACCCATGTACAGCTGCAGGTTTGGGGCTTCCCTGGTAGCTCAGCTGATACAGAATCCACCCGCAATGCAGGAGATCCAGGTTTGATCTCTGGGTTGGGAAGATCCTGTGGAGAAGGGAAAGGCTACGCACTCCAATATTCTTGCCTGTAGAATCCTCATGGACAAAGGATCCTGGCGGGCTACAGTCCATGGGGTTGCAAAGAGTTGGACATGATTGAGAGCCTAAGCACAGGACAGTTATAGGTTGATGTAGCCATTTTGTTCAAAAGGCAGGATCAGGGAGGGAATATGAAAACTGCTTAAGGAATGACTATGTCTAGTAAAGGACGCATAAAGCAGGCAAGAAGAAAAGGACATTTTTTCTGTGTATCTATACATAGGAAGCAAATACATTTAGCCATATCAGAGTTAAGTGCCCATCAGGAATGATAAAGTATTATGGTGTTGATGCCTTGGTGCAACAGTAGACATTTTCTGGGAGAGGTATTCGATAGTAAATACTTTGAGCAGGTCTAGAAAAGAAGCTAGACTGCTAAAGTCATTCTCATAGATGTTATTTGCATACACCAATAAGATTATACACACACACACACACACACACTTTCCTTCCATGTTTCTTTGTGCCCAAATAAAAATGTCTGGCTTTCTCTGAATAACAATCTTGAAACAGATTTTAAAAATACCACAATGTAATCAATATATTTACTGATGCATTTCTAATATGGTTGGTCAAATGCAGACTGAAATTTAGCCCAGAGCAGAATGACAAAATGGCCATAATTACTTTCAAGACAATTATAAGACTAAAGAAATCAAGCAATTATAGAATCTATGCTTTAAAATTTTCTTTTTCTTTTAGTAAAAAGAACTAACAAAACCAAACTATTCAGCTCATACCAAATCTGATTCATTTGATTCCTGGTGAGTTCAGACCCTGTGGCTGCTATTTCAAGCCTCATTTCTTTTTGACCTCAAATAATAAAGTTGAAGTCAGCCAGTTTCCATTCAGCCTTGTTGCATTGTTTGCCAGTTTATAAGGCTATATGTTTGCATCAAAAATGTTATAGGAGGAAAACCACAAAGAAATCACAACTCTGGGCGATTTTCCCTGTTTTACACAGATTTCAAAATTGTTACAAAACTTGCCAACACTGTACATACTTGATAGCAGAAAATAACCCAAACACTGAAAATCCCTGTTGCTATTTTGTTACTCCTTATAACAAGAAACTGCTGTACTCCACAACTGGTTCCTCCCTCCCCTCTCTTCCCTCTCTTCCTTCCTTCATCTTTTTTTTAATTTTTAAATTTCCTTCCTTCTCTTCCTTTCTCTCCCTCCCTTCTCTTTATCCACCTGGCATCTCCTCTAGTTCTTTCTGTGTGCCAGACTCTCTTAAGCTTCTCACTGTCTAACAGGAAGACACCTCCCCCTAAAGAAACACCAAAGTGTAAAATACCTGAGCCTGGGTTGCAGCAGTGTGGCAGCAATTACTATTAGAACCGACTTCTTACTTAGACAAACCGGGCAACTCCTAAGCAGACGTCACAAAGCCCTGCTTCACTTTAGATTCCACAATCAAGCCACCTGTTGTGGAAGTGCCATGCTGTCAGAGGAGGGAAGACACATCTACGTTCGAGCCATTCCTAGAGCCATTAAGCCTCGGCTCAGGAATCACCTTCTGTGGAGCGTTTTTCTTATTTGCTCTCCTGCTCCATTACCATTCTGGTTTAGTCTGATTCTCTTTCTTCCCATAGCATTTGTGGTTACCTCTAACAGCATTTCCCTCAGTGTAGCAGTTGTCTGATAAGAGAGAGAGAGATCTCCCTTCTTTCAGGGCATGGATTTTGCCTTTCATTTCAGTGCCCAACACCTAACAAAATATTGGTACACAATAACTGCTCAAGAAATACTTGGTGAGGAAATCCATTGGAAACTATATTCTCCAGTTGAGAATCACTGACAAAATCATTCAATGAATATTACAGGGCATGCACTATATTCTGAGCATTTGGTACTGCAATATAGCAGATCCATGTTCTCATAGAACTATACTCAAAAAGAGGACACAAGTAACAAAGAAAAGACAAATACATCGTGAAAACAACAATTAAAAAATAAAGGGAATAATCAAATAAAGATTGATGGGGGAAGGTTGTTTTAGATTATGAAGCCTTCTCTTAAGAGGTGACATCTGAGTTGAGACTTGAAGAATGAGATGGAGTTAGTCAAGTGACAGACAGGAGAAAATGGTCCAGGCAGAAGAGACAGTATCATGACAAATAAGATCTTGAAAGATATCTTTCAGGCATAGAAAGTTATTTCTGGAAGGCATACAAAGGAGGCTGCTTTGCCTGAAGCACTGTGAATTAGGGAAGAACACTGAGAGAAGAGATTTATAGGCAGTGCCAGATTATACAGGACTTTTAAACCAAAGCTAGGAGTTGGGATTTATTCTGTAAGCAATGGGAAGACTTTGGAAGGTTTTAAGCAGGAGAGCAGTATAAGCCAATACTGTAATTTATTTTATATAGATACTGTATTCATCAGAGATGTAGAAAATGGATGGAGGGTAACAAGAGAGGAATCAGGAAAAACAACTAGGAATGGGATTTGAATAATTTAATAACTTCTATAGCCTTTGACACATATCAGAAAAGTCACCAAACAATCAGGACAGACTGGCTCATAGGACATGATACATGAATGGAAGTAAGGTAGATGGCTAATGTTGTAGCAGGCAGTGAAAGAAAATGGTAGCATGAACTAAGTGGGTAAAGATGAAGAGAAGTGAACTGATACTAAAGATATTTGTAAGGTATTACTGAAAGCACTCAGAGGTAGAATGGATGTAGACGATCCTTGGACAAGGGAGGGATCTTTGGTCAATAAAACTAAAAGGTTTGGCTTGAGAAATCAAATGCATGATATATATTTCATTAAAATGAAGAATAGTCAAATTTGTCTGTTAATGGCACCCCACTCCAGTACTCTTGCCTGGAAAATCCCATGGACGGAGGAGCCTGGTGGGCTGCAGTCCATGGGGTCGCTAGGAGTCAGACACCACTGAGCGACTTCCCTTTCACTTTTCACTTTCATGCATTGGAGAAGGAAATGGCAACCCACTCCAGTGTTCTTGCCTGGAGAATCCCAGGGATGGGGGACCCCTGTGGGCTGCCGTCTATGGGATTACACAGAGTTGGACATGACTGAAGTGACTTAGCAGCAGCAGCATGCCATTTCAAATGAATAGGTCAAATAAATAACAAGGCTTCCACATTTGAGCTGAGGGTAGTGGCCAAGGCTGGAGATGTACATTTAAGAGTTATCAGAATTCACTCAAGCTTCTGGATGAGGTCATTTCAGGAGTCAGCAAAGGAAAGAAGCTCGGAGAAAATAAACCAATGAGGATAAGTAGAGGGAATGCCTTGGGGCAGGAATTTAGCACCCTGGTTAAACTTAATTTATCTCCTAACTTTGTCAGAATTTGGTCTGGTCAGAATATCTGGTTAACAAAGTACCCCAAGCTCTCCATTCACCTTGGCACCTTCCAAGTTGGTTGCAGATTGAAGAATACATCCATAAACTCATCAATATACCACATGTCTGAAATATGTGGGTATGACAAAGGTTTTATATTTGTTTATTTAACCCTAGATGTTTGTATTTTAAGTACAAAATAGATGCTGGATCATCAGCTTAAAGCATGTATTTGACCATGATGCTTTGGCCATCTCACTCTTTCATGAAACTCACAAATGAAGACCATTGTTAATAGGTCCTTCTGGACATGAGAAAGTGAAAGTTGCTCAGTCATGTCCAACTTGTTGTGACCACATGGACTATACAATACAGTCCATGGAATCCTGCAGGCCAGAATACTGAAGTGGGTAGATCCCCATTCCTTCTCCAGGGGATCTTCCCAACCCAGGAATAGAATCCAGGTGTCCCACATTGCAGGCAGATTCTTTACCAGCTGAGTCACCAGGGAAGCCCTCTGAATAAGAGATATGTTTATAATTCAAAATATTTCAACTAATTAGCCTCCTTATTACCTTCCCAATCCATACATCCATGGACAGAGAACTAAACATACATGGACAAACATCCATAATCTAATTGTCAGTAAATAGATGATTTGTGGTTTAATTCAGAATTACATGTCAAAAACCTACATCCTAATGCACATTTTAAAAAACACACATTCAATTACATACACATGTTCAATAGCATCATGGCCCATTATGTTACTTATTTTAATGTAAAATGATGAGATCATTTGTAAATCCTAGCATATTCAGGAGTCAGAATGAACAGATCTTGGATTTCTGAGTATAATTATATGTATATATATATACACACACACACACATATATCTGCTTCTTAAAACATACATACTTTTTTCTGATATTAAATGATTTTTTTTGACTATTAAGGATATAATGCATAGGATGTGACCGATCCCCACCAAATGATTTCAAGAACTCAGTATAATTAGATACAAAGGTGTTTGGGCTTCCTATAAAGAAAAGACTAAATTGTACCAATAGCTATGTTCCTGTGGGTCACTCTGAACTATCAGAACAGAGAAGTTAGCAAGAATCACATCTTTAGGACAGCAGTATTTTTCATTGTGGTCTGAAACAATTTAAAAATTATGACTCTTAAAAAATGCTAAAGGGAACATCATTTCTATAATTCCAAAGGGTCTTAAGGAAGTCACACTAAATGGATACTTAGCAACAAGACATAAGAATCTACTTGGGAAAATTTTTAAAGAGTTTTATTTAATGTTTCAATGCATGTCCATATCAACCACATTCAGTGATGTTACCACTCTTACAAATAGTCCTAACACAAGACTTTACTTAACCATTACTTAAATATTCAATTCATGTAACTTAATTTTCTTCTTCATATTTAATTAATTTCTTAGTTATCATCCCTGGCCCTTACTCCTCCAACAGACTATGGAAAGTGGCAAGGCTTTCAGCCCTGAAAACTGGTATGTCTTTCAATTGCTGATAGAATTCTAAAAATTTTATGTATCACTATAGGTAATATTCCATCTTCAAAAAGGTAACTGCAATGCCCCAACAGAGGTAGGAGAGATCACATATCTAACAAATACTCTCTCTGAAGATCAGTTATTTGATTTAGTAGTTATTTGGCCTTATTCTGTTCCCTTCTATTATGTAACTGAGATGTGCTATTTTACTCCATTCTACATTCATAGTAAGATTACATTTATTTGTCCAATCAGCATATGTTTATTAAGGATTTACTTATACTCAAAGGAATATTACAGAGTGTATAGGAGTATAGATTCCTAGTCTGGAATATTAGCTCTGCCATTTAACCAGTTTAACTCTGAGCAAGTTACATAAGTTTTTGCTGCTTTGGTTTATTGATTTGTAAAATAAGTATAATAATAGCATCGGAGGATAAGTATTATTTAAGATACATTAAGCATAAATACATAATACTTAAGATACAGCAAGTATTATTTAAGATACATAAAAGAATATCTGACATATCAGGCTCTTAATGTATATTGCTATCATTTTAATTGTTATTATTCAAATGTGCTTATCTATCTTATATTAAGGGTTAGGGACACATTTCTAAAAAAAAAGACAACACTGCACTGAAAATATTTTCAGTCTTGATGGGAAATGAATGAATGATACCTATTTTCAAAATAATGTGTATTTTTGTAGGAGTAAGTCCACATCTTGGAATATCTACTCTAAAACAGAAAAGTGGTTTAATGATGAAAGCTGACAGGAAATGATTACTAATAAAAAGCAGCATTTACTTCTCATCTGTTTAAAATTAAACATCAAATTTTTGATAAAAATTAAAGTTTCTTGAGATACTTCTCACTGGAATTCCAAGAAATCATGTGAATGGAATCATTTCAACTCTTTAAGAGTTCCATCTTTCTGTTACAGGGTTTTGCTAATTTAATGCTCTATGCTTAAAGCAAAATAGGTGTCATGTATTCCTTGTGGAGACAAAGTATTCTAATAAATCCCAGAGAAATCATTATTTAGAAAACAAAGTAGGGATACTACATATAAAGCTCGTATGGAGTCTCAATCATCTATTGTTCTCTTATTCAGACTTATCCTAAAGTGAAGGGTAAACTGTGTAAGGAATATATATATACACACACACATATATTTCCCCTCTCTCCCTCTGTGTACACAGACACACACACACACACATTTGTATATTTGCTTCTACATGTCTTTCCTATCGGCCACACTGTATTGTGATTACCTGAGTGTCTTGTATTAAAAACAAGTGAAACAATATGGCAAAACCAATACAATATTGTAAAGTTAAATAAAATAAAATTAAAATAAATAAATAAATAAAGTAAAAAAAAGAAAACAAATAAAAAAATAAAAAATAAAAACAAGTGAAATGAAATATTTGGTTGCAGACAAAGAGTTAGTCATTTCACTGAGTTGGCCTTAACAGGTGCTAGTTTTATGATGACAGAATTATACTCCACCTTATGCATCAGGAATAGGCTGTGAAATTACATATAAATCAAATATCCATTTAAAAATAGCATTTTAAATAGTCTCTATGATGAATACTTCATTGTTACTTCATTTATTTATCTTTGAAAATTTGAATTTTGTAACTTGGATTTTTTTTTAATGCAAGATAAATCTTTTACCTAAAAACAAATCCAGTGGTTTTCTAGAATGGAAGAGAAACCTGAAGAAGAGTAGGCAGGGAAAAAGGAAATAGAAAGTCTGAGATAATAAATAAAATAAGCTGTGGCAATAAAAACTGATACTTAGGGCAAAGCCTACATATATGGACATTTTTAATGCCTTATTTCTTTCTCATTTGTCTGTGCTATTTACATTTGGATACAATTTAAATTTTATTTTAATTATTTTTTTCTTTTAGATTTTCTGTCTTCTTAAAGAACAAAAATATCTTTTTGGGGAAAGCTTATTCAGTAGTTATCCTGTTTCTGCAAAAGACTGTTTATACAATCAATATGTACAATTGTGTACCATAAAAATGTGTATCAGGGAATCAGCAAATAGATATGTCAGAAATATTGCTTATAAACAGATATATTCAAACACTAAAATCACATGGAACACACCATAGGAGTGTGTCACTAGCACTATGTATGTGTGTGTGTGTGTGTGTGTGTGTATGTGTGTGTGTGTGTATATATATATATATATATATACATTCATTAACCACCACTTGTATTTTGCTTATAGAGAAATATACAGTTTTTGAAATTAACCAAAATATCGATATATGCCCCAAATGTTTCTTCATAGACAAATTCTTTCTAATATAAATACCACATATGAATAGCCAACTTAAACATCTACTGGGAAGGATAAATGATTTAACTGTAAGAATTAGGTAGGGTGGGGGATGTGTGTAGGTAGTGGTTCATGCAATAAAATGTGTTTCTCACTATGACACCAAAAATGTTAAGAGCAGAACCAAGTTATCAGTGAGATAAAGGCTTTGTGAGTTTTGTTTTAATTAATTGGAGAGGCAGCTGTACAGTTTCTCTCGTTTGAGCAGGACTTGTTTAGTCTACTGAGCTTAAGAAAGGGCCAGTCATTATGAAAGCTGTGAATTTTCCTAAATGCTTCATGATCTGGTAAAGGCCATTTGTACCATCTGCAAGTATGCAAGTTACTACTATACAAAGTATGAATAACAACAATAATTTGTATAACATTTCATGCTTTCATAGTCTGTTCAGAAAACATTAAACTGGATGAGGCATGGGTCAGACTCAAGCTTACAGACAATACAGCTGGATAGAAATATCTTTATTTCATAGAAATCATGATACCTTCTTTGGAGACATAGTATTCTCATTCTATTAATGACAATAAACAACATCTAAGATGAAGTCAGTCTCTTTTCCAGTTTAATTAAAGAGATGTTTGATTTTAATGCTTCATTGAATTTACTTTGTCCCTAACCAAATATGCAATCATAATTAAATGAACTGTAGGCAATGTTTCAGATTCCAAATCCTCTCCTTTCCGTGCTTCAGGGAATGAATGTGCTACAGAATATTTGTGTGAAAACATATAAGACTAAATAAACACTTCTCTTCACCAAAACATGATGTATTATTAAAAATATGATGCAAAGAATGAGAATTCAGTGAAGGTGAGAATACATTGCATATACAATATAAATTTAGTTATATTTATTCTTCATATCAAATAAAGCCTGATATATGAAATAAAAGACATTAGCTTTTACTTTGCTTATTTTTATTTTTAAGGTACTTTAAGAGTAGTGATTTCAACAAAAGATATTTTATTAATTAATTTTGCTCCTGGTCCATTTCATATCATGCTATCAAGTTACTTTTAGAAGCATTAAAGGGATGCTTTGTCTAGTGGTTCCTGTGTGGCTGATCAGAACATGTGGGAAAGTATGTATGAAGTACAGATTCCCTTCCTAGAATCACTAGAAGAAAATTTCATGGAGTTATGACTAAAGAACTGGATGGCAGATATGTGGGTGGGGATAGAATCTGAATATTTGACAACTTCTCCCTAGGGTATTATGATGATATTCCAGACTTGGCAATTTTTTTCCCATCTATTTCACTAACAACCTCCTCCCCAGAGACATTTATTTTGCATAACATGGAGCTATTTAACTATTAATCAATGTGATGTTCAAATGAATGACATTGATCTAGTGTTAATTTAATACATAGTGATCAATTCATTCTAAAGAACTAAGAATTAGAGTGTATATACTAAAAGAAAAACAAATGGAGTTTCACAAAATATTTCACAAACAAACAAAAAAAGAGTAGTGTGTGTGATGATAAGCTTTTTAAATCCAGAGAGTTGCTATAAGAAAGCTCGTTTTGAAGACACAGATATATAAGTACTTAGGATGTGAGTACTGGGTTAAAATTACTGTTGGATACATAGGTATCTGAGAATCCTTATGTCACTGAACAATACTGGTCATATGCAGTCACTGCATTTGTAATATATAGCATAGATTTCTATTTGCTTATTATACACCCATGGACAGAGGAGCCTGGTAGGCTACGGTCCATGGTGTCTTGGAAAGTCAGACAAGACTGAGCGACTTCACTTTCACTTTTCACTTTCATGCATTGGAGAAGGAAATGGCAACCCACTCCAGTGTTCTTGCCTGGAGAATCCCTGGGATGGGGGAGCCTGGTGGGCTGCCGTCTATGGGGTCGCACAGAGTCGGACACGACTGAAGCGACTTAGCAGCAGCAGCAGGGCTTTAAGGCATAGGGGGTGAGCTGCCCATGCAGAATGGAGATGGGTCCTACTTCTTTCTCCTGAGGATGTTAACACGAGCCCAGTAAATTCAAACCACAACAATGATGAAAAGGATGAGGCAGAGTATACTTAGGTGAAAAGGAGATTTCAGGTTAAACTAGAACTTCCAAGAATATTGTCAAAGCATCACTTCTGTGCCCAAATCTTACTAGTCCTTCGGTTTTAACGGCAACTACCACTTTCAATAGTCTGTATAGAGGCATTTTGATTCCTCCCTCTTTTCATTTCAGTCAGTCAATCTATCAGTAATTCTGTTGACTTTACCATCAAAACATAACCCCACTACCTCTCACACCTCCATGGTTATAATCTTGGTTCAAGCTAACCATCACTGCTCACTTGGAATATTACAACCGTCTGCATATAGGCTTCTCTGATGTTGACCTGGCCAAAATGATAGATATAACTGGATGCTGTATCCTTTCCATGTAAGTCCAGTGATTTCCCAATTACCGAGAGTAAAGGCTTAGACATTTGGAATGTCTCACAAAGCCCTACAGCAGTCCTACATCTCTCCTCCCCATAGTGCTCCTTGCTTCCTTCTGGACACTTTGTTTTTATTCACATCACTGTTTATCATCTACCTTGCTTTATCTTTTACTTACTTATTTTATTATTTTTTGGCTCCTCACAACAGACTACAAGCTGCATGCAATCAGGAATTTTTATATACAGGATATTTTGTGTGTGGATGTGTGACTGTATTTACTCTACCCCTGGATGGTAGTGATGGCACTCATAGAAGTCTTATCATGCTTCACTTTGGATAATATTTTAATTTGAGGTAAAATGTCAACGTTAACCAGACTGTAAATCCCTTGAGGTTATGGATGTCACAGCTGGAATTACAACTTACCTAAGTTGAGAGAAATGCAGTGCTTTACCCCCATTCTCAGGAGAGCTAAGAAGGGGATTTCATGTCTATCTACTCTGCTTTTACATTTTGACTCAGAAGATTTTACACTTCTTCACATTATCCCTCTAGCACCTAGTACAATGCTTTGTACATAGTAGAAAAGACATGAACTATTTCTTGATTTATCTTATATCTTGATTAACCACGTAATCTTCTGGTTCAGAGAAACATGACATCCTTAGTTTTGGATTGAATTGTTTGAGCCAAACAGCCAAAATCAATGTGCATATACACAGTGTCCAAAGATATTGAAGATGACTGGATCATTTTCTCTGCTATGGCTGCCACCATGAGGTCTTCATGTTGCTGTCAACTAATTCTTATTGCAAGAGACAGTATGAAAGTTAAAGAAAAAATCTTCCAAAGCTTTATTTCTCTGCTGCATGCCCAGAGGGATGCAAAACATAATAAAGGACACTAAAAAGGGAAACAATTGGGTTTGAAACTAATTACCAAGGAAGTGCTGACATTAATTCAACACTGAACTCATTTTATGCAGAATTCTTTGGATCAAAATATGATAAACATATGTCATATGTTATAAATTTGGCTACTAATGACGTTATAAGAAACTATTTTATTAACTAATTTTTAAAAGTTTAAAGGTAGATTGTTAATTGTACCTGGTCATAATTAGAAATATTCAGGTTAAAAAAAAAACAACCAACTTTTCTCTATTTTTCCTCTTATTATCCAGTAGTTGATTAGGTATTTTGGAATAAGTTCATTAGTTTAAGACACATTTAAAAGTGTAAAGTAGTAAAAGTGTAAAATTTTTGAAATTCAATTTTTTAAAATAAGAAATTGTCTTATACGTGGTCATTATGTACATGCATACATATGTGTGCAATCACACATACTCATACACACACCCAGATACTTATACAAAGCATTTTGTGAGAACAAGGTATTTATTTTTTAAATGAAACATTTCTATTAATATCAATATCATAAGGTCCATGTCCATAGAATTATCCAGGCAATGATACTGGAGTGGGTTGCCATTCCCTTCCCTTTTCCAGGGAATCTTCCTGACTCAGGGACCAAAACCCATGTCTCCTGAATTACAGGCAGATTCTTTACCATCTGAACCAGCAGGGAGGCCCCAGTACCGTAAAGTAGTGTGATGTTCAAAGTTAGATTTTCAGCTTTTGCGACCCATCAAATACTGAATAGAGAGCAATTCACTGTGGCAAAGAGTTCATGTTCATATTAAGGAGAAACAAATGGCAAGCATCAGGGTCTCAAGTATTTTATTTCCACCTTGATCTTTAAGTCTCTATTTAACATCTCCTTTTAATCTAGGTAGTTTTTAGATTAAAGTCATCTAACTACTCTAAGATGGTAGCATTATATGACATTTTCCTCTTGATTATTACATATACAAGTTAATAAAATTATAGTTTCACAGAATAAAACATACTTTTAAATCATTATCTGAATTTCTCCTTTGTGTACATGTGATTGAGGGTGAGGAAAACTCAATTAACAGAATATAACCAATATTAGGATTTAAGGATTGAAAGATTAGAAGAAAAAAGACTAGCAAATCTAATAATGATATATGAAATCAAGAGTGATTAACTATTCATAATTCTCCTTTGGCAAAGCAAATATTCTGGGTTAAAATCTTGCAATTTTAGTAAGCCACTGCAGTGCTTCCATTTAACTGTCTAAGACTTTCAAATAAGAGTCAGTAGGCTAACTGTATATATTTGGCCCTGCAAAAAACTTTTTTGAAAAAAACTGACCAAAAATCAGTCATTATGGTTCTTGCTGATATGGTGAGATTAATACAAATGTAAAAAGAGAATGTAATTGTGGAATAATTTTGGAAGTAAAATAAATGACATATCAGTATGAGTGGAATATTTCCAATTTGTGAAATGCCCATCTGAGATCACTTTTAAGGTCTGTCACTTGTTAAGGGATTTATCCTCTTTTTGGCTCACTCAGATATAAACTAGATCTCTAATGGCAGTACAGGGAGAGGAAGGCGGTATTTTTTTCTTGTTTATTGTTTAGTCATTAAGTATGAAGCATTAGTTTTTTCAACAAACAATTTCAAAAGCCCAATAACATGATTTCACTGGCTCCAAATGTAATTTATTGCTAATGGAATCACAGAAAAATGTTTGCACGATTTATGGAATGCGGAGTCAAATAAGTAAGGCAAATTGCTATTGAAGAGGAATTATTGATTCTCCTGGTACAATAGGCGCATTTCAGCTTTGATATATGGAATTTTATTCCTATTGTAGCAGTAATTTATATTTTAGCCTCTAGTTTTCTGTGTCAACTTTGCTGGCCTATGTTGTTTTAAACCAGGTATGACAGCTGTGCTTGTACTTCCCATTCTCTTGCGCTCTTTTGAAGGCTTTATTGACTGGATGCTACCAAATCTGGCTCAAGAAGTTAAAGATCTACCAATAACTTGCTTGGAAAACTTTTGCAAAAAACATTTTTCTTGTCCTTATATTTCTTGCTGAACATAAGAAGACTGGCCAAATTAATATATAGTTTTTTCTTCTCCCTAATGTCTCTGAGGTTATGAAACCACTATTTTTATCTCCCTATAGAATAACTACAGGAGCATAACAAAATCTGTAGATGACTCTCTTTATAAATGTTATGGCGAAGGACTTGGATTGTTTTCCAGTGAGGTTAGCTAATTTACTATAAGTATTAAACAAAAAATGTTAAGCAAGTCAGAATTAATATTTCCTTTTCTGTAATCTTACAATATACTATGTTTCTGTTAAAAGTGTTTCTTTGTCAGTTGTGTATTATAGTTGGATTCCTGGTGCAGAAATCTATTTCACAAGATTGAAAAATTTATGAAGTTCAGGGGAATTAAGGAATTCTTTATTCCATTATATCTGGCCCCAATTCTGGTTTAAATAATACCATCTTCCATTTATTGAGCATCGCTCTTTGTATATAACATCTTGACTCTCCCTAGGAAGAATAGGGAGAGCTATTCATAAAATAGCTCTTATTATCTTATTGTGCAGTGGAGAAAACAGACTCAGAGATATTTATTCATGTAATGAGAACAACACACCTAGCAAGGGGGAGAGTTGGCTATTACTCATCTATCTGATGCTAAAGCTCAAGACCCTTCTGCTATACTAGGCTTTGATTTTTCAATGCAGATAAATTGCAACCTTTTTTTTTTTTTCCTTTTGGGAACACTGTGTACCTAAAAACTTTTTATCTTCTGGAAAAAATGCATACCTAAAACATATATTATTTTATCTGAAAACTATAAAAAAGAAATAAGCAAGATCAATTAAATCACCGAGGTTGAGCCTCAGCTTTATTATCTCAAAGATGGGGATAGCACAGGAAATGGGTTGAAAGTTAAATAAGTGCAACCATGTGACATGAAATGAGATGTTCTCAGTGACTACTAGATAAAGTTACTATCATCGCCACCATCATCATTCTTCAGCGTATTTGTACACGAAGTAGAAATACATCCTGAAGTAGAGGAAGTTCCTATTTTTAGGATGGCTCTACTGCAAATTCATAAATATCAAAAATATTTCCTTTTAACTGCTTTTTAAGATGACTCGTGACAGTTTTCCATACGTTTTACTTTTAATAAATGCCAACTGTTTTCAAAATAAAATTGCCCTAATATTAGAGTGTATTCATTGTGCTAAGGGAATGAACACATGGGATCTGTGTCTATGTGGGAAAGAAAGGTGAAAATCCAAAGATTTAAAGTAGTCCTTACTCTGCATTTTACCAGCTGAGCATCTTGGGGGACAAGTTTATGTTATACATTTTAATAGAGAACTAGCATTTTAATATAGAACTATATTAAACAGTCTATGTTTTAATAGACAACTATTAATATCTGGCAACAATAATCAATGCTAAATATATGTCATGAAAGTGACAAATCACTCAAAATCACTCAGTCGTGTCCAAATCTTTGTAACCCCATGGACTGTATAGTCCATGGAATTCTCCAGGCCAGAATTGTAGAGTGGGTAGCCTTTCCTTCTCCAGGGGATCCTCCCAACCCAGGGTTCAAACCCAGGTCTCCCACATTGCAGGCATATTCTTAACAGCTAAGCCACCAGGGAAGCCCAAGAAAACTGAAACAGGTATCCTATCCCTTTTCCAGAAGATCTTCCCAACCTAGGAATTAAACCAGGGTCTCCGGCATTGTAGGCGGATTCTTTACCAGCTGTTTAATATAATGCTACTATAGGCTGAAGTGATAGTTCTTACATATTCAATATAGTACTTGGTAATTATAACTATGCTTGATGAAAGTGAAGGAGGAGAGTGAAAAAGCTGGCTTAACACTCAACATACAAAAAACTAAGGTCATGGCATCTGGTCCCATTACTTCACGGCAAATAGATGGGGAAACAATGGAAACAGTGAGAGACTATTTTCTTGGGCTCCAAAATCACTGCAGATGGTGACTGCAGCCATGAAATTAAAAGATGCTTGCTCCT
Organism: Bos grunniens; assembly: GCF_055505025.1. Classification (NCBI taxonomy): domain Eukaryota; kingdom Metazoa; phylum Chordata; class Mammalia; order Artiodactyla; family Bovidae; genus Bos; species Bos grunniens. The sequence goes on along the minus strand of NC_141172.1, from coordinate 34,322,263 downwards.
TGGAAGAAAAGCTATGACCAACATAGAAAAAAGCAGAGATATTACTTTGCCAACAAAGATTCGTCTAGTCAAAGCTATGGTTTTTCTAGTAGTCATGTATAGATGTGAGAGTTGGACCATAAAGAAAGCTGAGTGCTAAAGAATTGATACTTTTGAACTGTGGTGTTAGAGAAGACTCTTGCAGTCTTGGACTGCAAGGAGATCAAACTAGTCAAGCCTAAAGGAAATCAATCCTGAATATTCATTGGAAGGACTGACGCTGAAGCTGAAGCTCCATTACTTTGGCCACCTAATGCAAAGAGCTGACTCCTTAGAGAAGACCCTGATGCTGGTGACGATTGAAGGCAGGATAAGAAGGGGATGACAGAGGATGAGATGGTTGGATGGCATCACCGAGTTGATGAACATGAGTTTGAGCGAGCTCCAGGAGATGGTGATGGACAGGGAAGCCTGGCTTGCTGCAGTTCAGGGGGTCACAAATAGTTGGACATGACTGAGCGACTGAACTGAACTGAATTGTAACTACACCAGGGATTAGTAGCAGCATAATAATAACAATAATACTTAACTTCATTATGTTATTATCTCTATTACGTTCCCTAATGTCTCCAATTTTTTGAAGAGATTTCTAGTCTTTCCCATTCTATTGTATTCCTCTACTTCTTTGCGCTGTTCATCTAAGAAGGCTTTCTTACCTCTCCTTGCTATTTTCTGCAACTCTGCATTCAGTTGGGTACATTGTTAGTTCTCTTTTTCCCTTGCCTTTCCCTTCTCTTTTTTCCCTCAGCTATTTATAAAGCCCCCTCATACAATCACTTTGCCTTCTTGCATTTCTTTTTCTTTGGGATGGTTTTGTTCTTAGCAAGGAGAGATAAGAAAGACCACTTAAATGAACAATGCAAAGAAATAGAGTAAAACAGCAAAATGGGAAATAATAGAGATTTCTTCAAGAAAACTGGAGACATCCAAGGAATATTTCATGCAAGGATGGGCATGATAAGGGACAGAAATGATAATGGACAGAAAGGGACCTAACAGAAGCAGAAGAGATTAAGAAGCAGTGGCAATACACAGAAAACAATATTAAAAAGGTCTTAATGACCCAGATAATCATGGTATGGTAACTCACCTATAGTAGAACATCTTGGGAGTGTGAAGTCAAGTGGGCCTTAGAAACCATTACTACAAACAAAGCTAGTGGAGGTGATGGAATTCCAGCTGAGCAACTTAAAATGTGAAAATATAATAATTTTAAAGTGCAAACTGACCTCTGTTTCCTCTGTCTTTTCTAAACCCAGTTTGTAATGTAAGTTCTCGGTTCATGTATTGCTGAAGCCTAGCTTGAAGGATTTTGAGCATAACCTTGCTAGCATCTGAAACAAGCACAGTTGCACAGTAGTTTGCACATTCTTTAGTATTGCCCTTCTTTGGAATTACAGTGAAAGATGATCTTTTCCTTCCTGTGGTCACTGCTCAGTTTTCTGAATTCACTGACATATTGAGTGTAACACCTCAGCTAGAGAAATTGTAACTTACTGCCCATTAATGCTCCTTTCCTGTCCCTTATGACAACTATTCTACTGGGCCTATGCTGAGTTCCTAAGGATGGAGGTATCAGAGTCCTCTGGAGGTGGTACCAGAACACCTGCTACACTCTTCTAGAACTTTTTGAGGTCTGACTCATTCTTAAAAAAAATGTTTTCTTCATAACTCCATTAACTTGGTAATCTTATTGAAGCTTGATCGGGATGTGGTTGCCAACCATAACTTTAAAATGTACTCACCCTTTTGCTATGAAATCAATGCCCAGCAATCTTGCCTAAGATGGACAGAGGAGCCCAGCAGGCTACAGTCTATAGGATTACAAAGAGTCAGACAAAACTGAAGTGACTTAGCATTCAAGCATGCAAAGATGCCTATGTCTTCTATAGACTGCTTGATACAAAAAAGAACCACAACATTTATCTGAAGTCGCACAGTAGAAGAGGAAAGGAGAGTATTCAGAATCTCTACTTCTATTACTAAATTCTACACCTCTGGTGATTTGTATTTTCAACTTTTTTCCCACACCCTTTGTCCTGGATACATTCCATTTACTCCTCTAACTCTACTCTTTCCATTTTGCATCCTACTCTAGTCCTGGGAGGTTGACCAAGAGGGGCCATGTTGTTGGAATTCTTAACTCTGGCTTCCTGTTATGTTCAACCACTGGAAGGCACTGAAAAGAAAAGAGGAAGGGAAGGCTTGCCAGAGATTGGCTGTATCCCTCCAAGGAGTGAGGGAGCTCCCTGAATTTGCTCTCTCCACACAGCTCTTTCTGTCTCTAGGTTCCAGTATCCACTGCTTCCTCTCATGCCTTCAAGTGGTAACACTTCACTATCCCTTGGTCCCTACTCCTCTCCTTTGCAAATTGTCATTTGATTACATTCCCATCAAATCCTGATGGGTGTGAAGTGATACTGACATATACGCACTGCTGCTAGTAAGTCACTTCAGTCATGTCTGACTCTTTGTGACCCCATGGCCTGCAGCCCACCAGGCTCCTCTGTCCATGTGATTCTCCAGGCAAGAATACTGGAGTGGGCTGCCATTTCCTTCTCCACATATATGCACTACTGTATCTAAAATAGATAACCTACAAGGACCTACTATTGAGCACAGGGAACTCTGCTCAATATTCTATAATAACCCAAATGGGAAAATAATTTGAAAAATAATAGATACATGTATATATGAAATCCCATGGACAGAGGAACCTGGCAGGCTACAGTCCTTGGGGTCACCAAAGAGTGGGACACAACTTAGTGACTAAACAACAACAACAATATGTATAACTGAATCACTTTGCTATACTCCTATATAAAATAAAAATTAACAAAAAAAGAAAAAGAATCCTGATGGTATCATGTCATTTGTTTGAGACGCTGCCAGATCAACCATCTCATTTGATGTTTATGTCAATTTTACAAAAGATTTGTCCCATTTTATAATAGGAGGATTTGATATGCAGACACAAGGTCACAAAGCTAGTCAGCGGTTGGAATTTGGTAAGTTTGATTCTTATTACGATGTTTCTTCTACACTCCTGCAATGTCTCCATTTACTACAATTATTTAATCATGTTAACCATATTCTACTGCATAGACATTGAAGTAGTTATCACCTTCTATTATATTTTCTCAAGTAAAGATCAGGCACTAAAAGAGAGCTTTTTTAAAATGAAAATCACTGATGCAAATCTTTTATGGTAATGTGGATGTTAATCACAGTAATTTTTAAAAGACTGAATGTTTTATAATGGCATAATTAACGATCATAAGAGATCATCACAACATAGATCTCTTCAAAATCTTTAATGTTAAAAGTTTAGTATACCAGGCATTCACAAACATTGAATGTAATATGAAAATAACTTCTCCAATAATTTGGTCATGAATTTTGAATGAACAATTGACCCATTTTCAGAGGATGGAAGATTGAATACTACCAGTCCTTGTGTGAAAAATCATGGAGGTTTGAACAGTAACATGTTCTATTATAAAACAAAGCAAAAGAAAACAAAACACTTGGCTTGGTGCACCAAGTGATATGAAATGAACCAAAAATAATTTATGTCATGTAATATCTTAGTACAGGTTTTGTGAGGTTTCCTTATGTCATTCATCAAGAGGTGTTAAGAATTTTCTTATTGTTCCTTCTAGGGACAGGTGTTCTCTGTATAGAGCTATACGGCACACTTTTTCTAAGGTCAGCTGTCACTATGACAGTGATATTTGGCAACCCAGCCAAATGTCTGATAAATGAATGTAGGAAGTATTTCCTTTCCTATATTATAGACCCATCTAATGTGTCAACATTAAAATGAATGTTAAATAAATTGAAGTATTAGGAAAGGGAACATCCCACCCTGACAGCTTTTTATTTGCTATTTCTGCTCTGTGACAAAACTGAGTTGATATGTGATCTTCTGTGATTTACAAAGTCCTCGCAGTCCACCTTGTAATGGCTGCAGTGGTGTTGAGCTGCCTCAAGATGATTTACTGCAATTTGTCACATTTTGAAACTGTTCCAAAATAGTCTGCTGACATGTACTAAAGAGCTTTCAATGAAATCTGAAATGGTTCATTTGTTATGTCAACTGGAAACATTAAGTGATATCTGAAAATCACTTTAACATTTATTAAACTGATTTAAAATATCCTTTAATGGTAATTTGGTATATCACAAAAGCAATATTGTTATGAAAAGGATGAGAAAATCTTTTCCTCATATCTTAAAAGTGTTTATATTATGTTCTGATTATAACTGCATCATTTTAGCACTTGGGAAATCTATCACTTTAAAGATATGCTGAAAATTTAGCAAGCAACTTCTTAACAAATATTTGCAAGTGGAAATGGATTACTATGATTTGCATAATTTAATATCTTTGAAAATCATAGGCCTGATAGCTTAAATTCCTGAACATATTACTAATGTAAAGTTATAGCTCATATCCTGTTTTTTTCCTCAAGAATCTAAGCATGTGTTACTATGCAACATATCTATGCTGACCACTGTGAATCACTGTCCAATTTACTGAATACACAACTTAAGTAAACCATACAATTTAAGTGAAAGTGACTCTTTGTGACCCCCATGGACTATATAGTCCATGGAATTCTCCAGGCCAGAATACTGGAGTTGGTAGCCTTTCTTTTCTCCAGGGGATTTTCCCAACCCAGGGATCAAACCCAGTTCTCTCACATTGCAGGCAGATTCTTTACCAGCTGAGACACAAGGGAACAATTCATGTGCCTCTTAAATATGGGTAGAAATTTCTCAAAGTTCTCTGAGACCACTGTCTCTGGAAAAATGAAACTAAGATAGTAGGTGACACGCTGTGTCCAGATAATTTCCTATGATTATTGCTTGTGATAATATTCCTTTGGAAAAAGGGTGTATACTAAATGCCTTTAGGTTTTGATTAGTGTGTTTTTAAGTTAGACTATGTAATTATCATGGATACCTTTGAATTGGTCAACAATACCTGGTCTTCAAAACACTTCCATTTCTAAGCCAAATGTTATTGCAATAAAATATGAATTAAAATTTAACTCCCTCCCCCAAATTGACTGCTGAGACAATAATAATACGAATTTGTCTTCTTAGAGTTGATCTTAGGAGGAAATATAGAATGACGTATTTTCATATCTTACTTCTTATCTCAGCTAGGCTATGGGGAGTTAGCTACTTTGGCTTGAGTGAGTGCAATAAAATAGAACTGCTGCTGCTGCTGCTGCTAAGTCGCTTCAGTCGTGTCTGACTCTGTGCGACCCCATAGATGGGAGCCCAGCAGGCTCCCTCATCCCTGGGATTCTCCAGGCAAAAACACTGGAGTGGGTTGCCATTTCCTTCTGCAATGCATGAAAGTGAAAAGTGAAAGTGAAGTCGCTCAGTCGTGTCCGACTCTTAGCGACCCCGTGGACTGCAGCCAACCAGGCTCCTCTGTCCATGGGATTTTCCAGGCAAGAATACTGGAGTGGGGTGCCATTGCCTTCTCCGAAGATAACTGACTTAGAGTCAAAGATTGGGACCATGCACATGTGCTTCTTCCTTGTTCTAGTTTATAGCATGTGATTTCTCTTTGTGAACATGCACTTAACAATAAATACCAGCAACAATCAAGAAAAGGTAATGAACACAGTCATTCATCACTAATCAATGCAACTCAAGGAAAAACACCATGACTGAGGATATCCTGCTTTGTAATCATCATGGAAAATAAGGTGACAGGGCTTGATACCACTCTCACCCCCTTCACTCTTACGAGTGCTCAGTTATATCAGACCATGAATGTGGCTTAAAGAGGTGGTTTAAAAATGTGGTTTTGAAAAGCAATTTCCACCAGTCATAATTCATCAAGCTGAACAGAAGTGATCCAGAACCTCCTGCCTGTTGAATCCTATGATTGAGATTATTTATTCTGTAGTCGTTGTACTAGACCATTGCTGTGCATGGCCCAAAGCAAATTTGTTAATTTTCCTTTCATTTAATTCCATTGTCAAGCTCAATTATATATTTGGTTGTAGTAAGTCAGTGTCTCTCAAAGTATGATTTATGGACCAGCTACATAAGAATTACCTAGGGTATTGTTTTAAATACAATACTTGGAGCCCTAGACCCTTTGAATTAGAACCTCTAGGGTAAAGCCCAGAGTCTGCATTTTTAATAAGAACTCCAGGTGATTCTTATGCACACTGAAATTTGAGTACCACTGTAATAAGACATTTTCCTTTGATTAGGGCTTATAGTCACAATGAATAGATCTTCACAACTAATTTATTTTAGAGCTCAAAGGGACCTTGGGTATCACCTTGTTCAGCATCTACATGATTAAATAAAGATGTGTTTGAAATTCCAAAAATATTTGATTATTTCAATAAGAAGCCAGCCTTACATACTATTTCTGACCTAGGAAAAGTAGTAAGTACCATTTATAAGGCACTGAAAATATATTTGGTAAGTAGTATGGCATTTTTACTAATAAAAGTCATCCTTAGTCAGGAGAGTGATTTAGAAAGAGTAATTTATAAACTGATGGACATTTCAATTACAGTGGTCACTTACTCCACACAGTTTTAAAAGCAATAACATCTAAAGATGCAGGTTAAGTGGCTATTGTGATAATGGGGGTCATTCAAAAATATTCACACAGGTGTTTTTATGTTTTTGAAAGACTTTTTAAAACGATAGATTTTGAAATTCTTGAACCCATTGTATATGAAGATATATATTTAACTACCATCAAGCTAAAATATTAAGAGTAGACCTTAACAGGAATGATCCTTATTTTCTGTCACTTGACACTATAAATTTCAATCTAGTTCCCTATCCAGGGAGTACTCTTAAACTATTATTTATAGGTGTCTGGAAACTTGAATAATGATAAATGACCCAATCTGTCAATTGGAAAAATTACTCTTTAGAGTAATCACTGCCAATTTAGAACTTCCAATTTTTTATTTTGTAGTAGATAAAAGCCTGCTGGAGACATGAATTTTATCAATATATTTTTAGTATGAGGTCTTTATTTATCATGTGCCATGAATTTTGATACTGAAGGTTCTACTCATTCTCTCCTTCTTGGTCCAGTGTGGGCAAACTCTAGTCTAAGGATAATATCCAGCCCATGACTAGGTTTTCATGTTTTCTTAAAGACATGCTAAAATAAATTACCATGTTTTAAATGGTTGCAAAAAATTGAAAGAATATGTTTTGTCATGTGAAACTGTATGTAATTTAAATTTCAGGGCCCATAAAGGAAGTTTTATTGGAACATTGTCATGTTCATTTGCTTATCTATTGTCTATGTCTGTTTTTAGGCTACAACCAGAGACTTGAACAGGTATGTGCTACAGAAACTATATATCCCAGAAAGTCTAAAATATTTACTCTCTGGAACCTAGCAGAAAAACTTTGTAGTCTCCTCTTCTGAAGTAGTGGTTTTCAATGTATTCCTTGGACCAGCAGTATTAGTATTATAAGAAAATTTGTTGCTAGAAGTTCAGCCCCTACCCCAGACATGCTGAATCAGAAATAGCAGACAGACAATGGACTCAGCAGTCTGAGTATGGGCAGTGGACTCAGCAGTCTGTATATTAGTAAGCTTTCTAATAAATTCTGAGGCATGCTATAGTTTGAGGACCACTGTCAGCCAGGGATTGTTGTAAGGAGGCAAAAAACAAAATTATTTAAAATTATAAGTTAATATGCATAATCATTTGATTTGATTTATTTAGTTCTTATACTGCGTTTGCAAGGAAAGCATAAAAAATATATAGAAGAGAGTGATGAACACTGGTGAACATTCTGTTCGCAGAGAAATAGAGAAAAAAATTGCACATCTTGCTTTGGGGTTACTTTAATTTTAACATTATAAAATTACCTCAGAGTAGCTTTGATAAATCAGAAAAATGAGATGGCAACCTTTCTAGAAGCTGAATCTGAGTGGTACTTAAAAGGGCTTATCTTTGGGTTTATAAAGAAGAAAATACAATATGCTTCATTTATTTATATATGAAGTTAAAGAACCCAACCTGAAATTATATGCGGAAATCAAACTGACTTCAGTAGAAGGGAGGGAAACACACAGCTTCTTTTTGCAGAAGACCCTGCTCCTGATGTCCTGTCCTCTGATACACACACACTGAGCGTGCCAAGTGCTCAGCCCCATATGGCTGCATTTTTGCATCCACTATTGAAGAAGAGATTGCTTGGTCCCAGTCTGAACTGCAACTGTGGGGACAGATGAGGAAGAAAGGAAGCGCGAAGACTAATCATTTAAAAGCAAAATATAAGAAAATAATCCAGTCTAAAAGAGGCTATTGCTTTGAAAAGCATGCTAAAGAAAACTCGTTAATGATTCTTAATACTCCGCTGTGAGGAAATGAATGGCTCAATGTACCATTCCATTCTCATTCAGTGATATTTATTTTAGGATATTAATGAATATTTAATTTCAGTTCTATTTACTAGTACAATAAAACCAGAGGTGATAAAAATAAGAAAATGATATGCTTACTAAAGCTAGAACAAAATATTGCAGTTGAAAATGGAGACTGTCATAAGGGTTGTGCTCTTAGTAGGCTAGCGAGCACTGCCTACAGAGAAGCCAATAATCCAATGAGACAATAGGTTTACTGTTTCAAAGAGCATTGTAAACTTACATTAAAGGCTTCATTTTCAGTTCTAGAAGGATGGTTTCAATTGGAGTAGTTAAGAGTTCAATTTCTGCAGTCTGTTTAGGTTGGGAGTCCCAGCATCACCCACTCCTGTCTCTTACAATTGGCAAGGTCCAAAAGCAGTCCCCTATCTCAGTTTTCCAACCAGTAAAGAGGATAATAAGACTGCCTGTGAGGAAGAGACAGCCCTCAGTCCCTGCTGAACACACAGTGACCACTCAAGAGCGTAAGCTCTTGCTGTCGTCACTTGTTAAGTGTTGATCACTTATCTGTAAGGTAGTAGTGGTCATAAACAAGGAGATACAAAGTGAAAGACTTTGCCAACAAACTCAGAGCTCTCTCGTTAATTAATCAGATCACTAAAAATACTCTCTGGATCAGCTTTGAAACCATTTAGAGGTCTTCTTCCATAGAGGCTGTGTTGGCAACCAACTCATGGTGACTTCAAAGAAAAAACTCATACCTTGCAATCAGCTTCAGCAACAATGTTCATCAAATACTGAAATCATCTGGGTGAAAGCATCCAGGCTCTACCCCAATCCAAGTGGGTGATAACAGCTTTTACTTTTACATGAGAAGAAAAGTTCTCTCTTAGATTCTTTACTAAAATTTCCAAATGGAAACAGACTCAGTGAAAACACTCTTGCCCTTAGGCCTTGACTTGTAAATTCCAAAGCTGTTTCCACCTTGGGGTGAGCAGCATCTGGATGCTGCCTCTGCCCTGCTGTGCCGTTCTGTCCTAAGGGTATGTCATCCAGGCAGCTCTAATGCCTGACCTCAGTGCCCAGGCACAACAGAGAATTTCTGTTTCAAAGTCTGAGGTCATAAGGCTTAGTATAAAGAGTAACCACAGGCAAAACTTTATATTCAGGCAGGCTGCTATATACGAAGACCCATTTTATGGACATGGGTGGTAACTCCTTGCTTTGAACTAATGCTGCTGCCCATCTCCAGGGCAACAGCTATTTGATCCCCATATTTATGACTATTGCAGCAACAGATCCAGACAGTACCTTATTTTGGGAAAACATAAAAAGGTTGCTTTCTATCATGCCTAACCAGAAGTTACTATGACCACACATATGTCCTATGACTTATCTCTTACTATCAGAAGGTACAACTTGAGTTTTGAGGCATATACATGAGAAACCCCAGGATGGCCATTCTGCATCTTCCTGGAGTCCTAACATAGATGTCAAATATTTACTATGGGTATATACTTTGTGCTAGTCTGGGTTTGGGGGATATAGTGGTAAAGAAGATAAGCTGGTTTCTCATGTCATGCAGCTTAATCATCTAATTAAAGTGTATTTTTGTATTAAAACAAGCATGGGCAGATAGGCTACAGCTTAGAGTGGACACTTTCCATGTGTGTCTCTGATATAAGAAGGAAACCCAATTAAATTCTCTCAGGCAAATCTGTTCAGGCCACTTTGCCATAGGGATATTTTAGTGGAAAACTGAAAAGCACAAGTTTACTGAGTCAGATGTACCTGCTGATACACTTTGAAAACCAGATCACACGTAACCACATTTTAAATGTCACCACCAAACTAAATCTTTTACCGCTATACATTCATTATCATTAAACATTGCCTTCCAAGTCAAAGACAATTACCCTCCTTTAGGTGTAGTAAGGGCTGTAGTCTCCACTCTCATCATCCTTTTCAAATGTTGTACTTTCTCTCTTGCACTTTCTTGGATCTTGAAGAATTCTAGCCCTTCAGAGTTATGATCACTTTGGAGCATCTGGGGATTTTGAGCATTTTTTCTGCTATAGTACTGGGTTTTCTTTTCCTCATCCTTGAATTCAGCAGCTCAGAAGCAGAAGATTCACATCCACTAACCTCTAAGGCTTTCTAGACCCCAGCATCTTGCCTGGCAGAGGTGTTGAAGCCCCCATTCTCGGGTGGGAGCGACCGTCTGATATACTGTCAATGCCTGCAGGCAGGTATCTAGGGAGGGGTACAGAATGTCTCCCCAATAAGTTGGGATTGAACTTCATCTGAAGAACTTGAGATCAAGGGTTTACAAGTCTGTTCTGTTTAAATGAAGCAGTTTTTCAAAATTTGGGGGTCAAATATCAACTAGCAAAATCTCTGAAAATATTCTCTCATTTTTATTTGCCTTTGAGGAAACCATCCTGGAAGATTAATTTTAGAGGCTATTAGAGAATATATTTTAATGTAAAACGCTTTGGTTGTTGACGAGACAGGGTTTGTTTTTCAGTTCATCAGCAAGATGGCACTTTGATAAATCACAGATTGCTTACTGCCTAAAGAGGCACATTGTGACAGTTCTCATCACAATGTGATATAAAGAGGCAAATGAAGTGGTACTTCAGATCACACCAGAGCCAGTTCGGCAACAGCACCCACCGTGTCACTAAGAACTAGGAGGGGCTGTCATTTGCTAACGGTGTGATCATTGTTCTCTGATCCACCTGTGAGAGTAACTATTTCATCAATCATGTAAGGGCTGAATTTGATTTATATCTCACTGCTTATAAATAGTTGAATGAATGGGAGGTAACACAGCCAGCCAGAAGGTTTCTTTAAAAGGAAATGTACTGTGCCACTTTTTTTTTCCTGCCTTGATGACTTAGACTGAGTCCTTCTATGTGATAACCGTGTGTGTAAATGAAGAGTTGGTCACTGATTTACTATTACACTCATTTGCGTGTACCAGTTAATACCAACTAGTGCCATATCTAATCCTTTAGCCAAGCTTTCTGGCATATCAGAGTCATGGTATCATCCATGGTTATTTGATTTGAAGGCACATGCAGATACATCACCTCTGACTTCAAGTTTCTCTTTATGATATGCTATTTAGTCTTCATTTTAACATGCATAACCTAGTATTCTCTCCTGTATACCTAGGTAAAATTGTCTCCCATTTCATCACTGAAAGTACATTCTAAAGTAAATAGTGAGCACTTAAATTCATTGATTTGCTTTTAAATCTTAAGGGGAAATTATGATATCTAAACACTCTTTCCAGCAGACTGTAGAATCCTAATGGGAGTAATTAATGCTAAGGACAAATATTCAAGTATGTAATTCAGAAAAAAAGAAAAGAAAAGAAGTTATCAACCAATTTTATCACTGGGTGGTGGTGGTGGGGATATAAAGGGTGCCAAATGAATGGCATAAGGGACATTTTCACCTTTCAAATATTGCTGTGGCCCTATGGAGACTTGTCCAAAAGCAACTGATTTCATTTGTCTCATCCTGGTTTCTTCTGGGCCTCAGACAAATGGTCCAAGACTTATTTTCAAGGCTGACCTCATCTTTTCTGGCTGTTGAGGAGACTTTGCACTTCAGTTGATGAGGGCATATGAGAAATGAACCAGATAAATTGCCTGATTAGAATCTCCATGAACCAGAACTGATGAGTGGGACATAAATTTACTTGTGAGTTAAGAAACAAATACATCTTTCTGGGACCGAATGCTGACACATAGATTTAGGTTCTCCCTACGGTGTGCCATTCACTAATTGTAAACCCTGGGTTATTTCGCATTGCAGAATGTTTCCATCAGTATGCAGCACTAGAATATTGACCATGCTTTTCTTGCAAGTCACATGTTAGTCTACAAATGGCATTCTGATTAGGGGAAACCCGGCTTTCCTCCTGTGCTTTTAAGAATTGTGAAGATGAGAACCAAACCTGCAACTCAGTCACTTTTGAAGTCAGCTTCTAATGGCCACAGTAAACTAACAACTAAATATAAATCTTCCCTAATTGATAGATGGAATGAACAAAAACAGACATATTTAACAGCTTTTTTGTTTTAATTACAGATAAAATTCTATTTAGCCAGAATGGAAAAAGTTTATGTTCTTGGACTATACATAGCCTCATAGGTCTGTGTGTGAGTGAATGCATGCTAACATGAGTGTGTACATGTCTTTTTGTGTGTGGATGTATGTTTGAGGTTGATAAAGTGAGAAATAACATCATTTTCTTCTCAAGTGTTACAAAGTTGAGAAATAAAATTATATATAAAAATTATCAAATTTTTAAAGTGTGAGATCTTAGTTTCTCAAAATGCCATGAGGCAGAAAAATTAGTATCAATTATTTTGGCAGATTAAAGTGATCTATTTAACTTAATAATAATAAACAGTGGTATTAGATGCACATTTAAAGATTTATATTCTGTAAATATTAACAAAAGTGTCTAGATCTCCACAAAACTCTTCTTTCTAATAAGGAACACATTTGTTAAATAGGTATCAGAGTTTAAAAAATCAGGATTCATTTACTATAGTTATAGTGTCTCAAACTAAAACCCAATAAAATTAGGGATAAAAATCTATCTCCTCAGACCAAACTCTCTCATGGAATTTTAACGGACCAACAACTATTAGAACACAAATTCTTATCTGATTTAAGTTGCTGACTATTGAGGCAGATAATATTGTTCAGCAAATATTCACTGCTTGCACTCCCATCCTTCCCAGACGAGTATACTACCCTGATGCACTGATACTGAATTTAGGGCATCATTTGCTCTGGTCAATGGAATGTATGTAGACATGACATAGATACATCAGAGTAGAATCGTCTCTGGTGGCTCAGATGGTAAAGAATCTTCCTGCAACGTGGGAGCACCATGCTTAATCCCTGGGTCAGGAAGATCCCCTGGAGATGAAAATGGCAACCCACTGCAGTATTCTTGCCTGGAAAATCCATGGACGGAGGAGCCTGGCAAGCTACAGTCCATGGGGTCTCAAAGAGTCGGACACAGCTGAACGGCTAACATTTTCACTTTCAGAATCTTAGGCAGCTTGATTTTCCTGCTTGCACTCTTGTCATCAACCATAAGAACAACATAATTGTGGTAGTTGCTGCTACTTCAGATCATCAGAAAGATCCAATGTGATCTTGAACTTGGAACATATCTATCACAATAGGTCACTGACTTGTCAATAATAACTGATACTTTATTGTAATAATCTGAGATTGCTTAGCATTTTTTGCTACTGTCTGTCTGCTTGGGTTGCCATAATAGAATACCAGAGAGTGGGTGGCTTAAACGGCATAAATTTACTTTCTCACATTTCTGGAGACTGGAAAATGCAAGATCAAGTTTCCAGCAGGGTTTGTATCCTGGTGAGAACTTTTTTTCTGGCTTGCAGATGACCATCTTCTCATTGTGTTCTTAAATGATGAGACAGAGCAAGTCAGCTCTTGGTATCTCTTTATATAAGAATAATATCCTATTGGATTGGAATTCTATCCATATGACCTCATTTAACCTCAATTACCTCTGTAAAGGCCTCACCTCCAAAAGTAGTAACACTACAGTTGGGACTCAACTTATGAATTTTACAGGGACAGAATCATTCAAACCATGCCAATTGCACAGTATTATTATAGCATGAAAGTGAAAGTGAAGTCGCTGAGTCGTGTCCAACTCTTTGTGACACCGTGGATTGTAGCCCACCAGGCTCCTCTTTGCGATCAGGCTCCTCCATCCATGGAATTTTCCAGGCAAGAGTACTGAAGTGGGTTGCCATTTCTTTTCCAAGGGATCTTCCTGACCCAGGGATCGAACACTGGTGTCCCGCATTGCAGACAGAGGGTTTACCGTCTGAGCCACCAGGGAAGCCCCTCATTACAGCGTAACCAGAATCATATACCAAAAGCTTGTCCTAGGTCTTTGAATCAGTTTTCTCCTAAAACAGCAAAAAATGAACCAGAAAAATAAAACAAGCATGTATTCTTAGGTGGACAATCAAAACAATAAAATCATTCTGGTTTATGTGGCCAGTTCTAGTTTTATACCATTTTTTATATTTTATACTCACATAAACAATTTTTACCATTAGAAAATATTTTCCATTAGGTAAAATGATTGAATTCACTACATTTAGATGTACAGATATTTTACTGCTGAAAAAAAAAACAAAAAACAGACATCTCATTTTTCTCTTGCATGCGTGTATGTGTGCACATTTGCAACGTGGGATTGCACAAATTTTTTTAAACAAGTCTTCCCTGTTGAGTACAGTCTGGTGAATGCAGAAATGCAACTGGGTGATATTCAAAATCAAATAATACGATCAAGAAATGCAAAATAATATCAGTTTATTATGTTGTCTGAAATGATTACTGCTTTATTATAGATGTCTACTCTAAGATACACTGAGGAGCATGTTTCTCTTTTGATTTCAGGGGTTGAGTAATACACTGGCTTCTTTATTTTCGCACGTACAAATCTAGTAACTAGGGTGCTATTTTTTTTTAAATTAAAATTGTGTGTTCCCATTACATTGTCCTCTTTATGCTAGAATTAGATCTCAATATGATGAATCATCTAAATTGTGCAGATGTCATCTAAGTAGGCACAGACATCCTAAAATATAAGAATTTAAGGGACACTTATACTGTTGAGGAAAGGGCAGGTAAAGGCAAAAGAAGGCCCACTGGAAGATAACGTCCTCAGAAATAATTTTGTGGCCCACCGTATGTTGGTAGCTAATATCAAGAGATTGCTACATTTGCCTAAACAATCAACCTGGTCAGAATAGCTTCTCAGTGTAGGACCTCTCAGTATGACTGTGCATTTCTAGCCTGACACTCTAAGCTAAGACAACACTTTCAGGTCTATTCGTCCTGAAAAGAACCATCCTTTGTTTCATCTGTGGTGTTGTATGGACCAATAGAGGCTCTGAATCCATGGATAATCTTGACAGACATCAAAAGCCTGTTGTGAGGGACTTTCCTGTTGGTTCAGTGGTAAAAAGTCTGCTTTGCAATGAAGGGAAAGTGGGTTCAATGCATGATCTGAGAGTTAAGATCCCACATGCCTCAGAGCAACTAAGCCTGGGTGCTAAAGCTAAGACTTCATGCAGTCAAATAACTAGCTAAATACATAATTAAAAAAAAAAGATTAATTTTTTTTTTTTAAAGCCTGTTGTAAGAGCAAGAGGTTACCCTGCAGTCCTGGTGATAACTCTTGCACATGGTTTGAAAACCACTAATTTATCTGAACAAGTATAACCTGAACTGATTCATTCAGAACCCTCTAAAACACAAATGCTTCCTTTCACCACAAAAACACAGAAGCTCAGTTCTGACCCTTGCCTTTGTCTTTTTTTTTTCCAGAGAACTTTATATTTTATTTATTTATTTTTAATATAAATTTACTTATTTTAATTGGAGGCTAATTGCTTTACAATATTGTACTGGTTTTGCCATACATTGACATGAATCTGCCACGGGTGTACATGTGTTCTTTATCCTGAACCCCCCTCCCACCTCCCTCCCTATCCCATTCCTCTGGGTCATCCCAGTGCATCAGCTCCAAGCATCCTTTATCATGCATTGAACCTGGGCTCGCAATTTGTTTCACATATGGTAATATACATGTTTCAACGTCATCCTCCCAAACCATCCCACCCTGGCCCTCTCCCACAGAGTCCAAAAGACTGCTCTATACATCTGTGTCTCTTTTGCTGTCTCACATACAGGGTTATTGTTACCATCTTTCTAAATTCCATATATATGTATTATTATACTGTATTGGTGTTTTTCTTTCTGGCTTAGGCTCCAGTTTCATCCACCTCATTAGAACTGATTCAAATGTATTCTTTTTAATGGCTTAGTGATACTCCATTGTGTATATTGTACCACAGCTTTCTTATCCATCCATCTGCTGATGGGCATCTAGGTTGCTTCCATGTCCTGGCTATTATAAACAGTGCTGCGATGAACATTGGGGTACACGTCTCTTTCAATTCTGGTTTCCTCGGTGTGTATGCCCAGCAGTGGGATTGCTGGGTCATAAGGCAGTGCTATTTCCAGTTTTTTAAGGAATCTCCACACTGTTCTCCATACTGGCTGTACTAGTTTGCATTCCCACCAACAGTGTAAGAGGGTTCCCTTTTCTCCACACCCTCTCCAGCATTTATTGCTTGTAGACTTGGATAGCAGCTATTCTAACTGGCGTGAAATGGTACCTCATAGTGGTTTTGATTTGCATTTCTCTGATAATGAGTGATGTTGAGCATCTTTTCATGTGTTTGTTAGCCATTTGTATGTCTTCTTTGGAGAAATGTCTGTTTAGTTCTTTGGCCCATTTTTTGATTGGGTCGTTTATTTTTCTGGAATTGAGCTGCAGGAGTTGCTTGTATATTTTTGAGATTAATTCTTTGTCCATTGCTTCATTTGCTATTATTTTCTCCCATTCTGAAGGCTGTCTTTTCACCTTGCTTATAGTTTCCTTTGTTGTGCAGAAGCTTTTAAGTTTAATTAGGTCCCATTTATTTTTGCTTTTATTTCCAATATTATGGGAGGTGGGTCATAGAGGATCCTGCTGTGATTTATGTCGGATAGTGTTTTGCCTATGTTCTCCTCTAGGAGTTTTATAGTTTCTGGTCTTACATTTAGATCTTTAATCCATTTTGAGTTTATTTTTGTGTATGGTGTTAGAAAGTGTTCTAGTTTCATTCTTTTACAAGTGATTGACCAGTTTTCCCAGCACCACTTGTTAAAGAGATTTGTCTTTTCTCCATTGTATATTCTTGCCTCCTTTGTCAAAGATAAGGTGTCCATAGGTGTGTGGATTTATCTTTGGATTTTCTATTTTATTCCATTGATCTATATTTCTGTCTTTGTGCCAGTACCATACTGTCTTGATGACTGTGGCTTTGTAGCAGAGCCTGAAGTCAGGCAGGTTGATTCCTCCAGTTCCATTCTCAAGATAGCTTTGGCTATTTGAGGTTTTTTGTATTTCCATACAAATTGTGAAATTATTTGTTCTAGCTCTGTGAAAAAAAAAAACCGTTGGTAGCTTGATAGGGATTTCATTGAATCTATAGATTGCTTTGTGTTGTATACTCATTTTCACTATATTGATTCTTCCAATCCATGAACATGGTATATTTCTCCATCTATTAGTGTCCTCTTTGATTTCTTTCACCAGTGTTTTATTGTTTTCTATATATAGGTCTTTTGTTTCTTTAGGTAGATATATTCCTAAGTATTTTATTCTTTTCGTTGCAATGGTTATTGGAATTGTTTCTTTAATTTCTCTTTCTATTTTCTCGTTATTAGTGTATAGGAATGCAAAGGATTTCTGTGTGTTGATTTTATATCCTGCAAATTTACTATATTCATTGATTAGCTCTAGTAATTTTCTGGTGGAGTCCTTAGGGTTTTTTATGTTGAGGATCATGTCATTTGCAAACAGTGAAAATTTTACTTCTTCTTTTCCAATTTGGATTCCTTTTATTTCTTTTTCTGCTCTGATTGCTGTGGCCAAAACTTCCAAAACTATGTTGAATAGTAGTGGTGAGAGTGGGCACCCTTATCTTGTTCCTGACTTTAAGGGAAATGTTTCAGTTTTTCACCACTGAGGATAATGTTTGCTGTGGGTTTGTCATATATAGCTTTCATTATGTTGAGGTATGTTCTTCTACTCCTGCTTTATGGAGGGTTTTTATCATAAATGGATGTTGAATTTTGTCAAAGGCTCTTTCTGTATCTATTGATGTAATCACATGATTTTTATTTTTCAATTTGTTAATGTGATGTATTACATTGATTGATTTGCAGATATTGAAGACTGACCCTTGCCTTTGTCTTTACTCCTGCTTTTTGCTTCCTTGAGTAGAGGCTTCAGGATGCACTTTTACCCCGTACCTTATAACTTGGCCATTCTTACTTTTTGAAACTCTAAAGTAGTTTTCTTACAAATTAATGAGGAGTATTCTTGCAGCCTTCAACTTTTGTTTCTGAACTGGGCAAAATTTATCTACATTTCTTGTTTATTTACTTGTAAAATAGATATCCCTTTTACTTGAGGAACTATGAGAATCAAATACCTCACTTTGAAAGGGTATTCAAAAAATTGCTCTGAGAAAAGCAATCTTTCTTTCAGATATGCATATGTCTTAAAGTAGTTTGAACAAACAACGATGACTATATTTTTAAGCTTCTAAGACTAGTTCCAAATTAAAAATAAAAATATGTCCAGTCCATTTCACAATGCAATAAAAGTTATTTTCTTATATTTCTTGTCAAAATTCCATTTTCTACCTTCTGAGATATTTGTATATATCTTCACATATTTAGGGCTTCCCTTACAGATCAGTTGGTAAAGAATCTGCCTGCAATGCAGGAGACCCCAGTTTGATTCCTGGGTTGGGAAGATCTGCTGAAAAAGGGATAGGCTACCCACTCCAGTATTCTTGGGCTTCTCTAGTGGCTCAGGGGTAAAGAATCAGCCTGCTATGCGGGAGACCTGGGTTTGATCCCTGGGTTGGGAAGATCCCCTGGAGAAGGGAAAGGCTACCCACTCCAGTGTTCTGGCCTGGAGAATTCCATGGACTGTATAGACCATGGGTTCGCAAAGAGTTGGACATGACCGAGCAAATTTCACTTGTCACATTTTTATGGTAAAGACCTCAGAATGGTTTTAAAGTCAGTAAATTTATTTCTGCAACAGATAAAACACTTTTATATAAGAATGTATTAAGTAAGAAGCACCCAGAACTTAGAAATAAATTAAGCTTTGGAAAAATGGATATAACCAATACACAATTGATTAGAGTAAGTTGTCTATAGCAGTAAACAAGAGATATCAGTAAATGTATGGCTAAAGAGATTTGAGGGTATCCATTTTAATGATTCCCAGAGGCTAGATATATTTTTGCTCACACCGAATTCATAGCAGGTATTCCAGATGTGGTCATCTTTTACTTGGATCGCTTCCATCTTATGACTCTATCTTTTTAACAATCTTAGAGTCTTCAACAAGTGGACAGATCAGGAAGGAAATCAGAGGGAAAACATACCTGATTCTTAATCATTTCACCTAGGAAATGTCACTCATCACTACCTATCATTTTCCACTGGTGCAAGTAAGTAATATGGCTTCATCTAGTGGTAAGGGAGTTGGAAAATATATATTCCCTGAAGGCAGATGCTTCTCAGGAACAACTCTACATTCCCTGCCACATGTTGGTTAGCTGAAGCCTCTTTGCATATTTTCTGATTTTCAGATAAGACTAAGTAGCAAAGCTATTCTTCTATTAACCTCTTTTCTAAAAGAACATAAAGAGTGGTCATAAGATACAATTGGAGAGCTAACGCTTCCTTTTCACACATAGAACACTTTTCCTTCTATTTATATTTAATTTGCTAACATGATCAAGAGATGAAGAGAAGATACTGTGTGGCTCTTCTTTGGGCTCCAAGCCAGGTGGCTTAGTGGTAGATATTTAATTTTTAAATTTAATTTTAATTAAAAGGAGAAGCTAGAGAGGTAACCAAATTAAAGAAATGGAAATTAAAAAATAAGATCAAATCCTGGGGGAGCACACACAAATATTCATGAAGACTTCTGAATGAGAATATCAGCATTTCACATTATTCTCCTCACATCTACTGGTGATAAGGACACAGCTGTAAATTGACATCAGTGGCAAAATTATAGGTACTTTTAAAATATGTTTAAGATAATATATATCTATACTTGTGTATCATGCTACACTTTTATTTCTAAATGGCAAACTAGGTAATGGAACATGTAATGGTAACATTACTGCATAAGCTACACACACACATATATCATAATTAGCCAAAATTTTCAACTTTCATGAAATGGGGTTTGGCTTATTAATTTACAGTAGAGTCTTAAAAGGCATTTCATATTGAGATTTCTGGTCTTGAATCCTAAAAGAGCCACAGGATAACATAACTGCATTGGCAAAGAAGGAAATATGAGGACCTGCCTTTCCATTCTTGCCAATATCTGAGCATCCAATGACCTATTTGCCTTAGTCATTTTACACAGAAAGTTATATAATAGAAAATAATTTACAGTGACATTTTTTCCCTATACATGCACCAAGGCTTTATAGCTCTGCTGAACACAGCTACAGAATGTCACACAAAGGGTTAGACTAGTACCTATATACACCCATGATTGCTAATCTTACCCAGGCTCTCCATAGTATCTGTGAATCCTATTAGCTTTTCATTATACAATGTAATTCACATTCCCCACAGATACTATGTCAAACCTTCCCAACTCTCCTCAAATCTTCAGCTCATCCATCTGCTCCCTCAAACCCAGAAGATTACTTAAAACCACTGGGGGAAACTCTTGGGCTTCTCACTATACAGGATACCACCTACATCCATCTTTCCCTTCTCCCTGTTGAGTTGAGGAAGAATTGACTTTCCATCTGCATAATTGTTATACCATCTATCTTTACTCTGAAACTCTTCCTCTCTGGATTCCCTAGCAATATAGTAAATTCTTGTTCTCCATCTGCTTACATCTTGAATTTTTCATTTACTTCTGGATGAGTCACAGCAGAATTTCATCCTGTATGGGTTTTAAGCATTAAAAAAAGAGAAAAACTAAATAACCTTTCTTCAATATAACTTACCTCTGCAAATCCTACTCTCTCTTGTCTCCCCTTCACAGTCAAAAATTCTTTACAGTGTTATCTATATTTTCTGTATGAGTTTCCTAAACTCATCCAATGTTATTTCTTCTTGCAGCATATCATGGACCATGTCCTCACACAGGCTCTCAATGCCTACATACTGCAAATATGGAGAATTTTCAGCTACTTTGCTTGACTTTTTAGAAGCATTTGATACCGTTGGAATCTTTTCTTCATGAACTTCTATCTCCTTTCCTCTTAAGGTAAAATCCCGGCCTTTCTCTGACCTTTTATTCTGCTTTAAAGGTTCTGCTTGCACTTTAAATATTGATGACCATCAAGACTCAGTTCCAGATTTTTCTTCTACCTCACTGTGAAGAGTTTATTAAGCTAACCCAGGAATCCCTCGATAAATCATCTATTCCCAAAGCTTCAAGAAAGATTTGCAAAATGATGACTGCCAAATATACTTACCAGCAGACTTCTTTTCTAGGCTCTGTATGTGTGTGTGTGTGTATATATATATATATATATATATATATATATATATATATCCAACTGCTTACTAAATATTTCCATGTATATATTTCATAGAAACACCTTCAGTCTAACATGTTGAGAAGTGTATTCATGATCTCCTTATTCGTCTTTCACATTTAATTTTCCTCTTGCATTCTGTCTCCCTGAAATGCTGCCACCCGCCACCTAAGACAACTTTCACATCTAGTAAACTACCAAGTCATTTAGATTCTGTTTTAAAATTGCTTTCTGGATTCTTCTGTCTATTCACTAGTAGCCAACAATATCCAAGCATATACCACCTGCCTTCTGAATGATTGCCACCTCTATTTTTTTGTTTTAATTATTGGGGTATAGTTGATTTACAATGTTGTGCTTCTGTCAGGTGCACAGCAAAATGAATCACATATATATGTATATACATATATATATATACACACACATACATATATCCATTCTTTTTTAGATTCTTTTCCCATTCAGCCCATCACAGAGTAACGAGTTCCCCATGCAATACAGTTAAGTCCTTACTAGTTATCTACTTTATACACAGTACTGTGTATACATCAATCCCAATCCTCAAATTTATCCCTCCCCCCTTTTCCCCCTGGTAACCATAAGTTTATTTTCTACATTTGTAACTTTCACAGAATTAGGACAAAAAAAATCATAATTTGTATGGAAATACAAAAGACCATCACGAGCCAAAGGAATCCTGAGGGGGAAAAATGGAACTGGAGGAAGCAAGCTTCTTGGCTTCAGACTATACTACAAAGGTACAATAATCAAAACAGTAAGGCACTGACACAGAACTAGAAATATAGATCAATGGAATAGTATAGAAAGTTCAGAGATAAACCCATACACTGTGGTCACTCAATCTATCCCACCTCTTCTTAATTGGCCTTCCTTTCTTCAACATCTCTCTCCTCTATTCCACTCCCTGCAGTGCAGTAGGGATTATGACATTCCCCTGCTTAAAATCCTTTACAACCTTCCCATTGCTCTTATGATTAAGTTCAAGCTTTGAAACACATAATAATGATTAGACTCTTCATAATCTTATCTTAATACACTCAACAGCCTCATCACTCAATCTCCTCCTAAATGTTGTTGTCCTGACATATTGAATTTCTTCCAATTTTTTGAGATATATTAATAACTTGCTCTTGCCCTCCTCTAAGCCTTCACATATTATTTCACTTCTTTGGAATATTCTTCATTACTCCTCTTTCCTAGCTGATTTTATTCATCCTTTTAGTCTTAGTTTACATATCACTATCTGAAGTAGCCCTTCTTGGATTCTTGAATTAGTTAAATAAATCCTACTGAAATATGACTTCAACATTTATGTATTTTTCCTATCATATTTTCATGTTTTATTACTATTACCTGTTGTATTGGTTTCTTGTTGATGCTGTAATAATTTACCACAAAATTTGTGGGCCAAAACAACACATATTTATTATTATTACAGTTTTGGAAGTCAGACATCTAAAATGAGTCATCAGTTCTGTGTTCCTTCTAGAGGGTCTGAGAAAGAATTAATTTCCTTACTTTTTCTTTCTTATCAAGGCTGCCTACATCCCTTGCTTCAGGCCCCCTCCTCTATTTTCAAAACCAGCTAGATAACATCTTCAAATTTCTCTCTCAGACCTCTGTTTCTGTTATCACATCTTATCTGACTTTCCCTCACTTCTCTCTTTTCCTTTAAGGATCCTGATAATTAAACCAGGTTCACCGGGGTAACCCACAATAATCTCTCCATCTCAATATGGAGAGATTAACTTAACTTAATCATATCTGCAAAATCCCCTTTGCCATGCAAGCTAATGTTTTATAGGTTCTAGGGATTAGGATGCTGACATCTTGAAAGGGGTGGGCATTACTCTTCCTCACACATTTATTTAGATGTCCATTTTTCCTACTAGACTTATGAAATGTACTTTATTCCTTCATTTCCGGTGCTTATTATGGTGCCTGGACCATAAGAAATGTTCAGGACTTATTTATCATAAAGAAATACAGGGTCCTTAATGTGATTCCAATCCACTGAAACAGATATAATAAATGACTGTAATATTGAATAGGTATAAATTATTAAGTATAATCTTAAAATAGCCAAATGTATTAACAAAATAGTTTTTTTTCATATTTGTTGACCTTTTACATTTTTCATAGGGGTCAGTTCTTACTCTGTCCCCAGATGAAAATTCAGGCAGGCATAACTGCTTTTCTGCCCACTTTTAGGCATTAAAACAACCTATAGTGACTCTAAATCACAAAACACAGTTTCAATTCAGTAATTAAAATGCCTCATCTCATGAATGTGTCAAAATTCTGGGTTTACTTTTATGTTGAATCACTTCTGTTCCTCTCAGCCATCTTATTTACTGAGGTTTCTAACTCTTTTGAAGTGGGGATAGAGAAAAGGGAACACAGGAGAGCGAAACAAAGTCATTGCTTGGCTGAATCTGTGGAGGTGAGGCAATTTCAGTACTCTATGAACCTTTGAAGATATCTAAAGCTGACTTTCTTGTGTTCATTTGTGTAATATGGGAGAATTCCCCTCCTACTCCTGCCCCAGAGAGCTCTCTTGCACAGTCCCCAGGCACTTGGAATTCAGACCCTTCTTTCTGTCCAAGGGCCTTCACCCCTCTAGCTGAACTGCTTGTGAAGGTTTAGACTACTCTGCTGCAGCTTCCTCGCCTGTGAATTTCCAAAGTGGTCATGAGGAAATGCTCACAAATCCATTGTCCCTACAAACTCCAAAGGTGCCATTAACATTTTCAAATTCCCCTATACTCCAAGAGACTACCTTAACCAGCTCCTCTTTCATAGACTTCTTATGCCTGGCTCAGACACTTGTCCACTACATCTTCTAGATTGAAGGGATACATATTATGCTTTCTAACAGGTCTTTTTAGAGGCCCTTTAGTGTGTGTGTCCTTGTGTGTCTGTATGTGCGCACTAGGGGAAGAAGGCATTTAGTAAACACCTTCTACAAAATACCTCTTCAAAAAATCTACCTATGGATATAAAAGATTTAGGAGTCATTCAGCTGGATCAGACACCTGCCTCTGAAAACTTCCATCACAGCCCAGAATCTCACTCTTGAATATATGCACTAGCTAAGTTAAATACTAAGTACTAGCTATGTGCCTGGAAAATCCCATGGATGGAGGAGCCTGGTGGGCTGCAGTCCATGGGGTCACTACGAGTCAGACATTACTGAGTGACTTCACTTTGACTTTTCACTTTCATGCATTGGAGGAGGAAATGGCAACCCACTCCAGTGCTCTTGCCTGGAGAATCCCAGGGACAGAAGAGCCTGGCGGGCTGCTGTCTATGGGGTCGCACAGAGTTGGACACCACTGAAGCGACTTAGCAGCAGCAGCAGCAGCAATGTGCCAGTGTACTAAGTCTTGACACTTTCAACTCAGTGAGAAAGGCATTGTTACCATCTTCATTCTAAAGTTGAAGAAATCAAGTCAGACAGAGTTTAAAGAATATGCTAAAGGTCACATTGTTTATAAATAGTGGACCAGAAATTCAGAACCAATGAGTCTAAATCCAGAACATGAGTCTCCTCATTATCATAATATTCATTACACTTTTTAAAAAATTTAAATCCCATCTTCCCTGTCAGGTTCTAATTCCTTTCTTATATTCTTCACTAATCCCATAATAATGCTCAGCCATGTTTTAACACTGATGTGGTTCTCAGCTTTTTAAATATAATGCAAGATAGTATATTGCTTCTTATGCCATGCAGGGAGAGTCATCTTTCCATTTGGTAACAATGACAAACAAAAGAAGCAAAGTGAAGCAGACTTAAGAAGAATGAAGATCCCCAATCAGAAAATGCCATTGCCATAATATCCAATTAAAAATAAAGAGAACAATCTATTATTTTGGTTTACAAAAGACTAAATATTAAATTTTATGCTGAGTTTTACACTTACTTCACAGATGTTCATGGGCTGTAACCAGCTGCTGCATGAAACATGCTGTTTTAATCATTGCAGGGATATAATGGACACTTTCCACTATCAAACTGTCCTTACTGAGCTTTGGCTCACATTCTGGGGTCAGAGAAAGCTACCATTCCTTGGAGTAGACTTTTACCTTAAAATCAGATAACTGACTCTATCTCTGCTTTAGTTTCTACAAGAAAACTGGGCGAACCACAGTCCATAGGTTAACTTTGGCCTATTACTTCTTTCTGTAAATAGTTTTATTGTTGCAAATTCATGTCTAGTCATTCTTATATAATTATTTTCATATAAAATAGCAGAGTTTACCAGGTTCTAATTCTCTTGCTGAAGAGTGTGTGTGGCCCACAAGGTCTTAAAATATTTATGATGTGGCTCTTTAAAAACAAAAGAGGTGACTAAGCCTTGTTCTAGAAAGCTTAGCAATCTAAGAACTATTTGTCATTGTTTAGTCACTAAGAGATGTCCAACTTCTTGCAACCCCATGGACTGTAACCCACCAGGCTCCTCTGTCCATGGGATTTTCTAAGCAAGAATACTGGAGAGGGTTTCCATTTCCTTCTCCAGTGGATCTTCCAAACCCAGGGATCAGACCTGCCTCTCATACGTCTCTTGCATTGGCAGGCGATTCTTTACATGAGCCACCATGGAACCCCTAATCTAGTGTAGGCAAATAGAATGAAAATGAATGCTTTCCTGTGTCTCTTCACAATAAAAAGTGCTATATTAAATTGGACATGTGCTCCATTTCATGAAGTGTCATTTATTTAGAATATATGCTTCTTTTAGTAGGAAACAATCATTGGATGCTATAAATTATATATGATATGCATATATAATTTATATAAATATATATGATATGCATATATAATTATATAAATTATATATATTCATATAAATGGAAATTAATATGGACAAAATTACACTGACTTTCTTTTTTTTTATCTTTTTTTTTTAATTTTATTTTATTTTTAAACTTTACGTACACTGACTTTCTAATTGAATGCTTCCATTTTGTCTAATATGCTATTCGCTTAGCAAATCTTAGAGCCCATCTTATTTTCTTTAATTTTCTCATCTAAAAATTTTAATATTTCTAAAAACTTACTAATTTATAAGATTTAAAAATATACCATAGGTAATATATTAAAAGCTCACATTAAAAAGAATTCTATCTTGATTTTTAACCAACTCTATATCATAGGCTTTCTGACTCTACACTATGAGGGCTCCTAAATTTTTTTCAGTGACCTTTTGGTTATTAATACATGGGAAGTATTTGGAAAGAAAATATAAATTACAGGGCTATACTCCTGCAGTTACCTTTCTTCAGTTTGTTGTAATAAAATGAGGAGCTTAAAGAGGGATGATTCTAATTTGAGTTTTCTAATTTAAAACAATGAACTTGACTAACTGGTGATAATTCTGAAATATATACAAATACCAAATCATTATGTTGTACATCTGAAACTAATATATGTCAATTATAATTTTATTTAAAAGTGGAGCATCTGTCTATATGGATTTTGATATGTTGCTGGTCAAATCATACCCCTCAGATGCCTGGTAATGCAAAATGCATAGCTATGTCATTCTTCCTTCCTGTTTTCTGCCAGATTTAATGGGAATTCTTTTGTATTTTGCTTTCAACTTGAAAAACAAAAATTACCACACTTAAATGTCCCTGGGCTAACTTTTGAGATTTCGCATTTAGACACATTCTAAAAATTTATCTAGTCAGAGGTTAGGAATGCCCAATCCAAAGAAAATTGATACACCAACAAAGGCTCAAACTTCCTGGTTAGCTTAATGACATATCATTATAAATATTTAGTCAATGGCTTTAGAGAAACCCTTGTCTTATTAACAAGATCTGTATGACTTGATGGTTTTGCCAGGAAGTACCAGGGGGAGTTGGTATTTGTTGTCATTTTGCAAACATCACAGATCCTGTATGTTTTTACATTTTTATTTATTTATTTTTTGTAGGTTTAAAACAGAGTGAACCATAGAGGTTTTCTGGAACTTATTTTAAAACTTTGAAATTTCAAAGGTGGTTATTTATCCAATGTATGCCATTTTTTGATTATATAAGATTGGATCAAGGAAAGCCCAAAGAAGATTAGAAAACTAATTTTAAGTCATTTTTCTTAGATTTCTGAGAAGAGTCTAACATTGAACTGAATTATTTTCCTGAAATCCATACGTAAAAGGTTCATTAAAATTCTTGTTCAAAATCACTGCAATGAATATGATTCTTTGTCCTTCAAATTCTTACATTAAACTTCACTCCAGTATCACTAAATAAGGGAAAAAAAATAACAAAATAGAGTGGGCAGTTTGATTTTAGGGGAAAAAGTCTTTAAATGAGTCTTTGATTTGCCTGCTCTTGCTACCTCATTAATTCTAAATGGTGTCATTCAGTTGAGTCTAATAGCTGTGAGTGTTACTACCATGGTCAGTTCCAAATTATAGTATTGATTAATTGATTGTCTTCTTCCAGTTGTGAATTATATTAGTGCTGGCTCAGGCAGCTTGGCTTAGGGCCAAAATCTAATTTTCAATGGAAGGCGACAAGCAGTTTCACTGTTTCACTGTTGTGGTTAAGTGGGTGCTGGGGAAACAAAAAGCTTTGGAAAGACAGTTGGACGAAAAATGATTGCCCTAAATATAATAAATATTCATTTATTGATGATCTCTCTCCAATCTAGAGAAACAGGCAGGAAGAGAGGAAGTGAAAAAAAAAACAAAAAAAACAAAAAAAAAAAACATCATTTCTCAACCTCAGACTTCCCAGTCTTGAAACAATTGACTTGGGGATGAGAGCAAATGGGTAGAAAGATGGCCCAGAATAATAATAAGCCAGCATTTGGATCTGTGGAATTAAGTCCATTCAGAAGAAGCATGGTGACTATGTACTTTCAAATCAAGTACAACTTAAACTGGATTATTGACTTGGCTACATCACAGGTACAGCTATCCAGGGAAGCTTAATGAGCACCTGCCAGGCTGTGGTACTACCAGGGTGGTGGTGTCATGTTCTTAGAATAATACACACATTATCAACTTGAAAGACAAAGCAAGAGGCACTCATTTTGTGTTAACTTTCTGCTTTAATGAGAAACATAAAATGAATGGGTGTGTTTATCATTGATTCTTGTGAAATGGGAAAAGCTAAATGGGGCATTGAGAGGTTAATAACTTTCGCAGATCCATAACTTTGAGTTTGCTGCCAGATCAATTCCTTTTCCCTACAAAATCTGAAGGGAAAATTGGTGTGGGATGGAGTAACTCTGATTATAAAATTATATTCACATTAAAGTGTATTTATAATCATTATTGGTATTTCTTTTCAATATGAACACAATTATACTTGATTTCACAGAGAATTAAAAAGAAGAATCTTTATTCCTCAAGTAAAGGGAATGATCATGACAAAAACTGAAGAAAATGATTTCTGGGGTCCTGAATCATAAAGCTTTAAAATCAATGTTTAGACAAGCATGTTAAATGGAAATTTATAAGTAGAGAAACAACTGTGAATATATGGAAAGCATATATTAAAGTCAAATATGCTGATAGAAATTAGAATTCTGTGGAAGTATTTGCTATTAGAAAGGGGAGAGAGATTGCAAGTAAATGTGTCAATGAGGAGAAAATTAATCTTCTCTAAGTGGTAACTAAATTCAAGATTATTAATGATTGATTATACATATATGAAAAAACCCTTAATAGGAGCAATGATGTAAGAGCCTCTTGGCATAGATCCTATAAGTAAAGTTCGTATAATAAATCTTCACAAAATATAAAAGTATATAAACTTTTCATGGCTGTCTCAATGATCTGTAGCAAAAATAGGGCTAGAGCTGGGAAAGCCATATATTTATTATTAAACAATATTATTATAGGCTACAACATTTAATAGGTGCTAAGGATATTTTTCAGGGGGGGTGATAAAAACAAACAGCATGCATTTAGGGTAATCTATTAAGTAGTTAGTAACTTAGGTAACTAAGTTAGAACTGATAACGAAGAATTGATGCTTTTGAACTGTGGTGTTGGAGAAGACTCTTGAGAGTCCCTTGGACTGCAAGGAGATCCAACCAGTCCATTCTGAAGGAGATCAGCCCTGGGATTTCTTTGGAAGGAATGATGCTAAAGCTGAAACTCGAGTACTTTGGCCACCTCCTGTGAAGTGTTGACTCATTGGAAAAGACTGTGATGCTGGGGGGGATTGGGGGCAGGAGGAGAAGGGGACGACAGAGGATGAGATGGCTGGATGGCATCACCGACTCGATGAACTTGAGTTTGAGTGAACTCCGGGAGTTGGTAATGGACAGGGAGGCCTGGCGTGCTGCAATTCATGGGGTCGCAAAGAGTCAGACATGACTGAGCGACTGAACTGAACTGAACTGAACTGAACTTAGGTAACTCATACCATGTATGGAATTATAAATGTAGTGTATTAGCAACTTGAAACAATAAATGCATATTTTAGTGAATTTAACAATTTAGATGTTAAGAATAAAAATATATACTAAGCTCCTTGAGGGCAGGATTCAGATATAATTCATCCTGGAACCCAGCACCCAGGACAGAAAGCCAAGCACAAAATGGGTGATCCACAAATATTTTTTGAAAAAAAGAATGAATTAGAATATAGCCTTTAAAATAACTTCCTGCCCAAAGCAATAAATAGTTTGATAAGGATATACTGCTCTTAAAGAAACATAGCAATGAAGTTATTAATAAGCTATTAGCAAATTTCAAGTGTTTGGAATTGAAAGCAAGTAAGTTCAGCACATTTTCCCTTTCCCCAAAGCCCTCTCCTCATTGAATGAATTAGCTTCACCCTTAGACTCAGACATCATTTTTTGTTCCTGAGAAAGCAGTTCCCCACCTATTCGGACTAGGTTAAGCAACCTTATCATGATCTCCAGTTCTTCCCATATTTAGGGACTATCTGAACTCTCTTGATTGTTTATTTACTTGGCTGTCCATCCTAGATAGATTATGTCTGTCTTATCCCCCTTTGTGCTCCCTAGGCACTAGTAAAGAGTTTCACATGGACAACTATTTCCAGATAGTCATCCCTGGGCTTACTTTCCTATATCCCACATCTGGTTTGTTGGCAAATCCAAGTAGCTCTTTCAAAGCAATGCTGATCCAAAATTCAACCACCCCACCAATTACCAAAAACCTAATTTGGTCCACCCCTTGCCTGCATTATTGCAACAGTTCCTGTCCTAGTATTCCTGCCACTGATCCTGGCTTGATTAGTTTTCAACCCAGAAGCCAAAAAAATCCTCTTTCAATATGACTAAATATGTCACTCTGCTATTCAGAACCTTTAGTGACAGAGTATCTCATGTAGAACAAAAGTCAATGTTCTCACTAGGAGCTACGAGGGTCGTCTTCTCCTATCACTTCAGCCATGCTGGGCTACAGCTGAGCTCTGCTGTAGCTCAGCTCATGTAAGCTTTCCCCCATGGCCTTTATACCTGCTGTTACCCTGTCTTCCACCAATATCTATATGAATACCTCTTCTACTTTCTTGAGAATTTTACTCAGAAATCATCCCTCAGTCCAAAATTTCTAAAATTTCAGTATTCTCTTAACTTGATACTTTAATGTTCCCTCCCCACTTTACTTTCCCTATCAGTGCTGATGACTATTTTCCCTATCAAGTCTGATATTTGGCAGGTGGAATAAACTTCCCTTCTGAGTGGCTACATGTCTATTTGACAACTAAGTACCCATTTGTGCTGGTTGTTAAATATTTTAAATCTCACTCCTGCTTGTCACTATGTAATATATTCTGTTTTTCTTTACCATCTGCCTCCCCTACTCTAATGTAATTTTTTTTTGTTCAACTCTGTATCACCAGAATCTGGAGCACCTAGTCTACTGTAAGGTACTGTAGCGGTTTGCCCCAATTTTAGCCTATGCATGTTTTTACTTTTAAAGATAGTATAAAACACTGTTTCATTTATTTTCCTTCATGTTGTCCCTGCAAAACATTGTAAATTTCGCCTTTAGGGGCAAGTTCCACTTTTTTTTTTTTTAACCTTTGTATCTCAGTCATCTAGGGCACTGACTGGTTAATAAATATTCAACGAATAGAAGAAGGAAGAAATGACTTTGTACATAATTACTCTAAGATAAATTATTACAACTATGCCTTTATTATGTCTACCTACTTTAATGAAGATAAAATTATGTATACAAACTTATATTGGTATAAATATAACCTTATAAAGTATATATTTATAATATAAAGATTCATCTGTCTCAAAGATTTTTAGGAGCACAATCCTTGTGATCAAGGAGAAAATATTATACAGATGTAATCTTCTTTTGATATTACTATAGTTTTAAATTATAGTAATATGAAAATTTCAAGTAAACTGTAGACAGCTGTTTCAAACCAAAAATATTACATAGGAAATTTCATAATTCCATTTTGCAACTACAGGTGATTTCTGATCTTTTAAAATATGATTTAAAAAATATGGTTTTGCACGGGAAAATCTAGGATTAGATTTAGAAGTCTTTTTTTTTCCCTAAAGTTTGAAACCATTCCAAGATTTGTTAAAAAATGAGATTTTTATATAAAAAAAATCTTTAGGTCTATGCCATTCACCACCAAAACAATTAGCTCCTAAAATCTTTGTTAATAAATTATCTACGATCATACATGGCATATTTATCAAAATATTATCTTTTATACATATTTATACAAAAGATTATCTTAACAATTCTTAGAATCTTAGGACTCAAAAAATACTTACTGCCCATTTTAAGGAACATACCTCAACTTATATAACCCTGTGTTGATGTTTATGGTGCTGTTGATAGGAAATATGTTTAATTCTGTCAATATTGACTTAAACATGATAAAAACAACAATCCAATTTTAAAATAGGTATGGACACCTTATTTTTATAGCAAAGAAAGTGAAAGTGAAAGTCGCTCAGTCGTGTCTGACTCTTTTCAATCCCATAAACTATACAGTCCATGGAATTCTCCAGGCCAGAATAATGGAGTGGGTAGCCTTTCCCTTCTCCAGGGGATCTTCCCAACTCAGGGATTGAACCCAGGTCTCCTGCATTGTAGGTGGATTCTTTACCAGCTGAACCACAAGGGAAGCCCCCCCTGCTTTTTTTTATAGAGACCACCTGACCTGCCTCTTGAGAAATCTATATACAGGTCAGGAAGCAACAGTTAGAACTGGACATGGAACAACAGACTGGTTCCAAATAGGAAAAGGAGTATGTCAAGGCTGTATATTGTCACCCTGCTTATTGAACTTCTATGCAGAGTACATCATGAGAAATGCTGGGCTGGAAGAAACATAAGCTGGAATCAAGATTGCTGGGAGAAATATCAATCACCTCAGATATGCAGATGACACCACCCTTATGGCAGAAAGTGAAGAGGAACTAAAAAGCCTCTTGATGAAAGTGAAAGAGGAGAGTGAAAAAGTTGGCTTAAAGCTCAGCATTCAGAAAACGAAGATCATGACATCTGGTCCCATCACTTCATGGGAAATAGATGGAGAAACAGTAGAAACAGTATCAGACTTCATTTTTGGGGGGCTCCAAAATCACTGCAGATGGTGACTGTAGCCATGAAATTAAAAGACACTTACTCCTTGGAAGAAAAGTTATGACCAACCTAGATAGCATATTCAAAAGCAGAGACATTACTTTGCCAACAAAGGTCTGTCTAGTCAAGTCTATGGTTTTTCCTGTGGTCATGTATGGATGTGAGAGTTGGACTGTGAAGAAAGCTGAGCACCGAAGAATTGATGCTTTTGAACTGTGGTGTTGGAGAAGACTCTTGAGAGTCCCTTGCACTGCAAGGAGATCCAACCAGTCCATTTTAAAGGAGATCAGCCCTGGGTGTTCTTTGGAAGGATTGATGCTAAAGCTGAAACTCCAGTACTTTGGCCACCTCATGCGAAGAGTTGACTCCTTGGAAAAGACTCTGATGCTGGGAGGGATTGGGGGCAGGAGAAAAAGGGGACCATAGAGGATGAGATGGCTGGATGGCATCACTCACTCAGTGGATATGAGTTTGAGTGAAATCCGGGAGATGGTGATGGACAGGGAGGCCTGGTGTTCTGTGATACATGGGGTCACAAAGAGTCAGACACGACTGAGCGACTGATCTAATCTGATCTGATCTGATGTTAAAAATAGTTTTAGGTTTTAGTTGTTTCATGAGGGCAACCAAAATCACGCAAAAGGCACAATTTATATCATGTATGAAACGAGATGCCAGTCCAGGTTCGATGCACGATACTGGATGCTTGGGGCTAGTGCACTGGGATGACCCAGAGGGATGGTATGGGGAGGGAGGAGGGAGGAGGGTTCAGGATGGGCAACACATGTATACCTGTGGTGGATTCATTTTGATATTTGGCAAAACTAATACAATTATGTAAAGTTTAAAAAAAAAAACAAAAAACTAAAGGTACAATAGTCAGATCAAGAGGTAATAGTGTTCCCACAAGCTTATGGTAGCCTCCAGGTACCATATGTCACATATGTTTAATTCTGGGCATCAACATGAAACATGAAACATTTTATTGATACTGTGAGGAGGGGTCAGAGGATGAAATATATCTGAAACTCGTGTCATAAAAGGAATGGTTGAAGTAGGTATGGATATTTTGCATAGAAAACAGAAGGCTAAAGGAAGAAATAAAGGCGTGTATATTTTTGTATCAGTATGAAGATGACTCTTCTTACAATTAGAGCTACTCAGTAATGAAAATGAGGTAATCATAGACTGAATGACTATGTGTCATGGGGAAGTTTCCTATAGAGTAAGAGACTGAATTATGTGACCTTGTCTTTATGTCTCAACTTTTCTTTCCTCTTTTTTTTTTTCATCAAAGGATAATATTGTTTTCAATGTAGAGTAAAAGAAGAAAAAATATCTGAATTACAGATATTGTACCAAATATCTCTGTGATTTTGGGTAGCCCATTTTTCTTCTCCAGGTCTAAATTTATATACAAAGCATAGACTAGAGTCTTTAAGGTGTATTTCAGTTCCAATATTATCTAACCATACAAATGTACACATTAAATCTGACTCAGTCTACTCATGATGAAGACTTGTTAACAATTAGAGAGCTGGAGAGCATTGAGTCAACTCCCATAAACACTATTAGAATATATATATATATAGTTCCTAAACTGTCTTGCTAGTAAATCCTAAAAAGTCTTTCTTTTTAATACTATGTATATAATATGGACGTGAGTCTCAGTGAACTCCAGGAGTTGGTGATGGACAGGGAGGCCTGGCATGCTGTGATTCGTGGGGTCGCAAAGAGTCGGACACGACTGAGCGACTGATCTGATCTAATATGAAAGTTTTGATTATTACCCCTGAATTAAAAAAAAATGTAATTCTCTCAGTAGAAACGCCCAGAAAACATCCTGCTGAGCTTTCTTCTTCTGGCCATACAGTATGCATACACAATTAACCTTCTTTTAATTTGATTAAATTGTTTTTTATCTGAGATTGTCAAGTTAACACTGTAATCAAAAATCTCTAATAGGGACCTGAATAGATCACTGCTATGTATACTGTCAATTCAGTTTAGTTCAGTGGCTCAGTCATGTCTGACTTTTTGCTACCCCATGGACTGCAGTACACCAGGCTACCCTGTCCATCACCAACTCCTGCAGTTTGCTCAAACTCATGTCCATTGAGTCGGTGCTGACATCCAACCATCTCATCCTCTCGTGTCCTCTACTCCTCCCGCCTTCAATCTTTCGCATCATCAGGGTCTTTTCAAATGAGTCAGTTCTTCACATCAGGTGGCCAAAGTACTGGAGCTTCAGCTTTAGCATCAGTCCTTCCAATGAATGTTCAAAACTCATTTCCTTTAGGATTGACTGGTTTGATCTCCTTGCAGTCCAAGGGACTCAAGAGTCTTCTCCAACACCACAGTTCAAAAGCATCAATTCTTTGGCACTCAGCTTTCTTTATAGTCCAACTCTTACATCCATATATAACTACTGTAAAAAACATAGCTTTGACTAGATGGACCTTTGTGGGCAAACTAATGTCTCTGCTTTTTAATATGCTGTCTAGGTTGGTCACAACTTTTCTTCCAAGGAGCAAGCATCTTTTAATTTCATGACTGCAGTCACCATGTACAGTGATTTTGGAGCCCAAGAAAATAAAGTCTATCACTGTCTCCACTGTTTCCCCATCTATTTGCCATGAAGTGATGTGACCAGATGCCATGATCTTCATTTTCTGAATGTTGAGCTTTAAGCCAACTTTTTCACACTCTTCTTTCACTTTCATCCAGAGACTCTTTAGCTCTTCTTCACATTCTGCCATAAGGGTGGTGTCATCTGCATATCTGAGGTTATAGATATTTTTCCTGGCAATCTTGATTCCAGCTTGGTCTTCATCCAGCCTAGCGTTTTCTCATGATGTACTCTGCATATGTTAAATAAGCAGGTGACACTATATAGCCTTAACATGTTCCTTTCCCTATTTGGAAGCAGGCTGTTGTTCCATGTCCAGTTCTAACTGTTGCTTCCTGACCTGAATACAGATTTCTCAAGAGGCAGGTCAGGTGATCTGGTTTTCCCATCTCTTTAGGAATTTCCCACAGTTTGTTGTGATCCATACAAAGGCTTTGGCATAAAGCAGAAATAGATGTTTTTCTGGAACTCTTTTGCTTTTTTGATGATCCAAAGGATGTTGGCAATTTAATCTCTGGTTCCTCTGCCTTTTTGAAATCCAGCTGGAACATCTGAAAGTTCACAGTTCACATACTGTTGAAGCCTGGCTTGGAGAATTTTGAGCATTCCTTTGCTAGTGTGTGAGATAAGTGCAATTGTGCAGTAGTTTGAACATTCTTTGGCATTGCCTTTCTTTGGGACTGGAATGAAAACTGACCTTTTCCAGTCCTGTGGCCACTGCTGAGTTTTCCTAATTTGCTGGCATATTGAGTGCAGCACTTTCACAGCATCATTTTTTAAGATTTGAAATAGCTCAATCTGAATTCCATCACCTCCACTAGCTTTGTTTGTAGTGATGCTTTCTTTTTTTTAATATGATTATATTTCAATACACAACCAAAATACAAAACACCACAGTAAATTGACAGCAATAAATATGGTATTTCTTGACGTTGATATCCCAGGGAAAATGAAAGGAAAAAACAGAGCAAAATGAAATAATGTAAGAGACTGGTAAGGATTAAGCATATATGAAGATGACCGATTGAACAGTAACAGAAGAAAAGGCAATTTCTTTGTAACATCATATTGCCAAAGAATAAAAATTTAGCGATGCTTTCTAAGGCCCACTTGACTTCACATTGCAGGATGTCTGGCTCTAGGTGAGTGATCATACCATCTTGATTATTTGGGTCATGAAGTTTTTTTTTTTTTGGTATATTTCTTCTATGTATTCTTGCCACTTCTTAATATTTTCTGCTTCTGTTAGGTCCATATCATTTCTGTCCTTTATTGAACCCATCTTTGTATGAAATGTTTTCTTGGTATCTCTAATTTTCTTGCAGAGATCTCTAGTCTTTCCCATTCTATTGTTTTCCTCTATTTCTTTGCATTGATCGCTGAAGAAGTCTTTCTTATCTCTCCTTGCTATTCTTTGGAACTCTGCATTCAAATCGGTATACCTTTCCTTTTCTCCTTTGCCTTTTGCTTCTCTTCCTTTCACAGCTATTTGTAAGACCTCCTCAGACAACCATTTTGCCTTTTTGCATTTCTTTTTCTTGGGGATGGTGTGGATCCCTGCCTCCTGTACAATGTCAGGAAACTCTGTCCATAGTTTTTCAGACATTCTATCGGATTCAATCCCTTGAATCTATTTGTCACTTCCACTGTATAATTGTTACTTTTTCACTAAAAAAAAAACTAATATCAGGGTCGCTAAATGGGCTGCTTTTGTTAACAGATTTGGTTTATTTCTCTAAAATAGTGCTAGTCAGAATTTTATAAACAACTCTTAACATCACCTAAAGAAATTATAGTATTTCTGACTTTCTTAACTGACAAGATTCCAAAATTGACTAAAATTCCAGATGGTTACTCTTATATGAAAATATTTATAGGTATTGGCATTGGTCCTTATAGTAAAATATGATGTGGCACAGCAAATATTCAAATATTATCATTAACAAGAAACTAAATCATGTTTGCCAAAATAAGCAAAACATTTGGCTATAGAATTCACAATAATATCATGTTCACCCCACAAATCTGTGAATTTTCAAATTATGACATTTTCACAGTTTCTGGCTAGCATTAGCTTGATCCAACTATGAAATGTTAAACTGACAATTACATGAAGAAGAAAACTAATATAACCAAATTGACTAAACTTGGTCAATGGCTTTAAGGCAAAGTGTTTTGAACCTTTAATTACAAGATAGTGTATTTATTATTGCGAGGAGCAGAAACATGAATAAAAAGACACAGACCCTCCTTTCAAAAAAATTTACAATCCAAACAGTTAAGCAGAGACTGGCAAGATAACGGAAGCCTCACACTTTTGCCATCTAGTAGGATGGTTTTGGTTTTCTCAACCCAGAGCAAAGAAGGACCATATTAAAATGCAGAGGCACTTGTCATCTCTGGAGTTCCACCGGATTTGAATTCTGATACGTGTACCACTTGTATGACTTTGGGTAGGATAGTTTCTTCAGTTTTTCGGTCCCTCATCCTTAAGTGGAAATAATTATAGTACTGACCTCAGAGGTTTAATGTGAAAAGTAAATAAGATAGGTGTGCAGATTGCTTTGCACATAATATGCATAGCAACAAATAAAGTTTAAATATATTTAAGGAATAAGGGATACATTAAATAAGAAAGCTGTCTTTTCTTTGGCAAGATTTAAGAAGTTAAGCACTTTGTAAAGTGTTAGATTTATATGCCTACATTCAAAATGGATGATACAGAATTCATGGACTAGAAAGGGAAAGAAGAATTTCTAACTCAATGCTCTGAGGCAATACTATGAATGAGCTGGTGATCTTGGATAAATGAACAAGAAGAC
Source organism: Bos grunniens (assembly GCF_055505025.1). Classification (NCBI taxonomy): domain Eukaryota; kingdom Metazoa; phylum Chordata; class Mammalia; order Artiodactyla; family Bovidae; genus Bos; species Bos grunniens. The sequence continues at coordinate 34,283,555 of NC_141172.1, read as the reverse complement.
AATTTGGGAAATATTGATCAACTATCATACCTTAAATAAGTGTACTGGGCTTCACCCAATTGTTTGGTTAAAATGTCTTAGATTTTTGTAGAAAACACAGAGAAGGCAGAACTACAAAGAACTAGATAAACTTGTTAGGTGGCAGAACAATTCCTAAAAAGATCTTGGAATATGTAAATATTAATCTGAAAACAACAAATATCAACAAACTTTTGGACTTGGCTTAGAGTGCTGTTTTGGGTAGAGTAGAAATACTATAAGATTTAAAAGTCAGAAAAGGGGTTTGTATTCTCAATCTAACTCTCATTAGCAATGAAAGATCTTTGCCTCTTTGACTACCCATATCTTCATCTGTAATTGGAGGATGTGTGGATAACATGTACAGCCTTCCACCTTTTGCTTGGCACATCCTAAGGGTTCAATAAATCATATGATTAAGAACCACTGCTATTTTTACTTTCATTTCATATTTGTGATGAGGTAAAGATGGCTACAGTATTTTGTTTCCATTTTAACTCATCCTGGAAATACAAGTATACTAAAAAAGCATTTGATTGCTATTTTATAGAAGAGATAGTTCGTCATGATCTTTCTGACATGAGACACTGTATTCTATAATTCAGTATCTTGCCTATCTATAGAAGATGAGCTTCTAAAATGTATTGCATATTTCTACTTTCAAACATGTATATATGTGGGCAGATAAGTTCCTGATACTCCAAGATTCAGTGAAAACAATAATGACGACATCTATAGCTAACTTATACACACCCTAGTGTAAGTCAGGTACTGATCTAAAGCACTGTTCACATATGAACTCATTTAATCTTCACAACAGCCTAAAGAAGTTGGTACAATTATTTCTGCACTTTGCAAATAAAACATCTCAAACACATATATCTGAATAATTTGCCTAAGATTCAGCAGCTAGTAAATAACAAAGAATCCAAGCAAGTACAGGTTTAGAATCTATGCAATTTGCCCCTGAGAATAGAATTGATTTGTTCTGAAGAAGCAATGTCAGAATGGAGGTATATTTGAAATATTTCAACTCGCACTAGATCAGACAGCAACAAAACTTAAAAAAACAAAAAGACAGAAACGTTATTTCTATTATTAGTCCTATGGGAATAAGTCATTTGGATTCCCAAACAACTGGTTTTTAAATTAACTCCAGAACATAACGTACTCAGAAAATGCTGATTCTATATAATAGCTGAACCGTAAAGCAGAATCATTAGTATCATAAGTTATTATGAACAAAGGCATATAGGAGTTCAGAGGAAGAATAAAGCTTTGTTTTGATGGGGAATATCCAAGAAAGCTTTAGGGTGAAAGTGAGCTGAATCTTAATGTATAAAATAGAAACACTGAGGAGCCAAAGGGGAAACAGGAGAGAATGAAATTAAATTTTCTACAATCTCCATCTCATTTGTTTGTTTAAACCTCATCTTATTTGACTTTAATGGCATTTTGGTTTCTGAATGATATTTGTGTACCTTTTCTATATATACAGATACTTGCTTTTTTATTAGAGTCATAAACATTAATCCCAAAATAAGGTTAACAGGGAATATGGGAGGTGGGATACTGTCTTTTATGCTGAGAATACAATATTTTTAGCAGATAAGAGTATTTGAGTATGCTAGGGAACTTCTAAACTTTGTAACCTTCATTTAGATAATTTGCATTTAGAAACATTAATTAAAAACAATTTGGCTTATTTTATAATTCATCACATATTTTTACTAGTAATAGTTTTAAGTGGTGAGCTGATGGATCAAATATCTTAGCAAGCATAGGAAATAATTATTTTAAAAAATTATCATTTTAAGATTAGAAGCTAATTGTGAAGCTTCAGTAAAAAAGGTACTTGGTAGAGAATTTTATCAAAAAGTATTATTATGATAAATAACACATTAGAGAAAAGATATTGAAGATAACAAAGCTGTGTTAATAGCAAAGTTTTGTTGCAAAGCAGTAAAAATTGATAACCCTGTAATTGTTTAACAGAGATTAGACATTTAAATTTTTTTAATCTATTTGCTAATCTGTTTTCTCACTTTATTCTCTCATTAACAATAAATAGCTTATAGCTTCTAGAAGAACCAAAATAAAGTATGTAGGCGAGAGCACTGCTGAGGGCTAATAATTTCATAGCAGTAGCAGCTCAATTCAATCAACATTTAAATCTAGAGGCATCTGCTGCTCCAGATCAAAACATTAACCCATTGTTAGATTTCTCACATACTATGATGAACACCATCCATGATTTAAAAATGAAAATTAAATCTCTCATTGAGAAATCTTTTCCTAGTTGTTCCATTGTTTTGAGCGTGTTATAATTTTATTTAAAAAGAAGAAGTGGCCATCCTGAGTAAAAAACAATTCTATCTTATTATATTTTATAAGGGGAATATCAAGTGAATAATACAATGTTCAAATATTTCATCCCTCCATCCATCCATTCAAACCAATACTTGTTAAGTGCCAATTGCATATCAGGCATTACAACTGGTTCTAAGACCTAATGAAAGGAGGGAGTTCAGACGTGCTGTAGACTTACCTTGTGTTAGCCACTGTATGTGGTTTCAGACCCAGTCCTTGGCCTCAAGAAGTTCAAAACCTAATTAGAAAAATAGAAAAAAAAACTTATTTTTAAAAATATTTCAAACCCTAAGTTATCTTCAACATATCATATTTTCACCATTATTTTTTTTGGGGGGGGCAGGGACAGAGAGGAGAAAAAAACAAGATGGTTAATAAGAAGTTGGTATCAATTTTATGTCATAAAATTTTTAATAGAAAGAGTGAAATACCAACTCAGTATGAATGTCTGTTTGTCCACATGCTGGAAAGTAATGACTATTGAACATTCTTTGCAATTTCAAACGGGATTATCATGTCTAACATAAAATGGTTACCTTAGCTACTTACAATATCTATTTTATCAAGTCTAACAAGTGTCATAGTTGCTTCCTGAAATTACATAATATATTTCAAATTTCCCATTCTCTGGTCTTTATGGTGGTTCAAGCCTCCAAGGTTCTTAAGGGAATCACTTAAACCATAGTAGCCAATATAAAGCACATCTTTGCCTTTCCTACTGATCTTGGGGCTAACTCACATGGAAGAATTCTAAATCTTATCAGCATTACATTTATGGAAAATAGTCTCATTATTAATTTTTCAAAATTCATACACTGAACTGTGTAAAGAAGCACTTTGTTTTAATTTCCTGATGGAATTTAGAATAGAATACCCTAATGATTTCTGTTTGTTTTTAGAATAGTTTCCTTCTGTTTAGACCACCTTCTTCTAAACTCTTTTTCACATGTTCAATTCTTATTTCTTCTTCAATTCACAGAGAAGTCATCATCTCATGGAGAAAGCCTTCCTTAACATCCTGCTTCCTCCAAGTTACACTTTAATGTATTTTTTAGATAATGCAACAGCTCTGTGTATTTCCTTATCACATTATCTTGTATCATAGAAATTGGCTAGTTGTTTAGAAAACTGTTTCAATTTCCTCCTGTTACAAAGTCAGGAGATATATATATATATATATATATATATATATATATATATATATTTTTTTTTTTTTTTTCCCCAGATAGATGTGAGATGTGACTGATTCCTCACAAGGGAATACAGCTAGATATAAACCATGCCACGTCAGCCCAGGCCTTAAAAACATCTTATACATGATCTTTTATTCTTTGTTCCTATCTGTAGCTGGAATCCCTGAGGAACTATAGAAGGAATGATTCCTAAGAAGGAAAGAGCTTAGTCCTTTGTGCATACGTGCTAAGTTGCTTCAGTTGTGTCTTATTCTTTGAGACCCAATGGACTGTAGCCGCCAGGCTCCTCTGTTCATGGGATTCTCTAGACAAGAATATTGGAGTGGGTTGCCATGCCCTCCTCCAGGGGATCTTACCAACCCAGGGATTGAACCAACATGTCCTGCAGCCTTTGCATTGCAGGCAGATTCTTTAACACTGAGCCACTGTGGAAGCCCACCTAGTCCTTTAGTCACATCTTTTAGAATCACTCCTTACTTCTACTAATAAAATCTATTCATACTAGAGTGTTACAAAGATGACTATCACCTGACCCTGACTAGAAACATCACTGGTTCTGGGATTTCATGTAAATGAGTACTAAATTTTAGCTATTTTTTTAAAGTTTATTTGATGTATAATATTATATAATTTACAGATGTACAATGCAGTGATTCACAATTTCAAAGGTTATATTCCATTCATAGTTATTTTGAATGTTAATATGGAATACTGGCATATTCCTTATGTTTTACAATATTGCCTTGCAGTTTATTTTATACATAATAGTTTGTATCTCTTAATACCCTACCCCTATAATGACCCTCCACTATGCCTTCTCCCCACTGGTAACCATTAATTTGTTCTCTATATCTGTGAGTCTATTTCTTTTTTGTTGTTGTTATCTTCATTAGTTTGCTGTAGCTTTTAGATTCCACAGGTAAAGTGATATCATGCAATATCTTTCTCTGTCTTACTTATTTCACTCAGCATAATACCCCTGAAGTTCATCCATGTTGTTGCAAATGGGATAATTTCCTTTGTTTTTATGATTATAAAAGTAGTCCTTTGTATGTATGTATGTGTGTGTGTGTATACATATATATATATATATATATATATATATATATATAGACCACATCTTAACAAATAATTTAAAATTTTTCATGGAAACACAAAAGACCCAAAATGGCCAAAACAAAATTGAGAAAGAAGGAATCATGCTTAATGACTTCAGACTACATTGCAAAGCTATAGTCATCAAAACAGTATGGTACTACACAAAAACAGATCAATAGAACAGAATAGAGAGCTCAGAAATAAACCAATGCACTATGGTCAATTTTTCTATAACAAAGGAGGTAAAAATATACAATGGAGATAAGACAGTCTCTTCAATAAATGGTGTTGGGAAAACTGACAGCTGCATGTAAAAGAATAAAATTAGAAAATTCTCTAACACTATATTCAAAATAGATTAACAACATAAATATAAGGCCAGACACTATAAAACTTTTAGAGGAAGACATAGGCTGGACACTCTATGACATAAATCATAACAATACTTTCTTTCTTTTTTTGATCTGTCTCCTAAAGCAAAATAAAAGCAAAAATAAACAAATGGGACCTACTTAAAAGCTTTCTGTATATCAAAGGAAGCCATTAAAAAAAAAAAAAAGCCAACCTACTGAATGGGAGAAAATATTTGCAAATGCTATGAACAATAAGTGCTTAATATCCATAATGTAGAAACAGTGGATACAATTAAACATCAAAAACAAACAAACAAAAGCACCCTGATTTTTAAAAAATGGGCAGAAGACTGAAATAGACATTTTTCTAGAGAGGACATGCAGATAGCCAACAGGTATATGAAAATATGCTCAACACTGATAATCATCAGGGAAATGCAAATTAAAACCACAATGAGATATCATTTCACATCTGTCAGAATGACTATCATCAAAAAGAATACAAGGGGACTTCCCTGGTGGTCCAGTGATTAAGACTCTGCCTTTCCACTGCAGGGGGTAAGGGCTTGATCCCTGACCAGGTAATCAAGATCCCACAAGCTGCATAGCCAAAAAAAAAAAAAAAAATTAAAAACTAGCAAATGTTGATAAGGATGTGGAAGGGAACTCTCATACACTGTTGGTAGGAATGTACATTGATGCAGCCACTGTGAAAAACAGTATGAAGATTTCTCAAAAAATTAAAAATAGAAGTAACTATGATCCAGCAATTGCAATAAGGGTATATATCTAAAAGAAACAAAAACACTAATTAAAAAAGATACATGCATCCCAGTGTTCACCACAGCGTTGTTTATAATTGCCAACATATGGAAATGATGTAAGAGTTTGCCAATAGATGAATGGATAAATTTTAGTTCTTTGAGCCATTAAAATAGTGAGTAAATTAATACAGCACTTAGCCTACACAGACTGTGATTATTTAATCTACTTGGTCTCCCCCACTATAAACTAGAGTAGTGTCATAGAAACAGGTTTTGTTCTGTTCTAGATTATAGCTGGAACACAGTGAATGGCACATGATGACCATTTCTCTCTATTTTTAAATAAGTTGAATAGTGTATGGTAAAATGTACCAGGAAGATTTCATAGGAAATATTGTCCTAAATACAGTTTTCACAGTTTTTACATTGGGGAGGGGTAATGCAAGACTTCTTTGGGCACAGTCTTCAAAACACCTTTTAGTAAAGATCTTAAAGGTAGAACTTGATTTTGCTTCAGAGTTCAAAGTAAGTGGTAACATTAAAAAAAAAAAAAAAATGCAAAACTGTTTTCCAGACTTCTATTTGCAGGTTTGGGTGGGATGGTGAGAGCATTTGTAAAATATTAGTCAGAAGTAACTGACTCAAAAGCTCCTTGCTGTAGTTGCAGTGATTTGAAATGTCCTTCAAACTGCCACTGGGGATTTAGCGCCAATGGAGAGAAAATGAAAGGTAATTTTCTTTCCTTTTCAAAACAATAACCAATCACAGAATCCAAGACCTTCTGCTCTTCTCATAGTACAATGAAATAGCTTTTGAAGTTCAGACAAAATAGAGACACCTGACAAGCAATATGAAGCCTCATCAGCAAGCACCCATGTACTTATTGCCAACACATCTCTTTCTCCCCTTCATTCTGCAGCCAGAAACACTTTATACACTGACTCCTTTTGGGAGACCACCTGTTTGAGGCCACTTCCAAAAGGGCTCTTCATAAATCTCACCCATCTGTCTTTTTTTATCATCCACATACTGGTTAAATTTAGTTCTGTTTGGCAGAACCTAGCTTTCAGACACATAGTTCCTTTACTTTCAGCCCTATTTAAAAAAGGAAAATATAGAGAAGATGGTCAGATCTCCCTGCTTCTTTTCTGAAGAATTAAAAAAAGGAGCCTTTTCCTGCTTGACATGCAACTGCACTGCCTTTTAACCCGAGGTAAAATTCCTCAAGCCCTATTCCACAACTCATTTAGATTATTGCTGAATGACACCTTTAGGCTAGATTTTATGATAGCTTTTTTGTAGTTCACTTGCATCAGTGTTAGTATATCATTTACATTGGCAAAGCACTTGTCTCTTTAGTGTCAGGTAAATGCACAACTGGATTTGCCAGTTGAAGCTATTTTTCACAGTTTTCATAGATATGAATGCAACTCTTCTGCTTCTCAGACTATTCCAAAGCTACCTTGCGTCTCTGAGTACAAATATCAATGTAATCACCTATTGATCTAGTAGAGGGGACAACAGAACGTATGTAACACCAGCCAGAAAGAGAAAACATTCAATTCTTTCTAAGTCATGCTTCATGGTTAGGTCAACTGAACTTCATACATGTGGCCAAAGTGAAAACTATTCTCAATTATCTTTTCTTTTTTGAAGGCTGAGGATAAAATAGATCACAAACTTTCCTAAGTGGTAGAAAATGGATTTTTGGCAGTTGATTTCACCAAGAAAGCATCACTTCAGCTCATGGAATATGCCTGATGCAGGTGAGAAAATGAACACACAAGAAAGGAACTGGAATAATGGTGTAGGTTCTTTCATCTGTGTGTGTGTGTGTGCCAAGTCTTTTCAGTCATGTCTCACTCTGTGCAACTCTATGGACCGTGGCCTGTCAGGCCCCTCTGTCCATGGGATTCTCCAGGTGAGAACCCTGGAGTTGGTTTCCATACCTTACTCCATGGGATCTTCCCAACCCAGGGATGGAACCCGGAATGTCTTAAGCTGCCTACATTGGCAGGTCCTTTACCACTAGCATCGCCACCTAGGAAACCCAGTTCTGACTAATTGTTGCAGCTAAGGAAGCTGTAAGAGCTAAAGTCAATAACTTTCAACAGCAGAACTGTCCATGGTGAAGTATAATCTTGGCTGATGCACTTTTGGTATTTACGGATGTATAACGGAAATTGTTCTAAGAACTTCTGAAGGCTTCCCTTTACTTTGGGAAAACCCCAAAATTCCAAGTTCCATTAATAAGTTGTAGCTTTATTTTTATGTAATAGGCATATTTTAATTAAAATACTTCAAACTTTAAAAAGGCATTTTAACAGAAAATCTGGAATTCAAATATATGATCTAGTGTGATGTATTTTACAACTCTGTTTAAACCAGAAAAAAGTTTACTTCATATGAAAAATTTTCTACTGTTAACTCTATTCTAAAACACCTCCAAATCTTGATTATCAAAATAGCATGTCACTTTAAAACTGATTCTACATTAACCATTAACACAAGTAGATGTGACCCTTTAAATTAGTTAAAAATGACTTTTAATATCAACATTAAAGAGATTTCATCAGGAGAGGTTTCATTCATCGGGAGAGATTCACTTTTATTTGGAATTGTTTGCACATGTTTTTCTTTGGTGCCATTTTCATAGATTCACGTTGGTACTAGATAAGCAATGGTAGGTAAGCAAACATTCAGGAAAAAAAAATTTGAAATATCTAAAAGTATCTGTGTTGAAAAGTATCAAATTTGTTTTTCATATGCATATCATAGAGCAGAAAAGCAGGTTAGATCAGGAAGAGAATATGTTTTACAGTTTTGTCTTGTCAAACATGTCAGACCCCCTAAGTAACATATTTTTGTCCCTTCCTTTTTGCCCTCTCTCTCTTTTTTATTTTGTTCCTTTTCTACTATATATATGTAGTAGATTGAATGATTTAGAGCTTTGTTAACTGAACAATGAATCCTATCTTAAACCACATTGCAATTAACATAGAAACTGAGGAAAAATATTCTACAATAATGAAGGTTACTGTAGTATAAGAGTTTTATAACACATATGGCAGGATATACTAACTGGGATAGCAATTGGGCCTCTCATAACTAAAGGATGAGAGGCTTTTTGACCATGTGTTCGCATATATATATATTTTTTTAAATAAGCAAGAGTTTTTTGGAAGCCCAAGTACTTTTTAAAGCATTCAAAGTACAGTGCACTTATAGAAAAGTGCATAAGGAATGAATCACACAAAAACAGACACCAGTGTAACCACATCCCAGGTCAAAATATAGAATATTTCCACTGCGACAGAAACCTCATGCTACCCCACAAGTCCATTTCTCCTCTTCATCAAAGGTAAACAAAAGCATTATCTTGAATTTTAACCCTATAGTTCAGAGCTGCCTTGAACCTTATGAACCTTATATAAATATAATCACATATTACTTATTGCATTGTGTCTGGCTTTTTTTTTTTTTTTTTTGAGGCCATTGAGCCCAGCACTGCACCTCCTGTAGTGCAAGTGGAGAGTCATAACCACTGGATTCCCAGGAAAGTCTCCCACACTTTTTATACCCTTTGTATTGTTGATGAACATTGGGTCATTTCTAGTTTAGAGCAATTACAATTAATGCTGCAATAAACATCCTTGTAAGTATTCCTTGGTACACGTGTTGTACATAATGAGTGGAATTGCTGGATCATCTGGTACGCATATGTTCAACTTTAGTAGATAATGCCAAACTGTTTTCCAAAGTGGTTGTAGCAATTAAATTCCCCTGAAATATATGTGTTCTTTGCCAGTACATGGTAGGGGTACTTGCTTTAAATGTCTAGATTAGATCAGTGAAATAGGAGAGAAGGAATGGAGGCTTGAGGTGGAAAAAGGAAGACTGCTGATCCAGAGTCCAGTTGACTGGTAAGAGAACAATGACTGTGCTGTGAAAGGTCAAGATTTGAATGTCACTGCCAAGGATTTTCCCTTAAAGTTGGAGAACCCAAGAAGGGTTGGTGAGTCAAGTGAAAAGTGTGGTAATATGTAGAATTATGAGGGTGCAAATTAATCCGGCAATATAATTTTTGTGCAAAATAAATTGTGTGTGTGGAATAAACACAGTTAATGTTCTTTCACAAGTAAATAAAACCAATACATAAAATAGGAAGAGTCTATGTATGAGAATCATTAGAAATATCCAGAGTGATAGATTAAAGAGGAAAAATATCACAAGAGTAAGTTTGCTACAAAGAACTACTTTAATATCATTCTATTTGGAATACATCTTATTCTTCTTTTGTGATCAATTTTGAACATATTGCGTCTCAGAAGGGATATATAATTATACTATTTTTTGATATGGGAATTTCCCATTGGTGCTTACTGAACTGTTTTAGTAAGTGATTGCTTTATAAGGTAGTTATTTTATGATTACCCAATAAAATCTGCCTTTAAAAAATATCCTCTAGAGCGGGAGCAATCACAGGATTTTACAGTTGAAGGAGATCTCGGACATCTGGTTAAACCTTCTCATTTCACAGATGAGCAATCTAGGTGCACAGTTGCCCAATTACTTGATCAGGCTAAGGTACTAGTTAATGCTAATGCAGAAGAGTCCAGGCCTTTTGCCCTATAAGATAATCATCATAAATTCACTTTATTAAATAAACAGTGAAAAGTGTCTTTCTTGACTTTCCTTACCTGGCCTATTTCTACACATCTATCAGAACTCATCAGAGTTCATCTCCTTTAAGATGTCCTGATCTATTTACTTTCATCTACTTTAAGATCTCTGATCTCCTCTCTCCTCAAGTCTGAGTTAAATGTCATATTATGCCTTAACTGACATTTTATCATGACTTCTATCATGAAATTATCTACGTACTTATCTCTTTGCCCACCATGTTGAAAAACCAGAAGATAGGGACTGCTTTTTTCTCTGCTCTTAGGCCTTACCATTTTGTAAAAACTTAGTATACAATAGTACTTGTTAAATATTTGTAGAACGAGCTAAATGTATGAGAAATTGGCTTATAATCAGTTTGATATGTATTTAGGTAGAAATGGAAAACGAGATTATACCCATTGTGTTAGTCTCTTGGCCTTTTATTGATACTTCTTCTTCTCTTCTTTTCAGGCACATGGTAGAAATATAGTTACTTGTGTCCTTGAAATTAGTATGGCTCTGTTATTTGAGCAGAAGTAACACTCTTGAGAAATCTGTATGCAGGTCAGCAAGCAACAGTTAGAACTGGACATGGAACAACAGACTGGTTCCAAATAGGAAAAGGAGTATGTCAAGGCTGTATATTGTCACCCTGATTATTTAACTTATATGCAGAGTACATCATGAGAAATGCTGGACTGGAAGAAACACAAGCTGGAATCAAGATTGCCAGGAGAAATATCAATAACCTCAGATATGCAGATGACACCACCCTATGGCAGAAAGTGAAGAGGAACTAAAAAGCCTCTTGATGAAAGTGAAAGTAGAGAGTGAAAAAGTTGGCTTAAAGCTCAACATTCAGAAAATGAAGATCATCACATCCGGTCCCATCACTTCATGGGAAATAGATGGGGAAACAGTGGAAACAGTGTCAGACTTTATTTTTTTGGGCTCCAAAATCACTGCAGATGGTGACTGCAGCCATGAAATTAAAAGACGCTTACTCCTTGGAAGAAAAGTAATGTCCAACCTAGATAGCATATTCAAAAGCAGAGACATTACTTTGCCAATAAAGGTCCGTCTAGTCAAGGCAATGGTTTTTCCTGTGGTCATGTATGGATGTGAGAGTTGGACTGTGAAGAAGGCTGAGCTTTGAAGAATTGATGCTTTTGAACTGTGGTGTTGGAGAAGACTCTCGAGAGTCCCTTGGACTGCAAGGAGATCCAATCAGTCTATTCTGAAGGACATCAGCCCTGGGATTTCTTTGGAAGGACTGATGCTAAAGCTGAAACTCCTGTACTTTGGCCACCTCATGCGAAGAGTTGACTCATTGGAAAAGACTCTGATGCTGGGAGGGATTGGGGGCAGGAGGAGAAGGGTACCACAGATGATGAGATGGCTGGATGGCATCACTGACTCGATGGACGTGAGTCTGAGTGAACTCCGGGAGTTGGTGATGGACAGGGAGGCCTGGCCTGCTGCCATTCATGGGGTCGCAAAGAGTCGGACATGAGTGAGTAACTGAACTGAACTGAACTGAATACATGTTATTTAAATGAAATGCCTTTAATTGCCATCAACTTGCTCTTGCCTCCCTCCAGTTCCAATGAACTTGGAGAATCTCTGGGTGAGTAAAACAGTCCTTAGCCAACCCATAATAAACATGTAGGATGACTGAGAAGTAAAATTTTATTGATTTAAGTCAACGGGATTTTAGAGCTGCTGCTGCTAAGTCGCTTCAGTTGTGTCCGACTCTGTGCGACCCCAGAGATGGCAGCCCACCAGGCTCCCCCGTCCCTGGGATTCTCCAGGCAAGAACACTGGAGTGAGTAGCCATTTCCTTCTCCAATGCATGAAAGTGAAAAGTGAATGTGAAGTCTCTCAGTTGTGTCGACTCGTAGCAACCCATGGACTGCAGCCTACCAGGCTCTTCCGTCCATGGGATTTTCCAGGCAAGAGTACTGGAGTGGGTTGCCATTGCCTTCTCCATTTAGAGCTGCTACTGAAGTATAACCTAGCATGACCTGCTTAATTGGAACAGGCAGAGACCAGAGACTCCAGGAGAAAGTGAGCCTTTGTATGTGGAAGAGGTATGAACCATTGGGTCCAAAGGGTGGACTGTGGTAGACAGCTTCTTATCTCAAAGGTCTTCATCTCCAGCAGTTTTGTGCTTGTGGAATTCCCTCTCCCTTGAATGTGAGTTAGACCTGGGATTGGTTTTTACACACACACATACACACATGCATGCACACAGGATGCAAAAGTGATAGGATGTTGATTATGAATTTAGATTTTTAAAAGACTGTGGCTTCCTTCTTGGTCATTCTTCTGATGTTTTCTTTCTTGCAGCCCTTGGTCTGGAGAAAGTGAGCTGTCATTTGGTGAGTTAACTTATTGAAAAACCTACATGGCAAGTGATTAATGACTGACTCTGGTTTACATCAAGGAGGATGTAAGGTTTGTAAATGGTCAGTGAATAAGCTTGAAAGTGGATCTCCTGAGCTTCGCCAAGAGTCATGATAGTATACTTGGAAATGGATCATCTTCCATTTGGGCTTGAAGTGACCCCATTCCTGGCTGATACTTTGCAATATTGTGAGAGATCCTAAGTCAGAGGCATCCAACTATACAACCTTAATTCAAAACTTACAGAAACTGTGAGACAATAAAAAAAAATGTGTTGTTTCAAGCTGCTCTGTTTTGAGATAATTCGTTACACAGAAATAAACAACTAGCACATTTTGTAATTCCCTGTGTAAGTATACTGTTAACAATAGTGAAAACGCATTTAGTTTATGTCAGAATTAAAAATTTCTCTTTTAATTCTTTATAGAAGAACCATAATATAGTTATAACTTAATGGTGGATATATGAATCCAAAGCCATATCAGAATCAAATTCTTGCTTTAGTTGTTTGAATCAGTTAATGATACAAAAAATGTACAGATATGAATAAGGATTTCTGAATCTAAGTAAGATAATTACAAACATAATAGTAATCAATATTTGGGATACTAGGAAGTCAGGTATTTAGGACCTCTTTGATTTTTCCAGATACCAGAAAACTTGATTTGTACATTAAGAAGAAGAAACATGGGCTATATTAGACCATTTTCATGTTGCGCCTATATAAACTGATTTTACCTAAATAGCTAACCCAATTCTTGTACTGCTTCTGAAAAATTTATCAAAATATGGTCAAAAGAGTGCAGGGACAGTAAGCAATGAGGGCTCTCAGGCTATTTTGAATCATATGAATCTGAAAATGAGGGCATGACACCTACACATTTTCCCATAGCTGTTCAATATCAAGAATCCAGGACAGTGCATATTCAGTAAATCAGAGAGTTAATGTTAAATCTATATAGCAAAGATGAAAAAAAAAAAAAGCTCTGGGGGAAAAAATTACAAAGTATTTCAGAGAAAGAAAGACAGCAGGTTCTTGTGTGAAAAAATAAACTCTCATGCTGAAAAATTTTCCACTAGCAACCTTATGACAATACAAAAAGGCTTTCACCCCACAGAGGGACGCTGCTTAGGTATTAAGCTAATAAGAGATTGGAAGACAGGTATCCTAGCTATTAAAAGGATTTTCACTGGTGACTACAATTGTTCTCACGTTTGAAGCCTACCCTGTTTCAATCCCACCAGGCATTCCTGATGAATACTGCCTTTTCTGTGGAAGCCACAATTCATAATTTCCCTTTATTCTTGTTTGTTACTACAAAAGACTCAATCTCAGGGGCTTTGATTAATATGATGAGACAAAGAATAAAACAAATAGAGTCTGTTAAATGTCTGCCTGAAACCAGAGCTGCACCACTTAATATGAAAGGCTCTTCAAAACCAATAATGAAATAATCACCCTTTCTGCAAGACTGATAAGAAAATGAAGACAAGATGTAGATTTGGGGAAACTAATTTACACTGTTGGAGGAAAGAGGAAGAAGAAGAGCAACTACAGAAAATCAACTGTTAATAAATATCAGCAACTGCAGAGAAATCACAAGATAAGCTGTTAGCATATGTTCCTCCAGCTAGAATATGGCAATCATTTCTCTGAGAAGAGAAGCTGATAAGCCCCCCACCCCCTCCAACAGGCAATCATTTTGCATTTTACATTATTTGAAAAGAGCTTGATTATTTTCCTTTGAAAGAAGCCAGATTGATTCACATTTACCTGTCAACAGAATGTTCTATTCCTCTGTTTTGCCTGCCTATTTAAAGGCATATGACCTGACTATGAAATTCTATAGACAAATATTTCATCAGATGTAAGTAAATAATAATGAATGACTAGCTCATGTTTTTATGTGTGTTTTTTTTGTGCTAAATTAAAATCCACAGCCTGGTAAATATAACTTGATATTCACAGTGAAGGATTGAGATCATGAATATTGTTTTATTCAAGGTCAGATATAATATTTAAAAATCATATCCAGAGGGAAAATTTCCACATGAAAATGATAATCATGTTATTTGAAGTCTAGTTTAAAAAGGGAACAACATAACATATGATCTCTTGTCGTTTTGTAAACCTGTACACATATTTAAAGGCTGCTCTATCAAGTAGGGATAGACAAAATAAATGGGCAAAGACCAGAAGTAGGCAGCTTCTCAATCAGATTATATGGGTTTTATTTTACTTATTGAAGTAGAGTCCTAGGATCCAGAGTCTTAGTGGGATGGTGGTTCTAGAAGAACTTATTTGTGTAGTATATCTAAATATTATACATATATTGTACATTATTATCATTTCATGGATCAGTCTTGTGGCGAAGGGGCTTCCATAACTTAATGAAGCTATGAGCCATGCCAGGCAGGGCCACCCAAGACTGACAGGTCACAGTGAAGAACTCTGAGAAAATGCGGTCCACTGGAGGAAGAAATGGCAAATCACTCCAGTATTCTTGCCTGGAGAACCCCAGGAACAGCATGAAAATGCAAAAAGATGACACTGGAAGATGAGCCCCTTAGTTCTGAAGGTATCCAGTATGTTAATGGGCAGGAGCAGAGGGCAATTACTAATAGCTCCAGAAAGAATGAAGTGGCTGGGCCAAAGCAGAAATGACTCTGTTATGGATGTATCTGATGGGAAAGTAAAGTCTGATGCTCTGAAGAACAATATTACATAGAAACCTGGAATGTTAGGTCCATGAATCAAAGTAAATTGGACATGGTCAAGCAGGAGATGGCAAAAGTGAACATCAACATCTTAGGAATCAGTGAACTAAATTGGATAGAAATGGGCAAATTTAATTCAGATGACTATTATGTCTACTAGTGTGGGCAAGAATCCCTTAGAGGAAATGGAATAGTCCTCGTAGTCAACAAAACGTTCCCAAATGCAGTATTTGGGTACAACTTCAAAAACGACAAAATGATCTTGGTTCATTTCCAAGGCAAATCATTTAAGATCACGGTAATCAAGTCTATGCCCCAACCACCGATATCAAAGAAGAAGTTCATCACTTATATGAAGATCTAGAAGACCTTCTAGAACTAACACCAAAAAGATGTCCTTTTCATTAAAGGGAATGGAATGCAAAAATAGGAAGTCAAGAGATACCTGGAATAACAGGCAAGTCTGGCCTTGGAGCACACAATGAAGCAGGGCAAAGGCTAACATTGATTTGTCTCGAGAACGTACTAGTCATAGCAAACACCCTCATCCAACAATCCAAGAGATGATGCTACACATGGATATCACCAGATGGTCGACAGTGAAATCAGATTTATTACTCACTTTGCAGCTGAAGATGGAGAAGCTCTCTAAGTCAGCAAAAACAAGACCTGGTGCTGACTGTGGCTCAGATCATGTGCTCCATATTGCAAAACTCAGGCTTAAATTGAAGAAAGTAGGGAAAATCCCTAGGCCATTCAGGTATGACCTAAATCAAATCTCTTATAATTAAACAGTGGAGGTGACAGATACAAGGGATTGGATCTGGTAAATAGAGTGCCTGAAGAATGATGTAACATTATACAGGAGTAAGGGAACAAAACCATCCCAAAGAAAGAGAAATGCAAGAAGACAAAGTAGTTGTCTGAGGAGGCTTTACAAATAGCTGAGTAAAGAATAGAAGTGAAAGGCAAGAGAGAAAGGGAAGGATATACTCAATTGAATGCAGAGTTCCACAGAATAGCAAGGAGAGATAAGAAAGCCTTCTTAAATTAACAATGAAAAGAAATAGAGGAAAACAGTAGAATGGGAAAGACTAGAGACCTCTTCAAAAAAAAATTAGAGATATCAAGGGAATATTTCATGCAAGGATGGGCATGATAAAGGACAAAAATACTAATGACCTAATAAAAGCAGAAGATTTTAAAAAGAGGTAGAAGAGTACACAGAAGAACTATACAAAAAGGGTCTTAATGAACCAGATAACCCCCGTGGTGTGGTCTCTCACCTACAGTAGGACATCTTGGAATGTGAAGTCAAGTGGGCCTTAGGAAGCATTACTACAAACAAAGGTAGCAGAAGTAACAGAATTTCAGCTGAGCTATTTAAAATCCTAAGTGATGGTGTAATAAATTGCTGTACTCAATATGTCACCAAATTTGGAAAACTCAGTAGTGGCCACAGGACTAGAAAACATCGATTTTCATTCCAGTCCCAAAGAAGGGCAATGCTAACAAATGTTCACACAACCTTACAATTGTGGTCATTTCACATGCTAGTAAGGTTTTGATCCAAATCATTTAAGTTAGGATTCAGCAGTTCATGAACTTAGAACTTAAAAATGTACAAGCTCAGTTTAGAAAAGGCAGAGGAACCAGAGCTCAAATTGTCAACACTCAGTGGATCATGGAGAAAGCAAAGTGATTCAGAAAATCATCTGCTTTTGCTTTTTTGACTACATGTTAGCCTTTGACTCTGCAAATTGCAAAAAACTGTGGAAAATTCTTAAACAGCTAGGAATACCAGACCACCTTACCTGTCTCCTGAGAAATCTGTACACAGATCAAGAAGCAACAGTTAGAACTGGATATGGATCAAGGGATTGGTTCAAAATTGGGAAAAGAGTATGGCAAAGCTTTATATTGTCACTTTGCTCATTTCATTTGTATGCAAAATGTTAGGCTGGGTAAATTATAAGCTGGAATCAAGATTGCCAAGAGAAATATCAACAATCTCAGATATGCTGATAATACCACTCTAATAGCAGAAAATGAAGAGGAATTAAAGAGTCTATTAATGAGGGTGAAAGAGAAGCGTGAAAAAGCTGGCTTAAAACTCAACATTCAAGAAACTAAGATCATAGCATCCAGCCCCATCACTTCTTGGGAAATAGAAGGGGAAAAAGTGTAAACAATGATAGACTTTATTTTCTTGGGCTCCAAAATCACTGGTGACAGTGACTGCAGCCATGAAATTAAAAGATGCTTCTTGGAAGGAAACCTGTGACAAACCTGGATAGCATATTAAACAACAGAGACTTCACTTCACTGACAAGGTTCATATAGTCAAAGCTCTGGTGTTCCCAGTAGTCATGCATGGATGTGATAGTAGGACCATAAAGAAAGCTGAGTGCTGAAGAATTGCTTTTGAACTATGGGGCTGGAGAAGGCTCCTGGACTCTTGTATTGGAGGGTTCTTTGGACTTCAAGGAGATCAAACTAGTCAATCCTAAAGGAAAGCAGTCTTGAATATTCATTGCAAGGACTGATGGTGAAGCTGAAGCTCCAATACTTTGGTCATCTGATGCAAAGAGCCAACTAATTGGAAAAGACCCTGATGCTGAGAAAGACTGAAGGCAAAAGGAGAAGAGGTTGGCAGAGGATGAGATGGTCATATAGCATCACTAACTCAATGGACATGAATTTGACCAAACTCCAGGAGACAGTGGAGGAAAGAGGAACCTGGAGTCCTTCAGTCCACGGGGTCACAAAGAGTCAGACACATTTTAGTGACTTAAGAACAAAAACCAGGGAACAAAATGTTTCTCTAAGCATCTAAAAACTTGGGTTCTAATATGAGTTCTCCAGCTTATCAAATTGGTATATATTTCAGTCAATCAGTGAAACATTTTTACCTTTAGTTTTCTCATTTCACTAGATGAAAGATATAAATAAATAAATAATATTATCAAGGGCAAATCTAACACCTGACAAATGACCCTGATATATCACAATGATAGAACATAACTTGCATATATTATCTATGTATTTGCATATGTGTATGTGTGCATATACATGCATATATATGTATGCATGTGTGCATACATATATACACACATATATACATACATATATATATATATGCACACACACACACACACACCCCTTAAAAAACAAAACATTAAGCTGTCATTGTGACAGCATTCAAAGCTATGAAAACTTTACCCAAAATCTGAGTTAAAGATAATTCACATTGAAGCTCAATTTCACAATGCTACTCAAGTAATTCCCAAATAAATTTAAAGTTCAGGTTTACAAAATGAATCAGAATATTCTGTGTGTGGAATGCAAAAATGATCCTATGAAAATGAAAATGGAAGAATTTTTTTGGTGATTGGAGCTCAGTGTCCATTATCAATAAAATATCAAATTCAACCTAATTACAGGCCTACAGGAAGGCCTATTTCTACCACGCCAACAGGAAGACCTATTTCTAGGGGTTCATATAAGAATTATGGTAGCCTCTGTTTTAGTATGTTTCTCAATGAAGTTGATATTAATATGAACTTTTACCATATTCAGGTTTTTAATTAAAATATTATTTTTTTAAAAAAAAACCCAAAGACAGCAAAAAAGTTGAAACAGTGGCAGCTTTTATTTTCTTGTGCTCTAAAATCACTGTGGATGGTGACTGCAGCCATGAAATTACAAGATGTTTGCTCCTTGGAAGAAAGCAGAGACATCACTTTGCTGACAAAGTCTCTATAGTCAAAGCTATGGTTTTTCCAGTAGTCATGTATGGATGTGAGAGTTAGACCATAAAGAAGGCAGAGCACCAAAGAATTGATGGCTTCAAATTCTGGTGCTGGAGAAGACTTAAGAGTCCTTTGGAGAGCAGGAAGATCAAACCAGTCAATCCTAAAGGAACTCAACCCTGAATATTTATTGGAAGGACTGATGCTGAATCTGAAGCTCCAATACATTGGCTAAGAGCAGACTCATTGGAAAATGTCCTGATGCTGGGAAAGATTGAAGGCAGGAGGGGAAGGGGGTGACAGAGGATGAGATGGTTGGATGGCATCACTGAGTTGATGGACATGCATTTGAGCAAGCTCCGGGGGTTGGTGATGGACAGGGAGGCCTGGCGTTGTGCAGTCCATGGGGTTGCAAAGAGTCCAACAGGACTTATTGGCTGAACAACAATATTGGGGTTTTTTCCCCTCAAGTCATCACACAACTTGAAATTTTTCATCTGAATTGAACATTATTCTCTTTCAAAGAGTATGCAACACTATTGTTCTTAGCCAGGTATTAATAGTTTTCTTCAATCACAAACATTATGTAAATGCGAAAAAAATCTGTGCATGAAAAGATACTTTTTCAAAAAATATAAATGGATTATAGATTTTTCACAGTGCTGAGGAAGTGAAATAACTGTAGACTGTCAAGGGCAAGAGGGAACAATAACCTAAAACGTAATGCTGGGAACACAGTTGTGGGCAGGTCATAGATAAGTCATGACTAATTAAGTAGAAAGGTTTCATAAATGCTGATGTTTAGAAACATGAGAAAAACATTTTATGCAACCTGAAATTCATTCCTTTACATAAATTATTTTGAAAAATATAAGGAAAAAATGCTCTACAGTTTTGAGGATAGTCCATGGGACTGAAAACAGGGGTGGCTAGGAGTTTAGCCCACGTTTGGTCACTTACAAGCTCTGAGATTTTGAGTGATTATTTAACATATCTGAGCTTTCACATTCTCATGTGGAAAATAATATAATGTTTCTACCTTTAAGAATATCTGCATGGCATTGTGTGGTAAAAATCACAAGCAATCAAAAGGCTAAATAATTGCTATCATCAACACTTTAAGGTTTCTTCCTACTGTCTGGGATACAAAATGAATTGTATCAAAAATGAGACTTTCCTGGCAGTCGAGAGGTTAAAAATTTACTGGTTTGGGAACTAAGATTCCCCCATGCTGTGCCATGTGCTAAGAAAAAAAGAAAAGGAAATAATAAAAATAGATATTATATCAAATAGTCATGATTCTGATCAAATGTGAACTTTGAGTCCATCCATCAGTTCACCCATTACCCATCTAACCAATCATTCAATATTTATTAAGCACCACTGTAGGCAAGTCACTGTTTGAAAATTCAGTAATGAAAAATGTAGTATCTCTGCTTTCATCTAGATCATCATGGTCAAAGAGTGGTCTTGTCTGATATTGATGCGCTATGAAAATATTTAGTTTCAGCCAGAGAATTCTGAAACTCACAGCTGAAGACTAGACCAACCCTAAGGCCTATATAACAGTATCACACTGGCTTCTAGACATGAGGTGCTGGTTTTCTCTTTCCTAAAAGGAAGCATATAAAAATCAGTGTCAGAAGAAGTACAAAGAAATATAGCTATTTTTTAATATTCACAACAGTTCAATGAAATAAGTACTATTTTAGTATGTGTGTTAAAATCATGCACACAAAGCATCAGCATAGTTGGTGCCTGGCATGCAATTTGTGTTCAATAAAACAAATAGCTATATTTCTTTGCACCTCTTCTTACTGTGATCTATTTTCATAGCATATCAACATCAGACAAGACCACTCTTTGACCATGACAGACTCGTCAAAAATAAGACCACTCCATAATCATGTCTGAAAATCAATGAAAATGTGAACTCTGTGAAAAGTAAAAAATGACCAAACACTCCCCATCTTGGCTTATATGAGTGACTGGACTGTTGCTTCCTGTCTAGTTACAGTTTAAGCCTTGCTTGGTCTTTCCTCCTTCTAGGTAAGATTAAGATACCCAATCCAAGAGTTATCTCTACTTTCTGGCAGCATCTAATGAAGAGTGAGGACCCGTTTCTTATACCCTCCCCAAAAGCATTTAACACAAACCAAAATACTATCACACCTTTACTAAAATATCCCATAACAGTCCATGGTATATGGTTTCCCAGGCTTTAAAAAAATCAATAAACCCAACTCTTCAAGTACAGGTGGGTTCCTGGAGGACTGGCTGGACAGCTTGACACACCTACGTGCCATCTCTCTTGCTTCCAAAGGTTATTATTTGTCTACCCGGCTGCACTAAGTCTTTTGTACTACTTTAACTTCCTTTGGCTGTCATTACTCCTTTCATGTTAAATGGTTACTGAAAGAAAGAATGAATGTCTCCTTTCTGTGTATCTAATTGTTATGGTTCTTCTTTTTTATAGTCCAAGAGAGTTCCAGAAAAACATCTATTTCTGCTTTATTGACTATGCCAAAGCCTTTGACTGTGTGGATCACAATAAACTGTGGAAAATTCTGAAAGAGATGGGAATACCAGACCACCTGATGTGCCTCTTGAGGAATTTGTATGCAGGTCAGGAAGCAACAGTTAGAACTGGACATGGAACAACAGACTGGTTCCAAATAGGAAAAGGAGTACATCAAGGCTGTATATTGTCACCCTGCTTATTTAAATGCAGAGTATATCATGAGAAACGCTGGACTGGAAGAAGCACAAGCTGGAATCAAGATTGCTGGGAGAAATATCAATAACCTCAAATATGCAGATGACACCACCCTTATGGCAGAAAGTGAAGAGGAACTCAAAAGCCTCTTGAGGAAAGTGAAAGTGGAGAGTGAAAAAGTTGGCTTAAAGCTCAACATTCAGAAAACGAAGATCATGGCATCCGGTCCCACCACTTCATGGGAAATAGATGGGGAAACAGTGGAAACAGTGTCAGATTTTACCTTTCTGGGCTCCAAAATCACTGCAGATGGTGACTGCAGCCATGAAATTAAAAGACGCTTACTCCTTGGAAGGAAAGTTATGACCAACCTAGATAGCATATTCAAAAGCAGAGACATTACTTTGCCAACAAAGGTCTGTCTAGTCAAGGCTATGGTTTTTCCTGTGGTCATGTATGGATGTGAGAGTTGGACTGTGAAGAAAGCTGAGTGCCAAAAAATTGATGCTTTTGAACTGTGGTGTTGGAGAAGACTCTTGAGAGTCCCTTGGACTGCAAGGAGATCCAACCAGTCCATTCTGAAGGAGATCAGCCCTGGGATTTCTTTGGAAGGAATGATGCTAAAGCTGAAACTCCAGTACTTTGGCCACCTCATGCGAAGAGTTGACTCATTGGAAAAGACCCTGATGCTGGGAGGGATTAGGGGCAGGAGGGGAAGTGGACGACAGAGGATGAGATGGCTGGATGGCATCACTGACTTGATGGATGTGAGTCTGAGTGAACTGTGGGTGTTGGTGATGGACAGGGAGGCCTGGCCTGCTGCGATTCATGGGGTCTCAGAGTCAGACACAACTGAGCAATGTCACTTTCATTTTCTGTCAGACAAGGAGGAGATTACACAGCATCAAGATCTCTGATACTGAAATCTGTTAGAATTCAGGCAAGGACTAATGTAGAAAAAGAATAATTTTGACTGGGTATTGACACTGAAAGAACATTGGAAGACTGCTAGGAAATTCTGAATTTCTCTAAAAGAACAAAAGCAAGCATATAGGTTTACTCATATTGTTAGTTATAAATCTCTTATATTTACTTGAGTTCAGTTACTTTAATTTCACTTATATCTGTGGCTTTGTATTTCTTCAATCTTCCAGTGGGTGATATTTGGGATTATAAATACATTTGCAATTAACTGGGTTGAAAACATACATCATAAAATCAAAGCAAACTTAAAATGTAAATTTTGTTAATTCTTCCACCCTATCCTAATTATCCAACTAAAAATTCACTGGAAATTAGCTCTCATGTGGGGAGTTTGTAGCCCTTTGATAAATCATTTTTGTTGTTGTTGTTGTTCTGAATTTTATCCATTTAGTAAACATGAAACCACTTAGAAGTTAAGGATGTTTTTGGCTAGATAAAGCTGCTGGTAGACACATGAGATGTGGAAATACACCACTTTAGTTTTCTCTCACTCAAGAAAGTCAGTCTTGAGAATTTTAGATAATATATTCTTTATAAATATTTTTAGTAACTCAACTTGGAATGCCTAAGATTTTATATTTCAATGGGATAGTGTTACTGAGGGAAATTGGCCCAAACGGAAACATATGGAGGTAGTTTTAACCTAAACTTAATTCCTCCATGTTCTAAAATAAAAATGAACTGGACTGAAACCTTGTGGTTCCGTTGGCTGGGGGTGTCCAAAAGCAGTGTCTCATCTTAACAGAAAGCATCTGATTTTCCCTTGTGTTCTGGATAGATGACTATACAGTATTACTTCAAATGACTGGGGGTGTCCAAAAGCAGTGTCTCATCTTAACAGAAAGCATCTGATTTTCCCTTGTGTTCTGGATAGATGACTATACAGTAGTAGTTCAAATGACTGGGGGTAGATGTATCAAACTCTTTAATTGATCCCTACCTGTGATTCTAAGGTCAGGCTTCTGGCTTCCAGATTCATCACAGCTTGGGTGCTTTTTAGAGAATTTCTCAGCCACAGAAGGAGGATCTAACTTATGATTAATTATGTATATAACCCCAAAGGTATCCATTGGCCTGCAGTTTAAGTGTTATCTAGAAGGCATAGATTAAAAGTTGATTAAGACTGAAAGCGCTTCCCTGAAAATGAGTGCCGAAAGAGATGTAATATCATCCTTCCAGGTAAGAAGACACAGAAGAGGTGATGATTATTGACTGTTGTATCCAGAATACTTTGCAATATATGTAAAACTAAGCTGATTCCTCAAAGAAGGGTTCTAGGTGCTCTGCATGTGCTACTGCTGGGATAGGAACTGACTTTTGAAAACAAGGAAGACCTTTAAGCACAATCCCTCGTTCAGGGACCTAGAACAAAACTCCATTGTGAAAAATATCTTTTAATTACCTTAAGTAAAACTAGTCATCCAAATGTCAAATTATCTACCTTGGTTCCTAGGAGGAATAAAGAAAAGTAGATCAGAACCAAAGCATAAGTGGTAGGAGTACCATACAAGAGTACCATAAACAAGACCAAGATAAACTTAAACCTAAGGAAATTTTTAGCCACAGGTCACTTTGTTGGCAAGATGAATGAAGCATTTGAACAAAAAAATATTTCAGAGATACACCAAAACTAAAAAATTCTTGAACATTTAAGCCATATAGGTCAATTACTTAAGAAATAGGTAAAATAATTTAAAAAGTAACTTAAGATCTCAAAATTGATTTTATGAAAATGGGCACTAACATTGTTTTACAGATACAATACATATATAGGTATGTATGTATGTATTTCTAATCCTAGTGATGAAACTGAATGTCCCTGCTATGGTCACTGGACATTACATTGAAACTTGCATTGTGATTCCAAGTTTCCTCCTTTTTGCAGTGCAGTCTAGCAAATCTTTGAACTTCTGACTATATATTGATAATACTATTTACTGACATAGGCTTCCCTGGTGGCTGAAGGGTAAAGAAACTGCCTGCAATGCAGGAGAGGAGATGCAGCAGGAGCTATGGGTTTGATCCCTGGGTCAGGAAGATCCCCTGGAGAGGGAAACGGCAACCCACTCAAGTATTCTTGCCTAGGAAATCCCATGGACAGAGGAGCCTGGTGAGCTACCAGGAGTCTAAAGAGTTGCTAGAGTCAGACAGGACTTAGTGACTGAAAATAACAACAACAAAACACTTTACCTATACAAGATTGTTACTGGTCCAGTGTGGGCATAAAACCTGATGACCCAGTTAAATCAAAGGGGCAGACTAACAGGCCATGGTTGAGGCAGAGTTTTGACCATCACTGTTTGTGATCAAGGAAATGAGTTGTCCCTGATCTTTCTGGTGGCCATCTTGGGACTATGAGGAAGGAAGCTTGGCAATAAAACCAACAAGAGAGGGAGGAGAGAAGGGAGGAATCACTGTGAATCTGAGCATAAACCATAATATCCTACATGAGGAGTCTTTCTGACCTCTAAACTTTGTGTTATGTAAGAACAAATGCAATCCATTTTATTGGTAGTGTCTTCTCACATTTCCAAAATGAGCACTCTCTTTCCTTTTTGTCTGGATCAGGCAGGCATTAAATCTCTGAAAATGAAGGCAGTCTATATATGTTAGACCCATTTATGGGCTAAGTACTAGTTGATATCTCACATATGCAATCTTATTTAACTTTATAATTCCTAAACTATACGATAAAACAATCGAAGGCAAGGAGAGCGAAATGATTTGCCTAAGGTACATGGGATTTTAACCAAGTCTGTCTGGTTACAGATCTCATATTTTTTTTTTTAATTTTTATTCATTATGTCACTGATCAAAGAGATTATAAGTCTTTATGGAAGGTATCCCTATTTGGTAGATGTCTGCTAAAAACGGATTCTTTAAAAGGTATCAAACAGTACCCTGGATAATCATTAGTGCTTTTGCAGTGAATAACATAATGACTAGATAGTGGTGGCAGTTGCTTTATCCTTCTAACCAAAAACTGCAAAAAGCCTCAGAACAAAGAAATTATTAAAAGCCTGCATAAAACCATCACTGATTACATTTCCCCATGTGGTTTCCCTCTCTATTGTAGAAATTCTCTCCTAATTCAAAAGAAGCTATTATTAAAAAGCTAATCTCCTCTTACATGAAGAACAGTATAAGCTGCAAATATCTCAAAATGTGTACTAAACATGATTCCACTGAAGGGTTAGAATAGCAGGACTATTATCAAGACATAAGGGAAAAGAATAGAAACCTCTGAATAATATAAGAAAATTCTTATCATGAAAAGTGGCTTATTTAACTACAAACAGTGACATCTTCAAAAAAGCATTCTTCTCTTTTCTGTAAGCAACACATAAAACTGTCAGATTCTACCACACACATGTCAAAAGAAGAAGAAAACTAAAATAAATGTTGAAAATAGGGAGCATTAAAAAGCAATGCTGAGCTGGGTGGAAGGAAACAGGAAAATAGGGAATGGAAATAAACTTCTGTGTTAGCATCTGGTGTCAAGGTCCTGCCTATGTTTATCTTATTGAAGAAAAGCATGGAATATGTTTGTCTAGACAAGTTATATTTGGTAAAAGTGAGCGCATCAAGCTTCCAAATCAATAATTCTGTTGATCCTAAGTTTATTTTGATCAGTCGTTTTAAGAATAATGCAAATACTAACTGGAATGTCTTTAAGTGATAAAGCAACAGTATAGAAAATCCAGTGATGAATAGAATACAATATTGGAGGCTTTGTGATTTAAAAGAAAGAAAAAAACATTGGTTTGTTACTATAGGATTATGAGTATGCTCAGACATCAAACTTCTCTAACAGACTAAAAAAAAAAAAATCTTTCCAATAAAAACAATTAACAAATATCTTATGAGAATAGCAATGCATTTAAAAAGTGAACATAATGTTCTATTGACTCCAAAATATTATGCAAAAGAATTCTGATTAATGCAAATAAACTGTTTATTTTGACTAATTTTGAGGTGATAATCATATCACAGTTCTTAAATTATTTAATGATAGTCATCAAATGTTTACTCATCAACATATACAAAACACAGGTCTAATAGTCACAGTACAAAAAAGACCATAGGGAGGAGTCATAGTCTTTACCTTTAAGAACTTTGTTGAGTATGAAGCACTTATAATTATTAAAAGCAAAGGAATGTGTTGAGTTCACTAAGAGAAAGGTATACAAACTTTAGGTGGGTTCTGGTGCAAGAAGTGCTTATTTTCAATTGGAACGTGAGTAAAGCCCTCATGGTAGAGACAGCATCTGGATGGACTTCGGATTGTGTGATGGGGAGGACATGTAGACGCAGGGATCATGTTGGCAGAGAGACTAGGGCTCAGAAATCCCAGTTTTCCAGCAAGAATAACTAATATTGGTGGGATCTCTTCACTCTGCTGAATTTGTACTCTGTTGTAACATGGATCTCACTGCTTGATCTACTGCTCTCTTACATTTCTACAGATTGATGACAAGGTCTGAGGTAAGCTGGTTAGAAATTAACTATGTATTTCCCTTAACACTCTTATGTATTTAAAAACTTTCCATTTTATTCTGGAAATCTTTTGTATTGGGTATGGCTTCCTAGGTGCATTAGTGATGAAGAACCCACCTGCAAAAGCAGGAGACATGAGAGACAGGTTTTGATCCCTGGGTTGGGAAGATCCCCTAGAGGAGGGCATGGCAACCCACTCCAGTATTCTTACCTGGAGAATCCTATGGACAGAGCAGCCTGGCGGGCTACAGTCCATTGCTTTGCAAAGAGTCAAGCACTACTGGAGTAGCTGAGGAAGCTCACACACAAGAGATGAGACTTGTCCCTAATAGCTGTTTTTCAGTCTTCTACTACTGTTGAACCTAGTTGACATTTTTTCCTTACACCAAATTCCACAAGGAAAACTGTCATACATTTTTAAATTCAAACTTTGTGGCAGTCATATTATATCAGATGCAAGTTTGATCACCAGTCTCCTCTCTTATCAGAGTCTTGTCTAACTGGAGGAAAAAGTGGTCTATTAGTAGTGGCTACCCTGAACTTCAGTCTTACAGGTGTGAAGTCACAGCATGACTCACATTCGCATTGAGGAAATACAAGTGATCATCTGAACCGCAGCCCATATCATGACCTTCTCAGAAAGATGTGCTCAGTTAGCACAGAGCACAATTGCACAGCACAGGGACTTTATGGCCCCTTTGATCTTGATCTTTGAACACTAGCTTCTTACCTCTATTTAATTAACAGTCCTTTTCTGACTCTTCTTTGTCTCTTAAATTTTAATGTTTCTTCACATCTCCCTTCTTTTCCCTCCTCTTGAGACCTAGACACATGTTTCCAGCTGCCTATCTGCCATCTCAATCTAGAAACAACAATCATGCTAGTAACTATGAATTATAGAGCACATACTATGTGCTTGGGCACTGTCTGGGCACTTTACGTTTTTCATTCAGTTTAAATGTCAAAGACTCCTAAAAATCAGATATTTTTCCTCTTTTATTCGAACATCAGAAAGTCTAGGTCATGCACTCAAGGTCATATGGCTGGTGAAACTAGTATGTCAGTCCATCCTAAAACCTGATCTATGAAATCCATGCAATTTCCATTGTTTTACCATACATCTCACAGAAATATCATTGTCTCTGTTTTCCACATCATTACCATTGATCAAATTGCCACCATCACTGGATCACAGAAAAAATAAGAGTTCCAGAAAAATATCTATTTCTGCTTTATTGACTACACCAAAGCCTTTGACAGTGTAGATCACAGCAAACTGGAAAATTTTTCAAGACATGGGAATACTAGACCACCTGAACTGCTTCCCGAGAAATCTGTATGCAGGTCAAGAAGCAACAGTTAGAACCAGACATGAACAACTGACTGGTTTCAAATTGGGAAAAGGAACACATAGAGGCTGTATACTGTGACCCTGCTTATTTAACTTATATGCAGAGTACATCATGCAAAATGCCAGGCTGGATGAGGCATAAGCTGGAGTCAAGATTGCTGGGAGAAATATCGATAACCTTGGATATGCAGAGGACACCACCCTTACGGCAGAAAATGAAGAGGAACAGAAGAGCCCCTTGATGACAGTGAAAGGGGAGAGTGAAAAAGTTGGTATAAAACTCAGCATTCAAAAAACTAAGGTCATGGCATCTGGTCCCATCACTTCATGGTGAATAGATGGGGAAACAATGGGAACAATGAGAGACTTTATTTTCAGACCCCAAAATCACTGCAGATGGTTACTGAAGCTGTGAAATTAAAAGATGCTTGCTCCTTGGAACAAGATCAGATCAGATCAGTCGCTCAGTTGTGTCCGACTCTTTGCAACCCCATGAATCACAGCACACCAGCCTCCCTGTCCATCACCAACTCCCGGAGTTCACTCAGACTCACGTCCATCGAGTCAGTGATGCCATCCAGCCATCTCATCCTCTGTCATCGCCTTCTCCTCTTGCCCCCAATCCCTCCCAGCATCAGAGTCTTTTCCAATAAGTCAACTTTCCGCATGAGGTGGCCAAAGTATTGGAGTTTCAGCTTTAGCATCATTCCTTCCAAAGAAATCCCAGGGCTGATCTCCTTCAGAATGGACTGGTTGGATCTCCTTGCAGTCCAAGGGACTCCCAAGAGTTTTCTCCAACACCACAGTTCAAAAGCATCAATTCTTCGGCGCTCAGCCTTCTTCACAGTCAAGCTCTCACATTCAGATATGACCACAGGAAAAATCATAGCCTTGACTAGACGAATCTTTGTTGGCAAAGTAATGTCTCTGCTTTTGAATATGCTATCTAGGTTGGTCATAACTTTCCTTCCAAGGAGTAAGCGTCTTTTAATTTCATGGCTGCAGTCACCATCTACAGGGATTTTGGAGCCCAGAAAAATAAAGTCTGACACTGTTTCCACTGTTTCCCCATCTATTTCCCATGAAGGGGTGGGACCGGATGCCATGATCTTCATTTTCTGAATGTTGAGCTTTAAGCGAACTTTTTCACTCTCCACTTTCACTTTCATCAAGAGGCTTTTGAGTTCCTCTTCACTTTCTGCCATAAGGGTGGTGTCATCTGCATATCTGAGGTTATTGATATTTCTCCTGGCAATCTTGATTCCAGCTTGTGTTTCTTCCAGTATAGAGTTTCTCATGATGTACTCTGCATAGAAGTTAAATAAACAGGGTGACAATATACAGCCTTGATGAACTCCTTTTCCTATTTGGAACCAGTCTGTTGTTCCATGTCCGGTTCTAACTGTTGCTTCCTGACCTGCATACAAATTTCTCAAGAGGCAGATCAGGTGGTCTGGTATTCCCATCTCTTTCAGAATTTTCCACAGTTTATAGTGGTCCACACAGTCAAAGGCTTTGGCATAGTCAATAAAGCAGAAATAGATGTTTTTCTGGAACTCTCTTGCTTTGTCTATTATCCAACGATGTTGGCAATTTGATCTCTGGTTCCTCTGCCTTTTCTAAAACCAGCTTGAACATCAGGAATTTCATGGTTCACATATTGCTGAAGCCTGGCTTGGAGAATTTTGAGCATTACTTTACTAGCGTGTGAGATGAGTGCAATTGTGCAGTAGTTTGAGCATTCTTTGGCATTGCCTTTCTTTGGGATTGGAATGAAAACTGACCTTTTCCAGTCCTGTGGCCACTGCTGAGTTTTCCAAATGTGCTGGCATATTGAGTGCAGCACTTTCACAGCATCATCTTTCAGGATTTGGAATAGCTCAACTGGAATTCCATCACCTCCACTAGCTTTGTTCATAGTGATGCTTTCTAAGGCCCACTTGACTTCACATTCCAGGATGTCTGGCTCTAGGTCAGTGATCACACCATCGTGATTATCTGCGTCATGAAGATCTTTTTTGTACAGTTCTTCTGAGTATTCTTGCCATCTCTTCTTAATATCTTCTGCTTCTGTTAGGTCCATACCATTTCTGTCCTTTATCGAGCTCATCTTTGCATGAAATGTTCCTTTGGTATCTCTGATTTTCTTGAAGAGATCCCTAGTCTTTCCCATTCTGTTGTTTTCCTCTATTTCTTTGCATTGATCGCTAAAGAAGGCTTTCTTATCTCTTCTTGCTATTCTTTGGAACTCTGCATTCAGATGTTTATATCTTTCCTTTTCTTCTTTGCTTTTTGCTTCTCTTCTTTTCACAGCTATTTGTAAGGCCTCCCCAGACAGCCATTTTGCTTTTTTTGCATTTCTTTTCTATGGGAATGGTCTAAAAGCTATGACTAAACTAGATAGCATATTAAAAAGCAGAGGCATTCTTTGCCAACAAAAGTCTGTAGAGTCAAAGCTATGGTTTTTCCATTGGTCATGTGTGGCTGTGAGAGTTGGACCATAAGGAAATGTGAGCCTTATGGTCCAACTCTCACAGCCACACATGAAGAATTGTGTGGTTTTAAACTGTGGTGTTGGAGAAGACTCTTGATATCCCTTGGACTGCAAGGAGATCCAACCAGTCAATCCTAAAGAAAATGAGTCCTGAATATTCATTGCAAAGACTGATGCTGAAGCTGAAGCTCCAATATGTTGGCCACCCGATGTGAAGAACTGACTCACTGGAAAAGACCATAATGCTGAGAAAGATTGAAGGCAGGAGGAAGAAGAAGGGGACAACAGAGGATGAGATAGTTGGATGGCATTACCGAGTCAATGGACATGAATTTGAGCGAGTTCAGGGAGTTGGTGATAGACAGGGAAGCCTGGCTTGCTGCAGTCCCTGGGGTCACAAAGAGTCAGACATGACTGAGCGACTGAGCTGAACTGAACCACCTTTCAATTCTCTCGAACTAGAAAACTTGAAATTATTTCTTCTATCCCTCTATAAGTCATTAACTTAGTCTCTTAAATATCATTTCCAGTTCAGTTCAGTTCAGTCGCTCAGTCGTGTCCGACTCTTTGTGACCCCATGAATCGCAGCACGCCAGGCCTCCCTGTCCATCACCAACTCCCGGAGTTCACTCGGACTCACGTCCATCGAGTCAGTGATGCCATCAAGCCATCTCATCCTCTGTCATCCCCTTCTCCTACTGCTCCCAATCCCTCCCAGCATCAGAGTCTTTTCCAATGAGTCAACTCTTCCCATGAGGTGGCCAAAGTACTGGAGTTTCAGCTTTAGCATCATTCCTTCCAAAGAAATCCCAGGGCTGATCTCCTTCAGAATGGACTGGTTGGATCTCCTTGCAGTCCAAGGGACTCTCAAGAGTCTTCTCCAACACCACAGTTCAAAAGCATCAATTCTTCAAAGCTCAGCTTTCTTCACAGTCCAACTCTCACATCCATACATGACCACTGGAAAAACCATAGCCTTGACTAGATGGACCTTTGTTGGCAAAGTAATGTCTGTGCTTTTCAATGTACTATCTAGGTTGGTCATAACTTTCCTTCCAAGGAGTAAGCGTCTTTTAATTTCATGGCTGCAATCACCATCTGCAGTGATTTTGGAGCCCAGAAAAATAAAGTCTGACACTGTTTCCACTGTTTCCCCATCTATTTCCCATGAAGTGATGGGACCAGATGTCATGATCTTCGTTTTCTGAATGTTGAGTTTTAAGCCAACTTTTTCACTCTCCTCTTTCACTTTCATTAAAAGACTCTTTAGGTCCTCTTCACTTTCTGCCATAAGGGTGGTGACATCTGCATATCTGAGGTTATTGATATTTCTCCTGGCAATCTTGATTCCAGCTTGTGCTTCTTCCAGCCCAGTGTTCCTCAATGATGTACTCTGCATATAAGTTAAACAATCAGGGTGACAATATGCAGCCTTGACATACTCCTTTTTCTATTTTGAACTAGTCTGTTGTTCCATGTCCAGTTCTAACTGTTGCTTCCTGACCTGCATACAAATTTTTCAAGAGGCAGGTCAGGTGATTTGGTATTCCCATCTCTTTCAGAATTTTATACAGTTTATTGTGATCCACACAGTCAAAGGCTTTGGCATAGTCAATAAAGCAGAAATAGATGTTTTTCTGGAATTCTCTTGCTTTTTCCATGATCCAGCGGATGTTGGCAATTTGGTCTCTGGTTCCTCTGCCTTTTCTAAACCAGCTTGAACATCTGGAAGTTCACAGTTCACGTATTGCTGAAGCCTGGCTTGGAGAATTTTGAGCATTACTTTACTAGTGTGTGAGATGAGTGCAATTGTGCAGTAGTTTGAGCATTCTTTGGCATTGCCTTTCTTTGGGATTGGAATGAAAACTGACCTTTTCTTAATCCCCCTTAAATCTCACTGTTACAGCTAGGTTCTTATTCCATCTTTTCTGAGCCTTCAGCCATTTTTCCTGTCTCTGAACTTTCCCCTCTTTAATCCATTCTTTCAATTTCTGCCACAATTGTATTCTCTGAAATATCCAAATTGGTTTACAGGGAATTACATTTTCTTCTTTTTGTACCCCGCCTTTTTTTGGAGTTTCTGATATATCAAGGAGGTATTTTTTACAAACCCAAACAAATCATAATAAAACACAGAAGAAGGTCCTTCAATTTTTACATAGGAAAAAAATGCCTCTTTCAGATAAATGCTCTGAAAAGATTGTTTTGATGGTAGAGTTAAAGAAGGATTGGAAGAAGAAGAAAATGAAGTTATAGAAGCTGGCTTTCTCTGTTCAGTAAACTCTTATTCTTTACAGTGTGGATAAATACAGGCACGATATGTCTCTGATTTGGGGATCAGATTAAGTTGGGAACACTGAGGATTTTGCCCCAAGTGATCCAGTGCCTTTCTGAGTCAACTCAGATTAATACTGATTAAAATACTGCTAAAAATTAATGCTGTACATTAGGGAACAGATGTGAGGTCATCATGTGAGTTCAA
The DNA here is from genome assembly GCF_055505025.1 of Bos grunniens. Classification (NCBI taxonomy): domain Eukaryota; kingdom Metazoa; phylum Chordata; class Mammalia; order Artiodactyla; family Bovidae; genus Bos; species Bos grunniens. Next base: position 34,249,694 of record NC_141172.1, on the reverse strand, counting down.
GAATAGGGACTTCTGATTTCTAATCCAGCCTGATATCCTCTTTAGCTTTGGGGAATTGAGTTGGTAAATCTGCTTTGCAGAAACATGGCTCATAAACATGCACAGGCCGTTTCATTAGTTAATATGCCTGATTCTTCCAGTGACCACATTTTTTACTGTACACATATCTCTCTATAAACAGTTACTGGATTTTTCCCTCATTCTCTGGAGTTATCTTTATTATCATCACAAAATCAAAATCACAAATTCATTGATAGTGTTAGTATGCTATTAAGACTATATCAACTAGTTTAATCCATTTATGTTTATACAAAGCCTACTTTAGACACTTTAAAAAGTTTCTTCACTTCTAAGCATTCTGGGGAACTCAAGTTCTGTATGCAATACTCACAAACCCCTTAATTACAGCTATGGAGTAGGTAAGCCTGACATAGTTCTAGGTCAATTTTGATAAAATGTACAGATGAATTGTTTAGATTATATATATTTATACAAGATATTTCAACCAAATATTGAATCAGCCAATTGGGAGGTGGTTCTAAATTGATGGCTTTGAATGCATTTAGGAAGAATATAGTCAATATATTCTTGGCCCTGTTGCAACTTAGTGAACATGGGTTTGCATATGCATTACCTGGAAACTGTGCATTTATATACACATACACATATGTATCTATACACATATGAAAAACTAAAAGAAACCTTCAAGAACCATTTCTAAATTTTAAAAATTAGTATTATTGTAAAACAAAACACTGAACTAGGAATTTCAGAGTTCATAAGATAACTTAGTGTTCTTGGAGAAGCATGTTAACATAAGACATCCTAAATTATCTGTGGCATTTAAGAAAAGGTGAAGTGTGTGGCTACTGTATAAATGCAAATTAATTCAGAGTAGCTTTGCAGATCTCTAGGGGTGGTAATTTAGTCTAATGGGAACTTAATAACTCATATTAAATACATTACTAATCTGATGCTTTGCTTACAGTAAATTAGAACCAGTGAAATTATAAATCACTTATTGAAAGAAAAAAATATTATCTTCTTGAATTGAATTTGAATCTTCTCTTAACTAACAAACAGCAGGTAGGAAGAGTTCTTATTGTTTCCAAATAAATTCTCATCAAGTTTCACCTTCATGCTAAAACATTAAGTAACCATATTTAATTCAGACAACTCAAACCAGTGCCTTTCATGTAATCATATAATTCTGTAAATATCAACTAGGACCTTTTCCAGTTCATATTTAACTATATACTACCTCCTTCCACCTAATAAGCAGGGAATGTGTGTTTAATTATAAATATTTAGTCATGCATTGCTCAGGATCCTCCATGCTCAATGGCTTCTAATAATGACAATAATAGTAATAATAATTATGATGCCCACCCAGATCATGGTCCAAAAAAATATCTACAAAGGTATTCCAAAATTTTGATTCTGTGTAAATGATCATTCCATATAATTATATAAAACAAAGTAGTCATTAAGAGGTTTTTATTCTCTTTGCATTATCCAAGGTAACACTGAGCATGTTTTTCCTAAAACCAAGTATTCATTTACTGACCTTTCTTATAGGCTTTAGTTTTTGTCATTAGGCTGGTTCACAGTTATTTCTGCCTGATATAATTGCAAAGGATATACAGGATAAAACTTTATATCCATCTGTTCTTTTATTCATTCATTCTCTCTTGTATAAAAATTTAAAGAGTTTCTACTTTGGGCCAGACACTATTCTAGAAGCTTCAGAACATCAGTGAAGTAGACAAAGTTCATATCTTCATGGTTACTCTCTGGTTGGGGGTACAAACAACAGACCAAACAAATCATTAGGTCAGTTGGTCCTAAGGTCTTGAAGGGAACAGCATGATGAGAGGAGTAGTGAGAATACCAGTGTAGGCTTATTATTTTGGGGTGGGAGGATTTCATGAAAATACCCTGGGACGTGGTACATTATACTGCTGCTGCTAAGTCACTTCAGTCATGTCCGACTCTGTGTGACCCCATAGATGGCAGCCCACCAGGCTCCACCGTCTCTAAAATTCTCCAGGCGAGAACACTGGAGTGGGTTGCCATTTCCTTCTCCAATGCATGAAAGTGAAAAGTGAAAGTGAAGTCGCTCAGTCGTGTCCGACTCGCAGTAACCCCATGGACTGCAGCCCACCAAGCTCCTCTGCCCATGGGATTTTCCGGGCAAGAGTACTGGAGTGGGTTGCCATTGCCTTCTCCAGTACATTATAAGCACAAATTAAAAGAAAATGAGAGAGTGAGCCATGGCGATACCCTGGAGAAAAAGCATTCCAGATACACGGGTGCTTTGGCAAAGGTTAAAAGGCTCGGGGCTAGCATAAGATGCATTTGCTCAAAAGACAACAGGAGACCTGTGTTGCTGGACCTGACTGAGTACTAGGGAAGGAAGCAGAAACTAAGGTCAGAGAGCGGGTGATGGAATATGGTTGGCCAGAAGACAAATAGCTTTACAGAGCACTCAAAGGACTTTCAGTTTTATAGTGGGGGAGATACTGGAGACTTCTGAGCAGAGGAAGGGCATGATTCCATGTGTTTTTAAAGTGACACTCTGGTTAATATGTGACGATCATACTGGGGAGAGGGCAGGGAAAGGCAAGATAGATCAGCAGGAGGTGTTTGCAATAAAACAGCTCTGAGATAAGAGCTCAGATTGGAGCTGAAGTAACAGATTTGAAGAGAAATGGTAAGATTTTGGATATATTATGAGAGTAAAATCATCTGACAATGTTGATGGAATCATCATGCAAAATGAAAAGGACAGTCAAGGATAAGCATTTTGGCCTGAAAAAACTAGTATGATGGAGCTGCTATTACTGAGTGAAGGAAGACTAGAGGGAAGTCTTAAGCATGCAGTGAGAAATCAGGATTTCCATCTTGTTAAATTTTTTTAGATGCATGATAGATAACCATGTGGAGATGTGGAATAGAGTGTTAGATACATGAATCTGGAGTTTCATGTGGAAGTCAAAGCTGGGCATATTAATTTGAGAGGTGTTAGTATATGGATTGGGCTTATATATCCTAAAATATAAAATGCTCCTAAAATAAAAATATATATATATATATATATCAATCATCCTATGGAAAAATGTATTAGTAAAATAGTTCACAGGAAAATAAATACAAATGGTTGTTTACCTTATGAGTGAGTGAAGTTGCTCAGTCGTGTCTGACCCTTTGCGACCCCGTGGACTGTAACCTACTAGGCTCCACCATCCATGGGATTCTCCAGGCAAGAATACTGGAGTGGGTTGCCATTTCCTTCTCCAGGGAATCTTCCCGACCCAGGGATTGAACCCAGGTCTCCCGCCTTGCAGGCAGACGCTTTAACCTCTGAGCCACCAGCGTTCTTATCAAAATTCCTTATATAGAGACTTATATTTACATTATATAAAGACTCAAATCTTGCTCATAATAATGAATACATATGAAGGCTTTTGGACTGACAAAAATGAAAAGTTTGACAACATACAGTATTGATGGAACTTTGTGAAGATAATCTTTGTGGAGAACTGTTCTCTGTTATATTACTGGTGGAAATGCAGAATGTTACAACTACTATTCAGGAAAATTTGGCGACATCTAGCCAAATTGACCCAGAAATCTCAATTCTAAAAATCTATCCCAAAAAAGTACTGGCAAAAATAACTAACAATATATATGTACAAAATTATTCATTCTAAGACTACTTGGCTTCCCTAAGGGCTCATCAGTAAAGAATCAACCTGCCAATGCAGGAAATGCAAATTCAATCCCTAGGTCAGAATGATCCTCTGGAGATGGAAATGGCAACCGACTCTAGTATTCTTGCCTGGGCAATGCCATGGACAGAGGAGTCTGGAGGGGTTGCAAAGAGCTGGAAATGACTTTTGACATGTATCAAAGTATCTTAATAATTATATTCTTAATAAATCAGTCCAGTTCAGTTCAGTCGCTAAGTCATGTCCGACTGTTTGTGACCCCATGAATCGCAGCACGCCAGGCCTCCCTGTCCATCACCAACTCCCGGAGTTCACTCAAACTAATGTCCACCAAGTCGGTGATGTCATCCAGCCATCTCATCCACTGTCGTCCCCTTCTCCTCCTGCCCCCAATCCCTCCCAGCATCAGGGTCTTTTCCAATGAGTCAACTCTTCACATGAGGTAGCCAAAGTATTGGAATTTCAGCTTTAGCATCAGTCCTTCCAATGAATACCCAGGATTGGTCTCCTTTAGAATGGACTGGTTGGATCTCCTTGCAATCCAAGGGGCTCTCAAGAGTCTTTTCCAACACCACAGTTCAAAAGCATCAATTCTTCAGCACTCAGCTTTTTTCACAGTCCAAGCCTCATATCCATGCATGACTACTGGAAAAACCATAGCCTTGACTAGACGGACCTTTGTTAGCAAAGTAATGTCTCTGCTTTTGAATATGTTATCTAGGTTGGTCATAACTTTCCTTCCAAGGAATAAGCGTCTTTTAATTTCATGGCTGCAATCACCATCTGCAGTGATTTTGGAGCCCCCCCCAAAAAAAGTCTGACACTGAAAATTTCCACTGTTTCCCCATCTATTTCCCATGAAGTGATGGGACCAGATGCCATGATCTTCATTTTCTGAATGTTGAGCTTTAAGCCAACTTTTTCACTCTCCTCTTTCACTTTCATCAAGAGGCTTTTTAGTTCCTCTTCACTTTCTGCCATAAGGGTGGTGTCATCTGCACATCTGAGGTTATTGATATTTCTCCTGGTAATCTTGATTCCAGCTTGTACTTCTTCCAGCCCAGCATTTCTCATGATGTACTCTGCATATAAGTTAAATAATCAGGGTGACAATATACAGCCTTGACATACTCCTTTTCCTATTTGGAACCAGTCTGTTGTTCCATGTCCAGTTCTAACTGTTGCTTCTTGACCTGCATACAGGTTTCTCAAGAGGCAGGTCAGGTATTCCCATGGGAATTCCCATCTCTGGTATTCCCATCTCTTTTAGAATTTTCCACAGTTTATTATGACCACACAGTCAAAGGCTTTGGCATAGTCAATAAAGCAGAAATAGATTTTTTTCTGGAACTCTTTTGCTTTTTTGATGATGCAGCAGATGTTGGCAATTTGATCTTTGGTTCCTCTGCCTTTTCTGAAACCAGCTTGAACATCTGGAAGTTCACAGTTCACGTATTGCTGAATCCTGGCTTGGAGAATTTCGAGCATTACTTTACTAGTGTGTGAGATGAGTGCAATTGTGCGGTAGTTTGAGCATTCTTTGGCATTGCCTTTCTTTGGGATTGGAATGAAAACTGACCTTTTCCAGTTACATGTAGCCTATTTTGTAGAATAACAGACCATGGGGTCGCAAAGAGTCAGATACGACTTAGCGACTAAAAAAATGACAACAATAGTAAAGTACTTGAAACAACTCAGATGTTCATCCGTGGGGGACTGGTAGAATAAATAATGGTATATCCATGTGATAGAGAGCCACGTAACTGTGAAAGGACTACTATATACTGTTATGGAGTAATATTCATGATATATTGTTGATTGAAAATGTCAAGGAAGAGACTAGTACCTAGTGTTCTATTTATCATCTGAGAAAGAAAGTGTTATAGGTATGTATCTATTTATATATATATTTAAACTGGGAGTGCAAACCAGAAATCAGATTTTTAAGTTTACTGATGGAGAAATGTAAGATAGAAGAGAAAGGGGAGAAAGTACAGAAACAGAAATTAAGACTTATATTTACATTTTAACTCATATGGAAGAAATCAGATAAATGATCTATCTGTCCCCTTTGCTGGTTTTTGTTGTTTTTCACTTTGAAACTATATAAATATTTTATATAATTATAAAACTAAATTAAATATAATAATCCCTATAATTACCATGAAATTGGCACTAACAAATTATTTAAACACTCCAGGGCTAAGTTTCCTTATGAGCAACATAAAGAAGTTAAACTATAAGATTATTAAGTGATGGATTTTTGACATGTATCAAAGAATCTTAATAATTATATTCAAATAAATAATTCAGTTCAGTTCAGTTTAGTCTCTCAGTCATGTCCGACTCTTTGTGACCCCATGAATCGCAGCACGCCAGGCCTCCCTGTCCATCACCAACTCCCGGAGTTCACTCAGACTCACGTCCATCGAGTCAGTGATGCCATCCAGCCATCTCATCCTCTGTCGTCCCCTTCTCCTCCTGCCCCCAATCCCTCCCAGCATCAGAGTCTTTTCCAATGAGTCAACTCTTCCCATGAGGTGGCCAAAGTACTGGAGTTTCAGCTTTAGCATCATTCCTTCCAAAGAACATCCCAGGGCTGATCTCCTTCAGAATGGACTGGTTGGATCTCCTTGCAGTCCAAGGAACTCTCAAGAGTCTTCTCCAACACCACAGTTCAAAAGCATCAATTCTTTGGTGCTCAGCTTTCTTCACAGTCCAACTCTCACATCCATACATGACCACAGGAAAAACCATAGCCTTGACTAGAAAGACCTTTGTTGGCAAAGTAATGTCTCTGCTTTTTAATATGCTATCTAGGTTGGTCATAACTTTTACACATAGCCTATTTTGTGAAGTAGCAATACTATTTTTGTGGTACTTACACCATCAAAGACTCTGTGCTGTGTTTTGATTTATTATCTCTCTTAACCCTCAGAGCTACTCTAGGAAGTAGGTATTCATTATTTGATTTTAAAAATAAAGAACTTTATTCCCTAGACAGGCTAAGTAACTTACCCTAGGTTACAAAACTATTTAAGTGTTGCAGCCAGCCAGCATTTAGAAACAGTTTTATAAAATTTTAATATCTGAATTTTTCCCTTTCCAGTGTTCTATGCTGCCTTCTCAAGCTTAATGAACCATATAATTTTAGAAACACACATTTTTTTTTGCTACTCAAATATACCAGTCAATTCTGAATCTTCATAAAATCAACAGCACCAAAGTTACAGTATGCCTGAAAACAGAAGAATTATTTCGCTGTTTTAGATAATAAGGGCAATACCCACTATTCAGATGGATGAAGATGTTTGTACTACAATAATATCTATCACTGTTTGGTGAATATTGTATTTTTAGCAGCGTTCTTTACTACTTAAAATATTATATTAGCACATATGTAGTAGAAAAAATAAAATAAAATTAACAACTGCCATAACATCACCGCCAATGACTTAGGAAAATCATAGTAAATTCACTAATCCACATGCAATGTCCCCTGCCACCCACAGACCTCTATACGATTTTCCCCTAGGCTAAAGTAGTTATTTGTTGCTAGATCTTACTATGTTTCCAGCCACTCTTTGCACTTTCCTATCATGCCTCCTCATGATTTAGTCTGTTTGTTTACAATTTGTGATTTTAAATCTATTGATGGTGTATTCCTGCAAGAGTTCTTGGGTCAAATCAATTGAGCAGCAAAGCAAATACTTATTTTAACTGCTTGCTAGTTCATTCCATCTTAAAAATGCCCTGGATGGCCAATCAATACAAAGTTGGAAGAAAAATGTAAGAAGGAGCAAGAAATCTGGCATGTTGAGAAAGAAGTGTTTTGTAGGCATAGCCAAGGCCATTCAGACTCAATGAGCATGATCTGACTACCAGATAAGGAGATCTGTGTACTGTGTATTGATATGAGTTCTGTGTACTATATATTGATATGAGTACTGTCCTCAATATCAATCCTACTAAGATAGCAGTTAGGGTGTCACTCTCCTATGATGAGATCTTTCAGCTGTTACAGTCTAACACAGTTTCTCCTTTGCTTTTAGGGAGTGGATGTGTAAAAAGAATACTGGAGCAGGAGCTAGACTGGCTTTCCCCTGGGACCATGTGCCTTGCTCTAAGTCACTTAGTCTTTTAATTCTCACCTTAAAAGGAGTGATGAACCTGGAACTCTATAACCATACAGAGGCTCTAACTTCCAAGATGGTGACCTATCTTTTTAGCTCAGGTTAAGAGTAAGATGCTGATTGAAATTTTAATTATTATTATACAACTATTTATTAAATGATGATAAAGCTAAGAGGAACTGAAGGACCTCTTAATGAAAGTGAAAGAAGACAGTGAAAAAGCTTGCTTGAAACTCAACATGTATACCTGTGGCGGATTCATTTTGATATTTGGCAAAAATAATACAATTATGTAAAGTTTAAAAATAAAATAAAATTTAAAAAAAATTAAAAAAAAAAAAAAAAAAGATCTTAGCATCCGGTCCCATCACTTCATGGCAAATAGATGGAGAAACAATGGGAACAATGAGAGACTTTATTTTCTTAGACTCCAAAATCACTGCAGATGGTGACTGCAACTGTGAAATTAAAAGACACTTGCTCCTTGGAAGAAAAGTTATGATCAACCTAGACAGCATATTAAAAAGCAGAGACATTACTTTGCCAACAAAGGTCCATCTAGTCAAAGTTATGGTTTTTCCAGTACTCATGTATAGATATGAGAGTTGGACTTTAAAGAAAGCTGAACACCAAAGAATTGATGCTTTTGAACTGTGGTGTTGGAGTAGACTCTTGAGAGTCTCTTGGACAGCAAGGAGAGCCAACCAGTCCATCCTAAAGGAAATCATCCTAAAGGAATATTCATTGGAAGGACTGATGCTGAAACTCCAATACTTTGGCCACCTGATATGAAGAAATGACTCATTTGAAAAGACCCTGATGCTGGGAAAGATTGAGGGCAGGAGGAGAAGGGGACAACAGAGAATGAGATGGTTTGATGGCATCACTGACTCAATGGACATGCGTTTGAGTAGGCTCGGGGAGTTGGTGATGGACACGGAAGCCTGGTGTACTGCAGTCCATGGGATGGTAAAGGGTCAGACACGACTGAGTGACTGAACTGAACTGAACACAAGATATAGTGTTGCCCTATTATTTATACATGGTTATGGGTATTTAAAAGTGCTCTGTGCTAAATTAAATGTATTATGTTTTAATTATAGTAAAAATAATTTAAAGCTGCACTAGAGAAACCAAATGCTGTCGTTACCTTTTTTTCTTTTTTCTTGTTATCCTTTCTTGATTTGTAAGAGACCATCATTGATTAGGTCCAAATGACTTGGGCAATTAAGTTGTATTTATTAAAAAATATTGTAAAAGTGTAGATTTTAGTCCCTTTGTATTCAGATATACTGGCACATCATGCTAAACAATGTATATAGCATCCAACAGCAGGCCCCTAAGGTTCCTGAATATGGGTCCACTTTCAAATAAGATGGATAGATAAAGGTGAAGTGCTAAAAGAAACTAAAGAACAACTGGTCATCCTTCCCTTAAAAGCATATCTTATGATTAAAATAATGTCCACAAAGAAGAAAATACACGAGCAAGAAAAATGCAACCAATCCTAAGGGCTTCCTTTCTGTTTTCCATAGCAGAGTTTGCCCTTTGTTTAGTTCTATTTTCCTGAATAGGTGTAGTTCTGTGTAAGGCCTTGTGATGTTCCTAGTACATTTTCATCTTCCTTTATTTCTTACCTATTTTTATAATAAAAATGATAGCAAATATCTGGCAAACAGATAAATGTAAACTGATTCTAGTGCTTTTCACCACCTCCAAACCAAATGGGAACCGTAAAAGACATCTCATTTCCAAACCAACACAGTGCTGCCTGCCTCCTAGTAGCTAAGGAGAAGTGCAAGGTATCCAGGATATTGTTGATGGACACCAGGCCGGCTCCAGCTGTCAAAAACACAGCTGTTGGGTTTCCTTTTGAGTGATCAGTGCTACCGATGCCCGCCAGCTAGTGTGTTCTCTGATAAGGTCCAGTGGAGAGCTGCAAAAGAGCTGAACACTTGGCTTCTAATAGCAAATGCAAAAACAAATTTCCCAACAAATTGCATTTTCAGCACTGCCTGATGCCATGCGATTAAACGGGCTGAATTTGTTCTAGTCCACTAACTCGGAAGACATCATGATGGAACAGTTTCTCTTGGTGACTGTTAAACGTTAAAGCAGTTAAGGGAAGGATTTTTTTTTTTTTTTTTTTAACTTCTACAAAGCAGGGAGGTGGGGAGAGGGAAAGCTGATCAAGCTTATTAGAGCTGCTCAATTAGGAGAAAGCAAATACGGCCATTTAACATCTTCATGAGGGTGAAACCTGTCAATGAAAACTCCTCATGAGGTTTTTTTTTTTTTTGGTGCACATTTATAAAGTTTTAAACTGAGAAATAGGAGATGATGGAAAATTCAATATTCAGTATTTTCATTTTTTCCCCAAAGCCCTGTGTAAAAATATACCATAGGCAGAAATACTGATAGATCCATTCTCAAAATGCTTCCTGTGTGGTCGGCACTATAGATATATGTTAACTCATTTAATCCTCTCAGTAAGCCTCTGTGACAAGTACTAACACTACTACTTTTTGACAAATGAAGGCACTAAGGGCCAGAGAGGTTAAGTAATTTAACCAAGACCACAGACTTGTCAATGACAGTACCACAGCTTGAACCAGCTCTTCTGGGTTCAGAGTCCGGGCTCCTAATCACTACACACTGCCACCTCTTGAAGTCACAGTACTTTGATATTTGTTTAAATACAGCACTACTGTCGGGCCCACTTTTGGGGAATAATCACTCAGTACAGAATCATTTTGATGATTCAGTTGTGTACTAATGATCAGAGCGAACAACAGCCTGGTGAAACCAGCCCATTCATTTTAAAAATCATCCTCTGGTAGGAAACATTTAATGCCTGCTTTTTCGTGTCTCTTCATTGACTCCTTAGTTGTGTAAATCATGGCTTGTACTGGTTCTACAGTACTTGCAGTGGAGTAGCTGCATAGGTACTCAAATTCAATGGGAAAGTTATGAAGCTACCAGAGAACTGAATTTACAACCTGCCACTTACTGCCAATCCCTTCCCTCAGTTCTACTACTACTAAGTCGCGTCACACGTGTCCGACTCTGTGCGACCCAATAGACGGCAGAGCCGCCCCTGGGATTCTCCAGGCAAGAACACTGGAGTGGGTTGCCATTTCCTTCTCCAATGCATGAAAGTGAAAAGTGAAAGTGAAGTCACTCTGTTGTGCCCAACTCTTAGCGACCCCATGGACTGCAGCCTACCAGGTTCCTCCATCCATGGGATTTTCCAGGCAAGAGTACTGGAGTGGGTTGCCATTGCCTTCTCTGCCCTCAGTTCTAGAGAGAAATAAAAATACCCTGTCTACTGCACAGTGTTGCTACATGAATTCAATGTAATAACATATGTGAAAATATTTGACAAGATGGGAGGTTTTACAATGGGTAGAAAACTGAATTGCTCCATGGATTGGGCAGGCTGGGGCAGACGTGGGAGGAATTTCCCCCACTGTTGTGGGAATTAGACACAAACATGAAGCAGAGAGACTGTAAGGCAGAGTTGGGATGAAGAAAGCAGCTCCTCAGGTCTTGGAGAAGCCACCAGGTTAATTTCAAACAATTAGATTAAAACCCTTCTTTGCAATTAACAACTAACACATGTAGTTGCCCTGGTTTTCCTCATTCAATCAATCATTGATTCATTCAAGAACCATTCATGAAGATTTCTAGATAACAAGAATCGTGCTAAGAGGTCAGACCATCACAGCAGTGGAAAAACATAGTATTTGGCCAACAGTGTAGTGGAGAAGGCAGATAAGTAAACAGACAAGTACTATATACCCTGCTGGCTTAGGAGCAAACATGTCTATAAAAGTTCATGTGATGATCTTGCCTCTGCCTTAACTGTTACATGTACCACATATTACTGGTGGAGTGATTATCAGCATGCACTCTGTTGTCATTCTCCTGGATGAGAAGCCAGATTCCATGATTTGCTAGCTATGTGACCTTGGGATAGTTACTAACCTTCTAAGGGTTTTTTATTTACATTTTCAATGAGAATTAAAATAGAGCCTACCTCACAGAGTTGTAAAATTCACATATGCTTATGCATGTAAAGAGCTCATTGCAGTACTTGGAAAATGTTTCCAACAAATGTTAACTGTTTTGATAATGATGCCAAAACTGACAGCCACCTGCTGCCAAGCCCTAGCCATTTCTCTCTTTCAACCTCAGCTTCATCCTCTGTAACACAGGTTAATAATAATACCTACCTCATAGGGTTACTCGGAAGAAGAAGGATCAAATGTGTAATCCTGGGTTTAGAAACTTAAAATTTCGAAGTCTATATAGAACTGACTTCCGATTTGCCCCTTCTTCCTTTATCTCTTTTTGCCTCAACTTCCCTAAAAGACTAAGCCTAATTATCCACACTGCCATCAACTTCCACTTTCATAGTGATGTATGAATAAGTAAGAGTGAGAAGTAAAGAAGCTGAGAACAATGAAACAGGATTGGGAACAAGCCTAAGAGTAAACTTGGAAATTATGGGAGTTCCTATAAAACTTTAGCTACACTAATGACTTTGATCTAGAAAATAAGTTGTGTTTTCTTTCTATTTTGTGCTTTATATTGCTTTTTCTTCTAATTTCCTTATTTTAGAATGAAGCAACCCTGTCTTCTTTATTGAATTAATATCAAGAGTATAGATATTGATATAATCAAATGACTTTATAATGTATAACTGTGTTGACATAATAACAATATAATAAAACAATTTAAAATAGAATAGTTAAGTCAATTATGATTACCAACATGTACTGCTTTCTATGTCTGATTTCTCTTCTATTATTTCCTAAACTGAATCCCAGGGGCATGAGTTCTATGGAACTTTAAAATATAGGGGAAAATTTTTTTTTTATGAAAAATGTGTTTAGGAAATGATAGAATTCGTAAATTAAAAAAAAAATCTTTAAATCCACTTAGATGCATTAATCGGAGAATGCAATGGCACCCCACTCCAGTACTCTTGCCTGGAAAATCCCATGGACAGAAGAGCCTGGTAGGCTGCAGTCCATGGGGTCACTAAGATTCGGACAAGACCGAGCGACTTCATTTTCACTTTCATGCATTGGAGAAGGAAATGGCAACCCACTCCAGTATTCTTGCCTGGAGAATCCCAGGGACAGGGGAGCCTGGTGGGCTGCCGTCTATGGGGTCGCACAGAGTCGAACACGACTGAAGTGACTTAGAAGATGCATTAATATGCAGATGAGAACTGAAAGTCCCCTTGGCCTAAAGAGGTTCTATTAGAAGGCTGCAGGTCTAGTTTATTTTATTTATTTATTTTTTTTAGTGTTTTTTTTTTTATCATTATTTTATTTTATTTATTTTTAAACTTTACATAATTGTATTAGTTTAGAGCCAAGAAGTTTCCACCACAGTTCTACCTCTTTCTAAGGTGGAATTCTAGGTAGATAAGCTGTGTTTCAACTGCAAAATGGGGCATGGGACCTCATAAGGTTTTAGTATGAGAATTAAATAAATGAGTCAATATGAGTAGTTACTTAGGAAGAATAACTGGCATCTAGTTAAATGCTTTATGTGCACTCTAAATAAAATAAACTAAAATGTGATTCAGTATTTTTCAAACTTGTTCATCTTCCAAATCTCCTTTTAATGTTTATCAGTCTGGACCAGAAATATTGAAATAAAACAAATAAACCTTCAAATTCATTGTTACCTCTTCAATATCACAGTTTTTGCCTTAGCTCAGCCATTACCCTCTCATCTGGTAATGTGTTGGCTACTTCTGACCTTCCTCTAATTCATTCAGGGCTCCATCTACACAGTTATTTTTCCAAAACACAAATTTGTATGTATTATTCCTCTCCTAAAAAAACCTTTCAGGATCTTATAAAGGTCCTATTTTCCAAGAGCTGTATGAAATCCAAACTTCCTCTTGTAATAGTCAATGCTCTTCAACATCTAGCACCAGCCAATATTAACATCACCTTCCTTCGAGCCATTTTCCTCAATTAAACCTCATTCCCAACAAGATGCCACAGTAGCACCTTACATTTCAGCCAATTTCTTTTTGCCTTTGTTTGGCCTGTACTGTTTTCCCCACATGTTTTCTGACAAAATACTTCAGAAATGGCTTCCTTTTGGAAGTCTTTTCTGATCCTATTCTCTCTTACAGAAGACATATATTTATCATTATCTCTTGAGTGCAATAGCTCTTTCTTCCTGTTGTTTAACAAAGCATGCATTCCATTGTATGACAGTTACTCCTTCCGTGTACACTCTGTTCCTGTCTAAACCCTCCAGGGTCAGTGGATGAAACATACTTGTTTATAGAACACCTGACTTTAGGCCTGGAACACAGCAAGAGCTTAATAAATTCTTGTTGTGTTGTACTGAATAAAGAAAATAAAATATCTCTGGGAGATTGCTTGTTTCATTTTCCAGCTCTATTGGCCCTTCTCCATATTCACAAAATGTCAAGTTTTTGTTGCCTTTTGCTTTCAATTTTTATATGTATATATATTTTTAAATCACTCTTATGCAACTCATATACCCAGGTGTAGATGGGCCTTGAACATTGCTTGATGCTCAGTTTAACTTATTTCTCTTTGTCATACTTCATTTTTAAAACATATTTCAAAGCTAAGGCAAGAGAAATGGCGGTTGGCTTAAAATCTCATTATTGCATTTAATCCTGCACCTCTCTTTCTCAGTAACAAAATATATTTCAGTCTCATTCTGACAAGAAACATCAAAAAAGTATATTTCCAATATGAACACATCTGATAATCTTAGGTACAAAAAGGACATTTCTGTTTTTCTTCCTTTATAGAACGCTGCTAAATCAGACAAACTAAGGCCAAGCTCTCTGGTCACATGCAAAATGGGACAGGCAAGGCATTGCAAATAAACCCAGGACTTTTGTCTGTGGTGGTATCATCAGCATTATTCTTCTGGTCTGGGAATACAAGCAAAGAGTAGCTTTCTCTGCTGTCATGAAAGCCGGCCAGTTGCAGCTGTGGTGGTAACAAACACCATATCCCAACCCACCTTCTCCAGAGGCAGCACTGCGACCTCCCTGGGGCATCATCTTGGCATTCTCTCAATAGGAGAAGCCAAATAGACCTTTTAGCTATGTTTCATCTGAGTAGCCCAGCTGTTAAGTAGCAAAATAAAAAGCACAGATGTTGTCCAATGAAAATGCAAAAAAGAAAAAGTACCTTGGTACAAAGATTTTCCACTAAACTGACTTTTCTTTTTATATGTTGCATGCCACTTAAAATATATCACAGTATCACAAATGCATAAGTATGAGTGGATATCCTCTTCAGATTTAAAGTTAGAGATATTTATAAGTGAAAATATTAGAAACATACAACTGCTAAAATAAAATTCCTAGGTGAAATAAAAGACTGAAACATTGCTATAGATTTTAAACTACTGTTCAAAATATTTTTAGAAAAATAATTCTCAAGATGTACAGACTGATACTATATAGCTAATTTTCAGAGATTGTTCTGGTTTAAAGAGAAATAAAATAGCTTATATTTCAGGAACTGTTTCATTCAGAATACCAAATTTCACAGAAGATTTATTCCATAATGATAATGCATCTCCTGATGTTTATTAAATTGAAGAACTTTATATCCAGGAAACTAATATTGAAAACATGTCCTGAAACATTATAGCACTTGCTTATAATTCCTTAAAAGTTTAAAGCAGCTGTCTGGTTTGTATTCAGGAGAAATCACAGAGATAAATTAAAAATTCTTCCCAATGATTCTTTCACTATGTACTGTCAAGAAAACTGTCTGAATGCATTAAGCATAAAACCTATATCAACACTGAACTGGACTCTGAAGGGAGGCTTCAACACTGGCACAGCTGAACCTTTGGAGGAATTTTCTGTGGGGTAAAGGTGGAAGGTGGATCAAAATCCCAACCTCCACACCATGGGATGTACCAGCTCTGCACATGGCAGAGAGTCAAAATCGACAGCTGCCTGTTCCAAGTCTGCAATTCCCTCTGTAGGAAATGGGCATCGGCCTCATTTTCAGCTAAAGCCTGGGACTGTGAGAAAGGCAAGATTTTTGTTCTTCATTAGTTCAACAGGATATGTGTTTGGTAATTTTTTCATCCTTTTAAGGTAGACTTTTTAATGTGATGAACAAACTCATATTTAGGTGTGAAAAATTATATTTTAAGTGTGCTTGGGAAAGCTTAGAATTTGAAGGACTTAGCTAAAGAAATTTCATCAGATAAAAATGGGACAAAAATCATGCTCTGCACCTTTTCTTTAGGTCACTTAAAATCAATATTTGGATAAAGATATATCAACTAGATCAAATCTATAATTATAACTATAATTATAATTATTATAATTCTTATAATTATAATTATAAGAAATACTTATATGCAAATAATTTCTGTACTTGTTATTGAGCACACTATTCATGAGGCTTCATATTTCAAATAACGCTTTTGATAAAGGGAGTTTAGTGATGGGGGACATAAAACAAAACAAAAGGCTGTGGGTAAATCTTGCCAAGTGGAGGCCAATACAGCAACTAAATTAGCCCTTGTGGCTAGGATATTTGGTTTCAATACACTGCTTTAATTTTCCTGTTTGTATCCTGTGCATATGTTTCTTACAAAGCTGTTTCTGAAACTTCCTGGAAATATATCTTTTTTTTTTAACAACAAAGTACTCTATGATAGCATATAACAGTAGCCCTTTCTGAAGTGTAAAAAACATATTTTGAATTAGGCACTAAAAACTTAAATGTTTGGTTAAATTCAAATATCGATGTTTAATGTTCCCAGTGCAGAGTCAACTACATTTGACACACACTGCAAAATAATAAGAGTTTGACTGTATCCATCATGGCAAATTTCTACTTCACAAAATAAGTTTGTTCCATGGACATTTTGTTCCTTCATAACTCATAAGATATTCTTTATAGCCATGTTATTTAACAGATCCCTCCAGCTTTCTCTGAGAAGGTACTGTAATTTATTTCCCTGACACTTGCAGATTGATGGCCTGGTCTATGAGTGGGAAAGGAGGGGGAGGCTAACTGATTGGCAGCAGCCAGGATGGTGCCTCCATATTTCAAGAGGTGAAAGAGACATGGTAACAGCCTCTAGCTCTAGTCCTGTCTCGGGTCCATATATGAATTGGGAGGATTTTGCAGAGGCTGATGCTCTCAAATCAACCAGGTGGAACTCTTCAACTAATAAGTTGGTGATCCCCACTCTAAGGCTTTAGAAAGGAGTCTCAAATATTTACTTTGACAACATGAATAATGTAGTGACTAAAAGAAAATTATTTTTCTTGGTAAGGCCAAATTAAAAAAAAAATCAGGCTTCATTTTCAGTCTAATGATATTGCTGCATTATAAAGTCAGGATAGAATTTGGAGCAATGGTTGGAATCGTGCTTCTGCCTTGCTTACACTAGCTTCCTAATCTGGTTAATCACATTTCTTCACGGGGTATGTGGGAGTGAGAAAAACAAAGCAAAAATAACCCTCCTATCAGTCTGGTCAGGCTCTGATAACAGAGTATCATAGACTAGGTGGTTTAACAATAAATGTATATTTCCCACAGTTCTGGAGGCTGGAAATTCTCAGATCAAGGCGACAGTAGATCCCATTCTGAGAGCTCTCTTCCTAGCTTGAAGATCGCCACTTTCTTGCAATGTTCTCCATGGCAGAGAGAAACAGTAAGAGCTAATTCTTAGGGCTATCTTCTTACAAGAACACTAATCCTATCATATATCATGGTTGCACCCTTATGATCTAGTTTAACCTTAATTAGTCCATAGTGACCCTATCTCTGAATATAATAATATTAGGAGTTGGGACTTCAATACACACACTTTAGAAGGACACACTTCAGTCCAAAGTAACCACCCAGACCATAAGAAATCTGTTATGTGCATTTTTAGGAGGCAAATCAAAGGAATGAAAGGTGAGTTTGACATAAAGCTTTTCAAAGGCCATCCTTGAACTAGAAATATTGTCATTATCTAGAAGCTTGTTAAAGACACAGAATCTCAAGCCCCGCCTATACCACCAATTCAAAAATCTGCATTTTAACAAGATCCCCAGATGATTCCTCTACACATTAAAGTTTGAAAAGTCAGAGAATTCATAATAAAAACAAGAGTCAATTATGCCCATTGTGTTGGCACCTCTTCCATAACTGGAATTGGCAAAATTATATATTATAACAATGTTAATATTCTCAGGAAAAACGATCAGATAATTCATTAGTATTATTTCTGCTATTGTAGATAAAAGTAATCTATAGACTGAATTTCAAACATTGACTTTTTGTGAATATAGTCTGCAATAGATCACTAGAGTACTTGCCCAGAAAATTTAGGAAAAAACCCTCTATGCCTGGCCATAAACTAAAACCTTAGTTAATTGTACTATTAGCTTTAAAACATCCTGTTCACCTTTTATAAGTGCTTTGTGGTTAAAAATGACATTATTTTTGAAATAAATAACACTTTAAGCATATATTTTCTATAACACAGGGAGTGTGACATTACTTATAATAGAAATTTCAATTATGTAGCATTTCAAAGCAACTTTTAAAAATTTATTCCATAGTGTCAAAAATGTAGAAATATGCCCACAAAGCTTAATATTTTGGCATGCTCCTAGAAAAGTGTTTAGTAAATCAAAAGCCCTTCTTATAGCTGACATTTATAGGTCCTTATATATATTTCCTTAATATTCTGCCTACACACTAAAATGGATGAAATATGTAAGAGAATACAACTTTTTCTGCCAATGAGAAATAAAAGATACACCCAACTATCACTTTTAAAAATATCAAAATAAAGAGATCACTGAAAACATCAATAGATGTCTTTTAGATTTTAGTTTGAGGTGAATGGCAAATAAAAGTGGCATATTTCTCATATAATAATTAGTAAGAATTTGAAGAAATATATTTTAATGTTAGTATACATTCTGGGTTATAGCCCAATATTCAAATTTATGCTTGAATTCTTAATGAATGGTTCATGGAAAATAGCAATGTAGATTAGTAAGGGTATGACTTGCATAATTATTAATTATTAGCCAAACTTCAACAAGTATACAGTCCATGTTGGTAACTGTGACTTTTTGTATATTTGACTATATTTTTGTTTGGTTTGTTTTGCATTGGAGCTACAGTGTAAAGCTATGGTGATTTGTATTCATAAGAACTGTAAAGAATATTACAGTGTGATACAGTATTAATACTGTGTTAGATCTCCTAGGTTATTTATAATATAGCTTGAAGTAGGCAGGTATTTTTGGAAGGGCCCATTGAGTCATTGAGCAATAGAGCCATGTGGGGAGGAGGCATCAACATATCATCATATACTTCTGGGGATTGTACAGCACAGGGCAGAAGTGTGATTATTTCATGGAAACCACACCCCACTGAGCTGCCTTATTGCTGTTATAAAAAATCTTTATTATAGGAAGCTCTTTTGTGCCGTAAGAAGATGAATTCCACACTTTAGAATGTTAAACAGCAGTTTCAGCAGAGTTCTGTAGTTCACACAGATTAATCTACCCCTTTGGAATATTCATGATTCAGTCAGAATGCTCTCTAAGTCTAGGCAATTTTACCACTATAAAATAAACTAGGTACAATCTGATGAGGCAGTCTGTGCCTAGAAAATGCCTTCATTAATTTTTTTAAAGTATTTTATGGATTCTGTTACTATCAAAGAACATCTCTCTATGAAAGTTGACTCAATCCCACTAAAGCTAAATTAGTATTATTGAAAAACCTGGTACTTGAGGAAAACAGGATAAAACCAAAAGATTATGAGGCAAAGTGCATTGACAATGCAAATCAAAGGCACACAGTTTAATTATAATTGTGTATTAACTGAAGAACTAGGGATTATAAATGATGTGTCTCTGGTGAAAGGTTTGGCTGAGTACATTACATATTCATTAGCTTTCCATTTTTATTCACTAAATGTCCAGTCCTCTCTTCTACACACCTGGCATTGTGCCTCCACGACAGGACAGGAATGAATAACTTGAATTCAGAATACCATGTTTATATATATTCAAAGGAAACAAAACTATTAAAAGTATTTCTACTAATTTATTTGCATTTGATTTGCAGACTGTTGGTTTTGTATGTCAGAACATTCTAAAGTGACTAGTCTAATCTAATCAAAGATTAGATTTGGAAAAGGTTGAAAGAAAAGCTACGAATGGGGGCAAGAAATATCTCTGTTCTGGCTCAGAGGGTCTAACAGTCTACTTCAGAGTGAAATTTGGGAATTTATACCAAGACATTACTAATGATTGAGGATACATGCATTAATTATTTTATTTATATTTAATCATGACAAAACGCAACTCATTTAAACTGGCTTACCCAACTTATTAAATTCATTAACAGCTACTTTAACAGCTACGACAGTTAAAATTTCTGAGTATTTACTGACTTATGTTTTCTAAAAAAAATGACATTATTTTATAGCATAACAATTTAGGGGAATTCATGAGATCTTTTTTAACCTAAAAGGTTGTTATTCTTCATGGTAAAATAACAATAGTAGGATTTAAATTAGTATATTTGCTAGTTGTTAATCCCTGTGTAGTAGCTATGATAGTATCTATGAACTGAAATTTCCCAGATATTGTTTTTCCTAGGGAAGGTCACGATTAAGATAATGAATCTTCTTGATATGAAATACATACTTTCATAATCTTATTGTAAGACAACAAAAGAAGAAAAAAGTTGGACCAAGGTAGAGATCTATAAAACTCTTCTAAATGCTTATATTTCTTTTATGTTTGTAATTAGCTTATCTGATTTATTTATATGTCAGCTTTAGTGAACAGTAAATATGTCATAAGAAACAACCACAGAGAAATCACCTGACCAGGTAAAGGAAAGCACACGCTGAACTAGCATTTGTACTCTTATCAAAGACATTAAGAAATACGAAGCACACTCGGTTCCCTGTACCATTTATCCCTAGGGGATCCGCTTCCCTGCACATCACCCAATGCTCTCAGTGTCCTGTGCCCAGTGTGGTGCTCACGACAAACCAGAGCCCTTATTGGCATATCACTTAGCTCAGCAACTTATGGTGAGAAGTCATCTTCCTGTTTAGGTGATAGAACAATTAAGATAGATTCTGATATTTGAATTGTTTTCATGAAAGGAAGACAGAAAAAAAGGACAGCCTTTATGAAAATCAACAGACAATTCTGTCCTGCGAATGCAAATTACGAGAGGAGAAGAAAGCACTGGAAGATTTTAATTGTGACTATATTCTAGACAAAGACGATTACCTTGGGTGTTTAGGAAAGTCACCATATAGCAATCCACTGCTGTGCCTCACCCAGACTTGCCATCTTAACATGAGCATGAACACCTCCTCTCCTTCACAGGGTCAGACAGCAGCAGGCATTCCTGACATTTCCCTCTACCTCAGGGGCTTGTTGCTGAGAAAAATTTATGGTTCCCTCTTCTGAAATTCTAGGATCCTACCCTACATAGGAAAATGATAAGCCAGTTGGGTGAAATTTATCTAGGTCTAAAAATGAATTGACATTAGCTCTCCAGGACATTATATGCATTTTAATGGCTTCTTTATATGAGATAATCAACATGGAGGAAGAATACTGGTCATTTCAGGTACCTAAAACGCTGTGTTTGGGGATTAGGAGATACCTTGAGACAAATGTAGCAGACAGCAGTCTGTTTCTCTGTCAAAGAGGTAGTCTCATGAGGAAATGCTTATTGGCCTTGGTTCAAAGCTATGATTTGGATGAAAAATCTATTAACAGGCTTTCAGGCAATTTTTACTTTTACTTAGACCCATCTACTTGCTACCAATATATCACTTTTGGAATCCCCAGCTGTCTCAAAAGAGTCACCTTTGCTTTACTATTTTTACTATTATTATTTGGCTCACAAATATTTACTCTTACATTATTGACGATACCAAATGAACCAGGGTGATAAAAATCAGCAGAAGGAGTTAAGTGGGAAGTGAGGGAATGGAGGTGAGGGAATTGAATAAGAAGGGAGGTAAAAATGAAAAAAAAAAAAAAAAAAAACCTGTCAAAGATGAGAGAACACACTATAATCCCAAGGTTTAGGGGAGTAGTTAGATCTTGGATTTTGGTTGAGGCACTTGGAATGAGCCACAGTCTTCCCATCTATGGAGATAATAAGAACAGAACAGCTAAACTGTAAACACTATAATGGACATAATCTCTTCATCTATGCTGTTTATCAGTATGTCCTCAAAGTATGGATATCATATTTTAGACGTATTAGATGTATCATATTTTAGACACTTGATAAATGTTTAATGACTTAAAGATACTTTTCCCATCCAGATGAGGATTGCACTATCTTTCCAGTTTGAATTGAAAGCTACACCAAATGATAAATATATCTTAATTTTCCCTCCAAGATACTAAAAGGCGACTTCATTTGACAGTAAGAGAAACTTGAGCCTCTTGCTTTACTTCAGATTTTATTTTTGCTTTATTTCAGATTTATACAGATCTTTTTGTTGTTTTTCCAAAGTAGCGTCATCATAATTTCCTTCTACTTTTATAATACTTTTATGGCATGCTTCCTTGCATACTTAACAGGCTTTTTAGTAAATTTTTCTATTCCTATTTTTGTATATGTCACAACCCCTCTAAGACTGGGTTTATGTAGTGGGGTCAGTGGTAGCATTTGCTTGGCATGGGAGGAGACCGAATTTGGGGGTTATTTAATTTTCCCTCCAATGTGAAAATTAAATCCTCCGTCCCTAGGCTGAAACTATACATCTCATCAGAAATCTCATTGACTCTCTGTCCCTAGTTTCCCCCTAGTGATTTGGCTTTCAGCCTCTCTTGGTAATTTAAAATCATCTGCATCTCTTTGATACTTATTCCTTCAAGAGATGGAGGCTTTAGTGTGGGCTGAACTTGTGGACTTCCTTCTAATGAATAAAGCACAAAAGATCATGTGTGACCTTGGGGGAAATAGGTCATAAAAACATACTATGATTTCTTTCTTGGTCATTCTCTTTCTCTTGAGTAATTGCTCTGGGAGAGGGTAGCTTACTAATGGAGAAATCCACGTGATGAGAAAAAGGCCTCCTGCCAATAGCTGTGTGAATAAGACATCTTGGTAGTGGATCCTGCAGTCCTAGCCAATACCTGATTGCAACCTAGTGAGAGACTGAGTCAGAACTATCCACCCTAGTTATTCTCAAATTCTAGGCCATGAAATAATGAGATAATATTTGGGTATAATTCATTACTCAGTGTTGGATAATTAATGCCATATTTTTTTGAGCATTTCTGTTTCTGTAGTGGGAGAATGTAGGCTGTCTAAATCACATAATTTGGTCACGCTGATTGAACTTTCTGGGCACAACAGATTACACAGTAAAATGTGCAAATCATAAATACATAGCTGAATTATTTTTACATATATTTGTATAAATATATGCCTATATTTCTATGCTTATATGTTTGCTCAGTTGTTTAAATAATTTCCATTCATACAACACTGAATGCTTAAAAGAAGAAGTTGATAATCATAGTATTGAATTCAATTACATATGATATAATCATGTTTCTTTCAAAGTGGCACTGGGAAGTTCCCAGATGAAATAAACATCAAGAAAATATTTAAACTCATTCTTATTTCTAAACATATACAACTGAATTGTTTAATTACACCTACATATACATATGTGTGTGTGTATGTCTGTAGATATTTAGAGTATGTGTGTATACCAGCTACATAACCTTTCAAAAGTTACTTGATCATCAGTTCCATGACTGACTACTATATTACCACATAATTGAGTTACTATGAAAATTCAATGTTATAATGTGTCTCAAATGCCTAACAGAGCAACCTGTTCATAGATATCACTCATAAAGTATAAATCTCCCTTTTCTTACCTTTCCTTTTTGTTTCTTGCATGTGTGCTAAGTTGTTTCAGCCACGTCTAATTCTTTGTGACTCCATGGACTGTAGTCCACCAGGCTCCTCTATCCATGGGATGCTCCAGGCAAGGACACTGGAGTGGGTTGCCATGTCTTCCTCTAAGAGATCTTCCCAACCCAAGGATTGAAATCCACATCTCTTACATCTCCCGCATTGGCAGGCAAGTTCTTTACCACTAGTGCCACCTGAGGAGCTCCTTTTATAATTAATGTGTTAATTATAGTTAATTAACCTGACTTGCTCCTTAGAAAAAAAAGCTAGACAGCATATTAAAAAAGCTAGACAGCAAATTAAAAAAAAAAAAAAGCTAGACAGCATATTAAAAAGAAGAGACATTACTTTGCCTCCAAAGGTCCGTCTAGTCAAAGCTATGGTTTTTCCAGTAGTCATGTAGGGATGTGAGAGTTGGACCCTAAAGAAAGCTAAGTGCTTAAGAATTGATGCTTTTGAACTGTGGTGTTGTAGAAGACTTGAGAGTCCCTTGGACTCCAGGACATCAAACCAGTCAATCCTGAAGGGTATCAGTCCTGAATAGACATTGGAAGGACTGATGTTGAAGTTCCAATACTTTGGCTACCTGATGTGAAGAACTGACTCATTAGAAAAGACCCTGATGCTGGGAAAGATTGAAGGCAGGAGGAGAAATGGGCAACAGAGGATGAGATGGTTGGATGGCATCACCAAATCGATGGAATTGAGTTTGAGCAAGCTCTGAGGTTTGGTGATGGACAGGGAAGCCTGGCGTGCTGCAGTCCACGTGGTTGCAAAGAGTCCAACACAACTGAGTGACTGAACTGAGCTGAACCTGACATTACTAATCAAAAAGAAAGAGTTCTATTATGCTGTCTCCACAAACAGTATATGAAAAGCATACAAAGAGAAGATAGTTTTATATGTGTACATTATCACCCATGCTTTTTCAGGAGAGAGCATGAAAGGTTTTATCTTTAAATGCAATACTGTTGTTTAATCACATGCATATCATTCCTTCTTGATAGAAATGATTCTGTAATGTAAATGGTCAACCCTAGGAGTAAAATGTTAACAAGGACTGGGTTTTTCCCCTATAATACTCATATCCCACACAACTGTTCCAATAGAATTATACCACATTTCATTTCTATACTCTTGGTTTAATTGCAACAATTTTTTTAAAAAATTGACAATATTCAATTTGAAGGGGCTATCTTTTTTTTTTTTTAATTATGCTTACTTAAATTGGATAAAACAAAGAAATAGCCTATAACTGATAGCTTATAGTCGTGACTCTTTTTTGCATTTCAAGCAAGTGTCTCTCTGATTTAAGCCAAAGATAAATTATTGGAAGGCTACTGAGGGATCAGATATTTACTGGAGATAGGAGACCATGTAAGATGAGAATAGGAAGAACAGCAATGGCTCAGAGAAGAAAGTCTGGTCAGCTTATTCCTGCTATGACAAGTAATCCGTAATCTTTTCTTCTGCTACTGCATCTCCCACCCAAATGCAAAGGCCAGCGAATCTATATTTGATCTGCTAGGCTTAGGTCATGTGTCCCCTCTTGGCTGTACCAGAATAGTGAGAAAAAGAATATGACTCCTTTGGCTATTATCATGGTTTGCAAACACCTAGGTTTACTCATATACCAAAATTAAACCTGGCAGAGAGAAGCAATTCCCCCAAAGTACCTGACACTACATTAAGAGAGACAGAGATAGGTAGGCAGGCCAAAAAAAAATGACTTAAGTCTTTAACTTGTCATGTCTTGACTGATTCATTTGAAAGGAAGAGAAGTTACACATGCCAATAAGGTTACAGAAATGAGAGGAAGCATGAGATGCGGGGGCAGATTTTTATAATTATATTAATATTGATACCTCATGTTTGGTTAAAACACTGATAATAACATTAACTATGAAAATAAGAGACATTTGAATTAAGATAACTAGGATGGAGAACAATTAGAAAATTTTAGAATCTTTGAGATTTAGTTTATTAAAAAATGTGCTTCTAAATAAAAATATTATTCAAGCAACAATAATATATTTATCTATGTTGCATGTTAAATCATAATTAACTAAGGGATGCTATAATCAGCTGGCTAAAAATACTAAAGGGATAAATCTGTATCTTTTCTTTTAAAAAAGATTCTGATTAGGGAAATTTAGCTTGAGATTACCATCTTTTGTTGGATAATCTAATTAAAAAGAACCCACTTCCAAACAGCTTAATCTTGTGAGCTAAGGCAAACAGATGTTTATCACTTTGTACTGTTCAGCCCCAAATGTGAATACTTCAAAAAGCCAATCTCACACTTGCTTAACCTACTAGGAGAGGTGAAACTTGAAAATCCTATCTCCTAGATTCTTATCAATGAGGTAGGTGGTGGTGATCTAACAAGCTAAGGGACATAGTTTAAATGCCTGGTTTTCTAGTTTTTTTTTTTTTTTTTGGTGACAGACTTATTCTCTACTCTCTGTTACATACAGGAGAGAGAATGAGTAAAAAAGATGGTTTCAGTAAAAATGTTAATGAAATGTACTTAAATACACAAAAAGAATTCTACCCCTCACCCGCTCCCAACTTAACCCCAAAGTATACTGTACTCTCTGGCTGGAAGAGTCAAATTAGCAATGCAATACATTTTCATGAATGACTACTTAGAGTATATTATTGATGACAAAGTAGATTTTGTATGTATCGAGGAATCTGACAAATAGAACTCCTGAGAAGTGATACAATAAATAGTAGAAGGAGGTGCTTAAAACATTTGTATTTTAGTATTTGTATATTCAAACTATGTATTTTACTTAATATATTTATATATACAAATTATACAATTATATATAATTAAAATAGCAAGGCTTCCCATCTAAGTACTACTTAGCATTTTGAAAATTATCTAGTTTCCCAAACAATAATTATCTATACAGTACATACAATTAGTTGTGTACCCAAGTTGGATATTTTATTTATTCTCTATATCATTTTTGTTACTTGCTATCTCTGTTAATAAAGTTTAGAGAAGAATAATAGTATGAAACTTAAATGAATATCTGAAAGTATTTCCCTTTTCTGATAATCAGGCCATTACCACTCTCTTTTGTCATGGTGTCTGTCAAAAAAAATGGTGATATGCAGAATAACGTGACTGTCCAAAGACACATCTGCTTTTTGTTATTTCACATTCTTTACAATTTTATTTCACACTTTTTCAAAAAAGTATATTTCCCCAGCAATGTCATTATTTACCTATATTTTATTGTACAGTAGGACAAAAGTTGCTCTGTAGAATACATAGATTGAAGACCCTTTTGTGTGCTGAGCTTGAAAAACTACGTTCTCTAGCACATAGAATGCATTATGGCAACTTATCCTTTAAGCTACTGAAAAGCGTTTCTAGTTGAGTTGCACAAAATCAACTATTAAGGATAATTTGTGGAACAACAACTGTTGTCTTTGAATCACACGAGATGAGAACTATCAAGTATTAGAACACTCAAATACTAAAGAACTATTAATCTTTTGCTATGTGCCATCATCACAAACACTTCCATTCAAGCCAGTACAGTCAGTTCAGTTCAGTTGTTCAGTCGTGTCCGACTCTTTGCAAGCCCACGGACTGCAGCATGCCAGGCCTCCCTGTCCATCACCAATTCCTGGAGTTTACTCAAACTCATGTCCATCGAGTTTGTGATGCCATCCAACCACCTCATCCTGTGTCATCCCCTTCTCCTTATACCTTCAATCTTTTCCAGCATCAGGGTCTTTTCAAATGAGTCAGTTCTTCACATCAGATGGCCAAAGTGTTGGAGTTTTAGCTTCAGCATCAGTCCTTCCAATGAATATTCAGGTCTAATTTCCTTTAGGATGGATTGGTTGGATCTCCTTTCAGTCCAAGGGACTCTCAAGAGTCTTCTCCAACACCACAGTTCAAAAGCATCAATTCTTCAGCACTCAGCTTTCTTTATAGTCCAACTCTCACTTCCATACATGACTACTGCAAAAACCATAGCCTTGACTTGATGACCTTTGTTGGCAAAGTAATGTCTCTGCTTTTTAATATGCTATCTAGACTGGTCATACATTTTCTTCCAAGGAGTAGGTGTCTTTTAATTTAATGGCTGCAATCACCAACTGCTGTGATTTTGGAGCCCCCCAAAATAAAGTCTGCCACTGTTTCTATTCTTTCTCCATTTATTTGTCATGAAGTGATGGGGACAGATGGCATGATCTTAGTTTTCTGAATGTTGAGTTTTAAGCCAACTTTTTTCACTCTCCTCTTTCACTTTCATCATGAGGCTCTTTAGTTCTTCTTCACTTTCTGCCATAAGGGTGGTGTCATCTGTATATCTGAGGTTATTGATATTTTTCCTGGCAAACTTGATTCCAGCTTATGCTTCATCCAGCCCAGCATTTCTCATAATGTACTCTGCATATAATTTAAATAAGCAGGGTGACAATATACAGCCTTGATGGATTCCTTTCCCTATGTGGAAACAGTCTGTTATTCCATGTCCAGTTCTAACTGTTGCTTCTTGACCTGGATACATATTTCTCAAGAGGCAAATCAGGTAGTCTGGTATTCCCATCTCTTTAAGAATTTTCCATGGTTTATTGTTCCACTCAAGCCAACAATATTCTAATATCTAACTTATAAAATCTAGTTCAATGTTATTAATGTCTAACTGATTTTACTATTACAGAGATTACAATTACAGGTTTCTATCAATTGTCAAAAGATCACTGTGGTAAAATATGAGACAGTTTGCTACTTTTTGACATTTATTCTGGAAGTTTCATAATGCAAGGTCTTTCTAAACAAACATAGACACACTAACCAATGAATTGCATTATTAATATGTGTAACTTTGTATTTTCATAAAGCCCTTTGTATAGTTTTAAATATTTATCATCAATATTCAGTTGCCTTTTGGTATCTGGAGAGGATTGATTCCAGAAGTCCCCACAGATACCAAAATCCACAGATGCTCAAGTCCCATATATAAAGCAATGCAGTATAAGCAATACAGTTGGCACTCAGAATCTGAAAATATCCATCAACCAAAATGAATCTTTAATTTCTTTCTATATACAGCCCCTAATTTCTCTGCCTGGAATGCCCCTGCTTTAACTTTTCATGGCCACATCCTCTCCAGTTTAAAGCCCAACTCAAAACATGTCTCTTTTAGGAAGTCTATTCTCCAGCTTGAAGTCAACCCTATTGATTCTTAAATCCCACACAATCATAGTTCTCCATCACTGGTTAAAAATACAGAGGTCAGGGATGCATTGTGGATCTTCCTAATCACAGTCAATGAGGACAGCTAAACTTTTACAAGTATCCAAAGTAATGCGTATATACACTGAAATTTGAGAACCACGGTTCCATTTTATTTGCATCTCTATCTCACTTATTCCTCTTTATTTTGCAATTATTTATATTATTTCATGGTATCCGGTACTACCACTTCATGGCAAGTAGATGGGGAAACAATGGAAACAGTGAGAGACTTTATTTTCTTGGGCTCCATAATCACTGCAGATGGTAACTGCAAGAAAAGCTATGACAAACCTAGACATCATATTAAAAAGCAGAGACAGTACTTTTCCTCCAAAGTTCCATATTGTCAAAGCTATGGTTTTTCTAGTAGTCATATATGGATGTGAAAGAAAGATGAGTGCTGAAGAATTAAGGCTTTTGAACTGTGGTGTTGGTGAAGACTCTTGAGAGTCCCTTGGACTACAGGGAGATCAAACTAGTCCATCCTAAAGGAAATCAGTCCTGAATATTCATTGGAACGACTGATGCTGAAGCTGAAACTCCAATACTTTGGCCACCTGATGTGAAGGACCAACTCATTGGAAAATACTCTGATGCTAGGAAAGACTGAAGGCAGGAGGAAGAAGAAGGGGACAACAGAGGATGAGATGGTTGGATGGATCACCAAGTTAATGGACATGAGTTTGGGCAAGCTCAGAGAGTTGGTGATGGACAGGGAAGCCTGGTGTGCTGCAGTGCATGGGTTCACAAAGAGTTGGACACAACTGAGTGACTGAACTGAACTGATATTATCTCTCTTTGACCTCCTGTTAAAGACAGTTCTTGAGGGTGGGCAGTGTCTTCATTATTATCTTTATAGCCTTTGTGGGACACAGTAGGTGTTGAGTAAAGGTTGAATATATGGTGGAATGAATGAGCTCGAGTGATTTTTTTTTTTTAACACATTGAAGTTACATTTCATAACATTTTAAATTATCTTTTTAAAAATGATCTTACAAGTTGCCTCAAATTTTCTAACAATAAGGCAACAGCCAGTAAGAACTGGAGGAGACTGATATTAGTTAATATCCAGCTGATGGTCAATGCCACTAATATTTGAATTTGATTCTATACACAGGATAACAGATAGAGCTAATCTTATGTTAATCTTAGATTATTAGTGGTTATATGGTGATCTGTGTTGAGGAAGATTCTGAGGCTGTACAGATTCAGTATCAAATAGTCCTGTTCACCGTTGAAGTCATGGCCTGTATACTGGGAATGTTCCATCCCTTATCATCTTTAAAATATAATAGTGACCTTTGGGTGTTGTAAATTAAAACATACAATTCCTTCAGATATCACAAATTAAATGACTTCAGGGACCATGGAAAATTAATATAAGTGAGTAAAACAGCTCAGGTGGGGGCTAGGCTAATGGAAGAGAAATTCTAAAGTGAAAACACTGGCTTAAAACTCAACATACAAAAAATGAAGATCATGGCATCTGGTCCCATCACTTCATGGCAAATAGATGGGAAGCAATGACAGGCTTTATTTTCTTAGGTTTCAAAATGACTATAGACAGTGACTGCAGCCATGACATTGAAAGACTGGCTCCTTGGAAGAAAAATAATGGCAAACTTAGACAGCTTATTAAATAGCAGAGACATTACTTTGCTTCCAAAGGTCCATGCAGTCAAAGCTATGGTTTTTCCAGTAGTCATGTATGAATGTGAGAGCTGCACAATAAAAAAGGCTGAGTGCCAAAGAACTGATGTCTTTGAACTGTGGTGCTGTAGAAGACTCTTGAGAGTCCCTTGGACAGCAAGATCAACCTAAAGGAATCAATCCTTAAGGAAATCAACCCTGAAAATTCATTGGAAGGACTGATGGTGAAGCTGAAGCTCCAATACTTTGGCTACCTGGTGTGAAGAGCAGACTCATTGGAAAAGACCCTGATGCTGGGAAAGATTAAAGGCAGGAGGAGAAGGGGTGGCAGAGGATGAGCTGGTTGGATGGCATAACCAACTCCATGGACATGAGTTTGAGCAAGCTCTGGAGATGGTGAAGGACAGGGAAGCCTGCCGTACTGCAGTCCATGGGGTCACAAAGAGTTGGACATGACTGAGCGACTGAACAACAACAATATGAAGCACTCAGCCCTGGATGGCCTGAGAGAAAGTGAAAATGAAAGCCACTCAGTTGTGTCTGACTCTGCAACCCCCTGGACTTCTCCAGGCCAGAATACTGGAGGGGGTAGCCTTTCCCTTCTCCAGGGGATCATACCAACCCAGGGATCAAACCCTACATTTCAGGAGGATTCCTTACCAGCTGAGCCACAGGGAAAGCCCAAGAATAGTGGAATGGGTAGCCTATTCCTTCTCTAGCATATCTTCCCAATCCAGGAATCAAACCAGGGTCTCCTGCATTACAGGCAGATTTTTTACCAATTGAGCTATCAGGATGGCCTATTATATCACAAATCCACAGATTCCACATTATCAGATCACGGGAATCCCATAGAAAGATTTCTGTGAGTAAATTTCCTGATTTCCAAATTGATTGACTACCAATTTAGTTTTCAAAAAATATTGTTCAGGTCAAAGAAAAAATAGTCTGCCTATCACACTTCATAAAATTACTTGGAGTGCCTTTCTGTCTCTGCCTACCTCTAGTTCTCTCTTCTCTTCCCTGAATTGTCCTAATTTAATGATTAGAATCAATTTTTAAAATTTATTTTCTGTTTCTGGTCTTACGTTTAGATCTTTAATCCATTTTGAGTTTATTTTTGTGTATGGTGTTAGAAAGTGTTCTAGTTTCATTCTTTTATAAGTGGTTGACCAGATTTCCCAGCACCACTTGTTAAAGAGATTGTCTTTAATTCATTGTATATTCTTGGCTCCTTTGTCAAAGATAAGGTGTCCATATGTGTGTGGATTTATCTCTGGGCTTTCTATTTTGTTCCATTGATCTATATTTCTGTCTTTGTGCCAGTACCATACTGTCTTGATAACTGTGGCTTTGTAGTAGAGCCTGAAGTCAGGTAGGTTGATTCCTCCAGTTCCATTCTTCTTTCTCAAGATCACTTTGGCTATTCGAGGTTTTCTGTATTTCCATACAAATTGTGAAATTATTTGTTCTAGCTCTGTGAAGAATATTGTTGGTAGCTTGATAGGGATTGCATTGAATCTATAAATTGCTTTGGGTAGTATACTCATTTTCACTATATTGATTCTTCCAATTCATGAACATGGTATATTTCTCCATCTATTAGTGTCCTCTTTGATTTCTTTCACCAGTGTTTTATAGTTTTCTATATATAGGTCTTTAGTTTCTTTAGGTAGATATATTCCTAAGTATTTTATTCTTTCCGTTGCAATGGTGAATGGAATTGTTTCCTTAATTTCTCTTTCTGTTTTCTCATTATTAGTGTATAGGAATGCAAGGGATTTCTGTGTGTTGATTTTATATCCTGCAACTTTACTATAGTCATTGATTAGTTCTAGTAATTTATAGTGGAGTCTTTAGGGTTTTCTATGTAGAGGATCATGTCATCTGCAAATAGTGAGAGTTTTACTTCTTCTTTTCCAATTTGGATTGCTTTTATTTCTTTTTCTGCTCTGATTGCTGTGGCCAAAACTTCCAAAACTCTGTTGAATAGTAATGGTGAAAGTGGGCACCCTTGTCTTGTTCCTGACTTTAGAGGAAATGCTTTCAATTTTTCACCATTGAGGATAATGTTTGCTGTGGGTTTGTCATATATAGCTAGAGGAGAACATAGGCAAAACACTCTCTGACATACATCACAGCAGGATCCTCTATGACCCACCTCCCAGAATATTGGAAATAAAAGCAAAAATAAACAAATGGGACCTAATTAACCTTAAAAGCTTCTGCACATCAAAGGAAACTATTAGCAAGGTGAAAAGACAGCCTTCAGAATGGGAGAAAATAATAGCAAATGAAGCAACTGACAAACAACTAATCTCAAAAATATACAAGCAACTCCTACAGCTCAACTCCAGAAAAATAAATGACCCAATCAAAAAATGGGCCAAAGAACTAAACAGACATTTCTCCAGAGAAGACATACAGAGGGCTAACAAACACATGAAAAGATGCTCAACATCACTCATTATCAGAGAAATGCAAATCAAAACCACTATGAGGTACCATTTCACACCAGTCAGAATGGCTGCAATCCAAAAGTCTACAAATAATAAATGCTGGAGAGGGTGTGGAGAAAAGGGAACCCTCTTACACTGTTGGTGGGAATGCAAACTAGTACAGCCACTATGAAGAACAGTGTGGAGATTCCTTAAAAAACTGGAAATAGAAGTGCCTTATGATCCAGCAATCCCACTGCTGGGCATACACACTGAGGAAACCAGAAGGGAAAGAGACACGTGTACCCCAATGTTCATCGCAGCACTGTTTATAATAGCCAGGACATGGAAGCAACCTAGATGTCCATCAGCAGATGAATGGATAAGAAAGCCTTGGTACATATACACAATGGAGTATTACTCAGCCATTAAAAAGAAAACATTTGAATCAGTTCTAATGAGGTGGATGAAACTGGAGCCTATTATACAGAGTGAAGTAAGCCAGAAGGAAAAACACCAATACAGTATAATAACACATATATATGGAATTTAGAAAGATGGTAACAATAACCCTGTGTACGAGACAGCAAAAGAGATACTGATGTATAGAACAGTCTTATGGACTCTGTGGGAGAGGGAGAGGGTGGGAAGATTTGGGAGAATGGCATTGAAACATGTAAAATATCATGTATGAAATGAGATGCCAGTCCAGGTTCGATGCACAATACTGGATGCTTGGGGCTAGTGCACTGGGACGACCCAGAGGGATGGTATGGGGAGGGAGGAGGGAGGAGGTTTCAGGATGGGGAACACATGTATACCTGTGGTGGATTCATTTTGATATTTGGCAAAACTAATACAATTATGTAAAGTTTAAAAATAAAATTAAATTAAAAAAATAAAGCTCAATATTCAGAAAACTAAAAAAAAAAAAAATTTATTTTCTGTATTCTTCATAGAGAGGGCCTCCATTGTGGTCTTCTGTCACTGCCTTTGTCCCAGAAAAGGCAAATTCAAAGAGCCCTCTGTTGCATTTTTTGTTTGAAGGTCATGAATTTACACAGAACTTCTTAGGGTAAAGGAATGAACTAGGAGCATCATCAGAAAGGATCAAATATTCTTTTAAACTCCATAGTCTCAGGTAATTGAATTATAGTTCTTATGCATTTAAAGCACTTTTTGTCTCAATAAAAATGGATAAACAAATAGGCAGAAATTGAGCAAAACATGAAAAAAAGTCTAAATGTTCTATATTCACTTTAAGTATTATTTGAACAACTATAGTTCAGTTAAGTGAAATCATTTTTATCATGACCAATAAAGGCAAAAACCTGCATGCCTTGCAACTTGCCTCTTCTCAGAAGAACTCCCGAGCACACTGTTAACAGCTGTATAAACAGATTCTGCAATACATGGTCACAGTGCTAAGTTGACAGCCTTACAATTACAGAAAGCTCTAGGGCATTGGTCAAAAGTGTGTGCATGTGTATCTTCATATTTGTCTCTTCCCTGGAGGGTTGTTTTCACCCATCACATATTAGTGCTAATAGAGCTTTCTGACCCAAAAGTAAGAACACCTCACCTGTGAAGGGGTGTATGTGTTGCTTGAATGGTTTGCATATAAATACTAATACCTATCCAACCTTATTTAGCCCAGTAAATCTCTCAGAGGGTATAACTCAGCCATTTTGACCACAAGCGGCTATAATTAGGTCAGATGAGGAATGCAAACCCTCTGCCATGAATCATGTTTCTCAACTTCCAGATTTTAACAAATACTCCCAACTGACTGAAGGTTAACATACATGACCCAGTGTCTCTTCAAACAGCAGGTGGAGACATGATATTCATTTTTCTTGAGTTTATTTAAAGTCTAATATGCACTGAGCTGGTAACATGATTTGCATTTCAAAATCAGAAAATAAGGCCTGTCTCTTGGGTTGGCTCACGAACCTCTGGGATTTGGGAATTCCTCATTTAGGGAAATGTGATGCCTGGAAAATCCCATGGAGAGAGTTGCCTGGCAGGCTACAGTTCGTGGGATCTCAACAAGTCAGACATGACTGAGAGCATGCACACACACACCCAAAACTTAAAAAAAAAAAAAAAAAAAGCAAAAGCAACATTAACAATAACAACAACAAACACATAATTGGCAATAAAGCAAGTCCCCAAATGATCATCATCCAGTGCATTCTGATGCAGCAGCCTTGTAAAAAAGTCTGTCTATCCATCTATCTAAGTCACTGATTTTTATTTTTGGATCACATATCAATTCCAACTCAGGAAAACAAGAGAGAACTCAGCCTTCCTGTTCAGGAAGTGAGGATCAATTTAAGAGTGAACAGCACTGAAATTGATCTCCTCTATTGCCTCACCATGTCTAAAGACCTCTGATATCCTATTTCATCTCATATAGTATTTGTGATAGGAAAAGGAAGAAATTCAGGATCAGGAGGTCGAAGTGCCAGATTTGGGGTTGAGGGCTGAGATGTGGAGCCCTGAAACAGGGATGTTGCCAATCATGGATTCCAGGGTTATGATTCCATTTCAGATCCATATCAGGAAGCCCACTGAGCATTTCCCTGAGAGGGATGAACACCTGAATCTAGTAGCATGTAAAAGGACCCCCCAGTGACTCCCTATTACCCACAAGGTAAAAACATTTTTTCCATGGTGTAAAGTTCTCTCGTGGCTTGACTTTTGCCTACTTTCCTAGCAATATCTGCCCCCCATCCTAATACATGTTTACACATCCCCAGGTGTGAACAGCTACTTGCTAGCAATTTCACAGCTCTATGGTTTGATGTATGCTATTACTGTGTGTGTGTGCTAGGTCACTTCAGTTGTGTCTGACTCTTTGCAAAACTACGGACTGTAGCCCACCAGGCTCCTCTGTCTGGTAAGTATATTGGAGTGGGTTGCCATGTCCTCCTCCAGAGCATCTTCCTGATCCAGAGATCGAACATGCATCTCCTATGACTCCTGCATTGCAGGCAGATTCTTTACTCTGAGCCACTGGGGAAGCCCCACACTATTCCTGCTTTATGGTAACTCTTTTTCTTCCTTCTTCATTTTGAGAATCAGTTCAGTTCAGTTCGTGATTCAGTTCAGAATCAATCGCTCAGTCGTGTCCGACTCTTTGCAACCCTATGAATAGCAGCACGCCAGGCCTCCATGTCCATCACCAACTCCCGGAGTCTACCCAAACCCATGTCCATAGAGTTGGTGATGCCATCCAACCATTTCATCCTCTGTCGTCCCCTTCTCCTCCTGCCCTCAATCTTTCCCAGCATCAGGGTCTTTTCAAATGAGTCAGCTCTTTGCATCAGGTGGCCAAAGTATTGGAGTTTCAGCTTCAACATCAGTCCCTCCAATGAATACCCAGGACTGATCTCCTTTAGGATGGACTGGTTGGATCTCCTTGCAGTCCAAGGGATTCTCAAGAGTCTTCTCCAACACCACAGTTCAAAAGCATCAATTCTTCGGCCCTCAGCCTTCTTTATAGAATGGCCTCTATTAATTTTCAAGAGCTAACTTGAGGACCTGTTTCTCTGTGAACTAAACAGTGGGTGAATGCATTTTCTTTTGGGAAAATATTATGTCTTGAGTATTCTGTTGTTATAGATTTTCTCACACCATATTGCTATATTTATTTTTCTTGTCTTCCTCCACACAGGGCTGAGCTCTTTGAGGTAAGAAGGGTGCCTTATTCATCTACATCTCAAGAAAAAGAATAATAGGGTACTGCATACATTTTAAATGCTCAAAAAGTAATTGTTGGATAAAGTGTTTTTAAAAATAGATAGTTTGAGAGACTTCTCCAGAAATATTGTTTATCACGTCTTTGGAATACCTCAGATCTAGATGTTGCTACAGTCTCAACCATGACTAGAGCCACTTTGATGCTATTTCATTGTCTTCTTTTCCCCAATGAAATACAA
Source organism: Bos grunniens (assembly GCF_055505025.1). Taxonomy (NCBI): domain Eukaryota; kingdom Metazoa; phylum Chordata; class Mammalia; order Artiodactyla; family Bovidae; genus Bos; species Bos grunniens. The sequence continues at coordinate 34,212,537 of NC_141172.1, read as the reverse complement.
TGTTCTATAGAGAATGTCTTCACGAGAAACCATTAATCTAACTTGTCTGTTGCCTTCACAAGCTGTACAATGCCATTCACCCTCTACTTATGGACAGAGGAGCCTGGTAGACTACAGTCCATGGGGTCACAAAGGGTTGGACATGACTGAGCGACTTCACTTTCACTTTTATCTTAGCAGCTAATTTTGCTATGGGAGTCCTTGCTTCTTAGGGGCCCTATCATTAAAAAAAAGAAGGGCATAAAAACAAATCTGAAAATCATTTGGAAATTAAATTTAAAAACATTCCACAAAAATAAGAATATTTGGAACAATATGCCTATCAAATAAGACCAGATTTAGGGAATAGAAGAAAAGTAAAAGAACTTTGAAATTTCTAAAAAGAACTATCACAAAATTTGCAAAGTAAGGCCAAGAGAGTTTCAGGAATGTCCAGCTGCAACATCTGAGAACTCATACTTGTTTTAATTTTTGAAGTACATACTCACTTATTGGTATTTAGATGTGCTTTCTCCCAGGACAAATGCTCTCAGAGAGTCAAAGACATGACATTTGATTTTTCCCCTAAGGATCTAAGGTATCTATGACTTCTGTGAGCTTTCAGTATAAGCTTTCACATTTTAATTGAAAATTTAAATCTTCTTCATTGACTACTTTTTAAAATTCTAAGTTGCCAACATTGAGTCTGGGAATTATTGATGAAATGTTATTTTATTCATTAATACACAATAATTACTCTTACTAAAATTAGTTACACACAAATTTCACATTCATTATCTATTTTAATGGATCATATTTTTGAGCTTGATTGCATGTGTTTTGGGGGAAAAAAAGGGTAGGTATATACCCTTATTTATTTCCTTACTTAAATCCCTCTCAAACTGCTTCAGTTTGAGTGGTTTTTGATATGTTTGAAATTTCATTTGGGTTTACAGTCTACTGGAGTAAATTCCAATTTATGCCGAAGCAATAAGAAATTATTTGAATAATTCTGAATGAGGAACTGCAATCTTAATAGTTCTCTTTCCTTTTAGTGAAATGGTCTTAGTTGTACTGAGGTTCAGTGATTGATAGAATTCATGCTATACTTGTTTTTCAGGACTGCCAAAACAAATTAGCACAAATTTGGTGACTTTGAACAAAAGAAATGAGATTGGTTGTAGAAATAAATTCATTTAGTGAGGAACTCTGTATTGCTGCTTTTTGTTTGCTTATTTTCTGTCTTTTTGTTTGCTACCTAACAAAGTATTGCAGTTCTATTTATAATAAATTGAATTATTTGTAGATAGATATATTTTTAACATGTAAGGATGGCCAAATGGAAGATTCTTTTTCATTTCTGAATTATCTGTCAGTTTATATAACTTTCGATAGTGAAAGGATAGAATCTCAAAGATGAAGAGTATTTGGAGTTGGTTTCAATAACATTCATGATGAACATCTGGAAGTCTTAGAAGTGATTTAGGAGAAATATCAGCACATGTTTCTTGTTGGATAAATCTCAATGGAAGAGGCATACAAACATTTGAAAATAATTCACTTCTTTTTATAACAGTCTTATAAAACCTGCACACTCTTACACCGTTCACTCTTCGTTCATGTATACAGGTCCTAAATTTGAATTCCTCTATCTGTAGACTCTGCAGCTACCAAATATTCTCAACAATATAATATCTCCACTTTCCATGGCTGTTAGAATGTTTCTGATTTATTGCTGTTTTATATCTACTATACAATATTCATTACTTAGAAACTGGTTGTAAAACTCTGACAGAGATCTCTTTCTGATGCTTCCATGATATATATAAGCTTTCCTGGCTCCATAAAGAAGAAAATTCAAGGAGGTAACTAACAACTGCACTAAGCACAATAAATAAACAGAGCTCAAGTCAAATATAGACGAGATTTTGCTGTATGCAAACAGACATGGGAGAAAAACAATGAACATCTATAGTTCAGTGCCATTGGAGCATTCATTTGCTTTTCAGTTTTCAAGGAGAATACAACTGTATTTGCTTTGATTACAATGATGATTTTGTTTAAATTTTGATCTCAGTTTGCTGACTTCATCTATATCAATCATTTTTCTTAAAAGCCATTTGCCTTTTAAGCTGACCAGAAAATACTCAATTTTTAATGCCTACTTATAAACTCAACTGAAGAGAGGTAAGGATAATGAAAATATCTTTGTATATCCAAAGGATTACTATCTATTTTCAATAAAATGACAGTGATCCAACCTGAAAGTGATCTCACTGGCTCTGAAAACTCACAATGTGATTCTAACAAAGAGAAGGTATGTAACATGAGACAACTATCTCTCCTGTCTTGCAAGCGGTCATATAAAAGGAGTGGTTGGACCATATTCTCCTAGCACTGATAGGTTTATAAAGAGAATGCAGGATAATTAGTCTGAAGGGAATTAGGCTGGCACAAATAATAATTAGTCTGGCACGAATACTGAAAAACATTGTAAACCACCACCAAGTTACAGGTTTGTAATAGGGGAAACATGATGGTAAAATGTAAGCCAGTTGTCTACTATTAGAAGAAAAATAGCCATGAGGGCATAGACTTTGTTCAATTGCTCCTGACTATAAACCCTGTACCTAGAACAATCCTTGGCTTATGAAAGACGTGCTCAAAATATTTTGCTAAATTAACATTTAAAGGTGTTACCCATGTGAGTAATGAGACATACATATTTACTCTACAGTGAAAGCTATTGCTTTGGGCAGAAGGTAGACTATTTCTAGAAAATAGTTCAGTCTGCTATTAAAGGTCTTTTTTTTTTTTTTAATTGCACTTTGCTTTATTGTGTGTGTGTGTGTGTGTGTGTGTGTGTTTACTACAATATTGTAGCGGCTTTGCCATACATCAACATGAATCCGCCACGGGTGTACATGTGTTCCCCATCCTGAACCCCGCTCCCACCTCCCTCCGCATACCATCCCTCTGGTCATCCCAGTGCACCAGCCCCAAGCATCCTGTATCAGGCATCAAACCTGGATATTATACATGTTTTGATGCCATTCTCCCAAATCATCCCACCCTCTCCCTCTCCCACAGAGCCCAAAAGACTGTTCTATACATCAGTGTCTCTTTTGCTGTCTTGAATACAGGGTTATTGTTACCATCTTTCTAAATTCCATATATATGCGTTAGTATACTGTATTGGTATTTTTCTTTCTGGCTTACTTCACTCTGTATAATAGGCTCCAGTTTCATCCACCTCATTAGAACTGATTCAAATGTATTCTTTTTAATGGCTGAGTAATACTCCATTGTGTATATGTACCACCGATTTCTTATCCATTCACCTGCTGATGGAAATCCAGGTTGCTTCCATGTCCTGGCTATTATAAACAGTGCTGTGATGAACATTGGGGTACATGTGTCTCTTTCAATTCTGGTTTCCTCGGTGTGTATGCCCAGTAGTGGGATTGCTGGGTCATAAGGCACTTCTATTTCCAGTTTTTTAAGGAATCTCCACACTGTTCTCCATAGTGGCTGTATTAGTTTGCATTCCCACCAACAGTGTAAGAGGGTTCCCTTTTCTCCACATCCTTTCCAGCATTTATTGCTTGTAGACTTTTGCATCGCAGCCATTCTGACTGGTGTGAAATGGTACCTCATTGTGGTTTTGATTTGCATTTCTCTGATGACTGATGTTGAGCATCTTTTCATGTGTTTGTTAGCCATCTGTATGTCTTCTTTGGAGAAATGTCTGTTTAGTTCTTTGGCCCATTTTTTGATTGGGTCGTTTATTTTTCTGGAATTGAGCTGCAGGAGTTGCTTATATATTTTTGAGATTAGTTCTTTGTCCGTTGCTTCATTTGCTATTATTTTCTCCCATTCTGAAGGCTATCTTTTCACCTTGCTTATAGTTTCCTTTGTTGTGCAGAAGCTTTTAAGTTTAATTAGGTCCCATTTGTTTATTTTTGGTTTTATTTTCAATATTCTGGGAGGTGGGTCATAGAAGATCCTGCTGTGATTTGTTAGAAAAACTAACACCCTGCTTATCTGGCCCAAACTTTCTCTGTTGGTCTGCAGTCTTCTATTTGACTCCATGCTTCAGAGAGCTAGACCAAACCTCTGTTTCAATGACCTCTGTACCTAAGCTTCCAGGAAGGTGGGTCAATGACTTTAGTCTTTAAACTGCTGAGCCTCTCTCTCCCCACGCGTCCTCGTGTGAGTGACACCATCTTTAAACCCTGCATGGCAATCCCTGACACACCGCCATGATGCCCAGGGAAGACGGGGCAACCTGGAAGTCCAGCTACTTCCTTAAGATCATCCAACTTCTGGATGATTATCCAAAATGCTTCTTTAAGCAGACAACATGGGCTACAAGCAGATGCAGCAGATCCGCATGTCCCTCCGCGGGAAGGCTATGGTGCTGATGGGCAAGAACACGATGATGCACAAGGCAATCCGAGGGCATCTGGAAAACAACCCAGCTTTGGAGAAACTGTTGCCTTACATCTGGGGGAACGTGGACTTCGTGTTCACCAAGGAGGACCTCACTGAGATCAGGGACATACTGCTGGCCAACAAGATGCCAGCTGTCGCCTGTGCTGGTGCCATAGTGCCATGTGAAGTCACTGTGCTGGCCCAGAACGCTGGTCTGGGGCCCAACTAGACCTCCTTCTTCCAGGCTGTAGGCATTACCACTAAGATCTCCAGGGGCACCATTGAATCCTGAGCAATGTGCAGCTGATTAAGACCGGAGACAAGGTGGGCGCCAGCGAAGCCACGCTGCTGAACATGCTGAATATCTCCCCCTTCTCCTTCAGGCTGGTCATCCAGCAAGTGTTTGACAATGGGAGCATCTACAACCCTGCAGTGCTTGACACCACAGAGGAAACTCTGCATTCCCGCTTCCTGGAGGGTGTCCGCAATGTTCCCAGCCTATGCCTGCAGATTGGTTACCTGACTGTTGCATCTGTACCCCATTCTATCATCAATGGGTACAAGTGGGTCCTGGCTTTGTCTGTGGAGACTGATTACACCTTCCCACTTGCTGAAAAGGTCAAGGCCTTCTTGGCTGATCCATCTGCATTTGTGGCTGCTGCCACCACCGCAACCCCGGCCAAGGTTGAAGCAAAGGAAGTGTCGGAGGAGTCGGACGAGGATATGGGATTTGGTCTCTTTGACTAATCACCAAAAAGCAGCCAACCTGGCCAGCATTATTTGTGAAATGAGAAAATAAAGGCTTACTTATCTTAAAATAAATAATAAATAAAATAAACTGCTGAGCCTTAAAAAGGTTCTTGCCAGGAGCAAAGTCCCTCAAGGCAAGAACACAACTGCCTTGAACTTTAAAACATGGAAACTTACATTACCACATGTAAACTAGATAGCCAGTGGGAATTTGCTGTATGACTCAGGGAACTCAAACTGGGGCTCTGTAACAACCTAGAGGGGTGGAATGGGGAGGGAGGTGGGATGGAGGTTCAAGAGGAAGGGGATATATGTATACCAATTGCACTCATCTCACACGCTAGTAAAGTAATGCTCAAAATTCTCCAAGCCAGGCTTCAGCAATATGTGAACCGTGAATTTCCTGATGTTCAAGCTGCTTTTAGAAAAGGCAGAGGAACCAGAGATCAAATTGCCAACATCTGCTGGATCATAGAAAAAGCAAGAGAGTTCCAGTAAAACATTTTTTCTGCTTTATTGACTATGCCAAGGCCTTTGACTACGTAAATCACAATAAACTGTGGAAAATTCTGAAAGAGATGGGAATACCAGACCACCTGATCTGCCTCTTGAGAAATTTGTATGCAGGTCAGGAAGCAACAGTTAGAACTGGACATGGAACAGCAGACTGGTTCCAAATACGAAAAGGAGTTCGTCAAGGGTGTATATTGTCACCCTGTTTATTTAACTTATATGCAGAGTACATCATGAGAAACACTGGACTGGAATAAACAGAAGCTGGAATCAAGATTGCCGGGAGAAATATCAATAACCTCAGATATGCAGATGACATCACCCTTATGGCATAAAGTGAAGAGGAACTCAAAAGCCTCTTGATGAAAGTGAAAGTGGAGAGTGAAAAAGTTGGCTTAAAGCTCAACATTCAGAAAACGAAGATCATGGCATCCGGTCCCATCACTTCATGGGAAATAGATGGGTAAACAGTGGAAACAGTGTCAGACTTTATTTTTCTGGGCTCCAAAATCACTACAGATGGTGACTGTAGCCATGAAATTAAAAGATACTCCTTGGAAGGAAAGTTATGACCAACCTAGATAGCATATTGAAAAGCAGAGACATTACTTTGCCAACAAAGGTTCGTCTAGTCAAGGCTATGGTTTTTCCTGTGGTCATGTATGGATGTGAGAGTTGGACTGTGAAGAAGGCTGAGCGCCGAAGAATTGGTGCTTTTGAACTGTGGTGTTGGAGAAGACTCTTGAGAGTCCCTTGGACTGCAAGGAGATCCAACCAGTCCATTCTGAAGGAGATCAGCCCTGGGATTTCTTTGGAAGGAACAATGCTAAAGCTGAAGCTCCAGTACTTTGGCCACCTCATGCGAAGAGTTGACTCCCTGGAAAAGACTCTGATGCTGGGAGGGATTGGGGGCAGGAGGAGAAGGGGATGACAGAGGATGAGATGGCTGGATGGCATCCCTAACTCGATGGACGTGAGTCTGAGTGAACTCTGGGAGTTGGTGATGGACAGGGAGGCCTGGCGTGCTGCGATTCATGGGGTCACAAAGAGTCGGACACGACTGAGCCACTGATCTGATCTGATCTGATCTGATGACTGATTCATGTTGATATTTGGCAGAAACCAACACAATTCTGTAAAGCAACTGTCCTTCAATTAAAAAATAAAGAAATTAAAAACACAACAGTAGGAAGGAATCTCAGACTTCACCCAGTTAATATCTTCATTGTTGACAGTGAGAAAAAATTAGAAGAAAGGCAACTTGTGCCCAGTGATTCTGGAAATAAATCATAAAACCAAAGACTAAAATCCAACTCCCTTGCTGAATCCAAGTCCCTTGCTGCTTGGTTCTAAGACCACAAAAAAGAGTGAGAATAACATTGCCAGCCTTTGAAATTATAAAGATCTCAAGACTTTCAGACTCCATCACTGAAAAAATACAACTGAAATACCCCTTGAAAATATATCCCAAATCATATTATTCCCCCTCTCACTTCCCTCACATTCATCTCTCACTTTCTCTTCTGAGAATATCTGCATTCAGGCTCTTACCTTTGTTCTTTTCCTTTTTTCTTCTTTTCTATTTTATTTTTTTCTGCAGATGATTCTAACATTCTTGCCTAAGTGATTCATGTTCTTCTAATCTAATTCCAAACACTGACCTTATAAAAATTCATCATTTTTCTCAAGAGAATGAGAATGAAAATGACTTGCAAAAACGTTTCAACCAATGACTGACAGTCCTGAGACTAGAACCCAGATGTCCTGTGTTCCAGTCTAGGTTCTTCTATTTTAAGGCATTGTAAGGGAAATAACAACGTCCTGATTAATTCCAAGAATCCCAAAGATGGATAAAATTACACTATCAAATTCCATCCCCATACATGAAATTGACAATTTCCCTGTCCTCCTACAAAGGGAGAACCTTAATACAGAAGACCAAACTGCTTCTCCATTTATAAGATAAATCCTCAAATTTCTTTTTGTCTAACTTTTGTAGACTTCTACATTCAGTAGGTCTACCATATTTATTTCCCTTTCAGGATCAAGTTGTTTTATTTACCATCCCAAGAACAAACAAAGCTCCTTACTTTTGCCCCAACTCTCCAAGATAACTCAATTCAATTCATCCTCTGTCAGTCTCTCTCTCTCCCTTATAATGTATTGAATGTATATAAAATATCCTAAAGAGATTTATTGATATCTCAATTGTGGGCCATATGTTGTCATATTAAAAGTTTAGCTGGATAAAAGAAAAGGACACCTGGAGATGCCCTGGTAAAATCTCTTTGAGTGGGTCAAAAATAAAACTCTAGAGGAGTTATGTGATTTTGTAAAGGATTCCAGGTACTATGGAGAAATCTGAGGAGAAGAAAGAAAATAAATGCAATTTCTTTATATGGCCAGGAAATTATAGATAATATATAATCACATTTCCATTTTACATATTGAGACTATGGTAGTTATATAAACTGTATGAGATATAATTTGGGGAATGAAGGTCTGGTTTTCATTTCTTTCAAGCCCAAGCTTATATTCATTAAATCAATCGCACCTTAATTTTAAGAGTGATAGAAAGATTAAAAAATAAGATTTTTATACATAATATTTAATAATCTCTGGGCCAGGGAAAAGAAGTTGTGAAGTTTATCCATATTAGTGGGGACATTCAGGACAGGCAGTCTAAAGAAGAGTTTTTCTGAACTGATCCTCTTTGAAATAGGGACTCTATTATGAAAAAAAGCACATGCAATACTAGTATAGGAGCATTTATTCTCACTCTTAAAATAATGACTTTTAGCAATAGTGGTTATGAAAGAAGCTAAAGAGTAATGCAGAGTATGAGCAAATTAATATATATTTTTAACTTCTATATATAACATGCATATTTATGTATATATCTTTAAAATAATAGCTACAACAGGCTACTAGATAAACAAAACAGCCATAAACATTACAATGCCTGACAGCTGCAAAAATAAGAACTGAAAATGACAGTAGCCAATACTACTACTCAAGGCTGAAGCATGTAATTTACATCTTAGTGAAATTAAACATACTATAATAGCTTAGCTTCCAGGCAACAATACTATTAAATTTGCAGTAGCAGTTTATGACATCATCTGAAACCCCAGGATACACATTTGAAGCTGGCTATTATGGTTAGTAATCAGTATTGCTGTTCTGGTTAGTTTTTCATTTAATTCATTGCAGGCTCCTATTAAAAAAGAAGACAAATATCAGCAGTTGAGGATGCTGTTTTTTGCAAAAGCTGTTAAGCCTCAGGTTGCAGTGATGTCATATTTTAAAATCAGTAATAATAGCTTATATTTGAATAGCATTAAGAGGTCAGAATTATATTGAAAATATGATAATTTAAGCATTTTAATAGTCAATAAGCATAATTTGGGGATTTCTAACTCACCTTTTCCAAAATGTTTCTTAACAAACTGTCAATGATTGTACAACGGCAGAGTAACAATAAAACCTATGGCTGTAAGTAATGGTTTTATATTATACAGCAGCAGTCTCAACCAGATATACTGTAATCAGACCATTAGAAGTGCCGACACCTCAGGGGAGGAGTATCTATGAATTTTAAAAATGTTTCCAATTTTTGGTGCATGAATTAATTTCTTTGGAGATGGAGAATATAAGTCACTACATAATTTTTCAAAATGTCCCATTTTCCAAAAAGTTTATGAACTTTGTTAATCATAAGAGTGATTCTCAACGGTTAGGGAAAGCTTTTTAGAATCTCCTGTGGTGAGTATGAGAAAGGACCATTTAGTTAAGTTCCATCTATTTTCACTAGATGATTCTAAAATCCTTGATTTTCAAGGATTTTGTGGCTTTCTTACTTAATCTCAAGCGCTGAACTGTTAAAAATTCTACACTGATTGCAAGAGGACACTTGAGGACTAGGGAGATGAAAATGACTTGGTGAAAGTTCTTTGACAGTACTCTTGAAACTATCACAACATTTTTAATCAATTAGACTTCCTGGTGCTAGCTGTAAAGAACTTGCCTGCTAATACAGGAGACGTTAGAGATGCAGGTTCAATCCCTGGGTCAGGAAGATCCCCTGGAGGAGGGCCTGGCAACCCACTCCAGTATTCTCACCTGGAGAATCCCATGGACAGAGGAGCCTGACAGGCTACAGCACACAGGGTCACACAAGCTTGGATACAACTGAAGTGACTTAGCATACCCATGCATGCCAAAATAGAATAAAAAAATTAAAAAAATATATGTTTGACTAATGATTTCAAGATCTGGAACTTGACAACAATTTTCTAGAGATTCTTTGCCTTTATTTTGCCCCTGACTTTTCCCCCCCTCACTCAATGAATGTAGCTGCATATATAAGTGAGAAGCCTCAAAAAAAATGGAAGTTTAAATGGAAATATTGGATCACATATTGAGTTAATCTGATCTGAAGTAGATGACTACCTTAAGTAACCAAACTGAAAGAAATCCACCTCAAGTATCTCACTGAACAATGCATAACCTTTAACATCCTTAGGAAAGTAATGAAAAAAACCTTCATTATAAGGTTTTTTGGAAACTTAATGGTTCTGCCTTTAGTGCCTCCCTCTGAGTCACGTTATATAAACTCTATATGATTATCACCAATAAGCACCAAGTGCTTAGAAATAGTAAGTTTAGAACAGGTGGCAAGGAGAAAAAAAGGTATAGAGGACGGTATAGTAATGCACTTTTAGGATCTAGAGATCTGTGAATATAATGTCTATGGAGTAAAACTTGCCACTCTAAAATATTTCCTTGGGAATATTTTGAGCTGAAAACAATCAAGGCCCAAGGACTTTCAAAGAAACATTGACCTTTCCCCTAACTGACTTAAGAATATAGATAGAGGACCTGTTTCAGTGCAGGAGCTCTCACTACAAAAGTACAAAATGAACTAGGTGTTCAGTTCAGTTCAGTCACTCAGTCGTGTACGACCCTTTGTGACCCTGTGGATTGCAGCACACCAGGCTTCCCTGTCCATCACCAACTCCCAGAGCTTACTCAAACTCATGTCCATCCAGTCAGTGATGCCATCCAACCACCTCATCCTGTGTCATCCCCTTCTCCTCCTGCCTTCAATCTTTCCCAGCATCAGGATATTTTCAGATGAGTCAGTTCTCTGCATCAGGTGGCCAAAGTATTAGAGTTTAAGCTTCAGCATCAGCCCTGAATATTCAGGACTGATTTCTTTTAGAATGGACTGGTTGGATCTCCTTGAAATCCAAGGGACTCTCAAGAGTCTTCTCCAACACCACAGTTCAAAAGCATCAATTCTTCAAGTGCTCAGCTTTTTTTTATAGTCCACCTCTCACATCCATACATGACTACTGGAAAAACCATAGCTTTTACTAGATAGACCTTTGTTGGTAAAGTAATGTCTCTGCTTTTTAATATGCTGTCTATGCTGGTCATAACTTTTCTTCCAAGAAGCAAGCATCTTTTAATTTCATGGCTGCAGTCACCATCTGCAGTGATTTTGGAGCCCCCAAAATATAAACTAGGTGTGGCAGGCAGCAACTAGCAGACTCTATTAAAATTCCTTTCTAAATCCTATTGTCTCTGCAAGGTTCAGCAAACATTCATTTAGGAAACTTTTGCTTTTCCATTTCCATGTCAATTTCCTTCCTCCCCTTTTAGGTTCCAACCCCCCAATATTTTGTATTATCTTGAGCTAAAGGCTGTAGTTAAGGTGAGGTTAAAAAGGCAGTACTTAAGCTGAAGGAAATCAGTCCTGAATATTCATTGGAAGGACTGATGCTAAGCTGAAACTCCAATACTTTGGCCACCCGATGTGAAGAACTGACTCACTGGAAGAGATCCTAATGCTGGGAGAGGTTGAAGGCAGGAGGAGAAGGGACAACAGAGGGTAAGATGGTTGGATGTTATTACTGACTGGATAGACAAAGAGTCAGAGAAGGCGAGGGTTCCCGCCATTTTGGTGAGTTATTTAATTTTTCTGCATCTCTCCCATGTTTACATGTTATTTAACTTTTGTTTGATTTTCTGCTGTTAATCTGTCTCTCATCACTTGAATTCTTAGACCAACCAGAAGAATCTAGAAGGGTAGAAGAAAATTTCTTCCTCCCTCCTTCACATGTCCCAAAGGATGGCAGTCAGAGGTCACAAAATGTCTAGGAAAGATGAACTTATGAAAAGTGACGTGAAGAGAGTTTAAGATAAAACATCATCAACCTCCTAGCTTTGGCTAGACCATGCCTTAGCGACTTTCAAAGAGAAGACCTCAAGTGATAAATGGTCCCCTGATATTCACCCTAAATACTCAGAATTTAACAGACAGAGAATGGAAGGGATACCAGAAGAGAACTCAACAAGAAAAATTATTTTCTTGAGCTAGCTTTAAATGACATTGTAAGACTGTTCTATACATCAGTGTCTCTTTTGCTGTCTTGTACAGAGGGAGAGGGTGGGAAGATTTGGGAGAATGGCATTGAAACATGTATAATATCATATATGAAACGAGTCACCAGTCCAGGTTCGATGCACGATATTGGATGCTTGGGTCTGGTGCACTGGGACAACCCAGAGGGATGGTATGGGGAGGGAGGAGGGTGGAGGGTTCAGGATGGGGAACAAATGTATACCTGTGGCGGATTCATTTCGATATTTGGCAAAACTAATACAATATTGTAAAGTTTAAAAATAAAATAAAATTTAAAAAATTAATTAAAAAAATAAATGACATTGTAAACTATATTTTTTTAAAATAAATGCTATAAATGGATATAAGGCAAGTAGAAAAAGTCATCTGCCTCTTGACTCTCAAAAGTGAAAAAAGGCTAAAAGAAAGCAGTAGTTTAACCCAGAACACCAGTCTGAATAAAAGCAGACTCGATTAGCTAAATTCCTGAACTTGAAATATGAGAACATCAAGGACATGAGGCTGAGGCACATGGTCTTGACTCTAGAGACGGCTGTAAGGGAGTATATTGAAAGCCATGATTCAAACAGAAAAGGAAAATCATGTGTACTAAAACTACCTATTTCTTCCTCTAGGAATGCAACGTCTTTCATCTCTTGCATGAGGGGAAAAATAGCTTTGGACAGTTTTAGCTAAAAATGCCAATATGTACAATCACATTTTGGGGCACAATTTTTGTCATTTTAATATTTCATTTCTAGGCCAGCTTTCCTGTGCTCTTTCCCATGACCTTTTCTTTTCTTTTTTTTTTTCCTTTCTCCCAATTCTTTTGTTTCTTTATTTGGATTAGAAAAGATGACATAAATTATAGTGCAAAGATGTTGCTGTTAGAATTTGAAAAGACTTGTTAGAATTTGAAAAGTGGTTTAATAGCACTATGACATGCTAACCCTAAATATTACAATTTCAACAGATGATAGAAAAGGAAAACATATCAGAAATGTCAATGAATAGAGTAGACTCATGGATAAAACTAGATGACAGACTACAGTTTTCACGTACTTACTGACAAAACAGGGAAAACTTTTCCCTGTTTTCCTTTAGAACAAAAAGTGGAGAAATACTGGGCATGATGTTTGCAAGTCTGTCCTTGAGGGGGTCTATAATTATACTGCCCCATACTGCAGTCAGGAGTAACTCAGAAGCAACACAAAGATGAATCACTTAGCTAATTCTTTGGTATTTTCTCACAATACTCTTTTCCATGTAGAATTTATTCTTTAATAGCCATCAGTACTGAAACTTATGTTTGCAAAAGTGAGTGAGTTGATTAATAGGTATTTTATACATCTGGTATTTTCTCATAAAAGACTGGAAAACTTATTTCAATTATCATACCACCAACAAGGATGCAATCTGTTCACAAGGCCTGTTTACGAATGGCTGCTTTGGGTAATGGCTGTTTTCTTAGCACAGGAAATGAAATATAATATTATTAAACAGAGATATGCAGAATGAGGTGTCAAGTTATCCATCTTCCTGATGTTTATAGGCTTCATTTTTTAGAATGTTTATTTTATTTTATGGGACCACACGTTAAAATATCTCCTATTTGAAAGGATCTAATTTCTTTTACTCTGGTTTTAATGTCCTTGAATATTAACATTTTCAAACTTGTAAGCAATCAGCTAAGAAAACCTGTGGTAGGTACTTTATTAATTCCATTTAGATACATGTGCCATAATGAAAGAGACAATAAAAGTGAACATTTTACCTTTGCATGAGAATAAGAACTGGTCTTTGCCAGGAGGATAAATGATTTTCATTTTTAGAGACCACCTGTGACAATATGGAGGGAGTGGATAAGGACTTCTGGGGAAAAAAACATCAAACAACAAAGGGGTTGTGTGCGTGAGCACGTATGTATTTCTGGAGGGAGGGGTAAGAATCATGACACTGAAATGGAAATAATCGAACTCAGTTTGTAACAGCATCACCAAAATCACTGGACGTGTCTAGGTCTGTCTACTTTGGACTCAGTATGGCCCTTTAAGCCTTTCACTGTCTATTAATTGCCAATTTGAGGGGTGGAAGCAAGAAAGAATGAACCATCAAATTTTCATTATTAGTATTATTTTCCCAAGAAGGCATGCTACTAAGAAGTGGATCTACTTGTAGATAAAGGGAAGCAAAAGTATTTCTTTCCTATACTAAAGGAAAGAAACCACTTCAGACAATGCAGATTGCAGAACTTTACAAAAGCTTCTTACAGAAAATATGAACTTTAGTCAATAGTGTAACATAACCATTCTGAATATATAATTGCATATTCCATTTTTAAGTAACCCTTGTAAAGACTCTGCATAGTTGTTGTTTTTTTTTTTTTTCTTTTTAATACATTGTAACTTCTTCATGAAAGCATGTTCTTGGTACTTAGCATACTGTCTGGCTCACAATAAATATGCAATTTTTTCTGAATTAATTAATATGTATCACCTTTCAAAAATAACCATTCCTGTTTAAAGCTGCTATGCTGAACATCTCATCTATCAATTATAGTTCTGTAATTTTGTGGTTTGTCATAAGAATCCTCTCTGGTATACTTTGTCAAAAATTAATTCAACAAATATTAACTCATTACATACCATTTTTCAATCTTTGTTTAGGTAATGGAAATGCAAAAATGAAAGTATCAGAGAAGACTCTGCCTAATGGGTATTTATATTCTAGTGGAAGAAATATGTCATAAACAAGTAAATAAACAAGGTAACTACAAATTGTGATAACTCCCTCAGTTGTGTCCGATTCTTTGCGACCCCAGCCAGGATACCAGAGTGGGTAGCCTTTCTTTTCTCCAGGGGATCTTCCCAACCCAGGGACTGAATCCAGGTCTCCCACATTGTGGGCAGATTCTTTACCAGTTGAGCCACAAGGGAAGCCCTTTCACTATTAAGTAATCATTGATGAGTTAGGGAGCAATCAGGGATAAGACAGTGAAAATATTTATATGAGGTGTGAGGGACAACATCTCTGAAAAGGTGGCATTTGAGCAGTAGAGATGGGGGATAATAACAATCCAGTGCTGCAAAGAAGGGCAGGGAGTATGTTCCTGGCAGTGGGAAGAGCAAATATAAAAGTCCTCAGGTGGCAAAGAACTTGAAACATTCAAGGAAACGATAGAAGGTCAAGGTAGCTGAACTATGGTAGAATACACAGAGTATAATGTGTTCATGTTGGAGGGTTAGGAGAGGCAGGTCAGGGCAAAGACTGAAGGAAAATTTTGAATATAAGAGTAAAGGGACACCCTAGAAGGGGTTTAGGCAGAGGGACAGAATGATCTTATTTATATTGTATAAAAATTTAATGGCTACTGGGTATAGAATGAAATATAGCAAGAAATATGGATTCAAAGAGACCACTTTGAGATACCTGGTTGAGGTAGGTGGCAGAAAAGATGAAGGAAAGTTAACAAATTTGGGATGTATTTGGAGGTAATATCAAAAGAACTCATTGGTGCAATAAATATAGGGGGTGGAATCTAACTTAATTTGTTCAACTCAGACTTTCCTCAAACTAATTGGACCATCAAAGCTTCTTTGTATCCCTAGATATCCCTATTAATAGTACACGCTCTGCAAAATTGAATTGGGAAAGTACCTACTTGTGATTCCTCTTAATCATTGATTTGATGGATTTCAAATAGCGAGGCTCAGTTGGAAGACACTCTCAGGTTAAAACTTCTGTGTTAAGACATACTATGAAAAAAAAAAAAAAACAGATGTAGCTTGCATGTTTATCTGTATGCATATGTGTGTGTGTTTGTGCATATGACACACATTTCCCTCAAGGATGGCACAGAATTACCTTCCTTCATTGACAGAGGCACTGTGATATTGAAAACATCTCTGGACCCACAGTGAGGAGGATGGAACTGTTCTTTTGCTCTTAGATGTCTCAGCCTTGAAACACATGTCTGCCTGTTCTGCACCAGGTTTCACTGGTCAACACAGACTGTTAAGAGCCTAGATTACTGTCCCTGGGCTGGGTTAGTCTAAGTCATCAGCCTTAAGAGTTAGAATGGCTTTGGTCCCCAAGATAAGAGCCACTGGCCCTGGGAATATTGCCTTTCTTCCTCTGGGTATATTGCCATTCGAAGGTCAATCCTAATATGTAATCAAATGACCCATCTGTGTCTTCTCTAAAGTGTGAATTAGTGTACACACTCATTACTCACCTCCTTCCTTTTAGAACAAATTGCTTCTGACAACAGTGAATGAAACAGCTGTGTCTGTGTGTGTCTGCATGTGTTTCTATAAAAGGAGGATTCTTGGACTACACCAGAATGTCCCCAGGCCGTGAAGGAGATTGAGCTGTGTAAACCAACCGTGCCTTATGTTCTATGGGGAAAAAGAGAAATGAGGAACAGAACACCTCAACTGAATTTATTATAGCAAATTTCTTGGGATAATAAAAGACATCAGCTCAGCCCTAGAGGGAAAGTAGGTTACAGCTCAGCTAAATGTCCTTATCTAATGTTGCTTGACCCTAGCTAACATTTCAAGCCTAAGTAAAGTCCTATCACTGGTACATTTTGGCCTGTTTAGTAATTTCATCAGGGGCATTGATTTAAATGTCTTTTTTGAAATTGTCTGACAAACACTCACAGCAGTCATTTTCAGATCACATGCCCATAATATGATGGTCTCTCCTTTAAGGCATGTTCTCTTCCATGATGTAAGGGAATCAGATGTGTTCTTTTTAAATCCCTAATTCTATATTTCACTAACTGGATAGGAAAAAGTAAGTCATACCAATATTTTACGGCCATTGTAAAGAAAAAGAGACTCTTGCAAATTTCTGGATGTGTAATGTTCTGTGTCTGTACAGGTAGTCCTTTTGACTGCAGCGCCCCTCCTCCATTCCCATATGCCAGAAGAGCATTTTCAGTATCTCTGCATTTGTGAACCTCTTCATAATATTTAAGGAGAGCCGAGAACTATGCTTTAGTCACCACTGCACCTAAGACAAGCTTCTTACCTCATTCATTAAACCAGGACTCAACATATTGTCTGCATTTTTCTCTCTCCTTCTAAACTCGTATTTTATTTTACATATTTCATATTTACTTGTACTACCTATGGCATTGCCTAACTTAAGCATTCCAAATTCAATTAAATTGAACAAATTTAAAAATAATTAATTTTACATGTGTATGATTTTTTTTTTCCCTCTACCAATTATTTGTCATGGCTGTTTTACAAACATCAGTTTGTAAGACTTTAATTTTTAGAAAGCTGTATATACCATATTTGGGCTTCCCAGGGGACACTAGTGCTAAAAGAACCTGTCTGTCAACGCAGGAGACATAGAAGAGTGGGCTCGATTCCTGTGTTGGGAAGATCCTCTGGAGGAGGGCATGGCAACTCACCCCAGTATTCTAACCTGGAGAACCCCATGCACAGAGGAGCCTGGCAGGCCACAGTCCATAGGGCCACAAAGAGCTGGACATGACCAAAGTGACTTTGCATACACGCATATATTATATTCAGGATGTTATATCTCATGATCTGATACTGACAAAATCGTCAAAGTAAAAGGAAAAATTGTACAGTTTTTAAGATGCAATCATATTTGCTGAATTTTTACAATGTACATATTTCTGAACCATAATTGAATACATTTGAGCATAAAATACAATATCAGGAGTGTTATTCTATCTACACATAGATAAATTTACAGTTAGTTTGCAACTTTAGATTTTAGAGTTTCATTGTTACCTTTAAATATTGTGAACTGTAATTAGAATGAAGAATAGCATTAAATAATACTAAGAATTAGGTTTTGGAAATAAAAAAAATTGTGTTGATTCAGACTCATCAGAAATATGACATTTCTTATTTTTACATGTGGTTGTATATATGGTTATACAAAAGGATCTCATGAATGAATATTAAACAACAGTGTTACTTTATTTATTGTACACAGCTATCTGCAACTGTCCCCAAATAAAACTATACCTATAATAAACCATGAAAAATGATGGGTGGTAATGAAAGTTTCCCATCTGGAAAAGACCCTGGTCCAGATGGATTTGCTAATTAATTTTATAAGATGTTTAACCAACCTTTGAAGAATATCTCAGACATGTTTGATTACTTAATTACCAACATTTTTGGAACTATTGCTGTGGGTTCTCAAACTAATCTTTATAAACTGCCAAGAAATGCTAAAATCCAGAATGCATTTCTTAAGAACATACTTCTTTCACAAAAATGCTGAAAAAAAAAAATTCAGCCCAGTGATACAATGTTTTCTCTTTGAAAGGATACTTTTTTAGGTCAAAAGATAGGCAGAATATCTTAGTATTGGTTAAATAATTTATTCACAGAACATGATATCTTATTTGAAATTAACCAATACACTATTTTTATAAAGGCTTCCCAGGTGGTCTGGTGGTAAAGACTCCACCTGCCATTGCAGGAGACATGGGTTTGTACCCTGGGTCGGAAGATTCCCTAGAAAAGGAAATGGGAACCCACTCTAGTATTCTTGCCTGGGAACTCCCATGGACAGGAGGCTGGCAGGCTACAGGACATGGATGGGGTCACAAAGAGTCAGACATGACTTACCGACTAAACAACAACAATCTACTATACGATGCTGCTGCTGCTGCTGCTAAGTCGCTTCAGTCGTGTCAGACTCTGTGCGACCCCATAGACGGCAGCCCACCAGGCTCCCCCGTCCCAGGGATTCTCCAGGCAAGAACACTGGAGTGAGTTGCCATTTCCTTCTCTAATGCATGAAAGTGAAAAGTGAAAGTGAAGTTGCTCAGTCATGTCCCACTCTCAGCGACCCCATGGACTGCAGCCCACCAGATGCCTGTGTCCACGGGATTTTTCAGGCAAGTACTAGAGTGGGTTGCCGTTGCCCTCTCTGATATCATATTCTAAATTATTTATCCAATCAGTTTACTCTTATGCCTAAAATCTTGCAGTTAGGTATTTATCTCTTCAAATAAGGCTTTGGCTTCTTTCAGTTCAGTTCAGTCACTTAGTCATGTCTGACTCTTTGCGACACCATGGACGGCAGCACACCAGGGCTTCCTGTCCATCACCAACTCCCTGAGTTCACTCAAACTCATGTCCATTGAGTCGATGATGCCATCCAACCATCTCATCCTCTGTCGTCCCCTTCTCCTCCTGCTTTCAATCTTTTCCAGCATCAGGGTCTTTTCAGATGAGTCAGTTCTTCACATCAGGTGGCCAAAGGATTGGAGTTTCAGCTTCAGCATCAGTCCTTCCAATGAATATTCAGGACTGATTTCCTTTAGGATGGACTGGTTGGATCTCCTTGCAGTGCAAGGGACTCTCAAGAGTCTTCTCCAATACCACAGTTCAAAAGCATCAATTCTTTGGCACTCAACCTTCTTTATAGTCCAACTCTCACATCCATACATGACTACTGGAAAAACCATAGCTTTGACTAGACAGATCTTTGTTGGCAAAGTAATGTCTCTGCTTTTTAATATGCTGTCTGCTGAGTCACTTCAGTCGGGTCCGACTCTGTGCGACCCCATGGACTGCAGCAAACCAGGCTCCTCCATCCATGGGATTTTCCAGGCAAGAGTACTGGAGTGGGGTGCCATTGCCTTCTCCGAATACGCTGTCTAGGTTGGTCATAACTTTTCTTCCAAGGAGTAAGCATCTCTTAATTTCATGGCTGCAGTCATATCTGCAGTGATTTAAGAGCCCCCCAAAATAAAGTCTGTCACTGTTTCCACTGTTTCCCCATCTATTTGTTATGAAGTGATGGCACCAGATGCCATGATCTTAGTTTTCTGAGTGTTGAGCTTTAAGCCAATTTTTTCACTCTCTTCTTTCACTGTCATCAAAAGGCTCTTTAGTTCTTCTTCTCTTTCTGCCATAAATGTAATGTCATCTGCATATCTGAGGTCATTGATATATCTTCAAGGTTACAGATATTGGCTTCTTTAGAACTTTATTTTTGTTATTATCATGTCTATAAAATAGAATAGTGTGCTAATTAGAGATACATAGCTGATTGTGCTCTTAAATATGGTGGGGAATTTACTATAATGCCTGTTCAAATTTCATGGTATTGTGAAACATAGAATAACCCTAGAATGACAGCAGCATAATAATATATTATTTGCAAAATCCCCTCAGCAATTCACTTTCTAAAAAATTAACACTCAAAGGATATTGCATCAAACCAAGGAAATGCCTGTTTTAATGTAGGATGATGGGTTTGGGAAGTTGAGGGCATGGATAAGCAGAATTTTGCCAGGGATAGAAAGGTAGTATTTGAGCAGATAAATAGCCACATGAGTTAAGTTGGCTGGATGGAGGAAGCCTATGTTGATATAAGAACTTTTAAGTGTCCTGAAATGCCCACACATTTTTAATCATACCGGGCTTCTCTGACTTTCCATTTTCTCATTTATAATATGGACATTATAATATTTACCTTAAAGTACTATTAAATTAATTAAATAATTTCCTGGAATGTGGAAGGTGTATTTAATGTTATTTTTCTCTGTCACTATTAGATATCTTAGACACATACACACACACACACACCACACACACACAATATATATATTTTGATTAGAGCAGAGAAGGGTTTTTGCAAAACAGGTTGTTATAGCTCTTTGCCCTCTTCATTATTTATATGCCCCAAAACACTCCAGTTTGTACTTGAACGACAACAAGGCAGGACAAATATTTACTCATTTATAAAGTCAAGGGGATAGATCATAGCATATAGTTACCTAAAACGTTAATGTTTAATGCAAATTTTACCTTTTGACCATATCTGGCAGGCATGATCATAAAGACAGCAATAAGTTCCATTTTCAATAATAGGCCAGTATTAAGTTCACTTAATAATGTATATGATTAATCATATGTGTATATGATTAAACACACACACATGTATATCTAGCAGTAGCTATTTATACTGAATAAAGGATTTTATCTGCTAATATACCATAGAAGATAAAGCCAGTTACACATCCTTCTTTTCTCTTTATCAAGAATTAGGAAACACACAAAAACAATTTAAAAGCCATAACATGCTCATAAACTTAATTTGAACATTATTTTTGTTGTTTTTCTTTTGTAAGAATCAGTACTTCTATTGAAGATAACATTACAAATAATAAAGTTTCGCTAAATGATAAATGGAAGGACAACTGATTTTTTTTTCTTCTTAAAAAAGATAGATATTTTAAAGATGCAGTAACTACCATTGTATATAAAAGTGAAAAAACCTCCAGCTTTCCATTTGTCCTCTTCCTACTACTCTCTAACTATAAAGTAGTCAGCTTTAACAGCATAGTCTATTACTCTCCAGATAGTTTTTTTTTTTTTAACTATGTAGTTTAATATATGTTAATATATTACTTTTTTCTTTCCAAAATCTGGTCAAAGTATACATTCAGAGTAAGAGACAATTCATATGCTTTTTTGTTGTTGCTGTTGCTCCACTTTTAAATAATACACAGAATATATAGATTTGCTCTTTTTTTGGAAACAGTTGCCTATTTTTACATTATGGGAATGCTCAAGGATTTAATTGGATCATTCTATACTGGTTCTGCTGGGGTGTATCCAGTATGTCACCATTACAAATAATGCTTTACATGGCAGGAAATTTTTAGGAAGGGGGTTACTATTAGGAGCTGAGTGAATAGAGAAACTATATCCTCACTTAGAGTCTGAGGAGACTTGCACAGAGAAACATTCTCATGAGACATATGATGGTTAATTAATTCAGTAGAAATGAGACTGGGCCTAAAGTTTAGAAATCAGGTTGTGGGGTCATGTACCAAGAGAGGGTGACTGCAGAATGAGTGATCCCAGGACCTCAAAAATTACTTTATGACACTGATTGAATTATATATATGAGAGGGAAAGCAATAAATATAAACTGGAAGGGATAAAAATGATAATTCAAAAAACAACAATAAAAGTCCTGGAATCTATAAGTGACTATACACAGTAGCAGGACACACTGTTTATGTAAAAGAGGTTACTTCTTGCACTTTTGTATATATCATCAGTGCATATATACAACGAATAAGTAGAATTTGAAATTGAAAACAATATTTCATGTTCATGAATAGGAAGACTCAATATTGTCTAGATGTCAATTGATCTAGAAAACTGATCTGAAGATCTTCCAACTTGATCTACAGACTCAATGAAATACTAATCAAAATCCCAGCAAGTTACTTTGTGGGTACTGACAAATTAATTGTAAAGTTTTATGGTTCTTGCAAAAGAACCGGAATAATCAACACAATATTTAACAAGAGCAACAATGATGGAGGGCTGCCCTGTCTAACTTAAAGACTTACTATAAAGCTACACCAATCAAAACAGTCTGGCATTGGTAAAGCAATAGAGAAATAGATCAAGAGAATGGAATCGAAAAAATAAAATACACACATAGATACAGTCAACTAATCTTTGACAAAGGAACAAATGCAGTACAGTGAAGCAAAGATATACTATTCAACAAATGGTGCTGGAGCAACTGAATATCCATATGCAAAAAATGAATCTTAGACACAGTCTTCACACTCTTCAAATATTCACTCAAAAAGGATCATAGACGTAAACATAAAACACAAAACTATTAAAGTCTCACAGGATAACATAGGAGAATACCTAAGTGATGTTGGGTATGACATTGACTTTTAGATATAACACCAAAGGTGGGATCCAAGAAAGAAACACTTGATAAGCTATATTTCATTAAAGTTAAAAATGTCTGCTTTAGGAAAGGCAATGTCAAGAGAATAAGAGAGAAGCCACAGAGTGAGAGACATATTTGCAAAAGACATATCGGATAAAAAGCTATTATCCAGAATATGCAAAGAACTCTTAAAACTCAACAATAAGAAAACAACTTGAATTTAAATGATGAGCCAATGGTATTTGAGAAAGATGGTGGGGTAGGAAGTATCATGAATGTATCTCCCCACCTAAGCAACAACTGCACTGGCAGAATTTGTTAAATGTAATTATTCTGGAACATTAGAGTTCATTAAAAACTTGCACCTTCTAAGGAAAGACTTGGTTGATAAACTGGTTAATTTTGGTCAATTTCAGCTCAGTGCAGTAGAAGCTATTCTCTCCCTACTCCTAGTCACATAGTAGGAAGATATGCACATATTTCTGGAACACCTAGTACATAACTTGCAGGAGCCAGGTAGGCTAAAAGAGACCCTGTATTCTGAACATCGGGGATCGGTGTTCTGATTTTAATTGGTGCTTCTCATTTTGGACGTACAAAGAGATGGGCAACCACTGTCATATCTTTTTGCATTGTTGCAACTCCTCCTCCTCTGACTGAATTGACTTCCTGGGGATTTAAAGAACCCGCACCCCCTTTTATCCACTTAATTTTATTTTTCTCCTTTTGGGAACCATATATTAAAAACTATGACATTCAAAAACAATTTCACACACAGGGGAAATTAGAAGGTGACCATGCATGTCCAGGAAAAGGCTCAGAAGAAACCTGAAGTAAATTTACGTCTACATCTCTGGCTAATCCTTAGCACAGAGAGAGAACTATCAAAAATAAAAACAATAAACAAAATAACAACAAAAGAGCAAAATGGGAAGACTGTTTCATAGCTATTTGAAACAGTCTGGAGAAAAACAAAGATATTAATAAAGGTACATATATGGGCAATTATAAATGCTAGTATTGTTCTAAAAATGCTTTGCAACTGTACTTTTTATTTCCTACATGATTTAAGATATTAATAGATTTAAAGAAAAAAGTTACTAGTCTAAAAACTGATATTATTATAAATTTGGTTTGTAAGTACAAATTGTGCTTTCCACAGAATTAAGATAATAGTTATTAAAAATAATTATTTGCTTAAGTGTTTAAGGATACACAATATATAAAAGATGCAATTATGTGGTATCAATAGACAAAAAGGGTGGGTATGGAGCTATAGAGGGTCAGAGTCTGTATATGTTATTTAAATTAGCTAGTGTTCTTGCCTGGAGAATCCCAGGGATGGGGGAGCCTGGTGGGCTGCTGTCTATGGGGTCGCACAGAGTCGGACACAACTGAAGCGACTTAGCAGCAGCAGCAGCAGCACAACTTGAGAAATTAGAGTGTTATAACTCTAAAATGTTAAACTTAATCCTGGAGGAAACCATAAAAATAACTACAGATTACACACAAAAAATGAGAAAGGAATTTAAACATTTCACTACAAAAAAAAAAAAAATTGAAGCAAAAGGCAAAGAAGAAAAGGAAAGATATACCCATTTGAGTGCAGAGTTCCAAAGAATAGCAAAGAGAGATAAAAAAGCCTTCCTAAGTGAACAATGTAAAGAAATAGAGGAAAACAATAAAATGGGAAAGACCAGAGATCTCTTCAAGAAAATTAGAGATGCCAAGGGAACAGTTCATGCAAATATGGGCACAACAGAGGACAGAAATGGTATGGACCTAACAGAAACAGAACATATTAAGCAGAGGTGACAAGAATACACAGAACTATACAAAAAAGATCTTAATGACCCAGATAACCACAATGGTATGATCACTCACCTAGAGCCAGACATCCTGGAGTCCGAAGTCAAGTGGGCCTTAGGAAGCATCACTCCGAACACAGCTAGTGGAGGGGACAGAATTCTAGCTGAGCTATTTCACGTCTTAAAAGATGATGCTGTTAAAGTGCTGCACTCAATATGACAGCAAATTTGGAAAATTCAGCAGTGGCCATGGGACTGGAAAAGGTAAATTTTCATTCCAATCCCAAAGAAAGGCAATGCCAAGGAATGTTCAAACCACCTTACCTGCCTCCTGAGAAAGCTGTATGCAGGTCAAAAGGCAACAGTTAGAATAGGAATTGGAACAATGGACTGGTTCCAAATTGGGAAAGGACTATATCAAGGCTGTATATTGTCACCCTGCAGATGGTGACTGCAGCCACAAAATTAAAAGACGCTTGCTCCTTGGAAGAAAAGCTATGATAAAGCTAGACAGCATATTAAAATGCAGAGACATTACTTTGCTGACAAGTGGAAGTGAAGTTGCTCAGTCATGTCCAACTCTTTGTGACCCCGTGGACTGTAGCCCACAAGTCTCCTCTGTCCATGGGATTCTCCAGGCAAGAATACTGGAGTGGGTTGCCATTTCCTTCTCCAGGGGGTCTTCCCGACCCAGGGATCGAACCCGGGTCTCCTGCATTGCAGGCAGATGCTTTACCCTCTGAGCCACCAAAGGTCCGTCTAATCAAAGCTATTTTTTTCCAGTAGTCATGTATGGATGTGAGAGATGGACCATAAGGAAGGCTGAACACTGAAGAATTGATGCTTTTGAACTCTGGTGTTGGAGAAGACTCTTGAGAGTCCCTTGGACTTCAAGGAGATCAAGCCAGTCACTCCTAAAGGATATCAGTCCTGAATAGTCAGTGGAAGGACTGATGCTGAAGCTGAAGCTGCAATACTTTGGCTACCTGACAGCGAAGAGCTGACTCACTAGAAAAGACCCTGATGCTGGGTAAGATTGAGGGCAGGAGTAGAAGGGGATGACAGAGGACAAGATGGTTGGATGGCATCACTGACTCAATGGACATGAGTTTGAGCAAACTTCCGGAGATGGTGAAGGACAAGGAAGCCTGGCATACTGCAGTCCATGGCGTCACAAGTAGTCAGGCATGACTGAGCAACTGAACAAGAACAACAAAAATCAACTAGACACAGAACAAGATAGTAATGCAGGAAGTGATGGACAAGTTAGCTATAAGGCATAGGAAGAACAAGTAACTAAATAACAAAGTAAATTCCCACTTATCAGCAATTACTTTAAATGTAAATGGGTTAAACTCTCTAATCACAGGAAAGGGATTAGAAGAATGAATGAAAAAAGCATGAACCTATTTACAATATCTTCATTTTATATTCAAAGATAGAAACAAATCAAAAGTGAAAAGGTGGAAACAGATATTCCAAGAAAATATTAATTAAAAGAGGGAAGGCGTGGTTATACTAGTCTCAGACAAAACAGACTTTAAAACAGATAGGTTTACAAGAGACAAAGAAGGACATTATTTATTAATAGTTCAACACAGCAAAAATACATAATAATTATAAACATTTATGCCCCTAATGGTAGACTATCAGAATACATGAAGAAAATTTTGACAAAATTGAATCAAGAAATAGTTATATAATACTTAGAGACTTCAATAACCCACTCACAATAGTGGATAGAACAGCCAGACAGAAGATAAGTATGGAAATAAAGAATTTAACATAATAAATCAACTAGATATAATAGACATACATAGAGTGGCCTATGCAACATAACGATACATATATTCTTCTCAAGTGAACATGGGGCAGTTTCCATGATAAACTGTATGTAGGGCTACATAAAAGACTTCAAATCAAAAACTTAACTTTACACATTAAGGAAGGAAAAAAAAAGGAACAAATTAAACCTCAAACTAGCAGAACTAAGGAGAAAATAAAAATTAGAGCAAAGATAAGTGGACTTGAGAATAGAAAAAAAAGAAAGCTAGAAAAGAAAATCAATGAAACTAAGAGGTGGTTCTTCAAAAAGAACAACTAATTTGACAAACCTGTAGCTAGGTAAACTCGAAAGAACATACAATCTTATGATCCAGTGATCATGTTCCTTTTTATTTACCCAGAGGAGTTATAAACGAATGTTTAAAAAAAAACCTGCTCATGGTGTTTATAGCTGCATTATATATAACTGCCCAAACTTGGAAACAAACAAGATGCCTCTCAGTAGGTGAATGGGTGAACAAATATCCAGACAGTGGAGTACTATTCAGTATTAAAAAGGAATGAGTTATCAGGCCATGAAAAGTCATGGAGGAAACTGGAATGCATATTACTAAGTGAAAAAAGCCAACTCTGAAAAGGCTACATATTGTATTAAATGGAAGCAGTGATATATTTTATTTTCTTAGAGCTCCAAAATCACTGTGGACGGTGATTGCAGCTATGAAATTAAAAGGTACATGCTCCCTGGAAGAAAAGCTACAACAAACCTGCTGCTGCTACTGCTGCTAAGTCGCTTCAGTCGTGTCCGACTCTGTGCAACCCCATAGACAGCAGCCCACCAGGCTCTTCTGTCCCTGGGATTCTCCAGGCGAGAATACTGGAGTGGGTTGCCATTTCCTTCTCCAATGCATGAAAGTGAAAAGTGAAAGTGAAGTCGATCAGTTGTGCCCGACTCTTAGCGAATATCTGTCACACTGCCTTTTAACTAGATTCTAAAATTACTATTTTAAAATTATTGCACTTTTTGCTTGTGAAAACTGATGGTGCATATAATAATACTGAACTTAAAAAAAAAGAACGGGGGATCTAAAAGAGATAGTTGTACACCTGTTTCCATAGCAGCATTATTCATAATTTAAAATGTGGAAGCACTCACATGTCCACTGTTAGATGAATGAATAAATAAAACATGGCATATATATAAATACAAATACACACACACACACATATATATGTATCTGCATACAATGGAATATTATTCAGTCTTATAAAGGAAGGAGATTCTGCAATATGCTGCAGCATAGATAAACCTTGAATATACTACACTAAGTGAAATAAACTAGTCACAATATCACTAAACTGGACAATTAATACTGTGAAAAGATTAATTTCATGTTATGTATATTTTACCATAATAAAAATAATTGGGGAAAAGATGAGCCAAAGATCTGAATACACACCTCACCAGAGAAGACATGTAGATGGCAAATAAATACATTAAAATATGCTCTACAACACATATCACCAGGAAATATGGATTGAAAAGATGAGATACTACTACACACCAGTTAGAATGGGCAAAATCTGGATTACTGATGATACCAAATGCTGGAGAGAATTTGTACCAATAGGAACTCTCACTCATTGCTGGGAGTAAAGCAAAATGGGACAACTATGTGGGATGACTCTTAAGGAGTTTCTTACAACACTACATACAATTTGCTGGCATATTGAGTGCAGCACTTTCACAGCATCATCTTTCAGGATTTGGAATAGCTCAACTGAAATTCCATCACCTCCACTAGCTTTGTTCGTAGTGATGCTTTCTAAGGCCCACTTGACTTCGCATTCCAGGATGTCTGGCTCTAGGTCAGTAATCACACCATCGTGATTATCTGGGTCATGAAGATCTTTTTTGTACAGTTCTTCTGTGTATTCCTGCCACCTCTTAATATCTTCTGCTTCTGTTAGGTCCATACCATTTCTGTCCTTTATCGAGCCCATCTTTGCATGAACTGTTCCCTTGGTATCTCTAATTTTCTTGAAGAGATCTCTAGTCTTTCCCATTCTGTTGTTTTCCTCTATTTCTTTGCACTGATGGCTGAGGAAGGCTTTCTTATCTCTTCTTGCTATTCTTTGGAACTCTGCATTCAGATGCTTATATCTTTCCTTTTCTCCTTTGTTTTTCGCTTCTTTTCTTTTCACAGGTATTTGTAAGGCCTCCCCAAACAGCCATTTTGCTTTTTGCATTTCTTTTCCATGGGGATGGTCTTGACCCCTGTCTCCTGTACAATGTCCAGTACTTTGGCCACCTCATGCGAAGAGTAGACTCACTGGAAAAGACTCTGATGCTGGGAGGGATTGGGGGCAGGAGGAAAAAGGGATGACAGAGGATGAGATGGCTGGATGGCATCACTGACTCGATGGACGTGAGTTTGAGTGAACTCCAGGAGATGGTGATGGACAGGGAGGCCTGGCGTGCTGCGATTCATGGAGTCGCAAAGAGTCAGACACGACTGAGTGACTGAACTGAACTGAACTGCTGTGTCAGTGTAGGGTCATCAATGGTAACAAATGTATCTACCACTCTGGTAAGTTCAGTATTCCTGTGGAACTGAAACTGCTCTAAAACATGAAGTCCATAAATTTGTTTTTTAATAATGCAAAATGAGAATTAAAAATTCAAAAATTATTCTATTGAAATTAAATCTTACAGATTTGAAAGCGTTCAGACCATTTGTGTTGTCCTGTTTCTATTTGACTACTTCAATTTGTGTAATTTCTGTTCTACATTTGATTCTGATTATATAAAGAAATTCCAGAGTTTGTTCTCCTGAATACATGGTATTGATTGCATGAAGTTATATGGTTTATCTCTTCAAATCTAATTCAGCAGTTTGATTAAACTAATTTACCGTTTAGCAATTTAAAGAGATAGTGAACATAGCTAATTAATTCTTTTCCTTCAGAAGTAGCTGAAGACTAAATATGAATGCTGAATTTTGCAACCTAGATACAGTCAGTGATTGTGTTTAAAGCTCAAATAAACTAATATTAAGGGGGTCCCCCCATTTCTTTTAGAAACACATTCTAATTATTTATCATTTTAGCAGAGGCAAGTATGTGCACTTTTCAACATTGTTGTCTATCCCATTCCAAAATTAGGTATAAAGAAGCATTCTTTCACATGGGACAGTATCTACTGTCTTCTGACTCTTTCTTGAGGTTAGAAAGAATGGAGTGAAGGTATTCGGTCTTTCACTAAACTTGGTGTGATTTCCAACAAAACTTTTGTCATGGCAGAATACATAGGAAAGCTATTCCTTCTTTGCTTCATTTCCCATTTATAATTAGACCTCTGGGCAGTGAAATAAAACAGGATGGTTTGATCTATGATTTCAATGTGGAGATAAGGTACAAAAGTTCACTTTCTGCTAAGGTTAAGTTAATTCTACTTCCAAGGCCCTGATAATTCAGTTGTACAATTCATCTTCTATTGTGAGCAGTGTGTTGGATAACCCACATTCAGAATTAATTACCATAAATCAGAAGTATATTCATTGTATTGCTGTAAGATATTTCATTTCCCAGGAGGAAATGTCCCAACTACAAATGAACCCTTTACAGGTTCAATTATGTCTTCTCATTTCTTTTCTCTCTCGGGCTCAGCATAACCTCTGCAATTTAGTTTCATACTTTCTTTCATACAGAAAGTATCCAACTGCTAGAAAGTAATCCCAATTATTACCAGTGATAGGACAAATAGAAAAAGAATTGTTCCTCAAAACTATCTGCTTAGTTATAAGTCTGCAGCTGTCTTTTCCTTATGACTATTTGGCTCCATTAAGTGAACATCATTTGAAATTTGTTACTGAACAAAGAAAAAATTTAAACCAAGACTAGGAAAAAAAAGCTTTTCTCTTTACCATAAAATGAATCTTGCCTCTGCCTATACATACGTCTCTCTAATTGTACTGCATTAATCAGTGAATATGTTGGAAGTATATTGACCCTGTGTGATAAATAGCTCATATTGAAGAATTCCGAGTACCTCATGATTATTTGTTCAGTATATTTACATAGAGGGAAACTGATAAGCAAGCAATAATTATAATTTCCTTCACTATATTCAATCCGTCTTTAGTTTTTTGACTTTTCATAAACAAATAAGCTTTGTATCTGGAAAAATAACTGTGATGCAGTATTACTGGCATGCCCTTCCAGGTTCTTTGGTATTTTGAAATGAATGTAACATTTCCAAAGAAATTAACCTAAACATTGCTGACGTTCTTGGTTTTGCAAATAATGTTCAGGATTAGTCAGAGGAACATGATATTCAATACAAGTAAACCTAAAATAATCCTCTTCTCGGGGTTCCATCCTAACTTTCTTTGTGTGCTACACTTGTCCTATAGATACAGCTTCGTCACAGTAACCATAATTGAAGTAATATAGTTTGCTGGTTCCAGCCCTTCCATGATCTTTATTTCACAGCATCTTTAAAACTTTTTGATTCTAACATAATTCTAGCATCATAAATATGTTCCTGCCCTTGTTACAGGTTTAATTTTTACTTTCCTCCCTCTTAATGCCCTTGGTTGTTTTGTAGTCAGATATCTCCAGAACTAGTCAGCTTGACAAGGTAAATGAAACCATGTTAACAGTATCCAAATTTGTTCACCCCCTGCTCCCACCAATGAAGAAAAGTCACATATCCATCTCTCCAACATTTCCTTCAACCATTTCTCCATCAGGCCACATACAACTTTTTGAAGATAAAAATCTTGAAGTGACACTTTAGTCATTCCTCATGAATGTAGTTTCTTAAAATTTAATTTAAAGGTTGTATTGAAAATGTGGACAGCCCTACAGAGAAAAGTACCCTGGTGTAATAAGAAGCTCACAGATTCTAATGGTGGGATCTTGGCTCTGATACTATCTAGTTATATGACCACAACCTTAATCTTTCTGAGCCTAGATTTCATTTTCTACTAATATGGACAACAGCACTTTTATCAAAGTGCTTTTGGAAAACATGAAAAATAGTACATGTTGCAGAACAGAAGCTCAACAAGCATCAATTTTTTAACCTGTTCTTTGTTACAACAATTATTTGACAATATCAAGCTACAATGGAATAAAGC
Organism: Bos grunniens; assembly: GCF_055505025.1. Taxonomy (NCBI): domain Eukaryota; kingdom Metazoa; phylum Chordata; class Mammalia; order Artiodactyla; family Bovidae; genus Bos; species Bos grunniens. Next base: position 34,180,993 of record NC_141172.1, on the reverse strand, counting down.
CTATTAAATCAGATAGCTATCATCATTGGGCAGATAAGAAAATAAATTTTCACCATTAGCCATAAAAGTAATATTTCACTACCATTTCTCACTACTTAAAATTTCATATAAAGCTTTATATATTTGCCATGAATAGCTTGGAATTGAATTATTGTACTGAATTACAAATATCATTGTTTAACTATACTCTTAAAATAGAAATGTTTCAACTTTTTAAATCCTTTTTTTCCTCTCTGTGTTCTGAGAATAGTACCTGTCTTGTTAACTTTCTCCCCAGCCTTAAAGGAAGGTGTATCTCACTTTTTGTCAAAGTTAAATCCCATTCCACCTGCCTCATCTATTGCTCTATCAAATCTCCCTATATTTACTATAATGCCATGATTTTGTCTCTTCTAACTTCTCTTTAGTTTACAGAGAATGTTCAAGACTCACCTATCCTAAAAATTTTTCTCAAGCTGCCACTCAATTTTTCTTCTTTTCTTCATCACCAACTAATCAGAAGAATAATCACTTAATGGCTTTACTTCTTGCTATCTGCAGACATTCCTTAACACCATTACATTCTGATTTCTGACCCAACTACTCTGGTTCAACTGCCCTGGGTAAATCCCTAGTAATTTAAAGTGCTATATTCATTGGTCACTTTTACTCAAACCTCCATTTATCCCTGAAGCACTTGACTCTTGACTATTCTTTAGTTCTTTCTGTCCTTGTCTTCCAGGACAGAAGATTTTGATAATCTCTTCCTAACTCCGGTCATTCTCTGTCTTGATTACAGGCTTCTCATTTTATGGAGAACTGTTATATGTTAATATTTCTTATAACACCACCTTTACTATTCTTTTCCTCTACATCTTAGTTACCTCATCTACTTGCATGGCATCAACTACTCATTGTATGGAGATAACAGTGCATGTACTCTATTTCTGTAAATTAACTTTTCTTCTCAGAAGAAGTGTATCTGAAAGCTTCTGGTCTGCGACAGACATGTCACGTGACATGCTCAAAACTGAGCTCATTGTACAGCCTAATTTCAATTCCCATTCCGCACCCATTACTTTCCCTTCCACAGAATACTCTCTCCTAAATAAGACTGTCACTATACACACATTCTCTGAGGTAAACTTTTTTTAGATAGCCTGAATATTCTCTCCTCTCTTCTCTCTCACTCCACGTTTAATTGATGACATTAGCATTTTAATTCTACTTCATACATATCTCAAATTTCTTACCTTTTTCTACTGCTACTGACTTACATAATTATTCAGCTATTAAAACAGGGCCTCAAAAGATTTTTATCCTGTTTTTCCTTCTTACTACTACTATTAGCATTTTGAAAATAAATAAGCAGATCGTAATATGCTCTTTCCCTACCTAAAACTTCTGCTCTCTCTTGCGTAGGTGAGCATATACTTTAGTTCATTCACAATAGTCTTGCTGTAAGCCTATTGTCTCAGGTAGTGCATTCCCTTTGTTATTAGATGAGTCCTAGTCGGGCTATAAATTATACCTTTAACAACAAAGACCTTTAACCCTAACCCTTAGCATCATTCACATGACCCTCCCTTTACAACTTTGCCTTAACCACACTGCAAGCCCACTTGACTCTCTCTTGTTTCCACCATTCATTCCAAACTCCAGTTCTTTTGGAATTATCACAGAACTTGCAATGTCCACTCACAATTCTGAGTTTTTGCACATGTCACTTCTGATAAAGATCCATTTTCTTAACTTTTTTTCACTTGAAAAAAATCTTATTTTCTTAATGTCCTTCAAAAGAATCAAGCTCTGTAGACCCTCTGACTATCTCAGGTCAATTAAGTTGTTCACTTATATGTGATCAATTTGGCTCCTTATTCATTTTCTTACTTTAATTCTAACCATTTTATTGTAATTATCCTTCTGTACCTCTACATCCTCTGCTGAAATGTGAAATCCTTAACATCATTTATCTTTGATCTCTCTATTATGTATAGCACAGTGCCTAGCAAATAAATGCTCAAAAACTTATGAATGAATATATGATCAAAGAGACTGTACACAGTCATGAAGCTACCAAGAGTTTTCTGGCATTTTAAAGGCTTTTTTAGTATAGAAACTTGGGCAGAAATGTTTTTATGCCATTCACATTTAAAAATGACCCAGTCACCATATGTCTTTTCACTGTTTCAATGCCACTTTTTCCTTCTCAGCGCTATGATATTTATAATCAGCAATATAAAAATGTAGTCTTATATTACATGATGTGTCTCAAGTTTGGAGCTTGCCAGATTATAGGGCACTTTATAATTTCTCCATCCAGCCAAACCTCATGAGGATTAGTTATATTGGACATACAGGGGCAAGTTATTTAGTACACTATCATTCGTGGTAGAATTATGTGTAAACTCAAGGTTCTGAATGTTTCCTCAGTTATTTTGTGAGCTTAAATGGTCATGGACCAATATGTTGGCTAAGCTAAAATTATATTAATGAAATGGATAATCAAAGGGCTTATTGTAAATCAAATTTATATCTAAAGGGATTCTTATTTATAATAATTTTGAGAGTATTAATAATATTTACTGTTGAAGATAATCCTGAGAAACATATCTGAAAAATCTGTATTTCATATCAAGATATGGTTAAAATAAGTATTTCATATTCGGCCTGTAAAAAGAGTTTAGGAAACAAATTGACATGTCTCTCCAGTAAGGTGTTCATGTACTAGCAGAAAAATGAATCCATTTTTTTGTTCTTGTTCTCAGATGCCTTTAAAAGCATGGTTTTATTTTTATTATCATTATTTTCTTTTTCAATATTTTGCTTTCCCACCTGCTTTCCAAACTCTGAAGTAAAATGTTGGGAGGCAAATTGAGGCTGCCTAGTAGGAAACTCTAATGGTTAAATAAAGCATAAGATTCCCCATTAGGATTTTTTTTGCTATTTTTCAGCAACTCTTGGCTTTATATGGGAAAATACAGGAAATGAATGTCTAGGTCATATAACCCTATTCCTTCTCATCTCAAGAATTTGATGGTTTGAAGTGCAAACGTTACACTGTGATCTGAATTCTTCCACCGGTTTTGTATCTATAGGGTAATGCAAAATCAAAGTTTATTTATTATAATTATGTTTTCCAAATGTCAGGAAATGTCCTTTGGGAAAATTATAAACTTACAGATTTTAATATGCTTCCCAACAGTTTTTACCTTTTTAGACTTCTTCCTGGAAAGATCCTATCTCATAGAAGATTAAATGTGTGCCTGTGTATAACTTATATGCATATTCAATTATATCATGCAAAATATGTGATATTGTGCTATGCTATGCTAGGCTATATCATGGATAAAATCACTGTAATCTCCCCCATTTTTTTACCTTCTCCAGTCATAATATCTCTATTCTTATGTTTTCTTAAACATTTTGATAAATTTTCTCAGTATAACTATCATGATAATACTATAAATCCATGTACAAACTCAAGTGACCCCCTAGTAATTAACTAGCATTTGGTCTTTACTGTATTAGATAAAACTTGAAAAAATACTGGCAAACAAGAAGATGTTCAGTAGTATGAGAGTTTTCCTTTTATTGTTAATTTTAATTGAATTAAGAGGTCCTTAGTTAATCATTAAAATCATTGTCTGACAATAAGACATAAAGTGCCTATGTTTCATGGGTCAATTAAATGGATGCTTTGTATTTCTTGGTAGTCATTGTCATGCAAGCAGAGTTCACCGAAAAGTGCCCTGGGCAGGCAAAATAGTTACCATCTAGAACATAAATGCAAATGGAGTTTTCATTTTCAAAAGTACATATTTCCTGTTAATGATTAGAAATATCCTTTAGAAATTTATAAAATTGCCATGTAAATATATACTCAGACACACGTGCATGGTAAAGATAAGCTGGTTGATGCCATAAGTTAAATAGTTAGCAACTTATTTTTATAAAACCATTTATTAATCCCTTACATTTTATAATCAATTTTATCTACCAGAAATCTTGATTTTTATGTTAGGGAGCCAAACTTATTTAATGATTTTGTATGAAACTCTGAATCAAAGTATTACAATTAGCATGAACAACTAATGTTAACATTTGGAAATGTTAACTTTAAAGTTAACATTTGGAAATGACTTATAAACATGGGAGATTAGTTTGATAACATTTTTCCAGTGATGGACATTAAAATATCATTTAGACAGTCAAAAAACATTTATTTTGTATGTGAAGCACTCTTCTATGCTGTAGCAATAAGACATACCCTTTGTCACCAGTGAGTTTATATTATAAAATTTAAAAATAAGAAATTGTCCTCTACATCATCTAGTGATTTTACTATGTTTCACAGACTAGAAAATTCAAAACCACAAGGGTCTTATAACGTAAGACCACACAAATATTAGCAAAAATGACTCAATATATGTTAATTAACATTCTTTTTAGCTACAAAATATATATTTCTAAAACTTGGTGGGCATCACTTTCTTTTTAAATTATGAAACTAAGATAAATAACTGTCAATAATTTTTCTGAGGCATATGCATTAACTTCTGAGTTTAGGTAATTACTTCTTGTAACAGTATTACCATAACACCTAATCATGAGTGGTGATGATGCTTTGTAATACAGTAACAACCTTTAGGAATAAAACCTTATACTTTTCTTCAAAATGTGGAGCATCTTATAAGATGGTCCTTTCAAATGGGAAATTTAAGTGGCTAAGAAATTTCAGGATTTCACATCTCTTGAAAAAGATGCCACCAACAGAGGTGCAAATAACTTGGTTCCTTAAATAAATACTGGAAAACATCTTAACCTTTTGCTCTGTAAATTCATTAGAGGTTTTGATTAGATTTTAACATATCAATAACATAAATCAGCATTTCCCAATAGTGTTATTTGGAAGACCTGATTTAACAGTATTCTATTAAGTTGTTAATATTATGTTATAAAATGTGGGATGACTACAGCAAGCAACTATTATATACATATATATGTATATATTGTTTACACTTTTCATACAAACTCTCTCTTCTATTGGTTTATCACAAGGTAATTTGAAATGAAAATTTATCTACTATTATTACACTTTTCAAAGGTCAGAAAATGTCTCTTCCTTGGGAAAATTCATAAAATTAAAAGAGTTTCATAGTATTCCACTTCAGTTTTTCTTTTTTTAGGTTTCCAACTAAAAATATCCTACCCCAAAGTGGGGGCAGGGGAGAGGGGGTGAGAAGTGAGAATATAATGTGTATATAGATATAAAATTAAGTCAAGCATCATAAATTTCTTGATTTTAAATTTATTTACTTAACCTAATCTATCCTCTATGATATCCTAAAGGACATTAAACCCTGAATATTCACTGCAAGGACTGATGCTGAAGCTGAAGCTCCAATGTTTTGGCCACCTGATGGGAAAAGCCAACTCATTGGAAAATACTCTGATGCTGGGAAAGATTGAAGGCAAGAGGAGAAGAGGGCGACAGAGGATGAGATGGTTGGATGGCCTCACTGACTCAATGGACATGAGTTTGAACAAGCTCTGGGAGATGGTAAAAGACAGGGAAGCCTGGAGTGCTGTAGTCCACCGGATCATAAAGAGTCGGACACAACTTAGTGACTGAACAACAATCCACTGTTATTACTTTCTACATTAACGTGTTTTATTTTCTGTAGAGGCTTCCCAATCTATTAGCTAAAGTGAAATGTATAATTTCCCTAGTCCATAGCCATGGACAACTCATGAAGTTTTTAGCTACACATGAAATGAGAAGCCTATTGCTAGGCCAGAACAGGATGAAGAAACATAATGACACAGAAACATTTTAAAAAACATTCCCTGCTATTTAGATCCCTAGTAATGACCACATTAGGCTTCCATGGTGGCTCAGATGGTAAAAAATCTGCCTGCAATGCTAGAGACCCGTGTTCAATCCCTGGGTCGGGAATATCCCCTGGAGAAGGAAAGGGCAACCCGCTCCAGTATTCTTGCCTGGGAAATCCCAGGAGCCTGGAAGCCTACAGCCTATGGGGTTGCAAAGAGTCAGATACAACAGAATGACTATCATTAACTCACTCAATGATCACATAATATGTTCCTCTTTCCCACATCTTCCCTCTCTCTCTCAGCATCATCTTACTCACTTGAAATACCTACAAGTTAACTGAGGCATAACTTGTTCTTCATCTCTATGCTGCAATAGATGGCTTCAATGTCTAGAACTTAAAACTATTTGTCCATGGTCATCTCTGCCATTTTCCCCTGGATGTAGGAAGCTTTATACTTTACCAATAGGTGCCTGAAAAGTAACACATAATAGGGTTTCTTTTTTTGATTTTACTGAGGGTGTGTCTTTTTAAAAATAGTTTTTCAATTTAAAACCGTTTTAGATTTACAGAAAAGTTACAGAGATAGTACTAAGAGTCCCTATATGTTCCCCATATATTTTCTCAAATTCATCTTAAATTAGTATGGTTTACTTGCCACAATTAATGAACTGATGTTGATACATTATTATTAACTGAAGTCAATACTTCATTCATATTGCCTCATTTTTTACCTAATGTCCTTTTTCTGTTCCAGGATTCTATCCAAGATACTCCATTACGCTTAACAGTCGTATCTCCTTAGACTCCCCTTGGCTGTGACGGTTTCTCAGACTAACCTTGTTTTAGAAGACCTTGACAATTTTGAGAAGTACTGACTAGGTATAATGAAGGAAGCCTCTCTATTGAAATTCATCAAAGTTCTCCACTACAAAATTACTCCTTTTCTCCTTCTGCATAATGCACGCTTTGGAAGGAAATCACTATGAGCAGCCCACACTGAAGGAGTAGGGAGTTCGGCTTTACTTCCTTGAAAGTGCTGTGTCTATACAAATTATTTAGAATTATTTAGAATTCGTATGGGAGATTAATCTATTTTCATCCATGTATTTATCTATTCATTCAGCCATTTATTCATATTAGGATGGATTCATAAATATTTATTTTACACTTTGGGTTATAAATTAATATTATATTATCTATTTCGTTGAACAGATTGCTCCAGCTTGGGTATTGGGAGCTGTTTCAATTTTATCCTTTTTTCCTTTGGCATTCCCCTGTTACTGTGGGTTTTTCTAAGTGCTTTCTTACTTCTATGCACTAAAAGATGTTCCAGATTCAGCCTATATATTTCTTACCCTAGTCCTAGAATCACACATTTCTCCAAGGAAGTATTTTTATTGGAAAACTGTTTGAGAAACCAGAGCTAGTATCTAGATACGCTCATTGTTACTGGGGGTCATTGTTTCTAGGCCCTGTCAGTTGATAAAGATAATATACATATAATGTATATGTATATGTGTGTGTGTATATATATATATATATATATATATAAAAACTATGAATATTTCTATCTGTAACCACCTTTCTTTATATCACGTACTTCCCTGATAACTCAGTTGATTAAGAATCTGCCTTCAATGCAGGAGACCCCGGCTCAATTCCTGGTTAGGAAGATCTGCTGGAGAAGGGATAGACCTCCCACTCTAGTATTCTGGCCTGGAGAATTCCATGGACTGTAGAGTCCGTGGGGTCGCAAAGAGTCAGACATAACTGAGTGACTTTCACTTCTGTATATTAACGTAAACATGAATTTAGTCTTGAAGAGGTAATTTTTATGCAGAGCCTTATGCTTTATTGAGTAACTATACACTTAAAAATTACGGTAAAATAAGGTAGTCGTTAATCTGAATAATTGTTTTTAAGATTCACCAAAATTTTAAATTAAATATTAGTAATTGAAGAAAAGCTAGTGTCTAACTAGTAAGTACTTGTATCAGTGAACCTTAAGAAGGTAAAGAATGTATTATTCAAATCAAAATTGATTTCTTTATTATCCTAATAAAAAACAGTGATCAAGAATTTTAGTTTCCTAAATGTGAGCTTTTTGGTTCACAATGAAACACTGAGTGGGCAGGAAAACATCCTTCAAAGCAGATTTTAGAAGGGAGTTTTCTAAATTTCATTTAAACACTCAAGGCAAAAGTTGCCCTTCTAATTAACACCTGCTATTGAAAACACACCTTTTTTTTTTTTCATATGTATAAAGCTGAAAGTGAAATTATGTCAAAATAATAGTGTATATTCTAAAAATGACATGAGTACAATGAGTGAAACTTTCAAGCCTACTTTATTTTTTTCTGCACTATTTTCTCCTTAAAATAAAATGTAACTAACAGTTTTCTCAACACAAGAATTTATTGTATCATTGTTGCTTAAAGAAACATATAATATAGTTCTATTTTATAGAACTGTAATATAAATTAATTATAAGTTAATATAATGTAACTATGATATAATACAATATAAATATTTTAAAATGATACTTACTGAGGAGAAAACCATTATTTTAGATGTATATCAATAACCAAATAATAATTGGAAATATGTACTTTTATAAGAGTAGCTATGCTCCGACAACAAAGGTGGATTTCAAGAGACTATTGGAGAAATCTTTGTCTCTTTTGAATTCTTCTGGAAGAAAAAACTAACTTTTTTCTCAGGAGTAGTTATATTTTATTATATGAGCATATGATGTTGTGCATCATGAGAAAAAGTAGAACAGCACTAGGTTTATTTTAGATGAGCCCTGATTTCATTGAAACATTTCCTCACATGGTAGTTTTAAACACCTAGGCTTGTGGGTGGCTCTCCTACTTGAGGTGACCTTGGCCCCAGAGAGTGACTCAAAGGTAATGCTCCTCTTATAATACCATTTTCGTGTTATAAAGCCTCTTATTAGCATATTACAGTTTATGACTTTTCTACTTATGAGATTGGCTTGAGTGCCTGGAAATTAAACTTAAAATAGCTTCTCAACATGAGATGGCACCTCAGGTTTTGGTTTTTATTTTTGTTTGTGTTTGTTTTGTTTTAAAGAGTTCTTGGATGAACTCATCAGATACATTCTCAGCTTTGAGCTCAATTCCTAAAGTATTAGACTACCAATCATGGCTGGTTAATGGGGTTTAGAGTTATGAAACAAAATAAATTCTATGATTTAACACAAGGGCTATAAAAATCTCTAGACTACTGGTTCTGCACCATGAACTTGTACTCATATTAGACTTCAGGTTTATATTCTGAGTTTACCATTTTGACTTTATGTCTCCTTGGAACAAATGTTCTCTCATGACCTTTAATTACTGTACTGCCAGTGGAACCTAGGAAATAGACATCATTAGCAGTCTTGCCTGGATAATTAAGAAATAAGTTCAGAGGGATAATTGCTCCATCATTATTTCTCTTTACCTTCTGACAAATTAGATTTAAAAAAAATAATTGAGCTGACCATATGTTCAAATCTATGCAATTAACAATGCATTATTTTAGTTTAAAAATTTATACACACACAGACTATGGTTATTTCCTTCTTCTACTCCTACACTTTAGACAGGTGATGGGGATGAACTGAGGGTGGAGTTTAAGTTAATTTCAAATCAATACTAAGGATCTATTTTGCATTCATCTCCTAGGAGTTATGACTATGTCAGTGAGTAGAGAGAATGCTGAGTGAAGAAAAATGAACCTTATAAATGTGGCTCTGATTGCTTTTGATATTTTAAATAAAGAAGTTTCTGTGTTATCCTACTGCTCCCTAACAGACTCACATAGATGAATCAAGACAATAAAGAAATAGATTGAAACCAATTTTTACAGTGCCTTTGATTGTCCTAGCGGGAGTCCTAAAGCAAGCCTACGCTAAGTGATGTGGGAGGTTCTAGAATATATTAAAGTGTACCATGAGACAGTTCTATCTAAAGCAATTAGTGTTAAAATCTTACATTGGTGGTAGGATTTAAGACTTTTATAAATGTTTATACCTCTGCATCATTAAGCATACTGACTTTAAGAATGGATTTTTTCCTGAAATAGCTCTGTAGCATTAAAATGCATTGCATGTTTTAGTAGCTCCAACTGGCTTTAGACTATAAAGACACAAATAAGAGTCAGTGGCCACAGTATTTCCAAATCTGTCCAGAAATTACCCCTTCATCTCTAGAACTTCCTAGTCTCTTACCTGGGATTCAGAAATTTGCTGTTAATTCCAAGTCTGGAATCAGGCTTGTGGTGAGAAACAAATAATTTAAAAAATAGTTTCCATCTTTTTACCATTGTTATATGAGACAAAATAGAGCTAGGCATATGGTGTTATGAGTACAGTGAAGAAGCAGAATGAGATGAATGAAAAACCCAAAGAATAGCAAGATTTTGCCTTCTCCCACCATTTCAGAAGGAGCACTTTTGAATTCATGGCATACGTTAAAAAGGTAGAAAAACAGATGTACAAAAATCCAAATACATACAGCAAAAGCTAATTAAGTATTTGTATTTATTACATTTAATTGTGTATCTACCCAAAAGGCTTATAGATTGGAAGAGAGAGTTATTTCAACTAGTTTCCCAAGCAATATTTAAAAATAGTCCTAATAATTGAAGTTTTAAGTAAGAGTAATCAGAATATTTCATTAGCATAAAATAAAACCATCAGTACTGATGGTTGGGTAGGGAATCTTAGAAAGTTTCTCTTTATCAGTAGGTAGAATAGGAAGAAACATTGGAAAATTCAAAGTAGGGAGATGAGAATAAAGGATTAATACAAAGGTTAGACGTTAGGGTGAACTTAGGGTGTTGGCAGTGACATAGAATGGTAATTGCTATCGGTGACTATTTAAGAGTTTTACATATATTAAGTCATATAAACCTAACATGGCCCTAAAAGTGCTCTTTTATTTAAAATAATTTAAGACTTATTTTAAAGTAGGCATGGATGTATCCTAGCACAACACTTGCATATAGTAGATGCTTAGTGAAGTCACTAAGTAAACTAGTGACTTAGAATGTGAGAGGCAATGGAAGAGTAAGGGGGGAGCTGGGAGAGTAATAGTGTTACCGTTAGAACAACAGAAAAAACGTTTGACTTGGGAAATTGATACATGTGTTATTAAACAAGTTATGAACATAAAGGGTGCAGAAATAGAGTTTTAAGAAAAACAGATGGGAATAGAGTTTTATCTCTTCGTTCCTTTGGTTGTCCATAGCATCTGATAAAATTTAAATATTACTCATGGATGAGATTTGGATATATGCTGATTATTGGGATTGTTTCTTTCTAATCCTTGGAAACTATCTTTTCTTTATAAACCTTTTCTTTTTACAATCAGATTTCATTTCATCTTACATTTTAATTTGTATGGCAGATAGACTATAGATAGAGAAATTCAAAAATTGTAATAGTGCAAGATACCAGCTTGAATGGGACAGAAAAGCTAAAGGAATATTTAATTATAAGATGTTTAATAGCCATTTTCACTGACTTTTTTGGAAGGTTGCAGAAGGAACTTGAAGTGTTTTGCAGTTCTGCAGAGATTATGATAACCAAATCAGTAGAGGAGCAATAAAAAAGCTGAAGCAGGAGGGAAAAGATAATTGAAGGAAATACATAAGCATGCAAGAGAAAATTCCTTAGCAATGAGCTGTCTATATTTAATTCCTCTCTTTCTCCAAATTGTCCTGAATTATTTACATATTGAATAATTAGAAGCTAAACCATTAGCTATTCAATAGAAGTCCATTATAAACTTGTATATAATAAAAACTTATAAAATATGATTAGACAGGAAGGCAGTTATTAATCCTGCCAGCAATACTGGCTTAAAAATAATGTTTCCATTACAATGAGCATGAAATAGAAAGGAGTCTATTTTTCTTAATATAAAAGACTTAAATGTGTTTGCTAATTAATATACTTTGACTAAGCTTCATAATTTCTGTGCCAATTTTATTATTACCCTAATCATTTCAGGTTCTACTATAATTATAATGTAGACTGTGACTATCGGCAGATGAAGATTATGGATGGTGGGAAAAACAAATTGTGTCTCCAGCAAATACAAGGAGGTATGCAGTAAATCAAATTAGAATAGCAAATTGATCAACTACATTACATATTACTTTTGAAAATCAACCCAAGATTTTGTTTTTTCAGTGTTAGTTAATGGATAGAAAAGCAAATATGCAGAAAGGTAGATTTACAGCACTGTTTAACAACCAAGGTGATTTTGACCAAATGTCTGGAGACATTTTTGATCATTGTTATGATTTGGGGAATGAATGTTGCTACCAGAACTAGTAGGGGTAATAATGTACAGGTCGGTCTCTCTAGAAAAGAATTATTCAGTACAAAATTTCAATAGTGTTGAAGTTGAAAAATCCTAATTTTCAGCAGGTATTTCTTATAGTTTTTTGCCCTCAGACTTTCCTTATTTGGGATCATTTATATATTGCCATGGACTTCAGATTATCTATAATAACTCTTAAAAAAACCCTTCCACTTTGTAAGAGTCACACGAGTAAGATGATCTTATATGTCTTAATGATAATAAAATGATGACAACAGTAACTTGATATCTAAAACATTTTTTCTCAAAAGTGAATTTCCATTAGTATAACATAATTATTTTCTCCATTTTATGTCAACAGCATGATAGTATGGTGTTTGGGAAAGACATACAGATGTAGTTAGGACAACCTATATCTTCATGTCCTTGAGAAATAACTGCTCATTCATTAACATAACTGGGAAGCTTAAATCTGAACACTTTTATTCATTTTCATTTTATTTGACAACTATAGGTCTAAATATTCCTCCACAATAAACATCAACCTACATATGTTTTCTGCATACAGGTTAAATTCTGATTTTATAAGTGTCTTCTTGTCTTTTTTTTTTTTTTTTTGATACACTATTTACTTTTTAAACTTATTTATTTAAGCTTCTGTTCAATTCTCTTCACTTCTACAGCCACTGTGAAATGTCATCCCAACTAGATTTATTTTGCTTAGTCTTCCTTGCCTTTCTTTAATCCATGGAACACAAAATATTTAGAATGCTTTTAAAACTACTCAATCATGACTACTTTTTGTGTCATGATTACTTAGACTCCTCTAGTGATTCCCATTGTACTTAGGATAAAAATTGATATACTTAAAATGACTTACAGGGCCTCTAATAATCTGGTCCCTGCTTCTCTGTTTTGTGTCTCAAGTTATTTCTGAGATCAATGTGTTCTGATGACACCAACTTTGCTCTGCCTGCCTTAGAGACATTGAATATACTGAGTGCCCTGTGTAGCAAGCTTCTCTTAATCATTATGATCTCTGTCTAGATGTCATTTCCTCATACAAACTTTGTATGAATTTGCTCACTTAAAATTAGGGACCCTTGCTTTAATATCTCATTTTGTTATTCATAGTATAACCAGAGTATGCAATTATTGATCATTTTATAAGTGTTTCAGTGATATACCTCTCCAACTACAAAGCAAACTCATCAGGGCACTAACATATCTCAGTGTTGTTCATCTTTATCTTAACAGAGCCCAACATAGTATTTGACAGAAAACAGGCACTCAATAAGCATAGAATGATTCGATATTAGACTATTATGATTAGATAATTAACTTTTTAGCATACAGGATAAATAATGCAATTTTAACCTTATTTTATGCCTAATTTTACAAATATGTTTAGAACTATAGTAAAAAATTTCCTTTAGGCAATGCAAAATATAGTTTTTAAGGAATTTTTGCATTTGGATGACATAATCAGAAGTTGTCAAATCACAAATCATGCCTACTTTTAGTCAGAGACTGCTAGTCTAGATGTACTCCATCTAAAACAATCATAAGGCAATTTGCTTATAGTATTAAGATGATTAGTGAGAAAACATAACCTAGTTACTCTGTAATAGCAAGATGCATTATAAATATGGCACACAACTAAACTGAACTAGAATTAATCAATGATAAATACAGAGGTAAGGATACATTTTGTTATTTTGGAAATTTTATGGGACTGCATTGAACTGCTAATTTATATTCACTTTAGACTATAATGACTTTACTTTTACAGAGAGCCCTCTGTAGCAAGTTCCTCTTAATCATGTATACCAATTCACTGTAGTTTCTGTTCTTTATTTACAAAATTGTTCACTTTGAATCTTATGCTTATCATTTTTCCTTTGAAAACTATGTTGATTAAGTCTTACATTTGATTGAACACTAATTTGTCTCAATTGTTAATGCATTAAGAAATAAGGTTTGCTAAAAATACAATTTATATCTAGCTATAAGATTGTATTAGGCTAGTCATGGGCTTATCAGTATCATGGAGAAACTGTTGTCATGGGTCCAGTAGACTACATTCATTTGTAAGAGATATGTCCCCAAAACTTTCCTAAATCCCTAATTTGTGTGAATACCAGAAAAGTTTATCAATAGGATCTTGTTTTCCCATTTCTATATATTAATTTATACTATTAATAATAGTAAAAAGAAAGATGAGATAGTCTATCATATGGATTGAAACTGAGATTTTTAAAGGCAATGGAAGAGTGGAAAGCTGGAGTATATACTCATGCGTACTTAGCACAGAGTACCTGGCAGAATTCCAAAGTAAATCACAGATATAAGAATCATTCACATGGTCTCAGACGGAAAGTGAGAATGTTGTTGTCAACGATAGCACAAACAAAGGAACAAACATTAGCTACTTCATTGCCCTTGTTTGTCGATCATCTATTAAATGGAAAATTCAATTTTTTTTTTTACTTGAAGATTTAGTTTACTTTTCTATAAGAAATGTTTGTAAAAACATTAAAAAAAAAAAACAGATAGTACAAACAGTCTTATAGAAATCACATTTGGCTCCATTTTTTTCCACTCCCCAGATGGGCTCAGAGAGCCAACCCCTTTCAATTCTTTTATCTACTATTTCCATGTCTTAAAACTAATGCAATTCAATTATTCAATACATAGTTCATGTTTCTAATTTTCCAGGCTCTGTTTTAGGCACTTGGGACAAATCAGCAAACAAAGAAGACATCTGCTCTCATGAAGCTTGTAATTTAAAGGGGAGGGGCATAAAGAATAGATCTGATAAATTAATAGATTATAGTCAGTAATGCATTCACTTCAATAGAAAATAATTGCTATGGGAAAAGAAAAAGAATAGGGCAAGATGGGTAGAGAGTACTGGAGGAAAAAGTCATGCACAATTTTGAATAAAGTGATTTGGGTAACCTCTCAAAGAATATGACATTTGATCAAAGACTTGATGGTGAGGGAGTTGCCATAAGGATATTTCCTTAGAGTTCCTATACTCTATGGTACTTCTATTCTCTGTTTTTCCTGTTTTATATTTTCCTGAAATATCTGTTCATCTTTGAAGATTCATTCAGATTTAATAGTAAGGGACTTAAAGCATTTCATATGTTCTGTGTCGCATGGGTAGAGCTTGTTGATTTGTAGAATTCATTTTAGGGTGATAAAACAGCAAATCATCATTTCTATTGGAAAGCCCCAAATATTAGTATCTTCCTTATTTTCTGTATGGTGGGTCAGATTCTCTAGAGAAAAAAACCTATCTATATGCATAGTTTCTGGCCTTGGAGCCTAAGTATGGCTGTTGGCCTTCAAATGGATGAGGGAATAGAGCGGAGGGTCTTACTGTTCAATTACAGAAACTTTATCCTTCAATATCCCTGGTGTTTTGCATTCAGGAATTTCCTCAATAATTTCTCCATGAGAGAAGGAGACAATCTACCAGCTCTTATAGATCTGGGTCAAGATAGTCACAGGCTACCTAGGAGGGGACTGTGTATGCTGATTCTAAGGGTACCTTCAATAGGTCTGTCCACTAGTTCTCTTATTTTCAAGCCCATTCTTTACTCTCACCTTCCAAGTTCTCTGGTTCTTAAATTCCTGTCTTTCTAGGAATCTGCTGGAAAATCACCTTGCTTCCATCTTTACCCTTTCTTTCTGCACACTTTGCCTTTTTCTGTTTCACCAATTCAGTTATATTTCAGACTAAGTTCCATCTTCCAAAACTGTGTTTATATCTTGTCCAAGATATAAATTGCAACTGTCCAGTTGCAATTTCATTTTCTATTCTGTCATTACAGATATTTACATTTTAATTATTTTTTAAAAAATAATATAGGTAGAGTTCCCTGAGGGAAAGCAACTTATATGAAGTTGAAAGACTATGTTTAACCAGAAGTCAGTATAATTTAATTAAATATTTATCTGGACTCTATTTAGGAAGAGGAGCTGTGCAAGGTGTTATTGGGAATATACCAATTTGGAGAAGGAAATGACAATTTACTCCAGTACTATTGCCTGGAAAATCCCATGGACAGAGGAGCCTGGTAGGCTATAGTCCTTGGGGTCGCAAAGAGTCAGACACGACTGAACGACTTCCCTTCACTCACTCTAGGGCTACAAAGTTCCAAAGGTTTCTGTAGGGGAAAGGTATAATTTCATACAACTCTAACTCAAACCATATTGATAAATATCATATACTGAATTGAACAGTGTGCTCCAAAATGCATGTCCACCAAGATCTCCAGAACATAGCCTTATTTGGAAATAGGTCTTTGCAACTGTAATCAAGTTAAGATGAGGTTATTGTGGATTAGGATCCAGTGACTGGTGTCTATAAAGAGAAAGGAGAGGGACATTTGGATATAGAGACACAGAGGAGACATGGTAGGGGAAAGGCTGTGTGCGACAAGGTCAGAGACTGAAGAGAGGCAGTTGCAAAATAAGGAACTCCTGGGGCCACCACTAGAAGCTGGAAGAAGCATGGAATGAGTCTTCTCTAGAGGAGACAAGGCCCTACTGAGACCCTGATTTCATATTTTTGGCTTTCAGAATTTTAGAGAATACATTTCCATTGTTTTAGGCCATCCAGTTTGTGGTATTTCATTATGGCAATTTTTGGAAACTGAAACATGTCATAACACCAGTATAAAGGGTAATAGGAGAATATAAACAGAGCCCAGGCTCACCACACGTAACATAGGACAGACAAATACTGAATTTACCTTTGGTCAAGTGGAAATTCTAAAAATGAAAATGAGTTTGACATTATTAAATTATACGGCATCAGCTCTTGATTATTTAAGGACTGATTTTTCAGTGATAATTGCTAAAATGAAAAATTTACCACATGTACTTATTTGCATTTTAAAATCACATCTTTTCTCAAAAATAGTCACTAATACCTTCTGAATGTATTTGAGAAAATAAAAGCACACACATTTAACATCATGTCATCATTACATCTGAAAGAAAGTTGAACGCAATTAAAAGGCATTCTTGGCTCATGAATTTCTTTTCTATCAATCACCATACCCTCATTATATTTACGATGGCTTTCTAACTTCATTAACATTGAAAGTAACTTTTAAATAAATATTCTATTTCATTATTATAATTCAAATTGTTTCTGAGATCATTTCAGCTGAAGCAAGAGTAATAGTTTTTGGCGTATTATTTGAATGTTTTGGAAGTGGAGATGATGTTTAAAAATTGAAGTCTAGAAAGAGAAATCTTGCTTGACAAATTCTAAAGACGTATGCAAAAAATAAGAAATGCTAGTGATATAAGATGCAAGTTGCTAACATTTGTTCAGGGATTGCATATAATTAACCAACCCATTATTATAGAATTGATGCTCCTGAGACATTTCCAGTAAGCTGTGCAGTCTAAATTTTAAAAGTTAACCAATATCTTTAGAGAAGCTAAACTGGAGAAACCAGCTATGGTTGCAAGCACATGGCAGTTATCTGAAAATTGTTTGGATAGAGAGGAAAAAGACTTCATTCATCATTTGTAAGATCAAACATTTCCGCTTGAGCAACTGACAATATATAATAAAAGAGTTTGGTTCAGTTTCTCTTTTGAAGGCCAAACACGCACTGGTGATTTTTTTTCCCCCCAACCTTAGAAAGTGAAGAGTCTTTATTTTCTTCTAAAATCCTACAGTCTCATCCAAAACTAAATTGTAGCTTGCCTCCAGGCTTATACCTACTCCTGTATTCCCTTTATTGATAAACTGAAGCATGCAATTGCCAAGATAGAAAACTGAGTCTTCCTAAGCTGTTATTTAGCCCTAAGATCCAATCAGTTGCTGAATTTTTAAACCACTAATCTCATGCCTTTGCCTTTTCTCTATTCTCTCCACTGCTGCTCTAGGTAGGATCCCATTACTTCTTGAGTAAATTACCCAGTGGTCTCCTGGATGGTTTCTCCTAGACAATTCTCTACACCATTGTAAGAGTGGTCATTCTGAATTACAAATCTGGTCAAGTTAAGCCTTGCTTAAAATCCATCAATGCTCCCTGAAACTTTCAGAATAAAATTCACACTCCTTAGCTTAGCACAGAAAGCCCTTTATAACCTATCATGCTAATAGTTCAGCATCACTTCCCAAGATATCATCACACTGTTTGCTCTAGTTGCACTAAACCATCAGATCAAAACCTTGGGGCACATTCTGTTCAACTTCACCATGGCTTTGCCCGTATTCTCTTCTTAAAGTGTGACTACCCCTTTCCATTATTTACCATAAACTAATAAAACATTATCTTAGTAGCTCAGACGGTAAAGCATCTGCCTGCAATGCAGGAGACCTGGGTTCAATCCCTGGGTGGGGAAGATCCCCTGGAAAAGGAAATGGTAACCCACTCCATTGTTCTTGCCTGGAGAATCCTGTGGACAGAGGAGCCTGGCGGGTCACAGTTCATGGGGTTGCAAACAGTTGGACAGACTAAGCGACAAAACACACAGGCACACACCCCTCTCCATTATTTACTGTAAACTAATGACACATTATCTTACAAAACCCCTTTAAATGCCATCTCCTTGGTGGGTTTATCAACTATCAAGTTTTTGTATAGCCAGGTAACCAGCTTAATATTTTAACTTTCAGCCTGGAAACAAAGAAACTAGGGAATTTATAAGCATGGTGTGGATGTATGCTTAGTCGCTCAGTTGTATCTGAGTCTTTGTGACCTCATGGACTGTAGTCCTCCAGGCTCCTCTGTCCATGAGATTTCCCAGGCAAGAATACCGGAATGGGTAAACATTTCCTTCTTCAGGGGACCTTCCTAACCCAGGACTCAAACTTGGGTCTCCTACATAGCAGACAAATACTTTACCAACTGAACCACCAGGGAAGCCCCAAAATTAATGGTATTTTTAAGTAAATTTTACTGTATGTGATCTAATTTGTGTTAGAGTATATTTAACACAATTCCTAACGCATAATATTAATAGCTAAGAATAAAGTTTAAGTGCATGGTCTCTGAAATACAGCCATCCTTTGTTCAAACACTGGTACTACCATTTTCTAGCTATGTGATTTGGGTACATACTCCTCTAAGCATCAAATTGTGACAAAGTACTACTACTGACTGATGGTACAGTGCTCTTATTTATTTTTAGAGCATTCACAATTTCATCATGCAATACTAGGACAATATTTTAAAAGAAATAGATTTATATATCTTAAAATCGGTCTAGATCCTAAATGAAGTGAATGGTAAAAATATTGTTGTACTATGTTAATACCTGTTACAATAATCTTTGCATCCAAAGATTAATACTAGCCAAATATTAATACTAATAGGACTCAGCACCACCTGATGTTATGTTGCTTATTGAAGCACTATTTCTTGAGAATAAATCCCTGGAAAGAGAAGCAAGAAGTGGACTTTGTGGTGAGATTTTCTTTTTGTAGTTCAGCTCAGTTGCTCAGTAATGTCCAGCTGTTTGTGACTCCATGGTCTGCAGCAATGCCAGGCTTTTCTGTCCATCACCAACTTCTGGAGCTTGCTCAAACTCATAATGATGCCATCTAACCATCTTATCCTCTGCCTTTGTCTTCTCCTCCTGCTTTCAATCTTTCCGAGTATCAGGGTCTTTTCTAACGAGTCAGTTCTTTGAATCAGGTGGCCAAATTTCTTTTAGTAATTCCTCACCTGTTCTTACTAGGAATAGAGCCAATCTACTTTGGACTGGTATTTGCTAACTAGGGTTGTTATTTACTGCCTTAGCTTTATCAGCAGAAAGAATCCAAATAATGAATTGAGAGTAGTTATATCTTCTATTTAACTGTACATGATTAAAATACATATATAATTAGAAGTTTATTTTTGTAGATTAAAGAGTTATTAAAATGGATATTTTTACATTGATACAATTTAAAACATAATTTATTCTACAGAAGAAATAATATTTTTGTGTTGAATTTTCATCACATGAATTTATTTCAACTGCAATATTCTCAAACACTGTGAAACATGCTGGGTTAATTAGTATTAGAGAACAAAAATATCATTACATGTTATTTAAAGTAGAATCTTAAACTATTTTGGTGTGATTCATGTTCTAGCACATTTTCCAGAAATGTTTAATAGTGCTACATGGTATAAGAGACATGAGTTAAGCTGAATCATGAAGTAAAGTCACTTATTTTACTTCTCAGCCTTAGGCTGAGAAAGAAAAGTCAAGAGAAAGAAATATTAATTTATTTGAAAGTCTTCATTCTTTTATTTAATGAAAAATATTATTTTCACATGAAGTTCTTGCTTTGGAGATGTGGCTCTAGGACAACCTCGTGTGCTTGTGTCTGACCTATAATTCTGTATCCCTGCTGTATTTTTTTTTTTTTTCTGTTTCCTCCAACCTCCAACCCAACACAAACACTTTATTTTCTTAAATGGTGTAAATGAACTCTTAAAAATGTGCTTTAAATGGATCAAAAAAACTTATAGCAGAATATCAGCTTTCAAGAGAATTGTCACAAATCAATATTAGGTGGTAGAAATAAAGCAAAAGCTATCCAGCTGCTAGAATTATCTATTTTACCTTACCTCATAGGTACATCCATATCCTTGCCTCTAAAGTCTTACTTTCAGGTCTGACAAAGACTCTTCCTTGACCTAACTTTAATCGGGCTCTCCTGAGCCCCTAATTGGACAAGGTCTGACTTGAGCTTCCCTCTCTGTACCTAAAGAATTCAGTTTGCACAAGAATACTTGAGTCAGCTTAGTGAACATTTCCTACCCTTAATATTTGCCCATTTTAGATATCTATTAATAATTTGAATTCCTTACCCCCCACCCTCAAAGTCCATCACCCTAGCCTGTCTTCAACAACAAATCTAATGAGCATACATAGCAAGAATCTCCCTTACCTTGCTATTTCCTCTTAATTTTTCATCCTCTGACCTCCACCTGTTCCTTAATTATAAATCCCTACTTGTCCTCACTGGGGTTGGAGTTTAGTCCCCTTTCTTTCCCTTAGTACAAACCGTAATGTAGTAGCTCCCTTGAATAAATTCACTGTCTTTAACAGGAATCATGAATAATTTTTCTCTTCAACAAGTCCTCAGACCAAGTATTTCCTCTTTCCTGGTCTCACAGAACCAGGACACATTGCTCTGAGGCTACAGAATTACAGAAAACTCTCCCTTAGCACATCAAAGAGGGTCTCTGAAAAATACTATTGCACCACAGAGTAGAATCTTTGATACTTTATACTGTCTATGCTGTCTCATAAATTTTTTACATAGAATCTTTGAAGACAAAACATGGCACAGATTTATTCAGTTCATCTACTCTCTCCTCTGTACTGCCATTATCTTACAGCATGAGTGATCAAAAATATTGATCGAATGGATTTCAGTAGTTTATTTGTAAAAAGTAGAAAATTCCAACTTATTCTTTTTCTACATCTGGGAATAGAAGTTTCTATTCCTAATTCAGCTCAAGTTGAATATATAATAATTTAAATAGGTTACTGTCTTCCTGAGGTGGATCATGGGTTTCCCCCTTAGAATGGTGTGAAGATTTTTTTTTCCCCCATCTAGGATTTAGAATCATGTTATAGGAGTTGGATGCTTATCTGAAAACTTTCTCGACTACCCCAACATTCTGTAAATTGGTTGGGGAAATAAAATATTATCCTTAAAAGAAACTCTCATTCAGGATTCCCTGTGGGTCTCATTTATTCCAAACTGGATATGCCAAGGCAGCAACCTCATATAGGTGGTTGCTGCTTTGGTTCTGCACATGTTTGTGTAGTGGTGCTTAAAGAAAGAGTAGGAGGACAGAAAGCATTTGTGGATTTAATGACCAAGCATGGTGGGGCATGCCATAGACAGGGCAGCTTGCAAAGTAGCCTGCCTACACACCGAGGCACACTTTGCTGTACTGAGTTCTTATCGCATTTCCACAGCTGTCCTATCACTGAGTTTCATACTCTCAGCCTGAGGCCTTGTCTGTCGCTTCTCTCCTTGCTTCTTAACCTTTCTCCCATCACTGGCCTATATTATCTGCAAGTGAAATGTGCTGAAGGTAACTGATACTCTGTGGGCCAACTTCCTCCAAAAGAAATCAGCACACCTGATTTGACAGCCATGTTTTTAGCAAAAAAGGCAGACAAAAAAATGCTCTAATTTGTAGTCTATTTAATGAATAGTTATATGCATGTGTTAAAGCACTTTCACATATGGTATCATTTTTAACATTGAGTGGTAGATCCATGCTTGGTGTGTAAATGTATACGCTTTTGATTACTATTTACTGCAATGGAGGAAATAATTAGTAACCACGGTAAACAAACATTACTACCAGGATTCAAACTCTTCTCTATTTGAGTCAAAGTTTGCACAGGGTACAAAAAGAAAAGGCAGATGTCAGTATGTAATTACTAGTATTTATGGCATATTTTAGTTACTTTCATTAAATGGTTCAAAAAAGCACTATGAAGTAGATATTTTCATTTCCAGTTCCAAAGAGAAACTAAAGGTTCACATAGAGTAAATAACTTGTGTGAAGTCACAAAGTCAGAAAGTGGTTGAATAGGCACTTAATCCACATCAAGTGCTTAATAGGCAGGCTATGTTGCTATGTAACAAGAGATGTTCAGAACTTCAGGAGAGGTCCTACTATTATGTACAGCTATCATCAAACTAAAATAAACACCATGAGTTAAACTGGACAAAGTCACCAAAAAACCTCAGACACAAGGCAATTGCTCCAGTGTCTTTCTATTTATTAGTTTGGGTAACTCTCTAATCCTGAATTACATTAACAAAATACTCCCCAAAACTTTATTGCAGAGAAAATAAGTAAAGGTTATTATCATTTTACCTAAGAAGAAAAAAGTTCCTTTCTTGCTTGTGATTTTCTAAACTTACCCCATAATTAGCTGTTAAAATGAGATTAAAAACTCCTATCTCTGACAACCAAATCATTCCTTAATCTAAGCTGAAATCATTATAGAAATTTAAGGCGTGGAGATCCACCATTGTTTTAAATAGAATAAAGGAATCAAAAACCTCATTATCCATTTGAAAAATCACTGAAACCAATTGACCTGTACTTTTCAAGCAATTGTGTTCATTGCCTGTATCCTTGGTAGGTAAAAATAGAATATGTAAAGCAATTAATTAAACTAAAATCAGTAAACAATAATCCTAACCTTGCACATTAACCTTTTATCCCAGTATCAATAAGTTTAAGAGGAATTATGAATTGTAGATAAATGTAGTCAAATATATTGCAATTTTAGTTTGCTAGCTCTGTCTTTTCTCAACAAAGGAAGTATACATGTGATACCCTGAAAATGTGTTTCCTAATTAAACATTCATTTTGTTTAAATAGTACCTTATGTCACAAACATTACATTTGACTCCATTTGAATCAAAAGATTCTATTTTATCCTTAAAAAAGCTGCATAAAATATGAAGAACCAGCTTTACTACACCCATTTAAAAATTATAGAAACTGAGGATAAGAGACTTCTTTTGTATAAATAATCAAGTGAGAAAGTTAGAGCATTTCAGGTTGTAACTCAAGTCTAATTCCCAAACCATGGTCTATCAATGTGAATTAAATCAAGAAAATTCCAAATTAGAGAGGTTTTTAGAAGTTGCTTACTCAACACAGATGTTGGTTTCTACACTGTAAATGAGAAAATAAAAAAGAAAGAAGGTCCTTTCAATGTATGGAAGTGTATATAGAAATCTCAGTTTGAGTACTTGGGGGTGAGAGTGGAGCAAATTTAGAAGAAAACTCTTCTGGGAGGTTATACAATTGATTGTACCTGTAAAACAGATCTTGTACTTGGAAAGAATGCATTAGTATATGCAGCAGGTACAGAACAGGAAATCTGATCTCTGATTTTTCCCTCTGAAAGGAGGAGAGACTGCAGGATCAGTTTGCAATCTAGCCTTCTAGCTAGCTGCTTCTGTCTTAAGTTGTATTCGAGAGAATCCTACACCTAGCTACTTAACGTATAATGCGGTCTTCTCATTTCTCTTTAGGGTAGTGATGGTAAGTACTTATGGGATGTACCAATCACAAAATGAATGTTTTGCTAGGCCTAGGGTGCAATAGATTACTTATCTCTGAAAGATCCTTCAATAAAAATCCACTCAAACTGGTGGGTCAATGCATGGAGAAGAATAACAATGGAATTTCAGTTGTTTGCTGTGCTGTGCTGTGCTAAGTTGCTTAAGTCATGTCTGACTCTGGGACTCCATGGACTGTAGCCCGCCAGGCTGCTCTGTTCATGGAATTCTCCAGGCACGAACACTGGAGTGGTTTGCCATTTCCTTCTAGATTACTTATCTCTGAAAGGTCCTTCAATAAAATCCACTCAAACTGGTGGGTCAATGCATGGAGAAGAATAACAATAGAATTTCAGTTGTTTAATAACTTCAAATAGTGTTTATGACAGCTTTTGAATGATTATCTATTTAATCCATATTTTGTTAAGATTTTATGTGTTGACATTTTTTATGTGTGCAGATACCCCAGAACATGCATGTGTTAAACAGGGCACCTCTCAGTGTCTCTCCATAGATGTTTTCTACATATTCAGTATATTCGAATGTTCAAACTCTAGACATCTTTTAAAGAAGTTATTTTACTCTATGAAATAAGAGGAAACCAGTTTATTTCTCAATAATGTTTCCTAGCTATTGTCATTGCTAGCATAATTTTCACCATTATTTGTTTGTTTGAAGGTAGGGAAGATATTGGCATGTGCATTATTAAGATAGTCTGAATATGGTAATTTTCATAATGAGATTTATTGTAAACGTCTCCTGGAATAAAAAGAAGACTGTTCTATTTTAAAGCATTGAAATGGCTATAGGATAGTTAGAATATTCCATTATTTTTAATGGAACAAAATTTGTATTCTGTTCATTAGAAAGTTAAATGAGTTAAAGAAACAGGTTCTGTTCTTACATCACTCATGTAATGAGGTAGTATATAAAAAATTCAGTTTTGTGGTGTCAAACACATGACTGGAATTTAAATGAATATAAATTAATAGCAAATACCCCATCAAAGAATGCAGGTGGTTCTTTTTTTTTTTTTTTTTTTTCTTCTGTTTTTGGTAGTTCATGATTTCATGGCACACATCCCAGCTCAACAAAATTTTATCAAGTGAATGTAAAACTGCAACTAACATTTGAGCAATTTAAAAGGCTTCTTATTTTTCTCTTGCTTCTCTCATGCCCTGTGAGGTGTTTTGTTTGTGGTAGAAATATAATGAATGCCTGTTCAATTAGCCCAAAATAACTTAAGATGCAATGGGATTGAGTTACAATGTGACTGAACAATTTGTCCATAAACTCTTAACCAGTGTCAAATGAATGGATTGCATTTTCATTCTCTAATTTACCAAACTGAATCTAAAATATCTCTAGGGCAATTTACTGTGTTTTATATATTTATTTTTAAATATGTTTGAAATAACTGATGACATACAGTAATCACAAAGGACCACGACAATCTTCCGTTTTGTTTCTTTAGTTCTCTAGACACCAATAGTATTTATTATGGTAATTTACTTTGTCAATTTCAACTTCCTGATCTTTCCTTTTTGCTCATTCCAGCTCCACGTAAAATCTTACCACTAAATAATTGAAATACAACACATATAGAGTTTACTTATCTTTACTTGTAAATTATAGAAAAACCAGATAAATTTGACTTTTAGAAAGTTGTTGATCTTAAACAAGTTTCCCTACAGTAAACATGATTTTTTCCCTTTTTATCCCCTTTGCATTGCTTTTTGGTAGTAAATGACATAGAAGCTGGACTTCACCAAGCTTGCCTAATTATTAAGATAAGGCTCCTAAAACTTCTTATACCTTTACCCACAGAATTTTCTGCTTGAGACAAACACTTAAATTAGAATAGAAACTACAATTTATTGAGTCTGTTGAATGTGACTATATCACAGTGGTTACACATATATTTCACAATATCTCTGTGAGGTAGAAATGACTATTCTAGAAATTTAAACTATGTTAAATACTTATTTGGTGGCTCAGAAGATAAAGCATCTGCCTGCAGTGCAGGAGACCTGGGCTCAATGCCTGGGTTGGGAAGATCCCCTGGAGAAGGAAATGGCACCCCACTCCAGTATTCTTGCCTGGAGAATCCCATGGACAGAGGAGCCTGGCAGGCTACAGTCCACAGGGTCGCAAAGAGTTGGACATGACTGAGCGACTTCACTTTCACTTTCAAATACTTACCTAGAATCACTAAATTATAAAGCAAAAAATAGAAATGGAATTTTAGGAGCTTCCTTATTCAGTTCAAAAGTCTATATTCTTTCTGCCACCCATGTGTCGTAAGTTGCTTCAGTCCTGTCCGACTCTTTGTGAGCCTGTGGCCCCTAGCCCATCAGGCTCCTCTGACCTTGGGACTCTCCTCCAGGCATGAATACAGGAGTGGATTGCCATGCCATCCTTAGGAGATCTTTCCACCCACAGATCCAACTTGTATCTCTTACCTTTCCTGCATCGGCAGGCAGCTTACTAGTGCTACCTGGGATGCCCTCTTTCTATAACACCATATAATAACTTGAAAGTTTTGAAGTAAGGTTGAATGGAAACCTAGTCTGATGAAATCCATTCTTTTGTCAGTATACTTACGATTCTCCAAACATATTGATTTTAACTAATAAGTAATACTACATATTGGAGAAGGCAATGGCACCCCACTCCAGTACTCTTGCCTGGAAAACCCCATGGAGAGAGGAGCCTGGTAGGCTGCAGTCCATGGGGTCGCTAAGAGTCAGACACGACTGAGCGACTTCACTTTCGCTTTTCACTTTCGTGCATTGGAGAAGGAAATGGCAACCCACTCCAGTGTTCTTGCCTGGAGAATCCCAGGGATGGGGGAGCCTGGTGGGCTGCCGTCCATAAGGTCGCACAGAGTCGGACACGACTAAAGTGACTTAGCAATACTACATATATATTTCTCTTCCATTTTTTTGTAGTCATAAACATATTTATTACTGTAGAATGTTGCTTCCTAGTCCTTAAATGTCTAAAAGACAAGGGAAAGAAAGGAAACTCAGAGGGCAACCTGAACCTGGGGTGGAATCCTTATGTTATGAATAACATGAATGTTCTTTAAGATAATTTTCTGCATTATATAAATAGTCACCCTTTGCTTGCCACATGTAAAGTACTCAAGGTCACAGAGTCAAAACACACAAAGAGAACTTAAGATGCTGAGAGCCTTTTTGTGTGTGAATTTCTTCAATAAAAATTCTAATTAACATTTATGTATATGTGCCTCTGTGAACCTTATGGATATTCTCATAAACAAAATAAGCTCATCAGCATACAGTTTATACCACAAAACTTGATATTTGATGCACATCCCTAAGTCCATAAGCATCCTGAAAAAACGTTACATGTTCACATTTAGGATATGCTTACTTAGAAATAGACATCATATCACTATGAGGCACATTTTTGTATGAAATTTTCAGTCTATGAGATTCTAACATGAATAAATTTTGCTCTTACACTTTCTCTCTCCCTCTCTCTTCCTCTCTCTCTGCCTCCTTCTCTTTCTCTCCCTCTGTGTCTCTGACACTCACTGTTTTCACCCTAGTATGACATCTGACAAGCAAACAGTTCACCAAATTGACTGGATTCCAGGTTAGGAATCTTTGAAACTCTGCTATTAGAAAATCTTTTTTAACATAAGTATAACTTCTGAAATAAAATTATCTTCAGGTTAAAATCAAGACTTTGATTAACATGATTAATAGATAAGTTAAACAAGATACTTCTTGACTCAAGCGAAAAACTGAATGAAGTCTACTACTCCCTAGCCTCTAAATGGCACGTGGGAAAGCTGTTTCATATTTGTATACTTTGTTGCAAACCTTCAACCAATATTCAAAAAGCAAACATTATACTGAACAAAATGTAGCAGAAACAGCAAATTGACTACCAAATATGTGCTTTCACTTCCCTATCATAGAGTCATTGTTTGAAAATTATCTTGCATTTATTTTGATCATGCCATAGGTCTTACTAATGGACTGGAAGTGAAATTGGTCTGTGTCACTTTTGATTCAAGTTATTCAAGGATCATAGCGCCTTATTTATACCCTTTCTTTTCTCCTTTCTGTGGGCCAGATGCAGAGAATAATGAAATTTTAGGGAGAGGCATAGACATAAGATGAAAGAAGTCTGAATTTGTGATACACTGCATGGAGAAAAGCTGCCTGGAATCATCTGCCTCTTAATTGAGGGATACATAAACCTCTCTTGTGGTAGACCACTAACATTGCAGCAGGTTATATTTTCCAACAGCTAGAGTAACCTAGATAATAGAAGAGAAAAAATGAATCAAGTAAAATGGAATCTCTGTTATTTAGAAGCCTTCAGTTTAGTTATGCCATAGTTTTCTACAATGTCAGTCAGTATAATTTTAATAGCTGTATAATAGTATATTCCAAGAACAGAGCACCATTTGCTCATTTTCTTATCATCTGACATTTCATTTCTAACTATTCACAGTGACAGAAAACCATGATTAATAGCTGAGGGAATGTGATTTGTTTCTTTTTCTATGTTATTACCATAGTATAACTCCCCTGAATAATATTGCTGATCAAATATTAAAAGATTTAGATGGATCCTGATACTATGGTTTGATCCACTGTAGAAGGCTGATGACAAGCATCTCTGAGCTGGAAGGTTGACTGATTCTAGAATGTTGTTTTTCAAAGTTTATGACATTGATACATAACGTCATACAAACATCTATATTTAATTATGTGAAGGCACTTTATGGCATATTTATTTTTTCTAAAATATACCTTGCATTTATTGAAACAAAGTCTAGTCATTTTCATAGCAATCATCTTTCAGGTAAGAAAACATTATTAAGCTCACTAATTTTGATCAATTGCATGCTATATCTGAGGTGATCTAAAGTTAGGGTTTTAAAAAAAGTGATTTTGCATTAATACTTGTTAGAAGAGGTGTGCTTCCCTTTCACTTTTCACTTTCATGCATTGGAGAAGGAAATGGCAACCCACTCCAGTGTTCTTGCCTGGAGAATCCCAGGGATGGCGGAGCCTGGTGGGCTGCCGTCTCTGGGGTCTCACAGAGTTGGACACGACTGAGCGACTTAGCGGTGGCAGCAGCATACAAATATTAAACAGCTTTCCAATGTGCCATTTAGAGGCTAGGGAGTAGTAGACTTCATTGTAATACTGAATTTAACATGATAGTCACTAAACTCAAATAAAGCTGAGAAGTGAAATTCTAAAATCCTAAGAAATAATCATAGTTTAGTGAAGTAACATCATTTTGTATCTTCTTCTCATTTCCAAGCACTAATTTGTGCAAAGAGATCAAGGCTTTACAGAAATGTAATAATACTATCATACAAATATTTCAGATCTATCTTGAAAAACACTGCATTTTGACTTTTATGTTTTTTGTTGGCAGACAAATATTAAGGACATGAAGTAGAATCATCTTTCCCTTTATAAACAGAGACTTAAAGATTTAATAAAAAATACTTTGATCTCTGGTTATGGTCTACTGTTTTAAGGCAACATCGATAGTATTAAAATAACTTTACATTTAATCTCATATACTTTTTTATCATAATATAAAATCATGAACAACAGGTAGATATGAGTAGAGGTTCATGATCGAGGCCTTCGTTGACTTTCAAATGTGATGATAATTAAAGTGGTTAAACTCTCAGCTCTTCATCCCACCTGCAGGTTCTTGGATTCATGTGTTGATTTATGCCAGCTCAATCTTCTGACTTTTCATCAAGATGTTCAATACACGGTGCTTTCATTATAAGCTATAGTTTTCTCTATCATTAGAAGAAACACAAGTTAAGTAAGCTAAGCTTTCCTCAAACAGCAGTGATTGCTTTCAAGTTCCTGAACATGCTGTTGGAGGCTTGACGAGAATGATTGATTTATCACTTTTTAAATAGATCTTTAATCTGCAAATCAATAAAAATGTTTCACTTCAGCAGTGGCACAGGGTGAATGACTCACCCTTGAAAGCAAAATGAACTAATGCTGCCTTTCTTCCTTTCTTTAATACACCCAGATTGCTTTGTGCTCTTTCTTTGCTTGGATTACTTTCTAAAATCCAGTGCTTGGGAGTGCATAAGGTTTCAGCTTGGTTTCTCCGTAAATCAAGTCAGGGATTAAATGTTAATCAGCTATGACTGTTATTTCAACACCGTTGTTCTCTTTGCTGTGTAATAAAAAGGTTAAAACTGAAACATTCTTTAGCTGTTCAAAACAAAATAAAAGTTGAAAACACATACGATATGGCCATCACCTAAGGATGTGGAGAACACTGTACCAAAGGGACATGCAGTGTTTGCTAGGTTCAGAAATTGTAGAAATTATGGAAATTTAAATAACAGGATGTTAACCAAACTATGTCTACCAAGGAATAAAATTGAAACACATACAGCATCCTATTAATTCCAGGTGTACATTATCATGATTCAGTATTTATATGTATTTTGAAATGGTTAATATACAAAGTTATTACAATGTTACTGTGTTCCCTGTACTATATGCTATATCCCATGGCTGACTTATTTTATAATTTCAAGTTTGTATCCCATAAATTCACGTCACCTATTTTATGCATCCCCGATGCCCTTTCCTTCTAGCAAGCACTAGTTTGTCTTCTGTATGTGTGAGTCTATTGCTGTTTTGTTTTATTTTCTAGATTTCACATGTAAATGAAATCACATGTGTTTCTCTGATTTATTTGACTTAGCCTAATACACACTGGCTCTAATCATGTTGCAAATGGCAAATTTTCACTCTTTTTTAATGGCTGAACAATATCCTATTATACATACATAATATATTACATACATATATATACCACATTTTCTTTATCATCTATCAATGTTGTTTTAATATCTTGGCTACTGTAAATAACATTGTAATGAACAAACAGGTGCATGTATCTTTTAGAGTTAGTGTTTTCATTTTTTAAGGATAAATACCCAGAAGTAAAACTGCTGTATCATATGGTAATTATAATTTTTAATAACCTCCATACTTTTTTCCATAAGGGCTATACCAATTTACTTTTTTTGAAGCATCTCCATATTGTTCTCCATAGTTGCTATACCAACTTACATTTCTACCAACAGTGTATGAGGCTCCCTTTTCTCCACATCCTTGGCAACATTTATTATTTCATGTCTTTCAGATAATAGTCATTCTAACAGGTGTGAGGTTATATCCCATTGTGGGTTTTATTTGCATTCCCTGAGGATTTTTCTCTATAAAGAAAGATGAGCACCAAAGAATTGATGCTTTTGAACTGCGGTGTTGGATAAGACTCTTGAGAGTCCCTTGGACTGCAAGGAGATCAAACCAGTCAATCCTAAAGGAAATCAATCCTGAATATTCGTTGGAAGTACTGATGCTAAAGCTGAAACTCCAATACTTTGGCTACCTGCAAAGAACTGACTCATTAGAAAAGACACTGATGCTGGGAAAGATTGAAGGCAGGAGGAGAAGGGGATGACAGAGGATGAGATGGTTGGATGGCATCACTGACTCGATGGACCTGAGTTTGAGCAAGCTCCAGGAGTTTGTGATGGACAGGGTAGCCTGGCGTGCTGCAGTCCATGGTGTCACGAAGTGCTGGACATGACTGAGACTGAACTGAACTGAGGATTTGGGATGTTGAGTATCTTTTTATATATCTGTTAGTCATCTGTACATCTTCTTTAGAAACATGTCTTTTCAGATCCTCTGTACATTTTTTAATTGGGTTATGTGTTTCCTAATGATAATTTGTATAAGTTCTTTATATATTTTGGTTATTGATCCTTTATCAGATATATCATTTGCCTATATCTGATATGCACAATCACATGTTGCCAAGTTCAAGTTCACCCTTGTGCTAGCAGGTTAATTGGGCGCCTGCCAGTGCCTGCATTTCAAGGGCGCATGTCTATTGCCTCATGCCCTTCCAGTCAAGGCTTTAAGATTTATAAACATCTCTCCTTCACAACTCTTCAAACTGTTGTTGCTTTTACTGGATCTCAGGGTGAGGTGAGTGAGGCCATGGGGTGAGGTGAGTGAGACCACACAGGGGCCCTTTAAAATGGGAGACTCAGTTTTAACCTTCAGTCCAATTATTTTTCTAAGACAAACACTTATGGGACTTGTTTCTATGGTATAGACTCCAGGGTCAGAAGCCTGAGTAGGGGTACCAACACTGTGCTCTTCTGGAAGAGTCTCATTATGCACCACGGAGCTGGAGGTGGGTTCTTGGAGAGATCATTTCTCTGCCTCTCCTGCCATCTTGATGTGCTCCTTTTAATCCTTTGTTGTGGAACAAGTGTTCAGCTAGCTCTGAGGTTTTTTTCAGAGGGAATTAATCCAAATGTAGTTTTACATCTGTTGTGTCCATGGGACATAAGTTTAGGCTCTTTCTGTGTTGCCTTCTTTAACCATCCCTTAACTACTTCTTATGAGAAACCTTTATTCAGTTCAGAAACTGTCATAAATACTTGAGAATTCCAAAGAAGGCACATCAGCCTTATAATTGCCAAATGTTTCTTAAAAAAATTCAAGCATTACTGATAGTTAAGAGAAGAAAACTCAAAAGAACCCATTACAACTTTTAGGTTTGATAAAGAGATAGGAATACCAGATCATCTTACCTGCCTCCTAAGAAACCTGTATGCATGTCAAGAAGCAACAGTTAAAACCGGACATGGAACAACAGACTGGCTCAAAATTGGGAAAGGAGTACATCAAGGCTGTATATTGTCACCCTGCTTATTTAACTTATATGCTGAGTACATTATGAGAAAGACGAAGCTGGATGAAGCACAAGTTGAAATCAAGATGGCTTGGAGAAATATCAATAACCTCAGATATGCAGATGACACCACCCTTATGGCAGAAAATGAAGAGGAACTAAAGAGCCTCTTGATGAAGGTGAAAGAGGAGAGTGAAAAAGCTGGCTTAAAACTCAACACTTAAAAAACGAAGATCATGGCATCTGGTCCCATCACTTCATGGCAAATAGATGGGGAAACAATGGGTAGAGTGACAGACTTTATTTTCTTGAGCTCCAAAATCACTGCAGTGGGTGACTGCAGCCATGAAATTAAAAGATGCTTGCTTCTTGGAAGAAAAGCTATGACCAATCTAGACAGTGTATTTAAAAGCAGAGACATTATTTTGCAGACAAAGGTTCATATAGTCAACGCTATGGTTTCTCCAGTAGTCATGTATGGATATGAGAGTTAGACCATAAAGAAGGTTGAGCACCAAAGAATTGATGCTTTTGAACTGTGGTGTTGGAGAAGACTCTTGAGAGTCCCTTGGACTGCAAGGAGATCAAACCAGTCAATCCTAAAGGAAGTTAATCCTGTATATTCATTGGAAGGACTGATGCCGAAGCTGAAGCTTCGGCATACTTTGGACACCTGATGCAAAGAGCCAACTCATTGGAAAAGACCCTGACACTGGAGATGACTGAAAGCAGGAAGAGAAGGAGATGATAGAGGATGAGATGGTTTGATGGCATCACCGACTCTGCACATGAGTTTGAGCAAGCTCAGGGAGATGGTGAAGGACAGGGAAGCCCAGCATGATGCGGTCCCTGGGAGTCCCTGGGATCACAAAAAGTTGGACGTGACTGAGTGACTGAACAACAACAATGAACATTTTGTAGTAGTTTACATTTTTTTGACAAATTCTCAGTAACATTTTTTTTTACACTTTGAAGTAAGTAAGTGTATGCTTTTGTAAAGTCCTTAAAATATTGTAGTGACATTTTACTTCAATTTTATCACTGATACTAAAGAGAAAATCACCTAAAATATATTAGATAAGAAGTATAGCTTTAAAAAAAGTTTTGAAAACTTTTGAGAAATAATCTTATTATTTTGTCCAAACAGTTTTTTGAAAGAAAATAGAACAGAAGTTGACTCAAATTAATAAGATTTCTTTTTTTAATCTTAAAAACATTTATTTATGCTGGATTTAAAGAAACCATATTTTCTCTTTTATTTCTTTTATTTTCATTGTTTTCCCAGTCATAATAAAAAACCCAGTTCTTGCTTGCTTACTTTTGTTCACTTACATATCAGCATCTAGAGACAATGTGAGAAAGGAAATGACACTGAGTATCCTGTTTTTATTAAAAAGCTATACTTGCTGAGAGCCCAGTCCAGTGAGGATAGAACTTAGATTTACAGAGCTATATCTATTTATAAGTATCCCCATTAAAATATAAAATCCATCTTGTCATTAAAATAAGGAGGAAAGCAGGACTGAAAATCAAACATCGCTACGAATGTTTAGTCTTCCCAGCCCCTGGCTATATTTGAGTGACATTTCAAATACACACTGGCCCTTGATATTGACTTTCTGAGGTATGCCACTGTTATCACCCTTCATGAATGACTTACCTGATTTTATTACACTACCTGGATTGGGTAGACCTTCTGGTACCCAGTGAGCAAGTTTAATTCAAGACCATACAAGACCATTGTATATTCATGTTGCAGTAGAGTGGTAGACATGTAGTGGTTATTAAGAAAAAGTTTTTTTAAGTAAACTCATAGTGCAAAAATTTTATTGACCTGATTTTCAAAGTGTAGGAGAGGAAATGTTCATGTATATTCACATAATTCATAATCTTGAAGATATTCCATGAAGAGTTTACTTTAAGGCCTTTGAAGGAAGAGTTTATGTCATAGGGTGACCCTAACAAAAACAGCCAAAGCATAAAGACCTAAATTTCTCATACTTTATTATTAATCTTCTAGTCCAATAAGTATCTCAGGTAAACACTTTACATGAGAGACTACATCATTTGCTTCTAAGATTATCTACTCTTATGTTACCTTCACATCATATTAAATGGGCAGGCATTGAGAAGGCTCCTATTTCTAATCAACTACCCATTTTATAATTAGACGGAGCAGTTATATTTTGTTCAAAAGCAATATTCTAAATGAGACTTTGGTTCCATCTAAATTACCTAAACAGACTTTACTTTTAATCAAGAAATTGAAGAGACACTGCCTAACTTTAATACCTGTTAGTAAACAATATGAGTAAGAAATTCAAGAAATTCAAGCCAATGATTATAGTGTCAGTGAAAAGCATACAAGGAAAATTCCTAAAAGACCAACATTAAGTTACATGTTGGCTTCACTTCATGCATTAGCTATCTTCTTGTAAAAGCTACACATGGTATGAAAGTACAAAATTCAAACTATAGTTTCTTATTTGACTTTTTTCATTATTCTCACTATATGTGACAGACACTGTTTTGACCCTAAAGAAATTTAAAACATCTTTAAATCCCAGAATTCACTGAAACAAGGATCCTCTTTGTATTAAAATGCAGTCTATCAAATGTCATGTTATTGCTTATTATGTGGATCTAAAACAATGATACAAATGAACTTATTTAAAAAACAAAAATAGAGTCAGAGATGTAGAAAACAAACTTACAGTTATCAGGGGGCATGAAAAGGATAAATTGGGAGATTGGGTTTGATATATATACACTACTAAACATAAAATAGATAAATAATAGGGTGTATACTGTGCTACTGTATAGCACAGGGGACTATATTCAATACTCCATAATGACCTAATTTGAAAAGAATCTAAAAAAGAATGGATATATATATTCATTCTTATATATATATATATATAATATTATATATCTATCCCCAATATATATACCCAATTCACTTTGCTGTGCACCTGAAACATAAAATTGTAATCAACTATACTCTAATAAAAATTAATTTAAAAGTACAGTTTATGAGTATCTGACTCTTCTATAAAATCAGAAATAAACTACAATGGTTAAAATCTTTAATTCCAGAGACTGGTCACTTGCATTTACATTCTAATTTTCCTATATTAGTAACGACTTGGTGGCTCAGTGGTAAAGAATCTGCCTGCAATGCAGAAGATGCAGGTTTGCTCTCTGGATCAGTAAGATCCCCTGGAGATGGAAATGGCAACTCACTCCAGTATTCTTACCTGGTAAATCCTATTGCAGAGGAGCCTGGTAGGCTACAGACCATGGGATAATATAAGAGTCAGAAATGACTTAGCAACTAACCAACAATAACAGCAGTACATGATATTAGCAAAATAATTTATTTTCTCTCATTCTAAGCTATGCATTTGTTCAATAGGAATAATAGTATGGTCTATCTCATATGTTGTTGAGGATCAAATGAGATAATTCATGTGTTTTGCACACAACAAATGTGTATTTTATTATTTTACTAACTTTATGGTAATAGCTCATAAACTTGACTTTGATTGAGGTACTTTATTGCCCTCATTAAAATATACATTAATCCATCATTTAATATTTATTGGTAAGGCACACTGGTAAGCATTACAGTCTTAAAAGTATTTGCTATAAATAATTACCAAATCATAGGAAATTTTGACTTCTCAAGGTCTGAATAGTTAAGCAGTTATTCAAATTATGCAAAGCTCCAAGTGTACAGGCAAACTCATGACCTGGAAAATGGACATGCTTTGTTGACAGTCAACAAAATGGTATGAAAGATACTACAGCTTAAAGATCTTTTAAGATTTCATACCAGTAAAGAGTCCTATGACTTTCATCAATGAAATACATTGTCTTCGTACTATTCTGCATTTTGAAATAATAAAAGCTGCCAGCCATTAAGTGTTTGCTTTGGGGCCAGGGATTACATTAATGTTTTATGTACCAGTCTGCATTTAATTCACAGTTGTCCTATGAGAAGAGTATACTAGTTGTTTTATAATTAAGAAAGCAAAAGACCAGGGAATTTAAACAATAAGTTTTGATGTCACACAACTGGTGGCAAAAGCTGGAATTTGATCGGAGTATACATTAGACTAGTGACTATACCATGCTACCTCACAAATACAAATTCCTTCTTTAAGAGGTCATTTTGGTGCCATCTTCCACAACTGGCATATGTATACAGCAGCAAAGGTCTCTGAGTAACACAAGTGGTGGCAGGACCTCAGTCATGTGACCTGGATTACTACACTGTGGATCACTGCATTGTTTTATTAATGAGTAAATCAGTGCAGGACTAAATGAACATTATACATCTCTGGTGTTAGAGAATTTGGCAGGTACAGTTTTAATTTTTTGTAGAGGTTTCAAGAGTCTATGGAGTCTACAAAATGGATTAAAGATCTAAATGTAAGACCAGAAACTATAAAACTCCTAGAGGAAAACATAGGCAAAACACTCTCTGACATAAATCATAGCAAGATCTCTATGACCCACCTCCCAGACTAATGGAAATAAAACCAAAAATAAACAAATGGGACCTAATTAAAATTAAAAGCTTTTGCACAATGAAGGAAACTATAAGAAAGGTGAAAAGACAGCCTTCAGAATGGGAGAGAATAATAGCAAATGAAGCAACTGACAAAGAATTAACCTCAAAGATATACAAAGAGCCCAAGCAGCTCCATACCAGAAAAATAAATGACCAAATCAAAAAATGAGCCAAAGAACTAAACAGACATTTCTCCAAAGAACACATACAAATGGCTAACAAGCACATGAAAAGATGCTCAACATCACTCATTATCAGAGAAATGCAAATTGAAATGAAAATGAGGTACAATCTCACACAGGTCAGAATAGCGGCTATCAAAAAATGTACAAACAATAAGGGCTGGAGAGGGTGTGGAGAAAAGGGAATCCTCTTAAACTGTTGGTGGGAATGCAAACTAGTACAGCTACTATGGAAAACAGTGCAGAGATTTTTTAAAAAACTGGAAATAAAACTGAAATATGACACAACAACCCCATGCTGGGCATACACACCGAAAAAAACAGAATTGAAAGAAATACATGCACCCCAGTGATTATTGCAGCACTGTTTACAATAGCTAGGACATGGAAGCAACCTAGATGTCTATCAGCAGACAAATGGATAAGAAAGTTGTGGTACATATACAGGATGGAATATTCAGTTCAGTTCAGTCACTCAGCCATGTCCGACTCTTTGCGACCCCATGGACTGCAGCACGTCACGTCTCCCTGTCCATCACCAACTCTTGGAGATAACTCAGACTCACGTCCATTGAGTCAATGATGACATTCAACCATTTCATCCTCTGTTGTCCCCTTTTCCTCGCACCTTCAATCTTTCCCAGCATCTGGGTCTTTTCAAATGAATCAGCTCTTTGCATCAGGTGGCCAGAGTATTGGAATTTCAGCTTCAACATCAGTCCTTCCAATGAATATTCAGGACTGATTTCCTTTAGGATGGGCTGGTTGGATCTCCTTGCAGTCCAAGGGACTCTCAAGAGTCTTCTCCAACACCACAGTTCAAAAGCATCAATTCTTCGCACTCAGCTTTCTTTATAGTCCAACTGTCACATCCATACATGACCACTGGAAAAACTGTAGCCTTGACTAGATAGACCTTTGGTTGGCAAAGTAATGTCTCTGCTTTTCAATATGCTGTCTAGGTTTGTCATAACTTTCCTTTCAAGGAGTAAGCATCTTTTAATTTCATGGCTGCAATCACCATCTGCAGTGATTTTGGAGCTCAGAATAATAAAGTCTGCCTGTTTCCACTGTTTTTCTATCTATTTGCCATGAAGTGATGGGACTGGATGCCATGATCTTTGTTTACTGAATGTTGAGCTTTAAGCCAACATTTTCACTCTCCTCTTTCACTTTCATCAAGAGGTTTTTTAGTTCCTCTTCACTTTCTGCCACAGGGTGGTGTCATCTACATATCTGAGGTTATTGATATTTCTCCCAGCAAGCTTGATTCCAGCTTGTGCTTCCTCCAGCCCAGCGTTTCTCATGATGCACTCTGCATACAAGTTAAATAAGCAGGGTGACAATATACAGCCTTGACATACTCCTTTTCCTATTTGGAACCAGTCTGTTGTTCCATGTCCAGTTCTAACTGTTGCTTCCTGACCTGCATACAGGTTCTCAAGAGGCAGGTCAGGTGATCTGATATTCCCTTCTCTTTCAGAATTTTCCACAGTTTATTGTGATCCACACAGTCAAAGGCTTTGGCATTGTCAATAAAGCAGAAATAGATGTTTTTCTGGAACTCTTTTGTTTTTTCAATGATCCAGCAGTTGTTGGCAATTTGATCTCTGGTTCCTCTGCCTCTTCTAAAACCAGCTTGAACATCTGGAAGTTCACAGTTCACGTATTGTTGAAGCCTGGCTTGAGGAATTTTAAGCATTACTTTACTAGGGTGTGAGATAAGTGCAATTGTGCAGTAGTTTGAGCATTCTTTGGCATTGCCTTTCTTGGATTCATTTCCATATTTGGCAAAACTAGTACAATATTGTAAAGTTCAAAAATAAAATAAAATTAAAAAATATAAAAAAAAAAAAGAAAAGAAAAGAAAA
Organism: Bos grunniens; assembly: GCF_055505025.1. Classification (NCBI taxonomy): domain Eukaryota; kingdom Metazoa; phylum Chordata; class Mammalia; order Artiodactyla; family Bovidae; genus Bos; species Bos grunniens. The sequence goes on along the minus strand of NC_141172.1, from coordinate 34,141,359 downwards.
CTGACCTTTTCCAGTCCTGTGGCCACTGCTGAGTTTTCCAAATTTGCTGGCATATTGAGTGAAGCACTTTCACAGCATCATCTTTTAGGATTTGAAATAGCTCAACTGGAATTCCATCACCTCCACTAGCTTTGGTCATAGTAATGCTTCCTAAGGCCCACTTCTTCACATTGTAGGATGTCTTGCTCTAGGTGAGTGATCACACCATCATTAGTGTCTGGGATTGGAAGGTATTTTTTTGAACAATGGAAGATTACTCAGCTGATTTGAATCAGTTCTAATGAGATGGAGGAAACTGGAGCCTATCATACAGAATGAAGTACGTCAGAAAGAAAAACACTAATATAGTATATTAACACATATATGGAATTTATAGAAGGTGGTAATGATGACCCTATACACGAGACAGCAAAAGAGACACAGATATAAAGAACAGACTTTTGGTCTCTGTGGGTAAAGGTGAGTGTGGGATGATTTGAGAGAATATCATTGAAACATGTATATTGTCATATGTGAAATAGATGGCCAGTTCAAGTTCAATGCATGAAACAGGGCATTCAAAGCTAGTGCACTGGGACAACCCAGATGGATGGGATGTGGAGGGAGGTGGGAGGGGGTTTCGGGATGGAGGACACATGTACACCCATGGCTGATTCATATCAATGTATGGTAAAAACCACCACAATATTGTAAAGTATTGGCCTCTAATTAAATTAATTAATTTTAAAAAAGAGTCTATGGAGTCTAATAACTTGTATTTTGCTGAGGTAGAAATTTAATTATGTATTGCCACTCTGGTGTGTAAGAGTGAGACATTTTAAAAGTGTAGCTGCTGCTGCTGCTGCTAAGTTGCTTCAGTTGTGTCTGACTCTGTGCGCCCCATAGATGGCAGCCCACCAGGCTCCCCTGTCCCTGAGCTAAAACAACATCTACATGTTGACATACTATACCACGGTATTTCTGTGCAGTTACTTGGACCAAGTGATTATTTTTGCTATTTCTACTATGCTATTTTTTCACTGAAAAATTACTCTTCCAATAAAAATCACTAGAGCTGGTCTGAAGAACTGGTGAATTTTTCAGTTACTCTTTCCTGTATTTCAAAATATAATTAAGATATTTTGAATATATCAGGATGGATCATTCTTGAGAATCTCTTGTTATATTTTAGAACAAGATTTGAATATGATTTCTTAATTACACCATTAAAATTGTTACTCTGTGCATTAACAAACTGAAAAAAATCATTTTATGAAAAAAATAGGAAGAGGAAACCTTATATGGTGAATTAAATCAATAATAAAATAATGCTTACAAATTATACTGAGACAATTTACCCAGATATCTTTCCTTTATCATTTATTTTCATTCTTGAAACAATTATGGTAGGTAGGTAATATTACAAATTTTCTAACTTTAAAGGTGGAACAATTGAGACTCAGTAGAGTTAAGTAACATGCCCAATGCTAATATATTAAATCTGATTCAGATAGGTCATCTAACCCCAATTTCTGTGCTCCATTTTATCAATATACCCTACTAAAAATCATTTAAAAATGCTTAACCAGTTTTCATACATGAAGCCAATTAAAAAAAAATTGTACAACTCTTATTCCCCCCAATCCACTTCTCTAGTACTAATTCAGAGAAGGCAATGGCACCCCACTCCAGTACTCTTGCCTGGAAAATCCCATGGACGGAGGAGCCTGGTAGGCTGCAGTCCATGGGGTCGCTGAGAGTCAGACACGACTGAGCGACTTCACTTTCACTTTTCACTTTCATGTATTGGAGAAGGAAATGGCAACCCACTCCAGTGTTCTTGCCTGGAGAATCCCAGGGACGGGAGAGCCTGGTGGGCTGCTGTCTATGGGGTCACACAGAGTCGGACACGACTGAAGTGACTTAGCATAGCGTAGCGTAGCGTAGCATAGTACTAATTATGTCACCAATGTTGACTATGGAGGCATCTGCTTTTTCTTTGGCAATTTCACAAATACTTTATTAAGTTAAACCATAATAATTAATGTTACTATTAGGGCTGAGGAAAATTAATCACACAGAGTGTGTCCTCATGAAGGGAAAGAGAGGAGCCTATTCAAGGAGACTTATGTTTTAGCTTTAGATAATGTGATCTTTCCACTTAAGGCATCTCTATGTACAATAGTAATATCTAATCATTCTTAAGGATAACAGAGTGGGCAAGGTCATATATTTCCAAAATTAATATGCACTGACAGAACATGTTTCTGAGATGGCATTGAATTTTTAAAAACTTAAAATATAACAAAATCTTCAAAATAATATAATTTGTCATGCATACAGCTCTATGTTTATGCTCATTTTATCTATTAAGAAGCTGAGATTCAGGGAGGTTGAGTGATTTTCCTAACATTGCAGAGCTAATAAGTAGGGAAAATTCAAGAGTAGAAACCAGATATTTGGACCTTTTATCTTTTAAGTATAAAGTCAAGAAAAACAATGAAAAATACATATATTATTGTAGAAACGAATTTTGAATAAAAAGGAAAACTAGGAAAGAATTAGAAGTATTAAAAAATGAGAAAATAAGGTAAAGACAAAATCAACTCTAAAAAAAGTGAATAGGAAAATAAATGTCAGGGGAAGAAAGTAGGGGAACCTAAGAGAGAAATAGACAAACATCCCAAAAGGTAGAAGAAAGAACAAAATTACTTTTTCATAAATGACTTACTCAAAATTTCATGATTAAAAAAAAAAAAAGGCATTCAGCTTTTGGTTTAGGAGTTAATACCCATGAGCAGCAGCCCACCTCTCTTATCCAAGAAGGTCTTTACTTTTGCATCAAGTCTCATCACTAAGTATCAGTGGCTTAGTCACTACTAAGCTGGGAGGGCTCCATGGCTTCACAAGTAAGTCACAAAACTAAATGGACAAAGTAAAAGTAGGTAGGCCTGTGTTTACTGAATTTTAAAAATGAAGCTGTTCTACAGTTTACCAAGAAGTCTTACACAGATTCCTTAGCAGAAAATGCTATCATTTACTAAAATTCACGGTAAATTATTAAACACTTGCACATTTATATTGTGCCAACCATACTCATTTATATTGACTACACATAAAAAGACTAAAAAAATTCCTACATGCAAATGACAAAAATGTCAATTAAATCTGCCTCTAGCCGAGCCTTCAATATTGCTGCTTCTTTTGGAATATTTCCTCTTCTGGTCAATTTTCTTGATAAGCAATCAAAGTATTAAACATGCTTGCCATAGAATCTAAAGTTATCAAAAAGGAAACAGTTATTTGACTTTTGCTTCAGTAATTTTCTTCCATCTTGTTTTTCTCATTAAAAATGTTGCAGTTGTATTGACAACTCAAGATAATATATGGTAAGCCTATGAATATTTTCACTGAAATTTGGGAGAATTATATGAAAACATATGTAACAAAGCTCAGAATATGAAAGAAAACACTTTCAAGTAGCCATATACATGAGAGACAGTTATAATACTTTGTATTTATTCTAATTTAGTTTCCACTCCAAGAGGCTTACCTTAAAACAAGGCAGAAAATGAGAAACTTGGGTGGTAGTAATAAGAAAAATAGACATTTATGTGGCTTGGTAATTCAAGAATATAGTTCAAGAATACTCTTATTTTCCAACCCAGATAATATATTTCAGTCAAATCTACATGCAGCATAGAATGTAGGTTAGTATGCACATGGTGCTTGTAGTTTATGTTGAATCAAATAATGCTATTTATGGTGATCCCATTTAACATTACTCAAAAGTGTGTGAATTTGGATTTAGTGAATGTGACTCCAACATTAAAATGAAGAAATTAGAAAAAAGTAGTTGAGTTTTTAAAACTTTATTTTTTATATTGTTTACTAAAGCTAATTATAAATAGGTTGAAAGATAAAATTTTGAAAAAAGAAGGCTGTTATCAAAGGACAGGATATAGGATCATACATGTGAAGTTTTCTTTATGAAGAGAGGGAACAGGAAAATATTCTACTTACATGATTCATTCTTAGATGTATTGTGTGACTGCTGCTTTTCATCAGGCTCTTTAAGGTAAGTATCAGTTTAGGGTATGTATTCATATTAAAATACCAGGGAAATTGTGGACAAAACTTGTTCAAATTTTCTTTTCTATCACTTTGGTAAAAGTGATGAGAGTGGGGATTGAAAATACAATAAATGTTGGCACTATGAGTAGACACTTTTTTTTTCTCTTTTTGTTTTTTGATACTATCCCTCAGGTGATAATAAATTGCAACTCGGGAAACACCAGTTATCCTCTTCTCAAAATCTCCCTGAATTGTGTAAGAAAAATCTCTCAATAAACCTGGTAACAACAGGAAAACTTCTCCCTGTAAGAAGCATGGAGGCCAGATCATACAGTTGGCTACTTACTGTTTATAAGTTCATGCCAAAAAAATATGTGAACAATTTTTATTTCCCAAAGGAAAACATCATTCATTGATGGCAGTCTGTATTTTCTCATTTCATCTTTTCACAAACATGAGCTGGTTTTGTTTGTTTTGTTTTTTACTTTACTAATGTTAGAAGAATATAGATCCTATATCCCAACAGTAGACTGTATTAATAGATCTTTACCTTACAAAACACTTTGGATGATGACACTTGAGTTTTATCTAGGTTTAATACAGCTGCATTTGTTGCTATTCTTGGACTGGATATATACAAGCCAACAAACAGTGGTAATTAAAGGTAATATCCCTTAGCCCCACTCCACAGCCTGTTATCAAACTTTGAAAAGAATGCTTCCATTTTTCTATTTTGTTAGAACCGGATCAAGAATTGATCTAGAGGGAGCGTTGCAGAATGATACTATCTTAATAAACTAGGTAAATGTTCAGTATCCCACTATGGTTTAGAGACTCAGTGCTGGGTAGCTGTTAATTTCATTTTCAGAATGACTTACTTAAGATGAAAGCTGTATTGAGAGAAATGGGTTAACAGCTAATTTTTCTTTGGCCTCTGAGACTTAAACACCACTTTTGAACCTATTAATCCATGTTCCATATAATCCCTTCACTGAGAATCCCTAGGGCTTACATTTCCAAGTCAGTTCTAGCTACTAATTCTTGTTGTGGGTAATGGAAAGATGGCTTTTCCTTTATTTTTTTGCTACCAGTTCTCATAAAGAGCTTTGGTGTACTAAGTGGATTTTACTGAAAGTTTAGGACAATGGAGTGGGTCTATACCACAAAAGCAAAGAACTTACAAATAAACATCAGATTTCCTTGTCATTAAAACCCATTAGCCATTATGCTACTGGGATTACTCAATGACCAGCTTTTGCCTCAAGCTCCATATTTGGTCATATTGCCTGACTTACTTCTTTACTTCCTTTCTTTCTTGAACACCTCACATTCAAAATATACATTCAATCTGTAGATAAGTTTTCTTACTGTTTCCTTCCAAATCATTTGCTCAGGTCTATTTTCTATTCTCAAAATATTTCCCTTAAAAAAAAAAAAAAAAAAGAGTTCTAAGAGGAACAGTTGATAGTAGCTATTTTAAAAGAAATATATATATATATACACACACACACACATATATATACACACACACATACACACACACATAACAACAACCAACAACCATTGTTTACACAACGTAAGGGTCTGTTCTGATTGTGAGGTAATGACTCCATTGTGGGCAGCCTTTAGTGAAAGTGTTGAAAGTGTTAATTGCTCAGTCGTGTCCGATTCTTTGTGGACCCATGGCCTGTCCATGGAATTCTCCAGGCAAGAATATTAGAGTGGGTTGTCATTCCCCTCTCCACAGGATCTTCCTGACCCAGGGATCAAACCTGGGTCTCCTGAACTGCAGGCAGATTCTTTACCATCTGAGCTAGCAGGGAAGCCTGGTAGCTTTATATATATATATATATATATATATATATATATATATATATATAAAATGTATCTTTCCACCCACTGCAGAGATTTTTTTTTAAGTTTTTCTTCAATGAAATCAAGTATAGTAACCTGTAGTGATTTCTATTCTATATATATCATTGGATTTATGACTTTTCAACAAGCAATTTTAATGTATGGTCATATTAAGGAAGAAACATGTATTCAATATGAGAACTAATAGTCAAATAATAAGTAGAATATAATGTTATTAAAAATCTAGTCAGTACATCTTTATGCTTTAATTGTATAAATGTGTGATGTATATATATTAATAATATATATTGATCCATTTTTATTAAATTTTGACAAGGAATTAATTTTGTCCTAGTATAAATCAATACCCTTAAATGGAACAAAACTCTTATATGGTATTGATTTCTGGGAAGGGAAATGTCATTAATTTTTTGCTTAGGGGAAAAGTATAATTGTCCATAACATGAATTTTGAAAATACTAATTCACATTTTTCTAGGAAGAAGGAGACGTGGTAATTTCTAGTAATACTGATTTATAGAAAATCTCATAGAGGAACATTTTTTGGAGGGGAGCACTTTAAAAACATCTTTGATTTCTTTGTAGCAAGTAGAAGAAAGCTTTGCCTATACCAGGTGCTAAATAAGTGCTAATTAATAGAATATGCTGGGTCATTTGGTTGCATGGGATAGATTACCTGGCCAACCTAACAGTCCAAGAAAACATGAAGACCAGCACTTAGACTGGAATACTATCATGCACGAGGCAGATCCAGGGACAAACCACTCTATTCATCTCTTCCATAGGCCATATATTTCTTCCCAAGTATTATGTTCATGTCTCTCCAAAACTAGCTTCCATATAGTTGCTACCCTCTTATGTAGCCTGCACAAGGCTTAGATTTACTACTATCCCTTGGACTCTGTATCTTACAGCAATCTTGATGTATCCTGACCTCTTCTTCTGCTTTCAACTAAGTTTTCTATTTTCCAATTAAAATCTTCCTAAATAGTAATTTTATTGCCTTTTTTTTTCTAAGGTGGTTCATCATTGGCAGAACTATGTACAGATTGGTTTCCTTGGATTAGATGCTCATCTAACCTATCAGTTGAGACTAGAGGAATAGAGCACAGGTTTTGTTAGATTTCCCTTAAAAAGGGGTGTTGTGAGAACACACAGTGTGACATCTCTCAGGGAGCAAGTAACTATGGATTGATCTCTGATCAATAAAAAGGGTATGCTTTACAAATCATAAACCAGATAACACTGTCTTGTTCAGATTCTTAAACTGAACCAAATAACCATGACTATCAAATAGACATGGCTGCTGCTGCTGCTAAGTCACTTCAGTCGTGTCCAACTCTGTGCAACCCCATAGACGGCAGCCCACCAGGCTCCCCAGTCCCTGGGATTCTCCAGGCAAGAACACTGGAGTGGGTTGCCATTTCCTTCTCCAATGCATGAAAGTGAAAAGTGAAAGTGAAGCTGCTCAGTCGTGTCTGACTTTTTGCGACCCCATGGACTGTTGTCTACCAGGCTCCTCCACCCATGGGATTTTCCAGGCAAGAGTACTGGAGTGGGGTCGGACACTAACATCCAGTAAGTAAAATTCTCTGCTTGCTCCCTACGTCCCACCTTTCACACTTACTGTCAGCCACTGAATCAAACTATCTCAAATAAGCAGGTGCAGTGACACAGTAGAAGAGGAGCAAACACAACCGGTGCTGTGCTAGGGCTTGGGAAATCACCCGGCAGGTTGGACATGCATAGCAATTAGCTCATTTTGATATGCCCAACATCATAGCAAATTCTCCTGGGGAAACCAGAGGGGGACTTCAGGGAAAATTAATATGACCTTTAGTTGTTGCTTAGAGAATACCTCCCCTTCTTATTTATTTTTTCTTTTTTGCTGTCAGTGAAGGGGATAAAAGGCTATGCTAATTACATATTTGTTCCCTCTCTAAGGAGTCTGCCTGACAGCTAGTCTGTTCACATGTAGCGATCAGGAGCTCTATTAAGGAAAATGACAGAGAGCGAGATGCAGAGGATAAATTCCTGCTAAAAACACCAAATGGTGTCTCACATAAATGTTTATCCATCATTTGTTTGATTTTCTCTCTCTGAGATGGTGAAAGCCAATGGGGCAAGTGGGGAGAAGGTCAGAGTGTAATTAATGCCAGAAAGGGCAGGCAAAGCATGTGTGTTTGTTTTTCACATTCATACACATACACTCACAATGCAGATGGCTTGAGGAAGTATTTATTCCTTAGACAAACAGGTGGATCTATATGCCACAGAGTGTGTGTCCTTTTATCTAGTTGCTATCAGTAACTAAAAAACAACCACATCATATATTCAAATGAGTATGCAAAACAGATACCTATTATCACTCTGTACCAAATATAGAAAAGAAAAGCTATAGTAGGGGAAAGAAAGTGTGTCTCATCTGTGCTTGATATGGAAACAAAATGTGAAGCAAGAAAAAAAATTCTTTGTACTGAGCCTGGGAGTCTCTCCCCAGGATGGCGCTCAACATTTTCTAGTGAAGCTAAGGATAGAAACAACCAGCTCTTGAACTTTGAAGTAATTGGTTCACAGCTGTGCTTATACTGAGATGGAAATATGGAAATACATTTTGTACAGAAGAAGGATTCTTTTTTTTTTGGTAGTTGTAATGAGAGAGTTGTCAAATTAAACCCAAACTGCTGTAAGTAAAATAAATTACATGTGGAAATTCAATTCCTGATACTTTCTTTGGGTGGATGCATGTGCTATGATATCTAAAAAGAACTGTTAATGTTATTCAAAAGTTTAGTGTTAAGGAAGCAAAAGTGACCTAAAGTAAATTTTAGACATTTTTGCATCAAAAGCATGAGTGGGACACTCTATCAGTACAACATGGTGACCCTCAAGCACTCACTAAATGTGTGAATGCTTGAAGCAAGACACAAAAGAAATAAAGATCAAATTTCTGCCTCCAAAGGTACTTGAAATATACCTGGGAAGGCGAGATTAGCACATCTGAAAGGGGAATTATATTTAGAACGCAGATAATCAAAAGAGAAAGATCACTAGAGGCTTGAATAATAAGAAAAGGCTTTGTACGCAAGGGCCTGAAGTGGTGAATATAAAGTAACACAAAGGCAGGCATTTGAGGGATCATTGAACTGTGGTGTTGGAGAAGACTCTTGAGAGTCCCTTGGACTGCAAGGAGATCCAACCAATCCATTCTGAAGGAGATCAGCCCTGGGATTTCTTTGGAGGGAATGATGCTAAAGCTGAAACTCCAGTATTTTGGCTACCTCATGCGAAGAGTTGACTCACTGGAAAAGACTCTGATGCTGGGAGGGATTGGGGGCAGGAGGAGAAGGGGACGACAGAGGATGAGATGGCTGGATGGCATCACTGACTTGATGAACGTGAGTCTGGGTGAACTCCGGCAGTTGGTGATGGACAGGGAGGCCTGGTGTGCTGCGATTCATGGGGTTACAAAGAGTCGGACACGACTGAGTGACTGAACTGAACTGAACTGATCAACAATAAACTGTGGAAAATTCTGAAAGAGATGGGAATACCAGACCACCTGACCTGCCTCTTGAGAAACCTGTATTCAGGTCAGCAAGCAACAGTTAGAATTGTACATGGAACAACAGACTGGTTCCAAACAGGAAAAGAAGTATGTCAAGGCTGTATATTGTCACCCTGCTTATTTAACTTATATGCAGAGTACATCATGAGAAATGCTGGGCTGGAGGAATCACAAGCTAGAATCAAGATTGCTGGGAGAAATATCAATAACCTCAGATATGCAGATGATACCACCCTTATGGCAGAAAGTGAAGAAGTAAAGAGCCTCTTGAAAGTGAACAAGGAAAGTGAAAAAGCGGCTTAAAGCTCAATATTTAGAAAACTAAGATCATGGCATCTGGCCCCATCACTTCATGGCAAATAGATGGGGAAACAGTGGCTGACCAAAATCAGTGCAGATGGTGATTGCAGCCATGAAATTAAAAGATGCTTACTCCTTGGAAGGAAAGTATGACCAACCTAGATAGCATATTAAAAAGCAGAGACATTACTTTGTCAACAAAGGTCCATCTAGTCAAGGCTATGGTTTTTCCAGTAGTCATGTATAGATGTGAGAGTTGGACTGTGAAGAAAGCTGAATACCAAAGAATTGATGCTTTTGAACTGCAGTGTTGGAGAAGACTCTTGAGAGTCCCTTGGACTGCAAGGAGATCCAACCAGTGCATCCTAAAGGAAATCAGTCCTGGGTGTTCATTGGAAGGACTGATGTTGAGGCTGAAACTCCAATATTTTGACCACCTGATGTGAACAGCTGACTCATTTGAAAGACCCTGATGTTGGGAAGGATTGAAGGCAGGAGGAGAAGGGGACGACAGAGGATGGGATGGGTGGATGGCATCACCTACTCAATGGACATGAGTTTGAGTAGAGTCCCATAGTTGGTGATGGACAGGGAGGCCAGATGTACTGCGGTTCATGGGGTCGCAAAGAGTCGGACATGACTGAGCAACTGAACTGACTGAATAGGGGTGTGGCAAGTGGAGAGAAATGGAGTACAGACCAGGAACACATGCGTCATTTAGGTGAGAGTAAGTCTAATCCTCCTGAAAATGAAGTATTCCTTTGGACTGTGTTTGGAGAAAGCTACAAAGAGAGCTTTGGTTCTATATGGTCCACTTGGAAACCAGGAAATATGTATAATCTTCTGCAATGCAATCATAGGTGGTGGTGAGAGAACTGTATTTGGCACACAATAAAAACCTCTAGAAATATGAAGAAAACTTGGCACTTGATTTCAGTTATCTGATTGACATATAGAATCTTGAACATGTCACTAGGTGGTTTTTGTTTTTGTTTTTTTGGTTGTGCCACACAACTTATGGGACCTTAGTTCCCTTACCAGGGATCAAACCTGGACAATGGCAATGAAAGCTTTGAATTCTAATCACTGGATAGACAGGGAATTCCTGTTAGTTAACTTATACACAGTTCATGGAAACTTCCCACTATAATAGTTACAACAATTTTATTAGACGTTCACCTGATGTCACAAACAATAAAGTACCCGTGGTGGATTTATGTTGATGTATGGCAAAACCAATACAATATTGTAAAGTAATTAGCCTCCAATTAAAATAAATAAATTTATATTTTTAAAAAAAGTAATTTTTAAACATTTCTATACTTATACTTAAGAAAAACTAATTTTTATGTGGTTAGAAAATAATTACAAAAAAAAATCACACACACACACAAAAAGAAAATAATTACAATAAATAAGGTAACTAGGAAGTTGTAATGCATTTGCTCACTGAATCTTTTAAAAGAAACAGTACATAGTTAAGAAATTGAGCATCGACTGATGAAGGAGAGGAAGCATAGATGAACTAGAATATTTCAAAATCCTTCAATTCTCCAAACTGTTCTTTCTACCAGAATCTCCATAAAAGGGAGGACTGGGACTAATGTAATCTAGTCTCCTCATAGTAACTGGTGCATGGAAGGTGCTTAACTTGGTTAAGTGCTGAAATGAATATGATTGAATGTCTATGCCCATAATGTATACTTTAATTTAGGTTTGATAAAAATTTTTCTCTTAATTTATTTTTAAATGCTCACTTCAAGATGATAATTCAATAAAAGTTAAAAATATAACAGATGTAATCTCAGTTGTACCTGTACTTCAGAAACCTGCAATTAAGCTAGCTCATATACAACTAGTGGCTCAGTGTTAAAGAATCCACCTACTAACACAGGAGATACAAGAGACTTGGGTTCGATCCCCGGGTAAAGAAGATTCCCTGGAGTAAGAAATGGCCTGGAAAATTTTCATGGACAGAGAAACCTGGTGGGCTGCAGTCTGTGGGGTCACAAAGAGTCAGATGCAACTGAGCAACCAAAATTTTAAAAATAAATAATAATAATAAATATATAAATTAACCAAGAAACAAAAAGAACACTGATGCAACCAATGAAATAAGTGTCTGTTAGGTGAAAGTGATAATCCAGCACTCAGCCCTTGGGGATTGAGGTGGGAGGTGGATATAGCTGCACTGAGTACTTATGTGCCTGTTAGCTGTACTGGCTTTCAGAACAAGATATTTTGGGGGTTCATCCTGTGTTTTGAAGTCTAAAAATTTGGAGTGATAAATACTTACATTTAATAAGGATTCAAATTCTTTCTTCCTTTGGGAGGTGATGGGAGTTGGGAATACACTTCCAACTGTTTGGCAGAGCCAATGGTAGGGTTTATGGCTTGCCAGGAGAAATATCAGTAACCTCAGATATGCAGATGATACCACTCTAACAGCAGAAAGTGAAGAGGAATTAAAAAGCCTTTTGACAAGGGTGAAAGAGGAGAGTGAAAAAGCTGGCTTAAAATTCAGCATTCAAAAAACTAAGATTATGGCATCTGGTCTCATCACTTCATGGCAAATAGAAGGGAAATAAAGTGGAAACTGACTGATTTTATTTTCTTCGGTTCCAAAATTACTGCAGACAGTGATTGCAGCCATAAAATTAAAAGATGCAGGACTTCCCTGGCAGCCCAGTGGTTAAGACTTTGCTTTCCAATATAGGGTATGCAAGTTCAATCCCTGGTGGGGGAGCTAAGATCCCACATGCCTCGCAAAAAAAAAAAAAAAAAGAAATGAAACATGAAACAGAGCAATATTATACCACATTCAATAAAGACTTTAAAAATGGTCCACATCAAAATAAATCTTAAAAAGGAAAAAGAAGTTTGCTTCTTGGAAGGAAAGCTATGAAAAACCTAGATAGCATATTAAAAAGCAGAGACATCACTTTGCTAATAAAGAAACAGTGTCAGACTTTATTTTTCTGGGCTCCAAAATCACTGCAGATGGTGACTGCAGCCATGAAATTAAAAGACACTTACTTAGAAAGATGGTAACAATAACCCTGTATACGAGACAGCAAAAGAGACACTGGTGTATAGAACAGTCTTTTGGACTCTGTGGGAGAGGGAGAGGGTGGGATGATTTGGGAGAATGGCATTGAAATATGTATAGTATCATATATGAAATGAGTTGCCAGTCCAGGTTCGATGCACGATACTGGATACTTGGGGCTGGCGCACTGGGACGACCCAGAGGGATGGTATGGGGAGGGAGGAGGGAGGAGGGTTCAGGATGGGGAACACATGCATACCTGTGGCAGATTCATTTTGATATATGGCAAAACCAATACAATATTGTAAAGTTAAAAAAAAATGATGCTTACTCCTTGGAAGGAAAGTTATGACCAACCTAGATAGCATATTCAAAAGTAGAGACATTATTTTGCTAACAAAGATCAGTCTAGTAAAGGCTATGGTTTTTCCTGTGGTCATGTATGGATGTGAGAGTGGGACTGTGAAGAAGGCTGAGCACCGAAGAATTGATGCTTTTGAACTGTGGTGTTGGAGAAGACTCTTGAGAGTCCTTTGGACTGCAAGGAGATCCAACCAGTCCATTCTGAAGGAGATCAGCTCTGGGATTTCTTTGGAAGGAATGATGCTAAAGCTGAAACTCCAGTACCTTGGCCACCTCATGCGAAGAGTTGACTCAATGGAAAAGACTCTGATGCTGGGAGGGATTGGGGGAAAGAGGAGAAGGGGACGACAGAGGATGAGATGGCTGGATGGCATCACTGGATGGACGTGAGTCTGAGTCTGAGTGAACTCCGGGAGTTGGTGAGGGACAGGGAGGCCTGGCGTGCTGCGATTCATGGGGTTGCAAAGAGTCGGACAAGACTGAGTGACTGATCTGATCTGATCTGATGATTTTTCCAGTAGTCATGTATAGATATGAGGGACCATAAAGAAGGTTGAGCACCACAGAATTGATACTTTCAAACGGTGGTGTTGGAGAGTCTTTTGGAGAGCAAGGAGATTAAACAAGTCAATCCTCGAGGAAATTAACTCTGAATATTCATTGAAAGGACTGATTTCAAGAAGCTAAATTTCCAATACTTTGGCCACCTGAAGAGTCAACTCATTGGAAAAGACCCTGATACTGGGAAAGATTGAGGGCAAGAGGTGACAGAGAATAAGGTTGGAGGGTATTACTGACTCAATGGACATGAGTTTGAGCAAACTCTGGGAGACAGTGAAGGAGAGGGAAGCCTGGCATGCAGCAGTTGACGGGGTCACAGAGTTGGACATGACTAAGTGACTAATCAGCAATAACAATAACATGGCAAGATTGTGTTTTTGTCTTTCCTACCCCTTCTGATGTAGGTATTTTCTCATTCACCTGATGAGGAGTAGCTCGGCTGGTTTTCAGATTTCTTTCAGAGGGAATTGCTCTGTGTACAGCTGTCCATTCAATGTGTCTGTGTGAGGAGGGGAGTCCAGAAGCCCCCTATGTCACCATCTTGGTTGACCTAACCTACGGGATATGTTTATCTCTCAATACCTCTATTTACTCAGTCTGTAATCATAGTATCTTTTTTATGGGCAAATGTCAGAGATAAAATATGCAAACCTCAGAGAACTCTGTCTGGCACACAGAGAGCATTGAAACCATAGTAGATTCTATCATCATTGCTGTCATCATCCTCAGCACTATCACCATCATCCCAACCACACTGCTTTTTTCAGAACCAGGGAGAAAAATACAGATTCTCTGAGGCGTCTTTAGGATAGGTAAATGATACTAAGTGATAAATCAGTATTAAAGGCCTACTAGTGTTGGCATGAGTCAAAAGATAATAATAATAATTTTTAAAAAAAACCTTTGTAAAGGCAGAGTAACTGGAAGTGTAATCTTATGTTTCAGCTGACATATGAGTAAAAGACATTGGTTTCAAATGCTGTGATTCCACTAGGCTCTATGATTTTCATATATACTCATCTTGTAGTCAACTGCAATTCCTAGACTAATATTTATATTGCCCAAATGACACAATTTCATCTACTGAAAATTTGGTTTCTGCCTGGTATTCTGTGTTAACTTTGCTATTTTAGACTCAAATAGGTAGTTTGGAAAAAAGCCTTAAAAAGTCATTGTCATTCCTGATCACAGTTCATTTTACATTACCTGTAGAATTTCATCCCTAGTTGAATTGCTCATCACCAATTTGATCATCTTTCCATAATTAGACTCTGTTGGTAAAGGATAAACTCTGAATATTAATACCAGAAAATTAGATTTAGAACAAAGAACAGGGTGGAAGGCAAATTTGGAACTCATCATTAGGGTTTTCAGCATTATAGTCATAGAATTTATACCTCAGTATGTATTCTTCATGGGCAAACAATCTATAATAGATATAAACAAATCCATCTTTTCATTTATTATATTCAGTCAAGACATTTTCCTACAGTCTTCTTGAATTAGTTTTCCTGAATACTCTCGTGAATGTGGCACTTATTTTAAATTAAATCATCAATAAAGACACCGTAGGAATTTAAAGTAAAAAAACAATAATTTTGAGCAAATGTTATACTTCACAATCATGTATTTGGTGCTTTTGTTTGTTTGTTTGTTTGACTTTCTTAGCCCTTCCTGGTTCATTTTTAGCACAAGAAGCACAGATATGAATTGGACCTTGGAGACAACTTAATTCAATCCTCTCTTCTCACAAACAAGGCCCCAGACACATAAATAATACCCTTAAAAGTGAAGGCTTGGACATTTGTTACAAAAGCTAAATCTCAGCATCCAATAAAATCTAGTATGTCTGAATCCTTATTGAAAAGAACATGATAACATAATATTTGATTGTAATACTGCTGCTGCTGCTGCTGCTAAGTCACTTCACTCATGTCCGACTCTGTGTGACCCCACAGATGGCAGCCCACCAGGCTCTCCGTCCCTGGGATTCTCCAGGCAAGAACACTGGAGTGGGTTGCCATTTCCTTCTCCAATGCATGAAAGTGAAAAGTGAAAGGGAAGTCGCTCAGTAGTGTCCGACTGTTTGCGACCCCATGGACTGGAGCCTACCAGGCTCCTCCATCCATGGGATTCTCCAGGAAAGAGTACTAGAGTGGGGTGTCAGGGATTCTATAAACTTAGGCAAAATTCCTTTCATAAAAAAGAATGAGAAACCAAAGAATTTGGAAATTTGGTGGAAAAGTGCACAAACTCAAAAATTTGTGTTAAAAAGAAAACTCACAAAAACTAAACTCTATAGGGCTAATTGGAATACAGATAGAAACTTCAAAGTCTAAAATGAATTCCAGAAAAGGTATAAATGCCATAGTAATTTTATCTTCTAAATTTTTAGTGTCAAAATGGGTATCATCAAAAAGAACACAAATAACAAATGGTGAGGATGTGAAGAAAAGGTTTCCATAAAACTAAAAATAGAACTACTAATGACTCAGCAATTCCATTCCTGGGTGTTTAGCTGAAAAAATATAAAAACTTATTTGAAAAATACATGCACCCCAATGTCTATAGCATGTTACGTACAATTACCAAGATATGGAAACAACCTAAGTGTCCATCAATGGATGAATGGATAAAGAAAAGGTGACATACACACACACAGAGTTCCAAAGAACAGCAAGGAGAGATAAGAAAGCCTTCCTCAGTGATCAATCCAAAGAAATAGAGGAAAACAGTAGAATGGGAAAGACTAGAGATCTCTTCAAGAAAATTAGAGATACAAATGGAACATTTCATGTAAAGATGGGCTCAATAAAGGACATAAATGGTAGGGACTTAACAAAAGCAGAAGATATTAAGAAGAGGTGGCAAGAATAAACAGAAGAACTGTACAAAAAAGATATTCATGACCCAGATAATCATGATGGTGTGATCACTCATCTAGAGCCAGACATCTTGGAATGTGAAGTGAAGTGGGCCTTAGAAACCATCACTACGAACAAAGCTAGTGGAGGTGATGGAATTCCAGTTGAGGTATTTCAAATCCTGAAAGATGATGCTGTGAAAGTGCTGCACTCAATATGCCAGAAAATTGGAAAACTCAGCAGTGGCCACAGGACTGGAAAAGGTCAGTTTTCATTCCAATTCCAAAGAAAGGCAATGCCAAAGAATGCTCAAACTACTGCACAATTGCACTCATCTCACACGCTAGTAAAGTAATGCTCAAAATTCTCCAAGCCAGGCTTTAGCATACGTGAACCGTGAACTTCCTGATATTCAAGCTGGTTTTAGAAAAGGCAGAGGAACCAGAGACCAAATTGCCAACATCCACTGGATCATTGAAAAAGCAAGAGAGTTCCAGAAAAACATCTATTTCTGCTTTATTGACTATTCCAAAGCCTTTGACTGTGTGGATCACAATAAACTGTGGACAATTCTGAAAGAGATGGGAATACCAGACCACCTGACCTGTCTCTTGAGAAACCTACATGCAGGAAGCAACAGTTAGAACTGGACATGGAGCAATAGACTGATTCCAAATAGGAAAAGGAGTACATCAAAGCTGTGTATGATCACCCTGCTTATTTAACTTCTATGCAGAGTACATCATGAGAAACGCTGAGCTGGAGGAAGCACAAGCTGGAATCAAGATTGCCGGGAGAAACATCAATAACCTCAGATATGCAAATGACACCACCCTTATGGCAGAACATGAACAGGAACTAAAGAGCCTCTTGATAAAAGTGAAAGAGGAGAGAAAAAGTTGGCTTAAAGCTCAACATTCAGAAAACAAGATCATGGCATCTTGTCCCATCACTTCATGGCAAATAGATGGAGGAAACAGTGGAAACAATGGCAGACTTTATTTTTCTAGGCTCCAAAATAACTGCAGATGGTGACTGCAGCCATGAAATTAAAAAATGCTTACTCCTTGGCAGGAAAGTTATGACCAACCTAGACAGCATATTGAAAAGCAGAGATATTACTTTGCCAACAAAGGTTCGTCTAGTCGAGGCTATGGTTTTTTCAGTGGTCATGTATGGATGTGAGAGTTGAACTGTAAAGAAAGCTGAGCACCAAAAAATTGATGCTTTTGAACTGTGGTGTTGGAGAAGACTCTTGAGAGTCCCTTGGACTGCAAGGAGATCCAACCAGTGCATCCTAAAGGAAATCAGTCCTGGATGTTCATTGGAAGGACTGATGTTGAGGCTGAAACTCCAATATTTTGGCCACCTGATGCAAAGAGCTGACTCATTTGAAAAGACCCTGATGCTGAGAAAGATGGAGGGCAGAAGGAGAAGGGGAGGACACAGGATGAGATGGTTAGATGGCATCACTGACTCAATGGACATATGTTTGGGTGGACTCTGGGAGTTGGTGATAGACAGGGAGGTCTGGCATGCTGCGGTTCATGGAGTCGCAAAGAGTCAGACATGACAGAGTGACTGAACTGTATGTATACACACACAATGGAATATTACTTAGCCATTAAAAATAATTAAAATTTGCCTTTTGTAGCAACATGGATGGATCAGGAGGATATTATGCTAAATGAAATAAGGTAGACAGAGAAGGACAACTACTGCATGATATCACTTATTTATGGAATCTAAATATATATATATATATATATAACAAGTGAATATAAAAAAAGAAACAGACTCATAGATATAGACAACAAACCAGTAGTTACTAGTGGGGATGGGGAGAGGGAAAATATAGGAGTTCAGTATTAAGATATACCAGTTATTATGTATTAAACAAGCGACATGGATATATTATACAACACAGGAAATATACCCAATATTTTAAAATAAATATATAAGGAATATAACCTTTAAAAATTGTGAATCACTATATCATACACCTGTAACTTACATAAGGTTGCATATCAGTACTTCAAAAATAGATTTTTAGTAAGAGAATGCATATATAAAAAACATGAATAAGCACTAACACATACACATATAGATCTGAGAAATTAAACTGTCCTCATTTTAGGAAAAACTAAGTCAGAATTTTGATACATCTTTCTAAAACTACACCCTCTAGGGAGATATACAAACATTTGTCTTCGATGTTTTTTTTGGAAAGAATGTGAGGATGTTGGTTATATGGATATGAAAATAACATACATATATTTATTTTCAAGGGTAGGATCCTTTATGCATGAGCTCTTCTTGTATTCAGAGAAGGATGTTACTCTAGAAATGTTTGAACTCTAACAGAAAACTTTGAATCATAAAATTTTCATGGGAATATGGTCTGAGTTGTTGCACACTGGGCTTGGTGTCCAATCAGATGACAATGGTGGACAGACTGCTAGCATAGCTTTTACTTCAGCACCAATTTCTATGTTTTTCCTGTAGTTCTGCAGAGTAAAGATCACCACTTTGGCCTGTATTAAACAATCTATACTATACAGTCTCAGGCAGTTAACACCTGCTAGTGGATAATCATGCTGCATACACAGAAAGCATATCTGATTCAGATAGAATTATGACAATATTTTATAAATAATAAATACCTACTCATGCTATCCACACGAAGTAACTTTAGTCGTCTCTGACTCTTTGTGACCCCATGGACTGTAGCCTGCCAGGCTCCTTTATCTATGGGGATTCTCCAGGAAAGAATATTGGAGTGGGTTGTCATGCCCTCCTCCAGGGATCTTCCGGACCCAGGGATTGAAGTCACATTTCTTATGTCTCCTGCATTGTCAGGAATGTACTTTACCAGTAGCTCCACCTGGGAAGCCCAAATACCTATAAGATATCCTATAATATAATAATGGCTTTACCTTATATACGCCTGCTAACTTCAAAAATAAGCTCTTTTTCAAAGTGACCCTGAAATGTACATGTGAATAACTGGTATGTCATAAATTATGATTATTTTACTTAAATATGACCCTCATTTTATGATTGTTTATTTTAGTGAAACATTTTTTAGTAACAGCTCCCTACTGTTGACTACTATAGCTATTATTATATTTTGTTGACATTTAGAATACATTATAAGAGCTACACTTCAAAAATTTTTTGAAATATATTTGTATAAACTAATAGCTCTTTGATGGCAAGATCTATCTATGAGTCATTTTAGTATAGTTTTAACAAAATACATTGGCAAAAATATCTATTAAATGGAATATAATAGGCAGTTCTGAGTCACCAGTGTTTACCCTTGCCTTTTCCCAAACAGGGAAACAGAGAAAGGGAAATGCTTTGTGAGAATGAAACTATGAAGTAAATAACTAAGAGACTGGGACAGAAATATGTGATACTACCATTGAGAACAATGCCATTATTCCCAACCAACATACTTAGATAAACAGTGTGTCTATCAAATTTTAGTCAGCAGTGCAAGCTGAGAAAAGGGAGTCTGAGGCAGGTGGTGATAATGCGTTTTCTCCTCCTGAAGGTAGATGGCGTTCTGCCCCAGGCCTGTCTTCAGAAAGAGGTGTTAGAGACCAATGCTGCTGCTGCTGCTGCTAAGTCGCTTCAGTCGTGTCCGACTCTGTGCAACCCCATAGACGGCAGCCCAACAGGCTCCCCCGTCCCTGGGATTCTCCAGGCAAGAACCCTGGAGTGGGTTGCCATTTCCTTCTCCAATGCATGAAAGTGAAAAGTGAAAGGGAAGTCGCTGAGCTGTGTCCAACTCCTAGCGACCCCATGGACTGAGCCCACCAGGCTCCTCTGTCCATGGGATTTTCCAGGCAAGAGTACTGGAGTGGAGAACATCTAATTCACATATGCACAAAAAATCTCACATTATATTTTTCTTATCAGATAGCCAGGGATGGTTTACTTATAGTTATATCTCTCATTTTAAATTAACAAAATATTAGTTTTAGATACCAGTCTGTGAATTTGCTTAATATGAACCTACCCGTAACTGATGAATAACCTGATAAATAAATATCTGAACCTGAAAATTTAAGGGCCAGGACTTGCCCTAGGGTGACTTTGTCAAAAAGTAAAGCTAAATAACGGCATTGTATGAGAAACTTTCTCGGCAGATATCTGGTTTTAAGGACAAGCCAACTTCCTGCATGATGTTCCTTTCCATTCAAATTGTTTCACATAAGCCATCATCTTATATTGTAAGCTTTTGCATCAAAGACAGAGACTGCCTCATAATTTGTGCTCCCTAACAAGCACTGAGTGGATAGCTAGAAATTGTTTCGATGTAATAAAATGTAACCATAAGAAATTCTAAAAATGCAGGATTTTTCTTTCTTCATGTTATTTTCCTTGCCACAGAAATGGATGCATTAAGAGCAAATAACTTTGATGAAAACAACATCCTGTGCATTTATTCAGAAGACTTGTTTCACACAAATTGTTCTATTCAAGTAAAAAATTACATAAGTATAATACCTTATACAATGACAAAGAGTCATTAAATAAGGGGTGCTAATTTCCTGTCTATTTAGTATTCATCAAAACTTCTGGAGTAATGCTCAGAACTAGCTAGCATAATGAATTAGTCTTATATTTCTTGTTACATCATACTTAGAAGACAAAGTTCAATAGCATATGTAGTCTTCATTGTATTATTCTTCATTAAGAATTCCATTCTTTTTTTTTCCTTCATTGTTCTTAAAGAATTCCATGCTAAAGGATAGTTGTCTCTCTGGCACTATGTTCTAACTCAGATTGTAGAAGATGTATTTTTAAATTAGACACTGACTAAATTAGCATGTTAATGCCCAAATATTAATATGAAACTATTTTAAGAAAATACTTCAGTTTTTTCACACAATTTTGCAAGATATTTTTCCTTTGACAGAAACTTTATAGAACATATAAGGAAAATGAAATTACGCCAAAGATTCCCAGCAAAACTGTTGATATAAAGTTAAATTTCCAAGTTTTATGAAATTTCCTCATTATTTGAATACTTGTTTTCAAAGCTTCCTATTCAAAGGTGCAGTTAAAGATCTTAAATTTGAAAAAAATGTTTTGATTCCTGTTACTTCATATGTGGACTCCCCAAAAACAAATGATCAAATTAACAAAATAGAAACAGACTCAAAGACACAGAGAATAAATCAGTGGTTAACATGGTGGAGACAGATGGAGGGGATGGGCAAAATGCATGAAGTGAATTAAGAGGTACAAGATACCAGTTATAAAATAAGTAGGTTACAAGGATGGAATGTATGACACAGGCAATATAGTTAATATTTTGTAATGGCTTTACATGGAACATAATCAATAAATATATTGAATTACAATGTCATATACCTGAAACTAATAACATTTTAAGTCAACTATACTTCAAAAAATGGACTTTCTGTTGGCTCAAATGGAAAAGAAGCTGTCGGCAATGCAGGACACCCTGGTTCAATCCCTGGAAGATACCCTGGAGAGGGGAATGGCAACCCACTCCAGTATTCTTACCTGGAGAATTATATGGACAGAGGAGCCTGGCAGGCTACCTTCCATGAGGTCGTAAAGAGTTGGACACGACTTAGGGACTAACACTTTCAGTTCCATACTTCCGAAAAAAAAAGAGATACAAATTGTGATGAAAAAGTTAACTACAGATGATCACCTCTTCTTTGCAGCGGCCACAGGACTGGAAAAGGTCAGTTTTCATTCCAATCCCAAAGAAAGGCAATGCCAAAGAATGCTCAAACTACTGCATAATTGCACTCATCTCACGCTAGTAAAGTAACGCTTAAAATTCTCCAAGCCAGGCTTCAGCAATACATGAACCGTGAACTTCCAGATGTTCAAGCTAGTTTTAGAAAAGGCAGAGAAACCAGAGATCAAATTGCCAACATCCGCTGGATCATCAAAAAAGCAAGAGAGTTCCAGAAAAACATCTATTTCTGCTTTATTGACTATGACAAAGCCTTTGACTTTGTGGATCACAATAAACTGTATAAAATTCTGAAAGAGATGGGAATACCAGACCACCTGACCTGCCTCTTGAGAAACCTGTATGCAGGTCAGCAAGCAACAGTTAGAACTGGACATGGAACAGCAGACTGGTTCCAAATAGGAAAAGGAGTACGTCAAGGCTGTATATTGTCACCCAGCTTATTTAACTTACATGCAGAGTACATCATGAGAAACGCTGAGCTGGAGGAAGCACAAGCTGGAATCAAGATTGCCGGGAGAAATATCAATAACCTCAGATATGTAGATGACACCACCCTTATGGCAGAAAGTAAAGAAGAACTAAAGAGCCTCTTGATGAAAGTGAAAGAGGAGAGTGAAAATGTTGGCTTAAAGCTCAACATTCAGAAAACTAAGATCATGGCATCCAGTCACATCACTTCATGGCAAATAGGTGGGGAAACAGTGGAAACAGTGTCAGACTTTATTATTCTGGGCTCCAAAATCACTGCAGATGGTGACTGCAGCCATGAAATTAAAAGATGCTTACTCCTTGGAAGGAAAGTTATGACCAACCTAGACAGCATATTAAAAAGCAGAGACAGTAATTTGCCAACAAAGATCCATCTATTCAAGACTACTGTTTTTCCAGTGGTCATGTATGGATATGAGAGTTGGACTACAAAGAAAGCTGAGTGCCGAAGAATTGATGCTTTTGAACTGTGGTGTTGGAGAAGACTCTTGACAGTCCCTTGGGCTGCAAGGAGATCCAACCAGTCCATCTTAAAGGAGATCAGTCATGGGTGTTCATTGGTAGGACTGATGTTGAAGCTGAAATTCCAATACTTTGGCCACCTGATGCAAAGAGCTGACTCATTTGAAAAGACCCTGATGCTGGGAAAGATTGAGGGCAGGAGGAGAAGGGGACAACAGAGGAGGAGACGGTTGGATGGCATCACTGACTCAATGGACATGGGTTTGGGTAAACTCTGGGAGCTGGTGATGGACAGGGAGGCCTGGCGTGCTGCGGTTCATGGGTTTGCAGGGAGTCGGACATGACTGAGCAACTGAACTGAACTGATACCTCTTCATTTGAGATACGTACATTTAGCCATTGATATCTAGCTCTTGACATGTTGCCTACATTAGTAAAACACCTACTTTTTATTTTATTTTCAGCTGCACATTGTCATGTATTTCTGCCTATGGAAAAGTACATATGGCACTGGTGAATTGGCAGAACTTAAAGTGTATTTTTTATGTATAGCTAAGAAAAGAAGTAATCATTTATCCACCACCACCACCACCACCAAATTCTCCTCCACATTCTTCTTTTGAACACATGCTTTTCCTTTACATAAGCTGGAATTAACTTGAGGAATAACACTGTGTCTTACACATTTCTACATCCTACAGTAAATGCCCAGTATAGTCCTGGCACATAGTTATTGCTTAATGCATGTCTATTGAATAAATCATATGTATAAAGAGTCTAGCAGTTTTAGTCAATTATTTATATCAACTAGCTTTGTAGGAAATACTTCAGACACTTAATATTTGCTTATTTTAGTAATTACATAGTTGGTTCCCTCAAATCTTAAGATCATTGCTTGTCACCCCAATTAATTATTTCAGAATGAAAAATGCTAATCCTTTGAGGCACTATCAGTGGAATATCTTCATGGAAGCTTTCAGTATCAAAATGAAGTATAGCGAATATATAGCATCATTTGTTTTAGGTCAGTATATATCTATATATATATATTTCACAAGCATGAACATTTAAAAAATTGCTAATCTATTTTGAAAGCACTTTATCATTTACCGCCTAACATACATTAATTGAGTGAACTATGCAAATTTATTTTAAAATGAACGTATCTGTGAGAAGTCATTAATGATACAAAGACTCAGTAAGAAAGATAGATAAACAACACTTAGGAAGGAGGAAAGAGCAACAGATTGCATTTGAGCTAAAACACTGAAAAATCACTAAAGATAGTAAAGTGATACTGACCAAATGGGATGATTGATCAAGATGAAGAACAATTAACAGCCAATAATCAATAATCAACAGCCTCCCATTCAAGAGAGGAAAACATATGTTAGAGCAGAGAGCCTATGATACAACACTTAACTAAGATAAAGAATGGAAAATCAAAAAACATAAGAAACTATTTTCTCAGAATATTGAGGATTGCTGTGGGTGTGATATTAGTTTGTGACTGTATACATCTCTCTAACCTTTCAATTATACTCATTATGCATCACAGACAAATGATTCCAATGCAGGAATGCCACATGACACTGCAAGTAGTAGTTAACCTGAAATACATTATTCAAAGTTGTTCAGTTAATAGGATCTATCCTCTTGTAATCTATTAATTACTGTTAGAAACTTGGTGGGTGTCTGATCACACTGTGAGTGAATATATAGTATAGAATTCAAAACTTGTTAGGACCGAAGAGCTGTGAATTAAAGCAGGTTGATCTCAGCTGGAAAGCTGCTAGACATATCATGGGAAAACAATTATATTTCCTTACTAACAGGAATTAATACAAACAGAATTCAAAATAGAAAGGAAATAATAAATATAAACATCAATTTCTTTAGTAAATGATTTTTCTTGAGCTAGTAGATTTCTGGGCAAGAAAAAGCAATTTCCTTACTTAGTTTATCATGAGTAAACACTAGTGATACAAATGGTGAGATTAGGAGCAAATTTTGAGGCTAAATGCATTCAACTCTTCTAGAAACATAAAGTTTAGAAGTTTTCTTATGTTCAATAAAAAATAAGGCACATATATGAAATATTTTCCTATTGATAGAAGTATATAAACATGTTTTGTTTCTTATTTTTTAAATGAAGAAAGGGACAATACAATTATAGTAAATAAATCTATCACAAAACATATATTATAGTTGTAGGCTGTAGCCATTTCAGGGAGTGATGGTGTTTCTGGCTTTCTTCCTGGCCCCACAGATATTTTACCCTTGCAACTGTTCCATTTAACCTCCTCTGGGTGTTTGGCTTGACCCAAGGACCTGAGATGAATGTTGCTTTAGGCAGATGAGCTCTGAAAGAAGTCATTTGTCAGAAACCCTTGACTCAGTTGCTGCTCTGCTGTGACCTCAGTCTCTCTCCAGGGCCCAGGCATCAGCTAGTATCCCATCTCCCTTGTGAAATCCAATTCCCACTGACTGCATTTCCATTCAGTGTCTATGCTTCAGAACAGCCACTAGTAGACTGGTTTTCTGGTACTTGGTCTGCTGATGTCAGATGGGCATTTGTCAATTTCAGAGGTTTACTGCTCTGCTGACCCACTTGAATTGACATTCTGGTTTTACACTTTGAGTTTAAACCTTGGATAATAGTGCTTGTGCCCAATGTGACTTTGGACTGAACTGGCTTCACAATTGATTTTTAGAATGATCATTAGCTATACCCCATTCTGGATTAAGGGATAGCTTCTTGCTTTTATAAAATAATAATAATAGCAATTTATTATTATTATTATACTCTCAGAATTCTCAAGGAAACATTAAAAATTTTAAGAAAGGCAGTCCTTATATTCTGGTTAATAATGATACAATTGAAAGATATCATAGTCAAGAGGTAGTCAAGGAGTACAACACTGCCTTTTAGAACTCAGACACTTGGTTTACTATAATCTACTTCTATGTATATTATGCCATTTTACTTGAAATTTAGAAAGATAGGAGGAAGATAGTGAAAACAAGTTTGTATACTTTTTTAAAAAGATGACTAAATTGGTTGAAAGCAAAATCAGGGAGAAAACTGCAAACAGGAGTAATATCAATAGATAAATTTCATCCCAGAGGAGTTTGATGCATAGTTTGGCTCTGTGCTTTCTAATTTGGTCAAAGAAATGGAAATTGTGTTATTCACTACACGTATCCAGAAGGAAATATTAAATGTGTTGGTCAAGGAAGAGTCACAGCTTTTAGGAAAAACAGAGTCCTATGGACACTTTAGGAATCTTGATGTAGTATTTATTATGAAACAGATTTTGGTCACCTTAAAATCCACTAAAGTAGCTCTCACAAACTGCATGTTTCTGGCTTTTCTCCAAGTGGTGTTTGAGTCTAACACAATCTAACAAAATAAATAATTCCAAATATCAAAGTTTAATGTAATGAAGAATCTATTTTTTCCAGAGTTGGCAACATCACAATAAAACTTTATCTTAAACAAATAATGTTAGGGAAAAAAAAATTCAGTGGACAGGACAGGAAACTTTTTTGGGGGAGGGTCCTTTGAGGATTATAAGTCTACTCCCACAGTGACATTAAGTGAAATAAATATGCTCCCTTTAAAAATAGAGATGAAATTAAAAGGGGACGGTGCTCCTTTTTTCTTCAAATTTCCAGTGAATGCTTATTTCCTGTGTTATTTATAGCCCAGTACCAATGAGAAGAGACAGGTTATCTAAATTCCTGGGAGAGTATCCCAACTTTCTCTTGGAAGTTAAACTTCTTACCTTTCTTTCTAATTGAGCTTAAGTACATCAATGATACGTATCTTAATGGGTTATAAATAACTTCTAGATAACCAAGCATGAAAATGCCCACCTTTCAGTAAGCAAATACATTAATTTTATGAAGAATATTTTATTACATTGACAACAGATTTGAACAACTTGTAAGAAGAAAGTTAACTCACTTTAAGAAACAAAATACGTATATGCATTTAATTTCATATATAATATGTATAAATATTTGCATATATATACACAGGTACATACACACAAACTTTATTCATTAGTTTTCTGGCACAGTCACTTGCTGATGTGAGTATGTGTGTGTGTGTATGTGTGTGTGTGTGTGTGTGTATACACATATACATGGGCTTCCCAGGTGGCACTAGCGATAAAGAATCTACCTGCTATTGCAGGAGATGCAAGAATCATGTGTTTGATCCCTGGGTTGGGAAGATTCCCCTGGAGGAGAGCTAGCAACCTACTCCAGTCTTCTTGCCCAGAGGATCCCGTGGACAGAGGAGACTGGTGGGCTACAGTCCATTGGGTCACAGTGAGCCAGACACAACTGAAGCAACTTTGCATACATATACATACATACATATACATATGTGTGTGTGTGTGTGTATATATATATATATATATATAGAGAGAGAGAGAGAGAGAGAGAGATGGAGAGAATGAGAGCTAGTGTATTGTGATGCTTATGTTCCACTTGGATTCATCCCTATACCTAAGATTCACAAAAGTAGAGTAGAGTAAAGAAGATATCTGATGGTCTACATACAAAGATTTTACATCCTAAAAACCAGCTTGCCTTTAAAAAAAATGAAGTTAAACATTTCATATGGTAGACACAATGCAAAATAGGGCTAATGATCTGAACATATCCAATATTTTCTAAACTGATAAAATTTACCTTTTATTCAAGAAGGAAAATATTATTTAACAAACAATTTTAAACACACCCTGCCGCTAAGTTGCTTCAGTCGTGTCTGACTCTGTGTGACCTCATAGACAGCAGCCCACCAGGCTCCCCTGTCCCTGGGATTCTCCAGGCAAGAACACTGGAGTGGGTTGCCATTTCCTTCTCTAAAACACACCCTAACTAGCAAAAAATAAGGTGCACAAAATATTATTATTTATAAGGGATAATGAATATATTTGTTAATTTTATCAATGAGAAAAATCTTTGTAAGAATTATCAAGAAAGCCAGTGGGTAGCCTGTTAAAACTACTTTATTAAAATAACAGTACTTGGGGTACTGATGGGGAATACAGGATAAGGGACATAATTATATTCTAGGACTCATATATTTGAAGTTGGTAAATTAAGCAGCCACCCACTAGGAATTACAAGCATCTACTGATTTCCCAGAGAGGAAACTGGTTCATCAAGAAAGTCTCCTGAGACTTTGACTTACAAAGTGGAATTTTACAATAGCTAATTTCAGGTCAATTGTGTGGCCTAACAAATGGATATTTTTTCAGCAATGATAAGAACTTGTCTTTAGAGATACATTTTTTTCTTAAACATTTAAATACTGAATTCAGTTATTTCAGTAAGAATATACCATTCTAGGGCTTCCCTGGTAGCTCAAAGAATAAAGAATCCGCCTGCAATGAGAGAAATCTGGGTTCCATCCCTGGGTTGGGAAGATCCCCTAGAGAAGGATATGACTACCCACTCCAGAATTCTGGCCTGGAGAATTCCATGGACAGAGGAGCCTGGCGGGCTACAGTCCATGGGATCGCGAAGAGTCAGACACCGAGAGACTTTCATTTTCACATATCATCTAAACCAAAGCAACCTCCCCGAGTTCAGTCTCCCTCCTTAGGTCATATCCCCTCAGTAAGGGTTGTTCTAGTTCTTTGTGAAGCTGAGCAATATGAGTCTGGGCAGAATGGCATGGAGGCAAATGCTTAAGTTCAAGTCATGGCCAGGAGGTCATTCACCAGCACTGTACCATGTACTGCAATGCTGACTTCCAAATTTCCTCACAAAATTTAATTTGAATACTTTCATTATACGATTTTTAAAAATGCTTCATTTAGAAGCTGCAACTCTACTTTGGAATTTGCACTGTTACTTATCATCCCCAGGTTATTCCATCCTAGATTAGTACTGAGGCTAAAATAATTATAGATTCTGGAGGCACATTCAGTTCAGTTCAGTCGCTCAGTTGTGTCTGACTCTTTGTGACCCCATGAATCTCAGCAGGCTAGGCCTCCCTGTCCATCACCAACTCCTGGAGTTCACTCAAACTCACATCCATCGAGTTGGTGATGCCATCCAGCCATCTCATCCTCTGTCATCCCCTTCTCCTCCCACCCCCAATCCCTCCCAGCATCAGAGTCTTTTCCAATGAGTCAACTCTTCGCATGAGGTGGCCAAAGTGCTGGAGTTTCAGCTTCAGCATCATTCTTTCCAAAGAACACCCAGGACTGATCTCCTTCAGAATGGACTGGTTGGATCTCCTTGAAGTCCAAGGGACTTTTAAGAGTCTTCTCCAACACCACAGTTCAAAAGCATCAGTTCTTTGGCGCTCACCTTTCTTCACAGTCCAACTTTCACATCCAGATGCAAATCCCAATACTGATGTCAGGCTGGCCAAAAATGTAACTTACGGAAAAATCTGAATGTATGTTTTGGCTAAATCAATACTTCTCAGTTGAAGGATCTTGGTAGGTTACTTAAACACTCTCTCCCTTCTGTTTTCTCTTCTAAAATGGTAACAGTAATCATACTAACCTCTGAAAGTTCTTGTAAGGTTTAGGTTTAGTTAATAAATATTAAAGTAACTGGTACATAAAACATAAGTATTTTCTACTATTTTTCTAAATAGAGGCTTTATAATATTTCTGTGTATTTCTTTATTCATTAATCCATCCATAATATTACCAATGGAACACTTTCTTGAAGTATTAATATAATTTTAGGTGAAAGTTTCAGCATGCAAAGAAAGTTCTGGTCTTGAAAAGGCTAGAATAGGGACTATGTTCTGGAAGTTATTTTGTGTATTGACATGGGATACTCTAACTGCCCACAGTAAAGGTAGAAAATAAATTTCTTAAAAATGATTCTGAAATACAGACTCTATCTCCTTAACCATAATCTCCTGAGATAACTAAAGACATTCAATGTTCTACTAACAACGATGACTATGCTCTTTTAAAAAATTGAAGTATAGTTGATTTATAATGTTGTTAGTGTCAGGTGTACAGTAAAGTGATTCAGATATACACACACACACATATGACATTTTTAATGAAAGAAAAGATTCCTCCACATATTCAAGGAAGGATATTACACAGTAGACATAAGCTTATAATAAAATGGCAATACAGGAGAGTCAATAATCACATGACTCATATATAATAAAGTTCAATCTTGAGAAGTAATTTAAAGAAAAGGAACTGAAAACTAATTAGAAGTATAAAAACCACACAAAGTCATTACCGTAGTAATTACAAAAAATAATTACTAACACCATTAAAAAGTCTATAATATAAGTATTACTATTTAGTGACGCTTATTTCTAAAATTTGAAAAGAATGAAGACTTTTTAAAGTCAGTTAAAATGCACAGTTTAAGGGTATAATTCTCTAGTTGTTAAATATATATGTATACAAAGAATTCTATGCTTTCTGTGTCTCCTTATTTCTTCATTTATATTTTACGATTTGTGTTATCACCCTTTAATCTTAACATGAATATCCTTCATGATGGGTCAAAACATGGTTGTGATTTTATTTTAATCCCGGGATCCGTGCCTGTGGAATGAAGAGGGGGCTGGGGACCGTGCCTCCATTTTGTCAGTAATGCCTAACGTGGCTCCCGACAAACTCTCGTAACATAGATTATGCATCTATCTGTCTCTCTGTAAACTTTACACTTTATATACTTCAGTGAAATTTAATCTCTCTTCATATATATGTGTTTTACTATTATTCACGTTGTACATGTATGTGTATTTATCTTAGATGGCATTCTCATAACACAGTCTTCAAAATGCAGAATAACTGTTTCTGCTGCTTCAACATTATATTAAATGATATTTTTATTTTCTTTTTATCCCTCAGGGTAAAAACATTTGTCAAGTGGCCCTTATTGTTTATACTGATGCAGGGGTTGTGTTTTTTTCATTTATTTGTCTGGCCATGCTTCATGACTTGCAAGATCTTAGTTCCCCAATTAAGGATCAAACCTGGAGTCTTGGCAGTGAAGGCACCAAGTTGTAACCACTGAACCACCAGGGAATTCCCAGGAAGGTGTATTTCTGTTAAGCCCATTTAAGCTATAAATCTTCATTTTTCTTTAGCTATAACAGAGAAAGAAAAAAAACCAGGCACTATCTATTGAGTTACTTTATATAACTGCTGCTGCTGCTGCTGCTAAGTCGCTTCAGTCGTGTCCGACTCTGTGCAACCCCAGAGACGGCAGCCCACCAGGCTCCCCCATCCCTGGGATTCTCCAGGCAAGAACACTGGAGTGGGCTGCCATTTCCTTCTCCAATGCAGGAAAGTGAAAAGTGAAAGTGAAGTCACTCAGTTGTGTCCGACTCTAGCAACCCCATGGACTGCAGCCTACCAGGCTCCTCCGTCCATGGGATTTTCCAGGCAAGAGTACTGGAGTGGGGTGCCATTGCCTTCTCCGACTTTATATGACTAGACTATTAACAAAAGTTAACTATACAGCATAAGGTATTAGGGAAGAGGGTGAGGATGTGATTCAGGTATACCTAAATTCCATTAATAACTGGGCAGGTTACAGTGGTATTCTTTTGGGTTTTAACACTGAGTACAACGCGAGTAGCACTTGTTGAAATTTACTTATCATCCTCCGGCTCTATGAAGGTACTCCATAGTGACTTGAATCAAAATCATCATTACCTTGGATCCCAGTTCATTAGCACTGCTGCTCAAATCTCCCTAAATTACTGCTTATGTGCCTGTTAAACATCATAAGGATATCAGTAACTATTCCTGCCTAAAAAGTGGCAAAACATTTTTCAATAATGCATCTCAAAATTTTATACTTCTGTTTCAGCATACATATTCAAATCTACTTGGTTTTAACAAGGAAAATCCAAGTCTGTACAATCAAGCTGGAGAGCTGATTGAATGTATTGTTAATGCACTCTTGCAATGATCCCCAAACAAATAGCATGTTTGAATTTGATTTGGTATCCATAGAAAAGAAACCAGAATGTTACCTGGTATACAGGTGAGAACAAATTAGGTATTCTGTTGCTCTCTTTGCATGATCTCAATTTACTTAAAAAATCATTTGGCAAGATAGCTATAATGTTTCTGGCATTGAAAGTTGTGACTGGAAAATAGTTTTCTACTTTAAAACTAAATGTCTTGGCTTCATTCCAACATTTATTTTCAATAAATGCCTGAGCATTTATCTTGAAGCAGGAGACCATTATCCAGTCACAACATTCAATTCCTTTGACATTATCTCTTAAGTAAAACAGTAACGTCAAGAATAAAGGACTCACTTATTGAAAGAGTATGTTAGTATGCTGGGTGGGTGAACAAATACTGTGGCGAAAATCACCCTTTTAATAGTCATTTGAAGTAGAAAAAGCACAGATTCCTTCTCTTTAGATATACTTTTTTGGGTCTTGTGGTAAAGATCTTGACCATGGGAGCCTACAAAATGAACACTCCAATATTTTCTAGATTAAATGACATCTCTCATATAGTTGATTTCACTTTCATGCATTGGAGAAGGAAATGGCAACCCACTCCAGTGTTCTTGCCTGGGGAATCCCAGGGACGGGGGAGCCTGGTGGGCTGCCGTCTATGGGGTCGCACAGAGTCGGACATGAAGAAAGCGACTTAGCAGCAGCAGCATGTAACGGAACCTCTGATATTACTGGTTTACATGGTCTCTCTTGAACATTTGTGTGTCGTGGACGTTCACATGGTTTGTACCATCTCTGAAGATTCAGGCTTAGCCTACTTAAGGTCTGGTTTTTATGAAGATCCACATAAGACGACAAGCCTGTGTGTGGTTTCTCTTCCAACTGTCAGTGGAGACTTTGGTTTCCCAGAATTTTAATCAATTCGGGAGGCTACACAGATTTTGATAGGAAGCAGTTTTTGAGGTGACCAGTGTCTAAATTCATTATCAGATTTATTGCCTGTATTTTATAACCAATCACCACTATTACAGTGCGTGTGTGCATGGCGGTGGGGGGGTGAGGATGGGCGGTGCTTCACAGTACCCGTGAGAAGGATTCTAATCTGAAAAATCAATGCATCAGTGTGTATATTTAGGAAAAAAAAATGCTGGATACAGATCTGATAATATCACTCCTCTATTTAAATATTTTACTTTAATGAACACTCTATCATTTGGAAATAGCTTCTTAACTCTTAAATAAAGAATGGCAAGGGGCTTAACAAAGAATAAGAAGTGTCAAGGACTAGCTTAAATTTACCAATGTACTCCTTTGGCAAAGTATCATCAGACTATCAGTCCCTATACTCTCACCCCTCATCTTGGACATAGACTATAGGCTGATGATTTTTCTGTCTAACATAGTTAACATTGTAAGTAAGCTTTAAGACAAGTCCCCTTGCCTTCCCATATGACTGCTGTCACTGTTAGAGCGGCATAGAAATGTCACCTATCTTACTTATATTTGTGACTTTGGAAACTCATTCAAAGTATAGTAAGCCTGACTTTCTGTGAGAAGAAAATTGAAATTGGATTTTTCTTTTTTCCATTTCCATAGTTGATTTTTTTTTTTTTCATACTAAAGTTTGAATAACTGCTCATGACTTTATTAAATTCTTTTTCCTTCATGGAGCCAATACATCAATCTCAGTCACATTGATCTTTCCCTTCCCAATGTCTACATCAATGTTTTCATACCACTTAAATGACATCTATTCCATCCTTCTCTGTGCTTCAGTTATTTACAAACATGTCTGATCTCCTTTGGAGATGGGTTCTGTATCTCTCATGTATTACCATCTCTTCAGTACTCAGCCTGGAGCTTGGCACATTGTAGAAAGCCATCTCACAATCACAGAAAAATAACACGGTAGCACTCGCTATATTCACCATTCAAACTATAAGGATATCCCGAGGTCAAAGCTATATAGCAGCAGGGTAGGTGTCACCTTAGTGCTTGCAATTCCTTTTTCAGCAGACTCCTTTCAGCCATACAAATGCATAAGAAGGTAGGGATGAAAAGGGGACTAGGAGTTATGCTGCAGAGTGGATATGAATACTGTGTTGATCAACAAAATCCATATTCATCCTTGTAGTCACAATTGTAGTACTCAGGCTTCCATATTTCTAGGACAGGTCATTGTAGAAATACTTTGAGAAACTAAGTGAGAAGCAAACCAGAGTTGTGTGTTCTCAGGTGTAATCTAACACCCCTGATTTTGTAGACAGTTCAGTGTAGGGAATTAGTAAACCAAGGTTGGACATACAAATGGCAAATATTCTTTTATTTGAAAACTCTTGGTGATACAAGAGTACATGAAGCCATGTTATGATGAAAGTTATCATAGCCATCATTATAAAAGAGAGAATACTATTTCCCAAAATATAGACTTATATTGAAATATAAGATTTAGCCATGAAACTTCTTAGGTATGCTTAAGGGTTTCTTATGAGAACCATTGGGAAACATCATTTTTGGTCTTAGTATAATAAAAGATGTGATTTTCCTAAATAAGTAGTTATTTTTAAATGAAAAGAATAAATCTCAGCCTGATATCTAAGATGTTTTGATGTTTCTTTGGACAATTAGAAGGTTCAGAAGCAAAGGAGCACGCTAACTCTAAAAAGTGCTAAGGTATATTAAGTGGATTTCTATATACTACTTTTATTTCTGACTTTATTTTTGTACTTTATGGACTTGTACTCTGACTTGTTCAGTAGCTTTATAATTCTTTTTTACTATATGAATTCTTTTGCATAATCATCTGGAATTCAAATAAACAAGATAACCCCAAATTTTTTACTTCTTCCTTCATGGCAAGTCTAATTTCTTCTGCAAATTATCAGGGTTTCATTCTTCTATTTTAATTCCAATATAAATTGATCATAAATATCTCTGGTGATTAAAAAAGACTCTCATATATTTTAAAAATACATTTTCCCCAGAGAAGGACCAGAAATGTATCTGCACTGTGCTTCACTCTATTACTCTTTTACTTTGAAAATATGACATTTAAAAATAAACATGAAACACTATCATATCATCTAAATTCAGAAGAAATCATCAACTTCACAATAATAAATGTTATTTTAAAAAAGCAAAAGTAACTTATCCTTCAGAAGATGAGATTAGCTAATTTCAATCTTTTAAAATCCTCTTTCCTAACTCAGAGTGTCCAGCTGTCATCAAAAATGAACGCTGATGATCTTTCAATTTCAGTGCTCTGTACTTTTTTTTTTTTTTTATTGTAAAGATATTTCTGTGAAAGCTCACAGGACAACTGGCACCCTGAAGTCAATTCTCAATTACCTTGGGCATAGGAGATAAGATTATATGGACATTTGTTGACAACTTCCAAACATCCCTCAATCACAGTTCTCTTAGTATCTCCAAGCTTTTCTGAGAAGGTCCAGAAAGATGAAGCAAAATGTATAGATTTGAGCTGTACCTTGTTTCACCTTTGCAAGCTTACAGAGGAAATAAATTTCTAAAGATATGTTATAGAATACAGAATATGACGAGAGGAAATAAAGGTAAAGCAGACACTGAATAACTGGCTCTTGAATTTCTGAGTATAGCTTGCACTGGGACGTGCACTAGAAATATCCAAATTGATTAATAAACATTTGTTGAGCTTGCCTCAAAAGAAAGGAGGAAGAGAAAACAGCATTTAGCAAAGAGAACAGTGATAATGCCTTCTATGTAGACTACATCTTCAAATCCCAAAGGACTCACTATCTGAACCTTTCAGGTGTTCAGGTGAACCTCACTAGAGAAGAAACATTATCAATCAGCAAGACAAAATATATTGCCTAGGCGCATTGGAAAAGAAAATATTAGCAGAGCAAACCAAGCGCCTTTAGAAAGACATATGTTAGCTGGAGATTAAAGAGAAGAGCTTGTCCTATTTTCTCTTTTCAAGTTAAAGATGATCTGTGGGCTGCTAATATCTCAAAAATATGTTCTAATGCCTGTATTTGGAAAAGACTCTGATGCTGAGAGGGATTGGGGGCAGGAGGAGAAGGGAACGACAGAGGATGAGATGGCTGGATGGCATCACCGACTCGATGGATGTGAGTTTGAGTGAACTCTGGGAGATGGTGATGGACAGGGAGGCCTGGCGTGCTGCAATTCATGGGGTCGCAAAGAGTCAGACATGACTGAGTGACTGAACTGAACTGAATGCCTATATGTGCAATAGATTGTGATGAATAAAGGTATAAGTCATGGAGTAGGTCACATAGCCCAATCAGGCTATGTGAAGATTAAATGAGTTAGCCTGGCATATAATAAGAGTTCAGTTAATAAGTGCCACATCATTTATATCACAATACTATACTAAGGCTAATATACAAAAAAAGGAAAACAGAATAAATCTATTAGCAAGATAATCCTTGATAATAACTAAAAACACAACTAAAACAATCAAACACTAAAAAAAAACCTCTAATATATATACAGCATAAAATTGCAAACCAATATTTTTAAATGAATAGGGAAAGTGAAATACATCTTTTTATCTTTTACCTCTTTTGTCAAGAGTTTCTTACAAGGTATTTCAGAAAAAAAATATAAATAGCTATTACACATCTTTTAAACTATTTACACAAAAATGATCATGCTCCCATTATACACATTTTCCTGCACTTTGTCTTTTTTTTTGTCCCCCACATAATAATATGTATTAGAACTTCCCCTATCAGTACACACAGCACACTCTCACTTTTTATCAGTTGCATAGTATTCCATATTATAGATGTAAAATAATTTAACCAACACTATTTTTGGAAATTTAGGTTATTTTGGCACCTAATTAAAAATTAATAATATTGCAAAAATATCTATAATATATATTCATAAATTACTTAGAGTGTTTCTTTGAAAAAAAATTATTAGGCATACTCTTAGAAATAGAATTTCCAGATCAAGAATATGAACTTAAAATCTGACATCTTGAAAATGCCCTCCAAAGAATTAATATAAATTAATTCCTCAGCTTCACTGTCAACAGCATCTGTGCAGTCTTGCCCTAGAAATTGTCGAAACTTTAAATTTTGCCAATCT
Organism: Bos grunniens; assembly: GCF_055505025.1. NCBI lineage: Eukaryota > Metazoa > Chordata > Mammalia > Artiodactyla > Bovidae > Bos > Bos grunniens. Next base: position 34,103,980 of record NC_141172.1, on the reverse strand, counting down.
GGGTATGTTCGTGTTTAATAAAGGATGATGAACAGTCTAACTTGATTTTTTTTCTATGCTAGTTAAGAGAAAACAATGCGTTGATTATAAAATATGCTGTGTTATTGTCATTTTTATAAAAAAATATAAGCATAGTAAAAATAGTAGCTACTACTACACCAGGTGCCTTGTTTCACACAATGGAAGATTTTAAATACTATTCTTCTATGAAATTTTTATGAACAAGAATTATTAGCATCCTGAATGCAGAAACATCTCTCTTTCTCTCACTTTCAAAGTATTTCTTTCCTTACAGGGTTATTATACACACAGAGAGACACAATCACACAAATACACACAGATAGACACCCTGGGAGCTCTGTACTGTCAAGAAACAGAGCACAGCTACTTCAGGGCATATTAGCACTAGAGTTATTGTTTAAAAGAGACCTAACGGATTAAGGATTTAGTAAAGTTAAATCACAAATTTGTCATTCAGCCATTACAAATGTAAGGTATATGCCATTACATGTACAAATGATATTTTATGTATTTCTGTCAATGGATGAAACAGATTTCTCAAATTTGAGGTTATCCATTAAATTTCCCCAGGAATCTATGTTTAATACATCCAAGAGAAATCTACTAAATTTTTTCTCCTAGAAATTAAAAAAGGGAATAATTTGTTTTCATGAAATTCTGTGCTCATTCAGTCTCTGAAATCAGTCAGGAATCAAACTCTTCACTCTGTTGCCTTCATACAAAATAGCTGGTTAGTTTTTATTTGTAAATCTCAGTGGGCTTCTAATACGTTCAGAGAAAAAAATATAGTCAACTTGGGATAATTTACCAAGTGTGAATGTAGGGATTTTCTTATGAGCATGGCAGATTAATGACTACTATGACTCATGCCTATATATTTCATATTAAAGCACAATATTCTATAGAATATCTTGACTTCCTTCCATGTTTTAATAACTGTAAATGTCTAGGAGAAGAATCTCCCTTTAAATTTGTAGGGAAGAGATTGAAAATAAATCATATATGCCAAGGGTAGAAGTATTCTCAGTTGCTTTATGATTTGAGTCTTTACTCAATGATTTTATACAAAATAATTTTCTAAGAAATAAGAAAGTATAATGTATTCAAAAAGAGAAAATTCTACTTATTATTTGTATTGCTTGGTGATACATTATTGTATTCTCAGTATTCTAATTTCCAATTATAAAATTTAAATAATTCTTTAAAATTTTAATCCAAGGATAATCATGTGGGGGCCCTCTGGTGGCCAAAACAATGCTCTTATATTTTCACTGGAGAAGTTCAGGGTTGGTGAATAAAAGATTCTCCTGGAAATTCTAAAACTTTATTTTGAATCTACTTCATATTGAATATATGTAAATATATTCATATTTATACTATATTGATTCAATTTATAGGTTAAAAATTGCTAACATATTTTAATACCTTTACCCAACTTCATAAAGTAATATTGCATGTACAGATTCAATATTTAAGTTGTATAGAAAAATATACTATTTCTATTTGAATAAAGAGAATCATAGATTATCATGGAGTCGCAGAATTATGAGTCATCAAATTTCATAGTAGGAATGGAATCAATTTGAGAGTTAATTTAGTGAAATTCCCTCTTCTAATGAATAAGGAAAATATGGTCAACATAGGTTAAATGCCTTGCATATATGGTTATAGAGTAATTACTGGGAGTTCTGGAGTTAACCTTTCTGGAGTTAGCCATTTCTATATGTTGTAACATCAAGTGCTTTGGAAAAATGTGGTCATTTAACTTTCTTTCAAACTGTTTCTACTCTTTACATGGGATTTTTACTTATGGTAATTTTAATCTTGTTTATTACTTTCAAAAAAAGTTCTTGCTTGGGAAAATTTTTCCAGGTTAAGACATAAGCATCAAGTGATTTGCAATCTAAAAGTAAAGTAGGAAAATAAAAAGCAAAAGCAAAATAAGAAATATATCAGTTTTCTAGTGCTGTGCAATATAATATCATTAATGTATCAGCTTAAACCAATATGCATTATTGGTTTAATAATAATGTTAAGGTCACATTCTACACATCAGAAGTTCAGGAACAGACTTGGTTGGGTTCTTTACTCAGGATATCTCAGGACTGAAATAAAGGTGTTGGTTGGGCTTTGGTCTTATGGAGGCTGTGGGCAAGAATCTCCTTTCAAGCTCATCCAGCTTGTTCAAAGAGATTAGTTTTCATTATTGTAGGACTGAAGTCATTCGTGTTTGCTAATTTTGGCCAACGTGTTGCTCTCAGCTCCTAGAAGCTATTCTTCATTCCCTGCAACATGGCCCCCTCTTTCTACAAAGCCAGCAATAGAGAATCCCCTTTTGCTGAATCCTTCTCACATTTCAACTCTCATTTTTAGGAGGTACCTGGTTCCTTTTAAGAAACTTATGTATGTTCATGGGACTATTTATATGTCAGTATTACTCATTATTTTTCCTTCTTAAAGTCAGTTATATAACAATCTAGTCATGGTAGCAATTACCCCATCGTATTCACATGTCCTGGGACTGAATAGAGCATGTATAGGTGCATGGATCTTGAGGGTCATCTTAGAATTCTGCCTTTCACAGCAAAATAAAGCTATCATATTCAGACATGCCTCATATAAGAGAATATTTTACTTTTGCAGTGGTCATGATTCTTCCACTATCTCAATGTATAATTCCAACAGAGGTTATACACTAACAAAGTCCTATAATATTAAGATTACTCTTTATTTTAATATTATAAGTAAGTAAGTAAGTGTTAGTCGCTCAGCTGTGCCCGACTCTTTGACACCCCATAGCCCACCAGGCTCCTGTGTCCATGAAATTTTCCAGGCAAGGATACTGGAGTGGGTTGCCATTTCCTTCTCCAGGAGATCTTCTCAACCCAGGGATCGAACCTGGGTCTCTTGCACTGCAGGTAAATTCTTTACCAACTGAGCTACAAGAGAAGCCCTTTAATATTATATTATAGGACTTTATTAAATTTTCCAATGAATTTTAAAATGTACACATTTGTCATGGTAGGCTCTCTTGTAGCTTGGGGTTCATCCATGAATAAAGCAAAGATTTCTACCCCTGTGGAACTTATATTCCAATGAGAAGAAACAGATGATAAATAATACGTATAATCAGTAAGTAAATCATCTAATATAGGTGAAACTGCTATAGAGAAAAAGCAAAAGTGATCAGGGTAAGAAGGATTTGGAGAATGAAGGAGGAAATACGTAAGTAGAGTTTCAAGAATAATCTTTATCAAGAAGGTGAAGGAAGTGAAGGAATTATTATATGAAGGTATATGGGTGAGAAATAATGAAAGTGGAGGGAACATCAAGTGCAATGGCCCTAAGAAAAGATCATGTCTAGCTATTTCAATACAGCAGAGAGGAACGTGAGACCACTGAGGAAAAAAAGAAAACGAGGCAAGAGACACGGAGGAATATGTGGTGCCATCGTAGACTCTGAGTGAAATGGAACACCACAGCAGGAGAGTCCCATATATGAAGGAAGTTTAGAAGGGCCAATCTGGCTGTTTTATTAAAAGTAGATTATAAAGGAGCAGTGGAGAAGGCAATGGCACCCCACTCCAGTACTCTTGCCTGGAAAATCCCATGGACAGAGGAGCCTGGTAGGCTGCAGTCCATGGGGTCACTAAGAGTCGGACACGACTGGAGCAACTTCACTTTCACTTTTCACTTTCATGTATTGGAGAAGGAAATGGCAACCCACTCCAGTGTTCTTGCCTGGAGAATGCCAGGGACGAGGGAGCCTGGTGGGCTGCCATCTATGGGGTCGCACAGAGTCGGATACAACTGAAGTGACTTGGCAGATAAAGGATCAAGAGTTAAAGCAGGGAGGCTAATTAAGAGGCTATTATTTAAATTCAAGCTAGAGATACAATGGTCTGGACCAGAGATTTAGGAATAGAGGTGATAGGAATTGGATTATGAATATATGATGGAAGTACAGCTAATAGTATTTTTAAGATTTTTTCAGTCTGAGTGACTGATTAGATGGAATTATTATCATTTAAATAAGATGATGGACTAGTTGAGAAATGTCAGGAATTATCTTTTTAGACATCTTGCATTTGAGATATTCAAGCTGATATCCTAGTGGATAAGTAGGCAGCTGGATACATAACTCTGGAGTTCATGAGAGAGATCTAGCTTGAAGATACAAATTCAGAAGTCATTTAGAAGACTCCCACAGAATGTATTTTAAAGCCAAGAGACAGGATACATACACAAGGGGATGAGTCAAGGCTGACAATGAAGAAAACTAATGACTAAGCCCTGGAGTACATCAAGAGGTCAGAAGGTGAGAAACAAGTAAAGGAGATGACAAAAGAGAAACCAGAAAAAAGGAAGGAAAGTCAAAGCATGTAGTATCAAATAAGTCAAGAAAAAATGAATCAAGAAGTAGTGATCACCTGTATCAAATGCCACCAATAAAATTAAATGAAGTGGGCTCTGAGATTGGATAACTGGATTTAGCAATCTGGAGAACACGGGTGACACTGCAAGTTTTGATAGAGTGATGCAGTAAAAAACTTACTGGGGCAGTTTTAAGAGAGAATGTAAGAAGAGAGTTGCAGAAAACAAACATAGCAATGCAAAAAGGAGACAAGAAACAGGAAAGTGTATTTGGCAGAGCAAATGAATCAATGGAAAATTTGTATTTCTCTTTTAAAATCTTGGTTACTTTTCTGCAACCTAGTAATAAGGAAATGAAAAGTTGATATAGGACAGAGAGGAGAACTCTTAGAGCATTAGATGTCTTTAACCATGCAGTCAAGGAAAATCTAACGTAGATTATTCTTGTTGGATAATAACAATGGCCTTATTGTTTCTCATGTCTACCAAAATCATCATAGCCTAAGCCATAATAAACGAATTTAAAAAAGAACACATTTAAAGTCCTCAGAGCATTTTTATTATGAATCATATGGGTGATAATCACACTTAGCACATAGTTTTTACTAAACACTGCTAGAAGGCGATGGCACCCCACTCCAATACTCTTGCCTGGAAAATCCCATGGGCGGAGGAGCCTGGTTGGCTGCAGTCCATGGGGTTGCGAAGAGTCGGACACGACTGAGGGACTTCACTTTCACTTTTCCCTTTCATGTATTGGAGAAGGAAATGGCAACCCACTCCAGTGTTCTTGCCTGGAGAATCCCAGGGACGAGGGAGCCTGGTGGGCTGCCGTCCATAAGGTCGCACAGAGTCAGACACGACTGAAGTGACTTAGCAGCAGTAGCAGCAGCAGCAGCTGATTCAAGATACAATTTTCTTTGTTTCAATCACATTTAAAGAAATTGAGTTATGTTGAAAGGAGTAGTGAGGGGGAAAAGAAGTGTGAATATTAGTAGAACTAATCAGGTTAATCAGTGCACGCATATCAAAGAGGCACAGTTTAAGAGTCAGAAGACTCAGTTTGGGGCCCCAAATAACACTGACCAGCTGGATTACATCTGCAAAGACAGTCTCCCTGTAGATTTGCATTTCATTATTTTAAAAATACATACATTGTGCTAGATGATCTCTCAGGTCCATTCTAATAAATCTAATACAAAAACATTTCCTGGATTTCTATTATGCACACAAGTTAAGATATAATGCTGGCTCTTTACCGTGAGTGATGAAGATGGAGTTATAGTGAACTAACAGAAAGCGAGAGGCAAATAAATCTATAAAATAGAGCCAAGTAACCAGTATAAGACATCCCAAGGGAATCTGGCTCTTAAATGCAATAAGCACTCTTATGAACTCTCTCATTTCTCTTCCTCATTTGTTAACACATCAGTAGACTCAATTCTCTTGTGTCTGGATTCCTTTCTGATTATATATTTGAGAGTTTTGGAATTAGGAAGTCTCTTATTTTAACAGTTTTCCAACAAATGGCTGATTTAGACACGAGCCAAATCTGGTTCCATAAATACTGTGAGACTATATGGGAATAGAAGCTGATGTGAATTAAATGTTTTCTTTCTGTGGGAATTTATGTGATGTTAGATATTAATCTACATTGAAATTTAAGTTCTTGCAGATCTGAATTTAGACCAGATAAAATGCATTTTAGTTTACCCATTTTTTTTTTCCCTAAAAGTTTGTGGACTTCCATCAAACTTATGTTACAGAGAGAAAAAAATACATATGCTATCATTAGACTTAAAATGAAGCAATATTTAGGGCCTGGTGAATGCTTCAAACAGTTTAAGGTCTCATGCCTGGGGATCATATATGGGTCTCTTTGCAGTTTCCAGAAGATCTAAAATGTAGCCAATTATCTTTAAAGAAGAATCATAGAATAGTTTTAAGTAGCAAATGAATAAGGGGAAGAAAAAAGGTAGTTTAATATAGTTCTTCTGGCCAAAGATACTTGCAGTATCACTATTAAATCAGATGGCATGCTGCTCAATAGCTTTAAAACAAGAAAAATCTTTGCACACTTAAAAGGGCAATAGCTCAGACTATTTTAAGAAGATCCTGTCTCAAGCATAAAGGTATTATAAATATATTTATTGATGATTGAAGTTGAAATTTATGCCTTTCTCATTTTTTTTCAGATGACATCTTTACCTACAAAACTATTTGTCTCTTCTCTTTACTGCTAAATTTCTATTCTGTGATTCTCTGAAATTTTCATTTTATTCCTAATAGATAAACTACTGCTTCAGTATTCAGCTGAACTGACTTCTTCCTTCATCTTGTGAACAGACTAGACAGAGAAGAATAAGATTTTATATAAGGATACATATTTGCCATCTTATAAATAAGGCACTGAACATATTTAATTAAATTACATCCACTAGAATACCTGTTTTTCAAAGAATTTTCTGAAAGAGTACGTGCTACTATTCTTTGCACTGTCATTCTAACGCATTTGTAACATTTTGAAAAATACATTAAGTAGGCATGTTTACTTTTTTTTTCCATTTAGTTTTGAACTGGTTATATTCAGTTTGTCTATTGAGAAATAAAGACAGATTGAAATCACCTATATTTTACCATGTGCTTATTACTTTTCCAGGTATTCCGATGCTGAAGCTTAAACTCCAATAATTTGGCCACCTGATGTGAAGAACTGACTCATTGGAAAAGATCCTGATGCTGGGAAAGATTGAAGGCAGGAGGAGAAGGGGACAACAGAGGATGAGATGGTTGAATGGCATCACCGACTCAATGGACATGAGTTTGAGTAAACTCCGGGAGTTGGCGATGGACAGGGAGGCCTGGAGTGCTGCAGTCCACAGATCGCAAAGAGCTGGACACGACTGAGTGACTGAAGTGAACTGAGGGATGTATTTATACCTAGATAAAATCTTAGCCATTATCCTCACCTCAACTTCTCCAACAGTTAAAACCACCCAAGAAAAAATGATGAATCTTGAATAAAAGTATGAATGCATTCCAAAGCTAAATACAACTGAGTTAAATAACTGTTTCAAGTATCCATACAGCATTTCTACTTTTTAGCATCATTTATCAAGAATTGGCTTCAAATACAATAATACTTCTATATGACATTATGGAATATAAGAATAATGCATAGAATTTTATGTATGTAATCTTAGAATAATGAGTACCCTCTTAACTAGTCCAAGATTCAATATCTTCACTTGTAAAATGGAAGTGAGGACTAGACTTGAACTATAATAATCCTAAAGTTACCTTCCAGTTGTATCAACTTAACTTGAACTTCATGTCCAGTTTTCTACCTCTGTCCTTAGGAAATACAGATGTATTATTTAAGGTCTATCTTAACACAATCTAATACAAACTGTTATGTAACACTGTGGTGATCTCTACAAAGATCTTTTTAGGATGAAAGAATAAAAGTCCCTTGTCCTTTTAGAGAACAATTTTCTCAAGAAAACCACTAAGCACAAAGCACCCTGAAAAAGTATTTTATTCTGGAAACATGTGATTGTGAAAAACAGTGTTCAAAATTTGCCAGAAAAATAAGCAAACCACAAAATATTTCCTGCCAGTTATGACTAGCATTGGCACTGATCCTCCTTATGAGCCCAAAGCTTTATAAGTGGGCACAAAAAAAAAAAAAAAAAAAACCTGATTCTACAGCTTTCCACTTGTAAGGAACACTCTTCAAAGTGCAAGGCCCATAATCATCTATAAAAGTAGTTCCCATGTGACAAGAAGCAAGTAAATATAACATGGAGAATCTTTCACAAAGTTAAATTTAAATGACTGCCCTAATCTCTGAGATTTCACCCTCTTCTTTGGGGGGATTAAAATATATTTCCTTTAATAATGGTGAAGACAGTACTAACAATTGTGTAGATGTTTTATTTTTAAACATCTTCACCAGATAAAATAAAAAGATGAATTAAAAAAAAATAAATAAATAAAATAATTTTATTTCAAATAGTATGTGTTATTTTTGATGGTTAAAATATATTTGTTTGATATAATGAAATCATAGCAGTGTATACAGACTTGTTTACATGGGCATGTATATGTGTGTGTGTGTGTGTGTGTGTGTGTGTGCTAAGTCCCTTCAGTCATGTCTGACTCTTTGAGACCTTATGGAGTGTAGCCTGCCAGGCTCCTCTGTCCATGGAATTCTCCAGGCAAGAATACTGGAGTAGGTTGCCATGCCCTTCTCCAGGGGATCTTCCTGACCCAGGGAACGAATCTGCAGCTTCTGTAACTCCTGTATTGCAGGCTGATTCTTTACCTCTGAGCCACCGGGGAAGCGCATGTATATCTATAATATTTTAATAAATATTGCTAAAAACAGTTTAGCTTCAGTTCATCCAGAAAGAATGCGGAAAGACAGCTTCTAAGGAGTTCAGAACTAAAATAAATGCCAATGTTTTTGCCTGCACAGAAAACCTATCCAGTTGTATTCTGAGTATACACTTTTAAGCATGCCAATGGTCACAAAAGAACTGATTGGCTCCTATGCTCCAGAAAACAATCTGCCCACAAGCTCAGTCATTCTCCATCTCAGGAGTCACTGCAAAGACCTAGTGAGCCTCGAAGAAATAAAAAGTGCATATTGAGAAGGGCCTGTGCCTGAATCAGATTCAGACTTCTGACTAATCCAACACCTATATGTTCTGAGTACTAATCGTTAACGTCATTAAGCTGCTTGTTTCTTAATTGCATCCTAGTGTAAGACTCAAGGCAAAAATGAACCAGCTCTGAGAAGCCCACAATCAAAGTTGATTGCGTCCAACCTTACTGTTGCACCTCTATTAACCTACAAGCAGTGTGGGCAGGACTTACAAAAAGCACTTTGGGAGAAAAACTGTCTCCTTCAGATTTTGCTACACTTGCATTTATTATGAATTTTCTGGAAATTATGAGATAGAATTGCTAATGACCCCTGTCAGAGACAGTCATTATCTCAAACTGTGAATACTGGTTGTCATTTTCAGAGTCAACAGATGTTGACCTTAGGGTGGCAACTTTTCCTTCATTCCATGAACTCAATCAACATTACATCCTTCAGTTTTCTATAAAATGCACTATCCAATTAGAAAGTAAGCTTTTTAAAAAGAAAGGTCTAGGGTTAAAATCTCATTTAAGCTGCATTAGGCTAAATGTGGCTTTGGGCTATTTGTATTAGCAGAAGCTATTTATGATTTCTCTGAAGGAGAGAAAAGGACACTTTGGGGAATACAAAGAAATTGATTTAATGGTATGCATGACTTCACATTCAATTTCTATAAAAATGGCCCTTCATAAGAGGTTGTGAATATTTTTAACAATATCCCCCTTTTCATTTTCATACTGATCTTCATAAAAACACTGTTTGTAAATATGTAGTTAAATTGGCAAAGACATAGCTAAAGAACAGTTCTGCAGTAGAGATGGATGCAGCAATTATTACTTCTGCAAATTAAACTGAACTTGAAATTCACTAAACCTAGTCACTATTGAGGTGGAAATGTGCTATGAATTCCTGAGCCCACTTAGTTTTTTGGGGGAATTATATCCTATTTTCATACTTGCTTCTAAGCTCATTTTCTTTGTGTGACTTTCCTAATCAGACTCCATTTGATGCTGATAATGGCTTAAATGGCATTTGACTCAGTTTAATTTTCACATAACCATTCATTCATTTATTCAGTAAGTGTACTGAGTGCCTACAATGCAGAGGCAGGAAACTGGGCTCTGGCCAAACAGTGAAAAGAATCACAGACGCAAGTTTCACATTCTCACAGACTAGGGGAAATACAGACAAGAAATCCATTTCAACAAAATGTAAGCATAACTTTCAAAAAATGTTTTTCCTATCTTTGTAGATAATCTCTAGCAAAGGCACTTTAGTGATTTGGTTAAAGTACATACATACACTAAAAATTCTATATGTTTCCCTTGTAGGAGTCAATTTTCATAACAAAATCATTATGTTTTCAAATTTAATATTTATGGTAGGTATACTCAGTTTAGATCTTAAATTGCCCTTAAACGGAAGTGATTATAAAAATGTGAGAGTTTGATATTTTTCATGTTGGGCATTAGACAGTTGAAGAAGACTATTTCTTGAAGAATGAAATGAATGTATGATTGGGAGGGTGGGGAGGAGAGTCGATTTGCAAAGCCATAAGAAAAAAAGGTAAAAAAGGTGGTCTTTGTCTTCTTATAACAAGTACAAATATAAATACCTAACTCTATGAAATATTTTTGCTTGGAATTACACAAACTGAGCAAAAAAAATTTTACTTTCCAAAGGGAGGTTTTGGAAAACTTATATTCAGTTCAGTTCAGTTCAGTCACTCATTTGTGTCCAATTCTTTGTGACCCCATGAATCGCAGCACGCCAGGCCTCCCTGTCCATCACCAACTCCCAGAGTTTACTCAAACTCATGTCCATCAAATCGGTGATGCCATCCAGCCATCTCATCCTCTGTCATCCCCTTCTCCTTCTGTCCCCAATCCTTCCCAGCATCATGGTATTTTTCAATGAGTCAACTCTTCACATGAGGTGGCCAAAGTATTAGAGTTTCACCTTCAGCATCAGTCCTTCCAATGAACACCCAAGACTGATCTCTTTTAGGATGGACTTGTTGGATCTCCTTGCAGTCCAAGGGACTCTCAAGAGTCTTCTCCAACACCATAGTTCAAAAGCATCAATTATTTGATGCTTAGCCTTCTTCACAGTCCAACTCTCACATCCATACATGACCACAGGAAAAACCATAGCCTTGACTAGATGGACCTTTGTTGGCAAAGTAATGTCTCTGCTTTTCAATATGTGGTCTTGGTTGGTCATAACTTTCCTTCCAAGGAGTAAGTGTCTTTTAATTTCATGGCTGCAGTCATCATCTGCAGTGATTTTGGAGCCCAGAAAAATAAAGTCTGACACTGTTTCCACTGTTTGCCCATCTATTTCCCATGAAGTGATGGGACCAGATGCCATGATCTTCGTTTTCTGAATGTTGAGCTTTAAGCCAACTTTTTCACTCTCCTCTTTCACTTTCATCAAGAGGCTTTTTAGTTCTTCTTCACTTTCTGCCATAAGGGTGGTATCATCTGCATATCTGAGGTTATTGATATTTCTCCCGGCAATCTTGATTCCAGCTTGTGCTTCTTCCAGTCCAGTGTTTCTCATGATGTACTCTGCATATAAGTTAAACAAGCAGGATGACAATTTACAGCCTTGACATACTCCTTTTCCTATTTGGAACCAGTCTGTTGTTCCATGTCCAGTTCTAACTGGTGCTTCCTGACCTGCATATAGGTTTCTCAATAGGCAGGTCACAGGTGGTCTGGTATTCCCATCTCTTTAAGAATTTTCCACAGTTTATTGTCATCCACACAGTCAAAGGCTTTGGCATAGTCAATAAAGCCAATAAAGCTCAGATCATGAATTGCTTATTGCCAAGTTCAAACTTAAATTGAAGAAAGTAGGGAAAACCACTAGACTATTCAGGTATGACTTAAATCAAATCCCTTATGATTATACAGTGGAAGTGAGAAATAGATTTAAGGGACTAGATCTGATAGAGTGCCTGATGAACTATGGATGGAGGTTCATGATATTGTACAGGAGACAGGGATCAAGACCATCCCCGTGGAAAAGAAATGCAAAAAAGCAAAATGGCTGTCTGAGGAGCCCTACACATAGCTGTGAAAAGAAGAGAAGTGAAAAGCAAAGGAGAAAATGAAAGATATTCCCATCTGAATGCCGAGTTCCAAAGAATAGCAAGGAGAGATAAGAAAGCCTTCCTCAGTGATCAATGCAAAAAAATAGAGGAAAACAACAGAATGGGAAAGACTAGAGACCTGTTTAAGAAAATTAGAGATACCAAGGGAACATTTCATGCAAAGATGGGATCGATAAAGGACAGAAATGGTATGGACCTAACAGAAGCAGAAGATATTAACAAGAGGTGGCAAAAATACACAGGAGAACTGTACAAAAAAGAGATCCACAACCCAGAGAATCATGATGGTGTGAGCACTTATCTAGAGCCAGACATCCTGGAATGTGAAGTCAAGTGGGCCTTAGGAAGCTTCACTACGAACAAAGCTAGTGGAGGTGATGGAATTCCAGTTGAGCTGTTTCAAATCCTAAAAGATGATGCTGTGAAAGTGCTGCACTCAATATGCCAGAAAATTTGGAAAACTCAGCAGTGGCCACAGGACTGGAAAAGGTCAGTTTTCATTCCAATCCCAAAGAAAGGCAATGCCAAAGAATGCTCAAACTACCACACAATTGCACTCCTCTCACACGGTAGTAAAGTAATGATCAAAATTCTCCAAGCCAGGCTTCAGCAGTACGTGAAGTGTAAAATTCCAGATGTTCAAGCTGGTTTTAGAAAAGGCAGAGGAACCAGAGACCAAATTGCCAACATCCCCTGGATCATGGAAAATGCAAAAGAGTTCCAGAAAAACATCTATTTCTGCCTTATTGACTATGCCAAAGCCTTTGACTGTGTGGATCACAATAAACTGTGGAAAACTTATATTAAACTTTATTTTTCTTAAGAAAGGACTATTTGAGGGACTAATCATTGATTGACAAGGTCAAGATTGTGTTTGGGACAGTTGGGGGTGGTGGGAGGTGGAAGCAAATTTGACCTGAAACAGGTCAATTTGAAAATGACCTTGAAACTAAAGCCAATAATGGGAAAAATGTTTTAAAATTCTCAACTTGAATATAAAGATATGAAATAAGTACAATGGAATAAACTTTTAGGACAGTACAAAAAAATCTGGCTAACATAAAAAGGTAAATATTATTTAGCAATCACAGGTCCTTTTTATTAGCCTGTACATTCTTTATAAATAATGATAAATTTCTGCTTGATCATGGATAGATTTATAATTTTTAATAATAGATAAAATAGTAGGGAAATATCCTTAGTCATGTTATGTAAGAAATTAGACTTGTTAAGCTATTACTCATTAATATCTTTTATGTGGTTGCAGAGAAATACAAATTACTACAAAGTAGTGCTGAAGTTAGATGTATAAATCATTGCTAGAAATTACCTTAAATTCTACTAAAATGAAGTAACCATAAAGAATGACAGTATAAGATAAGGATGAGCTGCTTGCTGTTATAATACATGACCAAATATTATTTCTAGTTCTGAGGTGCTTAATCTATTTTATATAAAGTCATCATTTCCAAGGGGAAAAATAGCAGATTATGGTATGTTTCCAAACATTTCATTCTCTTTCATTGGAAGGCTAGATCATTTGAGAGTCACAATATGTGTCAAAGGTTTATAGATAAATTTTGGTGGAAACTTAAATGCTTATAGCATCCTTTTTTCATATAATATTTATACTTGAAAATGTCCAGTTTTCCTTCCTTTCAATTTATCCTCCATATTATCACCAGAGATACTGTTGCAGGGAAGCACCAATTCTGACTACTTGATGGAACTGTCTCTTTGACTTGCTTTATGATTATAATCACACATAATGTCCTAACTCAGAGAATCTTCCCCTTTGCCTGACTAGTGCTTTTGTTCAAGGCACCTTTGTCCACCTGTGGGTGGAGGAAGAAACTAACACATCTCCTGCCCAAGGCTTGCCATTCTAGAAGATATTTATAAGATTAACAGTATTTTCACTTTCTTTCTTTACCTCCCCCCATCTCTGGTCTATAAAAGAACCTGGCATCCAGACCCACAGAAGATGATCATTTTGAGATATTAATCTGTCATCTTCTCATTCAGCCAGTTTTCCAAGTAAAGTCACATTCCTTGCCTCAACACTTAGTCTACTGGATTTATTGGCCTGTCATATGGTGAGCAGAGCAAGCTTGCACTTAGCAATAATATCTTTCAAAACTATCCATTTGATCAAGTCATACTGCTGCTGCTTATTAACATTCAGTGATTTTTTATCATAATATTTATAGCCACTTATAATTTGATCCTGGACTAATACTCTTTTGGGCTTCCTGGGTGGCTTAGATGGTAAAGAATTCACCTACAATGTGGGAGACCTGGGTTCGATCCCTGGGTTGGGAAGATCCGCTGGAGAAGGGAATGGCTACTCACTCCAGTATTCAGGCCTGAAGAATTCCATGGACAGAGGAGCCTGGTGGGCTATAGTCCATGGAGTTGCAGAGTCAGACACAGCTGAGCGACTTTTACTTTCACTTAATACTCTCTTACAGGGCCTATATTGTGCCCTTTGCTGTCATTTCTCAATGTAATAACCAATTGCTTTTTTTGCGTAGTATTTTCTAAAATGAACCTAATTTCTTCAATGTTGTATTCAATCCCAGTGTCAGTCTATTAAGGTTGAGCTTATGACATTTTCCCACATCTACATGGAAGATTCAATTTCTCCCTTGGTATTAATATTTTATTTACATAATAATGGGTTTGTCAACTATGTATGTTAACACACTGATTTACTGAATGCCTACCATGTATGAGACTTTCTTCTAGAAACTGGTAGACAGGAATGACTGTGTCAAACTGCGTTCTCTTCTGCGTTTTTTTCATGTATGTTGAACACCTATATGTTTACCATAACAATTCATGAACTCCTTTTGAAAGAGGTCCAATCACAGAGAGTTTAGCTGAGTACATAGAATATGTTTAAAGGCTGGCTGTATTTTTTAAAGACTGAGTGAGATTAAATATTTATTTTAGAATCTCTTGGAAAATTGTTTTCCTTTTATATCTTGAAATTCACTTACCCCCAGGAGCAGTTTTTAGCTGACTCCCAGTGGGTCAGTATAGGCTCACAGCTTGTCAATATCATCTCCATTCATTATTTTGAAAATCTATGATACTTTTGAAATCTATAAATTAGGACTTTCTTGATGGGATAACAATAACAAATTATCAGGCTTGATACACTGTATTTTAAAAGAGATGGTAAAAACTACCTCAAATTTCTATGAGGGAAAAGAGGTCGGTGTTGTAAAGTATATTCTTGGTATGTCTTTTTAATCAAAGCTTCAAGAAGTTATCAAAGTAAGAAACAGCTCTCATTTACTAAATGCTATTCAAGCTCCTAAATTAACTCCCCTTTCCTTGGCACTTTTGGACTGCAGGGAAAATAATCATCTGTAACATTTTCTTTGTTACTACGCTGAAGCCACATGCAAACTAGATATAAAACATGTATTTTTTGTTTCTTTCTTGTTTTTTGTCATCCAAAATGGGAACTGACAAGGCCACAATAGCAACTACAAGTCAATACCTCAAAAAGGCATCATAGATACCTCTGAAAACCATAACAAGTCTTGACATTGTAGACAAAGATAATGGGCTTGAACTTAGAAATCCTCACGTAACAGCTGATCTTATATGTCTTATACTTGAACAAAATCACAAATTAGGACACCTAGAACAAATGAACTCTCAAAAGTTCCAAATATACTTAGGAGGCAATTTTATGTGTTTTTTTTTGTTTCAGATTTTCATTTTTAAGGGTTGTGGAAGAAAGACCATGCCAGTTACAGACTGCTAGAGCATTGGTGTAGTTTCAACTAATTTTTTTGAAAGTGAAACTAGTCTCTCTTTGCTCAAACAAAACCTTAAGCATCAGTACAATAGGTAAAACTCCCAGATATAGAAATTTTCTAGTTGAAGGGGGTGTTATTAGCAGATATACAATGTCTGAAACCTTAGGCTCAGGTACTCAGAAGCTTTTCATAAAGGTGATTACTCTAAGAAGTTTAAGGGAATTTTAAAGTGATCCTTTCAGTTCAGTTCAGTTCAGTCACTCAGTCGTGTCTGACTCCTTGCAACCCCATGAATCGCAGCATGCCGGGCCTCCCTGTCCATCACCAACTCCCGGAGTTCACTCAGACTCACGTCCATCGAGTCAGTGATGCCATCCAGCCATCTCATCCTTTGTCGTCCCCTTCTCCTCCTGCCCCCAATCCCTCCCAGCATCAGAGTCTTTTCAATGAGTCAGCTCTTCACATGAGGTGGCCAAAGTACTGGAGTTTCAGCTTTAACATCATTCCTTCCAAAGAAATCCCAGATCTCCTTCAGAATGGACTGGTTGGACCTCCTTGCAGTCCAAGGGACTCTCAAGAGTCTACTCCAACACCACAATTCAAAAGCATCACTTCTTTGGCGCTCAGCTTTCTTCACAGTCCAAATCTTGCATCCATACATGACCACTAAGGGCCCATAAAACAAGCAAAATCTTAAAAACAATTGATTTTTTTCTCTCAAATACACTTGACAGCAAGGGAATCAAGGTTCAGTGAGAATAAATGAATTGTCTGGTGTCAATATTTAATTATTTATTATTGACTACAGTTTTCAAACTTTTTCTGTATTATTAATTAAATCATGAAGAGAATTCATCCTTTGCAGGTCATTAAATCCCCAGACTGTCTAGCTTAGGGTCTTCTGTAATAAGTTTTCATCAACAGCTGATTTTATTTCATGTCTTAATTCTCATGAATATGATTTCTATAACATTTTCATGTGCTGAACTTTGGATAAAGGCTCATGGTCTCTCATAAATTGTGTACAATAAACTTTGAGAATGAAAATTAGGTATAGTTTAAATGAAACTAAGCCATGCAGTGTGGGGCCACCCAAGATGGGCAGGTCATGGTGGAGAGGTCTGATAGAATGTGGTCCACTGGAGAAGGGAATGGCAAACCACTTCAGTATTCTTGCCTTGAGAACCTCATGAACAGTATGAAAAGGCAAAAAGATAGGACACTGAAAGATGAACTTCCCAGGTCAGTAGGTGCCCAATATGCTTCTGGAGATCAGTGGAGAAATAACTTCAGAAAGAATGAAGGGAGGAGGCCAAAGCAAAAACAACACCCAGTTGTGGATGTGACTGGTGATAGAAGCAAGGTCTGATGCTGTAAAGAGCAATATTGTATAGGAATCTGGATAGTCATGTTAGGTCCATGAATAAAGAAACTGGAAGTGGTCAAACAGGAGATGGCAAGAGTGAACATCGACATTAGGAATCAGCGAACTAAGACGGACTGGAATGGGTGAATTTGACTCAGATGACCATTATATCTACTACTGTGGGCAGGAATCCTTAGAAGAAATGGAGCAGCCATAATAGTCAACAAAAGAGTCTGAAATGCAGTACTTGGATGCAATCTCAAAAACGATAGAATGATCTCTCTTCATTTCCAAGGCAAACCATTCAATATTACAGTAATCCAAGTCTATGCCCCGACCAGTAATGCTGAAGAAGCTGAAGCTGAACGGTTCTATGAAGACCTACAAGACCTTTTAGAACTAACACCCGAAAAAGATGTCCTTTTCATTATAGGGAACTGGAATGCAAAAGTAGGAAGTCAAGAAACACCTGGAGTAACAGGCAAATATGGCCCTGGCGTACAGTATGAAGCAGGGCAAAGGCTAATAGAGTTTTGCCAAGAGAACGCATTGGTCATAGCAAGTACCCTCTTTCAACAACACAAGAGAAGACTCTCACATGGACATCACCAGATAGTCAACACCGAAATCAGATTGATTATATCCTTTGCCACCAAATATGGAGAAGCTTTATACAGTCAGCAAAAACAAGACTGGGAGCTGACTGTGGGTCAGATCATGAGCTCCTTATTGCCAAATTCTGACTTAAATTGAAGAAAGTGGGGAAAACCATTAGACCATTCAGGTACGACCTAAATCAAATCCCTTATGATCATACAGTGGAAGTTAGAAATAGATTTAAGGGACTAGATCTGATAGACAGAATGCCTGATGAACTCTGGATGGAGGTTCATAACATTGTACAGGAGACAGGGATCAAGATCATCCCCATGGAAAAGAAATGCAAAAAAGCAAAATGGCTGTCTGAGGAGGCCTTACAAATAGCTGTAAAAAGAAGAGAAGGGAAAAGCAAAGGAGAAAAGGAAAGATACAGTGACTTAGCAGCAGCAGCAGCATACCCATTTGAATGCAGAGTTCCAAAGAATAGCAAGGAGAGATAAGAAAGCCTTCCTCAGCAATCAATGCAAAGAAATAGTGGAAAACAACAGAATGGGAATGATTAGAGATCTCTTCAAGAAAATTAGAGATACCAAGGGAACATTTCATGCAAAGATGGGATCGATAAAGGACAGAAATGGTACGGATCTAACAGGAGCAGAAGATATTAAGAAGAGGTGGCAAGAATACACAGAACGATTAAAAAAAAAAAATCTTTATGACCCAGATAATCATGATGGTGTGATCCCTCAGCTAGTGCCTGACATCTGGAATGTAAAGTCATGTGGGCCTTAGGAAGTATCACTACAAACAAAGCTAGTGGAGGTGATGGAATTCCAGTTGAGCTATTTCAAATCCTAAAAGATGATGCTGTGAAAGTGCTATACTCAATATGTCAGCAAGTTAGGAAAACTCGGCAGTGGCCACAGGACTGGAAAAGGTCAGTTTTCATTCCAATCCCAAAGAAAGGCAATGCCAAAGAATGCTCAAACTATCACACAGTTGCATTCATCTCACTTGCTAGTAAAGTAATGCTCAAAATACTCAAAATTTGCATAGAAACTAATGAAAATGAAAACACAACAACTCAAAACCTATGGGACACTTTAAAAGCAGTCCTAAGGGGAAAGTTGATAGCAATACAGGCATACCTCAAGAAACAAGAAAAAAGTCAAATAAATAACCTAACCCTACACCTAAAGCAACTAGAAAAGGAAGAAATGAAGAACCCCAGGGTTAGTAGAAGGAAAGAAATCTTAAAAATTAGGGCAGAAATAAATGCAAAAGAAACAAAAGAGACCATAGCAAAAATCAACAAAGCCAAAAGCTGGTTCTTTGAAAGGATAAATAAAATTGACAAACCATTAGCCAGACTCATCAAGAAACAAAGGGAGAAAAATCAAATCAATAAAATTAGAAATGAAACTGGAGAGACCACAACAGACAACACAGAAATACAAAGGATCATAAGAGACTACTATCAACAATTATATGCCAATAAAATGGACAACGTGGAAGAAATGGACAAATTCTTAGAAAAGTACAACTTTCCAAAACTGGACCAGGAAGAAATAGAAAATCTTAACAGACCCATCACAAGCACGGAAATTGAAACTGTAATCAAAAATCTTCCAGCAAACAAAAGCCCAGGTCCAGAGACGGCTTCACAGCTGAATTCTACCAAAAATTTAGAGAAGAGCCAACACCTATCCTGCTCAAACTCTTCCAGAAAATTGCAGAGGAAGGTAAACTTCCAAACTCATTCTATGAGGCCACCATCACCCAAATACCAAAACCTGACAAAGATGCCACAAAAAAAGAAAACTACAGGCCAATATCACTGATGAACATAGATGCAAAAATCCTTAACAAAATTCTAGCAATCAGAATCCAACAACACATTAAAAAGATCATGACCAAGTGGGCTTTATCCCAGGGATGCAAGGATTCTTCAATATCCTCAAATCAATCAATGTTATACACCACATTAACAAATTGAAAAACAAAAACCATATGATTATCTCAATAGATGCAGAGAAAGCCTTTGACAAAATTCAACATCCATTTATGATAAGAACTCTCCAGAAAGCAGGAATAGATACCTCAACATAATAAAAGCTATATATGACAAACCCATAGCAAACATTATCAATCAATGGTGAAAAATTGAAAGCATTTCCTCTAAAGTCAGGAACAAGACAAGGGTGCCCACTTTCACCATTACTATTCAACAGAGCTTTGGAAGTTTTGGCCACAGCAATCAGAGCAGAAAAAGAAATAAAAGGAATCCAAATTGGAAAAGAAGGAGTAAAACTCTCACTATTTTCAGATGACATGATGCTCTACATAGAAAACCCTAAAGACTCCACTAGAAAATTACTAGAACTAATCAATGACTATAGTAAAGTTGCAGGATATAAAATCAACACACAGAAATCCCTTGCATTCCTATACACTAATAATGAGAAAATTGAAAGAGAAATTAAGGAAATAATTCCATTCACCATTGCAACGGAAAGAAAAAAATACTCAGGAATATATCTACCTAAAGAAACTAAAGACCTATATATAGAAAACTATAAAACACTGGTGAAAGAAATCAAAGAGGACACTAATAGATGGAGAAATATACCATGTTCATGGATTGGAAGAATCAATATAGTGAAAATGAGTATACTACCCAAAGCAATTTATAGATTCAATGCAATCCCTATCAAGCTACCAACAGTATTCTTCACAGAGCTAGAACAAATAATTTCACAATTTGTATGGAAATACAAAAAACCTCGAATAGCCAAAGCTATCTTGAGAAAGAAGAATGGAACTAGAGGAATCAACCTACCTGACTTAAGGCTCTATTACAAAGCCACAGTTATCAAGAGAGTATGGTACTGACACAAAGAGAAATATAGATCAATGGAACAAAATAGAAAGCCCAGAGATAAATCCACACACATATGGACACCTTATCTTTGACAAAGGAGGCAAGAATATACAATGGATTAAAGACAATCTCTTTAACAAGTGGCACTGGGAAAACTGGTCAACCACTTGTAAAACAATGAAACTAGAACACTTTCTAACACCATACACAAAAATAAACTCAAAATGGATTAAAGATCTCAACGTAAGACCAGAAACTATAAAACTCCTAGAGGAGAACATAGGCGAAACACTCTCCGACATACATCACAGCAGGATCCTCTATGACCCACCTCCCAGAATATTGGAAATAAAAGCAAAAATAAACAAATGGGACCTAATTAAACTTAAAAGCTTCTGCACAACAAAGGAAACTATTAGCAAGGTGAAAAGGCAGCCTTCAGAATGGGAGAAAATAATAGCAAATGAAGCAACAGACAAACAACTAATCTCTAAAATATACAAGCAACTCCTACAGCTTAACTCCAGAAAAATAAATGACCCAATCAAAAAATGGGCCAAAGAACTGAATAGACATTTCTCCAAAGAAGACATACAGATGGCTAACAAACACATGAAAAGATGCTCAACATCACTCATTATCAGAGAAACGCAAATCAAAACCACTATGAGGTACCATTTCACGCCAGTCAGAACGGCTGCAATCCATAAGTCTATAAGCAATAAATGCTGGAGAGGGTGTGGAGAAAAGGGAACTCTCTTACACTATTGGTGGGAATGCAAACTAGTACAGCCACTATGGAGAACAGTGTGGAGATTCCTTAAAAAACTGGAAATAGAACTGCCTTATGATCCAACAATCCCACTGCTGGGCATACACACTGAGGAAACCAGAAGAGAAAGAGACACGTGTACCCCAGTGTTCATCACAGCACTGTTTATAATAGCCAGGACATGGAAGCAACCTAGATGCCCATCAGCAGATGAATGGATAAGAAAGCTGTGGCACATATACACAATGGAGTATTACTCAGCCATTAAAAAGAATATATTTGAATCAGTTCTAATGAGATGGATGAAACTGGAACCTATTATACAGAGAGAAGTAAGCCAGAAAGAAAAACACCGATACAGTATACTAACGCATATATATGGAATTTAGAAAGATGGTAACAATAACCCTGTGTACGAGACAGCAAAAGAGATACTGATGTATAGATCAGTCTTATGGACTCTGTGGGAGAGGGAGAGGGTGGGGAGATTTGGGAGAAAAGCATTGAAACATGTATAATATCATGTATGAAACGAGTCGCCAGTCCAGGTTCGATGCACGATACTGGATGCTTGGGGCTGGTGCACTGGGACGACCCAGAGGGAAGGTAAGGGGAGGGAGGAGTGAGGAGGGTTTAGGATGGGGAACACAGGTATGCCTGTGGCAGATTCATTTTGATATTTGGCAAAACTAATACAATATTGTAAAGTTTAAAAATAAAATAAAATTTAAAAAAAAATCAAAATACTCCAAACAAGGCTTCAGCAATATGTGAACCATGAAACTCCAGATGTTCAAGCTGGTTTTAGAAAAGGCAGAGGAACCAGAGATCAAATTGCCAACATCCACTGGATCATCAAAAAAGCTAGGGTTCCATAAAAACATCTATTTCTGCTTTATTGACTATGACAAAGCCTTTGACTGTGTGGATCACAATAAAATGTGGAAATTTTCAAAGAGATGGGCATACCAGACCACCTGACCTGCCTCTTGAGAAACCTGTATGCAGGTCAGCAAGCGAGTTAGAACTGGACATGGAACAACAGACTGGTTCCAAATAGGAAAAGGAGTACGTCAAGCCTGTATATTGTCACCCTGCTTTTTTAACTTATATGCATAGTACATCATGAGAAATGTTGGGCTGGATGAAGTACAAGCTGGAATCAAGATTCGCCGGGAGAAATATCAATAGCCTCAGATATTCAGATAACACCACCCTATGGCAGAAAGTGAAGAAGTAGTAAAGAGCCTCTTGATGAAAGTGAAAGAGGAGAGTGATAAAGCTGGCTTAAAGCTCAATATTCAGAAAACTAAGATCATGGCATCCAGTCCCATCACTTCATGGCAAATAGGTAGGGAAACAGTGTCAGACTTTATTTTTTGGGGCTCCAAGATCACTGCAGATGGTGACTGCAGCCATGAAATTAAAGACGCTTACTCCTTGGAAGGAAAGTTGTGACCAACCTAGACAGCATATTAAAAAGCAGAGACATTACTTTGTCATCAAAGGTCCATCTAGTCAAAGCTAGGGTTTTTCCAGTGGTCATGTATGGATGTGAGAGTTGGACTATAAAGAAAGCTGAGCACCAAAGAATTGGTGCTTTTTAACTGTGGTGTTGGAGAAGACTCGAGAGTCCCTTGGACTGCAAGGAGATCCAACCAGTCCATCCTAAAGGATATCAGTCCTGGGTGTTCATGGAATTCAGTTTTGGATGATGAAAAAGCTATGGAAATGCATAGTGATGATAACTGCAGAACAATGTGAATATATGTAATGCTATTTATTATACATTTGAAAATGGAAAAAATAGGAACTTGGATGTTATATATATTTACCCCAATAACAAAAAGTCTGTGAGAATTGAGAAGAGATTCTTCTTGTAAAGGAAGTGGTATTAAATCATTTTAATAATGTAATACATGAGGAAGAAAAAATGTTCAAAGAAAATTTTATTATTACACCTTAATGGTTGATTATACTATGATTCCTCTTGATTGTAACTCATATTTCACTATTAAACACCTGTAATTCATATTTCACTGTTAAAGATTATTTAAGATAATCTTTACTGAATGCTTTCCATATACTTGGAAAAAATCTACACTCAAAATTCTTTTCTGACACAATTTATATATATAAGGTATGTAAGACTGTTTTCTTACCAGCGCTCAAATGGCTAGATAACCATTTTGCAGGAAAATTTGCTGAGGTTTGAACTTCCTCAGTTTTACCCTGTTGTAAAATTTTATTTCAGGTACAGACAACTTAATCTGTGATTACTAAAAAGCAAAACTTCCTCCATTAATCAAATTATCTTTTAAATTATAAAATGTAACCAATTATTTCATGAAATGCATTGATTTAAATAGTGTTTAGGATTATGAATTAAATTTCACCTATGAGCCCAAATCCATTAACTCAGCTTAAAAGAAATTCAACACTAGGTATTTAATTGCTGATATCCTACTGAAACTGGTATTTAATAAAGAGAAACATTTTCTAAATACTAAAGAGCTTTGAGATATGAAATGAAATAGTCTATGTCTTAAAAATAAACCTAATCTTAAAAGGAAGAAAATTAATAGAGTCATGTTCAAAAGCCTTAAACAGGTCTATGAGAATGAAATAAGACCACTTGGATCTCTCATTATGAAGTAGTATAACATTTTGCACATAGACTCAAGGATTGAAAAGAAAAGCCTGGCACCAGTAAAACATCATATTATACACAGAATATAATGTGCAGAATATACATTTTTTAGTATTCAGCAATGTTCAGAGCAATCTTATCTCAATAGACACCAAGAACAAGTGAACAAGAAGTGGGCAAGGATACCAAGTTTCAGGTCTACAAACTAGAAAGAACTAAATACAAATTTTTCCCCTTATATCTCAAGCAAAGAAAGAGTTTGGCCCAGAGAGTTGAGGCTGTATTATGTGAGCATGGCTCTTTAATTTCCAAAGGAGATAGAGCATATAGAAATCTGACCCAAGGATACATTTTTTACTGAATAATTATGCACACATAAGATACATTTCTATATGCACTAATATATACACTCAGTGTCTCTGTGCATTCATTATAGATGATGCAAGTGCTATATGAGTAATAAAGAACAATCTTCCATGACAGAAAAATACTCTTCTTGTTAATTTTTCCTGGTATCAAAAATGCCACAGATGTTTTCCTGTAATTCTCAACAAATTATTTTCATCAAGCAAGAATGGTAAGTTAAAATGTATATATTTGTCAGCTAGTGAATATCAGAGAAAAAAATGATAATAATGTAAGCTAATTTACTGAGTACTTATTATGTGCTAATAATGTATTTTGTTGTTTCAAAACACAACATCATAAGCATGGCACTTTATTGACCCTATTACATTTATAGGGAAACAGAAGTTCAAAGATATCACAATGCTTGCTCACAGTCACATGGTCAACAGAATCATTTTCAAATTCCAGCTTTCTACAACTCCAGACCCTTTGGATGGATCACTATGCAAAATATCTTCCAATACTGCCTCACCACTGATTAATAGCAATAGACTTATAGGAACAGATATTAGGAGAAGGTAAAATAGAAGAGAAAGGGATGAAACTAATTACAAGTGAGAAAAATGGTTATAGAGGAGTGTCTAGCAAGCACAGTTTTTAAAACACTATTTTAACACTATTTCACAAACAGTGTGCCTTCTTTTGAAATAGAAATGTGCTCAGAAGTCACATGCAAAGTACCCCTTCTAATTGTTGAATATATTCTTAAATTTCCCTGCCATATCATCACCAGAGTGTTTTTATATTTCCATAATCTGAGAACTGTATTTTCAGATCAAAGAACTTTTTTGCAATGATAATATTTTCTTTTGTGGTTTGGCATGATTCAGATTCGTGTGCTATTGTAACTTGCATATATTTCTGGAATGATTCCCTAATTAGATTATAAAACTTCCTGAAGACAAGGCAAATGTCTTATGTTCAAGGTAGAGTTGACCCTTGAACAACATGGGTTTGAGCTGCATGGGTCCATTTATCCTTGAATTTATTCAGTAATATGTGTTACAGTACCACACGATTTGCAGTTGATTGAATTCATGGGTCCAGTACCGCAGATTTGGAGGAAATCCTTATATGGAGGGCAGACAATAAGTTATACTCAACTGTGTAAAGGGTGAGCACTCCTAATCTCCATGTTATTTGAAGGCTGACTTATTTCCCAGTGAACCAAATACTTTACACACATTAAGTACCACATAAATATTTGAGATTCTGAACACAATAATAGAACAGATGGAAATAAAGTTACAAGAGCCCAAGAATTCTTTTCAAATATGAGTGTGCACATTGAAGATATGTTTACCATTGTACACACTCAAAGCAACTTGGATGAAAAGATTTAAAAGATATTAATACAACTAATTTGGTCCCATCACTTCATGGGAAATAGATGGGGAAACAGTGGAAAGAGTGGCAGACTTTATTTTTGGAGGCTCCAAAATCCCTGCAGATGGTGATTGCAGCCATAAAATTAAAAGATGCTTACTCCTTGGAAGGAAAGTTATGACCAACCTAGATAGCATATTGAAAAGCAGAGATATTACTTTGCCAACAAAGGTCCGTCTAGTCAAGGCTATGGTTTTTCCATTGGTCATGTATGGATATGAGAGTTGGGCTGTGAAGAAAGCTGAGCGCCGAAGTTGATGCTTTTGAACTGTGGTGTTAGAGAAGACTCTTGAGAGTCCCTTGGACTACAAGGAGATCCAACCAGTCCATCCTAAAGGAGATCAGTCCTGGGTATTCTTTGGAAGGACTGATGCTAAAGCTGAAACTCCAATACTTTGGCCACCTCTTGTGAAGAGTTGACTCATTGGAAAAGACCCTGATGCTGGGAGGGACTGGGGGCAGGAGGAGAAGGGGATGACAGAGGATAAGATGGCTGGATGGCATCACCGACTTGATGGACGTGAGTCTGAGTGAACTCCGAGAGTTGGTGATGGACAGGGAGGCCCGGCTTGCTGTGATTCGTGGGGTCACAAGGAGTTGGACACGACTGAGCGACTGAATTGAACCGAACTGAATACAACTAATTAATTTTGGGCTCCAAAGTCATTGCGGATGGTGACTGCAGCCATGAAATTAAAGGATGCTTGCTCCTTGGAAGAATAGCTATGACAAACTTAGGCAGCAAATAAAAAAAAAAGAGACATCAAATATAAAATTAAAAAATAAATAAAAACAGAGACATCACTTTGCCAACAAAGTCCAGATAGTCAAAGCTATGGCTTTTCCAGTCGTCATGTATGGATGTGAGAGTTGGACCATAAAAAAGGTTGCGTGCCGAAGAATTGATGCTTTTGAACCGTGGTGCAGGAGAAGACTTTTGAGAGTCCCTTGGACAGCAAGGAGATCAGACAAACCAGTCCTAATAGAAATCAACACTGAATATTCATCAGAAGGACTGGTGCTGAAGCTAAAGCTCTAGTACTTTGACCACCTGATGTGAAGAGCTGACTTATTGGAAAAGACCCTGACACTGGGGAAGATTGAGGGAAAGAGGAGAAAGGGTCGACTGAGGATGAGATGGTGGGATGGCATCACTGATTCAATGGGAATGAGTTTGCGTGAAGTCCAAGAGATAGGGAAGGACAGGGAAGTCTGGCATGCTGCCATTCATGCAGTCACAATGAGTAGGACACAACTTAGTGACTGAACAACAACAACACAACTGTTCAGCTTCCCAGGTGGCACAGTGGTAAAGAAACTACCTGCCAGTACAGGAGATGTGGGGTCATTCCCTCTGTCTAGAAGATCCCTTGGAGTAGGAAATGCAAACCTGCTTCTGGATTGTTGTCTGGAAACTTTCATAGGCAGAGGAGCCTGGTGAGCTACAGTCTAGTGGGGCACAAAGAGTCAGACACACATACACGCACACAATACAACTAAGCAAATTTAGGATAAGGAGAGGAAAGAATAAACTTGTTAAATAACTTGTTCTTAATCGTCTTGAGTATTTGAAAGAGGTATTGCCAAGCTTGAGAGTTTCTTAATGCATTATACAAATCAACTGACTTGGCCAAGGAGACATTGCAAATTCAGATATTAACACATTTTATACTTATGCCTTTAACTTATTCTTATATACTTATCAAACTTTTTTGAGTATATGGGGCCTACTTCTGTGAATAAGTAAGAAATTTTTAAGAGAGATCTTATTGTATTTCTAAGGATAGGCTAAGTTATGCTACAGTAACAATCAGGTCCAAATCTCAAACATTTATTTCTCCTTAGTGCTACAGTTTCAGAGTTAAAGGTATTTGGCTCACCATGGCTACCCAAGGACCAAGAATGATAGAGGTTAGCTGCTGTCAATGACTTGACAGTCATGTTCCAAAGAGAAGAAAGCAACAGCATTTAAATATTTGTCCCCAAGGGGATATTTCACTCTATTCACAGTGTATTGTACTATGCTGCACTCAGTCGCTCAATTGTGTTTGACTCTTTGTGACCCCATGGACTGTAGACCCCGAGGCTCCTCTCCCCATGGGACTCTCAGGCAAGAATACTGGAGTGAGTCACCATTTCCTACTCCAGGGAACCTTCCCCACCCAGGGATCAAATTCACATCTCTTGTGTCTTCTGCGTTGATAGGTGAATTCTTTGCTACTAGTGCCACCTAGTCATAATGTATTGGCCAGAACTAATCTCAAAGCCCTATTTACTTACAAAAGGTTTAATAAACACAAACCTACATACTGGACATATTTGGCAAACAACCACATTATAGTCAGAGCACACTGAATTCAAAGTATGAGACATTTTATCAACTTTTTATATACATTCCTTTTCAAAGGCGTATATATTTTACAGATAAAGTATACGTATCTAAGTAGTTTACTTGTCCATGGCCACTTATTTTATTGGCGTAGAAGATGAAAACTAAATCTAGATTTATCAGGATTTTCAAATTCCCATGCTGCATATTATAACAAACCATGTCCCATTTACTTTGTGTATGAAAATATAGTATTTGAATAAAAGGGAATTTCTGTGGGTCAGACAGCTCCACTCAAAGAGCTTATTCAGTGTAGAAACATCATCTTGTATGACTCCAATATAGATCACCTGGTATGTTAAAGCTAGTCTTTGAGTTCTTGCAATAGGAATCCAGCATATTTGCATTTAACTTGTAAAATATGTCCCTTCCAGGGTTTTGGCACTTGTAACAACTTTTCTAACTAAACTAACTCCCTGAAAATAAATAGTAGACTTCTTGACATTTTAAAATTGATTGCTTTTTCACCCTGGTTGTTAGGGTTTCTTTTAACTTGTAGGGGTAGATTGTTTGCCAATACTATACAATACAATGAACTCCTTGATCACTAAGAGTTACTATTGGGACTTTCCAGTGTGGTATGTTTTCTCATCACTGATTGGTTTATGCTTCACTATTGTTACCCAGATTCTCAATGTTGTTTCTAAATTTCCACATTGGATATGACATTCAAAAATACAGTTCCTCTGAAACGACTGTGCATCCTGAAACTCACAAATAATTTAAAAGCAGTATCCTTTACAATTTATTGAACATGCGTGCATTCCATATATAATTTTTTCTGAGCAAAGTATTTCAAAGTTTGAGGCATTTACATTTTTTTTCCCCTCTAAGGTGCTATCTGAGTGATAGGAATTTTATATCCTGACTCAAGCTGTTTCGTAGGTTGAACAAATACAAGTCTCCGAACATAATGTAGACAAAATATTGACATAAAAAAGAATAATGAATCTACACGTTCTATCTTCATTTAACAAGCACCCCCGAAAGCCTGTAAAATTGTTTGGTGTTTTCACCCATTTTCATTTGGGCTCACATGCACTGCAAAGTCAGTCAGAGGCTCAGTCAAATATCTATTCTCCACAATTTTTTCCCCAGGATATAGATTTTCTCCCTCTCTTTGATAAACAGCCTTCAGACATAGGCTCAGAGAGTAAGATAAATGAAAGAAAAATGAAGTTCTAGACAATCTTATACAAGTAGCTCAAAATGCTTACAGATTCTGCCTTTGCTCTAAGCCTAACCTAGGTCAGTAATTACAGTAAACCAATCCTTTCATATATATTTTGAAGAAAGAAGTGAAATAAGATTACTGGTCTTTCAGTGAGCACATATTTCACCCCAGAGGGCTTCAAGTTACTCTGTAGCATGACTCTGTGTGTGTGTATGCTCAGACTTCACAAAATTTAGTGAAAGTGAATAAAGGAAAGAAGGATTATTCCCAATATGTTGAATGAGGGAGCAGTCAATAAACCAAGCACCTCCCTATTCATACTGTTTACATTAACCAATTTAATCTACACAAATCTGGCATGAATGACACTTGTGATTTGCATATTTCATTTAAAGACACAGCCATATAATTAAAGTGAATAGTCCAGAGATACACAGAAAGCAAATGGCAGAGGGACAGTGTGAACCTATAATTCCAGTCATATCTTCTTTTAAAATACACTGTTTCATAAAACAATTATGATCACCCACTAGGGCCACATTTGCATACACATCCATTTCCTTCTGTGACATCTGTCTAAAGAAATTTCAGAAGCACAATGTAGCCTTCTTTGACTTATAAAAAATATTTACCTCAGGAAAATTTAGACTTTCAGCTAAAAAAAATGGAAAATATTTTTCTACGTTGAGCTTTGTTGGAATTAACTTACATAGACTCTAGTGTGTAGGTATAATTACAAAGATAGCTTCCACTGTACATCTGTAATGTCAGGCACCTTCTAGATTTCCCTAAGTGACCAATATGAAGTCTGGGAACCTCTTGCAGGCAGCTTAGGGGCTCAGGCACCATGCAGGAACTTATCATGTAGCTGAACTGCTAGTCTGCCTCACAGTGGAACAAAGAGGTATAACACTTAGTCAAGGTCTCCAAGCCTCTCTGGCAGATCTAATAATATATTTTAGTGAAAAGAAGTGAAGCAAAAGTGTTAGTCACTCGGTCATGTCTAACTCTTTGTGACCCCATGGACTGTAGCCAGCCAGGCTCCTCTGTCCACGGAATTCTCCAGGCAAGAATACTGGAATGTGTAGCCATTCCTTCCTCCAAGGGATCTTCCTGACCAAGGGCTGGAACCCAGGTCTGGTCTCCTGCATTGCAGGTAGATTCTTGACTGTCTGAGCCACCTGAGAAAAGATCCCATAAATAGAATTGACTGAAGACTGAGGGTGTGTGAAAGAAATGAATTAGGATTTCAGTAGCCTTACTGGGGGCTTCACAGAGTTGTGGTGAGATTCTTAAAGATGATTCAGTCATCTGAGAAAGCAATTAACTAATATGAAGACAAATAAACATTTTATAGCAGTGGATAGAGCAAGAATCTGGGGAGTAATAGAGAAAAGAGTAACAGTAAAATGTACTTTAAACAGCAAAATATTAAGAAAAAAATAAAGCCTTTTCTTTTCCATACAATTAAAATAGTTGCATGTAAAAAATTCACAAATATTGAGATTAATGTTTCTGTGTTAATTTCTTAATTAGGCGCTTGAGTTAAAGGAAAAAAAAAAGTCAGGAAGTAGGTTATAGGTCTGAGACGTTGTGGACAGTTGGCTTTATTCTTCAGAATACTTTGGAATTTATGAGTATTATGGAATATAAGAGAAATGAGTAGCGGTCTCAGGATCCTGAGCCCCAGTATAGTAAAGATTTCCTTCTAAAAGGGGGGTGGTGGTGGGGGAACCTCTTCATGTGAAATCTACAGGCTGGGCCTTCCAGGAACCTGTGTCTCAACAGAGCTCAAGCAGAAGACGTGCTGGCTGTGTGCTTATTCAATGCCAAGAGGTGCTAAAAAGAGTTTGGCTGTGAGTCCAGGTGCCAAGGATGACTGGAAGTTTGATTTTTCCTTTGCTGGAGCCAGCATGGCCAAAGAAGAGGCTCACATTTGATTGAATTTCGTGGAATAGTAAATGGAGCACAGTATTTTATCTATTTCTTCTTTAATGCTTTCACTATGTGTTTATGTGAATTCTAGCAAAGACCTAGAGCAATAAAGCTAATGCTTAATCCTTTCTAGCAAAGATTAATTCTTTTAATAATTCAAGTTGGTTTATCAAATTCATTGAGGGAATTTTTACTAAGCAAGTAGAAGAATAATTCAGATCTGCCTAGTGTGTCTTATTTTGGTAAGCATATGTTATTTCCCCCATCTCTGTATTTTAATTTAGTGATTACTTTTGAAATTAAATAAATTTATTGATGATACTTAATCTTCCTCTAAGGTTAAAACTTTTGGTAGTATCTCATATTCACTTTAAATAGACGAACATAAAATCTGTTGCCCATGCTAGACATTTTGCTAGACATGCTAGACACTTTCAAAAATGAAAGTACATATAATTATTAATATATATATATATATATATATATATTTACACTTGAAAAACAGATACCAATTGGAATGGTTCAAGCAATCTAGGACATAAAGTTACCTTAGTTTTAAGCATTAATCCAAACAGATATTACGAAAGGTGACTATAAACAATTCTATGACTTCACTATAAAGCTAGTTTTCAATCATAGACTTTTTCTTATTTATAGGTTTATGAAGAGACATGATTCCAAAAATGCATCTTAACATGAAAGGCTTAAATACCCAGTCTAAAACTGCCATGAGAGAAAAATAAAAGGAAATTTTTTTTTTCCTGTAATTATAGGCATTAATCCGGGAAAGTGTGCATCATGTGTATATTAATGCATTTGCTAATTTCTCTAAGATAATTTCTGAGACATTAGAAAGAATAAATTAAAGACAGCTTTCTTAGATAAAGGGTGCAAAGGGATGCAATTATATTGCTACTCTTGGTGGATGAAAATATCTGAAAATGGGAAATTTGATAAAGATCATTAGTGAGAGTTAATACTGAGCAATAAACCACAGTGTGAAAATACTGTTATGAGAGGCTATAGAACTGTATGACTTTGGGAAATTTACTTAAAATCTCAGTACATCAGTTTTCTTGTCTATGAAATAGATATAATAATAGTATTTCCATTATAAGGTTGTTGTGAGGATTAAATTATACATGTCTAACATATAAAAAGGGATGATACACAGTAGGCAGTATAATGTGTAGCTATTGATTTTATTTGCTGTTGTCATTTAGTCTTTCAGTCATGTCCCACTCTATTGTGACCCCTCTGTATAGCACACCAGGCTCCTGTGTCCATGAGATTTCCCAGGCAAGGATACTGGAATGGGTTGCCATTTCCTTCTTCAGGAGATATGCCCAACCCAGGGAATGAACCCATGTCTCCTGCATTGACAGGTGGGTTCTTTACCACTGAGCCACCTGGGAAGCCCACTGACTTTAATTAGGTTCCCTAAAATAATAAAACTCTGATCATATTTTATAATCGTTTATCATGATATGCAGTAACTTTCTGTTCCACCTCCTTTTGCTTGTCTCATGTAACATGACACAGTAACCATTGACAAACACGTCTTTATGTGTATGACTGCTGTAAAGAAAATCATTTTGTGTTGTACCACAGATTCAATCATTCTGACAACAGCTAAGTAGGGAAAAATTTGCATAAGAACACATGTATACCTATGGCTATTCATGTTGGTATATGGCAGAAACCAATAACATTGTAAAGCAAGGACCCTCTAATTAAAAATAAATTAACTAAAACAAAACAAAAGAAACCTATGTAACAATTAATTTGTGCAACAGTTAGTTACTGAGTATGTCCTCTGTACCAGGGTCAGAATATACAGGGAATGTTCTATTCAAAGCCACTGTCTTCTTATACTTTCTATAGATTGCAGAAGGAAAAGTTAGACAAATAAACACCTTTATAATAGATGTGGTATGTAAGTGCTCTGGAGGCAAGAGAAAATAGATTAAGTGGTACAAGAAGAGGCAGAGGTGGGAGGAAACAGCACGGTGATAAGGTGACATTCAAGAAGAAACTTGACAGTCACCGGGGGAAACCAACTGCTGTTATACTCGGAAAGCATTCTAAGAAGAGAAGCATGTACACAGCACCTCAGGCCTGAGGGTGCTGACAAGATTCTAGGGAG
Source organism: Bos grunniens (assembly GCF_055505025.1). Taxonomy (NCBI): domain Eukaryota; kingdom Metazoa; phylum Chordata; class Mammalia; order Artiodactyla; family Bovidae; genus Bos; species Bos grunniens. The sequence goes on along the minus strand of NC_141172.1, from coordinate 34,070,333 downwards.
AAGGGGACACTGCATTAGACTGAACAAATGACAGCGGGGAATGGAGATAGAAGACCAGGTCTGAGAGCAGGCCAGAACATGAGTCACCTTGAAGTCCATAGTAAGAACTTTAGCTTTCAACCTGAGTAAGACGAAGGAGAAGTTGGAGAGTTTTAAGCAAAGACCGTGTGAAACTGGAATACAGTGTGCTTAGATTTTGCTTTTAAAATGGTGATCAAGAGACACAGGGAAATGAATTCTGAGCTCCTTGAAACACTGGCCCACAACCATCAATGTGCGATTTCATCCTCCAGCTCTCCAGGCTCTCAAACCTGTTTTCTAGGGTCCTAGATCCTGCCTTTAAGGGAAGATCTTATAAGAAAGTGGGAGAAAAGAAGAGAGAGAGAAGAGCAAGAAGAGATACTTTCTATACAAATACGTCTCATTATAACTTATCAGACAGTTACAACTGTCTGAAAGGAGCAACTGAAGCAGAGGTTGTGCTGCTTCTAAGGAGGACAGCAGCCACACTCTGACCACATTCTGAACTTCCTAGCTTTTCCATGTAGTTGCTTCATGACCCTAGCAGAATAACATGATTTTTGTCTCAGTTTCCTCATCCTTAAAATATGGTAAATCTTCATCCCAGGCTGGCTGTGAAATGTAAGTGTCTGACATACAATATGCAAGGGTCAGTATATTTTGCTATTGTTTTTTACAACAACATGAGATTTGTAATAAGGTAGTATTGGTTGCAAGATGGTACTTATGAAAATATCTTTTTTATAAGTTAAAATGCACCATTAAGGTGTACAATAAGCCTAAATAAGAGACTGCACTAAATGTTCTAATTAATTTTTAAATCCATCTAATTTCATATTTGTTAAAATGTTATTGATACAAGGAGAAATGTCATCTTTAAAATGATAGTAAAATGATTACCAAAAATGGAATAAAAAAAAGAAAAAGGTAGTATTTGGTTAATACTTAAAACATAAGATCCAATAGGTAAGACTATTTCTGCCATCAAACTACCTTAAATTACAAATCGCAAATTATGTATGCCTGTGCCAAAATACAACTGCTTCAGCAAGTAGTGAATTTGCATATACAATAATTTTAATCAAAGGCACCTAGTTGATTGCACAATTATCTGTTTTGCATACACAAAATTTGAATTCTGTACATGTGAATCCTCGTTTGTACATGCACCTAATTATTTTGTTGGTGCAACTTAGAAATCCTGTTTAATATATTAGGGTGTTAGTTATCTTCCATTTATAGCAAGATGGATTCAGTTTTTATTGACTAGTATGACAGAACTCCTTGAAGAATATGGGAATGGATCCTGGTTCCACTCCTGACAGAGGGGAATGCTACTATACTTGCATTTTGGGCCAAGAAAAAAATTTAAAAAAACATGTTTTTCTACACACACTTTTGCTTTTTGCCTTCTTATTTAGAAGTTATTTCAAAATTTAAAGAAGACTTCAGTTCACAGGGAGAAGCCTTGAGTGGTGATCATAATGAGTTCACTCAATTTTCCACATTGTTAGTCTCTAAATGACAGGAGTGGGCTGTTGATCCAACTACTCTTAGGCATTAGAGAAAATTTAGAGCTGGTAAAAAGTACCAAATTTATAGTCCTGTAGACAGAAGCTCTCTATGGAGCTTCTAAACAACAAGAACAAAATAGCTTGAAAGCAGTGAGGCAAAACTCTCTATATTATTATGGATTTGCCGGACAATCAAGATTCTAGTAAGGCCCTAAGTGAGGGTGATGTGATACATCACAGGCTGGGAAAACTGCTGACCATAATAATAAAGTTCTAGATAAGCAGGAAGCCTATTTTCCAACTAATTTATTCTGAAGTCCATTAGGGCACAAGCCTGTTCAAAATCCAAAATTATTAACAAACTCATATTAAGAGGTTGCTCTATATTACAGATGGGTCATTGTTAATAGCAGGTGTCTTCTGCCATTTGAATCTTTCAGATGCAGGTCTTTTCCACATGCTTTTGGGATCAGCCTTGAGAATCCAACTAAGATCCAATTTAGTAACCTAAATAGACATTAAACATCATCACTGTTTCTCCGACTATTTACCCAAATGCAGATATGTACTTGTAACAAGCAGATTCTACATTAGAGCAAGAGTAGAAATCCAGTGTGGGAATTTTCATGATTTTGCCAACTACATATTGATTCATCTTGGTAGTCAGACTACAGAGAAATCCTTTCAAGTGTTCAGAATTCTTGAACTTTGAACCTTGTCATCCAGTTCAATATTGAATGGTGTATATATAATAAATTTCCTCTCAAATACATAAACGTATTCATTACTGTTGGTTTAAACTCAGATCAAGTCTATCTATAGTGACTCTTCAATAATACTATATGGTCTGTTTCCTTCCAATGTTCACTTTCATAATCTCCTGGAAGGAAACATGCTGTAGTAGTTAAAACACAGGGGGTCTGAGAGTCAGCCATGTCTGATATGGGAGACTGAACCATGCCTCTAGGAATTTGTGTGCTGGTTTTATTCCTTCCCACACTGACTTTGAGTTTGGACTTTATTTTGACCAGTGAGGCATTAGCGAGCATGCTGCACAGTGAGGCACTTGCCACGGGGCCTGTGCCCTGGAGCAATCCCTGGAACTGAACTGCGTGATGTGAAAGTTTAAGCTATTCTACTGTGGAGAGCTGTGAAGAATGACTCATCATGTAGGAAGAGGGGACACATGAAGAATTGAGACCACCAGTTAAGCTTCTACTTGAATGTAGACACGTAAGTGGCCCCAGCCAACTTCAGGTGGAGCAGAATAACTGCCCGGTAAACCTACAGAATCATGATGACTATCAAGTGGTTATTTTAAGGCATTGAGATTTAGGGTAGTTTGTTACACAAAAATAGATAATTGATATATCTTGGATCAAACTCAGGTTACATTACTTGTCTAGCCATGCAAATTTGGCTAGTTGTTTAAGCTTTCTAATTCTTACATCTTTCAGCTCTATGTTACAGGTAATAATTGCAGTACTTCATAGGACTGTGCAATAGAACAAAGTAATAAATATAAATAATTTAGTACAATACCTGAGCCATTATAAGTGCTTAGTGAAAGTTGCTCTGTCACGTCCGATTCTTTGCGACCCCATGGACTATATAGTCTGTGGAATTCTCTAGGCCAGAATACTGGAGTGAGTAGCCTTTCCCTTCTCCAGGGGATTTTCCTAACTCAGGGATCGAACCCAAGTCTCCCGCATGGCAGGCAGATTCTTTACCAGTTGAGTCACAAGGGAAGCCCAATGAACAATAATTTTTATCATCAGTTTCATCACCTCAACCATCATCACCATTACAACAATCATCACCACTAACACCAACACCCGTATGAACGCTGCCAGAAACACTTTCCTGATATCTAATCCTTTCATGATGCCCTTTGTGTCTCTGGTCTATAATGAAAATCAATCCTTTTTAACTGATACATTTTTAATGCCTCATATACAGGCAAAACTTCTTTCCTTAAGGTCAATGATAATGTAATGAAAATAACTCATTTAGGTAGCCTTTCACATTATTTTATTAGTTTACTAAAGAGATTTGGCAAAATGACTAAAAGTAAATTTAATAGTCCTATTTGAATTTTTGTCTTATTGTCATGAATATTAAGTCTTTAAAAAAAATTCTGGCTATTCTAAAAAAAAAAAAAAGAAAAAAGAACCTGTGTCTCCCATGAAAAAGGAATTTTCACAAAAGAATAGATTTTGTTGTGTACTTTGTATATAAGGACATAAAATAAAATATTAACCTGAGAGAGGAATATTTATACCTATTGAATGAAGGCCAGGAAAGAATGTAGTGTGTGGTCTAAAACAGTGGCTCCCAAGCTCTATTCCTGATTAGAAACATCTGGGATGACTAATAAAATTCAGATTCCTGCGCACTTCAGTCCTCTCTCAATCCTCTGTTTATAACAATTGTACCAAAGGATAATATTTTCATAGTCAGGTGAGGAAAGCATTAAAATCAGATTAATTTTAAAAATGAAAATTCAGATACCCTATGATTTGATTACATTCTTTGGAGTACAGGGATTTTTCTATTGCTCTTCAAATCCAATCAGGTGGGGAGTTGAATATTCTACCCAGGGCCCACCACGTACAATTTCAATGTCTCTTCTCTTCTTTCTACTTCTTCCTTCTCTCCCCTCATACTTAGACAGAAGGTAAGTACTCCTAAGTGATACTGATTCTCCTGAAATATGAGGGAAAACTTATGGGGTTGGTAGGCCTTTGCTGGTATTCCCTGGTGGCTCAGTGGTAAGGAATCCTCCTTGGAAGATTCAATGCAGGAAATGTGGGTTTGATCCCTGGGTAGGGAAGATCCCATGGAGAAGGAAAAGGCAACCTATGCCAGTATTCTTGCCTGGGAAATCCCACAGACAGAGAGGCCTGGTGGGCTACAGTCCATGGGGTTGCAAAGCGGTTATTGTTAGTCAACTCAGCTACTAAACAACAACAAAAACAACAGGCCCTTCCTACTCAAAGTGTGGTTCGTGGAGCAGTAACATCTACAGCGTGTTAAAAATGCAAATTTCAAGCCCTGATAACAGAGTAGTGGTTCTCCATTCCAGTTCCCCATAGAATCACTAGGAAGCCAGAGCATTAACTTTTGGATGCCAGGCACCATCCAAGAGACTCTGAGAGGGCCCAGTAGGTAACTTTTTTTTTTTCCCTTAAATTCTTTGGTGGGTATAACATGTAGTTTGGGTGGAGACACACTCATCTCAAGGAAGGAGAGCATGAAATTGCAGACTGATTTTACTACTTCTCCTTCCATGGCCTTCTCTAGGCTCTTAGGGAAATCCTGGTTCTGGAAATTCCTTTAGATTTTTTTACACCACTGGACAAGGAACTCTTGGCTTATTACTCAGGGTTTCTTGACCCATCCTACCTAGTCTGATTTCTATCCTGCCTTCTTGATAATCTCCTTGGAATCTGAATAAACTTCAGTTCAGTTCAGTCACTCAGTCGTGTCTGACTCTTTGCGACCCCATGAATCGCAGCACGCCAGGCCTCCCTGTCCATCACCAACTCCTGGAGTTCACTCAGACTCACGTCCATCGAGTCAGTGATGCCATCCAGCCATCTCATCCTCTGTCGTCCCATTCTCCTCCTGCCCCCAATCCCTCCCAGCATCAGAGTCTTTTCCAATGAGTCAACTCTTCCCATGAGGTGGCCAAAGTACTAGAGTTTCAGCTTTAGCATCATTCTTTCCAAAGAAATTCCAGGGCTGATCTCGTTCAGAATGGACTGGTTGGATCTCCTTGCAGTCCAAGGGACTCTCAAGAGTCTTCTCCAACACCACAGTTCAAAAGCATCAATTCTTCGGTGCTCAGCCTTCTTCACAGTCCAACTCTCACATCCATACATGACCACAGGAAAAACCATAGCCTTGACTAGACGGACCTTTGTTGGCAAAGTAATGTCTCTGCTTTTTAATATGCTATCTAGGTTGGTCCAAGGAGTAAGCGTCTTTTAATTTCATGGCTGCAGTCACCATCTGCAGTGATTTTGGAGCCCAAAAAATAAAGTCTGACACTGTTTCCACTGCTTCCCCATCTATTTCCCATGGAGTGATGCATAACTTTCATAGTATCAATAGGACACAGTACTATGCTTTCAATATAAAAGTCGAGTCCTTTTAAGCACTGCAATGATGGTAATGCTTACTTACATTATGGTTAGGACTCCAACCCCCACAGCCATTGTTGCTTTTTATAATTTTACTGTTGCAGGATGATGCTATGATTATCTCTGAATATACTTCAATATTTTTAAAAATGCCTTTTTTGGGTAAAATCTTACATCTCATGCACTTGAAAACTATTCAACTCAAACAAATTGACTTTCTTTAATCCTTCACAGTTTACTGTGGATTAACCAGTGAGAGAGGGAAAATAGACCTTGGGAGCAAGCAAGATCCAGTCTTCTTTGTGTGTGACTGAACTAAAAACTGGTATTTTCCCCCTGTAATCTTAAAATTGATCTTTAAACAGTGAAGTAAGAGCACTAATAAATCCAAATCAAATACTTGAAAAGCAATGTTTTGACTGAAATTCTTGAATAGGGAGTAAACAAAGAGAACTCTTTGTAAAATTGTTGCTAGTTCTTGAACTGGCAGCTTTAGCATTACCTGGGAACACAGAAATGCAAATTTTTGAGTTTTAGTGTAGATCTACCTGATTAGAATCTACATTTTAACAAGATAGCCCAAGTGGTTCCTAGGCACATCCAAGTTTGAGAGACATTGATATATCATACAGTAGCACTCACAAATTTTTTCCTCCAATATTTGTTCTTCCCTAAATCCCACCCCATACAGCATCGCATACAGTTGCCCATTCCTCTTTTTTATCCAAAATATTTGTAAACTTTTCTTGCAACTCCAAACTTCTTATTATCCCCCTCCCAATCACTTGGCTCTTTGACTAAGTCTTAATTTACCAAGAAGTTGAATCTATGGGTAGAGGCAGGATGTGATACAAAGGTTCTGTTTTATTTTTATTTTTTCTTTATTGCAAGAAGGGAAAAAAAAAATAGTGAAACTTCTCCATCAACTCTAAACTAATAAACTCTCAAAGAAGTCAAATAGGTAATGACCTGATGCAAAATCTTTTTATAAGTCTGACAATGCAAAGAGTCCATGAAAATACCAGCTCCTCAGTATTGCAAAAACACACAAACATGTTGAGTTTGTTCTTCCAAGATAGAAATAAAAGGGTACCAATTTCTCAGAGATGAATTAGATTGATGCAAACCACACCCACTCATCTTAGTGTTCAATGAACAATCATAATAATCCAAGGCAATTATGGAAGTTAAGATATTAATTCTTTTTCAGTATTTACATCTTTTAAGAATAGTAGCAAAAACAAAAATACTTATCTGTGCAGTAATGATTGAGTGCTTCATTTTCAATAGAAACACTATAGTATTCGTTCTAAAGATTTAGACACTAACCGACTACTTACTACTTTTCTAATTTGAGAGATTTTGAATAAGAGTATGAATAAGTGAAGCATCTATGAAAACAAAGCTCTCCATTGACATAATGCAATTGAAAACTAAATTCTTTGTTTTCATTGGAAAAGAACAGAAGAAACAAAACATCTTAAAAAATCTAATATATTGCAGAGAACTCTAACTTTTCTTTCTTGAGAGCACACCACTGTAGCCTACATTTTATTATTACTATTATTTTGCACAAATTTTGTACCATGTTTCCTTCTGCCACATATAGCATTACTCAGGAGAAATCCCCACAAGGGGCCACAGTGCATTTGTAACAAAGAAAAATTCTGCTTTCCGATACAATGATTCAACTAAAACAAAGTTGGATTTAATCAGCTATGAAACTGGAAAAATGAGAATCAGCCTGCATATTATGACTAAGTTCATTAACACCTCCATGAATTACAGGGCGGGGGGAGGGGGGGAGAAACATCTGGTTCTTCTTATCAAATTTCTATATAATTTTAACTTCCTCTTAAAAATTATGTCTTTAAAATACATTGCACTGTCTTTGATAGCATGAATATTAGCATGTTTTCTCAGGATCATCCTGGGCAAAAGTGAAATGGAAAACATTTGGAAAATAGTAGCCTTTCCTAGGCTCCTGGTATAAGTGTACAAGAGGTTCTTTGAGTTCTAATTTTGGTTCCAATCAGAAGAAAAAAGGGAAGGGTTATATCCCTGGAAAAAACAATGTAGCCTACTCCAGAACATGCCTTTCAGTCCATTTAAGTGCTCACATTTTTGTAGGTTTTATATGGACATAAATCATTTTGAATCTTAGAATGAAAAACATTCACTATAGATTTGAAAAGAGAAAAACCAACTTACCACAGCAGTTTAGTTAATTCATAGGCACCATCATCTGAAACAACAAAAACATATTTTGATATTGCAATCATAAAAACTTCCAAAAACATTCAAATTGTCTTAAAACACATACTGTGAATTTATCTACAGAATCAAAATTAAATAAGCAATGAAAATACCTTGTGTGATCTAAATCATTTAGTTATTTCAGATGAAAGCATTGCATCCCTACTATTCTACATCCAAATTAGATAATTGCTTGCTTTCAATATATTTTGCATATGCATACTGGCATATGTATATTTCACAATGTTTTCTTCTGGTATTCACATTTAAAAGTAGGCAGAAATACAGAGTCTATTGAATAATACAATCTTAGTTCTGGCATGAATACAGTCATGACACACATCCTAATACACAGCTCTGAGACTGCCATATAAATCCCTTTGCTGAGCTCAAAAAACCTGTCTATTGTCTATACAGAAAAAAAAAAAAAAGCTAAAGTATTTGTCCCAGTGTCTAGCAGGGTTCCATCAGTTGCTCCTAGTCTACCTAAAATTTTCCCCCAAACTCTCCAATGCACCCTCATTCTCTTTTTCAAGTTTATCTATCACAGACACTGGTGCCATATTTTCACACCCTATTTTAAACACAAATGTTTTATTTAACAATATTTTAATTTTTCCCTTTTCCTCTGCCTCAATATTCTTTCTACTCATTCTTCAGTTCCACTTCAATTAGCATCTCCTCCATGAAGCTTGTCTTAATGCCCAGAGAAGGAATTAATCTAAGTGTTCCCCCCATATTTTGTAATTTATGGCTATCTCTCATCATTTAAAGACTAGTTGTATTGCACCTGTTTCTGCTAATAAAGTTTTAATTTTGAAGGACTAGTGATACCATTATGAATTAAACACTTTAGTTTCATGACAAAAAAAATTAAGGAATTAAAGTTGAAGGAAATTTCCTCTATTGATAAATGACATTTTAGGCAAGTTGTTAAATTCTTTTTGTACCATATGGGAATATTTTCTCTTTTTAAAAATTTAAAAACATCTTATTTGAAGGTTTGAATTCTGTACAGAAAGGTGATAATACTACTGGACCTCTATTAGTACAGTATATGTTTGAAATTAGTATTTTAAAGAACAGTGACACATTTGCCTTGAACAATTAACATGGTGACCCCTGCAGCAAGAATGACATTAGTAGCAGATTCTTAGGGGGAAAAAAATCTCTTTATGTAGAATGAAATGACAACATTACTTTGTTGGTAACTTTTTACTCCTGGCCAGGTTAATTATGTCAGATCAGATTGTGTAATTGCAGGGGCTTCCCTCGTGGCTCAGAGGGTAAAGTGTCTGCCTGCAACGTGGGAGACCCAGGTTTGATCTGCGGGTCAGGAAGATTCCTTGGAGAAGGAATGGCAACCCACTCCAGTACTCTTGCCTGGAAAATTTCATAGATGGGGAGCCTGGTAAGCTACAGTCCATGGAACTGCAAAGAGTCGCACACGACTGAGCAACTTCACTTTTACACATTCACAATGTCTTGTTCTTTATTCTCCTTTTGGATTCATAATCACTTTCAGCTTCAAAATGTTGACAAACAATTCCATGCAACTGCTCCTACCAGGTTTTTTTTTTTTTTTTTCCTTCCTAGATGATTATAACTTGGCTATACATCTGTCTTATTAACAGTTTTCTTATTGCTTTCATATATTAAATATCCAGAAAAAAATATTGAGTTGAATAATTAAACCTAAATTATCAATGTAAAGATTTTAATGTGGATATTTAAAATAACAGCTGCTGCTGCTAAGTCACTTCAGTCGTGTCCGACTTGTGCGACCCCATAGATGGCAGCCCACCAGGCTCCCCTGTCCCTGGGATTCTCCAAGCAAGAATACTGGAGTGGGTTGCCATTTCCTTCTCCAATGCATGAAAGTGAAAAGTGAAAGTGAAGTTGCTCAGTCCTGTCTGACTCCTAGCGACCCCATGGACTGCAGCCTACCAGGCTCCTCCGCCCGTGGGATTTTCCAGACAAGAGTACTGGAGTAGGTTGCCATTGCCTTCTCCAATGCATGCGTGCATGCTAAGCCGCTTCAGTCATGTTCAACTCCGTGCAACCCTATGGACAGCAGCCACCAGGCTCCCCTGTTCCTGGGATTCTACAAGCAAGAATAATGGAGTAGGTTGCCATTTCCTTCTCCCAAAATAAGAGCAATGTTTCTTAATTTGGTGAGAGGAAGAACTATATTAGATTATTTGTACCTAAATCTAGACTGATATTTCATCTTCAGAATTATGTGTTATTTCAATGCTCTACAGTTCTTCTCACAGGAAGAACAATGGTATAACACATAATTAAGAAATATATATGCATATATATAGATTTAAATTTGTGATTCAGCAAAGCTCCTAAAGTAGAAAAACACTCAGTAATTGAACACGTACTGATAGTCTGAGTCTACCACCAGGTCAATAGTAGACACGGTCCCGTATAAGAGTCAAAGTTACCAAAGTGTTTTAACATGAGTAAATCAGATATCATTATGGAAGCAACTTTAGAAATATTAATAATGTTAATATTATTAATAAAAATTTCATTTAATTGAGTTTAGATATAATTATTAATGTCTGTAAACCTATGACTTTGATTTTCTAAAAAATAAGAGTGTGGACTTTACACACTGATGGGTTAGGGCTATCACCAGTAGATAAAGAAACAGAGAAATGTCAGTGGTGGGCTTCCCTGGTGGCTCAGCAATGAGAAATCCATCTACCAACGCCGGAGACACAGGTTCAATCCCTGATCCAGGAACAACCCATATGCTGAGGAACAACTAAGCCCATGTACTACAACTACTGAACCTATGCTCTAGAGCCCAAAACCCACAACAACTGAGCCCTCACAATGCAACTCCTGAAGCTCATGTGCCCTAGGGCCCATGCTCCACAACAGGAGAAGACACCAGTGAGCAGTGTGCACAGCTAGAGTACACCCCGTTCTCTGCAACTAGAAAAAAGTCCATGCAGCAACAAAGGTTCAATTCAGCCAAAAACAAATACATAAATATATATATATATATATATATATATATTTAAATAAATGTCTTTGGTAAGCAGCCTGGAATTTATTGTTGCATTGTTCTTCTGTGCCAGATGTAATGCAAACATAGCTGGACTAGGGACTATAGGGACAAACAGCTTCCTGAGAACAATGATCTGATGTTAGTCTCCTATTTCACTCAAAAGGCAACCAAAATTTAGCAAAGAAAATCCCATTAAAATAAATGTTTATTAGGGAATGCTTAATTGATATCTGTCCCAGGGATATTTAAATAAATATTTTCTTTCACATGACTGGAATTGCCAAAGAACAGGACAAATCAAAACCTCTAATTCTAGTAGCAAATTATATTTTCAATGACCTATATGTTCTAACATGTTCATGTAATTAATTCACTACCTTTATTGATCCATATTTTCTATATTTCTTTTTTTTCCAAATATATTTTCCATTTCCCTCTCTCTTCCTTCTGCATTTTGATTAGGTCCTGAGAATGGCATCCACAAAATATAGGAATCCTTCCAGATAAAATAGATAACTTACTAAGTGTATAACCAACTGATGAAGAAGACAAAAGATCCTAACAAAAACTTTAGAATTTTTGTTTTGATTCTAGAGTTGCTGGCATAAGTATGAAAATGGAGTCATTCCAAATAAAGTGGTTTATGGATAGAACATGCACCTATGTGCTTTTTATGGCTTAAAAGAAGTTTTCTGAAGATTTTTCATATGCAAATTTATTCAAATAGCATTTACAATTAGCATCTACCTCTCTATATTTGACCATTTAATTCTCATAAAGGGTATCTATTTTCTATAAAAGAACCCCAGTGTCTGAGTACAGGAACAGAATACTAAACTAGATACCATTCCAATATTGTGATCATATGATTTGTTAAAAAATGAAGTGAAGAATAAATTAAATATGTATTATTGCCTTCTCCGTATATCCATACTAAACAGAAGGTAGGAATAAGCCAGCTATTTCTATATTTACTTGTAGAACCAATTATAGAAATAATTATGAAAACAAATGCAAATAGGTACCCACTCTGGGCATAGAAAATTATTTTAGCAGTTAAATTCCTGAGTTCCAATAATATCACTGAAACACATGCATGCTTATATACTACATACATATGTATCTTTATCTTACATACACATACACACACACACATGCATATACAGATACAGATACATAGGTGGTCAGAGTAATTCTCCTTTCTAGTTTCATTAGATTTTCTCTTAGCATTTCCTTTTCTTCCTACCAAAACTCCAGTTCATATTTCTTATATCAGTAATGAGCAAGTGAAGGACGTGAGCTTCAGTGACAGAAGATGATGGTAACAGGGGAAGGAACCAAGAGTGAAATGGAACTGTTGTGACTGAGCCTCAGTACATACATTACGAAAGAGCCCTGGGCCAAAGCCCAGAACAGATTTTGTTAAAAAAAAAAATAAAGGATAAATATTAGGTTTTATTAGAACTTTTTTGTTCTGAAATACAAACAAATTTTATTTCAGTCATAAATAACTAGTACCTCTATTTTAATCATATTAGGCTGAGGTTTTCCTTAGTTTTGTGAGTATAAATGTCAACTAGGAAGTTGAATGCGGAAGTCCATGGTTCAGTGGGAAGGTTAGGGCTAGAAACACACATTGGGAATGGAATCATAGAGATGGTATCCAAGATATGGAAATTAGACAGCATGTCAGTAGCAAAGAGTAGAAGGTTTAGGCTAGAGGCTAAGGAAGCCCAACATGAAGAGTGAGAACTGAAGACAAATCACAATCAAATTCTGTAAACTCCAGGAGTAAACTCCGGGAGCTGGTGATGGACAGGGAGGCCTGGCGTGCTGCAGTTCACGAGGTCGCAAAAAGTTGGACATGACTGAGCAACTGAACTGAACTGAACTCTGTAACCTTTAGCTAGAGAGGAAGATTTAACTGGGTCTTTATCAAGTCTCTGCTTAATGCCACATTCTGTGCTAGGTATCCTAATGAACAAAATTGACTCCCATTCGATCTGCCTTATGCTTTAGAGCAGTGGTCCCCAACAATTTTTGGAACCAGAGACTGGTTTTGTGGAAGACTGTTTTTCCACGGATCGGGGTAGGGGTGGTTTTAGGATGATTTGAGCGCATTACATTTATTGTGTACTTTATTTTTATTATTATTACATTGCAATATATAATTGAGTAATTAAACAATTGTCACTTGCCACTCACTAATAGAGTTTTGATACGAGTCTGCAAGCAGTTGATTTATCATGGTCTCTGTGCAGTCAAGCCTCTCTGCTAATGATAAACTGTATTTGCATCTGCTCCTCAGTGCTAGCATCTTCACCTCAGGTTCACCTCAGATCATCAGGCATTAGATTCTCATAAGGAGCATGCAACCTAGATCCTTGCACGTGCAGTTCACAGTAGGGTTCAGGCACTTATGAGAACCTAATGCTGCCACTGACCTGATGGGAGGAAGAGCTCAGGTGGTAATGTGATTGATGGGGAGCAGCTGTAAATGAAAAGGCTTCACTTGCTGATCACTACTCACCTCCTGCTTAAGCCCAGTTCTTAACAGCACACTCATCAGTACCAGGGGTTGGGGACCCCTGATTTAGAGCCCATCAAACTATGTTTCTCCAGTATGTCTGTATTCACAAAAACATCCCAGTGGCATTCTAAGATTTTTCAACTTCAACCAGCACTTTATTATTCCAGTGTCAAGCATTTCTTACAACAACCACTCTCTTTCATTTCTTCTCAATTCCTTTCAAAATCTAAAACCCACAGATTACAGCTTAAAAAAAAATGGCTCTATGATACTGTTTTTCCTTGAACTATACATTTCAGGAAAAGGAGATACTACAACAGATTTGCAATGTATTTGCAACTTAATATTATTCTGCTCATTTTATTTGATTTTTATTTTTTCCCTAAATTATAACTGTGCAACATGGGGAATTGCAAAGATTTCTTCAAGAGGAATGATTAAGGTGTTAGATTCTCAGATTTTTTGAGTGTTACCAATCACTAGAGAAGTTACAGGCAAAGCAACAACCTCCATCTAACACACCAGTAGAAGAAAAAAAGAAAATCTTAGAATTTCTTTAACCTTGAAGAAACTATGTAGACAGACAAGGCTTGAAACAAATTTTACAGGCAGTGTCTTGCTCCAGGGCATGTTTTATAGCATTAGCCTGGGTAAATATGCTTCAGTTTCAATTAATAAAATTGTAAATTTAGGATCTATGTTTTAGCAAAGTTACAGTTTGGGTTTATGCAATGTTAAACTAAAGCAAAATAAAGCCATAAATTACCATACCCTCTGAAATACTTTAATATGGTTGGTTCAAAATTGAATTTTTATCCCATTACTCTAGGGAGATAGTTGCTATAAAAAGGCATTTTCACTCATTTTCATCATTGTCATGATCTAAGTTTTTTTCTTCTAATACTGAAATAGTTTTTAATGTAGCTTTTGAAAATTGTATTGATGTTTGTTCTTTGGCTTTTCTCTTTCTTGAGATAATTCTTAATTTGCTAATATATTGCTAGCGCTACAGCTTTGCATATTTTTTGCTTGTTTAATCTGTTTGTTCTAAAAAAAAATCTAGCAAATTTCCATCTAATTTTGCTATTCTTTTCAAAATGCATTCAAAAATGCATTCTTAGGTTAACTTTGGTTTGAAATACAAAGTGCTAATGTAAAATTTACCTTTGCATTTTATTTAGAGGAGTGGAATATATTGAGAAGATTGAATAACTAAAGCAGGATTTCAAGGAGAATGTTCACACACTTAAGAAGATTTTTAAAACATATTATTCTCTGAAAATTGCCACTGCAAAGAAAGGACCAATCATTTTTCACACGATTTCCTTGATTTGGGGTTGGGACAGCAGAAACCAGACATTTTATTGTCTCTAACTCTGAAGTAGATGTCTTAGAACATCAGGCTTAAATAAACACTGAGCTTTGGTACCATTCAATGAAATAAATAAACTGAATGAACAGTTGGAAGAGGTGGAAGGAGAAAGTTTTGTGGTTGAAAAATGAGCCTTTAAGTATTATTGAGAAAATTGTGATTCTATATAACAAGAAAATCCATAATGTATAATGTTTTTCAAGTTCACATATTCCTGGTGTCCTGCATCCCTGGCTTTGTTCAAGGGTCTCTTTCTTCAGTCTCCCCTTATTAGAGCTGTAGGATCTGGCTGCTTGGTAGGAGTTTGAGAAAGTGTTACTAACAAGTAAATATTTCAACTGCAATCTCTGTCTATTCTTTATATAGTCCCCCAATTAACATGAAATTTCCTCTACAGCAAATTCTGTTCTATTTACCTCTTCTCTCCCTAGTTTCTACTCAAGGGCAAGTATCCCAGTATGTAGTACAATGTTCCCCATAAAATTTTCTTAATTTTCTCGGCACATCCTCTTTTCTACTGTGAATGAACTCAACTTGTCCATAAAGTTCTACTCTTTCACTAAAATCAAGACTTATATTCATAATACTCACTCATTTTTCCAATGGAGCCCACCTCCCTTGCCCCAACAATTCAAATGATAGGAAAAAGGAAAGAATTTGACATACACTTGAGCTTTGAATACTACTCCCAGAAGTAAGGGGATTAAAGCAAGTCTGGGAGATCATGAAGTGGATACTAGAACTGCAAGAGAATGTTTCAGTATCAAAGAGACTTTGCCAAAGTTGAATACTTAAGAAAGGAGTGTACGGGGAGGGGAATGATTCATGTGTAAGCTTCTAGTGGAGATAAGAGGGGACAGGGTTGAGGAACCTTATAAAATATCTGATATGAACACTTTCCTCTTATTTCAAAATATTCCCATTATCATTCACTTATTCTCTTTCTTACATCTGTTGCAGAGGAAGCCTGAGGTCAATTTGATGATTATCAAACATAAGGTTATAAAGTCTCAATTAATGTGACTTGATTTTGAAATTATTTAATGATTGAAAATCTTTCTCTCATTAAACTGTTTGCTGCCTTCCAAAACAATGTAATTTTCTGCTTCTTTTTTATTGCAATGTGAAATAAAAACTTGAGTTCTAGAGCTAAAGAGATTAGATTCAAATCAAGACTTTGCCACTAGCTAACTATGTGTTCTTGAGAAAAGTAGCAAATTACTTAATCTTTCTGGACCTCAGTTCTCTCATCTGTAAATGGGAATAATAATGGTATTTATTCCATAAAATATTATTTGTGTGCAGATTTGAGAGGTTTGGCACAGAGTCAGCTTGTGAATATCGTAATGAACTTGTACAATGCCATTCCTCAAACACTCCTCCTGTTTTTTCTCTTTCTTCCAGTTATTATGTCCAATATTTCTCTAATAACTCTTATATTCCTTATTTTTTACTTCTTTATTCTTCCCAACTCAGAAAACAAGAATTGTCCAAGATCTTGTATTTGTCTTATTATTATGTCTGCCTTTTCTTTGGCAATTTTATCCATTACCATGGCTTCAGCCTTCATGGGGGCTTCCCATCTAGACATCCCATTGCCACCAATGAGTCACAGCATTCAAGTCAATATTTATACCATATATGCCGCCCTTCTGGTTTTCCCAACTTTTATCACTCCTGCTTTTTGCCAATTTAAAACTGCAGAGTTAATCTTAGCTTCTCTTTCTCTTTTTTAACCACATACACACATATTTTCATGTTCTTGTTTAGTTTTACTCTCTTTTTCATTCTCACCACCACCATTTCAGTTCATGCCCTTCTTTGTTGCTGTTTAGGCTGTAGGTCATGTTCTACTCTTTGTGACCCCAGGGACTGTAGCCTGCCAGCTCTTCTGTCCATAGGATTTCCCACGCAAGAATACTAAAGTCGGGTTGTCATTTCCTTCTCCAGTGGATCTTCATGACCCAGGGATCAAACCTGTGTCTCCTGCATTGGCAGGCAGATTCTTTAGCGCTGAGCCACCAAGGAAACCCCATGCCTTTATTAGAAGAAGAAGAAGTGAAGTTGCTCAGTCGTGCCCGACTTTTTGCAACCCCATGGACAGTAGCCTGCACCAAGCTCCTCCTCCATGGGATTTTCCAGGCAAGAGTACTGGAGTGGGTTGCCATTTCCTTCTGCAGGGAATCTTCCCGACCCAGGGATCAAACCCAGGTCTCCCGCATTGTAGACAGACGCTTTACCGTCTGAGCCACCATGCCTTTATTACCAGACTTCAAACACTACAGATTGACTTGTTTATTTCTGGAGTTTAAATAAAATGAATCATAGAGGATGTTTGATTTTGTGTTCGGCTTTTTCTACTCAATATTATGTTTGAGAATCAACCATGATGATATATATGGCAGCAGTTTATTTTCATTATCATGCAGGATTCCAATATATGAATATACAATGACTTAATTGTTCAACTATTGATGATATTTAGGTTGTTTCCACTTTAAGATTATAAATAATGGTTCTATAAACACACTTAAACATGTTTTGTGGTAACATACACACAATTCTATTGGATACATATACACAGAAGGCATAAACATCAATGCATAGTAAAGACATTCTTATTGTGTTGAAATAAGAGTGGCTACCTCTAAATGGTGGTAGAATATGAAGAATTTTGTATCTTATTCTAAGCTTTATTTTTTTTTTTTCACAGTAAAGAAATTGGAAATTGGTAAACAAATTTATTTAGGATATGAGTTCCAGCATTAAAAAGCCCGATTCAGGGACTTCCCTGGTGGTTCAATGGTTAGGAATTTGCCTTCCGTTACAGGGCACATGGTTTTGATCCCCTGGTCCAGAATTAGGATCCTGTGTACTGTCAGACAGAGCCCCCATGGGGCAGTTAGAGAACCAGTACAGGAAATGAAGACCCAGTACAGCCAAAATACACCTAAAATAAATAAATAAACTAGAAAGTCTGAAGTATATATTCAGGGAAAAAAATTCTTTCCATTCAATAACTAAAGTATTAGCAAAAGAAAAAACCAAAACACCTAATTCAAACACCAGTGCTACTATCTATCTCTTCTTATTTACATATTAATAGCAATTCCCTGGTAGTTCAGTCAGTAAAGAATCTGCTTGCAGTGCAGGAGACCCAGGTTTGATCCCTGGGTTGGGAAGATCTGCTGGAGAAGGAAATGGCAACCCACTTCAGTATTCTTGCCTGGAGAATCCCATGGACAGAGGAGCCTGGCCAGCTGCAGTCTATGCGGACACAAGAGTCAGACACAACTTAGCGACTTCACCACCATCACCACCGCTATTTTAAGTTACTTAACCTTATCGAAGTTCAGATTCTTCATTTGCTCATCTGTAAAGTTGGGAAATCTGAACATTGTTGCAAGGAATAAAATACCTATCCCATATAAACTCCAGTTCAGTTCCTGGAAAAACTAACCAGACAATAAGTATTCATTGGGATTGTATCATTATATTTATAATAAGAGGACACTGTTTTGTCTCTCATGATTTTTGGCTTGTGAAATTTGGGTTAGATACTTAGAAGAATTTGTTGTTGTGGAGGAATCAGAAGAATATTTATTATTATTGAACCAAGTATAGGGTAGCAAACTATCTGTAATTTACCCAGAAGTGGGGCTTAGATCTCGGAACCAAAACAGTAAGAGTAACATTGGCAGTAGAATCGAGGGAATTTACTATATCAGTGTCCTGACTGGAACATTACTGATGCTTCTCATGTTTCTTTGTATGTATATAAATATTATGACATCAAAGGAAATGATTATATGTGCAAATTGGGTATCTCTTTCTTAAAATTTTAGATCAGCTGGAACTATACTCAACTGAACCAGCAAAATCTAAAACAAATGAAACACCATTTACAAGAAAGCACTTAAGAAAATCTATGTATGACAAGCAATTTTTTTCAACCCATATTGCTCATCTATGATTCTAAGATATATGTGTTGTATTTACAAAGGTGTTCCTATTGAAATTCATACTTGAATTGCTTGTCTATTCAGAATCCTCAAAAATTATAATAAAATAGAATTTTACATCACTGTCAATTGGAGATTCAGTCCAATTAAAAATAATAATTTTCATCAGCTTCTGCTTATTTTTCTGTAGTACTGTGATAAATTATTAAACACACACACACAAATCCCCCCAAAAACTAGAAGAGGGCTTCTTAGACGTATGAGGTTACATACTGATAAACTCATCCTTAAATTGAAAATACCATAAATTAAAAAGACATATACTACACTAGCCTCCAAACATCAAAGCTAAGCATAGTCTCCCTTAAACATACTCAGAAATATCAGCCTATAGGTGGACAAAATCATCTAACATAAAGCCTGTTTTATAGTAAAGGGCTGAGTATCTCAGGTAACTTACTGAATGCTATACTGAAAGAGAAAAATAGAATGGTTGTATGGGTACAGAATGGTAGTTAAGCATATTGGTTGTTTCCTCTCATGACTGTGTGGTTGACTGGCAGCTCGGGCTGGTTGCCCTGACCAGAATCATGAGAGAATACCATACCACATATTGCTAACCCAACAGAAGATAAAAATTGAAGCTGTTTCGCCTGATTACATATCACTTTCACACCACTATAAAGTGGAAAAATCATAAGTCAAACATCATAACTTGGGGACCATCTATATTAGATTTTAAAAAATGAAAGAAAAATAGTAAAGAATCTGAGCTCAATGCAGGAGATGTGGGTTTGATCCCTGGGTCAGGAAGATTCTCCTGGAGAAGGGCATGGCAACCCAGTTTAGTATTGTTACCTGGGATATCCCATGGACAGAGGAGACTGTCCGGCTACACTCCATGGTGTTGCAAAGAGTCGGATATGACTGAGTGACTAACACTTTGACTTCTTCCAAGGAGAAACAGAGATTTGGGGTTTTAGAAAGAGCCCAGTTTAAAAATCGGCTCCATTGCTTACTGATATTTGACTTTGGGTTAGTTCTCTCATGTGTAGAAAGAAACGATTGTGACGATTAAAGAAAAAAACAGAGCATAAAATATTCTCACAAGCTTGACACAAAATAGGTCTTATGGAACATTATGTTTCCTATTCCTTGTTACTCTATTTTGAAAGTGTTTCCTTCTAAGTAAAAGAAATTTCCCAATTTTTGGTATTTTTATCTTCTTCATTAGAGACTTTTTTTTTTAATGCTGTTATTCTTCAATCACTAAGTCATGTCTGATTCTTTGTGGCCCCATGGACTACAGCATGCCAGATTCCTCTGTCCTCCACTATCTCCCAGAGTGTGGTCAAATTCATGTCCATTGAGTCAGTGGTGCTATCTAACTATCTCATCCTCTGCTGTCCCCTTTTCCTTTTGCCTTGAATCTTTCCCAGCCTTAGGGTCTTTTTCCAGTGAGTCAGCTCTTCTCCTCAGGTGGGCAAAGTATTGGAGCTTCAGCTACAACAACAGACCATCTATTGAATATTCAGGGTTGATTTCCTTTAGGATTGACTGGGTTTTTTGGATACTACTCATTATATCCCAAATACATTAGGGCCTTAAAGTCAGTATTTATCAAGAGAGCCAGAGGCTACAATTCCTTAGACAAAAACTTAGACATAGTTGTTTTAAATATAAATTTTCTAAAATGTGTCTCTACTTCACTCTAGAATATACCTATGTAACAGGATAAGTGCACATTATTATAATATTAGGCTTTCTGACTTTATTACAAAGGTTATATATTATATAGTAAACTTGTCTCAGTATATTACTCTCACAGTATTTTTTTCAAAGTCAGTATTTCTATACCTATGATGCTATTTTAGGTATCTGTCTGCTCTTGCTACGTATATAATATCCAATATCTATAATATCCAATAGCAATTTTTATTTTTTTCAATGAACATATCATTGTTTGACTTGAGTTCATTTTTTATTTATCTGAATCATACTTGAGCTTCTCCGTGTTCTTTGAACACTACTAGCAATGATTCTGGAGAAGGCAATGGCACCCCACTCCACTACTCTTGCCTGGAAAATCCCATGGGCGGATGAGCCTGGTAGGCTGCAGTCCATGGGGTCGCTAAGAGTCGGACACGACTGAGCGACTTCACTTTCACTTTTCACTTTCATACATTGGGGAAGGAAATGGCAACCCACTCCAGTGTTCTTGCCTGGAGAATCCCAGGGACGGGGAAGCCTGGTGGGCTGCCGTCTATGGGGTCGAACAGAGTCGGACACGACTGAAGTGACTTAGCAGCAGCAGCAATGATTCATGAAGCTAAGATTGAAACTCTTTACCTATAGAAATAGAGGCACTATTGATATAATCTTATTAGAAGTCAGAAAAAGTCATATCAAAATAATTCAAGACCATCAACACATCTCTTGAATTAACAGAAGAAAATAGAGCACATTAACACTTCTATGAAGACCACTCTTCCAAGTAGAAATGAGATCACAATATAAAAATTACAAACCAAAGGAGTACAGGAATCAGCTATGAAGGAGAATCAGTAGATGTAGAAAGTGAAAAAAAAAAAAATTACATTCCAAGAAAATAACAGAAAAGCCCAGGACAGATTATCTCAAATCCTAACATTAATAGATTCCAAGGGATGTAGTTGAATTTCAAATTTAACAGATGACTGGCTCTCATAATTTTATTTCATATACAAACATATATTTCAGGTTAAAAAACATTAAGGTTTATTTTATTTTTGGCATATATGATAGAGTCAAAAAAGAGGAAAAACTTCTACCTAATATTGGTTCCAAATCAAAGATTTTATATAGAAGTATATGAATGATTGAAATGTAATGTCTTGATTCCCTCCCTGATTCCCATATTTTGCTACCTGTAAGAGGAAAATATGAAAATATAAAAACTCATTATGAAAAATCTGTTGTCAAACACATTTGTGACACATGTATAAGTATAGCACAATGAAAAAACTACAGTAAGGTTCACTAAGCGGCCTTATACAAATTTAGTAAGTGCTAGATTTCTTTAGAGACAGCATCAGTTGTTCAGATAAATGAAGTACCTTCCAGAAGAGAGGTTTCTGGCACAAATCAATACACTGAAATATGCATTCAGTCCATATGGTATTTCAGTAATGGGTGCTTGAAATTCAGCACACAGAATTGCTATAAATCATAAGCAGAAATTATATTAAAGGAAAGTTAGTTCTGTGATTTGTACTCAGAAATCAATGGAAATGTGTACCAAAAATAAGAGGCTTTTAGACATGTATGTCAAAAGAAAAATGATTTGTGTCATTGCCATTCATAATTCATATTTTTGCTTCCTGTGTCCAGTTGAAGTTGGATTTTTTCCATGCTTCTTTTTCCTTATACAGGCAACCCTTAAAGTATATAAGAATCCCAAATTAGGAAGAAACCCACACAGTGATCTTTATTAAAAACAAAGGAATCACAAAATCCACACTCACCAGAACCTGGAGAAGAAAACACTTGACTAGAGGAGTATTTTGGAATGGGGTAACCATAGTTGCAGGTACATAGTGAGAAAAGTAGGACTGTTAGGATGAAACTGGGTTGGAGAGGACCTAAATGGTAAAGATAAGAGGCCAGAAGTGATAAGGTAAGAGGAAAACAGGGAGCTCTAGGAATCACTGATCGTGGAAAAGACACCATAAAATAACTGTGATCCTTATTAATTGCACTTTTATATCTATCTGTCTACACTATATCTACACACACATAATCTCTCTAGACTTGAATCACTACCAATATTTTGCTGTTGTCTGTTAAAGCTACAATTTCCACATATCAGGGACAACCCCCACCCCAACACCAAATGCATGCATGCATACACATGTGCCTTCATACCACAAGCATGCTATGAGTGGAAAGTGCTGTGATGAACTGACTGGATAATGTTCAGTGACCTAAATTGGAGCTTAGAATATTTGTAGGTGTGTGCCTGCCTTAATCAAATGAAAAGTAGGCCAAATCTATGTGTTTACTTTTTTTTAAACCACAGCTGAGAAACCTCTTTTTGTGTGTGTGTGCGCGTGTGTGCATGCGTATGTGACTGTAAAAATAAATAAACCATTACCCTGAAAAAGAAATGAACCATAGGTGGATTTCTATCAAAATAGACATGAAATGGATTAAAAATTAAACTCCAGACTGGGACAAATTTCATGTTTCTTTTCAATTCCCAATAATGCATTAGGATACATAATAAAATCCCTGAGGATATGTGGCACTGACTGTCCTTTTCTTGATAATCAGGGCATGGTTTGGAAAAAAGACTTTATTTCATGGTTTTATGCCTTCTAAGATTAACACTCAAATACCAAATAATTTCAAAGCTAGCAAACATATGCCACTTTGTTCAGAATTTTGACCATTTTCTGTGAGTTTGTATAGAAATAATCCCCATAAATGTCACTATCAATATCTAGAGATGCACAAACTAAGCAGCCAAAGTATACTATTTCTCTAAAGTATGGTAGAGTATCATGCAATGCTACTGACTACATAAGCATCATTGAGATCATTAAACCTGAAGTGGAAATGCTTTTTGCTAAGATTTTAAAACAAGAGCAAAATTCTCACATGCTGCCAACTTGAAAGGGGGTATTTGCCTTCTGATGCCTCAGGAAAGGAGTATAGGGCAACTGCCATTACCATCTGAATGGAGAGGGATGCGAGCCTTGTGTGTTAGACTGACAATGTTTAGTCTTTTAAATTAACCAAAGAATTCACAGCTACACAAAAGAATGTCAACACTATGAAGAAAAAGATCCCAACAGAATTAAATGTGTTTGAAGAGCTTCTGTAGTCAAGGAAATAAAATACTAAATTTATAATGAGCCGATATCACTGCACAGAAAATGGACATAAGAAATCTCTTATGAGATGGATGAAACTGGAACCTATTATACAGAGTGAAGTAAGCCAGAAAGAAAAACACCGATACAGTATACTAACGCATATATATGGAATTTAGAAAGATGGTAACAATAACCCTGTGTATGAGACAGCAAAAGAGACACTGATGTATAGAACAGTCTTATGGACTCTGTGGGAGAGGGAGAGGGTGGGGAGATTTGGGAGAATGGCACTGAAACATGTATAATATCATGTGTGAAACGAGTGGCCAGTCCAGGTTCGATGCATGATACTGGATGCTTGGGGCTGGTGCAATGGGACGACCCAGAGGGAGGGTATGGGGAGGGAGGAGGGAGGAGGGTTCAGGATGGGGAACACAGGTATACCTGTGGCGGATTCATTTTGATATTTGGCAAAACTAATACAATATTGTAAAGTTTAAAAATAAAATAAAATTAAAAAAAAAAAAAAAAAGAAATCTCTTAAAGCAATCCAGTCATTTGACAGATTAAGAAACTGAGGCCAGAAGAAGGTAAGTGAACTCCAACAGTGAATCCACGTTTTCTGAGCACAATTCAGTGGTTCTTTCTGCTGCACCTCAGTGTCCCAGCAAGCAAACAGTACAGCCAGAGGAAGATTATACGGTCAAACTCCAGATATAACTCAATTTTATCCCCAAATCATGCAGGTATCAAATTTTTATTTATTTATTTAGCCAGAATTACTCAGAATCTATTTCTGTTTTACAAACAGAGATTTTGCTCACTTTTGTATCAATGCATGCATGCTTAGTTGCTTTAGAAATGTCCAACTCATTGTGATCCCACAGACCATAGACCACCAGGCTCCTCTGTCCCTGGGATTCTCCAGGCAAGAATACTGGAGTGGGTTGCCATGCCCTCCTCCAGGGGATCTTCCCAATCCAGGGATTGAACCTGTAACTCTTATGTCTCCTGCATTGGCAGGCAGGTTCTTTACCACTAGCACCACCTGGGAAGCCCTTTGTATCTTAATAAATAAGTGTTATTTTATCATATTATGACATTCATTTTTTTTTTCTAAATTTGGTATTTGTGGCTTTGAAGCAAGAGACAAGGATCATATGATATCACTGGACATCTCAAACACCCTGACCCATTGGAACTGTTGCTTAATTTTCTACCTATGCAGCTTTCTATTACTTTATTTTCCTTTGCCAAAACCAACCTCTTTCCAAGCTTTAAGTACTCACAGATGTGGGCACATACAAAGACTTTCATATCCCTAATGAAAATATTACTATTTCCATTTATTCCCTTCTTTAGTCAACTCCTTTTCATGTTCCCCATAGTTTCAAGTCACCCTTGTTGAAGTTCCTGTTACATGCTTGTCACTTCATGAAGACTGTTTAGGTTCTCTCATTCCACCTTCAAATTTATCTTCATCAACATTCATCTTCAATCTCTTAAATATGGTTTTCTGACATTCATTCCTCTCATGCTCATTGCAGCACTATTTACAATAGCCAGGACATGGAAGCAACCTAAATGTCCATCAACAGAGGAATAGATAAAGAAGATGTACATATATACAATAGAGTATTCCCCAGTCATAAACAGGAGCAAAATTATGCCAGTTGCAGACATGTGAAAGGCGTTTCCCAGGTGGTTCAGTGGTAAATGTTCTACCTGCAAATGCAGAAGATACAGGAGATGCTGTTTGATCCCTGGGTTGGGAAGATCTCTGCAGTAGGAAATGACAATCCACTTTAATATTCTAGCTTGGAAAATTCATGGACAGAAGACCCTGACAAACTATGGTCTATGGGGTCACAAAAATTTGGATGTGACTGAGTGACTAAGCAAGCATGCAGGCATGCAGGTGGATGGACTTACAGTCTGTTGTACACAGTGAAGTGAGTGAGAAAGGGGAAAACAAATATACTAAGATATATACATGGAATCTAGAAAAACAGTGCAAATGAACTTCTTTGTAAAGAAGAAACTGAGGAGACATAGAAAACAAACTTATGGATACCAAGGAAGGAAGAAGGTGGGATGGATTGGGAGATTGGAATTCACATATACACACTCGATTAAGAAGAGGTGGCAAGTATACACAGAAGAACTATACAAGAAAGGTTTTAATGACCCACATAAACACAACGGTGTAGTCACTCACCTAGAGCCAGATATCCTGGAGTATGAAGTCAAGTGGACCCCAGGAAGCATTACTATGAACAAAGCTAGTGGAGATGATGTAATCCAGCTCAACTATTTCAAATCTTAAAAATGATGTTGTTAAAGTGATGCATGTTCAAGCTGGTTTTAGAAAAGGCAGAGGAACCAGAGATCAAATTGTCAACATCTGCTGGATCATCGAAAAAGCAAGAGAGTTCCAGAAAAACATCAATTTTTGACTGCTCAATTGACTATGCCAAAGCCTTTGACTGTGTGGATCACAATAAACTGTGGAAAATTCTGAAGGAGATGGGAATACCAGACCACCTGACCTGCCTCTTGAGAAACCTGTATGCAGGTCAGGAAGCAACAGTTAGAACTGGACATGGAACAACAGACTGTTTCCAAATAGGAAAAGGAGTACATCAAGGCTGTATATTGTCACCCTGCTTATTTAACTTATATGCAGAGTACATCATGAGAAACTCTGAGCTGGAAGAAGCACAAGATGGAATTAAAATTGCTGGAAGAAATATCAATAACCTCAGATATGCAGATGACACCACGCTTATGAAAGAAAATGAAGAAGAACTAAAGAGCCTCTTGATGAAAGTGAAAGAGGAGAGTGAAAAGTTGGCTTAAAGCTCAACATTCAGAAAACAAAGATGATGGCATCTGGTCCCATCACTTCATGGGAAATAGATGGGGAAACAGTGGAAACAGTGTCAGACTTTATATTTTGGGGCTCCAAAATCACTGCAGATGGTGACTGCAGCCATGAAATTAAAAGATGCTTATTCCTTGGAGGGAAAGTTATGACCAACCTAGATAGCATATTAAAAAGCAGAGACATTACTTTGTCAACAAAGGTCCATCTAGTCAAGGCTATGGTTTTTCCAGTGGTCATGTATGGATGTGAAAGTTGGACTACAAAGAAAGCTGAGCGCCGAAGAATTGATGCTTTTGAACTGTGGTGTTGGAGAAGACTCTTGAGAGTCCCCTGGACTGAAAGGACATCCAACAAGTCCATCCTAAAGGAGATCGGTCCTGGGTGTTCATTGGAAGAACTGATGTTGAAGCTGAAACTCTAGTACTTTGGTCACCTGATGTGAAGAGCTGACTGCTTTAAAAAGACCCTGATGCTGGGAAAGATTGAGGGCAGGAGGAGAAGGGGACGATAGAGGATGAGATGGTTGGATGGCATCACCGACTCAATGGACGAGTTTGGGTAGACTCTGGGAGTTGGTGATGGACAGGGAGGCCTGGCGTGCTGCGGTTCTTGGGTTGCAAAGAGTTGGACATGACTGAGCGACTGAACTGAACTGAACTGAAAGTGATGCAATCAAAACGTCAGCAAATTTGGAAATTTTGGAAACTTCTGCAGTGGGCATAAGAGAGAAAAGGTCATCTTTTATTCTAATCTCAAATAAAGGCAAACCCAAGGTATGTTTACAGAGAAGGCAATTGCACCCCACTCCAGTACTCTTGCCTGGAAAATCCCATGGATGAAGGAGCCTGGTAGGCTGTGGTCCATGGGGTCGCTAAGAGTCGAATACGACTGAACGACTTCACTTTGACTTTTCACTTTCATGCATTGGAGAAGGAAATGGCAACCCATTCCAGTGTTCTTGCCTGGAGAATCCTAGGGGCGGGGGAGCCTGGTGGGCTGCCGTCTATGGGGTCACACAGAGTCAGACAGGACTGAAGCGACTTAGCAGCAGCAGCAAAGTATGTTCAGACTATCATACAATTGAACTTATTTCATATCCTAGCAAGATTATGTTCAAAATCCTTCAAGCTAGAATTCAGCAGTACATGAACCAAGAACTTCCAGATGTGCAAACTGGGTTTCCAAGAGGCAGAGGAATCAGAGATCAAATTGCCAACATTCTTTAGATCATGGAGAACACAAAAGAGTTCCAGAAAAACATTTACTTCTGCTTCAATGACTACACTAAAGCCTTTTACTTTGATATGGATCACAACAAACTGTGAAAATTCTTACAAAGAGATGGAAGTACTGACCACATTATCTATATCATGAGAAACCTGTGTGTGGATCAAGAAGTAACAATTAGAATGGAACATTAAACAATGGACTGGTTCATAATTGGGCAAGGGGTATGGCAAGGCTATGTATTGTCACCCTGCTTATTTAATTTATATGCAGAGTGCATCATACGAAATGCCAGGCTGGATGAATGACAAGCTGGAATCAAGACTGCCAGGAGAAATATCAATAACCTCAGATATATAGATTATACCAGTCTAATGGCACAAAGTGAAGAGGAACTAAACAGCCTCTTGATGAGAGTGAATGAGGAGAGTGAAAAAGTTGTCCTGAATTTCAACATTACAAAAAACTAAGATCATGGCATCCAGTCCCATCACTTCATGGCAAATAGAAGGAGGGAATGTAGAACCAGCGACAGGTTTTCTTTTCTTGGGCTCCAAATCACTGTGCACAGTGACTGCAGTCATGAAATTAAAAGACACTTGTTCCTTGGCAGGAAGGCTATGACAAACCTAGACAGCATATTAAAAAACAGAGACATCATTTTGCCGACAAACATCCATGTAATCAAAGCTATGGTTTTTCCATCAGTCATGAACGGATGTGAGAGTTGGACAATAAATACGACTGAGCACCAAAGAATTGATGCTTTCAAATTGTGGTGCTGGAGAAGACTCTTGAGAGTCACTTGGACTGCAAGGAGGTCAAACCAATCAATCCTAAAAGAAATCAGCCCTGAATTTTCATTGAAAGGGACTATTGCTAAAGCTGAAGCTCCAATACTTTGGCCACCCGAAGTATAGAGTCAACTCACTGGCAAAAATCTGATGCTGGGAAAGATTGAAGGCAAAAGGAGAAGGTGGTGGAAGAAGATGAATATATTGAATAGCCCTCATTGAGTTAACAGACATGAATTTGAGCAAAGTCTGGGAGATAGTAGAGGACAAAGAAGCCTGGCATGCTACAGTCCATGGGGTCACAAAGAGTCAGACATGACTTAGTGACTAAACAATAACGATGTGTAAGGTAACTAGTGAGAACTGACTATATAGCACAGGGAATACTCTGTTTTGAGTATTCAGGGTGGAATACTCTGTTCTCTGTGGTGACCTAAATGGGAAGTAAATCCAAGGAAGAGGGGATATATGTATATGTGTGGCTGAGTTACTTTGTTGTACAGCAGAAACTAAGACAACATTGTAAAGCAACTATACTCCAATAGAAACAAATAAATAAATATTCCTCTCAGAGCACCTCATAGACATCTCTGTTCTCACCCACCACCCCCAAGAAAACCTGTATTTTGCAACATACTTTCAAGTTTTTGATAAGATAATCTAATAAATTGATGTGTTCTGATACACAAAAGTGTTAGAAATCTCTGAGACCATTTTTGAACTCTCTCTAAACTTTCTGAACATAATACATTCAAACAGAGGAATGAGCCCCACTGAGGGTATTTCAGGAGAGGAATACCAGCTGAGGAATGCAATTTCAGCAGCAGTAGTGGGGCTTAACATGTATCTCATATGATGCCAACTTGCATCAGATATTCCATCCTGACACAGCAGTGATACATCACTGCTACCAATGAAGCCATTTGTGAAAGGGAAGAGTAAACAAATTATAAAATACCTTGAAGCACTTGGTTTTAACTCCTGTTTCCCCGTTTAGCTGGTTACTAATTTGAAAAAAAGAAAATGATTTGCACAAATTAAAAAAAGAAAGAGAGAGAAACTTAGAGTTGACTAAGTTGTCAGAATTTTATGGCAAGAATATTTGGAACTTTGAAAAAAATAAGAAAAATTAGAAATTATCATGAATATAAATTTTCTGTTCAATAACCACTGTGATGTCACATAGCACATTTGTTTTTCAACTCAAATTTGGTTGTAATCTTAGCTTTGTTCTTTTTTACTTTGTGACCTTGGTCAAAGTATTTAATATCTTTAAGCTTTTATTTCTTTACATCTCAAGTAGGGGAGAGAGAAAAAATATCCACCTTTAAGACTGTTATGAGGATTAAATTAGAGAACATTTATAAAGTAGTTAAGCACATCGTGTGGCACATGATGGACCTTAACAAATGATAGATTTTCTTATTATATTTTAGTTGCAAGTTTGCCTTTTACAAGTAGTTATATAATCACTAATACCAATGTGATTTTGGACCCCAGGAGACTAACATACATCTATAAAACTGAAAGACACAGTTTTAGGAGAAATAATAGAATTTTCCCTTAAAACAATTTTCTGCACCTGTTTTAGAAATGGATGTCGTATAACTCTATTGAGAATTCACCTCCTATTATTTAAAACAATGTTTGATTGGATTCAAACCACCTTCCAACATTTTCTCAAAGGACAATCCAAACTCTTCAATTACCTTTTTCACATACATCTCAGAAAGTATTTTGAGTGCCTGAAAGGCCATAATTCTTTATTCCTAAAGTTTTGAATTCCATCTGATGAAGATATCACACTTTGTGAAGTAGCACCATGTCACAGAAACAATAGTTTAAATTAACCTCTTACTGCCTTCAGTCAGGTGCTTTCTTTTCCTCCATAAAAGTTAATTTAATGCTTTTGAAAGAAGCAAGATTGGCAGGAATAGAGAATTAAGGTCTTTACGTCACAAAATAGGCACTGACAAGATTGAGTAGCAATATACTTAAAATTGTTGGCTATTACAGAAACTCAAATACATTTAGAGAGGGACTGCCTTAAGGGAGTGATGGTAATTGAGTCTTCCTGGGCCATTCAGTCCATGGACACATCCTAGGGATGATAATTAGAGCTATTCAACATGGCGAGTGCTGGATTTTAATTATAAAAAAAAAATCAACTGCCATCATCTCTTTGATACATTATGTAGCACAGATCAGAACCACTGTGTGAAATTACATGGAGGAAACGGTTTTTTCTGGACAAATGCCCTCAAAAGTTTCAAAATGTGAAATGCCAATCTAAAGCCATTATTTTGTTAAACAAATATTTATTAGGTAGTACCATCTGCCAATTTCTTTTTTCTTGTAGGCACTGGGTAAAAGAATGGTATGATCCCTGCTTTCTTGGGGTTTAATGAAAAAGGAGAAAGATTTGAAACAAAAAAATACAAAAATTTAAAAGATAATTTCAGATCCAGGGCTGGCCTCATGGGCATGTAACCTGTGCAGTCACACAAGGCTCTGCTTTAAAAGGGCTTCAAACTTGGTTTAATTAATGCCAATTGCTTTCTGGAAATTCTGAGTAATTTTTAACAAGATGCCTGTACTTTCATTTTGTACTAGACTCTTCCAATTATGTATCCAGTCTTATTCAGACAGTAATAAGTTTTATAATAAAATAATGAGGTAGAGAAAGACAGGGGTCATGATTTACAAAACTCCTTTAGACAGGAGTCCAAAAAAGCCTTTCCCAGGAAATAAGTTATGAGCCCTGAATTATAATATTTACCAAATTAGTGGACCTCACAAACGAGAAGAAACTGTATTGAATCAAACTCAACAGATACTAATTTAACACCTATTCTGTGCAAGAAGACATTAGATTACTCTTTAAGTAATAGTAGGATGCAGTTTTTGTCCACAGTAAATTTGAAGTGAAAAAACAAAGTACACAGGGAGTTCTCAATATGCTTTTCAAGAAATGATGAGAAATATGAGGATTCCAGCAGTGGAAAACATCACCAAAGTTTGGGAGAATAAGTGAAACCTTTTAAAACAGGGGGGTAGGATTTCTTTGCTATGGTTAGTGAAGTAGGTGAGGTAGAGACACTGTTACAGAGTAGAAGTTCCCTGTGCTCACCACACAGCAGGCCAATAATCCAAGAGACAAGATGTTGAGGTTAGGAATATGACTTTATTTTGAAAGCTGGAAAACCGAGAAGATGGCAGACCAGTGTCTCAAAATAACCATCTTATGGGGTCTAGATGCCAGATTCTGTTATAGAAAAGAGATGGAGGGGAAGTGAGGAGTTGCAGTAAAAAGGCCATTAATTTTGCAAGTATCTCCTGGAATGGCCAGCCTTGGTAGAGGGATGATTTAAGGATGTGTTAATTTCTTCCATCCTGTAGCCATCCACAGGTGGACAGGTTCCTGAACAAAAGCATTTTTGTTTAACATTCAGGCAGAGGCAGGGTTCCCTGAGGCAGGCCATTGTGTATGGGCAGTGTTGTTTTAGTGAACAAAAGCAATAGGAAGCAAAGGTTAAAGAAAAAGAAACACATCCAACATTGAGTCAAAATTCACTTTTCCCTATAACAAGGCTTCTTCGCCAGGCGGAAGAAATAGCATAATCAAAGGCTCAGAAGGCAAGCAGAATACCCAAGTGCGTTAACATTAAATAATGTTTAAAAGTAAAGCTAAATTATAGAATGGATGGAGGAAAACATTAAAAAAAAAAAAAAAAAAACCCTGGGTGCACTCTAATTTATTTCTTTTTCTTTTCATTAATACATTGCTAAGTTCTGTTGATTCTATTTTTAAAGTATATCTTGAATACAATGTCTGTCTACCTTACTTCTGGCTACCATCTCATTTCTACATGACTGCATCAGCTTTCCCACTGGTCTGTCTCCAGTTAGGCCTCTTCCCCAGATTAGTTCTCTTCACCCAAGTCAGAGCACACTTAAAATAAAATCTGATCAAGCTACTCTTGGGTTTGATATTTTTCAAAGCAGAGTTATGAATGGATAAGCCCTGATTCTGAAATCAGGCAGAATGGGATTTGAGTCTTGACTCTTCAACTTACCAGCTGTGCTGTTTGTTTGTTTGTTTTTAGCATTCTGGACTTCAGCATCCTCAAAGGGAAGTTATGATAATTAAATAAAGCATTGTGTGCAAACTGACAACACAGCAGAGTTAACACAGAAAACACCCAGTAACTGTCACTGTTGTCAAGATGTAGTCAGATTCCTTCGGGTGGTATTAAATGCCCTAAATCAACTGACTTTTTTTCTCTCTAGAGTCATTTCTTGTCTTATTCTACATGTCCACATCCACAGTACTCAGCTACATGACATGCTCACCTTTTTTCCCATGCTGGGCCTTCTTGCAGGAATGCTTCTCCATTACCTATTTGTCTCATTCCTTCAACCTACTGTAGTCTTTCCCACTTGATAACTATGAAGACTCATATCCTGATTAGTCCAATGACTTTTCAAAGTCACACAGACAGTAGCAGAACAAAGCCCTGAACCAGTTTCAGTTCAGTTCAGTTCAGTCACTCAGTCGTGTCCGACTCTTCGCGACCCCATGAAGCGCAGCACGCCAGGCCTCCCTGTCCATTACCACTCCTGGAGTTCACTCAGACTCACGTCCATCGAGTCAGTGATGCCATCCAGCCATCTCATCCTCTGTCGTCCCCTTCTCCTCCTGCCCCCAATCCCTCCCAGCAGCAGAGTCTTTTCCAATGAGTCAACTCATCGCGTGAAGTGGCCAAAGTACTGGAGTTTCAGCTTCAGCATCATTCCCTCCAAAGAAATCCCAGGGCTGATCTCCTTCAGAGTGGACTGGTTGGATCTCCTTGCAGTCCAAGGGACTCTCAAGAGTCTTCTCCAACACCACAGTTCAAAAGCATCAATTCTTCAAGGCTCAGCCTTCTTCACAGTCCAACTCTCACACCCATACATGACCACAGGAAAAACCATAGCCTTGACTAGATGGACCTTTGTTGGCAAAGTAATGTCTCTGCTTTTCAATATGCTATCTAGGTTGGTCATAACTTTCCTTCCAAGGAGTAAGCGTCTTTTAATTTCATGGCTGCAGTCACCATCTGCAGGGACTTTGGAGCCCAAAAAAACAGTCTGACACTGTTTCCACTGTTTCCCCATCTATTTCCCATGAAGTGATGGGACCGGATGCCATGATCTTCGTTTTCTGAATGTTGAGCTTTAAGCCAACTTTTTCACTCTCCACTTTCATCAAGAAGCTTTTTAGTTTCTCTTCACTTTCTGCCATAAGGGTGGTGTCATCTACGTATCTGAGGTTATTGATATTTCTCCCGGCAATCTTGATTCCAGCTTGTGTTTCTTCCAGTCCAGCGTTTCTCATGATGTACTCTGCATATAAGTTAAATAAGCAGGGTGACAATATGCAGCCTTGACGTACTCCTTTTCCTATTTGGAACCAGTCTGTTGTTCCATGTCCAGTTCTAACTGTTGCTTCCTGACCTGCATACAGATTTTTCAAGAGGCAGGTCAGGTGGTCTGGTATTCCCATCTGTCAGAATTTTCCACAGTTTATTGTGATCCACACAGTCAAAGGCTTTGGAATAGTCAATAAAGCAGAAATAGATGTTTTTCTGGAACTCTCTTGCTTTTTCCATGATCCAGCGGATGTTGACAATTTGATCTCTGGTTCCTCTGCCTTTTCTAAAACCAGCTTGAATATCAGGAAGTTCACGGTTCACGTGTTGCTGAAGCCTGGCTTGGAGAATTTTGAGCATTACTTTACTAGCGTGTGAGATGAGTGCAATTGTGCAGTAGTTTGAGCATTCTTTGGCATTGCCTTTCTTTGGAATTAGAATGAAAACTGACCTTTTCCAGTCCTGTGGCCACTGCTGAGTTTTCCAAATTTGCTGGCATATTGAGTGCAGCACTTTCACAGCATCATCTTTCAGGATTTGAAATAGCTCAACTGGAATTCCATCACCTCCACTAGCTTTGTTCGTAGTGATGCTTTCTAAGGCCCACTTGACTTCACATTCCAGGATGTCTGGCTCTAGGTCAGTGACACACCATCATGATTCTCTGGGTTGTGGATCTCTTTTTTGTACAGTTCTCCTGTGTATTTTTGCCACCTCTTGTTAATATCTTCTGCTTCTGTTAGGTCCATACCATTTCTGTCCTTTATCGAGCCCATCTTTGCATGAGATGTTCCCTTGGTATCTCTAATTTTCTTGAAGAGATCTCTAGTCTTTCCCATTCTGTTGTTTTCCTCTATTTCTTTGCATGGATTGCTGAGGAAGGCTTTCTTATCTCTTCTTCCAATTTTTTTTTTAAATTTTATTTTATTTTTAAACTTTACATAATTGTATTAGTTTTGCCATTCAAAATGAATCCGCCACAGATATACACGTGCTCCCAATTTTGAATTCATACAAATCCTGTGCTCATTACTCTCTGTATTTTTTGTCTCATACGTTTCAGATATTCTCTGGGAAAATATTTACTTAAAAAAAAAAAAAAAAGATTGTTCCAAAAATACAATACAGTACTTTGTTTGCTGCCTTTTCAATTCCCTGTCTTTTCCCCTTCATTGAGAATTGATATGGCTTTCCACAACAGCTTATTTATGTGAAGTAAAATTGGAACACAAGTAAATGAGCAAAAATCTGACATGCTCTACAGCTACCAAGAATAATCTTCAATTTGGGGATACATGGGTCTATTACCCTCTTTTGTGGGGGAAACTGAGACAGCCATTTTCAAATAGCACTTGTTTCAACCATAAAAAGCACTGTCATTTTGAAGGCATTTAGGGAAAGCTGTCACATACAAAAAATTTAATGGGATGCTAATCTGCTTGGTAAAATTAAAGTTTTAATTGTAAAGTCTGAGCTAAAGTAAATTCAGATTGATATAGATTCACTCCATAGACATCAATAATTTTCCATTATGTTAAAATCAATCCCAATTTTACATGCAAACAGCACATTCAAGTAAAAACCTAGAGGTTTGTATCCTACCAAAACATACTTATTTTGGATCTCTGGAAAAACAGCTGTGTGTTTTTAATAAGAAGGACACCATTAAGCTTTGATACCTCCATTCCTGGAAAAATTCAGCTCATACTTTCTAATTAGACATCACAAATGGTTTGCTATTAGAGACTAACTGAGAAAAAAAAATCAAAAGAATCCTGAGGGAAAATTGGATAAAAAAATTATACTAACTACAAAAAAGGACATGAAACTATCTGAAAGTGGTGTATATGTATAGTGCTATATAATATGCTTCTCTTGGGTTGCCAGTGCCTTCTCCCATATAATATGCTTCTCTATCTTAGAAAACAGCTGAATTTATAAAGTCGTTTAACCTTTACAAAACTCATTTCCTTGTCTGCAAAACGGAACAACAATGTTAGCCTTGTCCATTCTTCAGAAATGTTGTGGGGATTAAGCTGTTAGGTAGTTACAATAGGAAAAAGGAGTCCAAAATAGCTGTGGCTAAAAGACAAGGAAAGGAAAGAGCCCCAGAAAAGAGAACAAAGGAAGGTCTGAGGACTGAAGTGAGAACCTCAAGTGAAGCAAACAGTCTTCCTGGCTAGCCTAATTTACATAGGCAGGCTCAGGGGGTGGAGAAAAACCAAAAAGAAGAGCCAAAATTGAACAGTCTCTTCTCTTGTCTTTTGGGTTGGCCCACCCTCCCGCCTCAAGGATATATTTTCCCTTTCTTGCCAAATAAAACAGAGCTGTAACTGAGCTGTAACACTGGTCTGCTGCTTCAAATTTTCGCTGCAGTGCAACAAAACTGAGGAAATTAAACACTCCCCCAACATCTTTGGTGTCGTTTCTCAGATTTAACCTGGCTGACACAACCTCAGCTTGGCCTAGAAGCCCAGCTCAGTGAAAGCTCCTGCAGTGGAAGCTGAACACAAAGAAAACCCAGCACAGTGGAAGTGACAAGAAGCCCAGTGTGCTGGAAACCGGGACAGCAAAAACAGACGCAACAGAAAGCTCACATGGGTCAGTCTTGGATTCTAGAAGACCTCCGGTTAAAGAAGGAGGTCCATGCCCCTATGGCTGGAAGGACATATGGCTAACAAAATCTTAATTGCTTTACAATCTCTCATTTCTTGTTTCCTTGAACCCCCTGTGAACAGGCGAGTGGCAGTGGGTACAATTGAGGGACGCTGGCAGGGGCTACTCCCCAGTGTGGCCCAAAGCTGCACTGTCTGCTGTGCCCTAGTAGCCGTTGTCCAAGTGGGTGAGGGTTCCTCTGTCCTTAATTTCCTTGGTGCCAAGGATCAGACCAATGAAAATTGTGGGCACAGGTCAGGTATTTAGCAGATTTTCCAGCAGGTCATGAAGGGGATTCCTCATTTTTCCCACTGCTTTTTCCTCCCATCCTTCAGCTCTCTCTCCATCTAGGCCACTGCTTACAAAGTATTGGGCAGGTCATCATCTTTACATTTCTGAAAGTTGTGTTTGAAACTGTTTACCTAACATTGGGATTCAAACCCACATGGCAGGGACTCTGTTGTATGCCTTGTCACTCAGTTGTATTCAACTGGGACTTGGCCCTGCCAAAACCCATGGTGCCTGGTTTTAGGACCTAATGAAGCTCAGGTTCTTGATGTCTCATGGAAAAAAATTCAGTGAGAGACACAGTGATAGGTAAGAGGTAGATTTGTTCAGATTCAAAGAGAAGCACACTCCAAGAGTGTGGGCCATCACAGAAGGTGAGTGTAGTGGCCATGGAATGTCGTGTGGTTAGTTTTCCAGAGCTGGGTGATTTCATATGCTAATGAGTGGGAGGATCATTTCAACAATAAGGGAAGTACCCACTCCACTTTTATGGACCATCTGGTCTGTTGCCTCTTATCAATTTGTTCTTAAGCAACTTACTAACTCCTACAGCCAGGACCCCGCCCCCTTGTAGGCAACATCACTCCACCCCACTTATTATTAAAATACTCTAATATCCCTAACAGGACCAGACAACACTCCTTTGTCATTATTTCTGTTATTACTTAGTGTGGGTATATGACAATGAAACGTTTACCATTGGAAACACTCTAAACTGCTCTTATGGAGGACTAGGGGAGGAAGTCAGTGACTTACATTCCCTTAGATCAACAAGAGGATAAGGTTTATGTCTGTTTCACCAGGTTCCCAGTCTCAGGGCACAAGCTTGGACTGCTTTACATCATGGTATGTATTCCCATTCACACTGGACAAACTGGCAATGAGTTAAGAATACAACCCCTTAATCCTACCCAGCACTGGTCACGTTGGAGACTTTAGGGATGCCCAACTCCAATCCAGGTGTCCCAGGAGGTCGACCTGCCTCGACCTACCTAGGGATCTTGTCTGCAGAAGGTTGACACACCTAAACCTGCTCGGGGATCTGCCAGGCCAGGGGTCTCAAGAGATCGACATACCTCGACCCGCCCTGGGACCCAAATCTCAGGAGACTGACCTGCCTCAACCTGCCTGGGGATTTGATCTCCAGGAGGCTGTCATGCCTCAGCCTGCCTGGAGATCTGCAGCCTGACCTGGGGACACCTGGCTCTCAAGTTGCAACAGTACTGGGTAGGATAAGCTTTAAAAACACTCACCCCTAAGGAAGTCCACCAATAAAATAGAAGGAAGCCTATTAGTTTTTTTTTTTTCTTTTTTCTTTTCCTCCCTGTCATCACTGTCTTTTAGATGGAAAGTAACCAATCTACTTCCCGACAGATGCCCTAAGATGCATCCTAGATAACTGGAAGCTGTTCGATCCCCTAACTCTAAGGAGAAGTCACTTAAAATTCTTTTGTGCCACGGCTTGGCCATGGTATCCTCTGGGGGATAAGGACAACTGGCCTGAGGATGGGAGTTTAAATTACAATACCATCCTGCAGCTAGATTTATTCTGCAAAAGACAAGGGAAATCGACAGAAATCTCCTATATCCAACTTTTCTTCTGACTTAAAGATATGAAGGGACTCTGTCTTAAGTATGGGATTGTTGTATGCCCTAAAAGTGAGCCTAGTAGGCAAATGGTGTTAGGCACAGACAACCAAGAGAAGGAAGCTCCCGGTGAAGGCTCAACTCCCATGGCTCCTAAGTTGCCTGGTGTTCCTTCCTTGTATCCAAACGTGCTCCCACATCCAGGAGCACCCCCTCCACAAAAGCCAACTCGAGTATGTCCCTTAGTTGAAACTGGAGGAGAATTTGGACCAACCTGGGTCCATAAGACCTTCTCCCTCTTAGAACTAAGACAGATCAAACAAGACCTGTGAAGCTATACAGATGACCCAGGCAAATATATAGATATATTCCAACATATTACCTTGGCCTTTGACTTGACGTAGAAGGACATCATGGTTATATTTAGTCAAACTTTATCCGACCTTGAGCCCGAAGGTAAAGACCTTAAAGGAAGCCCAAAAGTATGTCATGGGGCTTCACATGTCAAGCAATAAATCCCTCGTAGGGGAAACTGCGCTCCCCTCCTCAGATCCTAGTTGGAATTATAGTGATGCTGAGCACATCTGGGAAGGGGGTCATTTTCTGATCTGTGTAAAGGCAAGACTAAAAGCAGCCCACAAAAAGTAATCAGCTATGCCCACATCTCAGCAATAACTCAGGAGCCCAATGAGAACCCCATTGCCTTTCTGGAAAGGCTAAAAGAGGTCCTCCAAAAGTTTACCCATCTGGGCTTACACTCTTATGAGGTACAGGTGATTTTAAAGGACAAATTCCTGTCCCAGTGTGCGTTAGACAGAGGATAAAGTTACAATAGCTATAGTAGCAGGACCCTGCTGCTTCTTTAAATGAGATGGTCCAGACAGCTACCAATACCTTTCATAATAGAGAACAGAAGAGAGAGACCAAGGCCCAAGGAAGGGAGAGAAGGAAAGAGACAAGGCATGCCCAGATGCTGGCTGCCTTCCAGGGAAGCCCTATGGCAAACCCCGAGTCCTTAAAGGACAAGGCACAAGGCAAATGCCTAATCTGTAGATGGGCGGGGTATTGGGCCATGAAGGGTCCAAACCATGACAAGTCTCCTAAAATGGCTTGCTAAAAACAGCATCAGTTGGGACATTGGGTGGCACTGTGCCCCCGGGACCCAAGAGCCTCATGGTCAAGTGCCAAGCCTTCCCTCACGATGGCCCAATAGGACTGAAGTGGCCCACTCCAGTCAGCCCGCCTGTCACAGGTAACCAACATGGGACTGGAGCCACGGGTGCAACTGGATGTGGCAGGTCGGTCTGAAAATGTCTTGTCCACCTACTCTGTCCTGACATCCTATTCTGGAGACTTCTCATCTCAAACCTGTACCATTTTGGGTGCTACAGGAAAAACAATTACAAAAAGATTCACCCGAGCACTTCTTTGTTGCTAGGAGGGACAAATACTTCCCCACCAGTTTCTGGTTGTCCCTGAGTATCCTACTCCCTTACTGGGAAGAGATATACTCACTAAACTGGAGACCACCCTTGTGATGGGTAACTTTTCAGTCCCTAGAGCCCTACAGCTTCCGGTTACTACCGAGGAACCTATTACACCCTCTCCAATAGGGAAGGACTAAGAACTATTGGAGGACAAAATTAACCCCCAGGTGTGGGACCAGGGGACCCCTGGATGAGCCCACCATGACAAGCTGAACCAGTCATCATTATTCTCTGAGATCCCACTCAGTTTCCAAACTGGAAATAATACCCCCACAGAAGAGAATCTCAGGAAGGACTACAGCCTCTAATGAATAAATTCCTTGCCTGTGGGCTATTGGTCCCCACCAATTCGACCAGTTCTACAGTATAATACCCTGATCCTCCTTGTAAAGAAAAAGGATGGGGCCTGGTGAAGGGTTCAAGATCTTTGGATCATAAATGAAGCTGTAGTCCCTCTCCATCCCACTGTACCCAATGTCTATGTAATCTTGGGAGAAATCCTGACCAGTGCCAAGTGGTTTACAGCCCTGGGTCTCAAGGATGCATTCTTTTGCATACAACTGGCTAAAAATCCCAATATCTTTTTGCCTTTGAGTGGGAGGCTGCAGAAGAAAAACACCAACAGATGACTTGGATGGTATTACCTCAGGGGTTCAGAGATAGCACTCCCCCCCTACACCTCCCGTTTGGACAGGCTCTTAGCTGGGATCTCCTAGGTCTGGACCTGGGACCTAATGGGAAAATATTACACTATGTACATGACCTACTAATCTGCTCTCCAGATGAGAAAAATGCCCAACAACATGTAATTCAAGTTCTAAGCTTTTTGGCAGAGAGAAAATATAAAGTCTCTCATGGTAAGACACAGATGGTCGAGACAAAGGTCCCTTACATGAGAGTTCAGATTACACACGGATCCAGGAGGCTGTGCTCTGATGGAGTACAAGGAATCCTCCAGTTTCCCCCTTCCACGACTTGAAAACAGTTGTGAGCTTTCCTGGGACTAACTGGGTATTGTAGAATCTGGATACCCAACTATGGTCTAATTGCCCAGCCCTTATATGAAAGCTTGACGGGATGGGATGATTCAATCTCACTAATGTGGGGAGCTCCACAAAAGAAGGCAGAGGCTACACTAAAAGAGGCCTTAATTCAAGCACCTGTCTTGAGGTTGGTTGCCAGACCCAGAAAAAGCACTCCAACTTTATGTCCACAAAAAGGAAGGAATAGCTTTGGGAGTGTTAACTCAAAGGTTGGGACCTGAGCCCCAGCCTGTAGCTTACTTATCCAAGAGGTTCAACCTAACTGCCCAAGGCTGGCCTCCCTGCCTTCGAAATCTTGCAGCTATTGCAGTCCTGATAGAAGATACTTTAAAACACTCTTTTGGGGGCAAACTAACTATTTTTACCAGCCACCAAGTGAAACAACTCCTGAATAGGAGAGGTCATTTATTGATATCTGACCAAAGGATCCTCAGATATCAAGTAGTGCTGATGGAAAATCCAGGCCTGACTATATCCCTTTTTGAGGTTCTTAACCCAGCTACCCACCTGCCTAACTCTGAGGTCTCTCTCCCCTTTCACTCTTGCCTAGAAACTTTGGACTACTGGATAAAACTCCAAGAGGGATTGTCAGGAGAACCTCTGACAAATCCTGAGGTAATTTGGTACACTGATGGAAATAGCTTTGTCTTGAATGGGAAAAGAATAGCTGGATATGCAGTAGTCTCCAATTTGGAGACCATAGAGGCTAAACTTTTGCCCCAGGTACTTCAGCCCAATTGGCTGAGCTCATAGGCCTGATTCAAGATTTAGAGCTGGGAAAAGCAAAGAGAGTAACCATTTACACTTACTCCAAGTATGCCTTTCTGGTGCTACATGCACATGCTGCTATTTGGAAAGAAAGGGGCCACTTGACCACCTGGAGGTCCCCAACCAAGTATGGTGATCAAATCCTTAGACTCTTGGAGGCAGTCCATCTGCCTGCTGAAATTTCGGTCTCCCATTGTACAGGACACCACAAAGGGAGCATGGAAGGGGCATGAGGGAACCAAGCAACTGATCAGGCAGCTAGCAGAGCAGCATTACAGAACAATGACCTAAGAGGGGTTACCACCTTAGTTTTACTGATTAATTTGCCAGAAATTCCTCACATACTGAAGGTGAGACTTTTAAAGCTAAGAGTGAGGGCTTTCAAGATATCATAAGGGGTGGTTCCAAAAGGAGGGACTCCTTTTTCTTCCTGGGACCCTCCAATGGAAGTTGGTTAACTCCTTATATGTCACCACTCATTTAGGGGAGAAAGCCCTCCAAAGATCACTAGAAAGGTCCTTCAGAGGAACAGGCCTCCACATGATTATATAGCAAGTGGTCTCCCTTATCCCACTTGCCAATTAAACAACCCCCAAGGAGCTCAAAGACCCCAGATGCCCCAGCCTGTCCAATAGCAGGGGACCTACCCAAGAGAGGACTGGCAGATGGACTGACAGATGCCAGTTTCTCAAAAGTATAAATACCTACTAGTCATGATAGATACACTCACAGGATGGATTGAAGGCTTTCCCACCTGGACGGAGAAGGCTGAGGTGGTGGTAAAATAATTGCTCCATGAAATCATTCTGAGTGACAATGGGACCTCATTTACTTCTAAGTTCACCCAAGTGGTCTCTAAAGCATTAGGCATTACTTATTATCTCCATTGTCCGAGGAGGCCTCAGTCTTCAGGAAAAGTAGAAAGAGCCAGCCAGTTCTTAAAATCAGCAATAAAAAAGATAACCCAGGAGACTTCCCTGGGATGGAAGGAGGCTTTACCAATAGCTCTCCTCTACATCCCTATTGTCCCTAAGGAACAGGTTGGTCTTTGTCCTTATGAGATGCTATCTGGGAGACCTTTTGTTTATGCCAATGATCTCTTCCTAGATCCAGAAGCTCAGATCCTCCAGTCTTATGCAATGGTCATTGGGCAATCCCAATAGGATGTACACTTGTGGAGTGTCAACCAAGACCCAAAAGATTCTAAAGAGCTACCATTATATGTTCCAGAGACTCAAGTCCTAATTAAAGTCTGGAAAGATGGACCCCCAAAGGCTCAACTCCAGCCCACATGGAAGAGCCCCTACCCTGGAA
Organism: Bos grunniens; assembly: GCF_055505025.1. Lineage (NCBI taxonomy): Eukaryota > Metazoa > Chordata > Mammalia > Artiodactyla > Bovidae > Bos > Bos grunniens. Next base: position 34,027,188 of record NC_141172.1, on the reverse strand, counting down.
TACTTTCTACCCTCACAGCAGTCAAGGTACCAGACACAACTCTTGGATTCACTACTCAGGAGTCAAACCATGGAAGAACACAGAAGAGGATACCCAATACACCTGTGAGAACCCTGGGAGATCTCAGATACCTATTTAGGACTACACATGAGTGCCATTCTAGTGAACATGCCCCAAATTAAGTTTCCAGGGATAAGACTTCTCAGGATAGCTCTAAAGAACTAACACAGCTTGTCAGGGGTTGTACTCCAAAACAGACAGGAGATAGATCTCCTGATCTTTGAACCAGGAGAGTCTTGAGCCATCTTGAATGACACAGGTTGTTCTGGGTAAATATCTCCAGCTAGGTTAAAGAAAGTCTCACAGTCCTCAAGTAAAAACATTCAGATCCTATGGGATCTCAATACAAGCAGGAGAGTTCTTGGGGTGGCTACAATCTCTCTTTGGGGGATCCTTCTCCTGACGAGGGGGAATTTGGAGTTGGCTAATGCCCCTACTAATCCCTGTTATCACCATATTGATGCTGCTTATGATTGCTCCATGTATCATCAATTGTCAGACCCATTTTGTCTCTGACCAGGTCAACAAGCAACAACATGCAGTGCCAGTTCAACAAGGATGTGTAAAACTACACCCATTCAAGGAAAATACCGCTCACCCTTAGATGCTCACCACTATAAGGACTCTGAGGCTTGAGATTAGCAAGAGGGGGAGGCCCAATGCCCTCATTGTCCCAGCTCAGCAGGAAGTAGCCAGAGAGACCTTGATGCCCCTACTCCCCATCTCTTGAGGGGGGAATGTTAGGTAGTTAGAATAGGAAAAAGGAGTCCAAAATAGCGGTGGCTAAACGACAAAGAAAGGAAAAAGCCCACAAAAAATAAAAAAATAATAAAAAAACAAAGGAAGGTCCAAAGACCAGAGTAAAAACCTCAGGCGAAGCAAACAACCTTCCTGGCTAGCCCAATTTACATAGGGCAGGCTCAGAGGGAGGAGAAAAAGAACATAAAAAGACGAGCCAAAGTTGAGCCGCTCTCTTCTTTTCTCTTCATGCCTTTTGGCCAGGGCCACCCTCCTGCCTTTAGGATGTATTTTCCTTTGCTTGCCAAATAAAACTGAGCTGTAACCGAGCTGTAACACTGGTCTGCTGCTTCAGATTTTTCCTGCAGTGAGACAGAACCAAGGAAATTACACACTCCCCCAACAAAATGAAATAGTCAATATAAAAAAAAAAAAAAACTAAACACCACACTTTAAACATATACATACTAATCAAATATAATGTGATATCACTTCACACTGGGAAAGAGACATACATCCTTCAACTCTCTTTCCAACCGGTAAAAGAAAAAAAAAATCACTTAGGCCTTCTCTCTGATTGCCACTTGAATCATCTGCCTTACCAGGAACACTTTTTTTACCTCTTCTCCATCAAAGTAAAAAAAAAAATAATAATAATTTCCTCCATGAAAGTTCTCTGAGACCTATAGCCTTTGCTTATCTCCCTCTCAAATAAAATTCCTATCTTAAATTATTACAAGTGAATCTTTTCAGGTTCTTTCCATGCTTGTTAGTCTTGCCACTTACATCCAGTCTGAAAGCCCTTCAGAACAGAATGGTGCTTGCGTTGCTTCCTGTTGCAGGGCTCAGCTCTATATACAAGGAAAAAGCTCAAGAGTGAATTGCCGAATGTATTCATTCACCCCTTGGGAAGGATGACTGGATTTCCTATTTAGCTACCCTAATAATTATTCATAGAAAATAATTTGTTTTGTCTAAAGAGAATCTATGCCAGAGTTAGATATGTGTAGACTATATTAGAGAAAATAAGACATAGCTCTCTGTTTGTATAACTGTTCAAGTTTCTTTTGCAGTTTCTATTTTTAACAATAAGAGCATTTATCTGAAGATCAATCTGTAATGAAAGACATTATAAATGTGGAGTCTGACCAAGGTTAATATCAGACATTTTTTAGTTTTAAGCCATGCAACTTTTCAGTTGGCTATTTGGTGTCTCAATTTCCTTATATGTAAAATAGGGATGCTACTACAGATGAGATAGTGCTTATCCTCTTGGCTATGTGTTATTAAGGCCTACATCAAAGAATATTTGAATGACTCATCCATTTACCCACTTGCTAGGTGTACATATATGGATTAAATATAATCCTTGGTTTTAAGGACTCAAAGTGAAATCAGGTATATAATTTGATTAGCAATAATGAATGTATGTTTGAACCTGAGTGATGAAGGAGTACAGGGAAAGAAATTATTAATTCTGTGTGCAATTTTTTTAAAGGGAGATATGACAGAAGAGCCATTTAATTTGGGCTTTTACTTGTGAGCAAGATTGTTCTGGTTAGTGGGAAAATGTGGTAGAGAATAAAAACACTTTTCAGGTAAGCAATTAATGAGCACTAAGGCTTGAATTTATGGAATGTTTCCTGCAAAAATCTAATGAGAACACACTTATGAAGATATTGCAAAAGGATTATATTGTAAAACTGGGTGAGTGAAGCTTTATGAATTCTAAAGAAAGGCCCTTTATCTCACACACATGATATATATACTACATATATACACATATATAATATGCATATATCTAATATATATATAATGTGTATATTTATTCAAATATTTTCATTATCATCCTTCTGTAACATGGTATATACCTTGAAAATGAAGATTTAGCCCCTTAGAAATGAGTAATATATTCAGATAATTAAAAACTCTCTAAAATTTAATCTGTCAATTCCTAAATAATAAAACAGAAGTAGATGTTTTTTAAATAGTTTATGATCTCCAATTCTGTAGCTATTTTAATGACACATCAACAGTTAGCTTTGAGTTTCTTGATAAGTGAAATTAATATTATCTATTTCAGAAAGAAAAATCAATTTAAAATCAGGCCTATAAAATTTGAAAAGTTCAAGAATCCTACAGTGCTGCTTAGAAATGAGTAGATTTTTCAGGGGAAAAATGGATGTGTATATTATTTAGAAGCTAACAACAGAAATGTATCATCCTTTCTTGCTTTGTGGTTTTGGTGGTATAACAAATGTAAAACTCAATTTCTTCTATTTATTTATTTCTGGTCATGGTGTGTGTGGGATCTCAGTTCCCCACCCAGGGATTTAACCTCAGGCTACAGTAGTGAAAGCACTAAATCTTAACCTCTAGATCACCAGGAAACTCTCCTGGAAGATCAACTGCTCAGTCATGTCTGATTCTTTTTGATACTCCAAGGACTGTAGCCCACCAGGCCTTTCTGTCCATGAGATTCTCCAGGCAAGAATACTGGAGTGGCTTGCCATTTCCTCCTCCAGAGTATCTTCCCAATCCAGGGACTGAACCCATGACTCCTGTGTTTCCTGCATTGGCAGGTGGATTCTTTACCACTGAGCCACCTGGAAGCTCAGGGAGCTCCCTAAAATCCAGTGCATTAATTATTGGAATTTGCCAAGGCATTTTCATGGATAGATACATATCAACACAGAAAGGAAAATGGCAGCTTGTTGTCATAGATGTATTCATTCACAGCAAATAACAGTTTATAAAGGTGACTGTAAGGAAAATAAAACAATGTTCAGAGATGTTCATATTTGAAAGCTAGGAAACAATAAAATTTAATCTTAAGAAAAATGTTTTGTGGGTAGAAAAAGCATTTTGCTTTGTCAACACAAAACTTTGTAAATACCACTGAATAGCATTAAAATACTCCTGATTGTGTGTGATCCAGTAAAGATAAAAAGCATTCATATATAATGTTTAAATGTTGATGGTAAGGGAGGGTTGTTACTGAAAAAAAATGACTACAGCCAGGTTAAATTAGTGTTTCAAATCATGGAGTTTAATGACTACAAAACCTTATAATAAAGATACTGAATTTATATATATAAGATTTGAAGGTAGTAAAATGCTCCTCTTTCATGTTTACCTAGAAGAGACCAAGTGTTTAATCACTATTTAATATTTTACAAAAATAATTGCAACTATTGTTATAAATATCATAAAATAGTAATTGATACTTTGTAGATCTATGAACTTTTTTAGTTTACAGGACAATTAACTTTATTTAGTGAACCAAAAAGTATTTGGTAAAGTGTTTTAATATAAAGTGAATTTCTTCATTGTTAAAAATAAGGAATTAGATTTCAATTTTGTGGGGAACTAGCCAGAACTAAATCTCCTAGTTGTTATCAGGATAAGCTCTATTACAGTTTGGTGATGACTCTTAAAATAGTACTTCTAAACCATTATCATTATATTTTAAATGACTGACAGGGAATCTTGGAAATATATATAAATAACTTTAGACCTAAAAAATTTATTAGGAAATTAAATGACTCTTGCTCCCTGGAAGAAAAGCTATGACAAACCTAGGCAGCATATTAAAAAGAAGACATCACTTTGCTGACAGAGGTCTGTCTAGTCAAAGCTATGGCTTTTCCAGTTGTCATGTAGGATGTGAGAGTTGGACTATAAAGAAAGCTGAGTGGTGAAGAATTGATGCTTTTGGACTGTGGTGTTGGATAAGACTCTTGAGAGCCCTTTGGACTGCGAGGAGATCCAACTAGTCCATCCTCAAGGAAATCAGTCCTGAATATTCATTGGAAGGACTGATGCTGAAGCTGAAACTCCAATCCTGTGGCCACCTAATGCAAAGAACTGACTCATTGGAAAAGACCCTGATGCTGGGAAAGATTGAAGGCAGGAGAGAAGGGGATGACAGAAGATGATATGGTTGGATGGCATCACCAACTCAATGGACATGAGTCTGAGCAAGCTCCAGGAGTTGGTGATGGACAGGGAAGCCTAGCGTGCTGCAGTCCATGGGTTCGCAAAGTGTCAGACATGACTGAGTGACTGAACTGAACTGAATCATATAATTATGCAAATGTATGCATGCAATGATGTTCAGTGTAAGGATATTTATATTACTGGAAATTGGAAACAACCAAATATCTATCAATGGGAGGTTGACCAAATGAAGTATACACCTCTGCATGCATTATGATGACATGTGACATAACCACTAAGATTATAGTGCAGCTCACTATTTATGACATGAAAAAATACTTATGACATATTAATGAAAAAATTATACCATATTGCATTGATTTTATCTATGTATTTGTACATCAAAATACCCTTCCAAATATGCACATAGCTTTGTGACACATGTAACTAATATTTGGCAGTGATTTTTTTCTCAGTGATTTTATTGTTTTGCTATTTCTTCACTGTTTTATGCCTTTCTAAGACTGACATTTGATAATACAAATGACCGTCCATGTTTGAAAAAGGAATAACTTCCTCACCTTATTGTCATATATCAGAAAGCTGCCATATTTAGTGAACAATTGTCTATTTATAAATATTGCCTAAGGTTGTCCCATGCATAATCTCCAAAGCCATACACAATGGCCCAGCATTTACATACTACCTTTAAAAAGTACTTTTATTTAATAATAACACTTTCATTCTTAAAAAAATTCCTTAAGTGGTAGATAATTATATTTTCCTTGTCAATGTGTTTATATCAGTTTTATAGAGGTTACAAAAAGATAATAAAATGGGAATAATGTTATAGCAACCATAAAAATGCAATAATTTCCTCTACCCTTCTTTTAGGAATCAGGAGAATGAGTCTAAGACTGGGTAAGCCATAAAATATTTCTGAACATAAGTAGCTAAACCTTGAATTGCTTGAAATGTCATTGTGTGCTTCACCTGTAGTACTACCAATTTCAAATGCCACAAAAATGTTTTCATATTCTTTGTTCTGGACAAAAGATAATCTGAGCTCAGGAATACAACCCATGTCTCTAGTTTAACAATATACCACTTGGGATTTAATGTCCTTTTTAATAGATTTTGTCACATCATTTTATAGTGAACATTGAACCAGCCTAAAGATGAAAATGATGCTAACCAAAAGAAGACATCCATAAAACACAATTGTTAATAGTTATACTCTTGTTAATTGTTTCACTTGGTATTGGTATTAATAGGATTTGACTCTGGCCAACCAGCCATCCTGGGACATTCTTGGCTCGTATCTGATAGGGTGTATAAGAAAGGACACCAGTGTTAAAGCAAAAGAAAAGAGTGGAGAATGTGAAAGAATAATGAAAGCTTTTGACAATTAAGAACAAACATTTAAATTGCCTATTTGAGAATGATATATGTAAGTATTTACTAAGCACTTACTAGGTTTTAACACAATACTAAGTGCTTTGTATCCACTATTTTAATCAGTATTTCCAAGTATGTAACATAAGTACACTTACAATCTTCATTTTATAGAAGAGGAAACTCTAGCACCAAGAGGATACCTGTGGCTTGTCATAGACCACATAGCTGAGCTCTCAGCTCTGCATGATTGCAGATTCTGGGTTGTTAGTCATTACATTATTGTGAAGAAAGGAATGAGGTAGCAATCAGACTATAAGTTAGGATGGAGGAGCCTGGTAGGCTGCAGTCCATGGGGTCGCTAAGAGTCGGATATGATTGAGTGACTTCTCTCTCACTTTTCACATTCAAGAATTGGAGAAGGAAATGGCAACCCACTCCTGTGTTCTTGCCTGGAGAATCCCAGGGACAGGGGAGCCTGGTGGGCTGCTGTCTATGGGGTCACACAGAGTTGGACACAACTGAAGTGACTTAGCAGCAGCGTAACTGGTAAATACCCCAAACTCTAGTTGTTTTTTTTCTGAGTTGATTCCCTCTTTCAACAACACAAGAGATGCCTGTGCACATGGACATCACCAGATAGTCAATACTAAAATCAGGTTGATTATATTCCTTGTAACCAAAGATGGAGAAGCTCTATACAGTCAGCAAAAACAATACTGGAAGCTGACTGTGACTCAGATCATGAACTCCTCACTGAAAAATTCAGACTTAAATTGAAGAATGTAGGGAAAACCACTAAACCATTCAGGTATGAATTAAATCAAATCCCTTATGACTATACAGTGGAAGTGATAAATGGATTCAAGGGATTATATCTGATAGACAGACTGCCTAAAGAATTACAGACAGAAGTTCATAATATTGTACAGGAGGTGGTGATCAAAACCATAGCCAAGAGAGAGAAATGCAGAAAGGCAAAGTGGTTGACTGAGGGGGCCTTACAAATAGCTGAGAAAAGAAGAGAAGCTAAAGGTAAAGAAGAAAAGAAAAGATATATCCATCTCAATACAGAGTTCCAGAGAACAGCAATGAGAGATAAGAAAGGCTTTCTAACCGAACAATCCAAAGAAATAGAGGAAAACAATAGAATGGGAAAGACTAGAGATCTCTTCAAGAAAATTAGAGACTCCAAAGGAAAATTTTATTCAAAGACAGCCCAATAGAGGACGGAAATGGTATGGACCTAACAGAAGCAGAAGATATTAAGAAGAGGTGGCAAGAATACACTGAAGAATGGTCCAAAAACATCTTAATGACCCAGATAACCATGATGGTGTGATCACACACCTAGAGCCAGACATCCTGGAATGTGAAGTCAAGTTGGCCTTAAGAAGCATCACTATGAACAAAGCTAATGGAGGTGATGGAATTCCAGCTAAGTTATTTCAAATCCTAAAAGAAGAGGTTGCTAAAGTGTTGTACTTAATATACCAGCAAATATGGAAAACTCAGCAGTGGCCACAGGACTGGAAAAGGTCAGTTTTCATTCCAATGCCAAAGAAAGGAAGTGACAAAAAATGTTCAAACTAGCACATAATTCTATTCATTTCACATGCTAGCAAAGTAATGCTCAAATTCCTTCAAGCTAGGCTTCAACAACATGTGAACCAAGAATTCCCAGATGTACAATCTGGATTTAGGAAAGGCAGAAGAATCAGAGATCAAATTGCCAACATTCGTTGGATCACAGAAAAAAGAGAATTCTAGAAAAACATCTACTTCTGCTTCATTTACTACACTAAAGCTTTTGACTGTGTGGATCAAAATAAACTGTGGAAAATTCTTAAAGAGATGTGAATACTAGACCACCTTACCTGCCTCCTGTATTCAGGTCAAGAAGCAACAGTTAGAACCAGATATGGAACAATGGACTGGTTCAAAATTGGGAAAGGAGTATGTCAAAACTGTATATCATCACCCTGCTTATTTAACTTATATGCAGTGTATATCATGCAAAATGCCATGCTTGGTGAAGCACAAGCTGGAATCAAGATTTATGGGAGAAATATCAATAGCCTGAGATAGTCAGATGACACTACCCTTATGACAGGAAGCAAAGAAGAACTGAAGATTTGCTTGATGAAAGTAAAAGAGGAGAGTGAAAAGTTGGCTTAAAAATCAACATTCAAAAAACTAAGATCATGGTGTCCGGTCCCATCACTTCATGGCAAATAGATGGGAAACAATGGAAACTGAGAGACTTTATTTTCTTTGGCTCCAAAATCGCTGAAGATGGTGACTGCAGCCATGAAATTTAAAGATTTTTGCTTCTTGGAAGAAAAACAGTGACATACCTAGACAGCATATTAAAAACCAAAGACAGTACTTTGCTGACAACGATCTGTCTAGTCAAAGCTATGGTTTTCCAGTAGTCATGCATGGATATGATAGCTGGACAATAAAAAATGCTGACCGCTAAAGATTTGATGCTTTCAAACTGTGGTGCTGGAGAAGACTCTTAAGAATCCCTTGGACAGCAAGGAGATCAAACTAGTCAGTCCTAAAGGAAATCAACCCTGAATATCCACTAGAAGGACTGATGCTGAAGCTTCAATACTTTGGCCACATGGTGCAAAGAGTGGAATCATTGGAAAAGACCCTAATGCTGGGAAAGATTGAAGGCATGAGGAGAAGGGGATGACAGAGGATGAGGTGATTGGATGGCATCAATGATTCAATGGACATGAGTTTGAACAAACTCCGGGTGATGGTGAAGGATAAGAAAGCCTGTCATGCTGCAGTTCATGTGGTTGCAGAGTCTGTTATGACTGAATGAATGAACAACAACAACCAAACAGATGGAAAACAGGTAAGCTAAACACCCTAAACTCTAGTTGGTAGACTCTTAGGTTTTATTCCAGAGTGAGGGAAAAACAGAAGTAAACAATACTATCTGATTCCCACCTGCTAGCCTGTGTAGTCACTGTTTGGATTAAGGTGTTTTTTCTAACCTAGTTGAATGCTAGAAGATAGGATCTTCTCTGCAGCTTCTTTAGTGTTTTATTTCCCCCCCCAACATCCAGTGTTATGGACAGAATGTTTCCCACACAAATTCAAATGTTGAAGCCCTAAAGTCAAATGTGATGGGTAGAAATAGGACTTTGAGAAGTAATTAGGTTTAAATTAGGTCATGAGGGTCGAGTCCCATGATGAGATTAGGGTCCTGTTGAGGAAAGAGAGAGAGACCAGAGTCCCCTTTCTCTGTGCCATCTGAGGACACAGTAAGGAAACATTCTTCTGGGAAAAAAAGGGGGGAAATAAGTTAGCTGATACCTCCTTCTTGGACTTCTAGCCTCCAGAACTGTGAGAAACAAAGTACTCTTGGTTAAGCCATCCAGTGTATGATCTTTTACTAGGGATGGAAGCCCAGGCTAATATGCTGTATAAAATAAAACATCATGGGGCATATGAAGGAAAAATAGCATAAGAATAACACAGACAACAAAGATAAACTCATAGGTCATCTAGATAATGGAATTTTTAGACAGGTACTTCACCCCACTCCAGTACTCTTGCCTGGAAAATCCCATGAACGGAGGAGCCTGGTGGGCTGTAGTCCATGGGGTCACTAACAGTCAGACAGGACTGAGTGACTTCACTTTCACTTTTCACTTTCCTGCATTGGAGAAGGAAATGGCAACCCACTCCAGTGTTCTTGCCTGGAGAATCCCAGGGACGGGGGAGCCTGGTGGGCTGCCGTCTATGGGGTCGCACAGAGTCAGACACGACTGAAGCGACCTAGCAGCAGCAGCAAACAGGTACTTAAACTAAATGTGATTAAAATGTTCAAAATGACAATAAAAGAATTGCATCAGAGAGATGAAAACTAAGAAAAATAATCAAATAAAAGTGTAAAATATAAAATATGCAATAACTAAGAGCCCACTAGATAAGATGAGTAATGGATTGGACAGAATAGAAGAGATTGGTGACTTGAAAATGTCAATAAAATAATCCTGATTTATTTACAAAGGGAAAAGGATGAAAAAAAAATATAAAGAAGGGTATAAGAGACATATGAGACACAATGAAAAGGACTAACATAATTGTGATTAGAATCCAAGGGTAGTGGCTACTGTGTGGACATCTGAAATCTCCCCTTCAGTACTAAGTCACTCACTTTCTTAGGTTTTGGAGATGCTGGCAACCCAAGCCTCTTAGCTCAGTCCTGCTTCAGGAATTTCTCTGCATCAAAGACACATCCCACCCGAAGTCACTCCTCTGTTCTGAAGGCTGCCTGCCTCCAATGACCGGCTGATGCAGAGCCATCAGTACCTGGCCCATATGAAGGGACATCCCCCGCTCAGAGGTCCCCGCGGAGTTAGCTGAGACCTTTGTTACCATTCTTCATGACTCTACCCCTTCCTTTGCGCATCTTACTTCCTCTATTCCTCACACAGATGCTGATCCTGAGGGCACCCCCCAAATCCTCATCTCAGAGTCTATTTTCTAGGGAACTTGTTCTAAGACGCTTGGTACTAGGAACGTTCCAGGAAAACAGATATCAAAATGTTATTTTGGAGTTGTATCACCTTCCAGCTGGTTGGCAATAAAAAATCCATTGCTGGTAGAAGGAAAAGTGCAGAAGAGCCTGTGGCAAGTTGTAACAGTGGAGCCGTTTACTGGTGTGAACCATTGCTGTTATATTATAGTATCTCAGGCTTTTGAGACTTTCGAGGAACTACAAGTTATAAAAATGATTGAATCAGAAGGCTCTTCCTAAATGCTCATGACGCAATGGAGGATAATAAAGGCTAAGCATGATTAATCACCAATTAATCAAGAGTAAAAGTCAGAACCCTATTAAACATCATATAAAGATTGATGAATATATATCTAAAGAATCTGCTAACAATCTAACTAGATTTAGCAAAGTCACTAGATACAAACATAAACATAAAAAATTTGCATTTCTACATACTAGGAAAAAGAAAACATTTAAGACATAAAATACTATATCTATCTATACACACACACATACACACCCATATATATATAATATATTATGGTAAATTGTCTGCAAAGATGGCTACCAACAATATCTTCATTTCTATATACATATTCCACTCTGCACATCAAGAAGTAGATTGTTTTCCCCTCCACTTGAATCTGGGCTGGGTCAATGACTTGCTTTAACTACTAAAATGCTGCAGAAGTATCATTAATATGACTTTGAGCTTAACATTTACAAGGCCTTACGTTTCTGTGATAATTCTTTTTTTGTGTGTGTGATAATTCTTAAATCTAATCTACCAAGTATAAAATATTATTCTCAACTCCTTAATGGTGATAATTTTCATGGAGAGAGTGGGAGGTCACAAACAGGAGAACCTGTCACCACAGAGGACAGGTAGTATCTAGGTCCCCCTATGAAATCATCCTGGATCCCAAAAGAAACATAGCATCTGATAATCTGAGTCCATAATCCCTGACATACAAAATCGATATTTTATAAAATAGCCACTGAGTTTGTGTATGTGTAATTTCATTGCTACTAATTTTTAACACAGATGTAAAAAGAATATTATTGAGTTGATTTCTGCTGCTGCTGCTAAATTGCTTCAGTCATGTCCAACTCTGTGTGACTCCATAGATGGCAGCCCACCAGGCTCCTCTGTCCCTGGGATTCTCCAGGCAAGATACTGGAGTGGGTTGCCATTTCCTTCTCCAATGCATGCATGCATGCTAAGTCGCTTCAGCCATGTCCGACTCTGTGCAACCCCATGGACAGCAGCCCACCAGGCTCCTCTGTCTACGGGATTCTCCAGGCAAGAATACTGGAGTGGGTTGCTATTTCCTTCTCCAGAGTTGACTTCTATGTAATAGTAACTGAAAGAAAAAAATGAACACACCAATAAAAGAAAACTAAAACAGAATGATTAAAGCAAAGAAGGGGCAAGTGATATGTATCATGTATTGCCTGAACTACTTGAATCATGAAGCAGTTTTGTTGAATTAATTCTGAATCAAAGTAGAGGGTGAATGAGAATGGACGTCTAGCAATCCAGCATTAGAAAGGAGAGTTTCACACAGACACTGACTCACCATTTCTGAGGTAGGTCAGTTTCTAATTTATTACCCTCTTAACTGACGAAGTTTGGGCCAATTTTCCTTTCAGGTTAAATTTATTTCACTTGCTTAGTTAACATGGCAAACCAAAGGAGCTAAAAAACAAGCTTATGATGTTTTAAAAAATAATTCCCTAAACACTTGGGTAAATATATTATTATTTGTAGTCCATACACCTCAATTTGAAAAAGGGCAATATTGATCCTACAAGAAAGAGCATAAGTTTGTGATTTACTGAAGAGCTCTTTTTATTTACTTTGCAGCTCTCCATGAGTATCTTCTGTTCTTTTGAATTATGTTGAAAAATAAACTCAGCAGTGCAGACCTATGCCTCTGCCTAAGGGAGAAGTGCTTTCTTCAAATAGAAATCAGCTATCATTTTTAGGATTTCACAATGCTAGGTAATACGTATGGAATTTCAAAAGTATCCTTTAATGAACGATGAAGCCACTCTAATACCTAAGAGAAGAATAAGCCTTCAAACATTTCAAAGAATCAATTTAATTTGATTTCTTATATTTCCTGTGGTAGAACAAAGGAAGGATTACAGCTAACACTGAAGAGAGAAAATGGAGTTTTAGTGGGATCAGAAAATCACTATAAATCCACAGATGTAGACAATGCTTTGCTTTCAAATATTCACGAACGGCATCCCTGATTCAGAGGCAATTGGAATAGTCCCCAGAGTAGAATCAGAGGAGTAAAATGTGTGTGTGCATATGTGTGAAAGTGTGTCATACAAAATCACGTATGTGAGTGTGCTCACTAGAGATTATAAAAGATTGGATGAAGTAGACTTGGGGAACAGGGGAAAACAAAGAAAGAGAAGGAGAACTTCCAAAGCAAAGACTCACTTTATCCTAGCATACTTTGCATTGCCAGGCATCCTACTGACATGCTTTATTAAGGACTTAAGATGCCTATACAGTTAAAACAAGTCTGAATCTCAACAGACACAAGCTTATTGAATTGTTGATCCTGGATCAGTAGGAAATCAGTTTTCTTTTCAACACTGAACTGACACATATGAAGTTGGATCAGAATTATGTTGAAGATTTACAGGGCTAAAGCAGAACTACTTTCCAGGAAACTGGTTAAGTTTAATCTCGCTTTATTAAGAAGGCTTATGTACATAGGTTACTCACTCAAAGGAATTCCAAAGATCTGTCCTAATTCATGATAAACTAGCAATGCCAAAGCAAGTTTTTTTTTTTTTTTTTTAATTAACAAACATTTGTACCTGTCTTATCTCCCCTATATTACCTATTAACACTGAGACTTAGTAATAATTGAAAATACCATGTACCTTATTCTTTGAAAGTCATAATGATATAGAACAAAAAATACCTTAAAATTCTTGATTATTACTGAAAACTTACGAGGTAAAATAAAAGTATGCTTTTTAAATTTTAGCACTACAATGGCTACTACACTTGCGGACAAATCATCAAGTCACCAAGTTGAAAAATTCTTTCTGGAAATTGTAGTCTCAACATTGGGTCAAATGAAAGCCAGCTTCTGACTTTTTCAGTCTTATTTGGCCAAAGTTGGACATTGTTTTATTTGATTGCTTTAGTGCTTATTTGCTTGGTTGCTTGATGATTGATCGATCAGGCTTCTAGGAATCAACTGATTGATTGATTCAGGCTTGGTTCATGACACTTCATCATCTTTGGTCAATGTATGGACTACTTTCATTAAACTTTTCAAGCTCTTTATTGTCCTGCAAGCACATGTAAGTAAAAAAAAATGCATATAAGAAGTCAAGATTTTGTTTGAAATATTGGGAGTGAAGAAAGAATATAATTAAAATTTTAATTGCAATGTTCAGTTTCTAGTATACAGAATTTATAATGAGTAATTAAACTTGGTATCAATACTTAGCAACCTATTGGTGGTTATCAGCTTGAAAATGACTTTTTCTGAGATTTTAAAAACTGAAATTTCTCATAAAATACAGATTTTGATTTTCCTAAAAATCAGATGATGCAACAATCGAAAGTCAGTATTTTTAATTAGTAAAGAAGGGCAAGTGCTGAGAAGCAGATAACATCCTTAAACAGGGTGTATGCTTTTTGGTTTGTCACAGTTTTCATCAATCCTGTGGTCTAAGCTTCCTGTACTCCTCACATTACCTATCTGACCTTAGAAAGTATTTGAGTGTAAAAAACACAAGGCAAGAATCATGCTTTCAAAATCTATTCATATTTCACCTCTGCTGCTGCTGCTGCTGCTAAGTCGCTTCAGTCGTGTCCGACTCCTAGCGACCCCATGGACTGCAGCCTACCAGGCTCCTCCATCCATGGGATTTTCCAGGCAAGAGTACTGGAGTGGGGTGCCATTGCCTTCTTCACTTCTCCATTTTATCTCTAATATAATACATTAACATCTTAATTGATATTTACTTAAACTTGTTTATTTATCACAAAAAGTTTTACTACTGTTGAAAACAAAGCAATAGCAATCAGATGTCAAAATAATCAATATTTATACAAATATTACACTTTGTGTATGTTAGAAACCTCTTTAGCCTTGTTTCCCATTCAGTTAGCACACCTTTTACTCTATTTCTGCACAACTAGCTTCCTGCAGGTATATATCCTAACAGATTTGCTCAGCTGTATTTCTGCCTTAGATTTTTTTCAGCCTTCTAGCACATAATCACGCATAATCTAGAAGTGCAAAGGAATGAAAAGTTCACGGGATGACTGTTGGTTAATGAAGATAGTAGCTGGTAAATAAATGTTCTTTCCCTATTCCCTAGGTGAACAACTTTGTGGTGTTTCACCTTTTAAAGGTCTCAGTGTGATAAGCCCCTGTTTTCCAAAGTGTTGACCCATCAGTGAACTCACCCTTCAATAGCCTTTCACTTCTTCCTGGTTTCACTGTTTTCAATCCCACACCATGTATACCACTTCCAAAAATAAAGAACCTGCAATGGAGCTTGTTTTTAGGCTCTGTTTTTCAAGGTAAAGAAACTGGCTATATTGAACATTTAATTAGGGTTTTAAACACAGACTTACTAATAAGAAAGCTAAGAATGAAATCCTCTTAAATTTTATTCTTGATCTTTGGATGGAGTTTACAGAAGCTTTCTAAAATAATTTCACTTAGTTCTTTTTGTAGAATGCAAATACTTTAATAAATGTTATACTTATTCAATAATAAGAAATCTCATAAGAAAGCATATGTGTATGTTGTCCCCCTTCAAAATACTGGAATTCAGGAATTAAAAAAAAAATTCTGTATGAAGGAAGCAGATGTTTAAGTACTTTATGAACATTTAAATATTTAGCAGAGTCATTAATTTTACACAGCACATGTGCATACATTTCAGTTAAGCAAATTTGTGCAGCAGAATTTTCCATTAAGATTTCCATAGACTTTGGGTTGGTGAATCTACCCCTTGCAGCCCATATACCCAATAAGTGAACTAACACAAGAAAAGTGTATGATACTCCAATCATGGCAATTGTATTAAACAAAACAAAACAGGAATCTGCTACCCTCCCCCTGACACTTTCTTCTTTTTCTATTCTTTGTACTATATATAGCATCATATAGATTTTTTTCTTTAATTTGAAAATAGTATCTCACTTTCTTAAAGCTATATAATCAATTCTAATATTTCGTAGGGTAGCCCGAGTCCTGGACTTTCTGTATCCTTGTGCACATTCTGCCTTTTTTTGGCAGATGGCTGAAAGGGCAGTGCTAAAAGTGGGAAACAAACCTTGAAATTTCAGGGAATGAACTCTTCTACAGAACAGATTTTGTAACAAAACAAAGTGTTACTTTTTGAAAATCTAGATTTTTATTTCAGTCTACTCTTACCAGAAATCTTTCTAAAATGTACTGTTACTTACTTTACTGATGTCTTTCACAAAACAAGCTGAATACAATTTACAATTTTTGATGGTTATATCACTAGGAATTGTTGACTAGATGGTTGTAATCACAATAATAACCTCAGAAACTAATGAAGTATGTCATGTTTTTTATCCCTATGTCGAGGAGTCTGAGATTGTCAGGTTTTTTAATAGATAAATTTCAAGTTTTCATAAATTCATTCTTTATCATCAGAGTCCAACCAGAATTTTCTACCATCTTGGTGATTAGAGTATTAGACCTTTGAGAATCTGCTGAACCTCTTTCAAAATATATATCATTTGCCAATTTATGACTCATATTTTTAATAAAAGTATGCTTTAATATCACTTGTAACCCATGGCAACATGGCAGTACGATGGGATACAAGATTAAGATCTGCTACTCTAGTTGCAAACTTCATGGCTAACTTGAGGTAGGATGATGCTTCTCTTACTTGGCCAACACTTATCAGTCAACAAGACTTGAATATTAATTTACCTTTTTTTTTTTTAATTTTTGCCATGTGAGATTTAATTTACCCATTTCAAGTGTTGCTTCTGCATTTTAGAGTGCTTTATTAATTTGCTAGAGAAGTTGTAGCAAAGCACCACAAACTGGAGGCTCACCTAACAGAAATAATTGCCTCACAGGTTTGGAAGCTTGAAGTTCAAAGTCAAGCCTCCAGCAGTTCATTCCTTGTGAGGATTGTGAGAGAAGGATATATCCCAGGTCTCTCTGTGTTGACTTACTGATGGCTATCTTCACTTTTATGTGGCATTCACCCTGTGCATGTGTCTCTATATCAGAATTTCTTCTATTTATAAGGACACCAGTGATATTAGAGTAGGGTCCACCCTAAGGAACTCCTTTAACTTGATTACCTCTGTAAAGACCTTATCTCCAAATAAGTAGCCCAAATAATTGAGGTACTTATATCTGAGGTGCTAGGAGTTAGGACTTTAACGTATCAGTTTCAGGGGAGCACAGTTCAACTCATAACAAGTGCATACAACCAAAGACTACTATTCATTTAACACACATTTCTATAAGATACTTTATCCAGTTATCATGCTAGAACCAACACTGAAGATGAGATGTTCTGTGTTACTGAGGAACAAACAATTGCATTCATATAGACTATTTATTGGGATAAAATTCCTAGGCCTTCTTTCTAAATTTGCACTACCTAATGATCATGATATTCTCTATGGAGCTTTACTATTATGATACCAATTAATATAGGTGCAGTCAATTCACAAACAAATCCAAATAAAGGTGTCAACACATTGTACTAATCAGTTAGTTTGTGATGTATTTGGTCAGGAAAAGCACCTCTACCTCTGAGCCTGGGAAACGTGATACATGGCTTTATCAAAATGATCTTCCATTGTCCACTATGGTCACTACGGTGTTTTTAAAATATCTTTAAACCTTAAGCTTTATCTTTTTGGGTCTTCTTAAATTGCAATCTGAGCATAAAGTTATATACTAATATTGGCATCAAAACTCTTGTGCTCTTAAGTATTTGGTGTATGTGAGTAATGATTCCTCTAAAATTGTAAGGGTAATATTCTATATTGTGAATAAAATACATCATATAACATATAAATATAAATTTATATAAATTTCACCATGTGTCAAATATGAGATGGAAGTACTGTAGGACAATATTTCAAATTCAACTTCACAATTATTAGCCTTCAGTTTTAAGTAAATATGGAATTAATGTCCTATATGAATATCCTATATGAAATTATAAAAAATAAAATATAAAATATACTTCTTTGAAACATTCCATGATAATTTCATAAACCACATCTCATTTTCTTCTTTTCTGCAAAAAGAACTCATGGAAGAATATAAATTAGCACTAGAATAGAAAATAATATGATTAGTCCAAAAATACATAAGTCCTATAAAGACATTAGAATTTTCAATTCAGTGAAAATAGGAAACATAAGAAAGAAACTAGTGAACACCACCCCACAAATACAACCACTTTTCAGGACACTCCACTTATGGTTAAGTTCAAGCAAAAAACAGTACACTCTGTTGAAGTAACTCTTATTTTAGATGCCAACACACACAGGCAAAGGAGAATGAGAACTGAGAGTTTTGCCTCCTTTCGCTCAGAGTTTATCAGGGGGACAACTTATAAGGTGGAACAACCTGATAAGCTTCTTTGTATCCATTTCTGCTTTCATTCCAACCTGGGACAACCTACTGAACATAGATTGCTGCAAAGAAACCTTTTTTAACAAGCTGAGCAATAGTATGTGAGTAAACACAACAGGAGACTCTTTCATCATTCCTTTCAGCTCCTCAAATTAGGAATGTGTGCATTCTGTTAGAAAGCAAACACAGCTAAATGCACTCAGATCTTTTGCTTCAGTTTCTGATAATATCAGCCTCTATATAGGGACACTGGCAAAACAGCAGAGGTAGTTTCACTACCCAGAGACTATAACTATGAAGAAAAAGAGCTTTAATGGTAACCACAAACACCACTACCTTGTCTATATAATTTCAGTTTATTATCTCAATAATTCTAGAGATTGGTATAATATTTAATCCATTTTCAGATAAGGAAACTAAGTCCCAGTAATTACTAATTTAAGTAATTTGCCCCCAATTATGCAACTATCAAGCAGCAGCATATGCATCTTCAGTCACTCAGTCGTGTCCAATCTTTGTGACCCCATGGACTGTAACCCACCAGGCTCCTCTGTCCATGGAAATACCCTGGCAAGAATATTGGAGTGGGTTGCCACTTCCTACTCCAGGGGATATTTCTGATCCAGGACCAGATCCTCATCTCCTACATTTACCACTGAACTACCTGGGAAGCCCCACCAAGCGGCAGAGAAGGATTCAAAACCAGCATTTGATGTCAGCACCCAGCCTGTTACCCACAATGTTCAAGACGTAGGAAAGTCGCTATCAACGGAAATCCATACCTCCAAACTCTTAGGAAAAGTATGCTTGAAATTCTCTGAAGGAAAGATGATACTGCATAGTAAGGGAATAGAAAGTAGTCAAGTTTTGCTGGAGCACAAAGTAAGAAGGCTTCAAAAGGCAAGACGTGATGCTGGAGAGAAGCTAGGCAACAAAGTGAATGATCCATTCCCTGCCCCCTATAAATGAGATATTAGTTTCAGAAATAATCAAGCTGCTCTTTCCATGATGATATATGTGGAATGGTATCTATATAACATTTACATTAAAATCTGAGCCAATGTGGCCACTTTGGAACAATTTAGAATTAAAAGCATAAAAAAGTCCGGGTTTCCAAAATGGATGAATTTGGCATTAGTACCTTTTTTGACTATCTCTGTGTTAAAAATGTATATATATATCATTTGCACAGTGCTATTAGGATATCATTCAGTCTTTTGAGAATTATGTCACGTTGAGCAATATTGTAAGTGATAAAATTGCTTCTACTGAAACACTGTGTCTACATGATATGGTATTTTAGCAAAGACAGGGGCATTTTCCTCTGTTTTAGATTATCTTTACCAAAAGATTATCTTTATCCAAAACAAGTAGTAGAACATATTTCAAAATATTTTTTTATTGGTGATGTGCTCATCTCCAGAGCTTGGATTCAGGAATCTATTGTCTTTCTGAGTGAGGATTCTGCAATTCTACTGGTGTCTCCTAATTTTTTTTATAGCCACAGTTCCTTTTACCTCCCAGCTCATTACAGAGACAAATATCCACCAGTGACAGGCAACTTTTCATTCTAATGCGCCTGTACTACTGATGTCTGGGGCTCTGCGATATTCTATTTTGCACCTGAAATTAGTTTCTATGTTACAGCTCTGAATGTGTGATAAGAAGAAAGATACAGTAATTTAGATAAACTCCACTAAATGGCTTGACTGAAATAAAGCCAAAAGGATGGTATAAATGGCTGAAGTGATTAAGACTGTCAAGTTCTCTGGAGTACAGTTGGAGAATACAATTGCTGATGGATTATTATTTATCCATGAATGTGAGTTTGGGGGATTTAATTAAGGATGTTCTATTATATTTTTCAAAGCTTATTTGAAGCTGTAAGTCAAAAGCTGTAGTAACAGAGAATGTTGCCTCTGATCAAAAAACTGGATCTCTAGCCATATTGGGGAAGCCCTCTTTGAGGTTCCTTTACTGTTTTACCCTATATGTAAATATTGAAAAATAAAATACTATTGGTATAACTGTTTCTTAAAGATTTATGAGCCATTGGATGGTCAATTTATATTCATATATATATATGTGTGTGTGTGTGTGTGTGTGTGTATGGTATGTTTATCTATATTCCTATATGCAGTGAACTCTGGGAGTTGGTGATGGACAGGGAGGCCTGGCGTGCTGCAATTCATGGGGTCGCAAAGAGTCGGACGGGACTGAGCGACTGATCTGATCTGATCTGATGCATATGTATGTATATTCACACATATGTGTGTGTGTCTGTATACACATATACATATGCGCTTTTTTAATGCTTG
Organism: Bos grunniens; assembly: GCF_055505025.1. Classification (NCBI taxonomy): domain Eukaryota; kingdom Metazoa; phylum Chordata; class Mammalia; order Artiodactyla; family Bovidae; genus Bos; species Bos grunniens. The sequence goes on along the minus strand of NC_141172.1, from coordinate 34,006,564 downwards.
ATGACAATTACTCAGTGATTTTATTTATTTTATATTTGTCTTTGCTGAGTCTTTGTGGAAGCACAGATTTTTCTGTAGCTGTGGCAAGTGGGGGCTACTCTGTAGCTTTGGTGTATGGGCTTCTTACTGCAGTGAATTCTCTTGTTGCAGATCACAGGCTCTAGGATGCATGGGCTTTGGTAATTGCAGCACATGACTCAGCAGTTGCGGGCTCCCCGAGGCTCTAGAGCACAGGCTCAATTAGCTGCGACACACAAGATTAGTTGTTTCCTGGCATATCTAATCTTCCCAGTTCAGTTCAGTTGCCCAGTCATGTCTGACTCTTTGCAACCCATGAATCGCAGCACGCCAGGCTTCCCTGTCCATCATCAACTCCCAGAATTCACTCAGACTCACGTCCATTGAGTTGGTGATGCCATTCAGCCATCTCGTCCTCTGTCATCCCCTTCTCTTCCTGGCCCCAATCCCTCCTAACATCAGGGTCTTTTCCAATGAGTCAACATTTCGCATGAGGTGGCCAAAGTACTGAACTTTCAACTTTAGCATCAGTCCTTCCAAAGAATACCCAGGACTGATCTCCTTTAAGATGGATTGGTTGGACCTCCTTGCAGTCCAAGGGACTCTCAAGAGTCTTCTCCAACACCACAATTCAAAAGCATCAATTCTTCAGCACACAGCTTTCTTCACAGTCCATCTCTCACATCCATACATGACCACTGGAAAACCCATAGGCTTAACTAGATGAACCTTTGTTAGCAAAGTAATGTCTCTGATTTTGAATATGCTGTCTAGGTTGGTCATAAGTTTCCTTCCAAGGAGCAAGCATCTTTTAATTTCATGGCTGCAGTCACCATCTGCAGTGATTTTGGAGCCCCCAAAAATAAAGTCTGACACTGTTTCCAGTTTCCCCATCTATTTCCCATGAAGTGATGGGACCAGATGTCATGATCTTCGTTTTCTGAATGTTGAGCTTTAAGCCAACTTTTTCACTCTCCACTTTCACTTTCATCAAGAGGCTTTTTAGTTCTTCTTCACTTTCTGCCATAAGGGTGGTGTCATCTGCATATCTGAGGTTATTAATATTTCTACTGGCAATCTTGATTCCAGCTTGTGTTTCTTCCAGTCCAGCGTTTCTCGTGATGTACTCTGCATATAAGTTAAATAAGCAGGGTGACAATATATAGCCTTGATGTACTCCTTTTCCTATTTGGAATCAGTCTATTGCTCCATGTCCAGTTCTAACTGTTGCTTCCTGCATGTAGGTTTCTCAAGAGGCAGGTCAGGTGGTCTGGTATTCCCATCTCTTTCAGAATTTCCCACAGTTTATTGTGATCCACACAGTCAAAGGCTTTGGCATAGTCAATAAAGCAGAAATAGATATTTTTCTGGAACTCTCTTGCTTCTTTAATGATCAGCAGATGTTGACAATTTGATCTCTGGTTCCTCTGCCTTTTGTAAAACCAGCTTAAACATCTGGAAGTCACAGTTCATGTACTGCTGAAGCCTGGCTTGGAGAATTTTGAGCATTACTTTACTAGAAGCATGTGAGATGAGTATAATTGTGGGGTAGTTTGAACATTCTTTGGCATTGTCTTTCTTTGGGATTGGAATGAAAACTGATCTTTTCCAGTCCTGTGGCCACTGCTGAGTTTTCCAAATTTGCTGGCATATTGAGTGCAGCACTTTCACAGCATCATCTTTCAGGATTTGAAAGAGCTCAACTGGAATTCTATCACCTCCACTAGCTTTGTTCGTAGTGATGCTTTCTAAGGCCCACTTGACTTCACATTCCAGGATGTCTGGCTCTAGGTGAGTGATCACACCGTCGTGATTATCTGGGTTGTGAAGCTCTTTTTGTAGAGTTCTCTTGTGTATTCTTGCCACCTCTTCTTAGTATCTTCTGCTTCTGTTAGGTCCATACCATTTCTGTCCTTTATTGAGCCCATCTTTGCATGAAATGTTCCCCTGGTATCTCTAATTTCCTTGAAGAGGTTTCTAGTCTTTCCCATTCTGTTGTTTTCCTCTATTTCTTTGCATTGATCGCTGAGGAAGGCTTTCTTCTCTCCTTGCTATTCTTTGGAACTCTGCATTCAGATGCTTATATCTTTCCTTTTCTCTTTGGCTTTTTGCTTCTCTTCTTTTCACAGCTATTTGTAAGGCCTCCCCAGACAGCCATTTTGCTTTTTTGAATTTCTTTTCCATGGGGATGGTCTTGATCCCTGTCTCCTGTACAATGTCACGAACCTCTGTCCATAGTTCATCAGGCATTCTGTCCATCAGATCTAGTCCCTTAAATCTATTTCTCACTTTCACTGTATAATCATAAGGGGTTTTATTTAGGTCATACCTGAATTGTCTAGTGGTTTTCCCTACTTTCTTCAATTGAAGTCTGAATTTGGCAATAAGGAGTTCATGATCTGAGCCACAGTCAGCTCCTGGTCTTGTTTTTGCTAACTGTATAGAGCTTTTCCATCTTTGGCTGCAAAGAACATAATCAATCTGATTTCAGTGTTGACCATTTGGTGATGTCCATGTGAGAGTCTTCTCTTGTGTTTTTGGAAGAGGGTGTTTGCTATGACCATTGCATTCTCTTGGCAAAACTCTATTAGACTTTGGCCTGCTTCATTCCATACTCCAAGGCCAAATTTGCCTGTAACTCCAAGTGTTGCTTGACTTCCTACATTTGCATTCCAATCCCCTATAATGAAAAGACATCTTTTTTGGGTGTTAGTTCTAAAAGGTCTTGTAGGTCTTCATAGAACTGTTCAACTTCAGCTTCTTCAGCATTACTGGTTGGGGCATAGGCTTGGATTACTGTGATACTGAATGGTTTGCCTTGAAAATGAAGAGAGATCATTCTGTCATTTTTGAGATTGCATCCAAGTACTGCATTTCGGACTCTCTTGTTGACCATGATGGCTACTCCATTTCTTCTAAGGGATTCCTGCCCACAGTAGTAGATATAATGGGCATCTGAGTTAAATTCACCCATTCCAGTCCATTTTAGTTCGCTGATTCCTAGAATGTAGACATTCACTCTTGCCATCTTCTGTTTGACTACTTCCAATTTGCCTTGATTCATAGACCTGACATTCCAGGTTCCTATGCAATATTGCTCTTTACAGCATCAGACCTTGCTTCTATCACCAGTCACATCCACAACTGGGTATTGCTTTTGCTTTGGCTTCATCCCTTCATTCTTTTTGGAGTTATTTCTCCACTGATCTCCAGTAGCATATTGGGCACCTACCAACCCAGAGAGTTTCCCTTTCAGTATCCTATCATTGTGCCTTTTCATACTGTTCATGGGGTTCTCAAGGCAAGAATACTGAAGTGGTTTGCCATTCCTTTCTCCAGTGGACCACATTCTGTGAGACCTCTCCACCATGACCTGCCCATCCTGGGTGGCCCCACATGGCATGGCTTAGTATCATTGAGTTAGACAAGGATGTGGTCATGTGATCAGATTGGCTAGTTTTCTGTGATTATGGTTTCAATGTGTCTGCCCTCTGATGACTCTTCCCAGACCAGGGATCAAACCCATGTCTCCTGTATTGGCAGGCAGATTCTTTACCACAGAGCCACCAGGGAAGCCCAAAAGTGATATTAAAAATAACTTTTCCTACAAATTTGCCACCAGTAGAATTAAAGTACACAGTCTGTACTATAGGAAGAAACTAAACTCAATATAACATGGATTTCCACAATAGGATGATTTTATATACTCTAATCTTCATTCTTTAAGAAAACTTGTCATGTTTTTAAAACATGGTGGAAATGCCACATGGGTCAGCTATATCTGGACAAATCATATGGCTTAAATGAACAAATAATAGGCATGAATAAGATCCCAAAGGATCAACTACATTTTTTTCACTCTGTTTCCTACTTCTAATTAGGATCATTACATGTACACTGTTATTAAATCAAGTTAGAAACTAAATATGAACTACAATTCTATAGATTAAATATGATTACATTTACTTGATATTCCTCAAGTGAAAAATAGGGTGGGTCTATTTTCTTTGCCCTTTAATTGGAGCTGACCTGTGATGGCTTTGACTAGTTTTATACAGAAGAAGTGATGTTTTGCTAGATCTAAGTGCAGCCTTTAAGAGGACTGGCAGCTTTAGCTTTCACCTCTTGGAGCCCTGGCTGCCATTTAAGAAGTCTGAGTTCTATGTTGGGAAGACCACATTTGGAAGCCATGAGTAAACATAGAGAGACGGGCCCATCTGCGCCCCGCCTTCTAGCTGGGTTCACCGAGCTGCCACACTTCAGTGAAACTATCTTGGGCCTTCTAGACCAGCCTGATCCTGATGACGTCCATGGAGTAGAAGTGTGAATCTGAGCCTTTCCTAAGGTTCTAGTCCACAATGTCAGTAGAAAATGTTGCTTTAAGCTACTAAGAATTAAAATATTCTGTTACACAGCAGTAAACCACTAGGTAATCTTTAAAGTAAGATGTGACATGTACCTATATTGATTAGTGTTTTTACATTTTTGGTAACTTTTATAGTCTAGTATACATTATGTGATTTCTCTAATTACACTAATAAAAGAATACCATATGGATTTTTATCTTCACTATTGCTTGAATAAAGGAAAAATTGTTTGGCTACTTTTTAACTAAGCAAGCCTGTTAAACACTGATAATAACTTGATACTATTCAATTTTGATTTGGTTTTGCTGCTGATTTATATTAGTGCCACTCAGCGTATTCTTTGGTTTTGTATGCATGCTGTTTTTTTCTGGGAACAACTAATCTGATAGAAGAGTAAGATACAATGTTGCTTTTGTTTTTGTTAATGGAATTTCAGTTTTATTTTTTAAAGGAATCAGAGATGTTGTTGAAAAAGATGTAGTAAAGTAATAAAATTCCTCAGATGAGCATGGAAGGCACCTATGCCTAATTTTCCCTAAAACTTTCATCTATGTTTTTAAATTAAAATCCCTAAATGCATTCCCTTCTATGCTTTCCCATATTTAACTCTCAAACCTAAAGCCCTCAATCTATGTTTTGAGATACTGTACCTCACATTTCACTTCAGAGTTATCAGATGTTCAGTAAATTAATAGAATAAATTAACTTGATCCAAGTGGTAGTTTACACTGTAGCAAGTATATATTTTTTAAAAAAATGATATGACAGTACTTCTAGCATTAAGATATATAAGATAATCACTATCAGTGGCCTTTTTATAGTCATTCTAAGGAGGATTTCTGATTTTATGTAATATCAGAATAGAGGTTACAAGAGAAACAAACAGTCCTTTGTCTTTTCTCACTCTTCTAAGAAAATTTTTAACATTTTGTTTTTAGGGACAGTATGGCATTGCTTTGTAATTTCTATATGTTGTACCACATTGCTCTTAATTATAGACAAAATTATTCAAAGTAAAGGAAATTCTCCATGTGGGATCTGTGGAAGAATTCAACTAAATAATATACTGTGTTCTGTAAAGATACATTCTATAAACAATGTTTTTTTTTTTTAACATTTTCAGTACTGATATTTCAGACTAGATAATCTGTGTTTACAGGAGGTGTTTTGTGCATTTCAATATTGTTAGCAGCATCCCTGGCTCTAAGCACATGATGCCCGAAGCACTCTAACCATCAAAAATGTCTCCGGATATTGCCGAATATCTCTACGGGAGAAAGGGCAAAATCATCTTCCAGGGATCGGGAATCACTGCCTTTCATCAGTTACTAAGCTGTGTGTTGTGTATTAGTTGCTCAGTCGTGTCCAACTCTTTAGAGCCCCATGGACTGTAGCCTGCCAGGCTCCTCTGTCCGTGGAATTTTCCAGACAATACTAGGGTTGGTAGTCATTTCCTTCTCCAGGGGGTTTTCCAAACCCAGGGATCAAACCCAGGTCTCTTGTACTGCAGGCAGATTCTTTACCAGCTGAGCCACCAGGGTTTCACTAAATTTGCATGTGACTGAACATTATAAAGAACTGTATATACTATTTATATGAATTATGGTTTTTCCTGTGGTCATGTATGGATGTGAGAGTTGGACTGTGAAGAAGGCTGAGCGCCGAAGAATGATGCTTTTGAACTGTGGTGTTGGAGAAGACTCTTGAGAGTCCCTTGGACTGCAAGGAGATCCAACCAGTCCATTCTAAAGGAGATCAGCCCTGGGATTTCTTTGGAAGGAATGATGCTAAAGCTGAAACTCCAGTACTTTGGCCACCTCATGTGAAGAGTTGACTCATTGGAAAAGACTCTGATGCTGGGAGGGATTGGGGGCAGGAGGAGAAGGCGATGACAGAGGATGAGATGGCTGGATGGCATCACTGACTCGATGGACGTGAGTCTGAGTGAACTCTGGGAGTTGGTGATGGACAGGGAGGCCTGGCGTGCTGCGATTCATGGGGTCGCAAAGACTCAGACACAACTGAGCGACTGATCTGATCTGATCTGATAGATATTGATCATTTAAGGAATCATTTGCTCTGTTGGAGATTAAATGCACCTTTATCTTAGCTTCTGATCTTTTCCTCCATCTTCTATTTACATCGTTTTAAGAAACTAATTTTAACTCAATTTCTTGTTTTATTATATGTGCATCTAAATATTATTTTAAAGTATTTATAGATAAAATATACATAAAAATGAATGATGAAAACAAAAATAAATAAACTGGCCTTTTCCATGACAATATGGGATGCTTCTGCACATGTTAATATTTTATGTTTAGCTGCTAAATCCTAATTAGTATCAGCTTTTCACTTAGAGACTATCTGGATGATAAATGAGTAAGTCAAACTGTAGCCAATTCATCTGTCTCTATGACAACCCTAAAACCAGGTATTAATGCCTCTTACCACACTTAGCTCAACTGTCCCATGTTTATCTCTGCATATAGACAATAATACTAGCTAGCTTATTAAAGCTAGCTTGTTATGCATTTTATTGAAGAATCTGTTTCCTTGAGATTTAAGAAAAATGGTCCTCCCTTTTCACACTTTTTCCTTATAGACAGTTAACTTTTAGAAACAAGAGTCTCATTTTCTTGGGGTCTTCAGGTAGCAGAGTGGTATAGTGGGATGACTTTACTTTTGCTATCATAAATTCTGGTCATAATCTCTGGTACTTGTGAAATTTCAGATCTTTAAGAAATAGTCCCTTAATGCAGGTGTATTGACCACTGGTTAGATATAAGAAAATAATAAAAACAAGCCCAATACAGCAACCTTTTCCATAAAGTCAATTCTACCAAACTGAAGGGATTACCCTTTAGAAAATAGAAGAAAACTACAGACCAATATAACCGATGAATATAGATGCAAAAATTCTGGACAAAACATAAGCAAACCTAATTCAACAACACATTAAAATAATCACACACAATGACTGAATGAGATTTAACCCTGGAGTGCAAAGATTTTGACATATACAAATCAATAAATATTATATATCACATTAATAGAATGATAAAATAATATGATCATCTCAGTAGATTCAGAAAAAAATTTGACAAAATAGAACATTCTTTCATGATAAAGGCACTCAATATTGAGTATGTAAGGAACATGTCTCAACACAGTAAAGGCCACAGACAGTAAACCCATAGTCAACATCGTATTCAATGGTAAAAAGTTAAAAGCTTTTCCTCTGAGATCAAAAACAAGACAAAGGTGTTCAATCTCATCACTCCTTTTCAAAATCCTAGCCAGAGTAATTAGGCAAGAAAAAAGAAAACATTCAAATTAGAAATGAAGAAGTATTGAATAAAACAGTAAAGCAGTCTCACTTTCATGATCATTGTATATGTATGTGTGTGTGCGTGTATATATATATATAAAATCTACCAAAAACTTTTACAACTAGTCAACAAATTTAGTACAGGATACAAAATTAACATTCAAAAATCATTTGCTTTTCTGTATAGTAATAACAAAAAACATGAAAAAGGAAATAGAATAATTCCACTTAAAACAGCACCAAACTTAATAAAACAATGTGTGCTGTTGTGATAAGTCATTTCAGTCATGTCCAACCCTTTGTGACCCTACAGACCATAGCCTGCAAGGCTCCTCTGTCCATGGGCTTCTCCAGGCAAGAATACTGGAGTGGGTTACCATGCCCTTCTCCAGGGGATCTTCCTGACCCAGGGATCGAACCTGGGTCTCTTAGTTTCCTACATTGGAAGGCAAGTTCTTTACCACTAATGCCACCTGGGAAGTCCCAATAAATACATTTAATCAAGGAGATAAAAGATCTGTATATTGAAAATCACATGTCTTTGATGAAAGAAACTGAGGAAGACATAAACAAATAAAATATTCTGTGTTCATAAATCAGAGTAATTAATATTGTTAAAATCTGCATACTACCTGAAGCTGTTTATAGCCATTTATTGTCTCTTTTCAAAATTGTGTTGGGAAAATTGGGAATCATACAACAGAAAAATGAAATTGAATCACTTCTTTCATTACTACCACTCACAAAAATGAACTCAAAATGGATTAAATACTTAAATGTAACATCTGAAATCATAAAATAAATAATGAAAATATAGGAAGAAAGTTCCTTTACATTGATCTGGGCAGTGACTTTCAGGGGGCTTCCCTGGTAGCTCAGCTGGTAAAGAATGCACCTGAAATGCAGGAGACCCTGGTTAGATTCCTGGTTGGGAAGATTCCCTGAAGAAGGGACAGGCTACCCACTCCAATATTCTTGGGCTTACCTTATGGCTCAGTCAGTAAAGAATCCTCTTGCAATGCTGGAGACTTGGATTTGATCCTTGGGTTGGGCCGATCCCCTGGAGGAGGGCATGGCAACCCACTCCAGTATTCTTGTCTGGAGAATCCCCATGGACAGAGGAGACTGGTAGGCTACACTCCATGGGCTTGCAAAGAGTCAGACACAACTGAGTGACTAAGCACAGCACATACTAAATACACAGGCAACAAAAGCAAATATTAACAAGTGAACTAGAGTAAACTAAAAAGCTTCTATACAGCAAAAGAAACAATCAACAAAATGAAAAGACAACCTACAAATGGGAGAAAATATTTGCAAATCATCTGTTTGTTCAGTTTAGTTCAGTCGCTCAGTCGTGTCCAACTCTTTGCGACCCCATGGACCACAGCACGCCAGATCTCCTTGTCCATCACTGACTCCCAGAGTTCAACCAAACTCACTTCCATTGAGTCGGTGATGCCATCCAACCAGCTCATCCTCTGTCATCCACTTCTCCTCCTGTCCTCAATCTTTCCCAGCATCAGGGTCTTTTCCAATGAGTCAGTTCTTCGCATCAGGTGGCCAAAGTATTGGAGTTTCAGCTTCAACATCAGTCCTTCCAATGAACACCCAGGACTGATTTCCTTTAGGATGGACTGGTTGGATCTCTTGCTGTCCAAGGGACTCTCAAGAGTCTTATCCAACACCACAGTTCAAAAACATCAATTTTTGGTGCTCAGCTTTCTTTATAGTCCAACTCTCACATCTATTTGTTAGAGGTTAATATTGAAATATCTAAGGGACTTATACAACTCAAGAACAAAAACCAAAACAGTCCAATCAAAGAATGGGAAAAAATACTGAGTAGACATTTTTTTTTTCTAAAGACTACATAAAAATAGCCAACAAGTACATGTAAATTTACTCAACATTACTTATCATCAAGATAATGAAAATCAGAACCACACTGAGATATCACCTCACATCTGTTAGAATGTCTATCATCAAGACAAGAGCTAGCAAATATTGGTGAGAATATATAGAAAAGGGAACTCTTGTCCACTGTTGGTGGAGTGATATTGGTATAGCCAGTATGGAAAAGAGTATGAACACTTGTCAAGAATAAAAGGCAAGCAAACTAATAACATCCAATAAAGCTAAAAATAGAAAAGGCACAGTATCTGACAACCCCACTTCTGGATACACAATTAAAGGAAATAAAAATAGGATCTAAAAGAGTGTCTGCACTCTTATATTCATTATAGTTCTATTCATGATAGCTGACATATGGAAATAGTCTAAGTGCCCATCAAGGAATGGATGAATAAAGATGTCATATGCACACATAGACTAGAATATTATTCAGCCATGAAGAAGAAGGAAATCCTGCCATTTGGGACAGCATGAATAAAACTCAAGACCATTATGCTTAATGGAATAAGTCAGAGAGGGAAATATAAATACTGTATGACAGTACTTCTATGGAACCTAAAAAAGCCAAATTTGTAAAATGACAAACAGTAAAGTTAGTGAATGGAAATGGGAAGATGCTGATCAAAGGGTACTAACTTTAGTTATAAGATGAATAAGTTCTGAGGATCTAATATAAAACATGATGATCATAATGAATAATACTGGATCATTTATTTTAAAGTTGCTGAGAGTAGATCTTAGATGTTCTCAGTCCAAAATAGAAATGGTAATTATGTGATATGCTGGCTATGTCAGCTAATGCTGTGGTGGTAATCATTTCACAATGTATATCTATTTATAAACACACTGTACACCTTCAGTGTACACAATGTTATATGCCAATTATATCCCATAAAACAGGAAAATAACATACTACATAAATAAATAGGGGAACTACCCTTGCTTATTTATTTATTTAGGGGTTTTAAAATATTCTTTTGTCAATGTAAATTGTAAGGTATAGTAGAGGATATGTAAGGTATGGTAGAGGATATTTTGATATACATATGCACACACATATATAATCTTGTCATATAGACATTTTTACATACATATATATAAATACATTTTTGATATTTGCACATGGTACCCAAGCTGTTTTCCCAAACACAACCAACAAAAAATATAGAATGCTATGCCCAGAAAGTTCAAATCTGGAAAGATTTTATTTAATTTTTTCTTAGAGTTACAATCAACTTAAGATTGACTTAAATTCCTAAAGTACTTATAAGCATCTGTCTTCCCTAGAGCTGAAGTTTTAATAGTGCCCTAAAGAGAATATTCATTCCCTCCTAAAATAGAGAAGAAGAGAGCAGAGTACTCTGTCTTCCCACATCTCATCGCCACGACATATTTACTTAAAATATCCCTAAGGGAAGTACCATTCCCTTTCATGATGCTAAGCTGAGACTTGTGTCCAACCTATTACACACAATCTGAGACTTTCATGGGGCTTTAACCTTAACATTCATGTGGTCTTTAGCAAATCATTTGACCCAGCTGGACCTCTATGTTTTCCTACATTTGTTCCCCCAGTTTCTTTACTGAAAGCATATAATTGAACATTCAGTCAATTATTGCTGATGGTGACCCAAAAGGAGCAAAATGGATACAAATTCCTGTTCCCATGGGACTTCTAGTAAAACAGAACAGTAAAAACAGTGGGAAAAATAAGACATAAATCATTTGGTGACAAATGCTATGGAGTTCTGGGATGGGGCAGAAATTCACTTTCTAATACCCTCCTCATGGAAGGCCTCACTGAAAACATTTAAGCAAAGACTTAAAAAAGGCATGAGCACACTAGTAATCTGGGGCAGGGGTGTTCCAGGAAAAGGACAAGATAGGTCTAAAACCATTAAGGTAAGAATGTACCTGACTTGTTCAAGCAACAGCTAGGAGAAGAGGGCTGCTGGGGCAGAGTAAAGAAAGGACTGATTGGTGAGTGGTTAGATTAGGGACATGTCAGGGGCCAGGCCAGAAAGGGGTTGGCAGGCTGTTTTAATTTTTATTTCCCTAAGATGGATGCCATTGAGGGGTTTCTAGTGGAGAAATGATACAAGCTGACTTATGTTTTCAAAAGATCACTCAGCTTCTCTGATAGGAACAGGCTTTGCTGGTGGCTCAGACGGTAAGGAATCTGCCTGCTGTGCAGAAGACCTAGGTTCAATCCCTGAGTTGGGAAGATCCTCTGGAGAAGGGAATGGTTACCATTCCAGTATTCTTGCCTGGAGAATTCCATGGACAGAGGAGCCTGGCAGGCTACAGTCCACGGAGTCAAAGAGTTGGACATGACTGAGTGACTAATATGTTCACGTCATTGAGAGGAACGGGAGAAGCAAGACCAGGTAGGAGCCTGTGTTTAAATCAATGTGGTGATAGGTTGTAAGGAGCAGTAAAATCTAGAAAATGAAAGGGTTGAACTACTCATTCATTTAGTGAAAAATCATTTAATAAGCATTCACCAGACGCCAGACACTGTTCTAAGAGTTATATATGTAGTGGGGAAGAAAACAAAACAGATCATACCTACATTGATCTGATATCTAACGGAGTCCTTTAAGATGCAGGCCAGCTCTAACATTCTCAGTATAGTTCAGAAACATCCAGAACATTTACTCTTTTCAGTGAGGGGATAAAAGAAACAAGCACACAGTGGCACAGGTTGCGATTAAAACCCAGAATGGTTGGTATACGCTGCTGCTAATAATTGCCTCATCTTCCATCAGCATTTCAATGAAAAGCCAGTGAAAAAGGAGGCTGGTGTACCTAAAAAAATGTTGATCATCTGCACAGATGTCTGCTCTTTCTGAGTAATTCCTATCTCCACTTTCAGCTTTGCAAAGCGTGTCTCTTTATGGACCATGTTATTAATGAAATGGAAAAGAATGCGCAGGAAAGCCTGCTGTTGTCTGAAATTATCCTTACTTCTGTACTGCCACTGGCAATAACTGTCTCCTCTCCAGAATTCCGGAACAGTGAATTCTTTCTTCACCAGATTAAAAGCAAAAAACAATAAAAACAGAACCACAACCACCGGAGGAAAAATATCTTATCATTATGAAATTATAATTTTGCTGTTGTATTTTGAGTAGGGTTGATGTGAGCAACTCTTAGGCAATTCAGTTTGTTTTTAATAACCCAAGTTATTTTGAAGATTATCAACAGACTATCTGATAATTAAGACCATTCCCCATAATGCTTATTATTCCAAACTCAATATGTCAGTTAGAAATGTGAAAAGCTACAATTTTCCAAGATACCAGTAGTGAATTCTAGTTGCCATATGGATGTCAATTCTATAACAGTATGTCATAATAGTCTCAGAAACTGAGAGGATATAAGGGATCTGACTTGATGGTCTATAGTCTTTGTGAAGGGAAGTCACTAAGGTTTTTATGAGATCTGGAACCAGATCCCTTGCAATCATGTAGGGTACAAGAAGAGGGGTTCTACATTTTTTCATTTTAAATAGTTTGGAAACTTATGGCTAAAATGCTTCTAGTGTAGCATTCTATATACACATATATAGAGTACAAATTTTTATATAGATTTAAATGTATTTATATTGTATATGCATGTTTATACATAAATAGATGCATACATATACAATCTACATACATTTTAAATCTATAGCTATATCTATAATTCGTAGAAGGCAATGGCACCTCACTCCAGTATTCTTGCCTGGAAAATCCCATGGATGGAGGAGCCTGGTAGGCTGCAGTCCATGGGGTCACTAAGAGTCGGACACGACTGAGCGACTTCACTTTCACTTTTCACTTTCATGCACTGGAGAAGGAAATGGCAACTCACTCCAGTGTTCTTGCCTGGAGAACCCCAGGGATGGGGGAGCCTGGTGGGCTGCCATCTATGGGGTTGCACAGAGTCGGACATGACTGAAGCGACTTAGCAGCAGCAGCAGCATATCTGTAATTTTATTTTACTTGTGTTAGGTATAACTTCAGTCTTATGGTAACTGTTCTTAACCAAAAGTACACATCATAATCACTTTTGAGATTGGTATATATAATATATATATACATATATTGTTTGTATATATAAGAATATATACATATGGCATGAGGCTCAAGCATTTCCAATAAAGAAGTGTCCACAAAATTTAGTTTCTGACAATATGGTAGACTTTGTTACTTGAATGACTCTACTAATAGAAACAATTTAAAAAGCTAGCATATCTTAAAATACATCACTGAGCTGGCACGAAAGAAAGAATTTATGGATGGATTAAAAATCAAAGTGAAAGCTAAATCTTGGGAGGTTACTAAATGCCAGTAGAAGTTTTCACCCTCTTGGTGTCTCCAAATCTTGATAGCCTTGAGTCTCTGTTTTATCAAAGTTCAGTACACAGGAGATGAAGCCCAAGTCTCACTCCTTATAGAGAATATATGAGAAAACACTAAACAAAACTTAAACCCTAAAGGATGGCAACTCAGCATAAAGTTTAATGATAACTAAACACAGAAATTCAGAACAAGAAAATATGTCTGCACTGCCATTGGCAATGAATATAAAGATAAAAAATCCAAAGGTAAAACAAAAGAAACTTCTTGGAATTTGCATAATCACAAAGTGGACTGCAAGTAATTTCTCAGTTTGTGTTTCAGTTTTTATGCTACTTGTTTGAGCATAAAGCATTGTAAAAATAATTTAACATAGATACCAGTTTGTTGGGGTCCGCTGGTAACCATGGTCAATTTCAAATTTTCACTGAAGAAATGCAATTTCAATAAATCTTCAAATAATTTCCCCATAAATAAATAAATTTCCTAGGAAAATAAGGCTGAAGCGAAAAATCACACAATAAGGAAGGAAGGCCCTATGAATGAGAACAAACAGAAATAAAAGAAGAATCAAACTCACAAAGATTTTTGATATCACAATTTAACTAAATTAAAAAGTAAATATTATGTTCCCCAAAAAGTGAAATAATGGGCAAGGAACTAGAGAGCACTGGATCAATGAAGTATACTTAAAATAACAAAATTGATATGTAAAATATGTAATAATTAATTTTAGAAATTGAATAGAATGGGTTAAATTTTAATGTAGATGCAACTAAATTAAGTTGTATGGGAAGAAATTTAGCTCAGAGAAAAGACATAAAGAGTTTACGGAAGGACAAGGTATGTGCAGGATAACATAACAACTTAACAACAATTTAAATTTCTGGAAGGAGATAGGGGAATAAATAGAAATAACATTTAAATATGCAATAAAGTTTTCCATAAATATATTATTGAATGACAGAATACTTCAGACAGAGAAAACACAAAAGGTCTCTAGCAGGAAAAACAATGTAACACTATGGCCACAGAACTGGAAAAGGTCAGTTTTCATTCCAATCCCAAAGAAAGGCAATGCCAAAGAATGCTCAAACTACCGCACAACTGCACTCATCTCACACGCTAGTAAAGTAATGCTCAAAATTCTCCAAGCCAGGCTTCAGCAATATGTGAACCGTGAACTTCCTGATGTTCAAGCTGCTTTTAGAAAAGGCAGAGGAACCAGAGATCAAATTGCCAACATATGCTGGATCATCGAAAAAGCAAGAGAGTTCCAGAAAAACATTGATTTCTGCTTTATTGACTATGCCAAAGCTTTGACTGTGTGAATCACAATAAACTGTGGAAAATTCTAAAGGAGATGGGAATACCAGACCACCTGACCTGCCTCTTGAGAAACCTGTATGCAGGTCAGGAAGCAACAGTTAGAACTGGACATGGAACAACAGACTGGTTCCAAATGGGAAAAGGTGTATGTCAAGGCTGTATATTGTCACCCTGTTTATTTAACTTATATGCAGAATACATCATGAGAAACGCTGGACTGGAAGAAGCACAAGCTGGAATCAAGATTGCCGGGAGAAATATCAATAACCTCAGATACTCAGATGACACCACCCTTATGGCAGAAAGTGAAGAGGAACTAAAAAGCCTCTTGATGAAAGTGAAAGTGGAGAGTGAAAAAGTTGGCTTAAAGCTCAACATTCAGAAAACAAAGATCATCACATCCAGTCCCATCACTTCATGGGAAATAGATGGGGAAACAGTGGAAACAGTGTCAGACTTTATTTTTCGGGGCTCCAAAATCACTGCAGATGCTGACTGTAGCCATGAAATTAAAAGACGCTTACTCCTTGGAGGGAAAGTTATGACCAACCTAGATAGCATATTCAAAAGCAGAGAGGCATTACTTTGCCAACAAAGGTCCATCTAGTCAAGGCTATGGTTTTTCCTGTGGTCATGTATGGATGTGAGAGTTGGACTGTGAAGAAGGCTGAGTGCCGAAGAATTGATGCTTTTGAATTGTGGTGTTTGAGAAGACTCTAAGAGCCCCTTGGACTGCAAGGATATCCAACTAGTCCATTCTGAAGGAGATCAGCCCTGGGATTTCTTTGGAAGGAATGATGCTGAGGCTGTAACTCCAGTACTTTGGCCACCTCATGCAAAGAGTTGACTCATTGGAAAAGTCTCTGATGCTGGGAGGGATTGGGGGCAGGAAGAGAAGGGGATGACAGAGGATGAGATGACTGGATAGCATCACTGACTTGATGGACGTGAGTCTGAGTGAACTCCAGGAGTTGGTGATGGACAGGGAGGCCTGGCGTGCTACTATTCATGGGGTCGCAAAGAGTCAGACACGACTGAGCGACTGAACTGAACTCAACTGAATACCTAATACATTATAATAATAAAGGTGAAAACCAAAAACACACAAAAAATATTATTTTAAAAAGTGGCCAAAGATACATCAGCTCAAAATATGGCATTTAAACAGATCACTATTATTTTATCAGCAAAAAATGAAAACTGGAAGACAGAAGAATAGTTTTTTCAATGTGATAATAGGTCATTCTCAATCTAAGATTCTATACCCAGTAAAAGTATCTTTTAAAAAATCACAATGAAATCATGAGAGTTTACTACCAAGCATTTCTCACTGAAGTAAATTTAAGTCAAAATAAATCTTTTCAAATTAGAAATCTAAACTGTAAGAATTAATGAAGAACACAAACATTTATGAATATGTGGGTATACTTAAGTAAACATGAAAATATGTATCAATAAAGATTATGGTAAATTTGTGGGTAAAATAAAACAAGATAGAAACATTCTGAGTATCATAGAAGTTGGTTTAATCTTTGAGGAGGGAAGGGAAAAAATATTAAATAGCATTCTTCTTCTTTATAAAGTTACTAGTTTTAAATCACATTTCTCCTTATAAATCCTTCCTCTGATTCTTTTATTTTTTTTATCCTTGATTTGTTAAGGATTTAGAGTTTTTAAATCCTTTTTTTGTTTGTTTTGGATAGATTTTGCACAGGACTAGGGGAGCCAAATCTAACTTACACTCATTTTGATGTCCTGTCATGCCAGCTGCCTCAGTTGAAACTGAGACTGTAAGGTCCATCTTCAGACATTATAAGGCCACAGCAATGCTTTAATTCTGAACTTCCCATACATATGTTGTAGATAGCTTTATTACCTATCTTAGCATAAAACAAAGTCAATAATCAGCTATATGGGATAATATAATATGAAGTTTACATATCCCTAAAAATAAATGAAAAATAACTTAGTATTTTTAGAAATTAAAATTTTGAAGACTGTCGAGCTTTTTCTTTTCCAGGAATATTTCATATTTATTGGCTCAAATGCTTGAGAAAAATTCCAAAACAGGCTCATCCTTTAAAATATATGCATAAAATTCTGTTTTCAATATGCATGTCATAAGTTTTTGATGCAAAATTAAATTTGTGTGATAAATATCAGCTGAAGCATATTTGATCTTTGTTACTCTATGTACCTAATAGGAATTTAATATCCATAAAATGTAGGGTATTGATACATCTTAATTGCCTCAATGGAATAGAAATCAATACTGCTATTAAAACAAGGCTTTTTAAATTCTCCTTAGCACTGCCTATAAAATTAAACAATATTTTGTGTGGCATGCTTGTTGGTGTGAACAACTACTCAAACCTCTTTACAAGCCATTTATTTCATGTCATTACATGTGCAACATCATTTTATTGGGTTGGCTAAGAAGTTTGTTCAGATTATAACTCAAACGAACTTCTTGGTCAACCCAATAAAATCATTATACTAAACTGTATATTTAAAGATTACCACTTTTGTGTTAATAAGTAAACATCAAAACTAAAACAGGATACTTTAGATTTTCAAATCATTTATGAAATCCAAAGGGCAATATAAAGTCATAATTACATTTTACAAAAGTGATTGAAATCATATATATTCCATATGGTGCGTTTATAAAAGTATAACATGCAAAGCAAGATGAAATGTGATTTGGAAATATTAATTATAAAATAAAAATGTATTCTTTCAATTCTACTCCTTAATTCTCCTCCTTTTTTGGATGAAAGCAAATCTATGCCTGGGGAGCTCTTCATGCAGAGTAAATATTTCAAAGAAAGATTCTATAGATGGTAGACTTCTTAATACCAAAGGCAACTACTGCTAACTACCAATATGAAAAAAAAAAAAAGAAAACTACATTTAATAACTAAATCAAGAGTAGGGGTGTGAGAAGTATATAATAATTTTTTTCTTCAAAAAGCCAAAATAAATATAGATATATCTTAAGTGGCAAATCTAATGTAAACAAAAATGTGAGTATTTTTTTTAATCTGATACCTAAACTTAAAGGAGAAAGAAGTTTCAAAATAAGTATTTTTAAGTAAATCTTATAAGAAGCTATAAAAGTCTAAAAAGAGCTTTTATAAGAAAAGATTGTGAGCACCGTACTAGTCTTTAATTTGTCATTGCTCCATTTGTCAGTGTATTATTCCCCATGAGATTCTCTGCTAAAAATGTGTCTTTCTCGTACTCTATTTCTGTATGTCTGTCTTAATTCTATGTCGTCCTTGTTTTCTTAAAATTTCATTCACTTTATATGTTTTATTACCCATGTTTTCTGAAAAAAATACATCATAAAAATTCTTACAGAAATAACACATATATACAACCATGTGTATTATGCAAAATATGAAAGACAAAAGTATCCATTTTTAAGATCATAACCAAAACTGGGCATCCTTAGACTGTTTAACATTTCTGGTTGTGAGCTGGCAAATGTTTGACAGCTTGATTGCCAGGAAAAATGACCTGATTTGTAGCATTTGCCTATTTCCATAAGGAAATACTGTCAATGTGGCCATTTTCAAACTACCAATGTGAGGTCACTGAACATAGGAGTGGAAAGAGATCCTAGCAACTCATGATATAGTCCAGTATGAGTTAGCTCCTGCATGCCACAGTAGTATTCTGTTATAATGTAGTTGTGGCTCTCACGATTCCCAGGGCACTCCAGTGATATGTAAAGACTGAGTTAATACGTCTTGAATAAAAATTCATGATTAAACTCTAGTACAATTACATTGAATTCCCCACTGCTAATCAGAAATTGAAGTGTTCCCATTAGTTCAATAAGAATGCTCATGATAAGCTTTTTAGTACTACAAGACTTTTTAAATGGCCATTGACATTTTCTATACACCAAAACCAAATACATTACAGTGTTTACATAGTTCTACTATGTAGGTTACATATAGTTTTATCGCTAACTGTATGTATCTGTGCAGCTATTTTGTAACATAAATGTGCTGGAAATTCAACATTCCACAAACATTTATTTAGCAGTAGTTCCTGTGAGAGATGTTTGGCAAAAAAATGGGTGAATAAGATATAAATAATTATATATATATATATATATGTATATATATATATATATGTATACATACATTATGCATGCAGCTTTTGGCTATTAAATGCATGTAGTACAAAGTTTTCATTGCTTAATTAGAATCTGAACAATCATTGCCTAAGTAAAAATTTTCAAGACGATCCCTAGAAACAGATTTATTCAATTTCCCACAGAAGAAACAAATACTGAATTTTTCATCTCTTTTCTTCATTTGTTAGAGTTTTGAAAATAAAAGTATAAAGCATCTGTTTGCTTTCCTCAAAAGACTTACTTTCATAAATGCAATAACATCTGGTACTAGCAGAAGTAGTTAGAGTTGACATTCTAAGCAACTCTTTTTACTGGATGACTTTGAACTGTATAATGGGCAGATTAAGCAATTAGATCCTTTGTTGCAATTCATGTAAGAAATGTCTCATTAATTTGTGAAACAATGCACTGAACATATTATTGGCATGCAGTGAATGAAAATTGCACACATAGACATAATAAGAGATAATTATTAGTTCCTACAATTTCATGTGTATTTTGTATACAATATGGTGCATATTTAATAATATCAACATTGCAGAACACTGACAATACTTTCAAAACAATGTGTTAAATAACAGATGTATGACCTTATCTCACTAGGATTACTTCAAAAATCTAGAGTTTACTCTCACCATGCTCCCCAGGAGGCTTTTCAAGATTGGAGTTTTCTCAAAGAAGAGAATGTTGGAGTCTCTAGATTTATCAAAAGGATAAAGGAGTACAGTTGCAGAACAAAACATAAAATTTCTTACTGATTTTGCTGTACTAAATATTAAAAATATTATAAAATAATATGTTACTGTGAAATAACTTTCCATAAAGTCCAAATTGAATAAAGAAGCAGAAATGAGTGCTGCTTGAGATCTCGGAGAGGAACCACATGAAGCAAGTGAGCCAGGTGTGGTTTAAACTGAAGGTCTTCCTAAGAGTGCTCTCTGATGAAGACCTACCTTGATATTTAATGCTTTATTATTATTTCTTATTTTTATTAGGTAAATTTTGCCAAAGTTCAACAACCAATAATAAAATATTAAAGAAAATAATAATCCAAGTCTAAAATATTACATTTCCATTAAACTGTTAAAAAAAGAATAAATTTATTTCCAAATCAAGCACATAGTATATAACATAATTTAATGACAATATTAGTGCGTATGTAGCTACATTTTAAAACATAACTCAGTATTAATCATCTCTTTAGTTCAATGACATAGCAAACTAAAGGACTTGGAGTGAAGTGACCCAACTGAAAATTATGAACATGGATCCCAAAGAAGTTTGTTGCTTTTTAAATTGTATAAAACTTTATGCTATTGTGGAAAGATAAATATTTTGTTGACTCTTTTTAATGTCTGAATGCTTCAAGGTAATAATTAAGGATAAAAGATATAGATCATAAAAACCACACATATTGATTTAGAGTCTGATGCCTCCAAAAAATCTGTGAGTCTTATTCTTTCAAACCCCTTTACCTGTGGCTTCCCTTCTCTCACATGCATTCATTTAAAAACTCAGTTAATTGAGGAAAAGAATGTAAGGTTAAAAATGTATTATTTATATGCTCTCTCTGGTCACATTAGGCCCCTATCACATCTAAATCTTACTATGTAGTTAGCAGCTAACATTTATTAAGTGCTTATTATGGTCTATACCTGTGAAAAGTTCTGCATTATCTCATCTACTCTTTTCAAATTCCTGTTTCCATTGTATAAATGAAGAGTTTGAGGAACAAAAGTGTTAGGTAACTTTTCTAAAGTCATGCAATTGATGAATTTGGGGGTTGGAATGTGAAATCCTGAAGTTTTATTTCGGACCTCAAGCTCTTTACTAATGTATTATATTTCCAAAAAGGAGAAAGGTAAAGGGGAGAAAAAGCAACTTAGTAAGTAGTGATTAGCAAAAGACTGTGATATATCACAGTCTATATGGCAGAAAGTGAAGAGGAACTCAAATGCCTCTTGATGAAAGTGAAAGTGGAGAGTGAAAAAGTTGGCTTAAAGCTCAACATTCAGAAAACGAAGATCATGGCATCCGGTCCCATCACTTCATGGCAAATAGATGGGGAAACAGTGGAAACAGTATCAGACTGTATTTTTCTGGGCTCCAAAATCACTGCAGATGGTGACTGCAGCCATGAAATTAAAAGATGCTTACTCCTTGGAAGGAAAGTTATGATCAACCTAGATAGCATATTCAAAAGCAGAGACATTATTTTGCCAACAAAGGTTCGTCTAGTCAAGGCTATGGTTTTCCCTATGGTCATGTATGGATGTGAGAGTTGGACTGTGAAGAAGGCTGAGCACCGAAGAATTGATGCCTTTGAACTGTGGTGTTGGAGAAGACTCTTGAGAGTCCCTTGGACTGCAAGGAGATCCAACCAGTCCATTCTGAAGGACATCAGCCCTGGGATTTCTTGGGAAGGAATGATGCTAAAGCTGAAACTCCGGTACTTTGGCCACCTCATGCGAAGAGTTGACTCATTGGAAAAGACTCTGACGCTGGGAGGGATTGGGGGCAGGAGGAGAAGGGGACGACAGAGGATGAGATGACTGGATGGCATCACTGACTCGCTGGACGTGAGTCTGAGTGAACTCCAGGAGTTGGTGATGGACAGGGAGGCCTGGTGTGCTGTGATTCATGGGGTCGCAAAGAGTCGGACACGACTGAGCGACTGATCTGATCTGATAATATATGAGAATGATAATATATGACAGATTTGAAAAACAGTGTTCAAATGGCATTTCCAGTCTCATAGTAAAACAATCTGTGCAAAGTCAATGAACGGTCTCCTGGGATCTGTAAACAACCTATCCAAAAGAGGACAGCAGTAAGGTCTTGAATGAGTGAAATAATAGGTGAAACAGGACAAAGGAAAGGAAAAGAAGATTGAAAGTAAAGCAATTGATGTTTATTTACTCTATTACCCTTCCTAGCTTAATAACATTGGGTTCATTATGAAGGTAAGATTTGCAAATGTGAATCAATGTCTAAGATTAGTGCTAAAAATTTAGATTTGAAATTATATGCCGCATGTAAACTTGTACTCCAGAAGAAACCATATAAATTCAATATATTCCTTCACGTTAATCTGTTTTTCTAATCTTAGTTCTGGAATTCAAAGAAGTTTTATCAAAGTGTTCTCTTGAGCACAACTGTAACTTCTATTTGATTCAGTACTGAAATTAATTGGAATGACAGTGTAATATTGACTGAAAATATAACTCTATGTTATATATATATCTCAGCCTTCACATTTAAAGAATAGAAATTTAAACATTCTGAACATCAGAACAATCAATGAAGTTACACATACATTTCAGGCACAATGTGCTTCCTGCTCTAGAGAATGTTTTGGGTAGTTCAGTTGTTTTCCCACTTTCCTTATAAAAATTTCACTGTGATGTGTATTTTAGAGATGTTTTCATATAAACTGTCATTTGTACAACATGTATATTTAATTCTAGTAAGTAACCATTCAAACTTTTCCCACATATCTAGTTGTTTTCCAAGCACATAGTTTTAACTACTTTTAAACAAGTATAGGGGAAAAAAAGCTGTGACTGGAACAAATTGGATATGTTCCCCTCTGTCCTACCTCAGAGAATTTTTTTCACAGGGAGAATAGAGCAGGCTACTATTACTGCAAATTATATTCCTACAACTACCATTTGTAGTGTTTCCAGAGAGTATGTATTTTTAGATCATCATAGTATGAATTAATTTTGAAGTAAAAAGAATATGTCACTAATAAATAAGCATTGGATCATATTATGATTATACATTATGTTTAAATATTTGGGGGAGGCAATTTGTGCTTTCAAAGTATTTGTTGAATTCAGCCAGACTTTATTCTAAATTAAAAAAAAATGTAGATTAGTAAACATTTACCTTAAAATATTTTCAGGATATAAAATAGGGGAAACTATTTTCTTAGACATATTCATTATAATAAATAAAACAAAAATGTTTCTGTACTTTAAGATTTAAACAGTTATTACAATGCCACATAAATGTATGCTCAAAATGGGTTCTTTGTTAATAATTTTGGTATGTTGCCTTAAGGTTTTATTTATCTAGACTAACTTTATATGATGAAGAATACATACCTTTATTTCATAATGCATAAGAAAACTGGAAAATATTGTATAATGGGAAAGATAATTATAAAACCTTCAAGCAAATTTGTAAGATACTTTAAGTTTAGAGAAGTTGATTGTATTCTCTATTGTCAAAATATGACTGAAATTAATGTAGAAAAATTAACCCTTCTCAAAGCAAGTAACTAAGGATGAGAATAAAGTCAGAACAGATAAGAAATAAAGGAATATGAAAAAATAAGGTTACAATTGGTGGGAAGAATTGGTCTGAAAATGTTCTTAACTATTTGGGTATATTTGAATCTTCTGAAAGCATGGTGAAAGGTAGGATTCGATCCACAAAAATACCCATATACCCCTACCTTCAAAATTCTGAAAAACTGCAAACATCAGCATTATTTCTAGACAGCTGCCTGGCTTCATGAAAGTAGTTCTATCCTCTAGGTTAGAATTCTTGGCTCAGATCAAGATTCCAAGCCTATGGTGAGGATTAGATATTAAACACTAAGGATGCTAAATAGTATAGTAAATAGGAGTATACAATATGACCCTCTTAAAATAGAGAGCCCAAGGGGATGAGCTGCCACCAAATTGCTTGAAGATCTTCAACAGACAGATTTAACTGTCCCCAAAAATGGCCCAATTACAGCCATGAGGCTAAGGTCACTGGTTCAGGTTATAAAAGTTGATTAAACCAAGTATATAAAAGATGTTGCAAGAGATCAGCATTTTAGCTCCAGGACCTACAAGCAGAGCTGTATAGATCTCATAAAGAGGAAAAGAGGTCCACTCCCTATTGAACGTCAGTCACATTAGGAAAAGAAATCGGCAAAGGCATCCTGGAATCCCAGAGGTCACTATCAGGCAATGCGAACCAAGAAAGTCTATCCCCACCTTAGGCAAAAGGTAAATGACCTACTGCCCCAACGTATTAGCACTCCTCTGGCTCTAACTCCAGCAGGTAAGCTAGTTAAATGCAAATATTCCTTGTTGTGGCTATTGCTCTTATTGTGTACAGCCTGGATAATAGGGTTGCCAGTTGAACACTCAAGCCCAGCCCTGTCGCAGGAGACAAGCTGAAGGAAAATCAGCCAGGTGTTCCAGTGTATCACAGGATGGCTGAGTGCCAGGTGCTGGCTGGCCCTGTTACAAGGGCTTCAGCCAGTGTGCTGTGAGGTATGGATTCTGACCCAGAGCTCACATCCCTCTGTATTTGACAGTGACAATAGAAGCATGTCTAAACCAGCCACTCTCTCCTTATACCATGCTTCAGATTTTATTTTAGTCAGAATGGCTCTCCCCATGTAACCAAATCAGACCCATCTAGCTGGCAGGTTTGAATTCTAATGATCTTACTATAATATTAACAAAGTAATGTCTGGATTATAAAGCTGCTCTCCATGAAACATCCTACATTTAGGACATCATTGTGCCCAAAGGTGTATGCATTGTTAATGAAGTCCCCACAAAGCTAGACCATAGGCATTGATGTATCTGTGATGATCTGATGGAGCTCACAGAGATCTGCTCAACTAGTAGGAGAGACCAGACTACTATCAGTCCATCCTCAGCCAGGCATCTAGCATATATACTTAAAATTTAACAGCAGCCAACCACTAATGCCCTTCATGCATCTCCACTGGGAAAGACCACCCTCCTCCTTGACAGGCCTTAGTCACTTCTAAGTACAACCACGCATCAGACAATGTCTCTGTAGCCCAAAGAACGCTGTTGGGGATAACTGCATCTCAGATGTGAGGCTACAACTAAAGAGAATGATGAGAACTAAAGTATCGCGTGTAAACAAAGGATGCTGCAACCATCAAGCCAAGACATTATAGCCACCAGGATGTGTAGCTCTGAGGAAACACAGGGTAGAAACAGGATGTCAACTGCTGTGATCACCCCCAAAGGTGCACCTGGAGGAAACTCAAGATAAGGAAACACAGGATGCTGGCCCCAGATAGCTGAAGTGCATATCAAAGGAATACTTTCAGTGAGCCCACACTCTTAGATCTTCCCACAGAGAGAAAAACACTCAATTTCTTAACTTGAGATATCTGGTTTCCTTTTATTAATACCAGTTTTTTGATGTTCCAACTACCTGGTTTTGGTGCAATCAACTCCTATATATTTTGGCTTTATTCTTCCTCTTTGGGATAGTGTTTTATTATCTGAGATGCTATCTCTGGGCTTAAAGTCCTAAGAATGTCTGCCAAATATAACTTTAACCTTTGGGTTGCACATTTTTTCAGTCAACAATTACAAGGTAGTTAATGTGCCCCAACTTCATTGGACTCTGGGATTCTGCCCACACCTTATCACCTGTCCTCCAGGAGGAAAATGAATGACTGTGGTGACTGGCAATCCAGAGACCAAGTGGCAAAACTACCTTCAGTTGATGAACCCTACAAATTCCATTTGTCTGGTGTAGCTACTGCTGGCCTCATGAAGCTTGCCTCAACTGAAATGTCTGCAAAATCTTAAATCCCCTGCCAACTGCTGAGCTACATTAGCTATTTCATGTTCTGGCAAGCCATATTATGTATTCTCAACCACACTAGCCACAATAAGGCATTTTCTGCAACACCCCTTATGAGACCAGCTTAGATCCTCAGGTTAGGGGCCTCTTGATGCTCTGTTCATGGCTCAGTGTACTAGATGACAGCTTTTGTTTTCCACATGATGTATCCATGACAGACCTTATTGCCCTCATTGTTCTCACCACCCACAGGCACCTCTTTTATACCCCCAAATTTTCTCTTTACATCTTATCCATAAGCCCCTCCCCACTGTACATAACAACCCTGGCACAAATAGGTCATGTTTCTACATAAATATATATTCATACAAAATTCCAAGATAGAAGCTCAGGCCTTATTAAAACAAAACAAAACAAAACAAAAAATTATGTTGGATCTGTCATCATGCAGGGCTAGACCTACAGCTCTTCCTAAAGATCAACCTCTCAAGATCATTCCCTCCAAAGCACCGGGAACCTCATTTAAGCTTACCAAACACTTTTCCTTTTAGTTTGAATGGACCAATCACACCTTATCTGGGTAACGCCTAGGTACTCCACCCAAGGATCTTAATAAATGTGTGTCCCAGGTCCTGTTTGTGGCCCTTCCAGACATGCTGTATGCCTCCTTCCAGAACCTATGGGTAAAGAGCTAGATGTCACTTTCCCTTATGATCTTTTGTGGGAACACAGTTCACCATAGGTGAGGTGAAGTTGCTCAGTCGTGTCTGACTCTTTGCGACCCCAGGGACTGTAGCCCGCAAGGCTCCTCCGTCCATGGGATTCTCCAGGCAAGAATACAGGAGTGGGTTGCCATTTCCTTCTCCAGGGGATCTTCCCAACCCAGGGATTGAACCCAGGTCTCCCGCATTGGAGGCAGATGCTTTAACCTCTGAGCCACCAGGGAAGCCCATAGTTCACAAATAATCCAAGACTTGAGTTAACTAATGTCACTCCAACAAAGACCTAGCCAGGAGCCTAGGACCTTTCTATTGATACATGACCCTCTCTTGGTTCTTTTCATGGGTTCCTCTTATTCTTCAAATCTCAATTTACATATTATTTCCTCAGCCTCTTTGACCATCATATTTAAATAAAGACCTTCACTTTATTTCTCCTTCACGAAATACTTTTTAATAAAATTACCTTGTTTTGATTCATCATAGTACTTATCACAATTTATTAACTTGCTTACTTTTCTATTATCTGTCCCTTTGAAATACAATGTCCATATTTTGTTTACTATCATGTCTTCAATATTTGGGATCATGATCTGTAAATAGTAGCCTCTCAATAAATATCTGAATTAAAAAGAATGAGTGAAAAAAAAAATAAAAAGAATGAGTGAGTAGGTACTCCATCTTAGAACTATGAAGAACTTCAAAATAGCTTCTATATTATAATTCTACCTTCAGGCGTCTTTTGAAATTTATAAGAGAAAAAAGAGTTTAGAAGTAGAGCTCAAGAATTTTAGTCATTTCTGCCAGTGAATTATGCAGCCAAGAAAGGAACTTATATCCATTTGAAATGTGAAATAATAGTCCTCATTTGTCATAGTCTTGGATATTCATATTCATGTATTTGTAACTAAAAGATTTTGCAGAAGGCAATAAATGGTTCACCAGAACTCATCATAAAATTATGTATTTAAAGCTTCTAGCATGACTTTGAAGTTATTTTTGATTGAAGAATTCAGATAAAGTCAGAATCCTCTCCCCAAATTGTTAATTTAATCAATGTAGAAGCAAAACAAAAACAACCCAACAATAAACATAGGCAGCGACTCTTTCAGGGTCCTTTCTGCTAGTTGTTTATTGTAGAAATCCTTTTCCCTTATGTTCAAAGCCCTTTCTTATCCTCTTCCCTTCTGATCTCCCTATATGATGTATTCTTTTAACTTCTGCAAAACAAACAGGCTGGTAACCCTAAAAATCTAATAGGAACAGCAACAGTACCTACACATTGGGTGTCTAGCAAGTAACGCAGCAGATGGCAAACACAGATGGAAATGTTGCCACTTTCCTGGAATCTGTGAATTCTAAATACTAAGAGACACCTTCTCCTGCCTCCACGCCCTTTACTAACAGCTCCTGTCAGTTGTCCAGCAAAGAGGAAAGAGTGGCTGTATCCATTTTCTTTGTTATTCCTTGTGCAGTTTAAGAGATTCAAATATGATTTTCAGACACTATGCTTTAAGGGACAGACTACTGAAAGATAAACAAAAGATCATTTCTGGCATCTAGTTTCTAAGAGATTAAATGTGAACAGTAGTCCTCGTGGCCCCTTCAGATTGACACACAGGTACTGCTATTAACTCAGCTGTCTGCCTTGCTGTCCCAATTGTGGGGTGATTATGCTGAAGGATTAGAACAACATTCCTTTGGATATTTGCTTTAAGAAGCAGGTAGGGAGGCATCACCAAGTCGCTGAAGTATAAAATTAGGCAAGCAAGAGCCATGATCACACAATAAAACAGCAAACGTTGTATTTACAAATCCAGACTTTGCTTTATTCTGTGATGTATTTTCCAGTTTCCCTTAGACGAGAGGGTAGATGGGATGAGTGAGTGAGTGAGTGTATGTGTTGCAGTGGGGCAGGTAGGCAAAGGAGACCAAGAAAAGAAAAATCCCAGCATATGCAGTACTATGGCACTTAAGGTCTGTTTTCTATCATCTACTCCCTATCATTTCTAAGAGAAGAGCGCCAGTTTACAATCAAAGGATAGTAAAAGGAAAAACAGTGAAAGATTGTGATTAATCCTCTTACTATTTATTTTTTATATATGGTTTTACATTTTTCTATCCTTTCAATTTTAAGTTGTTGAAGTACAGAAACAAAGGTATCAAATTTTGTCTAATATTCAGTTCCTTGTGAATATATATTTCTCAGTGTTAAAAATGAACTTTTTTGCATGATATGCCTGAAGTGTAACATAGCAAGAGACACATTTATTAATATGTTTTCTTACTTGCATTCATAAAAGTTTCCATGTTGGTCATGCTTTTCCTGCTCTTAAGTTGATCACCTTAACTTTGGAAAGTCTATCAAATTTCATATGTTAGTTTATTCCCACTCTGAGAATCACATTAACCAGCCAAATATAAAATCCAATCTGCAGCAAATAGGAGTTTTCAGCAACCAGTATCTTTCACCATGATTATTATTTCAGTGTTTTATGCATCCTTTACTATTAGATCTTACAGGTACAGCAAAAAGTGACCTGATACAGTGGAAAGGAAAGTGTTTTCAAACAGTATTCACTTAGTGGGAAAGGGAATACATATTTTAAAATGAGGACAACTGAAGTCTTCTCCAAAGATTTGGCTTCATTTTGACAGGAATGAAACTGTATGAGTCCAAATTTTCAATTCAAATAAAGGACAACTGGGATATGGTTACCTTCTTCCCTACCTTAATAAATTGCTACATGGGTTGGGTTGGAACTCAGGAGATAGGATTTGAAAGTCTCATTCATCTTTAGTGTAGCGGGACTAGAACCAACGGAAAGTGCTATGCTGTCTCACATAACCAAATAGTGATTTGATGGGAGACTTATAATTAGGTAAAATCAAACTGTATAGATTTAGCGTCAGTCAGTCAGTTCAATCGCTCAGTCATGTCCGGCTCTGTGACTCCATGGACTGTAGCACACTAGGCTTCCCTGTCCATCATCAATTCCCAGAGCTTACTCAAACTCATATTCATTGCGTCGGTGATGCCATCCAACCATCTCATCTTCTGTCGTCCCATTCTCCTCCTGCCTTCAATCTTTCCCAGCTTCAGGGTCTTTTATAATGAGTCAGTTCTTCCCATCAGGTGGCCAAAGTATTGGAGTTTCAGCTTCAGCATCAGTTTTTCCAATGAATATTAGGACTGATTTCCGTTAGGATTGACTGGTTGCATCTCCTTGCAGTGGAAGAGACTCTCAAGAGTCTTCTCCAACACCACAGTTCAAAAGCATCAATTCTTCGGTGCTCAGCTTTCTTTATGGTTCAACTCTCACATCCATACACGACTACTGGAAAAACCATAGCTTTAACTAGATGGACCTTTGTTGGTAAAGTAATGTCTCTGCTTTTTAATATGCTGTCTAGGTTAGTCATAGCTTTTCTTCCACAGAGCAAGTGTGGAGAGGTTTATCCTTCTGTCATAAATGATTAGTAGGATTGGAACTTGGATTGTAGTATTTATTTATTTTTTCTCACAAATGGTTTATAGACCAGAATTCTAATGAGTGGAGTTACCTATTTCCATGGGAACTATCAAATTGTAACTATGTAGGTCTTAGGATCTAGCAAGTAGACTGATACATCTATAATATTTAAGATAAGACTGTATCAAGTACTTGAATGGGAGAAAATATTTGCAAGTAATATGACTGATATTAATATATATTGGTTAGTATCCAAAATATATAAATAGCTGTTATAACCCAACATGAACAAAACCAACAACCTGATTAAAAATTGGGAAGAAGATCTGAATAAAATTTTTCCAAAGAAGGTATAAGATGGAAAATAAGCACATGAAATGATGTTAAAAACCATTAATCATTAGAGAAATACCAATTAAAACCACAATGAGATATCACCTCACACCTGTCAGAATGACTATCAAAAAGAACACAAATAACAAATGTTGACTAGGATATAGAGAAAAGCCCAGCAATTCCACTCCTGGGTATATGTTCAAAAAAACTGAGAACACTAATTCAAAAAGAGACATGCACCCCAATATTCACAGCAGCATAATTTATAATTACCAAGATATGGAAATAACCTAAGTGCCCATCAACAGATGAATGAATGGAGAAAATCTGACATATATGTGTGTGTGTCACACACACACACACACAATGGGACATTACTTAGTCATAAAAGAAATGATTTTTCTACTTGCAACAACATGGATAGACTTAGAGGGGATCTAGTGAAAGTTACTCAGTTGAGTCCAACTCTTTGTGCCAGGATGAACTATATAGTCCATGGGGTTCTCCAGGATAGAATACTGGAGTGGGTAGCTATCTCCTTCTCCAGGGGATCTTCCCAACCCAGGGACTGAACCCAGGTCTCCCACATTGCAAGCAGATTCTAGAGGGTATCAGGCTAAGTGAAATAAATCAGACTGAGAAAGACAAATACTGTATGATATCACTTATATGTGGAATATAAATAATACAACAAACTAATGAATATAACAAAAGAGAAAGACTCAAAAATATAAAGAAAAAACTAGAGTGGTGAAGAAAGGGGTGGAGAGGAAAAATGGGGCAAGGGATTAAGAGGTATAAACTACTATGTATAAAATAAATGAGTAACAAGAATAGATTGTACAACACAGAGAATACAGCCAATATTTTATAGCAACTATAAATGGAGTATAATCTCTAAATTGTGAATTACTATGCTGCACACCAGAAATTAACATAATATTGTTAAGCAACTATACCTCAGTTTTAAAAAATAATAAAGTATTAAGTATTCTGATTCAGTGACTCTATACATTTAATCTTTCTTTTCATTCATAGTCCAAAGGCAATATGATACTGCTGTTGTTGTCATTTAGTTGCTAAATCATGTCCAATTGTTTTGCATCACTGCTATAGGGATATCTTGATTTACAGATTGATTATATATACATATATATATATGTATACACACATAAACACACACACATAAGCCAACAAATACATATATATGCTATTTATATTGCTAAATGTCAAAAGAAACAACTGGTCGTTTTAGCTGAACTTATCATAGAGCTAATAGTGAAAATGGAAATAGGAGAACTTCTCATGAAGGAACCTACACACCAATCATATTTCATTTTGACAACTGGAATCATAAAACTTCAATTTTAAATAATAAATCAAATTGTTGACATTTTACCTAAATCAATAATCTTCTCATTTCAAAGAAAAAATAGATATGCCCTTAAATGAAATTAAACAATTTATTGCTTAAAAAGAAGAGCAACAATAAAAAAGAAATGTCGAAATTTCTATATTTTATAATTACCCTCATATATTATGTCTTTATATTTCTGACCCAGGTTTCTAATTTCATTAGATTCTGATTTTCAAATTTCATTGTAGGAAATGAATTGCTTCCATGTACTTATTTTTAAAAATTCAATACATTTGAGCCACTTTATGTTTTCTTTGCCAAACTTTTAGACTAATTGAAATGCACTTTAGACATTCATAAGTTGTATTTCATGCAAAATGTGATTCGGCCACACAGCATATGGCAGTCACATTTACAGTGGTAAGCATTAAAATTTTTATATTTTATGTTTAAAAGAGACAAGTATCTTGAAATATATATTTAACAATTTTTTGCCCATAGTGTTGCTTCTATAATCATGCTTCTTATAAATGAAAAGTATATTGAATTTACCAGAAAAATTCATTCATAAAATATACACCACTGACATATTTATGCATCAAATATTTAATGTACCTATCTGACATACTGATAGACATAGGACGGTGATCTATGCCTAGATTTTAATTTAAAAATTTCTATCCTGCTTCATTATTCTAATTACATAAGTACATGCCTTTTTTTGCAGGTTAACATTTGGCCACATAAAGATGTTGGCAACATAACCCTACCTCAACCTCTAGCCACTTTAAATCTCATACTCTTGAGGTAACCAAGAGCAGCTCTTCACAAGGTGCCACAGCCTTTAAGGAAAAAGTTGTATATTTCACGTTAATTAAAATAATGGTTCATAAAGTTGCATAATTGTTGAAGTGACCAATTATCACTGTAAAGCAGGTGCTAAAGCTAATTTTACACACTCCTGGCAAAACAATCTATCAGAGTGTTGCTTTTTAAATTTGAAGGCTCCTCATTAGCTTAGAATCTTGGAAGTTTTAAGCTGAAAGGAGGCCTCTCATCTTGCCTATCCTTTCACTTTTAAGCAGGAAAACACTTAGACTAGCCAATGTAGATTAAACATGAGTTTTTGGTGTGTTTTTTTCTTAGTTATTTGTTTTCTTTTAAAGACTCTAGCTAAAAGAGTCCACAATTGATCTTATTATACTCAGAGGTGATTCTACCAATTCAAATCAGACAATCATTCTCAATATAGTTCCCAAATATTTCTATTACATAATGCAATTTGTATTATTATTATTTTTTTTTTACCTTTTCAAATCCAGAGGAGGTAGCAGTAAGTATAATAATAGAAAACTTGCATTTCAGTTTGGCTGACACTCAAAATATTTAGCAAACTGTGGCATGGACAGTGAACAGACAAAACAAATACTTGAAGATCAATAAAAAGGAAGGTCTGTAAACAACCTGTATCACCTTGCTCTTTTTGCACATATCTCTATAGGTGGCTCAGTGGTAAGGGGTCCACCTGCCAATGCAGGAGACACGGTTACATTCCCTGGGTTGGGAAGATCCCCTGGAGAAGGAAATGGGAACCCACTCCAGGGGTTCTTGCTTGGGAAATCCAATGGACCAAGAAGCCTGGTGGGACTATGTTCCATGGGGTTGCAAAAGAATCAGACATGACTTAAGCAACTAAACAACTATAGGAATAGCTGCTTCTATGGAAGATTTTGACAAAAACTCTACATTAATAGAAACATTAGAAAGTGGTAGAAATTATACTTGAAACAGGCAAAGATAGATTTTTACTGACTTGTAAATCCTGGAATAGTGCTAGTTTCATACACAACTATTATAGATTTAGGGATCACTCAGTGTCTTCGGGATTCAATCTTTCTCACTCTTTTTCCCAGTCTTGCCCACTTCTGAGTTGGATTCATGCTCAGAAAACATGTTTACAAAATGGAAGACATCATCTCATATCTTTTTCACTATAGACACATCTGACTTGATAAGTTCTAGGAAAATAATGCCCAAATGTTGGTTTTCCTTAGAATAGTATCATGGGTGCTTATTCAAATATCTCTTATAAAATCTCCTAGAGATTTGGGGTCAATAGATCTTGGGGGAGACTTGGGAACCTGAAATTTCAACACACATTCCAGGTTTCTTTGATGCAAATAAACTAGGTTCTTACTGCCCCAAAAATAGGCTTTGGCTTATGCTACACTTTAGTACTACTCTCACTTTTTTTAAAGCAGTATCAATTCTTTAAGTGAAACCTTGTGGAACACCAACATATTTAAAAGAGAAATCCAAAATCTCAAGTACATTAAAAGGGACATTTATGAACATTAGAACTGAGGTTTGGAGTGACTAGATACCTTGGAAATATCTAAAATGTAAAAACAAGTGAAATAATGTCACAAGTTGCCCCAAAGTTGCACAGTGAGCTAGCTGTCAGAAGAGGATCTCAGGTTGATTCTGTGAACTTCTGATTTGCCCATCTTCTCATGATACATAAATTCCATATATATTTTACTGGATCTTAAGAATATAGATTATAAGCAAGAAAATATTTTCATTCAATCTACTCATGTTTCTTTCCAAAGTATGGGTTACATGGTATGAACAAGGCAAGGCATGGCCCTGTTTTCAATAGAAGGAAAAGAGACAATACAAAAAGAAATAAAGAGGATAACTGAACGCTATACTTCATTCTATGGAGAAAATGAGCAATATGAGATGTTAAGAAGTTAACTGAAGAAAGGGGGTATTTAATACATTTAATTTTAGTTTACATGCCTGTCTTCTCAGGTTGATAGGAAGCTCATGGATAACAAAGACCAGAACACATTTAACTGTTTCCTTCACTTCAATTATATAACCTCTAGACTATAACAGAGATGTATAAATTTCTGTTGAATTTTTTCCTATATGTAACTGTTTCGATCATTGTAATTAGTAAACTGATAAGACTTTGACATTTTTATAAATGTGCAATATATAACCATTGATTTTTTTTATCATGCTTTAAAACATTATCTCTAAACCATACACTGGCAAAGCATGCTGCTGCTGCTGCTAAGTCGATCAGTTGTGTCCAACTCTGTGCGACCCCATAGATGGCAGCCCACCAGGCTCCCCCGTTCCTGGGATTCTCCAGGCAAGAACACTGGAATGGGTTGCCATTTCCTTCTCCGATGCATGAAAGTGAAAAGTGAAAGTGAAGTCGCTCAGTCGGGTCCGACTCTTAGCGACCTCATGGACTGCAGCCTACCAGGCTCCTCTGTCCATGGGATTTTCCAGGCAAGAGTACTGGAGTGGGATGCCATTGTACAAGGTATGATTTTCCTGCAGCCTCTAAGTAAGAAATTCAGTAAGTGTTTCAAGAACACTGTTCACTGGAAGAGAGAGTATTTAAGGTCAGACCCTTCTGACTTCACAGTTTTCATTCTATTCACTAAAGCAAATCATTTATCAGTAAAGTTAAAGTGAAAGTTGCTCAGTCATGTCCAACTCTTTATGACTCCATGGTCTATACAGTCCATGGAATTCTCCAGGCCAGAATACTGGAGTAGGTAGCCATTCCCTTCTCCATAAGATAAATTCAACATAGGGATCAAACCCAGGTCACCATCACTGCAGATGGATTTTTTGCCAGCTGAGCCACCAGGGAAGCCCATTTCTCGGTAAAGTACTAATAAAATGTCTAAAGTCAACACCACCACTTTGGGTTCTGATATATCTTCCCTCTAACCATCAAGACAAGTGTTTGCCTATGTGGATATACCTGGGCTGAAATTAGTGGAAGTTGTCTGGGGATGCTCATGACTCTCATTGGTAGGATCACTATAGTATATATCTCGCAAACTGGGATGGGTAATTATGTTGTGACAGTAAATTAAGAGTCATGCAAAAGAGGAGGTATAGTCATGTCCTTCTGGGGAAAAGCAATAGAAGTTATGCTTTTTAAAAGTCCAAATATTCATTTTAACATACTTATTTTCTTTACTATTCATTTCAGTGATATGAGGCAGCTATTTTTAACTTTCATTTTGAAGCTGAGGATAGTGAGGCCCAAAGCACTTAGGTAACAGTAAGTGAAAGAACCAACATTTTCGCAATAATCTATTGGACTCTGCACCACATATTCATCTCAATACCAAAAAAGTAATGATAAAATTAATTTGGTTACTTACTATATGACACAAAGAATATGAAAAGTTAATGAAGACTATGGAAAGAATATTACTTAAAGCACATATTTTCATTATTAATGTTTCAAAATATAACACAAAAAATGTTAGAGGCAGTGGAATGACATTCCTCAATCTTTGGTGATTCCCAAGTTGGATTTTACAACCTCTTTTATAATAATAGTTTTCACACATTTAAGGTAGGATTGATCTGTGTCTCTTCTAAAATATTCCCCAGAATTGATAACCATTGGCCTAAAAACATGTAGTAACACAGTCATAGAAATACAGCATTTACATTTGTATCATGTATGTATCATCCTGAAAAATACACCATTCTAAAAAAAAATAATTAGGTTTGTGTTTGCTTCTTTCAATTGTCTCAAAGAATTTGGATTTCATTCTTCAATAAAAACATTCTCAACAAGTAAGCGGTTTTGATAATCTGAATAGTCAAGACATTTGCATGAGGCCTCTCTATAGGAATTTACTCTAGATTAACTGCATGGGTATCAAAGAAGGCAGTGATGTTTAATCAAGGACTAAATGACTTTAGACTATAAAAGAGGAAGTGAAAGGAAAGCATCTTCTTAGTTGTCAAAAAGTCTTTAAGGTCTTGGATTCTGATATTCTGAAAGGCTAATAGCTTGATAACAATAATCAGTTCAGTTCAGTTGCTCAGTCATGTCCAACTCTTTGCAACCCCACGGACTGCAGGACACCAGGCCTCCCTGTTCATCACCAACTCCTGGAGTTTACTCAAACTCATGTCCATTGAGTCGGTGATGCCATCCAACATAATAATAATAGTGAAAATTAAAACAATGTTATTCATCATTTATGGAGTTCATGCTGGAATAGCACTAAGTACTTTGCGTATATTATCTCTCATTCTTACAAAAAACTTCCATTCAGCAAATGAGAAAATTGAGACTGAGAGCAGTTACATAAATTGTTCAAGGTCACATACACAATGGATCTTGCCTTAAATTCAAGTCTGAGTTAATTCCTAACTCATCCCATTCTCCCCATCCCAGATAGTTCCCATTTCTTATGTGTTAAAGGTGACACTTGACACTTGTTGTTTGTAGACACTGAATAGCACATTAAAAAAAATGCTATGCTCTGAAACATTGCAAGATGAAAAAATCTCAGAATATTCACATCTCTCTCTTTTTTGTTGTTATTAAATAAAGAGATGCTTGAGTGTAACCCTCAGTATTTTACCTATGCTGGAAATAAACCCGAAGTGCAAGTATGTTTTCTCCAGCATTTGTTTTTGTAGTTCATTTTTGAGCCACGTTTACATACTGTGAGAATGATTACTTTTCAACTCCTTGTTTGTCATAGTGAATATGACCTAAAAATCTGAAGGATAATTACATCATAAATCATGAAGACACAGTCTAGTTGTGGATTTTTTTAAATTTACCTTTTAATTGAAGAAAAATTGCTTTACAATGCTGGTATGGCTTTTTGGAGTGTGGGAAAATACATAATAGTTTCAGAGGTCTGCATTTTTCTCCATGTTTCTTTCTGCTGGAAAGTGTACTGTCCTCAATGCCTTTAGATCATCTTCCTCTAGGGAGTACTACTCATTTTCTGTCATCTTAAAACAGTCCTTATGTAAGAGTGAAAACAAATAAGTTTGACATATACACATGTCCCTCTCATATTTAGTAGCATGAAATGTTTCTAGCATATTTCATCTCCATTTTAACGAAAGTAAATCAAAACTTTCTAATCCCTTGAGGAAATACAGTAAGTAATAAAAATACTAATTTTTAGTGGACTTTATTAAAACTAACTCAGAATTATTTCCAAATAATAATAGTTTCCAGTTATTGAGGACTTGACTCTCCACAAAGACATTTTTTAATTATCTGACACTGTCAGGAAGTAGGTAACATTGCTCTGCCAATTTTATAAGCGGTAAAAATAAGCCAGTGAATTTAATTAACTTGCTGTGTCTATACAGAATTCAAATTTGAACCAACACTATTAAATACTTTTACATATAGGTGTTTCAAAGAACAGAAAGTATTTAACTGATGACAATCACTCTTGTTTCATAGATTGAAAGCCTTAAGTAATTAAGTCAGTGAAAATAAAACTCCTGAATTCCTCCATTGTCCTTTTCAGAAACGTTCAAATTATATGGAAAGGACTGTAGTTTTAAACACCGAGTAAGTATAGTGCACGTTTTCTTACAAAACTACTGCAGGATTAGACAGATTGGATATATATTAGGTTTATAAATTATACAATTAAAGTAAAACTGAGAGGCTACTTAAAGATTGTCATACCACAGACAGCTAAAGATATAGTTATTTTTCTTTTTATGAGCAAAGAAAAAAAAATTGATAAAGTTTGATGGTAAGAGAATCTTGGATCAATTGTCCTGCCATACAATTTTACTATTAAAAGTACTATGAAGATATTGCCCACAAAATTTATTCCTGAGCACATTGAGAGAGTAAGGACATTCATATACTTCAGGGATTAAATGCATCAGTCCAAGGATGCATGAATAATATGTGAATAATTCTGTTGATGGTGAAGGAGATGGTAATTGGTGGTATTCACAACTTTCTTAAATCATGTGCTGACATTAAAAAAGTATATTTTCACTTTTAAGTTTTTCTGCTTGAGACATTGCTTATGAGGGGAAAAAGCTGGACTGATCTTAAAAGAAAACATACACTCAGTCAAAATTGAAAGTATATTCAAAATATAAGCTCCTTTTCAAATTTAAACTCATTTTCTTTCGGATCTCAGAACACAAGACAATGGATTCACTGCAGACTGAATATGCAAGGCCATGAAACTGGGCTGAAACTCCAAGAAAATGGTCAAACATGTTAAAAGGTGAAAATAAAACATTATTATTGATTTTGTAGTACTTTCTTTCAATTTTCATAAATTTTTTCTATTGTTCCAGCTATAGTGACATATTTTCTTCAACAAAATTATTTTATATAATACATGGAGATACACACCATGTATTTTTTACTGTACATAGTGCTTTGGCCATGGAAGATCAATCTGTCTTCAGGATGTTGATATTCTTATTGAGGAGACAAGAATAGCTTCCATCAATAAATAGAGGAAAAATAAAAGTATATGACAAAATGCTAAAACATGTGGTACACAGACTGTATTGAACCTAGTACTGAGAGAGTCAATTCCCAGGCAGGGTGGTAAGGAGTCTGGAGTCCCCAAGGAGGAGAAAGGGGCCTGGGCCTCTCAAAGTGGAGACAGGGGTCTGGGGTTCTCAAGGAGGGGGAAAGGACAAACTTTATTTTTTCCCTCTACATTCCTTAGTC
This sequence comes from Bos grunniens, assembly GCF_055505025.1. Taxonomy (NCBI): domain Eukaryota; kingdom Metazoa; phylum Chordata; class Mammalia; order Artiodactyla; family Bovidae; genus Bos; species Bos grunniens. The sequence goes on along the minus strand of NC_141172.1, from coordinate 33,967,120 downwards.
TTAGTCACATAAAGCGTTTTTTTCTTTAAGCCTGGAACTGATGATTACACAACAAATAACTCAGTTTAAACTCTGTACTAAGGATTATGTAACAGCAGTGTATCCTGCTTGAGGACAGTTTCTCCTTTCTGAAAACCTTCTGACTAATCCTGGTATTTTAAAATGCATATTATGGGACTGGGTCTGGTAGGATCTTTCTATTATTAAATTCTAATCCTGTTATCCTAAAATGTAAATTGTGGGAGTGGGTCTGATAAAATTTTCACAAACTTAAGACATTCCTTTGATTTATTATAATAACTAACTAAAAAGTATATAACTCCCTTGCTAACACTAGCGAGGGGGGCACTCTCCATCCCCCTTCTGATGTCTATGTCAGAAGCTTTCTCTGTCCCTTTTTATATTTTAATAAAACTTTGCTACACAAAAGCTCTTGAGTGATCAAGACTGGTCCCTGGTCCTAAAGCTAAATCTTCTTCAGAGATCACAAATCTGACATCGTTCACTGTAAGTTATCAATACTTGAAAGAAGACTTGTTAAGACTAATTAGAGGGTTAGTCAAGCCTGGAGAGGCTTTCTTCATGTATCACGAAGAGTCTACTACTTGCTACCTGAGCCAAGTGGGCCAAGTTATTCTGCATTTCTGGGTGTTAGTTGCTTATTCTCTTTAAGATGTAAAAATAATGCTGATACAATAGATTTTATTTTAAGGAGTAAATGAATTGGTATAAATTGAAGTGTGTACTTTGTATGCCTTCGTGATGAAGATGATGATAGCAGAGATGACTTAAGTAGTGTGTGATGGAGAGTAGAAAGAATAGGTGAAGAATGGGCAGGGGAGTGCTAAGATGATGAAGAAATATTTTAAATATTTATTACCAGGAAAGAGAATTGGACTTGGTAAAGTGGAAACCAGAGGGTAACAAAGTCCAACACAGGTGGGTTTAACTTGACTCTCACAATTAATAATCAGTGTGTTTTCAAGCCTAGATGATCCTCTATTTTTTCATCATGGAATTCAGGGATAGGAACACAAAAATATGAAAAGAAATACGTTGAAAATCATATGAAAAAACATCAAAAATATCTGTTGTGTTTAGCAAGGTTGATTTATCTCCATTAGGCACAAGACCTACAAGTATTTAATGTTTCCAAAAATGTTTTAATTTTATTTCTTCTAAAATCAGCAGAAAAAATGAACATAATAAACATCACTATATGATAATAACCCAGCCTTGATTATAATTTTTTAAATACCATTACAATTATAAATGTAACTTTCAGTATTTTTTAATGGAGAATGTGATCCCTGAAGGCTAAATGCCTGGAGTCTGCAAAAGTCACAATGTGTTCTGTTGTTCAGTTCTGTTCATCACACATTATACCTTGTATAATACCTTGTAACCTCATGAGAGACATGGCTTAGTTAATATTTTCATGCAATTAAATATTTAAAGAATAAAAACCTGTAAACACAAATAACTGTGTACAATCAATATAAAGCTTAGAAAACCATGATCCAAGGAGCCCAGGTTCAGAGAGGATCTGCATTAAAATTACTCAGCTTAAAGTTGTTTCAAACTTTACTCACTTTTCCCTCAAATATATGTGTGTCCACATATATAACAAACACAGAATCTTATGAAATTCTATATGCAGCATTATCCGGTAGCACCTCAAATCTCCCAAAAGGATTTCACTTTTGCTAACCTGTCTATACCGTCTTGGTCTCCTCCTCACCTCTGTTCTCAATACCACATTAGTCCCTGTCAGCATGCACATGTCACTCTAGCATCTTTCCACAGATAGTTCTTTGGAGAATTTGTAGCATTTTTTGCCTTCATTTTTCAAATGATTAAGTAAAGGGAAGGTTGCTATATGGAAGAAAAAAGCCTGAGAAACACTGCAAGTAAATTCACAGTAGCCAGTTAAAAGTACAGGATCAGAATTCAAGTATTTACTGCCCAATCTCTCCTTTTGAGGACATTGGCTACAATTATTATATGACAATAGTTCCAGTCAGGATTTAAATACCACTTCTATAATTCTTAACATATACTTCTTTCTAAATAGAAATTATAAATATTTATGTAAAATAATTAAGACTAAAAAGAAAGAAATAAGGGCTTTTTTTTAGGATAACATTTTGCTTTGTTATGTGTTTTACTGGAATAATTTAACTAGAATACTACAATTATGCATAAGAAATTGCTAAACTTCTACTTTGCAAGGAAGTTTAACTGGCAAATGCCTCTGAAATTAGGATCCTACTTTATTAAATGGTTTCTTAAGTCACTAAAATACTTGGCAAATTGCATATTTACAAGTTGATTTTTCTTCTTTATTTAAAAGATGGTTTTAAAGTCTGCAATTCTCTGATAAGGAAAGAAAAATCTGCATTCACTTAGTATAACTAAATGCTTTCTAATATATCGATATCTAAGACTAAGATCTGTCCTCCAAGAGCACTGTGGCATAATCAATGCCTCTTTGTCTTAGAATCCATGGATAGAACATGACAGCAGAGAGAGTCAGCCAAGACAGACCACTTTAATTTTTATTGACAATATGATCACAGGTGTGTTTTTAATTATCTTGCCACATTGCTTTCCCCATCAACTGTCACTAATAATTTCATACAGCAAGCATGTTGCCCCTTTTGACATTACAGAATACAATTTAGAGTCATTTAGGATGCTTGTAGATTGACAAGTGGCCTCACCTTTTGTGAGAATACAACTAAGACAGTCAATGGACTTAGAAAATTAGATGCCAATCATCTCTGTAACATAAAAGTGAGGATAGCATGAGCAAGGTAATCAAGAACATGGAAATTTTTAACATTAGTCTAATGGCTATGGCTAAAATCGCTGTAACCTGAGACAATTTAGGCAAAGGAACTAACTTGTTGGTATCAAGTGGGAGATAGGGAGAAAAACGTGACATTTTGGTCTTTTTCTGCTTTAGAGTACTTAGAGAATCCTCCTCAATAACTGGTACTTTCAACAATAATACCCCAAAATAGAGAAGATCCTGGATGCTTTTTACTCAAGGAATTAATGATTCATTACCTAAGTTTAAGGCTTTATGGCAAAAGAAGAGTGTATATTTTTTAATCAGGTTACAACCCTATCTATAAAGATTTGTTGTGTATAGAAACTATCCACTTTCCCTGAAGTTAAAAAAAAAAAAAACAACAAAAATAAAACCCTGTTTCATTTTACTATATATTGTATTATAAAAATAAAATATTTTAAAATTTTATATTTTGTAAAAGCCCTAGATCTAGGTCTTCTGTGTTAAACAAATAAATTATGGTCTATATCTTCTATGGCTGACTAATATTTTTACTCTTTTGTAAAACTAATGAAAAGCTACACTTTTATATTAGAATGAAGAAGAGTACATCATGCGGAATGCCAGGCTGGATGAAGCACAAGCTGGAATCAAGATTGACAGGAGAAACATCAATAACCTCAGATATGCAGATAACACCACTCTTATGGCAGAAAACAAAGAGGAACTGAAGAGCCTCTTGATGAAAGTGAAAGAGGAGAATGAAAAACCTGGTTTAAAACTCAGCATTCAAAAAACAAAGATAATGGCCTCTGGTCCCATCACTTTATGGCAAATAGATGGGGAAACAATGGAAACAGTGACAGACTTTATTTACTTGGGCTCCAAAATCACTGCAGATGATGACTGCAGCCATGAAATTAAAAGATGCATGCTCCTTGGAAGAAAAGTTATGACCAACCTAGACAGCATATTAAAAAGCAGAGACATTTTTTTGCCAACAAAGGTCCATTTAGTCAAAGCTATGGTTTTTCCAGTATCACGTATGGATGTGAAAGTTGGACCATAAAGAAAGCTGAGTACCAAAGAATGATGCTTTTGAACTGCGGTGTTAGAGAAGACTCTCGAGAGTTCCTTGGACTGCAGGGAGATCCAACCAGTCCATCCTAAAGGAAATCAGTCCTGAATATTCATTGGAAAGACTGATGCTGAAGCTGAAACTCCAATACTTTGGCCACCCGATGCAAAAAACTGACTCATTTGAAAAGACCCTGATACTGGGAAAGATTGAAGGCAGAAGGAGAAGGGGACAAGAGAGGATGAGATGGCTGGATGGCATCACTGACTCGATGGACATGAGCTTGAGCAAGTTCTGGGAACTGGTGATGGACATGGAGGCCTGGAGTGTGGCAGTCCATGGGGTCTCACAGAGTCAGATACGACTCAGTGGCTGATCTGAACTGAAGAAGAATATTTAATCATTAGAAATAAAGGATTAAGAAAAGTCTAACTTAAACAGTCAGAACATCAATTACTAAGAAAACAAAAATTTCAGATGTGGCATACTCATAATAGAAGGGAAAACAGCCGACTTAGTGGTACATATATATTAACCCGATGAATCTCAAAAACTTCATGTTGAATGAAAGAAGCCAGTCACAAAAGTATATACGCTGTATTCACATCCTGTATGTATGTACACACAATTATATGAAGTTTAAGAACAGATGAACACTGGGGTACACGTGTCTCTTTCCCTTCTGGTTTCCTCAGTGTGTATGCCCAGCAGTGGGATTGCTGGATCATAAGGCAGTTCTATTTCCAGTTTTTTAAGGAATCTCCACACTGTTCTCCATAGTGGCTGTACTAGTTTGCATTCCCACCAACAGTGTAAGAGGGTTCCCTTTTCTCCACACCCTCTCCAGCATTTATTGCTTGTAGACTTTTGGATCGCAGCCATTCTGACTGGCGTGAAATGGTACCTCATAGTGGTTTTGATTTGCATTTCTCTGATAATGAGTGATGTTGAGCATCTTTTCATACGTTTGTTAGCCATCTGTATGTCTTCTTTGGAGAAATGTCTATTTAGTTCTTTGGCCCATTTTTTGATTGGGTCATTTATTTTTCTGGAGTTGAGCTGTAGGAGTTGCTTGTATATTTTTGAGATTAGTTGTTTGCCAGTTGCTTCATTTGCTATTATTTTCTCCCATTCTGAAGGCTGCCTTTTCACCTTGCTAATAGTTTCCTTTGATGTGCAGAAGCTTTTAAGTTTAATTAGGTCCCATTTGTTTATTTTTGCTTTTATTTCCAATATTCTGGGAGGTGGGTCATAGAGGATCCTGCTGTGATGTATGTCAGAGAGTGTTTTGCCTATGTTCTCCTCCATGAGTTTTATAGTTTCTGGTCTTACATTTAGATTCTTAATCCATTTTGAGTTTATTTTTGTGTATGGTGTTAGAAAGTGTTCTAGTTTCATTCTTTTACAAGTGGTTGACCAGATTTCCCAGCACCACTTGTTAAAGAGATTGTCTTTAATCCATTGTATATTCTTGCCTCCTTTGTCAAAGATAAGGTGTCCATATGTGCATGGATTTATCTCTGGGCTTTCTATTTTGTTCCATTGATCTGTATTTCTGTCTTTGTGCCAGTACCATACTGTCTTGATGACTGTGGCTTTGTAGTACAGCCTGAAGTCAGGTAGGTTGGTTCTTCCAGTTCCATTCTTCTTTCTCAAGATAGCTTTGGCTATTCGAGGTTTTTTGTACCCCAATGTTCATTGCAGCACTGTTTATAATAGCCAGGACATGGAAGCAACCTAGATGTCCATCAGCAGATGAATGGATAAGAAAGCTGTGGTACATATACACAATGGAGTATTACTCAGCCATTAAAAAGAATACATTTGAATCAGTTCTAATGAGGTGGATGAAACTGGAGCCTATTATACAGAGTGAAGTAAGCCAGAAGGAAAAACACCAATACAGTATACTAACGCATATATATGGAATTTAGAAAGATGTTAACAATAACCCTGTGTATGAGACAGCAAAAGAGACACTGATGTATAGAACAGTCTTATGGACTCTGTTGGAGAGGGAGAGGGTGGGAAGATTTGGGAGAATGGCATTGAAACATGTAAAATATCATGTATGAAACGAGTCGCCAGTCCAGGTTCGATGCACGATACTGGATGCTTGGGGCTGGTGCACTGGGATGACCCAGAGGGATGGTATGGGGAGGGAGGAGGGAGGAGGGTTCAGGATGGGGAACACATGTATACCTGTGGCGGATTCATTTCGATATTTGGCAAAACTAATACAATATTGTAAAGTTTAAAAATAAAATTAAATTAAAAAAAAAGAACAGATGAAATCAAATCATGGTGATATGATCAAGATAGAAGACATCTCAGGAGAGGGCTGGGATGTTTTAGGGAAGGAAAACTAAAGAACTCTCTTGACATATGGAATATATATTAATCTTGGTAGTAATTACATGGATGTATATATATGTAAAAATTTTTCAAGCTGTACACTTTAGATTCATGCATTTTGCTGGATGTGGGTTATATTAATACTTCAATTACTAAAAATCAGAATAATTAACTTTCTGCTGTGGTTAACATTGACTAACATTCATTCAGCACTTGTATGCATTATTATCTTTAATCCTCACAACCACCTTATGATAGAGACATGGTATTAGTCCCATTTTTTAAAACGTTTATTTGGGGCTTTCTCAGTGGCTCAGTGGTAAAGAATTTGCCCGGCAATTCAGGAGATGTGGGTTCAACTTCTGCGTCAGGAAGATTACCTACAGAAGAAGATGGCAACACATTCAAGCACTCTTGTCTGGGAAATCCCATGGACACAGGAGTTTGGTGGACTACAGTCCACAGGGCTGCCAAAGAGTTGGATGTAACTCAGTGACTAAACAATATTTATGTATTTATTTTAGCTGCTTCAGGTCTTAGTTGTGGCACATGGGATCGTCCTTGAGTCTCAGGCTTAGCTGCCTCATGGCATGTAGGATCTTAGTTCCCAGACCAGGGATCAAACCTGTGTACCCTGCACTGGGAGGCAGATTCTCAACAACTGGACCACCAGGAAGTCTCATTAGTTCCATTTTTAAGTACAAAAAGAGGCACAAGAAGATATGAAGTTTCCCAAGTTTACTTAGCTAGTACATCACAGAACTAAGATCAGAACTCACTCTAGTACCAGAGCCTACAGTCTCAAAGTACACAGTTTTCCCTATCAAAAAACTTGATTTTAATTTGCTACGGAGTTCATGTAAGAAGACAACAGGGTTGTAAAAAGAAAGAAAGCCATTAGAAGCATCAAAGCAATGGAAATGGAAAGCAAAACCCATTAGTCAGTTTTGGGGCTTTAACTAATTTTCAGTTTATGAATTATACATATGGATGTATAATGCTTTTAACTGTAAATACCACATTGTTCCCCAAAGTGCATACAAGATAAGCTTGTTTGCCTACTACAGGTTTTCTAAGATCAATGGATGTTAAAATGTGTCAAACAGCTGTTGTTTCAGGACTTCTCTCTCCACATTAAAAATAATCTGCACTACATTATCAGAACACTTCTACATGCCCTGAAAACAAATATGATGGGTGTAAAAAATGAACTGCAATCCATTATCATAGACATTCTCTCAGCATGATTTACAAAGTAGTAGAATAAATGTTTGGAGAAGGAAACGGCAACCCACTCCAGTGTTCTTGCCTGGAGAATCCCATGGACGGAGAAGCCTGGTAGGCTGCAGTCCATGGGGTCGCACAGTCAGACACAACTGAAGCGACTTAGCAGCAGCAGCAGCAGAATAAATGTTAGAGCCCTAAAAATAGATTTTATCTTTCAGGGTACAAAATCTAGTAAAATTCAAAGGAAATAATTTTTGAATAAAAAATAATATACACAAGTGCAATGAGTTAAATAATTATGAATAAATTACCACCAGATTTATTTTTACCATTCTTAAATGTTTGACCGTTAGGTTAAATTCATGACAAATCTTGCTTCAGTAAGCACTCTTTGGGATTCATGTATCCAAATTAGCTGAAACTGGCTCTTGCAGTTCATCTTCTTCCTAATTTTGAGCACATAGATTGGAGATGGCTTATTCTCTATCTCACTCTAAAGTCTCATTTTTTTTTTTAGTCTATACTCTGTTTATTTAACTTATATGCAGAGTACATCATGAGAAACGCTGGACTGGAAGAACACAAGCTGGAATCAAGATTGACGGGAGAAATATCAATAACCTCAGATATGCAGATGACACCACCCTTATGGCAGAAAGTGAAGAGGAACTAAAAAGCCTCTTGATGAAAGTGAAAGTGGAGAGTGAAAAAGTTGGCTTAAAGCTCAACATTCAGCAAATGAAGATCATGGCATCCGGTCCCATCACTTCATGGGAAATAGATGGGGAAACAGTGGAAACAGTGTCAGGCTATTTTTCTGGGCTCCAAAATCACTGCAGATGGTGACTGCAGCCATGAAATTAAAAGACGCTTACTCCTTGGAAGGAAAGTTATGACCAACCTAGATAGCATATTCAAAAGCAGAGACATTACTTTGCCAACAAAGGTTCGTCTAGTCAAGGCTATGGTTTTTCCTGTGGTCATGTATAGATGTGAAATTTGGACTGTGAAGAAGGCTGAGTGCTGAAGAATTGATGCTTTTGAACTGTGATGTTGGAGAAGACTCTTGAGAGTCCCTTGGACTGCAAGGTGATCCAACCAGTCCATTCTGAAGGAGATCAGCCCTGGGATTTCTTTGGAAGGAATGAAGCTAAAGCTGAAGCTCCAGTACTTTGGCCACCTCATGCGAAGAGTTGACTCATTGGAAAAGACTCTGATGCTGGGAGGGATTGGGGGCAAGCGAAGAAGGGGACGACAGAGGATGAGATAGCTGGATGGCATCACTGACTCGCTGGACGTGAGTCTGAGTGAACTCTGGGAGTTGGTGATGGACAGGGAGGCCTGGCATGCTGCAATTCATGGGGTCGCAAAGAGTCGGACACGACTGAGTGACTGATCTGATCTGATCTGATATAGGGTTCACCCCTATTTTTCTCCACCCTCCAACTGCTTTGGCCACCAGGCAGATTACCTATTTTTACCTACCAGATTATTATTTAGCAAATAAAAATGATAAAGAATTTGCTCAATTTTATGCTATAACTCCACAAAATTCCATGACTTCTCTTCTATTATTTTCCTCTTTCTTCCTCTAAAGTGATGTCATCCTGGTACAAGATTTATTCCCTCAAGTTTGCTCTGGACCTATCTGATCTGTGCCCAACAGGTTCTTCTCCAGCAGCATCTATACCTGTCCAAACCCCTCCTATGTCACACACCTTTCTTGTATTAAACTTGCTGTGTGACCTCTGCCCTGTCATTTTGCTTTCCTTTTACAGAAAATCTTGAATATGTTGTGAACATTTTCTATCTTCACAGCCTCAAATAAAAATCTATTCTGTCTCCTACAATCTCTTCTTCAACTCTATGATGTCACTGGAAATAGTATTCTCAGGCACCAGTGTTCTCCTTACTGCTCCTTATGGACATTTTTTATTTCTTGACTTTCTGATTTCCAGTGTAATTTGGTGCTTGTAGACAACTTCCACCTAGATAATTTCCCTCAGATTTTAGATATAATATACTTTCCTGGATTTTCTCCAGCATTTCCAGAGGGGTGACTTCTTAAATTGTTTTTCCTTTTTTCTCTGCCTCCTCAAATATTCACTTTTAAATTACTTGCATCACTCTTGTAAGCTTCAGAATCATATACCCTTCTGCCAACAGGCCATTTCAGAATGGAATTCCAGCCTCATTTGGATAACTTCAACTTATCTTCAGACCTCAGATTAAATTTGACTTCTTCCTTTTTTTTAAATTTTGTTTTATTTTTAAACTTTACAAAATTGTATTAGTTTTGCCAAATATCGAAATGAATCTGCCACAGGTATACATGTGTTCCCCATCCTGAACCCTCCTCCCTCCTCCCTCCCCATACCATCCCTCTGGGTTGTCCCAGTGCACCAGCCCCAAGCATCCAGTATCGTGCATCGAACCTGGACTGGCAATTTGACTTCTAAAAGGCATATAAGCTCTCTTAAAATGTACTATTTTCCTTATTATAACTTTAATATATTGTATTGTAATTGTATGTTCTTTTGTATTTGCATCTTATTCTCCAGCTCAAAAAAGGTATGAACAATGCCTACTTTTGTTTCCAGCTGTATCTCCCATACTGACCACTGCTGCTGCTGCTAAGTCACTTCAGTCGTGTCCAACTCCGTGCGACCCCATGGACTGCAGCCTACCAGGTTCCTCCGTCCATACTGACCACAGTGCCTTGCAAATGGCAGGTACTCAAAATGCCAAAGGGAATTTGTCTTTTGTGGTACCAGTACAATATCATTTTCAGTATTATAGTTTATTAATAAAATAGGAGGCTAAATAAGGGCTTAATTGCCCTAATTAAAATATATTTTCATTTTTCATTAATGTTCCCAAATTTGCTTTCAGATAATCTATTGAGATTTTGACTGGAAGTTCACTGTATCTATAATACAACTTAGAGCAATTAAAATCTTCAAGATATAGTATCTAGTTTTCCATTTCAAGATTGTGTCTTTATATTAATCTATGACTTTTATGTCAGAGTAAGTATAATGTGACTTTTTTTTACATATGTCCCACTTATTTCTTAATATTCTTAAGCATTTTATGGGCTTTGTCACTTATTATAAAAAGGGTTTTCATTAAATTTACCAGTGAGACACTGATTGTATAGATGTGATATGGCTTAGTGTTTAAGAACACAGGCTTAGAGCTAAACTTCCTAGACTTAAATATAAGCTCCTGTACTTACAAACTTTAAGACTTTAAGCAAACTACTTGCCTTTTCTTTGTGTTAGGCTTTTTCTTTTTGCTCTGTTTACTCTGATTTGTTTGTTCTTTTTGAACTGTGGTATTGAGGAAGACTCTTGAGAGTCCCTTGGACTGAAATGAGATCCAACCAGTCCATCCTAAAGGAAATCAGTCCTGGGTGTTCATTGGAAGGACTGATGCTGAAGCTGAAACTCTAATACTTTGGCCACCTGATGCAAAAAACTGACTCATTTGAAAAGACCCTGATACTGGAAAAGATTGAAGGCAGAGGGAGAAGGGGATGACAGAGGATGAGATGGTTGGATGGCATCACCGAGTTGATGGACATAAGTTTGAGTAAACTCTGGGAGTTGGTGATGGATAGGGAGGCCTGGCGTGCTGCAGTCCATGGCGTTACAAAGAGTTGGACGTTACTGAGAGACTGAAGTGAAAATAATATCTAATATAGGATTTTCAGAAAACCTTCTTGAATAAAGAAGGTTTTTGAATAATTAATCAATGCATGGAAAGAACTTAGAATACTGACAGATATAAAGGGAAGTGTTCAATAATGTTGAGGATTATGAGCCAGCAACTTTGCTCAATACTTACTGATATACATTCACCCAAACCACTGAATTGAATTCATAATCTTAATTATTTTATTATTAAAATAAGAGTACTCCCAAATAAATAATACTATTTTCACTGATAGGAGGGAACATTTTCCATGTGTCAACTCAACAGACAAATGATAGAAGACATCTTCAAAGAAAGGTAGAAATATTATCTAATTTATTAACATGTAATCACCGTTTTATGCTTCATTACCCTGATCCTACAACATGTGCATGCACACACACTCTAATTCACTCATACTGCAGTGGCCATTATGTGGAATAGTGGAAGCTTACGGGGTCTGATGGCTTGAGTTTCATATCCTTTTCATTATGGCACAGAATTTGTCTGGGATCCAGTTTTATTATCTGCCAAATGGATATAACAATCTCTCCTTGTTTTAGTGTGTTTAAAAAAAGACAAAGTATGAACAACTTAGCATAGGACAGAGCACACAGCCAGCTCCCAATAAATGTTGCTTTTATATTGTGGTAGCAATAAACTTCATTCAAAGAGTGGCAGCGTGATGGAGTGAGAACAATTAAACAGGCACCACCTTGGCTCTGTCAGATATTAACCTTGTCTCTCATTCAGCACCTCCACATATCTGGGTCTCAGTTTTCTCATGTAAAAACTGAGCAGGTTAATTTAGATGATTTCACAAGTCTTTTCAGTACCATTTTGGATTTCTACAGAATAAAGAACATCTCCTATTAACCTGAGATAATAGTTTGCTTTGCACATTGGAAGATATCCATGTTTTTACTGGAGTCCATGAAAAAGCCAAGAAAAAGTTAAATTACTAATTAGTCTTCTAGCTCCTTCCTTAAAGCAGTGGTTATCTTTGTTCAGTTTTTGCAGTGGTACAGTTCTAGGATATCAAATTAAAAATAAAAGTAGGCTATTGCAGTAGTGTTCCACAGGAAGAGAAGTGATTTTATTGCTTAAGAGTCCTCCTATATTATGCAATCTTGTAAGTCAAGTATGAATTTTGACAGAAATGATGTATTACACAAATACAAATTTCACGGATAGAGATGTGACTTCCAAAGATCCAGAAAGATAAAAAGTAAATCCGTGCTGTAATTTAAATCCAGGTTATAAACTTGGACTCCACCTGGGATTCTGTGTAGATTTGTTAAATTATCATATTTCAGCTCAGGGAACTTTTTCCAGAGCTTTTCATTCTCACTTTATTGACATTTCAGTAAACAATATTTAAGAAGTGGGTATGAAATTCTCCTCATTTGGCCTTTTGTGGCAGGCAGATTTACCAGGAGAAAAAAAGAATTTTAAATAACAAATACATTATAAGGGGAAATTATTTTGAGGTTGCAGAATTGCATATAAATATTTATTTGCACACATTTACCCTGTTAGAATTGCCATTCAGGAACATTATGCCACTGATTCGAAAAATAAAATGCTACATAAATAGAATAATGAATATTGACACACTAAAATGTAGTGAGTAATTATAAGATAGGAAATTGCCTTTGTGGTAATTAGGGAATGATAAGACACTCACACATATCTGTTTCATTTCAAAGTGTCCTTTAAAAAATTAAAATAATACTTTCAGGTATTTCATAAATACCTTTTAAATAAAACAGCTTATGCTTATATTCTATACGTCTCTTTCTCTATCAATTGTTTTCCTATGAGCTCAAAAGAGTAGGTATTTCAGTTATTATTTAAGATTTGAGAAACAGAGCTAAATTCTTTCTCAAGGCAACTTAGCAAATCAATAATAGGTACACACTAGAAGAAAAATCTTACTGTTTCTATTCTATGATAACCATGGCATTCAGCTATTACAGTACTTCACATATTTCTCATCATGCTGACAAAACCACTGCGATGTAATCAAGACATATGATAGTATTCCCTTCTTAGTGGATGAAGAAACACTTCTAAGAATTGAAGAATCTGCTCAAAATTTGTGTACCTTGTAAGCAGCAATGGGAGAGCATGAATTCTGACTTCTGGTTTTATATACTTTTTATTACATCATGCTATATTTTATGCTATTAGACAAAAACTTTAAAATGCATCAGTTAAATCATATTTCATTTAATGGAAATCTACTGTTGTTACTCAAATCTTGACATAACAATATTACACAGTTTTGAGTTGTATTGGTATATATTTAAAAAGCCATTCATTGTCAAACATCTAAAATTAAGACATGATTTTTGGAGTGATATTGGCTTGTTTTAAATGCTACTCTTAAATATTGCTTTAAGTATCAATAAATCAGACTGGAATGTGGAGAAACAATGCATATAGCAGGCACTCAGAAAAATAGCATTGTGTTTTTCAGAATATAGGACCTTCTTCTTTCTAAAGTCCTGAAAAAATACATTTAAACAAAAACAATAACACTAACACTGTTAATACACTCTAGTGTACAGAACTCTCCAACAACAACAAAAAATACACAATTTACTTCCTTCATTTGACACTATGTCATAAATAAAAAATAAGAGGGTAATGAATTATAATTTGCAAACACTAGAGCCAAATAATAACTGCTGATTGCTAATAAACTGCAATGAAATGTGCTCCATATCAAACAGAAGTGATACTGTAGCAATAAACATTTAGGAAAGAACTGTACATTAATAACAATTCTTGTCCTGTCACTTGAATATTAATTCTTCTGTGTGCAGCTTTTTTTTAAAAAAAAAAGTTCACAAAATTACTCTTTGAGTTGGCCTTTAACAAATCTGTCAAAAACTCAGTTTTTCTCCTTTTTTCAATTGTTGCCTATTACCGATATTTTTCAAACAGCTACTAAAAGGAGCTATTTTATGAAAAGAAATAAAAGATTAAATACAACCATCTAAAATTAAAGTGTAACCTCCTCTTCCAGCCATAATAGAGAAAGTGATACTGGACTTGCCCTGCTGCTGTAAACAACAATAAAAGTGCTCAACTCATATGAAGGAAATATTTCAGGCACTGGATAATACACAGTTCAGGATCATGATTTTTGAGGAAGAACAAAATAGGTATTTTACATGTCCTCAAATTTCTTCCAGGGAATGTTTTCCTGGCAGTGGTGGAGAGATGTAGAGCCTCAGAACACAGCAATGCCACCAAGTTGAGAAGACAGATACTGGAGTCTGTTGCTGCTAACATGACAGGCTTTGGTCAGCCAGGGTACTGAATCAGAGAGTGCTCTGCAGATGGCATCGCTGGAGTTTGTGGAAGGGTTCATTATGGGTCCTTGGGCTGTAGGGAAATAAACAAACTTTTGCTACAGGATACACTAAAGGAAGTTTAGGCAATATTCCAGACAGAGGCAAGGGTCTCTAATATCTATATTTATGTGAGTATATAAAGATTATTTTTCCTCCTTAAATGACAAATGATTATTTGAGGTGAAAATAATGAAGTTACTTTTTTAAGGGTTATAATACTTGTAGAATTAAAACATTTGACCACAGAATAAGGGGTGATGGTAAATGGATTGTTCCTATTTTATAGTACTTATGTTTTATGTAAGGTTTCTCAGTACTAATTCTAATTATGCATTAATAAAATAGGATATATATCATACTCTCTAGAGCAGCCATTTGCAAAGAACTAAAAGACTGACTAAAAAACTAGTTTAAAAAATGCATTACTAAAAGATATTCAATTGATGCTTTTGAACTGTGGTGTTGGAGAAGACTCTTGAGAATCCCTTGGACTGCAAGGAAATCCAACCAGTCCATCCTTGACTGATAGAGATCAGTCCTGGGTGTTCATTGGAAGGACTGATGCTAAAGCTGAAACTCCAATACTTTGGCCACCTCATGCAAAGAGTTGACTCATTGAAAAAGACCCTGATGCTGGGAGGGATTGGGGGCAGGAGGAGAAGGGGACGACAGAGGATGAGATGGCTGGATGGCATCACCGGACTCAACGGACTTGAGTTTGAGTGAACTCTGGGAGTTGGCTATGGACAAGGAGGCCTGGTATGCTGCAGTCCATGGGGTCACAAAGAGTTGGACATGACTGAGCAACTGAACTGAACTGAACTGAACCCAATATAGGAGAGGAAAAAAAGAGTAACAGATAACTGAACAAATAGTAAGGTGAAAACTTTCAGCTCAGTTCAGTCACCAACTGCAGCAATTTTGGAGCCCCAAAAGATAAAGTCTGTCACTGTTTCCCCATATATTTGCCATGAAGTGATGGGACCAGATGCCATGATCCTAGTTTTCTGAATGTTGAGTTTTAAGCCAACTTTTTCACTCTCCTCTTTCACTTTCATCAAGAAGCTCTTTACTTCTTCACTTTCTGCCATAAGGGTGGTGTCGTCTGCATATCTGAGGATATGATATTTCTCCCAGCAATACTGATTCCAGCTTGTGCTTCATCCAGCCCAGCGTTTTCTCATGATGTACTCAGCATATAAGTTAAATAAGCAGGGTGACAAAATGTTTAAATCCAACCATATGAGTAATGACATAAAATGTGAATGAATTAAGCATTTCCTACAAAAGTCAAAGATTGACAAAGTGGATAAACAAGTATCACTCAATTTTGTCTTAGAGTAACATCTTAAATTGAAAAATCACAGATAGATTGAGAGTAAAAAACAAACAAACAAACAAACAAAAAACCGCACAAAGATATTCCCTGAAAACATTAAGGAGAATCAGAAAAAGTGGCTTTCAAAACAAAAATCATTACCAAAGACAAAAGGGAAAAATATACTAATGATAAACAGTCCAATTCATCAGGAAGATATAACCATCACAGATGTATATGCACCTAATAACTGAGTTTCAATGTGTATAATAAGAAAAAAAATGGCCAGATTAAAATAAAAAATAGATAATATCTCAATAGGAGATCACTTTTTCTAAGCATTTGTAAAACAACTAGCCCCTCAAAAATCAATAAGTATATAAATGATTTTAGTAAAGAATATTATGCTCAATAGTTTAAGATGAAATATTCAGAAAAATAGACTACACATCTTCAGTAGTAAAGCAAAACTCAATACTTTACAAAAGATTAAATCTTACAGGGTATATTTTCTGACCACATAAATAAATAGAAAAGAAGATATCAGACAAGACTCAAATGTTTGAAAAGAAATAACATAACTCTAAATAACCTCTGACTTAAAGAAGAATTCTCAAAGAAAATTAGAAATATTAAATAGTAGGGGAAAAATGCATAAAATTTGGTAGCATGCCTCTGAAGCAGTGAGCTAGAGGAAGCAACAGGAAATCTTATGTTACTGTTGTAAGTATGAAATGATCCAACTCCTTTGAGTAACTATTTGGCACTTTCTTATGCAGCTAGACATTCACTGAGTATATGACTCAGTAATTCCACAAACAGATCTTTAACCATGAGAAATAAAAACATATGTTCATGAAAAGAATTACATAAGAATGTTTATAACAGCTTTATTCATATTAACCCAAACTGCAAACAACCCAAATGTCCATCTGCCAGGAGGATGGATAAACAACTTGCGGAATATTCATGTAATGTTTACCAAGAAAGTGACCAGTTGATGATGTAACAACATCCATGCATTGTCAAACCATGATGAAGGAAAGACTCTACACAGAAAAGAATACACAATATATGATTCCATTTATTCAATCCTCTGGAGACTAAAGAGAGCTGCCTATGAGGATGAGGGGCTGACTGGGAAGGGGCTCATGGGAACTTTCTGGATGGTGGAAATATCCTATGTATTGACTGGGGATTTGGGTACGCAGACGTATGTATTTATTTCACTTAACTAAATTATGTCCTAAGACCTTCGTATTTTATTGACTATAACTTTTTGCCTTTAAATAAACAGATACACAAAAGAATGAAGCCAAAGGAGGGACTTGGGTGGTACGTATTTTAAATATATCTTGCCAAACTTATCATTATCCCAATGTTCTTTTTCTTCTGACATTGAGTTATATCTCTCAGTATTTTTAGCCCTTGATTTTATATAGACTGGTTTCACTTCCAGTACCTATAAAAAGATCCTTGGTCCTATTTTCTTCTTATTATTAGAAATGTTAAGGCACACCATACATTTTAGACAAGATGTGTAGGTTGTGTGTGCATGCTAAGTCACGTTGGTTGAGTCTAACACTTTGGAACCCCAACGACTGTAGCCCGCCAGGCTCCTCTGTCTATAGGATTCTCCAGGCAAGAAAACTAGAGTGGGTTGCCGTGCTCTCCTTCCAGATGTACAGATTACTCTAAGGTAAAAAGCTAACTCAAAATTTTCAGTGGTTTAAGGCAACAGAATTTGTTTTCTTCATGACACATCCCATACATGTCAACTAGGAGAGTGAGTGGTAGACTGAGCTCACATAGACATTCAGGGCCTTGGCTCTGAACAACTGCATCAGCTTGTGAGGCTGTCTTATCAACTTCTAGCTTCCAGGGTCACAGGAGGGAAGAAGAGAGTGTGAAGAGCTCATAACTTGGTCTAGAAGTAACATGTGCCATTTCTACATAGAGCTCATGCATTATAATTAGCTACATAATTGTAACATGATCACAAAGGAGACTAAAAATGTAGAGGGGGAGGTGGACATTTGTTGAATGCTACCATCTTGCCACAACTTCCATGGCTAATTACACTTCTATGATAATTATCAGATAAGAAATCAATGAGACTATAATAGCATCAAACCCAGGAATCCTGTGCAGGACTGTGGTAGAGCTGCAATCCAAGGTAGACTATAGTCAAGAAGTTTTTCTAAAATCTGCTAAGACACTCCTAAACCAATGAGCTTTTACTGTTTTTCCAAGTTACTTTAAATTTTATGATCTATATTTATTTAATAAACTATGTGTTAAAATGGAGAAGGCAATGGCAAGCCACTCCAGTACTCTTGCCTAGAAAATCCCATGGATGGAGGAGACTGGTGGGCTGCAGGCCATGGGGTCGCTACGAGTCAGACACAACTGATCGACTTCATTTTCACTTTTCACTTTCACGCATTGGAGAAGGAAATGGCAACCCACTCCAGTGTTCTTGCCTGGAGAATCCCCGGGATCCCAGGGATGGGGTCAAACAGAGTCGGACACAACTGAAGCGACTTAGCAGCAGCAGCAGCATGTGTTAAAATATCTTTACCTAAGATAATGTTCCTCAAATCTGAACATAAGAAATTTGGATGTAAAAATTTAGTAAGGCTTCTCCTTGCACTTCACAGATAACCTGTATACCCTATGATGGCCAACAAGGCCATAGTTTCCTCTATTCCAAATCTTCTGAAAGTCCTCTCCCAACCCCCACTGATTGTGCTTCAGCAGTACTTTTTCATATAATGGAATATTCCTCTCAGGATCCAAAGTATCTTTCTCTCTCAGGCTGAAAGATTCTCCTCCAATGCCTAGTTTACATTTTCACACTTGTCTCCCCACCTTTCATCTGCTGATATAAAGAACAATACTGTTCCTCTATCCCTTGACTCAAACGCTCCCTTAAAAGCAGCACCCACGAGCATGAGGACAGGAATCAGGCTGGATTTGCTCTCAAGCGCTGGCACATAGAGGATATATGTAGGCTCTTGAATGAATAGACCTAGCACACAAAACACATGACTATGAAGTAATGAGCCACAATCAAATAGTCAACCTAAGGATTTGTCTCAATAACAGTACCACTCTGCAATTGCATAAAATAATTTAGAAAATTTAAATAATCTCACTGTATCCCTTATTACAACTGATTTTTTACACAGTATGTTTTTGAAGTAAGTAGATTGGTATAATTTTCTCCACTTTACAGGTCAATAAACTAAAGCCTTTGGAATGTCTGTGAGTTAACTGGAGCCTATTATACAGACTGAAGTAAGTCAGAAAGAAAAAGACAAATACAGTATACTGCTGCTGCTGCTGTTGTCGCTTCAGTCGTGTCCGACTCTTTGTGACCCCATAGACGGCAGCCCACCAGGCTCCCCCATCCCTGGGATTCTCTAGGCAAGAACACTGGAGTGGGTTGCCATTTCCTTCTCCAATGCATGAAAGTGAAAAGTGAAAGTGAAGTTGCTCAGTCGTGTCCGACTCTTAGTGACCCCGTGGACTGCAGCCTACCAGGCTCCTCCGTCCATGGGATTTTCCAGGCAAGAATACTGGAGTGGGGTGCTATTATTTAGAAAGATGGTAACGATGACACTATATGTGAGACATCAAAAGAAACATAGATGTAAAGAACAGTCTTTTGGACTTCGTGGGAAAAGACGAGGGTGGGATGATATGAGATAACAGCATCGAAACATGTAAATTATCATATGTGAAATAGATTGCCAGTCCAGGTTTGATGCATGAGACAGGGTACTCAGGGCTGGTGCACTGGGATGACCCTGAGGAATGGGATAGGGGGAGGGAGTGGGAGGGGGGTTCAGGATGGGGAACACATGTACACCAAAGATTAAAAAAAAGAAAAAGAAAGAATGTCTGTGAATCTAGATTACAAAATCAGACATTTATAAAGTGTGACAATGACTGTTAGCTGCAAACCAAATATGTTTCTTTTTTCCTCTGGGCCTGCACTTGACTTCATTCCCCATCTTCTGCATTGAGTGCAGTTCTGTTAAAAATTTCTAGAAAATGGAACATGTAAGGAGGTACAGTGTTTCATTTTCAGGCATAGCCCACTATATTCTCTTATGTGCTATCTTTCATCTTTTTTTTTCTTCAGCAAACTTGGCACAGACAAGTGCAAAGATGTTGAAAAACAGGGGGTAAACTATAGAAGCAGGTTAAATTTCTATGAAGCCTCTTGATGGACAGGTCTCCATTAATTAAGAGCATATATTTCATCCTTTATTGACAAAGAGTACATTTATAATATGTTTCCTGTCCTAAAGTCGCTCAGTCATGTCCGACTCTTTGCGACCCCATGGATTGTAGACTACCAGGCTCCTCCCGCCATGGGATTCTCCAGGCAAGAGCACTGGAGTGGGTTGCCATTTCCTTCTCCAGGGGATCTTCCCAACCCAGGGATTGAACCCGGGTCTCCTGCGTTCCAGGCAGATGCTTTAACCTCAGCCACCAGGGAAGCCCACAATATGTTTAGGCCATTCTTTATATTTTAGAGTTCAGAAAGAAATGGCAACCCACTCCAGTATTCTTGCCTGGAGAATCCCATGGACAAAGGAGCCTGGTGGGCTACAGTCCATGGGGTTGCAAAGAGTCGGACACAACTGAGCGACTTCACTTTCACTGTTTAGAGTAGGTAGTACCGCCTATTTTTTGAAGTTCCTTTTGATAGCTATTGTCTTACTCTGGTATTGTAATACATACTCACACAGGCAAAGACACATACACGCTATACACGTACTGCAACTATGGAAGACAAAGACTGTACCTTGCAGATTCCTAGTGCAGCCATCACACTTGACCAAGAGCACCAGCTTGCGCTGTGAAATACATTGTTCAATTTGCTATGAGAACAAACCACTCATAGGGTGCTCCTGGTCAATGACTGAGTGTAACAAAGACTCTAAAAATGAAACACTCCTAGAAGATTCAGGACTCCTTTATTGACAGACTGAAGTTCAATGACTACTTAGATTAGAAGGCAGTCCAATATATTTCTAAAGCCCTTCTTCTTCACCAGAGGTCAGACTTGTGTCACAATCTGATGACTTTTCTTAGCTTTTCTGACGTCCTCCCTATTTTCTTTCACATAGGAAATTCCTCTCATTAAATCTTTGCATGTTTAATTCCGTCTTGGCTTCTTCTCAGAAGACCTGCACCAGGAAAGTGGCTTCATTCAACGCTAGAAGAGCTGAGCCTCATAGATTATACAGTTGGTCTTTAGTAAATTTATTCCCTAGCCCCATTCTTTCTCAGCTCATTTTATATCATCACAGGAGTTTTCAGTTGTCTTAATGTACTTTGGCATCATAATATATTTTTTCTCTTGCAAAAGTGACTATGATTTATTACTTAACATATAGTCTGAGCAATTAGAATCCAGTGCTCAGAAAATACTCAGCCTCACTTCAAAATATCTGGAATTTCTTAAATTAATTTGATATCAATCACAGTATCAAGAGAAATTTGTAGCTTTTCTTATTATTTGAAATGTCCAAATATTTCAAAATGTTTATAGATATGGTACAAGAAATAAGAGATATATCCCTTGTTAAGTCAAGGGTCACATTCTGAATTCTATGATGAGTGGCAAGGTTTTATTCAGACTTTTTCCCATAAGAAATCATAACAAAAATAGGAATATTATCCCAGAGGAATTTTTTTTTTTTCCTTTTGGTGCTCATCAAGTTAAAAATATTTCTGAAAATTTGGTTTTTAACTGTGATTGTCCTTCTAAACTTCCTTAAGTGAAGTTGCTCAGTTGTGTCTGACTCTTTGGGACCCCATGAACTGTAGCCTATCAGGCTCTTCCATCAATGGGAATTTTCAGGCAGAGTGCTGGAGTGGATTGTCATTTTCTTCTCCAGGGGATCTTCCCAACCCAGGAATCGAACCCAGGTCTCCCGCATTGCAGGCAGATGCTTTACCATCTGAGCCACCAGGGTCCCCAAAAAAACTCAGTTTTAGAAGAGACCAAACTACTTTTTCTTTCTAATACAGAGTTGTAGAACACAATCGACAACACTAAAGAGATAGCTACTAACAAATATCATACTCTTAAATTTGCAATATTTTCCTCATTTCTAAGTAAGCAGGTAGGGAATAAAATGTGAGAAAGGATAATCTTATAGTTTAGGTCCAAATTTCTAGATTTAAGACATAAGAACTTAAAAGGTAAAAAATTGAGAGCTTAAATTCATGTGGAAAAATATTTCTATATGTCTCTAAAAGCAAATTGGGCTAAAATTAACATAGTCTTGCTGCTGCTAAGTCATTTCAGTTGTGTCTGCCTCTGTGCGACCCCATAGATGGCAGCCCACCAGGCTCTTCTGTCCTTGGGATTTTCCAGGCAAGAATACTGGAATGGGTTGCCATTTCCTTCTCGAATAGTCTTGCTACACTTTTAAAATTAGCTTGAACAGATTTCAGATACTCTATAGTATTTAACCTACACAGATTTTTAAAAAATCACATAACAACCTACAAAAACAACAAAAAAAATTGTTTTTATGAAACACGTTCCCATATTTTCTCATTAATACTGAAGGTGCAAAGAGAAGACTGTGCACTTAATTTGAAAAATATTCAAGCTCTTGTCTTAAAGGGCAAACTTCAGGGAAGAAGAGTTTGTTGTATAGTTAAAAGAGACTTTCTTAAGATCAAGATATCCTATTTCTTGGAGATTAGTTCCAGTAAGATGGGTCCCCTCAATCTTTAGAGTCCTGCCTTTATGTGCTTCCAACTATATGTTTCTAAGATTATGCCTTTTATATAGTCTCTTGTTATGGAGGAAATGGGAAGTTGTTTTTTTTTCCCCTATTTGTATAATGTTTAGAAGATAATATAAATGACCTGAAGATGAATATAAAAGATTGTCTTTAGACATCCCTTCTCATCATATTCTTTTTTATATTACATTTAGAAATGCACAATTAGAGATGGCTTAGACTAACTTGAAAAGAATTTGAGGAAATCCATATATATTGTAAGTAAGAAGTTATTGGGAACAATAAAAGTTACATGGCTCTGGCTGTGACCTGAACCAATTGTTTGGAAGTGTTTCTCAGTTATATCCTGAGAATCAATAAGAAAACCGTAGGACCTAGGTGAGTTGAACCAAGAGTTATTATTAAGCATGACAGCTGGAAAATAATGATTGTGTCTTAACACAATGGTAAACTGAGTAACCCTGTAATTCTGCTTATAGAAGTTAAAATACGTACTCAAAGATTATGCTGAAATGTGTTGGTGCTATATATCATGGTCCTAGAATGTTTAAATAATATGTGTGACCAATGACAGAGACATAGCTGAACAAGTTATCATCCATACAGATGACTGAATCCTTAGGAAACCATTAAGAATAAAATTTTTAAAGAATTAGAGTAACATTAAGGGAATTATTGTATATGTTGTGACAAAAAAGTAGACTAATAAACATTATAACATAAATTTTATAAAAGAGAAAAGCAAGATGCACATGTTTATTCATCTTTTTCTATATATGCACACAACACACACTCATACAAATGAAAAAATCACCATTAAATTTGCTATGTATTTGAGAGTGCTACACAGATGATAGAGCTTCCCTTGTAGCTCAGTTGGTAAAGACTCTGCCTGCAATGCAGGAGACCCGGGTTCAATTCCTGGGTCGGGAAGATCCCCTGGAGAAGGAAATGGCAACCCACTCCAGTATTCTTGTATGTAGAATCCCATGGACAAAGGAGCCTGGCAGGATACAGTCCATGGGGTCACAAGAGTCGGACACAACTTAGCGACAAAACCACCACATGGATGATAAGATAAAAAGAGTTTTATTACTTCCTTATATATAATTTCTTGCATTTTATTGTGTATTTGTATAAAATAAAACTGTAAAGCTCTATAATAAGAACAAACATATTGGTGTTTTAAAAGAAAAAATAATACTCAGCTAAAAACATTTGGGAAAAGAAGTCAATACAAAACAAACTGTCAAAGTACTAGATTCCAGGCCATCCCCTGCCCCACATCTTATCCATGGAACAGCAGATAGAGAAAGTACTAAGACAATGATTAAGAAAGAAAAATAACGAATCCTTTATGTTTCACAGAAATGGATTACATCCAGTTTTGAAATTTACCGAGTTGTGAATTTAATTTAAAAAAGTGTCTTTCCATCATTAATAAAGACAATTGGGTCATTTCTCTTGTAATGGTGACTGATATAATTCTGCAAAGCAAATTTCTATAATCTTGGTGAATAGCCGTCCTGAATGATCTGTATATGGATCAAAAACTGTTTATAAAAACGTATTTTAGACATAGACACATTGTTCAGGTTGCTATGGTAACTATAATCCCAATTGTGCCTCCCTAAACCAAAGTCTATTTGATTTTTGTCATTCTTGTCTAGGAGTGCTCCTACTCTGAGAAAATTTAAAACTTGTTTGGAGAAGGGGAAATAAGCTATTAAAATTGAGATCTTTTGTTATTATATCTATAGCCTAATATGCTACATTATTGCATATGAAAAGCATCAGTATTTACTTGATTGAAGACTAAGGCATTTTAATTTATGTGATGTTTTAATAATGCATAAGGATTCCCAGCAAGCTCACACTTTGGAATTTGTACTGGTACATGTAAATGGTCTCTAATTCTTGTCTTCTCTCTCACTCACACATATACCATACATGCAAACATATTCTCAAACTTACAAACAGTTTTGTTTATGAAGACAATTTCGAAGCATCTGGTTCAGAGCTCCATATATAAGCAGTTTGGAACTTTCTAAAATAAGCAGGGGCCCAGTGGCTTCTAGTATTTATGACCAATAGGTAGGCAAGGAAGAAAACTAGGCATTAACATGGTTCTTCCCCATGTATTGTTTCTTCTACTTTCCAGTCCCATCAAATAGTCTCTAATTAATAGAAATTATTTATTTTACATAATGAAAATGAATGAAATATAATTCATGTATATTTCAAAAAAAAGCAATAAATCAGAATGAATTTTCCTCCATATCCATCCCTCACATTCTAATTGGCAAATGTGCCAATATTTAAATTTCATCACCTTATATAAACTCTCTCTTGATTCTTCTTCTCCCAACACATTTTAAATCTCTTCTGACCTCCAAAAATATTGTTACATATTTTTCCAAGTCATTTTACTTGTAAATCCTTCTATCTGGAAAAACTTTCATCCATCATTAGATTCTCCTGCTCTTACCACTCTCCGTTGGTCTTCTTTTGTCTCCTATTTTTCAGTACTCAACAAGTTGTATCCACTTCTGTGAAACTTACCATCATTGACAAAGCATCATTTGGTGGCCCTCTTATGTACTCTCAGAGTGTAAGCATTGTCCTCCTTTGCATTTACCAGTTTACTGAAATTGCCTCTTTTATATATTGTCTTGCTCTATTCAACTATTTCCCAGATTTTCCTTTTCAGTCTTAGATCTATTCTGTACTTACTCTCTCTGCTCTGTATGGATATCCATTTCCTAGATTTCCTTACTAGCTGCCTTCCTCAGAGGCACTGATAAAAAATTAGAAAGAAGGAACAGACTGAACCCCCCAAATTTCTGTATCTCTGCAGTGACAGGTGTCTCTAGTAATTCCTGCATCTCCCCTGTAGACCATCCCTCATGAAATCACTGCTGCCTCCATGGTCCCACCTCTTGCTAGAAACATCTTCACCTTGGTCCCCTAGAGATAGAGTTTCCTGTTTTCACTAACCCAGGTTGCCTCATTAACCCCTGCTTGGCTTCTTCAGTTCTTTCATTTTATGCCACATTCTTATATTAAAAGTCTGTCTGTTGGTAATTCCTAGGATAATACCTCTTTTCCAGATTAGATCTTGAAAGATAAAACTATAAACTTTTTAAAAGCATTAAGATGCTTTATTCTTTTAGTTCTCTTAGCAAGAAGCACGATTATTAGGTGCCACTAAATGTGTGTTGTTTACTGTGCTTAAATTCCTGTATAGGAATATAAGTATTTAAATTAAGAAAGTTGCTTTGGTTGCTTTGATATTTGAAATGATAATAGTATCTGTCAAGGTACTTCATTTCCATTTAAAAATATCCAGTCTCAAAAAAAAATTTCCTTCTTAAGGAATTGTTTCTTTACTTTTTAATGTTTTGCTACTGTTAATTATGAAAATACAAAATTACTTTTTTTTTCTAGGGAAAATAAAAACAACTGCTGTCCATTCTTCTCCATTGTCTTGCCCACCTATTTGAGCTGCCTCATCTGTGGCACTGTCTCTTCAGGCACAGCTAAGTATCCTTAAATGACTACTTCATTAAGCAATAAAATTAAATAGTGGCAAACAAGTATTTTTTTCAATCTGAGCAAATTAAATGCTCTATTTTTTTTAACTTATTTTACTTAATTGGCAAAAATGCCCCAGAGCTAAAAAATAAAGTTTAATCACTGCTTGGTTTTAATTTTTTTCCATTTTAATTTTCTAGTGAAAGATGGAGGATGAAAGCAGCAGGACCTCTGGGAGTCACTACAGATAGCAACATTTCTGCCAAAATTAATAAAGTGGAGCAAAATACCAAAACCAAACAAGGCTCTTAGAGAATAAAATCTATGAACATAGGCGATGGCATATGCTGTTCAAAAGAAATGTGTGTGCTTTGGAGATAACTTTTTCCTTGGCTTTTTCTAAGGTTGGACTTGGCCTCATTTAGTTAAAAAAATATCACACTGTTCATCCTGAAAAATATTTATGACTGTGATAGATGTGGACATTTTCCAAATGCCCTCATCATAGAGTAGATATGATGGTCACTCCATAGGCCTTGACAAATTGGTAACATGCATTGCAAAGCTTTTAGTATAGAAAAGAATCTGGTAAAAGAGCTCTAATACAGCTGTTGCCTGGAAGCACATAGCTGATGTACCTAGGCCAAATATCCAGCTGCCAAATGGCAAGATCATTTGTTACTCATATAATGAATAATTAAAATGATGGAAATTTTTAATACATATTGTTTGCCTAACAAAAACAAAAGAAAAATTTGGTATAAAGCTTTGATATTTAAGTGAAAGGAAAGCTATTTCTGAAAATGTATGTGTCAAATTTAGAAAACTGTATAAAATACAGCAACAGTAACAAAAATCTCTTGCTTTGCTTTTTTAAAAAAATCAATGAGCTGAATTTTCATAAGAAAAAAAAAGGAATTATATGTATTCTCATATATTAAAAATGTTCCTAAATATTTATCAACCCTTTAAGAATATATTAATACTTTTAAATTTGCTGTACTCTATAACTTAGGTAATTATATTCAACACAAGATCCATTTCATTATTTCAAATGTCCAAAGACATTTGACATAAAGCTAGAATTAGACCATTCTAAACAACTTTAAGAGTTTTCCTAATAGTCAGCAATCAAATTTGATTTGGAGGGCATACATAAAATTGCCACTCTGATTCTTCTCATTCCTCCTTCTCTACCAGACATATGGTATATAATCAAGAATGCAGATCATAAATGTGACCTCCTTGAAACTCCTGTCCAGGAGAACAGATAGTGATAAATTCTGGAAACTCTTAGTCTAGTTCTATAGTAATGTGTGTGTTCTCTCAGGCACCTCACTAGAACTTTAACAAGAAAAACTGATAAGGACTTATTGAACTCATGATCTCTTTTATTCAAATAGACCCAACAGTGTGTAGGAAAGGCATAATTACATGATTAGCTATTGAAAATACAAAACTCATCACTTCAATTAGTATGCAAGTTTCTTCCTGACAGAATAAATGTAGAAATCAAATATGATTGGGCAAGGTGATTATTGCTATTTTCCTGGATATGTGGATGAAGGAGTAAAAGGTTATTTTTAAAAGACTTCTTAGCAAAAAAAAAAAAAAGAATATATATATATTTATATATATATTATAAATATATATATAAATATATATATATTTAAAGAGATAAACTATTCCTCTGTAAAAGTATAAGGGTCATCCTCTCATAAAATGACCAAGACAGTCACTTTTTAGTCAATGCCACTCTTTTAGCTTTTGGAGAGCACTTGAGGCTTTTCAGTGATAAACATGCAATTTAACTTTCTAATCGAAAACAGTTAATATTTATCAAATCTAAATCTCTTTTTGGCAAATATTTATAATGACAGTAAAAACTGCTGTACCTTGTATTCATAAGGGACTCTTTCTTAAATTGTTAAGCATTAGGTGACGGGTTGGCTTCCATCGTTCTTCCATCCCCTGGAGATTACACGGGACTGTACTTGAAGTCACAGACACAATTTAATTGTATTGTTCAAGAGACCCTAAATGTCTATTTTAAGCCTAAATCTTGGGTTTCTGTGCTGTTCTTTATACACTACAAGGCAGACCACTTGCTTTCTATGTTGAAGAAGTAAAACTCAGTAATAATCACTAGTGATCATTATTTTAATGAGAAATATGAAAGATTTTTACACATTCCTTTAGTGATAATAATTCAGGAAATGATTTTTTTTTTTTTTTTGCAAATAAAATTTTCCTTTTGGAACATAAATGTGTTACTGGCCAAGACATCCACTGCTGTCCTTTAATTAGTGATCTCATAAATCCTAGCAGATGGACTGACCTTCTAACCCACTAAAATAACAAGATGGTATATGTCTGATTTATTTCCTATTAAACAGTATCAGTAAAGGGCCAAGATATACAACTCTACATAAAATCCAACCAGGATGTCAAACAACCATAAAACACAGTGACGACATTTACAGATAAAAATATGTAAGTGCTCAAGTATCTTACACAGTATGATAAATTAAATGTTCAGAGTTCATATTGTTATCTTAATCTTTCTTTTTCTTCCATTGATCACTTTCCTATATATATCATGATTTACCTGGCAATATTAAAACTAATTGAAAGAAAAAAAAGATATTATTAATCAAAGTGTTTCTTGAGAAGCATAAAATTGTACCATAAAACATGTTTCTTATATGTAATCTAGTCTCATGTATTAACATCTTGCTTTTTCTTAAAAATATAAAAATTTTTTTTTTTTTGATGTTTCCATGTCTTTTTTTTTTTTTCCAATTTTATTTTATTTTTAAACTTTACATAATTGTATTAGTTTTGCCAAATATCAAAATGAATCCGCCACAGGTATACTTATTCACATATATTACATTTAATCTCTAAGCCTGTAGTAATAAACAGTTAAAAATATATACAAAAAGCAAACAAAATAAAACCAAAGATCTTGGCCTTGTTTCTGGCAGATTAGGGTTTTTCCTGAAAATGTTACTAGCGTTCGTCCTCCAATCTTTCCTGAAACACACTGAGAGATGTGGGTCAGAATGGAAGTAAATAAACATGTTTATTGAAAAGATAATACCAAAAGTCCATGAGAGAGTATTATCTATATGTTCATGTGTGTGTTAAGTCGCTTCAGTTGTGTCTGACTCTTGGCGACCCTATGGACTGCAGCCTGCCAAGCCACCTGTGTCCATGGGATTCTCCAGGCAAGAATACAGGAGTAGATTGCCATGCCCCACTCTTGGGATCTTCCTGACCCAGGGATGGAACCCACATCTCTTACGTTTCCTGCATCAGCAGGCATGTTCTCTACCACTAGCACCACCTGGGAAGCCAGTACAAATAAGTTAAAGAACGTTGTTCAGTCACTCAGTCATGTCTGCTTCTTTGTGACCCCCTCCATGAGCTGCAGCACACCACGCTTCCTTGTCCTTCACTATATCCCGGAGTTTGTTTAAACACACGTCCACTTAGTTGATGACGCCATCCAAACATCTCATCCTGTTGTCACCTTCTCCTCCTGCCCTCAATCTTTCCAAGCATCAGGGGCTTTTCCAGTGAGCTTGCTCTTCACATCAGGTGACCAAAGTATTGGAGCTTCAGCATCAGTCCTTCCAGTGAATATTCAGAAATGACTGATTTGATCTCCTTGCACTCCAAGGGACTCTCAAGAGTCTTCTCCAGCACCACAGTTCAAAAGCATCGATTCTTCAGTGCTTATCCTTCTTTATGGTTCTACTCTCTCATCCGTTCATGACTACTGGAAAAACCAAAGTTTTGACTATACAGACCTTTGTTGGCAAAGTGATATCTCTGATTTTTAACTTTCTGTCCAGATTTATCATAGCTTTTCTTCCAAGGAGCAAGCGTCTTTCAATTTTATGGCTGCAGTCACCATCTGCAGTGATTTTGGAGCCCAGGAAAATAAAATCTCTCACTGTTTCCATTTTTTCCCATCTATTTGCCATGAAGTGATGGGATTGGATACCATGATCTTAAATTTATGAACGTTGAGTTTTAAGCCAGTTTTTTCACTCCCTTCTTTCACCTCCATCAAAAGGTCCTTTAGTTCCTCTTCACTTTCTGCCAGGGTGGTGCCATCTGCATATAGGAGGTTATTGATATTTCCCCTGGCAATCTTATTCCTGCTTGTGCTTCATCCAGCCTGGCATTTCACATTCTGCAGAGCAGTTAAATAAGCCTGGTGACAATATACAGCCTTGACTTACTCCTTTCCTAATTTTGAACCAGTCTATGTTCCATGTCTGGTTCTAACTCTTGCTTCTTGACCAACATACAGGTTTCTCAGGAAGCAGGAAAGGTGGTCTGGTATTCCCACATCCTTAAGAATTTTCCACAGTTTGATGTGATCCATACAGGCAAAGGCTTTAGCATAGTCAATAAAGCAGAAATAGATGCTTTTCTGGAATTCTCTTGTTTTTTCTATGATCCAAAAGATGTACTTACAGTCAAAGGGCAAAATATATTCACTCTTGCTCTTTTTAGGAGTTAATTTTCTCATGCTAGTTTCCATTAAATGTAAATGAAAAGAGAGTGTAGATCCATATTGAAGGCAAAAGACAGTAGAAACAAAGCCTTGTAGATAAAGGCTCATGTGATAGGGGTCAGGCTTTTACCAACTGCAGGCCACAAAGGAAGCTATGGCCATCCACACTGCATAAACCAACTTCCATAACTGGGAGCTCTCTTTCTCTCTGCCAAGTCTGTGTCTGGAATAAGCAACCCAAAGAAAGAAGTCCCTTGTGTGTTGTGCTTTGAAAATAATGAAAATACTTCTCTCCTCCACATTCCTCTTGGCCTGCTTTGGTAGGTAATAGAAAATAGGATTCCAGGCTTGTATTAGGAAGGGACTGTTCTTTCTGGAATAAAATTTACCTCCAGGTAAGGGTGCTACACAATCCATATTAACACTTCAGTATGACTGAATTTAACAGACTTGATTAGGTTGAAGACTATTGAGACCCATAACTGAAAGCTTTTGATAGAATGCAAGGAATCTTAATGCACAGAACTCTGAATAGTTAGAATGACCGGGAAAGCTATCTGTTTGGAGCCAGTGTCTAAAACACTAAATAGCAAGATGGATGTTAAGAACAAAACACAAGTACTTGTAATCACATGCACTGTGATTAAACTCTTCTTCAAGCTTACAAAGCGGATCAAAATTTAACACAGAGGAAACTTGATCTGCCATCTAAGGGGCTCTCAAGTGATAAATGTCCAAGTCAAAATTTCTAAGTTCCATTAACTTCTGTATGTTCTATTTTTAGAAGATACTGCTCCATTATATTCTTAAGGAGAAATGAGATATAATTAGCTACTTCAATTTTCATTTTTCAACTGACACACACAGTTTAAAAATTAAGGCCCTTTTCAGTCCCTCACTGGTAAATTTCTCCCAGGACTAATCTGGTTCTGCTCTTCAGGATCCATGAAATTCCTACACTCTGAGGTTCTCGTGGCTTTGTGTCATCATAAGAAATGGGCCCACCATGCCCAGTTCCCTCCCGTTAGTGACATCCAGTGAACCGCTTTGTCTCATACCTAATCAAACACTTATTTATAAATTGTCTAATCAAGGTCTGGTTTGAGGACATCTTTATTCACCTAAATTTTCATCAGTAAAAGAGGTCAGAATTGTTTTATCATTGGTCCTGCTGCTTCAATATTGCACTCATGAATTGGATGTATGTATGTGTGCATGCTCGGAGAAGGCAATGGCACCCCACTCCAGTACTCTTGCCTGGAAAATCCCATGGGTGGAGGAGCCTGGTAGGCCGCAGTCCATGGGGTCGCTAAGAGTCAGACATGACTCAGCGACTTCACTTTCACTTTTCACTTTCATGCATTGGAGAAGAAAATGGCAACCCACTTCAGTGTTCTTGCCTGGAGAATCCCAGGGACGGGGGAGCCTGGTGGGCTGCTGTCTATGGGGTTGCACAGAGTTGGACACAACTGAAGCAACTTAGCAGCAGCAGCAGCATGTGTGCTTGCTAAGTCACTTTCAGTTCAGTTCAGTTCAGTCACTCAGTCATGTCCGACTCTTTGAGACCCCATGAATCACAGCATGCCAGGCCTCCCTGTCCATATGTGGTGTGGTTCTCCAACACCACAGTTCAAAAGCATCAATTCTTCGGCGCTCAGCTTTCTTCACAGTCCAACTCTCACATCCATACATGACCACTGGAAAAACCATAGCGTTGACTAGACAGATCTTTGTTGGCAAAGTAATATCTCTGCTTCTCAATATGCTATCTAGGTTGGTCATAACTTTCGTTCCAAGGAGTAAGCATCTTTTAATTTCATGGCTGCAATCACCATCTGCAGTGATTTTGGAGCCCCAAAAAATAAAGTCTGACACTGTTTCCACTGTTTCCCCATCTATTTCCCATGAAGTGATGGGACCAGATGCCATGATCTTAGTTTTCTGAATGTTGAGCTTTAGTCATGTCCAATTCTTTCCAACCCTGTGGACTGTAGCCCTCGAGGCTCCTCCAGGCAAGAATACTGGAGTGGGTTGCCATGCCCTTCTCCAGGTGATCTCCCTGACCTGGGAATTGAACCCGCATCTGTTACATCTCCTGCACTGGCAGGTGAGCACTTTACCACTACCTGGGAAGCCCTTGAATAAGGTAATTCTTACCAAAGACAGGATCTAATCTGTTTTCTCTTTCTGTCATGCAGAAACCTACTAAAATCCTCCTATTTCCACAGTCTGATTTATCTAGCTTGGTGGATTGTTTGTATTGTTTGTGGTGGGGCTGGTGTAAAGGCTTTTTCTAAACATTTCAATCTTAACTGTACTTGCAGCTCTTGTGAGTGGGTATGTCTTCACTTTACACCATATTAACATTGGTTGCCTCCTCTGTTTACATAGAATATCATGTCTAACTTTCATTTGTTTAGAGTCTATACCCTTGGATGTGTATGGGATTTTAAAAATGTGTGGCTAATAAAACTGATAAAATCCTGAAATTTTGATCAAATAAAAGAAAAAAAATCTATACATCAATTCAATTCAATTTTAATCAGAAGAGTGTACAGTGCCCCAGGCAGAG
Source organism: Bos grunniens (assembly GCF_055505025.1). Classification (NCBI taxonomy): domain Eukaryota; kingdom Metazoa; phylum Chordata; class Mammalia; order Artiodactyla; family Bovidae; genus Bos; species Bos grunniens. The sequence continues at coordinate 33,933,868 of NC_141172.1, read as the reverse complement.
AATGAGGATAACTAATTTCTAGTTTCCAGGCTGTCTTTTCTCACAGACAGGCCTTTAAAATGCATTATGAGGGTGAAAAAAAAAATCTATATGTATAAACTAGTTCTATGTACCACCATATATAAGAGAATGGTGGAGACAGAAAAGTGTCCTTCTCTTGGGAAGGCTGCCAAATAAATTAAATTTTATATAATCTACAGTTATAATTAGAAAATAAAGAAAAACAAGAACTTCATACTTCTGCTGCTAAGTGCTTCAGTCGTGTCCGACTCTGTGCAACCCCATAGATGGAAATCATAAAAACCATAATGCAAAGTAAATGTATATATATACTGGGTAATAGTTATACATACAGTCATACATATTTATCAAGAACTGATAGAAAAAATGAAAAAGTCAGAAGTTCTAGAATAGCCTGGTAAGAATTATTTTGCTCCCTTTTATAAGCCTATAGTTTTGCTATAATTTTATTTGTAAGATAATCAAGAATTGAATAAAAACTAGTAAAAACAAAATTATATTATAAGGAAGTCAAATATTGCCCCCAGCTAACTGTCATAAGGATATTGACTATATTAGACTTTTGGAAAACCAAATTCCAAATAATTAGTTGAAAAATGAAAATGAGGAGTTAACTGATTTGTACCCAAATTTGAACACCAAGAGTCTCACAACATTTACGCTTTGTGCTTGGCCTTCAAGCTTCCTAGAATAATTTGATGATACTCCACCTCTCATATTTTAAAATTAAAACTGATTTTTCCTCTCAGTCTCTGTTTCACTATATCTTACCATTTAGTTTATTCCCAAGGAAAAAAAAAAAAAAAAAACAGTACCCATACAAACAGAGGAAAGGTTAATTCTACAGTTCATCTAAGTATATTCATACTGCATCTATTTTAAGTTCTCACATAAACTTACTTTAGCAAAATAGCATATAGTGATTTGAACTGTAATACTGTACACCTTTTGTTCTCATGTGAAAAAATGATCCATAACTCAAGACAGATGGACTGACAGTTATGAAGGTCAGTCCCTTGTATAAACTTGATTAAGAAGAGATGGAGTAAAACAGTATATGAGAATGATAATATCTTACGTAAAAGATTTAAAAATTCTCTAGTGGAAATTGACCATGTTGGACAGGTCATTTTTAAGATTATAAACTTGGTTCAAGAAATATATTCTTTTAGCCCCTATAAATTAAATTACTTCGGTCCATTTAATCTTTACTAACAAATAAGAATAATTATGAAATCCAAAAAATCAAAGAGCAATAAGCTATCCAACCACCCCATCAAACATCAACAGAGAATAAAATTTGATTAGTACAAAATTCTGTTTGTATGGGGTAGGAAAGATCTTTAAAATGAGTGGTGACTTATTTTAAAATTTAGTAAAGGAGTAAACTTTATGTTCAGACAGGTGGAGGATTGTAAGATAGACATTTTAAGGGTGAGCAAATGGCCTATGAAAAACCACAGAGACAAGTAAGGAACTTATTAAAATTTCTTCCTATATCCACAGTAACACTGAAAACACCTCGAGTAGTAGAAAGAGACTTGTGGCTTGAGATTTCCAGTGAGATGTTAGACTGCCACTTAAAAGCATAGCAAGATGTCACTGAATTTAAGGAGAAAAGGAACACTTGCTAACATCATCACATAATTTTTTCCTTGGGATTTAGAATGCAAAGTTTTTCAAAAGTGTTGTGTGTGTACATGTGCTCAGTCATGTTCAACTCTCTGCGACCCCATGGACTGTAGCCCACCAGGCTTCCTCTGTCCATGGAATTCTCCAGGCAAGATTACTAGAGTGGATTGCCATTTCCTTCACTATTCAGAAGCGTTGGTGCACATTAATTTATAATGACAAATATCAAGACATGTGGTCCTATTTCTAAAAGAATTCAAAGTATCTGGGGTCAAAAGATAATGTTTATGCACATTATAGGAAGATTTACTGAGAAAAATGACTTCAATTCAAAATTAGGGTGAATAGTTGTTAAAGAATTTGATCTGGGTTGTGTTTGCAAAAAAAAAAAATCCTTCACAAAATAATTGCATTGAATTTTAATATTCTGTAAAGTATTCCTTTTATACTTAATATATTAAGGATTATCTCTCTCTTTTATATATAATTATACATATTTTAATTTTTAATAAAAGTTGATAGTACTACGGTTGTGCTAAGTTGTTTCAGTCTCATCTGATTCTTTGTGACCCTATGGACTCTAGCCCTCCAGGCTCCTCTGCCATGGGATTCTCCAGGCAAGAATACTGTAGTGGGTTGCCATGCTCTCCTTCAGGGAACCTTCCCAACACAGGAATTTAACCCCTGTCTCTTATGTCTCCTGCACTGGCAGGTGGGTTCTTTACCACTAGTGTCACCCAGGAAGCCCACTACTATAGTCATTAATAAGTTATTATGGAATTAATGACTGTTCACAGAACATAAATTTTTCCCTGTAAGGGTTTGACTTGAGATTTTTACCTTACTGCAACAAATTCAGTGGTAAGTTGGCACCAACTGTCTTTAATGCTAAATCATAAATATAATTTAGGAAAAAAGCAGAATATGAAAATCTTTTTACGTACTGTTAAGAAGTTTAACTTTATCCTTAAAATTATGAAGAAAGTTTTTCTTAACACTATTTCAGAATGAGGGAAGAATTTATTCATACCAATGAAATTATAGCAGCATTGTCAAAAATATTTAGGTGGATATCATTTGTGGATTTACACGGATAAAGATAAATGCTTTGTTATTTTAGTTATATAATAAAATGTATACTAAGTTCAAAAAGCAACTTTATAACATGGCATAGTAGGATTGGTTAATTCAGAAATTTATATTCTGGAAATTTAATTAAGAATCAAAAATATTGTATCTTTGGTTTTTCTGACTCTAACATAGGTAACAGCAAAATCTGGGGAACTAAAAAAAGGGCATAAAATATTTTCTTTGGGAAAGACAAAGCTTTATAACAGAAGATCATTAAATACAGTTGATTTGTATGAGAACACTTTACCATAATATGTGTCACTTTAATAGCATTGATACAACAAAGTAAGAGTTCTAAAAAAGAAGGAAAATGTAAGAAAACTACTAATCATTTGAGTATAGTCAGGAAAATGAGGCCTGTGAGAGTCAGGTAGCAACTCCCTGCTTAGTGTTATGTCTTTCTCTATTTAAAATAAATATTTATTCTATCATGAATGGTGTACTACTCTTTCTATATGGACCATTAACTATTTTTCAACAAATTTCAAAAATTGAAATCATATAAACTCTAGTTATACCGCAGTTAATCTAGACATAAGCAGCAGAGAAAACAATTATTCTCCATGCAGGAAGATTAAAATATCTTTTAAACCCATAAATTTAAAAGGAACTACAATGAAAATTTTAAAATATTTAAAGCTGAATAATAATGAAATATTGCCAATCTAAATATGTGAAATGTAATTAAATTATGCATACTGGGTATTTTTAACCTTGAATACGTAAGAAAATCTCAAAATAAACTGTCATATCATTCATTTCTAGAAAACAGGAAAAAATCACTCAAACAAAAAAAAAAGGAGAAAAAAAAATAAAGAGAGAAAATAGAAAACCAGTGATAGAAAGAACTGACAAAGCTACAGGCTGATTCATTTAAAAGAGTAACCAAATTGATAAAACCTTTCAAAACTGATCTAAGAAATGGAAAAAAAGAAGGAAAAGAGACATGATATCCAGGATAAAAAGGAGACATAGCTATAGAGACTACAGACATTAAAAGCATGAACATACATAATAAACAAGACTATTCAAGGAAATTTGAAAACACTGGTGAAATAAATAAATTTTTAGAAAAATTACAACATGCTCAACTGAATGCAGAGTTCCAGAGAATAGCAAGGAGAGATAAGAAAGGCTTCTTAAATGAACAATGCAAAGGAATAGAGGAAAACAAGAGAATGGGAAAGATTAGAGATCTCTTCAAGAAAATTGGAGATATCAAGGGAACATTTCATGCAAAGATGGGCACAATAAATTAGGATAGAAACAGTAAGGACCTAACAGAAGCAGAAGAGACTTAGAAGAGGTGGCACGAATACACAGAAGAACTATACAAAAATATTCTTAATGACCTGGATAACCATGATGATGTGATCACTCACCTAGAGCCAGACATCCTGGAGTGTGAAGTCTAGTGAGCCTTAGGAAGTATTACTCTGAATAAAGTTAGAGGAGGTGATGGAATTCTAACTGAGCTATTTCAAACCCTAAAAGATGATGCTGTGAAAGTGCTGCACTCAATATGCCAGCAAATTTGGATAACACAGCAGTGGCCACAGGACTGGAAAAGGTCAGTTTCCTTCCAGCCCCAGTGAAAGGCAATGTCAAAGAATGCTCACACTGCTGTACTGTTGTGCTCATTTTACATGTTAGTAAGGTTATGCTCAAAATCCTTCAAGCTAGGAGTCAGCAGTATGTGAACTGAGAACTTCCAGATGTACAAGCTGGGTTTAGAAAAGACAGAGAAACAAGTGATCAAATGCCAACATTCATTGGACCTTAGAGAAAGCAAGGGAATTCCAGAAAAGCATCTACTTCTACTTCATTGACTACATTAAAGCCTTTGACTGTGTGGGTCAATACAAACTATGGAAAACTCCTAAAGCAATGGGCATACCAGACCACCCTACCTGCCTCCTGAGAAACCTGTATGCAGGTCAAGAAGCAACAGTTAGAACCAGACATGGAACAACGAACTGGTCAAAATTGGGAAAGGAGTATATCAAGGCTGTATATTGTCACCCTGTTTATTTAAATTATATGCAAGGTACATCATGTGAAATGCCAAGCTGGATGAAACACAAACTGGATAAAAATTGCCGGGAGAAATATCCACAACCTCATATATGCAGATGTTACTACCTTTATGGCATAAGACAAAGAGGAACTAAATAGTTCTTGATGAAGGTGAAACAGGAAAATGAAAAAGCTGGCTTAAAACTTAACATTCAAAAAGGTAAGGCCATGTCATCTGGTCCCATCACTTTATGGCAAATAGATGGGAAAAAAATTAAAAGAGTCACAGATTTTATTTTCCTGGGCTCCAAAATAATTGTGGATGGTGACTGTAGCCATGAAATTAAAAGACACTTAGTCCTAGAAAGAAAAGCTTCGACAAACCTAGACAGCATATTAAAAAGCAGAGACATCACTTTGCCAACAAAGCTCCTTATAGACAAAGCTATGGTTTTTCCAGTAGTCATGTACAGATGTGAGAGTTGGTTCATAACAAAGGCTAAACACTGAAGAACTGATGCTTTTGAACTGTGGTGCTCTAGAAGACTTGAGTCCCCTGGACAGCAAGATCAAACCAGTCAATCCTAAAGGAAATCAATCAATCAGAAATATTCATTTGAAGGACTAGTGTTGAATCTGAAACTCCAATATTTTGGCCACCTTATGTGAAGAGCCGACTCACTGGAAAAGACCCTGATGCTGGGAAAGATTGAGGGCAGGAGGAGAAGGAGGCAGCAGAGAATGAGATGCTTGGATGGTATCACCAAATCAACGGACATGAATTTGAGCAAACTCCGGGAGACGGTGAGGGACAGGAAAGCCTGGCATGCTGCAGTCCACAGAGTCATAAAGAAGTAGGCATGATATCTAGGAATGCATATAATATGTTCTGGTTCTAGTGCTCATTTGCTCAGTTGTTTCCAACTCTTTGCAACCCCATGGACTGTAAAGCCTGCCAGGCTCCTCTGTCCATTGGATTTTCCATGCAAGAATATTGAAGGAAGTTGCTATTTCCCTCTCAGGGAGACTTCCCAACTCATTCATAGAACCCAGGTCTCTTGCAATGCTGGAAGACTCTTTACCACTGAGCCACCAGGGAAGCTCCATAAAGGATATAATATGTAAACAAGTTCTCAAATACATTAGGTACTTTTATTATCTGCAAAAGCTATGATTTTACATTCTTTTACTTTCCTACATGCAATTAATTTCTCTTTATTTAATATATCAGTCATTTGAAAAAAATTTTTGAGTATGTATCTTTTGTACCTAGCCCTTCAAGAGAAAAAAAACTGAAGTAAATTGTTTATCACAATATACTTTATGACACAGTTATAGTGTCTGTTGAAATTGATGCTTTAAATTCATGTTTAATATAATGTTCTCTGCCTCAGAGCACAGAACTTTCTTAAATGTAAAAATAAATTTATAGGAGTGATACACATTGTATAACTAAATTTATCATAACCCGAGAATGAATTTTGGACATATACAAATACTACTACAGAATTCTATATACATTGAAATCTGTTGAGCACAGTACATGAACAGTTTGTATATGGAAAATACACTTCCATTAAGCTGAGGAAGATATATTTAAGGTTAATTTACATATTCCCACGCATCATGCATCTTTTGTATTTTCCTGAGTTGAAGAAATGGAGTTCTTTTTTCCACTTAGCTATTGAACATTTCAGGCTTTTTTGCTTGCTCCACAATAACTTTCAAAGGCACAGACTAATATTAAAGAAATTTGGTCAAGGGTCTAACCCTAACCCTAACCTTAACCCTAACCCTTTTTAGGGTTATCAAGATATAAATTATTTTCCACTTTTGGTATAGTCTACTATTCTGTGTAATTGGCAGGTGGAAAAACCTCTTAAAAGCAAACACCTCCCCTTATTTTAATTGAATATCAGTAAAATGTTCAATGTCATCATGGATTATAGAAACATGGACTTTCATGAAAGTGGTTGAAAAATCATGAAATCAGTGGTTTAGTGCTATTTAAACAAATAAATCTTAGCAGGCAGCAAGTTGTGTTTCTGACCTGAAGAAGGAATCTCTAAATCTTTCCAGCAATATTTTGCAAAATGTAGTCCAAAACCAACTGCATCAGATTCATCTAGGAGTCTTGTAAATTTGACAAATCCTAGCTCACATCTGAATTAGGTGGTGAACTAGAACCTACACTTGAACAAGCTTCCGGCTGATTTTTATGCACACTAAATTTCAATAATCCAATTCATAACCTTTATTTTTCAGACTATTAAACAAATTAATGGTAGGCCATTAGACAGGTGGTGCTAATGCCATGGTCTAAGTAAGCAAACTCAAATTTAAAAGTGTAAATACCTCAAAGTTAGAAAATCAAATGCTAAGGACAACCAATCTCAGACATCCAAGTAAGATTTATGATATATACACGAAAGAAAGCAATTTCCTTTCTTTGCTTCTGCACTATCTCTATGTTCTTCCCCCAGTTCCTATCTGTTGAAGCTGCTTAAGTCTTCTGGTTTAATGTTGTCTTGAATAGAATCAACTTTTAGTCAAATACACTTAGACATTTTTAGTGACTCACTTTATCTTTTAAGAGGAAATTTAAAACTTCTTCATAACTACTCAAGAATTCAGGACTCCAAATCCGTAGTGTGGTTGCCGAGACAGATGTTCCTTATTAAGGTGGCTGTTGATCAAGGAAGCCTGTTACTGTGGGTCTGAATGGTATTTTCCTCTTAACATCAGATTCATAGTCTTAATCCCAGCACATTTCTGTCCCTTCTTCTTACCTGATATTCCAACTCTGCTTTTGAGTGTTACCTACTAAATGTTTATAGTATATTCATCATCCACTTAGTCACTTGCTTGTCAACCCGAATGATAAGAACTCTAAGAAGGCAAGGAAAACAGAACCTGTCACCTTCTTGCTTCAGATTTCCCAGTTATGCCATCTGTATGTTAAAACTGGGAGAAATCTTGCTGTTCATCCCAAGAATGCATTTTTTTCCCTGAAATCAAGGGATTGTGCATGATATCACAGTTTACATGAAAAGGACAGGTACTGTAAGTGGCCAAGGAAAAGAATATTTTTTTGAAAAACATGAGGGAACTATTTCTGACAAATGACATAAAAGCTTATGGTCACAGCAATAAACAGTTCTACTCAAATAGGAAATTAAGCAAAGTTAATAGTATAATCATTTCTATGGGTACAGGGACATTGCTATTCTATGGTAGTAACTGCATTTCAACTATAACCAACTTGTTTCATGCTTTTTTCAGGTTTATAATCACTACAAGTAAGATTCCAAATAAAATTGCATACTAAGAAAAAAAAATAAACCTCTGAGTTAGATTCTTGTTACATCATTTTAAATATCAGTTAGTTTGCTGTTTAACTAGTCTACAAATTAGCTAAAAATAAAGCTCAATCTTTAGCCAAAACACATAATAAGTGGGAGAATGTGTGTCTTGGAGAGGAACTCTTAAGGAACATTTCTAAAGGGAAGTATCTGGGCATGATAAAAACATAACCCATTTAACTAGATCGAAGGAAAGCAGGTAAATGGAACTACAGTAAGTGCTTGAAAGAATACTGTTGATTGTGTTGCCAGGCAACCCCAGAAAAGCTTCAAATTTCATTATTAAATAATAAAATCTTTAGTCTAAGTACTTTAGATAACAAAAGAATTTGAATTCTGTATACTATTGCCTGAGCAAGAAGAAAGAAAAAGGCCAAGGGAAACCCATTTTGCCTGTTGGTGAAATTTCCTGTCCTTCTTTTTCTAAAAAAAAACAAAAAGAAGAAGAAGAAAACAGGTTTTCATTGGATAGTAAGTGCCTCAAAACAAAGAGAAAATCAGTTAAGAGCTTTAAATTGTGAAACTTGAGGTTCTTCAAGCTTTTGAAACAACTAGGGTGAGCAGCAGAAAAGATAGTTGTGAACCAGCAAATCCCACAAATGTAGCACCTACACTTGGCTTATAAGCAAGTTTCATGACACCTATAACCTGAATATTTACCAACCTCATGACAGAAGGTTAGACAGGAGAGAGGGAGGAACTTAAGCATACAGTTTTATCTACAGAGGAATAGGTGTATGTGCAAAGAGTGGCACTGCTACTATTTTTAAAGTTACCTACAATAATAACAATTTCCTCATTTTGTTAAGAGCGTGTCTCTCTTTCCACAAGGAAAAAATAGGCTAAAACTCCAAAAACCAATCAGCTTTGGGGCTTAAGTTTAATATTTTAGAGAAACAGTTCCTTTTTTGAGATTATAATAAAATAACACAGATGTAGATAATTACTACTTCAGGCAAGGATTATATTTAATTACTGACAACTTTTCTTTGAATATTCAGGGTTGATTTCCTTTAGAACTGACTGGTTGGATCTCCTTGCAGTTCAAGGGACTCTCAAGAGTCTTCTCAAACATCACAGTTCATAAGCATCAATTCTTCGTCACCCAGCCTTCTTTATGGTCCAATTCTCACATCTGTTCATGACCACTGGAAAGAGCCAGAGCTTTTACTAGACAGACCTTTGTCGCTAAAGTATGTCTCTGCGTTTTTAACTGTTTTGCTTCCAAGAAGCAAGTGTCTTTTAATTTCATGGCTGCAGTCACCATCTGCAGTGATTTTGGAGCCCAAGAAAATAATCTCTCTCACCGTTTCCATTGTTTCCCCACCTGTTTGCCATGAAGTGATGGGATCGGATGCCATGATCTTAGTTTTCTGAATGTTGAGCTTTAAGCCAACTTTTTCTCTCTCCTTTTTCACTTTCATCAACAGGCTCTTTAGTTCCTTTTTGCTTTCTGTCATAAGGGTGGTGTCATCTCCATATTTGAGGTTATTGATATTTTTCCTGGCAATCCTGATTCCAGCTTTTGCTTCATCCAGCCTGGCATTTTGCATGATGTACTCTGCATATAAGTTAAATAAGCAGGGTGAGAATATACAGCCTTGATTTACTCCTTTCCCAATTTTGAACCAGTCAATTGTTCAATGTCTGTTTCTAACTGTTGCTTCTACTGCATCAGGATTCTCAGAAGGCAGGTAAGGTGGTCTGGTATTCCTATTGCTTTAACAGTTTTCCATCGTCTGTTGTGATCCACATAGTCAAAGGCTTTAGCATACTCAATGAAGCAGAAGTAGATGTTTTAATGGAATTCTCTTGCTTTTTCTATGATCCAATGGATCCTGGCAATTTGATCACTGGTTTCTCCGCCTTTTCTAAATCCAGATTGAACATCTGGGAGTTCTAGGTTCATGTACTATTGAAGCCTAGCTTGGAGAATTTTGAGCATTACTTTGCTAGCATGTGAGATGAGTGCAATTGTGTGGTAGTTTGAACATTCTTTGGTATTGCCCTTCTTTGGGATTGGAATGAAAACAGACCTTTTTCAGTCCTGTGGCCACTGCTAAGATTTCCAAATTTGCTGGCATATTGAGTGCAGCACTTTCACAGCATCATCTTTCAGGATTTGAAATAGCTCAGCTACAATTCCATCATCTCCACTAGCTTGTTTGTAGCAATGCTTTCTAAGGTCCATTTGACTTTGCTTTCCAATATGTCTAACTCTAGGTGAGTAATCACACCATTGTGGTTATCTGAGTCATTAAGATCTTTTTCGTGTAGTTCTTCTGTGTATTCTTGCCACCTCTTTTTAATCTATCCTGCTTCTGTTAGGTCCATCCATTTCTGTCCTTTATTGTGCCCATCTTTGGATGAAATGTTCCTTAGTATCTCCGATTTTCTTGAAGAGATCTCTAGTCTTTCTCATTCTATTGTTTTCTTCTATTTCTTTGCATGATTCACTTAGGACTGTTGCTGAAGCTGAAGTTACAATACTTTGGCCACCTGACATGAAGAGCTGACTCAATAGAAAACACCCTGATGCCAGGAAAGATTGAAGTCAGAAGGAGAAGAGAACAACAGAGGACAAGAGGTTGGATGGTATCACTGACTCAATGGACATGAGTTTGAGCAAGCTCCAGGAGATGGTGAAGGACAGGGAAGCCTGACATGCTGCAATCATGGAGTACAAAGAGTAGGACACGACTGAATGACTAACCAACAACAACTTTTCTTAACTATCTTCTAGCTGATATTCTTCTGTATATAATGGCACAAACAGTTACCACATGCATTTGATGAATCACAATTGCTAAATATTTATGTCTCTTGTGAATTGGAGGGGACATATTTGATTTAACTCAGTAACAAACATTAGTCTCATGAAAGAAAGTGATGTCACTCAGTCATGTCCAACTCTTTGAGACCCCGTGGACTACAGTCTACCACACTCCTCCATCCATGAGATTTTCCAGGCAAGCGTACTGGAGTGGGTTGCCATTTCCTTTTCCAGAGGATCTTCCTGACCCAGGGATCAAACCCAGGTCTCCCGCATTGTAGGCAGACACTTTACCATCTGAGCCACCAGGGAAGTTCATGAACTGAATACAATTCGCTAAGGGCATATTAGTAGCAAATAAATATATTACTATATTGTAATGTGTTTAATCTTTCTGTGACACAACATAATTATTTAACTAGTATTCTATCTATTTTGCATATCTACAATTCTGGAAATATTTTCCTGTCACAGCACTCTGATCTGTGTTCAGTGCAACTGCCATTGCTAAAGGATTTGAACTTCCAAAGCCCACTCTGAAGGACTGTTTTCAGTTAAACTCACTTACTTGAGGCACTTGATACTTAATGACTATCTCTTTAAATTTTACTTCTTCAACTTGTGAGATAGTACTTCTCAGCTTTCCTCACATCCATTCTCTGGTCTTTGTATTTTCTCTACTCATCCCTGCAATCTTGTTATTTCTCACAAGGGATCAGCATTTGTCCCTTTTGCAACCACCTCATCTTTACTCTCAGTCCATATGCCTTAAATGGGCTGACTTGAGAACTAAGCAGGTAACCCAAGACTGGCCAGCAAGAACATTGAATCTCCTTAGCCATAGCTATCAGTCATTCATTGGTGGACAAATGACCCAGGGTAGTTGATGTGAAACAGGAGCAGCATATTTGTCTGAACTGTGAAAATTGGTGGATAGGAATTCTTACCAATACTAATTATCTTGTATAGACTTTATATTATTCATAGTTCTTTGAAAGACCTGAGTGCCTGGTCTTATTTCAGATATTTATGATCAATTATCTTGTATACCTGGATTTTCTGTCATTTTCCTCTCTGCTGCCTATACTCCTGCCATTACCCACAAAGCACATAAGTATCTCATTTCTGATTCTTATATTTTAATCAAAGAATGATCAGAGATTGTAATACATAATCAGCAACAATATAATGTGGTCTCCTTGCTCTTTTCAAAGGTAAAGCTTAATAAATTGCAAATAAAATACCAAAAAAAAAACCCAAAACACACTGCCATAAGTTAGAGTGATGTTCTACAAGTGAAACGGGAGGTATAGTAGTAATAAAATCCATGTTTTTTCCTATCAATTTGAAAGGAAAAAGTTTACTCATGGTTGATTGAAAGCAACATATGGGGGAATTGACAGAGCTGCATTTGTTAAATTTTGTTCAAATGAATAAAATTAAATCATAGGTTAATCTGCTTAGAAATATAGACAGATGCTTAATATGAGCATAACAAACTATAAAAAATGAGGTGAAGAAATCAATCATATTGCAATTTTAAAAATATTTTAAAATACATACTATGGTTTCTCTGCATATATGTTTTATAAGTTAATATAACCTTGAGGAATAAGTTGATAGTTCTCAGGTAGGTATAATCAACATTGACCTATAATAGGGTGTGACTTTTTATGCCACAGTAAATTACTAAATATCTGACAGATCCATTAGGAAGCATCACTACAAACAAAGCTAGTGGAGATGACAGAAACCAGCTGAACTATTTTAAATCCTAAAAAATGATGCTGTGAAAATGCTGCACTCAATATGCTGGCAAATTCAGAAAACATATCCGTGGCCACAGGACTGGAAAAGGTCAGTTTTCATTCCAATCCCAAAGAAAGGCAATGCCAAAGAATGTCAAACTGCCACACAATTGCACTCATCTCTCATGCTAGCAAAGTAGTGCTCAAAATTCTCCAGGCAAGGCTTCAACAGTACAGGAACTTTGAACTTCCAGATGTTCAAGCTGGATTTAGAAAAGGCAGAGGAACCAGAGATCAAATTGCCAACATTTGCTGGATCATAGAAAAAGCAAGAGGATTCTAGAAAAACATCTTCTGCTTCATTGATTACACCAAAGCTTTTGACTGTGTAGATCACAACAAACTATGGAAAATTCCTCAAGAAATGGGACTAGCAGATAACCTTACCTGCCTCTTGAGAAATATGTATGCAGGTCAAGAAGCAACAGTTAGAACAGGACATAGAACAACAGTCTGGTTCAAAATTGGGAAAGGGGTACATCAAGGCTGTATATTGTCACCCTGCTTATTTAACTTATATGCAGAGTAAATCATGCAAAATGCTGGGCTGGATGAAGCAAAAGTTGGAATCAAGATTGCCAGGATAAATATCAACAACCTCAGATACGCAGATGATACCACCCTTATAGAAGAAAGTGATGAGGAACTAAATAGCCTCTTGATGAAAGTGAAAGAGGAGAGTGAAAAAACTGGTTTAAAACTCAACATTCAAAAAACAAAGATCATGGTATCCAGTCCCATCACTTCATGGCAAATAGATGGGGAAACAATGGAAACAGTGAGACATTATCTTCTTGGGCTCCAAAATCACTGCAACCATGAAATTAAAAGATGCTTTCTCCCTGGAAGAAAAGCTATGACACACTTAGACAGCATATTAAAAAGCAGAGACTTTGCTGACAAAGGTCCATCTAGTTAAAGCTATGGTTTTTCCAGTAGTCATGTATGGATGTGAGAGTTGGACTCTGAAGAAAGCTGAGCGCCAAAGAATTGATGCTTTTGAACTGTGGTGTTGGAGAAGACTCTTGAGAGTCCCTTGGACTGCAAGGAGATCAAACCAGTCAATCCTAAAGTAAATCAGTCCTGATTCTTCATTGGAAGGACTGACGCTGAAGATGAAACTCCAATATTTTGGCCATCTGATTTGAAGAACTGTCTCACTGGAAAAGACCCTGATTTGGGGAAAGATCGAAGGCAGGAGGAGAAGGGGAAGACAGAGGATGAGATGGTTTGGTGGTGTCACTAACTTGATGGACATCACTTTGAGCAAGCTCTGGGAGTTGGTGATGGTCAGGAAATCCTGGTGTGCTGCAGTCCATGGGGTTGCAGAGTCGGACATGACTGAACAACTGAACTGAACTGAAATGACAGTGTCATTCTTATATCTTTGAGACATACTATTTCCTGAAATATCCCTCTAAAAACAGTAATTAGTTTGTTTTTTTTTTAATTTTTTTTCTCTTGATTCTTTAATGTTTTGTTTTTTTTTTTATTTAATTTTATTTTATTTTTAAACTTTACAATATTGTATTAGTTTTGCCAAATATCAAAATGAATCCACCACAGGTATACATGTGTTCCCCATCCTGAACCCTCTTTCCTCCTCCCTCCCCATACCATCCCTCTGGGTCGTCCCAGTGCACCAGCCCCAAGAATCCAGTATCATGCATTGAACCTAGACTGGCATCTCGTTTCATACATGATATTTTACATGTTTCAATGCCATTCTCCCAAATCTTCCCACCCTCTCCCTCTCCCACAGAGTCCATAAGACTGTTCTATATGTCAGTGTCTCTTTTGCTGTCTCGTATACAGGGTTATTGTTACCATCTTTCTAAATTCCATATATATGTGTTAGTATACTGTATTGGTGTTTTTCCTTCTGGCTTACTTCACTCTGTATAATAGGCTCCAGTTTCATCCACCTCATTAGAACTGATTCAAATGTATTCTTTTTAATGGCTGAGTAATACTCCATTGTGTATATGTACCACTGCTTTCTTATCCATTCATCTGCTGATGGACATCTAGGTTGCTTCCATGTCCTGGCTATTATAAACAGTGCTGCGATGAACATTGGGGTACACATGTCTCTTTCCCTTCTGGTTTCCTCAGTGTGTATGCCCAGCAGTGGGATTGCTGGATCATAAGGCACTTCTATTTCCAGTTTTTTAAGGAATCTCCACACTGTTCTCCATAGTGGCTGTACTAGTTTGCATTCCCACCAACAGTGTAAGAGGGTTCCCTTTTCTCCACACCCTCTCCAGCATTTATTATTTGTAGACTTTTGGATTGCAGCCATTCTAACTGGTGTGAAATGGTACCTCATAGTGGTTTTGATTTGCATTTCTCTGATAATGAGTGATGTTGAGCATCTTTTCATGTGTTTGTTAGCCATCTGTATGTCTTCTTTGGAGAAATGTCTATTTAGATCTTTGGCCCATTTTTTGATTGGGTCATTTATTTTTCTGGAGTTGAGCTGTAGGAGTTGCTTGTATATTTTTGAGATTAGTTGTTTATAGAAAAGCTTGCTTTATGACTAGTCTCACATCTAAGAATGAACTCTGAAAATTCTACTTAACAGCATTATTTTTTTTTCTCTGTGGTATTTCCAAACAGATCCAAATGGATAATTATTAAAATTTCTCAGGATAATTACTGTAATCATTCTATATGTTTCCCAATTACCTGAAGTTTGGCAATTTAAGCATCATTTATAATGTTCCATGTATCTGTAGTTTTATTTTAATTCAGATATTCACCTATTGTTTTAATCATCAACGTCATCTTCCAGTGAATCATCAAAGTTGGAATCAAGGACATATTTATATATATATAAAGACTAAAGGTGCACAGTTTTACATGTGTTTAACAATATTTTTATCTAGCCAAGTAAACAGAATATTCAATAATCTATATACATTATTTTGAGTTTAACAGCTGATTTAATTTAGTATTATTTCAATAATACTATAAAAGTGTATATATATTAATATTATTGTGTTGAGAACCCCATGAACAGTAAGAAAAGGCAAAAAGCT
The DNA here is from genome assembly GCF_055505025.1 of Bos grunniens. NCBI lineage: Eukaryota > Metazoa > Chordata > Mammalia > Artiodactyla > Bovidae > Bos > Bos grunniens. The sequence continues at coordinate 33,918,084 of NC_141172.1, read as the reverse complement.
ATGACACTGAAAGATGAACAGCCCAGGTTGGTAGGTGTCCAGTATGTTACTGGAGAAGAGTGGAGAAATAACTCCAGAAAGGATGAGAGTTGGAACTAAAGTGAAAACAATGCCCAGTTGTGGATGTGGCTTGTGATGGAAGTAAATCCAATACTGTAAAGAACATTATTGCATAAGAACCTGGAATGTTAGGTTCAAGAATCAAGATGAATTGGAAATGGTCAAACAAGAGATGGCAAGAGTGAACATTGACATTTTAGGAATCAGTCAATTAAAATAGACCGGAATGGGCAAATAATTTAGATAACCACTATATCTACTACTGTGGGCAAGAATCCCTTAGAAGAAATGGAATGGCCCTCATAGTCAACAAAGGATTCTGAAATGCAGTACTTGGGTACAATCTCAAAAAAAAAACAGAATGATCTTGGTTCATTTCCAAGGCAAACCATTCAACATCACAGTAATCCAAGTCTATGTCCTAACCACTAATGCTGAAGAAGCTGAGGTTGAATGGTTCTATAAAGACCTACAAGGCATTCTAGAGCTAACACCCAAAAAAGGATATCCTTTTCATCATAGGGGACTAGAAGGCAAAAGTATGAAGTCAAGAGATACATGGAGTAACAGGCAAGTTTGGCTTTGGAGTACAAAATAAAGCAGGGAAAATGCTAACAGATTTTTGCCAAGAAAACACACTGGTAATAGCAAACACCCTCTTCCAACAACACAACAGATGACTCTACCCAGTATTGAAATCAGACTGATTATATTCTTTGCAGCCAAAGATGGAGAGGCTCTATACTGTCAGCAAAAACAAGACCGGGAGCTGATTGTGGCTCAGATCACCAACTCCTTATTGCAAAATTCAGATTTAAATTGAAGAAATTAGGAAAAACCTCTAGACCATTCAGGTATGACCTAAATCAAATCCCATATGGTTATACAGTGGAAGTGACAAATAGATTCAAGGGGTTAGATCTGAGAGACAGAGTGCCTAAAGAACTATGGGCAGAGGTTCATGACATTGTACAGGTGGTGATGACTAAAACCATCCCAAAAAGAAGAAATGCAAAAAGGCAAAATGGTTGTCTGAGAAGGCTGAGGAAAGAAGAGGAGTTAAACGCAAAGGAGAAAAGGAACGATATACTGATCTGAATGCAGAGTTTCAAAGAAAAGCAAGTTGAGATAAGAAAGCCTTCCTAAGTGATCAACACAAAGAAACAGAGGAAAACAATAGAATGGGAAAGACTAGAGATCTCGTCAAGAAAATTAGAGATACCAAGGGAACATTTCATGCAAAGATGGGCACAATAAAGGACAGATACAGTATGGACCTAACAGAAGCAGAATATATAAAAAGAGGTGGCAAGAATATACAGAACTGTACAAAAAAGATCTTAATGACTCAGATAACCATGATGGTATGATCACTCACCTAGAGCCAGACATCCTGGGATGCAAAGTCATGGGCCTTAGGAACCATCAATAAGAACAAAGCTAGTGGAGGTGATAGAATTGTAGCTGAGCTATTTCAAATACTAAAAGACAATACTGTTAAAGTGCTGCACTCAATATGCCAACAAATTTGGAAACCTCAGCAGTGGGCACAGGACTGGAGAAGGTCAGTTTTCATTCCAATCCCAAAGAAAGGTAATGTCAAAGAATGTTCACACTACTGCACAGTTGCACTCATCTCATGCTAGCAAAGTAATGCTCAAAATCCTCCAAGCTAGGCTTCAATAATATGTGAATGGAGAACTTCCAGATGTTCAATGGATTTAGAAAAGGCAGAGGAACCAGGGATCAAATTGCCAACACCCATTGGATCATAGAAAAAGAAAAGGAATTCCAGAAAAATATCTACCTTTGCTTTATTGACTATGCTAAAGCCTTTGACTGTGTGGATAAAAACAAACTGCAGAAAATTTCAAAAGAGATGGGAATACCAGACCACCTTATCTGCCTTCTGTGAAACCAATAGGCAAGTCAAGAAGCAACAGTTAGAACCAGTTAGGATATGGAATAACAGACTGGTTCCAGATTGGGAAAGGAGTACATCAAGGCCGTATACTGTCACCCTGTTTATTTAACTTATATGCAGAATACATCATGCAAACTGCCAGGCTGGATGAAGCACAAGCTGGAATCAAGATTGCCAGGGAAAAAAGTCAATAACCTCAGTTATGCAGATAACACCACCCTTATGACAGAGAGCAAAGAGGAACTAAAGAGCCTGTTGATGAAAGTGAAAGAGGAGCATGAAAAATCTGGCTTAAAACTCAATACTCAATAAACAAAGATCAAGGTATCCAGTCCCATCACTTCATGGCAAATATATAAGGAATCAATGGAAACAGTGACAGATTTTATTTTCCTGGGCTCCAAAATCACTTCAGATGGTGACTGAAGCCATGAAATTAAAAGACACCTGCTCCTTGGAAGAAAAGCTACAACACACCTAGACAGCATATTAAAAAGCAGATATGTTAGTTTGCTGACACAGGTCCATCTAGTCAAAGCTATGGTTTTTGAGTAATCATGTATGGATGTGAGAGACCATAAAGAAAGTTGTGTGCCAAAGAGTTGATGGTTTTGAACTATAGTGTTGGAGAAGACTCTTGAGAATCCTTTGGACTGCAAGGAGATCAAATAAATCAATCCTAAATGAAATCAGTCCTGAATAGTCATTGGAAGGACTGATGCTGAAGCTGTAATACTTTGGTCACCTGATGTGAAAACCTGACTCATTAGAAAAGACCCTGATGTGGGGAAAGTTGAAGGCAGGAATTGAAAGGGATGGCAGAGATGAGATGGTTGGATGGCACCACCAACTCAATGGACATGAGTTTAATCAAGCTCCAGGTGTTGGTGATGGACAGGGGAGCCTGGTGTGCTGCAGTCCATGGGGTCAAAGAGACACAACTAAGTGACTGAAATGAACTGATACACACACACGCACATATATATATGTGCGTGTGTGTGTATGTGTGTGTGCATGTACTGAATGAATTAAATTGCAGTTCAAAGTTTTGATATTACCTTTACGAAAGATCTGTGGATAATTCTCTTAAGAACATCTAATCCACTTAAATGAACTGATTCCTCTGTTTACAGCATGCTACAATATTATGCCCTATATATCCCTTTTGTGTGAAACCTCTGTCTAATCAGTGTTCATATATCAAGGTGTAATTCCTGATATAAACTTAATGACAGTAATAAAATAATAAGTTTCAGATGTTCCTTCCTGTCTAGACACCATTTGCAATGTGGGGACTTGTTGTGGCACTGTGTCACTGTCTTGTCAGCAGGCACAAATGTTTGGTACCAACTGTTTCTTCATTGGAAAAATAATGTCCCTTTCAAAAATTTTAAATCAAGAACTGGTTGAATTTTTAGAAAAAAAATGAGGACAAACTTCTTCCTTCACCCTCCAATTATTGGAATGACTTAAAAAATTCCATAGAGTTGTTTCTGCTTTTGTCTACATATGATACTCTGTCTTTTATAAATCTTTCTTCTCTTATATATAACTCCCCCAAAACACATCTTTAGCCTTTTTCTTATTTATTTTCAATTATTTAATTTTATAAATATTTAGAAAATTTCGTATTAGAAATAAGCTCCTCTCCAAGCATGTTTGTCTTTGACTTCTTGCTAAATGTTCCACCACTTTAAACTCAGTACGTTACATTTGACTAAAGCTTCACCCTCTGATTAGGATGAAATATCAAAGAAGTTTCTGCCATAAACAACTAGACATTAGATAAAACATATGCCAGAGTATTTTCAAACACTGGACAATAGGCAGTACGGTACCAGGACCCCCAAAATAAGTGAAACAAAAATGATAAGCCCTCAAATTGTACCAACTAACAACCTAAAATCAGTTTCTAGGCCACTAAAGAGGGTCATCTACAACGAAATTTAGTTATCTTGTTTAGTTGCAGAGTTAGGAATCAAATTTTGTGAAAGTCAAGGAAACTGGATTTTGAAGAAATCAATAAGGGAGAGGAGTAAACAATAGAGAAAGACAACTCTGTAGAACTGTAAGAGAACCCTCCAAGTCATTCACTGAGTATTGCTCTGCACATTCATGAGCAGAAACCACCAGAGCTATGAAAGAACCAAAAGAAGGGAGTGAATAGAAAAACTCCTGGAACACTCACAGGGCTAGAAGTAATTCATGTTTCTACACAACACAGTGGAAAGATCTCATAATACATAAGACATTGGATAGATTCCTAAGAATATTGCCTTAGTTTTGAAGCTTTATTAGTCTTATTCTAGAGATTTCTCAGAACTTTCCTTACAAAAGCTTAAAAAGCAAGACTTAAAAATATTTACAGAGCATAAATTTATATAATTTGATGCCCAGAAAAAGAGGACGCAGAGAACAATATATTTGAATAAACAATAACCACAAATTTTCTAAGTAGCTGAAATGTATAGACACATAGATTCAATAAAAGTGAAAGAACCCAAAACAGTATTAAAAAACATTCCAAGAAATGTCATATGATGCTACTGAAGTCAGTAATGAAGACAAAATATTAAAGTAGAATGAGAAAAAGAAATATTGGATATAGGCAAAAAGAAAAAAAAGAAAAAGACAGAAAGGAAGGGAAGGGAAGGAAGGAAGAAGTCTCATCAGAAACTATTCAAACCAGAAGACAATGGAAAGATATCTTTACATTTGTAGAAACTAAAAAAAAAAAACTGTCACCCTAGAAATTTTGACTATCTCTGTGACCTGACATTAGGAAACTTCTTAGATTCGACATAAAATGCTCAAAAAAAAAAAGATAAATTGAACTCATCAAGATTGAAACTGTTTAATCTTCAAAAGACATTGACGACAAAAGTCAAGCCAAAGACTGAGTGAAAATATTGGTAATACATATATGGGATAAAAAACATGTAATTTGAATATCTAAAGTACTTTTACAGCTCAGTAAGGGCTTTCTCTATGGTTCAGTGGGTAAAAGGATCTGCCTGAAATGCAGGAGACATAGGAGATGCAGGTTTGATCCCTGGGTTGGGCAGATCCCCTGGAGGAAGCAATGGCAACCTACTCCAGTATTCTTGCCTGGAAATCCCATGGACAGAGGAGCTTGGCGGGCTACAGTCCACGCGGTCTCAAAGAGTTGACACGACTGACAGACTAAGCATGCACAGCTCAGTAGTATGAAGCCAACTCAGTCAAATGGGGTTTTAATTTTATTAAAACCTCAAAGATGATATGCAAATGAAGAATAAACATATTAAAAAGATGGTCAACATTACTAGGCATCACAGAAATACAAAGTAAAAACACAATAAAATAGCACTACATACGCAGAATGGTTAAAATTAATTAAAATAATAATTTCAAGTTTGTTGAAGATGGGAAGCAACTGGAATTCAATGACAGTGAAAATTAAAAATGCCATTGTACTTCAGAAAATGGTTTGGTAATTTCTCATAAGGATAAACAGTGTCCTAATAATCCAGCAATTCCTCTCATAGGTGTTCACCCAACCAAAATGAAAACAAGTTGACACACACAAAAAATTTAATCTGAATAATTAAAGCAGATTTAAATCTAGACATAAAAGTAACATGTTAACTAAACAAGAAATTGTGTAATTTCCACACAATAGAACACTCAGTCAGTTCAGTCGCTCAGTCGTGTCTGACTCTTTGCGACTCCATGAATCGCAGCACACCAGGCCTCCCTGTCCATCACCAACTCCCGGAGTTCATCTCAGACTCAACATCCATCGAGTCAGTGATGTCATCCAGCCATCTCATCCTCTGTCGTCCACTTCTCCTCCTGCCCCCAATCCCTCCCAGCATCAGAGTCTTTTCCAATGAGTCAACTCTTCCCATGAGGTGGCCAAAGTACTGGAGTTTCAGCTTCAGCATCATTGCTTCCAAAGATATTCCAGGGCTGGTTTCCTTCAGAATGGACTGGTTGGATCTCTTTGCAGTCCAAGGGATTCTCAAGAGTCTTTTCCAACACCACAGTTCAAAAGCTTCAATTCTTCGGTGCTCAGCTTTCTTCAGAGTCCAACTCTCACATCCATATATGACTACTGGAAAAACCATAGCCTTGACTACACGGACCTTTGTTGGCAAAGTAATGTCTCTGCTTTTGAATATGCTATCTAGGTTGGTCATAACTTTCCTTTCAAGGAGTAAGTGTCTTTTAATTTCATGGCTGCAGTCACCATCTGCAGTGATTTTGGAGCCCCCAAAAATAAAGTCTGACACTGTTTCCACTGTTTCCCCATCTATTTCCCATGAAGCGATGGGACCAGATGCCATGATCTGAGTTTTCTGAATGTTGAGCTTTAAGCCAACTTTTTCACTCTCCACTTTCACTTTCATCAAGAGGCTTTTGAGTTCCTCTTCACTTTCTGCCATAAGGGTGGTGTCATCTGCATATCTGAAGTTATTGATATTTCTTCCGGCAATCTTGATTCCAGCTTGTGCTTCTTCCAGTCCAGCGTTTCTCATGATGTACTCTGCATATAAGTTAAATAAGCAGGGTGACAATACACAGCCTTGATGAACTCCTTTTTCTATTTGGAACCAGTCTGTTGTTCCATGTCTAGTTCTGACTGTTGCTTCCTGACCTGCATATCGGTTTCTCAAGAGGCAGGTCAGGTGGTCTGGTATTCCCATCTCTTTCAGAATTTTCCACAGTTTATTGTGATCCATACAGTCAAAGGCTTGGCATAGTCAATAAAGTAGAAATAGATGTTTTTCTGGAACTCTCTTGTTTTTTTCGATGATCCAGTGGATGTTGGCAATTTGATTTCTGGTTCCTCTGCCTTTTCTAAAACCAGCTTGAACATCTGGAAGTTCATGGTTCACATATTGCTGAAGCCTGGCTTGGAGACTTTTGAGCATTACTTTACTAGTGTGTGAGATGAGTGCAATTGTGCAGTAGTTTGAGCATTCTTTGGCATTGCCTTTCTTTGGGATTGAAATGAAAACTGACCGTTTTCAGTCCTGTGGCCACTGCTGAGTTACTTAGCAGTAAAAGAGAATGTACTGCTGACGTGCACAACACCACAGATGAGATATGGAGTTGACAGAAATTGCAGTGATGAGGAAGTGCAGGGGGGACAGAGTATGTGGTATATAGTAAGGACCTGTAGATAACTGGATACATGTTCTTCCTATATGTAAGTGATTTGGGTTGAATGTGTTTCAAATGATATAGGCAGCTCATGATACAATTCAGAGTTTGATTTTCTAACGTTTGGAAGGATTTTACCAGGGAAGGCAAAAATCTTAGAGAATTATTGTGATCATTATATGAGTCCTTAATGCAAAGTTCCTATAACAGTGTCTGGAACAGAGTAACCACTATATAAATGTGTGTTATCATCCTTTTTGAAAGTGAAAGTAAAGTCGCTCAGTCTGCTCAGTCATGTCCGACTCTTTGCGACTCCATGGCCTGTAGCCTACCAGGCTCCTCTGTCCATGGGATTTTCCAGGCAATCATACTGGAGTGGATTGCCATTTCCCTCTCCAGGGGATCGTCCCGACCCAGGGATCGAACCCAGGTCTCCCACATTGTAGACAGACGCTTTACCGTCTACGCCACCAGGGAAGTCGTCATCCTTATTAGGACAAATTAAAAAACATGCACTTTAACATGCGTCTTGAAGAATTGATAATATTCTGATAGTTTACTAAAGTGAGATGGGAGGGTGAGGATTCCAAGTGCCTAGACAGATAGAAAATAGTTCAGGATTTCAACATTTCCTTTGCAGATGATTGAAAATATCTTGCTAAATGTTTTTCAGTGTGTAATTGCACCCACTCTAATACTCTGAGAAGATAGGTCTTTTAAAAAGACAATTTTTTTTTAATTTAAGACAAATTTTTTTTTATTTTAAGACAAATTTTTAAGACAATTTTTTTTTAATTTAAGACAAATTAAAAATATTTACATTTAGTATATGCACAGTGTTATAAAAGCATTACCTCTGCCTAACTCCAAAATATCTTCATCACCCCAAAAAGAAACCACCTATTAATTCTGCTTTCCCTCCTCAGTGCAGTCTCCAGTAGCCACTCATCTACTTTCTGTCTTTATGCGTTGGGCTATGCTGGATATTTCATATAAATGGTATCATATAGAATGTAACTTCTGTATCTTACTACCTTGACTTACTACGAAGTTTTGAAGGTTCATCCATGTTGTATCATGTGTCAATACTTTATAGCTGGATAATATTACTTGTACAGGAATGTATGTGTGTTGCAGACTGTTTATCTGTTCATTAGTTGATAGACATTTAGATTGTTTCAACCCTCTGGCTATTGCAAATCGTGCTGCTATCGAGGTACAAGTTTTTGTTTGAATATTTGTTTTCAATTCTTTTGATTAGATATCTAGGGTGAATTGCTGGGTCACATGTTAATTCTATGTTTAATATACTGAGCACAAATTTTTTTTTTAAAGATGCATGCTTGTTGTGTAGATAGGTTAGTGAAGTTGAGAAAGAGTGTATGTATACATATATATATAGGTAATACTTCACGTACAAATATATATTGATATATATATATAGACATACACATGTATGTATCTATACAAATTTATGTTGAATAGTATATATCTGGAAATATCTATGTTAATAGCAAAACATTTTTCTAATAATATGTATTAACATTAGTATTAATGATCAATCACTATTTTTCCCATTCTATGCTAAGCAATTAGTATATCAATATAAATAAGGCAAATTCTTATATGGGATTCTTCCTTTAAATAATTTTAAATCTAAATAAATATAGAAAAAAAACCCACAGGAACACTAGGGAGAAACATAAGGTGAGGGTGATTTATAATGGAAAGGGGTGAAGAATTCTTGTTTTTGAATTTAAAAGTCAAAGTCTGTGTGGCATATCAAGTCTGAAGAGAGTTTTTTGAGGGGAGGATTTATATACTTCATTCATTCAATTTCCATGTTTCCAAAACATTCAAAACCTGGGGCAAGGGACAGGTGGAATGCTTCAGAGTCTACAAATAAACTATTGCAACTTGTCCTTACTGAGCCTGGATCCAAATTGGCTTCCTGCCCAATCCCCTCCGAAACTGGGAACTGGCCTTTCTACATGCTGGTTTTTAACACCCAGTCACACTTTGGGTAGGTCCCCACCCAGATGGAAGCACAGATGCAGCAGTAGCTGAAAGATTATTCTGAGACTGACAAGCCAGATTTCCTTGAGATTCAGGAAAGCTCATTCAATGCTTTTCCAACTCACTGCAACTTTGGTCTGTACTGCTGTTCCCTATGAATTTGGGAGAGAATGTTAGAACAGATTATGTGGTTCAGATCATTTTATAGGCTGGTGGAGTTGAAACCCATAGCAGATAGATTTCAAATAAGCCTTCCTTCTCAAACTTGTTTCCATGTCTTCTATCCAGAGAGTACATATTAGGACTTTTGGTGCAATCACTGAAAAAGGTACTTATAACTGTATAATCAGCTGCAAAATATCTTGGTAGAGTTTACATGACTGGATGCTTAGGAACTAGCAAAAATCTCTATTGAAAGAGCCACTGTGTGAGTACTTAAACATTTTGGTTTTACTGTCTTCTTCCCTTCAGTTGTTTTATAACTATCCAGTAACAATGAAGAGCTAGGTAAAAGTGGTGCCAAAGAACTTTGAAGAGGTAGTCAGCATCCAAAGCTTGATTTAGGAGTACAACCTCTGACATGAGTATATAATAAATAGGCAGTATCTATAAGCATTTTATGTATAGATAATTGTCATTGCTATTATTTATCCATATTTTTCTTTTGTTTGGTAGGATGAAGTCTCCTTAAGGAAGACCTGTGTTGTATTCACTTTTTTTTAATACCAAGCACTAACAGAAGTCCAACCTACTAGTGATGGAAAAATGATTAATTGAAAATGAATAAATTATGATACAATTTCCAGATTTCTTAATGGTTCCCAGTGATGACTTTCAGTCCATCTATCTAGATTCATCTTTTCATTTTCAGACAACACACTGTTTATAAGGGGTTCATTCATACATCAAAGGAATGGTCTGATTACCTTTTATTGTATCATGGTTTTTCCTGTTTTGATTTTGAGGCTCTAGGTGTTGAAGAGATTTTTTGCCTGCTTTTTTTCCCTAATAAATGTTGCCTAATTTAAAAATGCATTATTCAGGGTTGCTTTTCCTTTGAACAAAATGAATAACACATGGAATGACCTTCAAATTTTACAAATAAGGCATGCTTCAAATGATACTTAATTCTTTACAATTTGCCGTATCTAATTCAATGTTCTTCTTTCTTTGCCCTTATGAAACCACCTTAACATTAATGATGATGTTTTCTTTCAACCACTAACCATATAAATTCATAAATACCATACCTGAACTCTGAGCAAATATTTGTCTAAATAACTATGTACATGTGCACCATTTTTTGCAAGAGGATAAAACAGAAGGAAGAATAAAAGCAGATTCAGAATTTTCCTTAATTAATATCTTGGAAAAACTAATGTGCACTTGTACACTCTTATTTTTTTCTTTTGATTATCTTTTAGATGAAGCTTGACTCAAAATAGCTAATTCTGCTATAAAATGTCTCAAATTCAATAACTTTCATCAAAACAGTGATAAAAGTGCTGAATAAACTCAATGTAACCAGAAAGAAAACACAGACACCTGAACACAAACACAAATTAAATAGTTATATAAACCATAGTTTAAGCCAGCAGAGAATTTAAAAATAGAAGCAAAAAGCAGTTCTCTTTAAATTGCTGATCTCCTCATACGTCTAGTTGCTGTTAGTTGTTTTGCTCAGTAAGGAGGATCATTCTGACAGCTACAACTTGTTAGTGTTTCTTTATAAGATATGAGTAGAAATATTATAAGGCATTCTTAAGATCTGTTTGATGTTTTTAGGCTATTATCTATACAATACTGAAAGAATGGGGACACAGTAAAATAGTCACATGTTCTTTACCAAAATTGAGCATCCTCAATTACCTCCACAGTGGCATCAAAACTATTTCTTATTTGGCTTTGTTTAGACAGGCAAAATCAATTCATTCACTTCCCAAGAAGAACCTAAAAATAGGACTGGGAAATAGAGGGCAAGAGAGATCAAGTGGTAATATTTATTGAGCAAAGGGATTACAGTTTAATAAGATGGTTATGAATTACATAATAAATAAGTTGGTGCTATAGCTGTATTATATGATATGTAAATACTATAAACATGTATAACATTTGAATTAGTTCCATAATATATAAATATATCCTAACTGATATTGTGTGTGTACCTGTATGTATGGTTAGGAACAGGTGCTCTATTAAATGCAGGTCCTAAATAATATTCTAGGACAAACATTCTACTTACTATCTGAGTTTTGTCCTAGAGCTATAGTTTTCAAAGTTTTCTACTTAAAGGAGAAACTGTGATATACATCCCCAACTAATGCCAGTTAATCAGTAAGGTAGAGGACAGGGTTTATAAAGCTCCCTGTTCTCATCTAGGACCCTTTTCAATTATCTATGCCCTCTTTATCATTTTTAGTTTTGCCATTAGAGCTATGAATCAGTACAAATGAAGTTGTCTTTAAAATCTGGCTACAATTCTGATCCCCTTCTTTATTCACAGCCCCTAAAGATATTTATCCAGTCAATATATGTTGAGTGCTTACCGTCTGGTCCAGGTACTGAGATGTAACTGTAAATGTGATGAACACAGTCCTGCCCTCATGGACTTAATAAACTAAAGGCAGACTAGGAAATAGCTAAATAAAATGCAAAATATAAATGGCAGCATCTATAAATGTGGAAAAAGAGGTATTTGTTTTACTTTGAATGGCCGGTTTGCATACATGCAGCCTTCTGGATTGAAGATACACAATATGTGGCAGAATTCATACCAATCCAGGCACAATTTTTTTCTGGAAATCTGCTCACAGAGAGCAAATAAATATGTGGCTAAGATTTTCTAGTCCTATTTACTTTTCAGGTAGAGGTGAAATATTGCAAAAGCTGTGTATTATGGAAACCAAGTTTTAAACTATCCCAAAGTGTTAAACTTGATCAGATGCTCTGAAAACAGAGTATGACACTTGAAAGTCAATTGAAAAGCTGTGAACCTATTGCCATTTTCAATTTGAATGCTAGTTTGTGGATTGAAATTAGTGTGAAAAAAACCAAATACCCAGTGATTAAAGCTCAGAGCAGTAATGCTGTTGCTAAAACACTACTCCAGAGGTGAGGGCTCTGAAAATCTCATACAAATGCATGCAAAAACAGATTTATTTTCGAAAAGCAGAAAATGCGGTGAAACATGTATTTTTCTTTTCACAATGTATGCTCTCTTAAATGCTCTTTAGCTGTATGATTATTGTATCAGAGCTCAAAGTGGAAAAACACGCTGAGTAGAAAAGGGAACCTGCATTAAAGAGCTTGAAAGGCTAGAGGATAGTAGTTTCCTTCCAGTGCAGTCAATCACAGAAAGACATGGGTTGTTTCAGTGTATAAAAAATTAAATTGTGCGTGTTTGGGGCTGGGGTCGTAGAAGCGAGGAAGGATAGTGATTCTAAGCCCTTAAAAACTTTCCCCCTTTTCCTGTAAGATTCTCAGTTTGAATGTGTCTGTTTAACTATTTCTAAAAGGGAAATTGTGTTGCTCCTAGTCAGGGAAGGTAATGTCAGGATTTGCTGATCTGGTAATAAGGAACAAGAATACTGGTTAGACATGCACTATTTCTGTTACTGGCTTCTAAGACGTATCAGGATAATTGCTTTTTGTGTTTCAGTAATAGTCTAAGTATACCATTTCACTTGCTGCATCATTTTATAATTACCTATTTCTGTCTCCCTGCTTGAAGACAGGGACTCCTATTTGTCTCCAAATTCCAAGCACCTTCTCAGTGCTGGGCAGAAGGCTGACAAAAAAACAGTGTTTAATTTAACAAATGACTATGCTAACTGGCAGTTCAGCTTCTCCAGTAAGTCATCAGTTACAGCATTTTTTTCTCTAAACGCATCCTAAAGTATCTTATATTGAATAGAATTTACAAGTTAAAGGACAAAAAAATTAATAATTTGCCTAACAAGTCTTTGGATGGTATGCACCTAATGGAATCAGTAATCTTCATACTCCTTTGGCAAATCTATAAACACTTTAAAATTTTCAAATTATAATATAAAATATGAAAATGATCTGTTGGAGATGATCAAATCCACTGAGCTGGACAGAGTAATATGTCAGCACCTCTGCTCACATCTACAGCCTGGAGCTTTGTGAAGGTAAGCAGCACCTTCATCATTCTGGCATTCTATTTTAGTCTAAGTCTACATCAGAAGCCTGCCAGGGCTCAGTGCTGATAACAAAGCACTATCGCTTTTCAAAGTGACAGAGCACAGTGACATATCAACACTAGGACTTAAATGAAAAGCCCCTTCTAATTTAACTGGGGATCTGCTGAAGCTGTATTCAGCCCAGTACTCTTGTTTTCAATTAAAACTTTCTTGTAACAAGAGAAAAGTTTGGCGTTTCCTTTCCTTTTTTTGAAGCAGTTATGGAATTAAGTGGAAAGGACAGTATAGAACAGAGATGACCCAGTAACTGCTAAGTACCTATCAGCCTTTTTTTATCTACTAATTGCAGTTCCTATGGTTCAAGGAAAGTTTTGAACTTTCATGCTGCTGAAAGGATCCTTTCTTTCAATATCCTGTTCTTCGAGGATTTTCTTTTTTTTTTGGTTACAGTACATAAAGCAGAAAGGGTACACACACACACACACACACACACAGAAGTCGCTCAGTCGTGTTCCAACTCTTTATGACCCCATGGATTGTAGCCCACCAGGCTCCTTGGTCCATGGGATTTTCCAGGCATGAATACTGGAGTGGCTTGCCATTTCCTTCTCCAAGAAAGGGTACATCAGGTATCAATTACTGAGCGCCTGCTGCATGCCAGGCAGTTTCATTATGGGGATGGGGGGCTCTTACCTGTGCTAGTTCATGAAATTTCTACTGAGATATATGATGTTTCATTATTTGTTAATACCGAAAAAGGAACACATGAGTAAAGAAACTAACATCTCTGTGGTCACACGGTAGTAAACAGTAGAGGTGGAATTTCAGCATATATCCCTGTCCTGCAAGCCTTGCATACTAGTTACAACATTGCTAAGGTATAAAAGTGAAGAATTATGGGTAATATCAACACTGTCTTGATTAGTTTTTATTTAATATTACTTCCAGTTTGCACTTTTCTTAGATGAAGTTTCTTAGAACATATTTAGCCAATAGTCTTTTATCCTTAAACTGATTCAGAGTACCTCAACAAACTGTAAATTTCTAATATGAATTCATACCACATCTTAAAATCTGTTTCTGAAAACTGCATTGGTGTCTGTTCTTACTTTATTTTTTTTTTGAAATATAATGTGGCAATTTATTATAAAATGAACTAAAGTTATACAAGTTGTTTTGGAGGGATTTGTTCTTACTTTAAAGGCATAGTCTGACAGAATTGCCACTACTTACTGTAGAAATGTAGTTAAGGGTATGTGGTAAGGACACAGGTAAGACCTATATCCTCTTTATAAAGCCCTATAACATATCTCTCAAGCCTCAGTACTAAAAAAACAAATAAATAAAAGCTTTGCTTTTCTTAAATAGCTGATATTTTAAAACTATATATCTCATGGACACTGTAAAACCTTTTTACTATTTCTGCTTCATCTAGTAATAATCCCAAGGCCAAGTTCATTAACCATGTTTACAATATTTTGGAATTATTTTTCATTCTTAAGTTTACCTGTAGGTTAACATATACATTATATATATGCATACATTATACATATATTACATGTGTGTATATATATATATGTATGATTTTATTTCTCTGTGCCTTCACATTTACTCTATGCTCTTACATATATCATGTATATTTTTATACTTGCCTCTACTACTTTTGAGAATGAGATGAGTTCTCAGTGAATAACTAAACAGAAGTTGGACTAGAGTCAGAGGGAGGGTGTAGATCAGGCTTCTTGATGCATTTTTTAATACCATTAGATCATAACCAGAGCATCCTTCAGAGCATTTCTTCACATTTGTTTGTTGCGTTTCAAATCACTAAATCACAACACTGGGTTTTCAGACTGCTATCAGTGAAAGAATAGACTACCCTACTTCAAAGTGTAAAACCCCTTACTGCTGCTGATAAAGAATAATTTTGGTCACACACATGGGTACAGCACCAGTTAGAATTTTGGAAGGAACATTCCCCTTAAGGGATAAAACAAGTTTCTGGCAATTTGTCTCTGAGACAACCATTAGGTACAAAGTGTATTTTTGTATATATATTTATTTAGTATAGTTTATGCTCTCCTATTGATGCTTAGAACATTTTTCTGCAAAAAAAAAATGTTCTAGTGAATTGGCTCCACATCAAATCCCTATCTTCTCTAAAATGGCACGAGTCAGTCTGCCATCACTTGATTGATCAAAGCTTGGACCAAAGGGCAGCCATATGGCATGAAACTCAATGATGCTATGCTGCAAACTAGAAAATCTGGAATCAGCAGATGCCAAGAAGTGGAATGCATAGTGATGTATGAATTAATGCAGGCAGACAGGAATAAAAATATTGATGCACTTCTAAATTGATATTGATTCATGTGTATCGATGAGTAGTTACAGAATCATTTTCATTTCCCAAACAAATGCTCTAAAGAAAGATTTTAAAAGATTTTGTTTTAAAAAATCAACTGCAATTGAATATATATGGAAATGCATAATCTTGAGGGTTTTTTTTCCTCTTTAGAAACATTGTAACCAGACTGGCATCACAGATGCCATAAGAGTAAGTCATTCAGTCACTCAGCAAATATTTACTGAGTGCTTTCTTGTGACAAGTGATGTTCTAGATTCAAATAATATCGAATCAAGGAAGACAATTACTTTCATGAAGGTTAGGTTCAAGAGTGAGGAGAAATAATGCAAAACAAATTAATATGCAAGATAATTTTAAGTAAATACTCTGAATAAAAGAAAATAGGATGATGTGATAAAATAATAGGGAGGAGAGAGGATGAGTTTACTTGAGCCAGAGTGCTTACAGTAACATATTAGTTGAGACCCAAATGGAGAAGAGTCTGTTATGAAAAGATATGGGAATTAAATGCCCCCTGCATAATCAGGGGTTGCACTTGAAACCAGCTAGTGCAAAAATTCTTACAGAAAAATAAGCTTAGACTATCTGAAGGCAGAAATAAAGCTTCTGTGGCTTGAACAGAGTGAGTGCAAAGTGGGAGGTGGTAGCAGAAGAGAAGAAAGTCATCTTGACAAGATGGAAGGCTTCTGTTGCATATTACTTTTGTTTCTTGTACAGACAAAACTTATCAGGGCCTTATGTTTCTAATAAGTCATGAGCTGATCTTTGAAATCCCTCCAGATCTAAAATATTATGTTGAAGTATTTCTACTTAGAGTTCCAGCTATTCTTTGGTAATTCATTCACATTACCCATCTCTGGCATTTAGAAATGGTTAGAAACACATGGAAACAGAGTTCATAACTAAAAGGGTTAAAGCATCTGTCTGTGTCAGTAATGCACTGAAATTTTAAAGCACTAGATAAAAATGTATTTGTAAAATCAGTTGTCCCAAAGCGCTCATTCCATTTACTGGGAGTGATGTCCTTTTTTGGAAACTGTATTAAACTATTTTAGGGTGTTAGGATGCTACTTAGTAAATTGCTGCTTTGCTTCAGGGAGCTAAACTTTAAGCATATATAGACTATATAAAACCAATCCATATTTAACAATCTACTTTTAAAAATCAATGATTTTCAGCCTTTTCCCAATGTCATGCCATTGTCATATACATCCCCTCTAGTAATATTCCTTAGGGTGGAATGGGAATTACTCCCATGATGACATTTGGGTAATTTTCTCTCCTTTTTTGGGATGAGATTCCTCTCAAAGGAATGGGTTACCTTTCATTTACCTTCCCCAAGATCATGACTTTAAGCTTTAATTAAAATAAATAAAATTCGATCAGTTTAAAAAGCATATTTTGTTTTTCTATCACTGAACATATAACTTTGTTTTTATACCCTTTTCACTGAAAATTCTTAAAGAGAGGGGAATATCAGACCACCTTACCTGCCTCCTGAGAGGCAGGTCAAGAAGCAACAGTTAGAACTGGATATGGAACAACAGACTGGTTCCTAATTGGGAAAGGCTGAATATTGTCACCCTGTTTATTTAACTTATATGAAGAGTATATCATGCAAAATGCCAGGTTGGATGAAGCACAAGCTGGAATAAAGATTGCCAGGAGAAATATCAATAGCCTCAGATACCAGGATGACATCACCCTTATGGCAGAAACTGATGAGGAACTAAAGAGCCTCTTGATGAAAGTGAAAGACGAGACTGAAAAATCTGGCTTAAAACTCAACATTCAAAAAACGAAGATCATGGCATCCAGTCCCATCACTTCATAGCAAATAGATGGGGAAACAATGGAAACAGTGAGAGACTTTATTTTCTTGGGCTCCAAAATCACTGCGGATGGTAACTGCAGCCGTGAAATTAAAAGACGGTTATTCCTTGGAAGGAAAGTTATGACCAACCTAGATAGCATATTGAAAAGCAGAGACATTACTTTGCCAACAAAGGTCCATCTAGTCAAAGCTATGGTTTTTCCAGTAGTCATGTATGGATGTGAGAGTTGGACTATAAAGAAAGCTGAGTGCTGAACAATTGATGTTTTTGAAATGTGGTGCTGGAGAAGATTCTTGAGAGTCCCTTGGACTGCAAGGAGATCAAAGAGTCAATCCTAAAGGAAATTAGTCTGAAACTGAAAAAAGCTGAAACTTCAAAACTTCAGCCACCTGATGTGAAGAACTGACTCATTGGAAAAGACCCTGATTCTGGGAAAGATGGAAGGCAGGAGGAGAAGGGGATGACAAATGATAAGATGGTTGGATGGCATCACTGACTTGATGGATATGAGTTTGAGCAAGCTCTGGGAATTGGTGATAGACAGGGAAGTGTGCTGCAGTCCATGGGTTGCAAAGAGTCAGACACGACTGAGCAACTGAACTGAACTGGAGTAAGTCTCTCCCAGGGTTTTGCAACATGCAGGTGTAACGTGATCACATGAGAAATGTGTTATTTACACACACATTTATTGAATATATGTTTGACATGTACATGAGTGTCAGGCACACTCCTTAGTGCTGGGGATACAACTGCAAGGTAAAGATATATATAATTTCTACTTCGTGGAGCTCATGGCTTAGGATGTATATGTATGTGGAGCTATGGGGGATGGGTTACAGACAGGTAAATAGTCAAGTGCAATATGCAGTGATAATGTCTATGGTGGGAAAAGGACTAAGTAAAGTAGGAGCACCAAGGAAGGGTACCTAAACACAGGTTTAAACAACAAGAGGACATTTAGAACGAGGGACAGTCAGATAGATCTAAGGAAAAAGTAGCAATAAGGCAGACAAAGTGGTACTTGCAAGATTTCCAGGTAGAGTATTAAAAAAAATAAAAATAAAAAGCTTGGTGGTAAGAAAATAAGTTCTATTAGCTTATTTATATATACTAGGTTATATTACCAGAGAAGGCAATGGCACCCCACTCCAGTACTCTTGCCTGGAAAATCCCATGGGCAGAGGAGCCTGGTAGGCTACAGGGGGTTGCGAAGAGTCGGACACAACTGAGCGACTTCACTTTCACTTTTCACTCTCATGCACTGGAGAAGGAAATGGCAACCCACTCCAGTGTTCTTGCCTGGAGAATCCCAGGGACGGGAGAGCCTGGTGGGCTGCTGTCTATGGGGCCGCACAGAGTTGGACACGACTGAAACGACTTAGCAGCAGCAGCAGCAGCAGCAGCAGGTTATATTACCTGATTTACACGTCTGGTGAAAGGAAGTTGAGATAAAACATCCTCTACTGACTTATTTTTTCTGTGACATCAGAAGATAAGATTATTCACTTAAGGGAGAAAGTTATGGGGTCCTAAAATATTGAAGATGGTGAGAAAGTGTGAAATGCAAGTAGTGGGCAATGGTTCCACTTAGAGTTTGGATGTAAAACATTGCAGAAAATTTCACTTCCATCTTAGTCACAAAAACAAAGAGATAATCTACAAAATCATAACTAGCTTTCACTTTGTTTTCTAACTCCTCAGACAGTTGAGGTATCGGGGAAAAAAAAAAAAACAAAACTAAATAGATTAAATAATAAAATAAACATTTTTCTAGGAGAGAAAAAATCTACAGTTCCTTTCATTCCTTGCTGAGTGGCAGGGGGATCTACTTGTCATAGATCTTCAGAAATAAAGTAAATATTGTTTTATTAATCCATTGGATGGGGGGAGGTAGGAAGGAGGCTTAAGAGGGAGGGGATATGTGTATACTTATAGGTGATTCACTGTCTTTTTTTTATTTTATTTTTAAACTTTACAATATTGTATTGGTTTTGCCAAATATCAAAATCAATCTGCCACAGGTATACATGTGTTCCCCATCCTGAACCCTCCTCCCTCCTCCCTCTCCATGCCATCCCTCTGGGTCGTCCCAGTGCACCAGCCCCAAGCATCCAGTATCGTGCATCGAACCTGGACTGGTGACTCGTTTCATACATGATATTATACATGTTTCAATGCCATTCTCCCAGATCTTCTCAGCCTCTCCCTCTCCCACAGAATCCATAAGACTGTTCTATACACCAGTGTCTCTTTTGCTGTCTCGTATACATGGAACCTTCTGCAGGATAGATCACATCCTGGGCCATAAATCTAGTCTTGGTAAATTCAAAAAAATAGAAATCATTCCAAGCATCTTTTCTGACCACAATGCAGTAAGATTAGATCTCAATTACAGAAGAAAAACTATTAAAAATTCCAACATATGGAGGCTGAACAACATGCTGCTGAATAACCAACAAATCACAGAAGAAATCAAAAAAGAAATCAAAATTTGCATAGAAACAAATGAAAATGAAAACACAACAACCCAAAACCTGTGGGACAGTGTAAAAGCAGTCCTAAGGGGAAAGTTCATAGCAATACAGGCATACCTCAAGAAACAAGAAAAAAAGCCATTAAAAAGATTCACTCTCTTTTACAGCAGAAACTAAAACAACATTGTAAAGCACTTATATCCCAGTAATTAAAAAAAAAAAAAAAAAAAAAAAAACCCTGCTTGGCTATCCAATATGACTTGCTTTGGTCAAAGCAAAGTTGTAAGTGTTATGCATGCAGCCTTGAAAAGTGCCTGTATATCAGGGTTTATCCTTTTGGAACACTCCCTCTTGGAGCCTAGCTGCCATGATATAAAAAAGTTCAGTTTTAATGCAAAAAAAAGAGGTCACACAGAGCAGGCCAGTAAGATCTAACACCTTGTGAATAAGGAGGCTGTGTGGAGAAGAACTGAGGCACCATCTGATAGTCTGTATCCAGGTGCCAGAAATAAGAGAGAGGTCATCTCAGAATTTTCATTCTGCCCAACTAGCAGCTGAATTCAGTGATATAAACCGTCATATGGAGGAAAACTGCCTCATCAACCGGAATCATAATGAATGCTAATGTTTAAGCATCATTTTGGATTGTTACACAGCAGTAGATAACTGGTAACACTCGTTACACTGCTACCAAACTTAATCCCCGCATGTGGCAGGCGTGATGAATGAGAATGACGGGGAGATGTTGCTACAGAACAAGTCTGAGTCCAGCCAGTACTTTTCCCCAATTGCAGAGAAGTGGGGGGCTGATTAGGATAGAAGAGAGGAGGGAGCTTCCTCTAGGCATGTGGCATATTTCCCAACGTCAGTGTCTGCTGAGGAATGACAGAAGGACAGGGATGCTGAAATAACAGCTATGATGTATTTTGAATTTGAACTGACTGGCTAGCTAAGGTTGGGTGAGGCAGAAAATGAACCCTTGAAAGAAGAAACATTTAAAATCAGGGCTTAAGTTTATATTGAAAAAACAAAACAAAACAAAACACAGTAATAGAGCAAAGTAAGGCAAAAAAGAGATGATAGCAGAGGTCAACAAAATTGAAAAAGAACAAAAGTAGATAAAATTGACAAATGCATAAGTTGGTTCTTTTAAAAGAGCAATAAATTTGACAAAGTCTGAGTTATTCTAATCAAGAAAAAGCAGATATTGAAATAGCACAAATGAGAAAAAAAACAAATACAATTTGACAGTATTAGAAATGAGAAAGCAGATATCACAACAAATCTTTCAGTTCAGTTCAGTCACTCAGTCATGTCCAATTCTTTGTGACCCCATGGACTGCAGCACAACAGGCTTCCCTGTCCATCACTAATGCCCAAAGTTTGCCCAAACCGATGTCCTTTGAGTTAGTGATGCCAACCAACCATCTCATCCTCTGTCGTCCCCCCTCCTCCTGCCTTCAATCTTTCCCAGCATCAGATCTTATCCAATGAGTCAGTTCTTCAGATCAGGTGGCCAAAGTATTGGAGTTTCAGCTTCAGCATCAGTCCTTCCAATGAAGAATCAGGACTGATTTCCTTTAGGATTGACTCTTTGATCTCCTTGCAGTCCAAGGGACTCTCAAGAGTCTTCTCCAATACCAGATTTCAAAAGAATCAATTCTTTGGCACTCAGCTTTCTTTATAGTCCCAACTCTCAAATCCATACATGACTACTGGAAAAACCGAGCTTTGACTAGATGGACCTTTGTCAGCAAAGTAATGTCTCTGCTTTTTAATATGCTGTCTTGGTTGGTCATAGCTCTTCTTCCAAGGAGAAAGCATCTTTTAATTTCATGGCTGAAGTTACCATCTGCAGTGATTTTGGAGGCAGCAAAAATAAAATCTCTCACTGTTTCCATTGTTTCCCCAGCTACTTGCCATGAAGTGATGGGACCAGATGCCATGATCTGAGTTTTCTGAATGTTGAGCTTTAAGCCAACTTTTTCACTCTCCTCTTTCACTTTCATCAAGAGGCTCTTTAGTCCTTCCTCACTTTCTGCCATAACGGTGGTGTCATCTGCATATGTGAGGTTATTGATATTTCTCCTGGAAATCTTGATTCTAGCTTGTGCTTCGTCCAGCCCAGCATTTCACATGACATAACACTGCATATAAGTTAAATAAGCAGGATGACAATATACAACCTTGATGTACTCATTTCCCTATTTGGAATCAGTCTGTTCCATGCCCAGTTCTAACTTTGCTTCTTGACCTGCATACAGATTTCTCAGGAGACAGGTCAGATAGTCTTGTATTCCCATCTCTAGAAGAATTTTACAGTTTGTTGTGATCCACACAGTCAAAGGCTTTGGCATTGTCAATAAAGCAGAAGTAGATGTTTTTCTGGAACTCTCTTGCTTTTTTGATGATCCAATGGATGTTGGCAATTTGATCTCTGGTTCCTCTGCCTTTTCTAAATCCAGCTTGAACATATGGAAGTTCACGCACAGTTGAAGCCTGGCCTGGAGAATTTTGAGCATTGCTTTGCTACCATATGAAATGAATGCAATTGTGTGGTAGTTTGAACATTCTTTGGCATTGCCTTTCTTTGAGATTGGAATGAAAACTGACCTTTTCAAGTCCTGTGGCCCCTGCTGAGTTTTCCAAATTTGTTGACATATTCAGTGCAGCACTTTTACAACATCATCTTTTCGGATTTGAAATAGCTTAACAAATTTTACACACATTAAAAGAATGAGAGAATATCATTCTTTATACCAAAATCCAGGATAACTTTATACCAAAATCCAGGATAACTCAGATAAAATGAATAGATTCATTTGAAAACATAATAGACTCCTATTCATTTCAAGCCAAAAATTAATTGAAGGTAGATCACAAACCTAAATATAATGTTAGAACTATGGGAGAATATCTTCAAAGCTTGGATTAGTCAAATATCTCTCATGAACGACAAAAACATTTTTACCATGAACATAAAAGCATTAACCATAAAAAAAACTATTATATGGAAATTAATAAACATTAAAAATTACTACTCATTGAAGATACCAAGAAAGTGAATAAACCAGTCAAGCTACAGAATAGGAAGAAATACTATCAGTACTTATATTTGAAAAAGAGCATATATACAGAATATATAAATATCAGATCAACAAATACAAAAATAAATAAGCAATTAAATGTGGGCAAAAACTTGAATAGAAACTTCACAGAAGATACTTGAATGCTCATCAGTCATATAAGAAGGAACTCAACATTATTAGACATTAGAAAGATAACAGTTAAGCCATAATAAGATATCATTTCAATTTACTAGAAAGCCCCAAATCAACAATGCCAACAATTCCAAATGTTAGCAAGAATGTAGAACAACTGGAAAGTTTATAAAATGCTAAGAGTTACACTGCTGCTATTGCTAAGTCGCTTCAGTCGTGTCCGACTCTGTGTGACCCCATAGACGGCAGCCCACCAGGCTCCACCATCCCTGGGATTCTCTAGGCAAGAACACTGGAGTGGGTTGCCATTTCCTTCTCCAAGAGTTACACTGGTAGACATATAAAATTATGCTATTTTGGAGAACTGCTAGGTACTTTCCTACAAAGAAATAGAAACTTACACTAAAATCCAACTACACTAATAGGTATTTATCCCAAATATGTGAAAACATACATCTGCAAGAAACTTCTATCAAAGTTCTCACAGCAACTGAAAACAATTCAATTATCTATCTACAGGAAAGTGAATAAATAAGTAGTGATGTATTCAAAGAGTTAATTACTACCCAGCAATTGAAACTCCAGTACTTTAGCCACCTCATGTAAAGAGTTGACTCATTGGAAAAGACCCTGATGCTGGGAGGGGTTGGGGGCAGGAGGAGAAGGAGACGACAGAGGATGAGATGGCTGGATGGCATCACTGACTCGGTGGACATGAGTTTGAGTGAACTCCGGGAGTTGATGATGGACAGGGAGGCCTGGCGTGCTGTGATTCATGGGGTCGCAAAGAGTCGGACACGACTGAGCGACTGAACTGAACTTAACTGAACTAAAAATATAGAACTACTGATAAAAAACAACAAAACAAAGAATTATCAAAAACATTCATTTGAGCAAAAGAGACCATATACAAAATAACGCATATTTTGAGATTCTATTTACAGAAATTTCTGGACTAGGCAAAAGTAATTATGGAAATAGAAATTAGAAAAATTGCCAATGGTAGATAACTGGAATTGTGCAGGCAGTTTTCTAGAGGGATGCAGATATTTAATATCTTACCTCAGGTGGTAATTCCAAGGTAGATATAATTATCAAATTCATTGGACTTAGTATCATAATGTCATGCCATAATGTCAAATCAATAAAATAACTCTATATATGACTTATTTTAATTAAGAAACAAACAAAAAAAGAATAAGCCAGAGAAGGAATTAAATTTGATTTTGGCTTTTTTTATAATCCAGTCCCTGCTCTAGTGTTGTGTAGTTGTTTTTTCTAAAGGGTTTATTATGTTAAAACTTAAAACTAGTTGCTATAGTGGAATCAGAAGAATATATGCTTTTACTATTAAAAAAATATGTGTTTGTTAAATGCATATTGTTAGAGGCAGCCATTTTTCAGAGCTCTTAACAAAATTTACTTTGAGTCCACATTTTATCAGGCAACTGTCAGATTAGAACTTCTACCTTCAATTTTGTAAGCTATTCGAAATTTCAAAAAAACCCTGCATTTAATCTGTTCTCTTGTAGGAAATGCATCTAAGCTACTGTCCATATCTCTGTGATATACTTCAAAATAACCTTGGTTTGAATTAAGCTTCGGAAAAATGGTGAGCATTTAGAAAGCCTATTTAATACCAAAGTAACACAAAACTGTTTCTTTTAAGACAGTACTTCATTTTATTCAGTTAAATCTTTAGCTTTTATCTTTAATATTTTTATCATAAGGATCAAATATAAAAGAAGCAAGTATTATTTACAATACTAATTTTAATTGATTATATTAAATTTTGATTTTTATGCTCTCTTCTCTGAAAATATTGTTCATAGATGTTGTCAAATGATTATATGGCTTAAATATTTTAAATTAGATCATTTCAATTTGCTACCTACATATGACACAACGCATTTTTAAATTTTATTTAGGCTTGCAAATTCAATTAAGAACTAGTTCTTTCAAAATACTTTTTCATTATGGGCTATATACTTAATCCAATGATGCTTAAAATGTTTTGAACACTTACATTGAAGTTGCCTTCAGACCAGTTTTGAAGCAAAAATAACATCAGTCATCTAACTTTATAATAATTTAATTTAATCAAGATTATTATTTTAATATCTAAAGGCACTCTTTGCATTCACACAAATTAGATTCATATGGGTTTTTTCTTTGCATACAAATGAAATTTACCTTGGATTGTACACTTTAAAAAAATTATTTTTTAGAGGCAAGATGACTAGGACAAAATGTTATTAATAATTTTACTTCATATATTTTTATTTATCACTTGCCTTATAGTTTAATTACAATAGTAAGTTAGAAAGTAGGAATTCAGAAGTTACCTCACCGTTCACATTTCTAGTTAGGGTAGGTTTTTTACTAACTCCAAATACGTTTCAGCTAACCCAAATCCCATGTTATTTAAGTCAAAACTAAATCTCAGCTCTCTCATTTGTTGCAGATTCTCATGTATTTCTGTTTTAGTTTTCTATCTTCATTCAGGTTTTACATTTTTCTATTTAATGTCCTTTTATAATTTTTACCTTAGATGATTTTTTTCTTTTCTTCATTTAATTTCAATTTTGTTCCTCTTTTTTAATGTATCCAATATTAACTTTTAGTATTATCCATTTAGCACTTTGGTATTCCCCATTACTGATTATTTTATATACATAATTGCCTCCTTTATATGTAAAATGCTAGCAGGACCATCTTTATTTGAAAGTGCTCCTCTTTAACCTACTGTACCCTGCATTTACAACAATAATAATTGCTACTACTTCTGCTTATTGACTACACTAAAGCCTTTTACTCTGTAGATCACAACAAACTGTGGAAAATTCTTAAAAGAGATGGGAGTACCAGACCACCTAAACTGTCTCTTGAGAAACTTGTATGCAGTCAATAATTAGACCTGGACATGGAACAATGGACTGGGTCAAAACTGAGAAAGGAGTACAAGGCTCTATATTGTTACCCTGCTTATTTAACTTATATGCAGAATACATCATGTGAAATGCCAGGCTAGATGAATCACAAGCTGGAATCAATGTTTCCTGGAATTGCCAGGACAAATATCAACAATCTCAGATATGTAGATGATGCCACTCTAATTGGGCAGAAAGTGAAGAGGAACGAAAGAGCCTCCTTATGAAGGTGACAAGGAGAATGAAAAAGCTGGCTTAAAACTCAACATTCAGAAAAAAAGAAAATCATGACAACTGGTACCATTACTTCATGGCAAACAGAAAGGGGAAAAGTGGAAGCAGTGACAGATTTTATTTTCTTGGGCTCCAAAATCACTGTGGATGGTGACTGCAGCCATGAAATTAAAGATGTTTGCTCCTTGGAAGGAAAACTATGACCAACCTAGACAGCTTAAAAATCAGAGACATCACTTTGCTGAAAAAGGTCTGTATAGTCAAAGCTATGGTTTTTCCAGTAGTCATGCATGGATGTGAGAGGTGAACCATAAACAAGGCTGAGAACTAAAGAATTGATCCTTTTGAATTATGGTGCTGGAGAAGACTCCTGAGAGTCCCTTGGACTGCAAGGAGATCAAACCAGTTAGTACTAAAGAAGATCAGTCCTGAATATTCATTGGAAGGATTAGTGCTGAAGCCAAAGGTCCAAACTTTGGCAACCTGATGTGAAGAGTTGACTCATTGGAAAAGACCTTGATGCTAGAAAAGATCAACAGCAAAAGGAGAAGAAGGCAACAGAGGATGGCATGGTAAGATAGCATTACTGACTCAGTGGGAATGAATATGAGCAAACTCCAGAAAATACTGGAGGATAGAGAGCCTGGTAAACTGCAGTCCACAGGGTCGCAAAAAGTTGGGCATGATTTAGTGATTAAACAAACACAACCAAGTTTTAATTGGCCTTGAGACTTAATGAACTTGAAATCTCAGAAAACTCATCTTTAAAATGTGAATATAATAGAGCCTACTTTAGACTGTTTTGATAATTAAATATGTAAAATGATTGGTTCAGTAACTGTCACTCACCTAGCAAGGGCTCCATAATAATTGTCCTTACAACCTCAGAATGGCATGCCTTGGGGTGTTCAAGAAACAAAGATATTTATCTGTGTTTTAGCATATTTTATGTTAGTCCAAAACACTCATACTGAGTTTTCTATTTTGTTTAATGAGTGGTATTAAATATCTACATTACTTTTCATTTCCAATGAGGACTCCCAGAACAATTCAAAGAAAACACCCACCTTTATTCTCCTAATCATCTACATTTTACCTTTGTGTGTGTGTGTGTTTCTGTGTGTTTGAACATTTCTTTAAACATGACATCAAGAGCTAAGCCTGGTAAAGCTATCTTCCGGCTCAGATAAAGTATTTAAACATTCATGGGCCAGTTAAAATTTCCAATTTGATGTTTTAAAAACACTACAGTTGATAAATATGTCTTGTTTCCAGTAAACTCACAAAGAATTCCATTTATTTACCTAGCTTATTTGAAAAATGAGTAATCCTTGTAGTGAAAGAAAAATGGCTATGGAAATGAATTATGCACAGAGCTTGAGAACAGAAAGCAGAGAGTAATTATGGAGGAGTTATAAGCAGAATGGACATCTTTTTAGATCACACAATGCTGAGAAAGTCGAATTCTAATCATCCAGAATGCAGGCCCCTTTGTGAACATTATAGCATTTTCCAGAGATTTTAGAAAGGGTAGAACCTCAATGCTGTAGAGTAAGGGCTACTCTAAACACACTCTAATAAATTCTAAACTCCATGTTCACATAATCATGCTGAGCAATCAAAAAATTAACTGACAGAATTAAAGTCTTTAAAAGAAGGTAACATAATCTATTTTCTCTAAATTTTATCATTGTTCTGCAATAGCAAACACATAAGCAAAAACTGTTAGACATATGAAGAAAACAGAAAAATACATCCTGTATCCAGAAGTAAAAACAAACAAAAAATGCAGTCAATAGAAATACACATGATGGAATTATCAGACAAGGACTTTAAAACAGACACTGTAAATGGGATGAATAGTTCAAAAGAAATATAAATTTAACAAATGAATAAATATGAATTCCAAGCAAAGAAATAGCTGTATAAAAATGAAACAAGTGAAAGTTGAGAATAATGACAAAAATAACCTAATATAAAAAGCTAATGATATGTTTAATATCAGACTATACAGTATAGAAAAAAACAATCAGTACTCATGTAAGAAAAATAGTAGAAAATGCCCAAACTAAAGGACACAGAGAAACAATGGTTGATATCTATCTCTGATAAATGTAGGAGAATATGTCAATAATATAGTTTAACATACATTTGGCTGAAGTGTGAGAAAAAAGGAATGAAAAAGTTTGGGGCAAAAAAAATTTTTTTGAAGAATATTTTTCAAAATTTTACATAAGTTCTCCCAATTTGATGAAAACTATAAAGCCACTAATCTAATAAAAAAGTGAACCTGAAGCATGATGAGCGTAAACACAATCACACACACACCCACACATACACAAACACATCTGGAAAATGCCTAAGACATATCAGGCAAATTGCTAAAAGTGAAAGAAAATGAGAAAAATTCCCAAGCCCTCCCAAGAAAAAGGATTATTACAGTTAAAAGAACAAAGATTATTTTTTCTGACTTTTTTCTTAAAAACAATGAAAGACTTTAAAATGACAAAAAAGTAAGGAATAACAGTCATTCAAGATTTCTTTAGCCAAAAATGAAGGTGAAATAAAGACATTTTCTGAGCAGTATGACATAATTTGTCATCAGCAGATACATACTTCAAGAAATGATACAATTAGTTTTTTATACTAAATAGAACTGCTAATAGAAATTAGAATCAACTCGAAGGAAGATGAGGATTGTAAATAACATCTAGGACAAACAGAAAATAAAAGCTAGAATATAAGCATAAAGCCAAATTTATCAATAATTATATTGAATGAAGATAGACTAATATTTAGGGTAAGCAATCAAAAGGCAAGGATTTTCAAAATGTGTCATAGAGCAAAATGGAACTATTTGTTGTTTAAGTGCACTTTTATATGAAGGCTCAACTGGGTTAAAAGCAAAATGATGGTAAAATTATACCTTAAAAGCACTACTTATGAGAAATTTGGAGTGCTGTATAAGATGAAGTTGACTTCAATAAAAGGAACATAACCAAAGGTAAAGAAGACTATTTTATAATAATAAAATGATCAATTCATCAAGTAGATTTAAAGAGTCCTAAATGTATCTGCACTTAACAGAAAGCTTCAAAATAAATGAAGTGAAAATTGTCAACAGTAAAGGGAAAAATTAAAAATTACAGAATCATATTTGTTTATGCTTATGCTCACTTCCAGTAACTAATAGAAAAAAAATAAAAATATAATTAGCATATAGAGAATTTGCTTAACACTATCAAACAATTTGACATCATTGGTATTTTTAGAACATTACACCAACTTCAGAATATGTATGTATTTACTTGAAGAAAAGCTTAGGCAGGTATCTTTGCAATCTTACAGTTGGTAAAAATTCTTACCTGAGATACAGAAAGCTCAAACTTACAACTAAAAAAAAATAACTGAAAAGTTGGATTTCATCAACTTTGTAAAATTCTGTTTACTAAGAAGACACTGATAAAACTGAGTAGAGAAATCACCAATTGAGAGAAAATTAGGTATAATTTTGTAAGAGTACACATGACAAAAGACTTAAACCAGAATGTATAAACAACTACAACCCAATCAAAAGACAAACAGAATAAATTTTTTGAGTAAAAAAGGTCCATGCTACTGCTAAGTCACTTCAGTCGTGTCCAACTCTGTGCAACCCCATAGACAGCAGCCCATCAGGCTCCCCTGTCCCTGGGATTCTCCAGGCAAGAACACTGGAGTGGGTTGCCATTTCTTTCTCCAATGCATGAAAGTGAAAAGTGAAACTGAAGTCGCTCAGTCGTGTCCGAATCTTAGGGACCCCATGGACTGCAGCCTTCCCGGCTCCTCTGCCCATGGGATTTTCCAGGCAAGAGTACTGGAGTGGGGTGCCATTGCCTTCTCCAAAAAAGGTCAATAGATAGTTCTAAATGGAAACTATCAAAATAGCAAATTAACACATAAAAAAGTCCTACACCTCAATTCCAGAAAAATAAATGACCCAATCAAAAAATGGGCCAAAGAACTAAATAGACATTTCTCCAAAGAAGACATACAGATGGCTAACAAACACATGAAAAGATGCTCAACATCACTCATTATCAGAGATATGCAAATCAAAACCACTATGAGGTACCATTTCACTCCAGTCAGAATGGCTGCGATCAAAAAGTCTACAAGCAATAAATGCTGGAGAGGGTGTGGAGAAAAGGGAACCCTCTTACACTGTTGGTGGGAATGCAAACTAGTACAGCCACTATGGAGAACAGTGTGGAGATTCCTTAAAAAACTGGAAAGAGAACTGCCTTATGATCCAGCAATCCCACTGCTGGGCATACACACTGAGGAAACCAGAAGGGAAAGAGACATGTGAACCCCAATGTTCATCGCAGCACTGTTCATAATAGCCAGGACATGGAAGCAACCTAGATGTCCATCAGCAGATGAATGGATAAGAAAGCAGTGGTACATATACACAATGGAGTATTACTCAGCCATTAAAAAGAATACATTTGAATCAGTTCTAATGAGGTGGATGAAACTGGAGCCTATTATACAGAGTGAAGTAAGCCAGAAAGAAAAACACCAATACAGTATACTAACACATATATATGGAATTTAGAAAGATGGTAACAATAACCCTGTATACGAGACAGCAAAAGAGACACTGGTGTATAGAACAGTCTTACGGACTCTGTGGGAAAGGGAGAGGGTGGGAAGATTTGGGAGAATGGCACTGAAACATGTATACTATCATGTATGAAATGAGTTGCCAGTCCAGGTTCGATGCACGATACTGGATGCTTGGGGCTGGTGCACTGGGACGACCCAGAGGGAGGGTATAGGGAGGGAGGAGGGTTCAGGATGGGGAACACATGTATACCTGTGGCGGATTCATTTAGATATTTGGCAAAACCAATACAATATTGTAAAGTTTAAAAATAAAATTTAAAAAAAAAGTGTTCAACACTATTGGTCATCAGGAAAGTACAAATCGAAATCATGATCAGATGCTACTTAATACCCAATGTGAAAGAATGAAATCAACAAGACTTTTCATCAACTGCTGGTAGGAGCGTATCAAACACCAATATGCTCTGCTGCTGCTGCTAAGTCGCTCCAGTCGTGTCCGACTCTGTGGGACCCCATAGACGGCAGCCCATCAGGCTCCCCCATCCCTGGGATTCTCCAGGCAAGAACACTGGAGTGGGTTGCCATTTCCTTCTCCAATGTGTGAAAGTGAAAAGCTCTATGATCCAGCAATTCCATGATGTGGTATTTATCTTGCCTAAATGAAAACATGTCACAAAAAATGGTTTTATAAATATTCAACCAAATGTACTTCACTGATTTTTGACAAAGGTAGAAAACTAATTCAATGGAGGAATGATTCAATAAATATATTGAGGCAGTTAGACATCTATATGCAAAAAAAAAAAAAAAACAAACGAATCTTAAGCTTCACATGTTATACAAACAACAAACATTATCTCAAAGTTCAGCATAGACTTAACTATAAAATAATGATACTTTAAGGAAGAAAATCACAGAATGTCTTGGAGGACAAGGGCTAGGCAAAATGTCTTTAGAAATGACACTAAAAACACGATTGATAAAATGAAAAACTGATAAATCGAACTTGTGATGGTTACCTTTTCGTGTCACCTTAGCTAGACTATGAGAAGAGTCAATGGCACTCAACTGCAGTACACTTGCCTGGAAAATCCCATGGATGGAGGAGCCTGGTAGGCTGCAGTCCATGGGGTCGCTAGGAGTCGGACACGACTGAGCGACTTCACTTTCACTTTTCACTTTCATGCATTGGAGAAGGAAATGGCAACCCGCTCCAGTGTTCTTGCCTGGAGAATCCCAGGGACGGGGGAGCCTGGAGGGCTGCCGTCTATGGGGTCGCACAGAGTCGGACACGACTGAAGTGACAGCGTAGCATAGCATAGATAGACTGTGGTGATCAATTGTTTGACCAAATACCAGTCTATAAGTGTTGTAAGGTATTTTTAAGGACATGATTAACATTTAAACTGGCAGACTTTAAATAAAGAAGATTATTCGACACACTCCCATCCATCAGTTAGTAACTTTGTAGAGAATTAAAAACAATA
This sequence comes from Bos grunniens, assembly GCF_055505025.1. NCBI lineage: Eukaryota > Metazoa > Chordata > Mammalia > Artiodactyla > Bovidae > Bos > Bos grunniens. The sequence continues at coordinate 33,885,613 of NC_141172.1, read as the reverse complement.
ATAAAACAGACTAAATGTTGGTTTGCTTTTTATTAAATAAAAAAAAAAAAGATTTAAGTTTCCCAAAGGAGAAGGAATTCCGCCCCAGACTGCAACACAAAAATTCTGCCTGAATTTCCAGTTTTCACAGCATTCAAGACTATAACATCAATACTTATATGAAACTTTACTATACTATCTTGCCCTATGAATTTCAGTCTTGCCATCTCTTGAAACCATATAAACCAATTAAAAACAATCTTTCCTACTCCTGCTCTCCCTGTCATATATAGGTATATATACGATGGAATTATGAATTATATTTGTATGTATTACAAACAACAATATATTATACAAACTATATGTCTCCTATTGGGTTTTATTTCTCTGCAGAGTTTTGACTAACAGGGACTATGAATATTAAAAGTGTTTGCTCTACAGATGCTCATGAAGAGAATGTAAAGGTAAGACATATCCTGGGAGAAACTCCTAATCACATACCAGGCAAACGGCTAATGTCGGGTATAAACAAAGAACTCTCAACACTCATCAGCTGAAAAAAAATTCAAATAGGAAACCGAGCAAAATACATGAGCAAATATTTCAACAAAGAGAATATAGAGATGATAAATAAATGTACTGAAATATGTTCAAAAGCATTAGCTATCAGGGAAATGTAAACTATAATCACAATGAACTATCACCACACACTGATCAAAATGGGTAAGGAAAGAAAAAATATAGTGACAACACCAAACATTGGCAAGAAAATAGAGAAACTAAACCACTCATATATTTGCAGGTATGTACGCAAAATGGTATAGTCATGTGGAAAATAGTTTGGTGGTTTCTTATAAAACTGTGCAAATACCATATGACCCAGTAACTGTACTAAATATGCAAATTTTTGTACAATCCACATGAAAATGTATGTTCACACAAAAACCTATATACAAATTTTCATAGCAGCTTTATCAAGAATAGCTCCAACCTGGAATTTGCTTAAATATCCTTCAACAGGTTAAGAAAATTTGGGGATATCCATACCACTATTCAGCAATAAAAAGGAATGAATTCTTGATAGCACAACTACTTGGATGAATCCCTAGAGAATTAAGCTGAATAAAAAATCCAATCCTAAAATGTTATATATTACTTGATTCAATTTATGTATCATTTGAAATGACAAAATTTTAGAAATGGAGGAGTGGTTGGTGGTTGGCAGTAGTCCGTAATGAAGTGTGGATGAGACAAATGATAGAGAATGGATTGAGGAAGGGAACATAGGTGTGCGTATATAAGAGCAACATGACGCTTACTTGTTGGAACTGTTGAGTCTCTTGATGATAGATATTCAGTCCACTCAGTTAGTGTGGTGGATACTCTACATGTGATAAAATTGCATCTATATAAACACATAAGGGCTTCCCAATGGTGCTAGTGGTAAAGAACCCCCCTGCCAACGCAGAAGATATAAGAGACAAGGGGTCCATTCCTGGGTGAGGAAGATGCCCTGGAGGATATGGCAACCCAGTCCAGTATCCTTGCCTGGGAAATGCCATGAACAGAAGAGCCTGGTGGGATTTTGCCTATAGGGTCACAAAGAGTCAAACACGACTGAAGTGACTTAGCACAAATACATACCTGAATACCAGTAAAACTGAAGCGATTTGAAAATGGTAGGAAGATTGTATCAATGTCAATATCCTGGTTGACATTATCATATATTTTTGCAAAATGTTACATTGGGAGAAACTTGGCAAAATGTGTAAGAGATCTCTGTATTATTTCTTATACTATATGTGAAATCTACAATTATCTCAAAAAAAGTTTCAATAAAAAAGAGATACAAGATTGATACATAGATTGTTAAATTTTCATACAGCAAATATTACTTAGAAATAAAAATAATAAGTAATATAAAATATGTTTAAATCACAAAACCATAGTATGATGAGCAACTAAACTCACAGGAGTACCTATTGCATGATCCCACTGATATGAAGTTCTTTCACAGTCAAAATTAACCTACAGTAACAGAAGCATAACTGGTTGCTTTTTAGTGGAAAAGAGACTGTATGGAAAGGTTGTTGGTAATAACCTACAATTTGATGGAAATGTGGAATATGCAGGTATAGACACTTTACAAAATATCAAACTGTGCACTTAAGGTATGAAAATTTTATTCTATACTTTATTCCTAAATTTAAAATTTTAATATTTATATAAAAGATATATAAAAATCAAAGATGTGTCCTGCAGTAAGATAATATCCTGAATCATAGATTTTTCCTTGCATCTTTAACTATCATCTTTTCAGTTTACTTGCAATTTATTTAAAGGTACCCTTGTCTTTCTCTTTAAGAAGGTGGTACAGCTTTAGAAAAAAAAAAAATGATATGGGTTTTAATAGAATATCTACTTCCATTTTGTGATAGGTCAGGGATTCCAAATTTAGTGAATTTCTAGACTTCCTTTAAAATGGTTCATTTTAGGATTTCAAATAGCATAATGGATTTCATACTTTTGAGTGTAACTCCTTTTTATCTAGCCCACACTCAATAGCCCCATTTCCCTTCCCCAACCCAGAAAGTACTACAGAACAAAAATGAGCAATAGAAGGAATAAATTTTAATGCTCCAGAGAGTATCTGTTTTGGTGAAACACATATAGTTTTAGCACCCGAAAAGCTATAGTTCCACACTGAGACCTGAATAGCGTCTTAAGACAGTATTCTTTGTATATCCAATGTGATGGCATTTCAGGTAGCCTGGGCAAGGTGAATGGGATGATTTCTGTTGATAAATAACCAGACTTTTAATAAACTTTATAAAAATTACAATGGTAGAAGCACTAAATCCTTAATTGTAAAATTTTGTAAAGCTGACAAAATGAGATCAAAATGCTACAACATTTAGAAATATAAATATTTAAAATAAAGGTCTCTAATTATTCAGGAAAGCTAGCATAGTTCCAGTTTCCCAATGATGGTATTAAGGACATTGTTTATATTTAATCTTACATCAATACATGTACTTTGCTTTTTATGTGATAACAAAGAGCGTACTGGTACTGGAATAGATATAGTATTTATGTGGGATTTTAGAATAAATATATCTAAAATTTCTCTTGAATGTTGATGTATTCAGAATTTTTACAAATACATATAATGTCAGCCAATTCATTCTTTAACCACCAGTTAGAGTCCTGAGACAGGTTTCTGTGAAACTCAGTACGAATTCAGGAAACAGGCTGAAGATATTTACATTCATGCATTCATTCCTATGCAGTTCCAGCTACATCTTCTGTCCTCCTTTCATTAAGCCCTCTTTACTTCAGTTGGAGAGCTCATTTCAGTGGTGAATGTGTAGTACCAATCAGTCTTACTGCATAAATCTGGTGATAAAAAGCTGATCATCTGACTCCACCAATAAAGGCTCACCAGCCTTCACTGCCAGAGTTAGGCACAATGCTCCAAGTCAATTTACATATCCTGCCAGTGGTCTAAAAGTTGGAATGCTGCACCTGATGATCTAATGGGAAAGACTGACTCAGAAGAACAACAAGATCACCTCCTTGAAATGAGGCAGACGAAGCAGCAAATATGCAGAACACATTAAGATGCATAGAAGCCTGACTGCTCATCACCATCACTTTGAAGGCTTTCTAGTGTATGGATCTGTATGCCTGTTTCAGAATCTACTCTAAGTCTGAGAACCATCAATATTCAGGATATCATTTACTCTTCATGTAAAACAAGTATCTCACTTTTACAAATATAGAAACTGAGGCTAAGAGATTTAATTAATTTGCCCATTTTAACTTCAAAGCCCATGCCATTTTGTTGTCCCATGAAATCTCTAAAACAAAACAAAATTGAAGGGAAACAATAGGCAGAGGATATTGGAAAAGAGGGAAATTAGCTTGAGGTCATAAAGTCATGCTTTATGCATTTGTGAAATAATTTCATTGTCAGCTGCTATATTTCAAATTTAGTTTTATCTCAAAACATAAGCAAAACCTCCAAGTCTCTAAAATTGTTTTACTCCAAACAATGTGTTTTTCAATCAAATTCTCAGAAATCAAGTAAGTTTACTTAGTTCTCCCTATAATTTAGTTATACTTATGAAGAGAAATGTGCCAATTTGCAGTATAGCTTCCTCAGTTAATGTGCAAATATTGTATACTTCCTTCTCTGTAGTGAATATACCACAAGCCTGTTCTAACTAAAGACCTAAGCACAGTCTGAGATTTAGCTACTAATTTTCAGATGTTGCTCCCAGAGCTCAAGGTTAGTGCTTGAGAAGGCTCCAGAGATTCCTGCGTTTTAATGGAGCAAAATCACATGGAGACACGGATTCCACTCAAAGGCAAATACTTCATGGCAGTTTGCTTCACTTCCTAACACAGTTGAAGGCCTTTGCTGACAGTGAACCGGTGGCAGGTGCGCTTTCATGTTGACAGCTGCAGTTCTGACATGGATCACAGGCAAGCTCTGCTGGCAGCGCTAGAACATCTGGAGCATTTGGTCCGATTTCAAAAGCCAATTTGAGGGAACTGTCTTCTTCCATTTCAGAAAACAAAAGTTCTGAATGCTGGGGCCAAATTTGCACTGAGGTAGCACAACAACTCACTATATTTCTTATTTATTAAATATGGAGGCAAAGACCACAAAGCACGCCAACACTTTTAAAGGGAAGAGGGTTTGTAGAACAGATTATGGGGGCCCTTTCCTTACGATTTCCATTGATAATGTGAAAGCACTTGACACAAAGCAAAAAGAACTAACACTTATCCCCCAGAAATTAGTGAGAAGTTGTTATACTGATTTGTAATAGAAAATATTTCATACTTATTGAATGGTGAATTAAGTATTTTTCTAATCATTAAGAATACTATTCAATGCTAACACATTAAATACCATTCTGCTAAGATTACACAAAACAATCAATGTCACTTAATTTCTCAAACCTACTGCTGTGTAGTAGCAAATGATATCATTTCCATTTAACAGATGAGGTTACTCAGACTCAAAGAATTACACAATTGCCCAAAACCTATAAGTAGGAAGCAGGAAATTGAGATGCTTTCCCAGATTGGGATTGCAAATATCATACTTCTAATGTGTTTTAATCTTTTGAGTACAGTATGGATACTCTTAGCTTGCAGAACTTATGAGGTTAGTGAGGAAAGCATATAATTTTTCTTTACTATCAAGTAATTGCAAATATGCCAGGCCATATTGTGGGCACTAAGGAAATCCCTATCAAAATATTCATTGTATTAGAACTTAGGACATAGAAAATTTTAGAAGAATCAGGCAAAGTAGCTTCATTTGCTTCAAAATTCAGTAATTACATCTAGACTAAACAAACAATGCCCACAATTTCTGAACTTAATTGATGATTATTGAGCCCTCTGGGAGTAGGGAAGAAAAGTTGACAGCTATAGACACACACCCTCCAACAAGAGACCTCACATGTAAGAAATTTGCCTGTTCCTGATTTGGTGGCTTTTTAAGTAAATGAAATAGACACTGATGGGAACGTGGCATCTAAGGATATAATTTTTGAATATTCTATTATGGACTGGGTACAAAAGTTAAATTCAAACTTTACCTTCCCCTTTTTCATATGACAGTATTTCAAGGGACAAGTGGGAAAGGATCCAAAAATATTAATTGCAAACTCCATCACTGTGCTCATGTGGGTATATGAAATACGGGAAATGCTACCAAGTAATTTATCTTCAATGTGGTGCCAACAAGGACGTGACTTCTTATAGTCCACATGCCAAAGAATGTCCTTTCAAATGATATTTGAGTATTTTATGGATGAGTGTGTGACTAATGGATAGAGACTGATACATTTTCCTGCCACAATATTATTGAGACCAGAGTAGTTACTTCTAGTACACACTGACAAATGTTGCTGTTTTTTTTTTTTTTTTCCCTTTGATTTGAATCATTCATTTCTTCCATTATATTGGTAGCTTTCAGGGGAAAAAAAATCTTGATGTGATTTTTAAGGGGGAGGCATGTCAAGCAAAGAGTGTAGAGCTAAATATCTTTAAAGAAATGTGTTTTGGCACCACCCAAGAGAAAATGAACAATCATACCCTCTCTGGCACCTGAAAATGTTGGTCGATGTTTGGCACCTGAAGAAATTACCCATGAAATGAACACTTGGGGCTTGACTCATTAGAATTCAGTGCCTGTGTCTTCAAATGAATAAGAATCTCTCACAGATACTGAGAAATAGAGATAAAAAGGAATGCAGAGAAAATGACAACACTTCTTAACTATGCAGGAAACTCAGATTTAATGGAATTTGCTTCCTAACACACCGTATGAAGGCATGATTATAGGTTCACAAGGTCATAAATTTCAACCCAAAGAAAACTATGTATATTTAATTATTCAAAGAAACAGAGCCAATCAGAAAAATATAAATTTTAACTGCCTTGCTTCTAGCTCTGTATTTTATGTATTATACAAGTTTTATTTTATATCTATAACCTAGTCAAATGTAGGTTAGAATTTTTAGTATTTACATAAAGAGAAACATAACTTCATATATTCAAAATTCAGATGCAATTTTTAATTTTTTAATTAATTTATTTTTCCTGCTTCTGGCAGACTCAACTTTTAAATTAAAGATAAATGTGTCATAGTGACATATTTCACAGTTTCAAGTGTATTTTAGGAGAAGTATATGTTACACTACTACCAACATATGTTTCATAAATATGTGTTTTTTTCTGTAGATTATTTAATATGTGTCATTGATGCTCATATTCTCTGCATCATTTAATTATGTAAACCTGTACTTTCCCCATAGTTATTGACCGTTTTCACCATCTGTATAATGTCACATATTATCGATGGGATTCACTAGAATGAGGGAGAAAGTTGCTTATAAAGTTGGACAGAACTAAAACCCTCATATTTTTGAGTTTGGCTTCACTGGAATATAGTCTTACCAACTCTTCTAATATACAAATAAATATACACAACTACATGATATCTCATATTTTATCTGCAACTATATAGCAGCAACACTGCATAATGAAAAGCATCTTTTACCAAATGATTTCTTCCTGTTTGATTTCTATTTTAAAAATAGGTTAAATTCAGCATCTTGTGGACATAATATATATAACTTTGGAACTGTGTTTTGCATTCAAGTAGTTATAAAATACATTTCAAATTCATGTGTTCTCATGTATACAGATGAAAGTAGCTGAAATATAAGCTACTAACTGACATTTTTCATTACAATGCATATGAAGAGAATAAACCTGAATCTAATTTTCTTACAATATGTAACATAAATTTAATAAAAATTTTAACCTTAAAAATAAATGCAAACCTAACAAATGCCTGCAAAAGTTTAAAAGATTGTCCTCCTCTGAAAGTTTACATATAGAATAATAAATGAATAGGAATTCTGCTATTACATTCATTCTTTTCATCTTAAATTATTCTTTATATAGCCTTCAGATCAGATCAGTCACTCAGTCGTGTCCAACTCTTTGCGACTCCATGAATCGCAGCATGCCAGGCCTCCCTGTCCATCACCAACTCCCGGAGTTCATTCAGACTCACGTCCATCAAGTCAGTGATGCCATCCAGCCATCTCATCCTCTGTCATCCACTTCTCCTGCCCCCAATCCCTCCCAGCATCAGAGCCTTTTCCAATGAGCCAACTCTTCGCATGAGGTGGCCAAAGTACTGGAGTTTCAGCCTCAACATCATTCCTTCCAAAGAAATCCCAGGGCTGATCTCCTTCAGAATGGCCTGGTTGGATCTCCTTGCACTCCAAGGGACTCTCAAGAATCTTCTCCAACACCACAGTTCAAAAGCATCAATTCTTCGGCGCTCAGCCTTCTTCATAGTCCAACTCTCACATCCATACATGACCACAGGAAAAACCATAGCCTTGACTAGATGGACCTTTGTTGCCAAAGTAATGTCTCTGCTTTTGAATATGCTATCTAGGTTGGTCATAACTTCCTTCCAAGAGTAAGCGTCTTTTAATTTCATGGCTGCAGTCACCATCTGCAGTGATTTTGGAGCCCCCCAAAATAAAGTCTGACACTGTTTCCACTGTTTCCCCATCTATTTCCCATGAAGTGATGGGACCAGATGCCATGATCTGAGTTTTCTGAATGTTGAGCTTTAAGCCAACGTTTTCACTCTCCACTTTCACTTTCATCAAGAGGCTTTTTAGTTCCTCTTCACTTTCTGCCATAAGGGTGGTGTCATCTGCATATCTGAGGTTATTGATATTTTTCCCGGCAATCTTGATTCCAGCTTGTGTTTCTTCCAGTCCAGCGTTTCTCATGATGTACTCTGCATATAAGTTAAATAAGCAGGGTGACAATATACAGCCTTGACGTACTCCTTTTCCTATTTGGAACCAGTCTGTTGTTCCATGTCCAGTTCTAACTGTTCCTTCCTGACCTGCATACAAATTTCTCAAGAGGCAGATCAGGTTGTCTGGTATTCCCATCTCTTTCAGAATTTTCCACCATTTATTGTGATCCACACAATCAAAGGCTTTGGCATAGTCAATAAAGCAGAAATAGATGTTTTTCTGGAACTCTCCTGCTTTTTCCATGATCCAGCAGATGTGGCAATTTGATCTCTGGTTCCTCTGCCTTTTCTAAAACCAGCTTGAACATCAGGAAGTTCACGGTTCCTATATTGCTGAAGCCTGGCTTGGAGAATTTTGAGCATTAGTTTACTAGCCTGTGAGATGAGTGCAATTGTGCAGTAGTTTGAGCATTCTTTGGCATTGCCTTTATTTGGGATTGGAATGAAAACTGATCTTTTCCAGTCCTGTGGCCACTGCTGAGTTTTCCAAATGTGCTGGCATATTGAGTGCAGCACTTTCACAGCATCATCTTTCAGGATTTGGAATAGCTCAACTGGAATTCTATCACCTCCACTAGCTTTGTTCTTAGTGATGCTTTCTAAGGCCCACTTGACTTCACATTCCAGGATGTCTGGCTCTAGGTCAGTGATCACACCATCGTGATTATCTGGGTCATGAAGATCTTTTTTGTACAGTTCTTCTGTGTATTCTTGCCGTCTCTTCTTAATATCTTCTGCTTCTGTTAGGTCCATACCATTTCTGTCCTTTATCGAGCCCATCTTTGCATGAAATGTTCCTTTGGTATCTCTGAGTTTCTTGAAGAGATCCCTAGTCTTTCCCGTTCTGTTGTTTTCCTCTATTTCTTTGCATTGATCGCTGAAGAAGGCTTTCTTATCTCTTCTTGCTATTCTTTGGAACTCTGCATTCAGATGTTTATATCTTTCCTTTTCTCCTTTGCTTTTCGCTTCTCTTCTTTTCACAGCTATTTGTAAGGCCTCCCCAGACAGCCATTTTGCTTTTTTGCCTTTCTTTTCCATGGGGATGGTCTTGATCCCTGTCTCCTGTACAATGTCACGAACCTCATTCCATAGTTCATCAGGCACTCTATCTATCAGATCTAGGCCCTTAAATCTATTTCTAGCACATACTTATTACTGTTCATAATTATTGTGAATAGACTATAAATTCCTGGAGGGCTGACAGTTATGTTTAGCACATTGACTCTAACTTGCCCCCAGTTTTTTTGCCCAGTGCCTTGTTGTCATGCAGTTGCTCAGTCGTGTTTGACTCTTTGTGACTCCCATGGTCTGCAGCATGCCAGGCTCCCTGTCCATCACCGTTTCCCGGAACTTGTGCAAATGCATGTCCAGTGAGTTGGTGATGCCATCCAACCATCTCATCCTCTGTCATATCCTTCTCCTCCTGCCTTCAATCTCCCAGCATCAGGATCTTTTCTAATGAGTTTACACATAGCATCAAGTTCCAAAGTATTGGAGCTTCAGCATCAGTCTTTCTAATGAATATTCAGGATTGATTTCCTTTGGGATTGACTGGTTTTATCTCCTGCTGTCCAAGGGATTCTCAAGAGTCTTCCCCAACAGCACAGTTTAAAAATATCAGTTATTCGGTGCTCAGCCTTCCTTATAGTCCGACTCTGACATCCATACATGACTACTGGAAAAACCATAACTTTGACTATATGGACTTTTGTCAGGAAAGGCCCCATGCCTTGCCACAATGTAAATACTAAATATTTTAAAATTAGTTGTTGATGCTAGGGTCCTGAATCAGGTGAAAGAAAGGTTTAAAGATTATAGCTCTTTTTTTAATTTATCAGAAGTAACAGAATCTGAAACCCTTGTTTCTTACACGATCAGGCTATCAGAATAGGTAATTTACCTAAATTCTTTGGGATTCAGCACCTCATTCACAAATTCTGATTGATTGGCTGTGATGAGCATAAGACATAATGTCCAAAAATAAAAGAAAGAATATTCTTCCAGCAAACTGGCCCTCAGTGCCATTCAATAAATAGTCACTAATTTTTCCATACTACTTGAAAGAAAACGACATTTTCACAAAGAACAAGCATATGACATGATGTATGTGAAATGCTAAATTGCTTCAGTTATGTCCAATTCTGTGTGACCCTATGGACTGTAGCCCACCAGGCTCCTCTGTTCATGGGATTCTCCAGGAAAGAATACGGGAATGGGTTACCATGCCCTCCTCCAGGGGATCTTCCCTACTCAGGGATCACACCCACATCTCTAATGTCTCCTGCATTGGCTGGCAGTTGAGTTATTTACCACTAGCACTACCTGGGAAAGCTGTAGTAGGTACTACTCAAGTAGTAAAAGAGATTCGATTCAGTTCAGTTCAGTTCAGTCACTCAGTTGTGTCTGACTCTTTGCGACCCCATTAATCACAGCACGCCAGGCTTCTCTGTCCATCACCAACTCCCAGAGAATACTCAGACTCATGTCCATCGAGTCAGTAATGCCATCCCACCATCTCATCCTCTGTCGTCCCCTTCTCCTCCTGCCCCCAATCCCTCCCAGCATCAGAGCCTTTTCCGATGAGTCAGCTCTTCAAATGAGGTGGCCAAAGTACTGGAGTTTCAGCTTTAGCATCAGTCCTTCCAAAGAAATACCAGGGCTGGTCTCCTTCAGAATGGACTGGTTGGATCTCCTTGCAGTCCAAGGGACTCTCAAGAGTCTTCTCCAACACCACAGTTCAAAAGCATCGATTCTTCAGCTCTCAGCCTTCTTCACAGTCCAACTCTCACATCCATACATGACCACAGGAAAAACCATGGCCTTGACTAGACGGACCTTTGTTGGCAAAGTAATGTCTCTGCTTTTGAATATGCTATCTAGGTTGGTCATAACTTTCGTTCCAAGAGTAAGCGTCTTTTAATTTCATGGCTGCAGTCACCATCTGCAGTGATTTTGGAGCCCCAAAAAATAAAGTCTGACACTGTTTCCACTGTTTCCCCATCTATTTCCCACGAAGTGATGGGACTGGATGCCATGATCTTCGTTTTCTGAATGTTGAGCTTTAAGCCAACTTTTTCACTCTCCTCTTTCACTTTCATCAAGAGGCGTTTTAGTTCCTCTTCACTTTCTGCCATAAGGGTGGTATCATCTGCATATCTGAGGTTATTGAGATTTCTCCCAGCAATCTTGATTCCAGCTTGTGCTTCTTCCAGTCCAGTGTTTCTCATGATGTACTCTGCATATAAGTTAAATAAACAGGGTGACAATACACAGCCTTGATGTACTCCTTTTCGTATTTGGAACCAGTCTGTTGTTCCATGTCCAGTTCTAACTGTTGCTTTCTGACCTGCATATAGGTTTCTCAAGAGGCAGGTCAGGTGGTCTGGTATTCCCATCTTTTTCATAATTTCCCACAGTTTATTGTGATCCACACAGTCAAAGGCTTTGGCATAGTCAATAAAGCAGAATTAGATGTTTTTCTGGAACTCTCTTGCTTTTTCCATGATCCAGCAGATGTTGGCAATTTGATCTCTGGTTCCTCTGCCTTTTCTAAAACCAGCTTGAACATCTGGAAGTTCACGGTTCATGTATTGCTGAAGCCTGGCTTGGAGAATTTTGAGATTACACTCCCTCTATTTTCAGAACAAAAATTAGAAATGTGGATGAGAAAGTGTGCTCAGTTCAAACCTTAGGTAAAATAGAGTCTTCTGTTACTTTCAAAAAAGCTGGTGTCTATTAATCTATACAATATACATGTTCATAAGAACTCTTTATCTTCAGAAGCACTGGGATGTTCTCATTACTTCACACATATCACCCACTTTAGGTTCTCTTCCTTGTCAGACTCATTTTGCTCCTGTTGTTCCCTCTCTTCTCTGCAAACTCTTAATGTTAGAATGCTCCAAGGCTCAGTCCTAGATATGTTACTTTATGCACACACAGTAAAGATTTCATTTCATCTTATGGATTGAAATATCATCTTTATGCCAGAAACACCCATATTTTTTATCTTCTACACTGACATAACTTTCAAATCAGAACCTCATATACTCAAAGGCTTGCTTGATATTACAATTTAAACAAAGGCTGGAAGGGTTCATCACTACCAGACCTTTGTTGCAAGCTAAAATCAAAGGGTGCTAATTAACATTATAAAATATATGAATCTGGAAAAGTCCCTGGTAAAGTCAAATACACAGTAAAATCAGATTGTCTATTACTGTATTGGTAGTACATAAGTTATTTGCAATTCTATTAAGACAGGTAGAAAAAACTGTATTAAAAACACCTATAACTATAATAATGTTATTTGATACACACTACAAAAGGATGTAAACAGTAACATTAAAAACCTAAAACGTGAGAGAGTGAGAAGTAAAAGAATAAATTATCTTTGTGCTTTCAAAGTTAAGTTCTAAGCAGCTTAAAATAGAATGTTATAATTATAAGATACCTTATGTAAGCCTCACATTAACTACAACAGAGACAAAGAAACAAAATAACTATGGTAGATACACAAAAGATTATGTGAAAGGAGTCATAAAAATGATGATGAAGGAGTCAAAGCATACCACCACATGAAGTATGCAAATCACAAAGGAAAATAGGAAGAGAAAAATTAAGGCACAAGGAAGGGATCTACAAAAAATTCAGAAAACAATTGACTCAATGACTATAGTATATCTTGTTTATTGCTAAGTCATGGCCAACTCTTTTGCAACTCCACGGATTGTAGCCTGCCAGGCCCCTTTGACCATGGGATTTCCCAGGCATGAATACTAGTGGGTTTCCATGTCCTTCTCCAGGAAATTTTCCCAACCCAGGGATTGAATCTGCATCTCTTGCACCAGCAGGAGGATCTTTACCACTGAGCCACCTAGGAAGCCCATTGTAAATACTTACCTATCAATAATATTTTAAATAATAGATTAGATTCTACAATCAAAACATACAGAATGACCAAAAGAATTTAAAAAAAATAGCAATTAAAAATATCCAATAATATGCTGTATGTAAGAGACTCAAGTTAGCACTAAGGTTAAGAACACACATAGGGTGAGACTGAAAAGATTGCAAAACATATCTCAATTAAATTTTTTTAAAGCAGTTATACCTATTTATATCAGGAAAAATAGACTTTAAGTGAAGAAACGTCACATGACACAAAAGACTGCTACTGTATAATGAAAAAAGGGTCAATTCATCAGGAAGAAATAACAAATATAAATGTTAGTGCACCCAACATAGAAATACCTAATTATTAATAGCAAATAACAATAGAACTAAAATGAGAAATATATAGCAATAGAATAGTTGGGTACTTTAATACTTTACATTCAGTAATGGACAGACCATCCAGAGAATCAAAATTAAACAGCAAATTTGAACAACACTAGAATATAGAGACCTAATAGATAAATATACAATATTCTACCACCAGCACAAGAATGTTCAAGTACACATGAACAAGCATAGATCATGTGTTAGGCTCATAAAACAAATCTAAGACACTTCAAAAAGACAAAAAATTATATCAAGTATCTTTTCTGACCACATAAAATGAAGTTGGAAATGAATAATAGGAGGAAAGCTGCAATATTCACAAACATGTGGACATTAAACAACACATTTCTGAACAACCAACCAATGCACCAGAAAGAATTCCAAAGAGAAATTTTAAAATATCTTGAGACTAAAAAAAAAAAAAAAAAAAAGAAAAGAAAACATAACACACTAACACTTATGGAATGCTGCAAAAGAATAAATATACACATCAAGGAAAATAAAAAAGATCTGAAATTTAAATCTAACTTTATGCCTCTAGGATTGAGGAGAAAACAATAAACTAACCCCTAAGTCAGTGGAAGGAAGAAAATAATAGAGATTAGAGAAGAAATGAATGAAATAGAAGTAGGAAAACAATAGAAAAGATTAATAAAGTTAATACTCAGTTCTTTGAAAAGATAAAGAAAATGAACAAATCTTTAGCTAGACAAGAAAAAGGGAGAGATAACTGAAATAAATAAAATTGTAAATGAAAAGAAACAGTACAACTTATATCATGGAAACATAAAGAATCTTAAGAGACAGTTATAAACAATACCAAGAAATAGAATCATCTAGAAATTAATAAATTCCTAGAAACATGCAACTACTAATACCAATACTGAATCATAAGTTTTTCCAGTGGTCATGTATGGATGTGAGAGTTGGACTGTGAAGAAAGCTGAGCACCTAAGAATTGATGCTTTTGAACTGTGGTGTTGGAGAAGACTCTTGAGAGTCCCTTGGAGTGCAAGGAGATCCAACCAGTCCATCCTAAAGGAGATCAGGCCTGGGTGTTCATTGGAGGGACTGATGTTGAAGCTGAAACTCCAATACTTTGGCCACCTGATGCAGAGAACTGACTCATTTGAAAAGACCCTGATGCTGGGAAAGATTGAGGGCAGGAGGAGAAGGGAAAGACAGAGGATGAGATGGTTGGATGACATCACCGACTCAATGGACATGAGTTTGGGTGGACTCTGGGAGTTGGTGATGGACAGGGAGGTCTGGCATGCTGCAGTTCATGGGGTCACAAAGAGTCGGACATGACTGAGTGACTGAACTGAACTGAATCAAAAATAAAATGTCTGAACAGTTGAATAATGACTAAGGAGATAAAAGCAATAATTAAAACCTCCCCCAAATAATCATTTTTCAGTGTCATATCTTTTTGCCTGTTCATACTGTTCATGGGGTTCTCAAGGCAAGAATGCTGAAATAGTTTGCCAATCCCTTTTTCAGGGGACCAAATTGTCAGAAATCTCTACCATGGTCTGTCCATCTTGCATGGCCCTACATGGCATGGTTCATAGTTTCATTGAGTTACACAAGGCTGTGATCCATGTGATCATTTTGGCTAGTTTTCAGTGATTCTGTCTGCCCTCTGATGTATGAAGATAAGAGGCATCGGCAAATTTCCTGATGGGAGGGACTGGCTGTGGGGAAAACTGGGTCTTGCTCTGATGGGCAGGGCCATGCTCAGTAAATCTTTAATCCAATTTTCTGCTATGAGGTGGGGCTGTGCTCCCTCCCTATAGTTTGGCCTGAGACAGCCCAGTCCTGGAGTCTTGTTCTAAGATGGCAGTTAGAAGGATATGCACTCATCTTCTCCTGTGAGTGTTTGAGGCTGTCTTGCAGGGGCATGGGTCAGCAGTGAGCTGCTGCAGAAACAGGGGCACTGGCAGCAGCAGTCCTGGGAGGTGCAGCATGTGGCATAAACCCTCTTGGAGGAGGTCGCCAATAGTCAAAAAGATATGACACTGAAAGATGAATATCCCAGGTCTATAGGTGCCCAATATGCTACTGGAGAAGAGTGGAGAAACAGCTCAGAAAGAAAGAAGAGGCTGAGCCAAAAAGGAAACTATGCCTAACTGTGGATATGTTTGGTGGTGAAAGTAAACTGTGATGCTGTAAAGAACAATATTGCATAGGAATCTGGAATCTTAGGTCCATGAATCAAACATTAAACTATTAATTAAGGTAAATTGGAAGTCATCAAACAGGAGGTGGCACAAATGAACATTTACATTTTAGAAATCAGAGAACTAAATTGGACAGAAATGGGCAGATTTAATTCAGATGACCATTATATCTATGGTTAGGAATCCCTATAGACATAGGCCTAGACTATGAGGCCTAGAAGTAGGCCTCATAGCCAACAAATAAGTCCAAAATGCAGTACTTGGGTGCAGTCTCAAAAACAATGGAATGATCTCAGTTTGTTCCCAAGGCAAATGATTCAGCATCATAGTAATCCAAGTCCATGCCCCCAACCACTAATGCTGGAGAAACTGAAGCTGACTGGTAGTATGAAGACCAAAAAGACCTTCTAGAACTAACACCAAAAAAGATGTCCTTTTCATCATAGGGTGCTGGGAGCCACCACCGGAGATCCCACCCATGACAAGGTCATGTGGAAGAGCCATGACGAGCAAGGCGGATCATGGCTCAAGAGATTCCCTCGATCTGCTCAAGCATCTACCCCAAAACCAGAATCTGTCTGTCTTACTATTCTGTGCCTTTCACCAACTCTTCTGACATTAACAGGGGGCTATCCCCGACCACCTTTCTTTGGAAAAAGTCAACTTAGGGCTTTAATTAATAAGTCTCCTGGGCATGAAAGGAATATTTCTATTTTAACCCCTCTGTTGGCATTCTAGCTTGCCTGACAGGTTCATCCATACTCTTGCAATTAACACACATAATTGTTCGCAACTCCCCAACCTTGAAAGGCACAGGAAGCGAAAACATTCTAAAAGTCCTAATGAGCATAGAGCCCTTTAAGAGATGAAAACTTATTAGAATAGATAGTACTGGTAAAGGGCTTCATTATTGGGCCAATGCTTGCTGCCAAGTTCCCATATCCCTTATCCATTGTACACCTGGGAGTGCATTAGTTAACATAGTTGGAATGTAAGAAAAACAAGTAGCAGCCTTGGAATTAACCACATCAGACCTTTGAGCTAATTGGTTCTTTCTTTGTTGTGACCCACTGCACCTTTGCTTCCTGAGAATGTAACTTTATTTAGTACTTTCTGAGGCTGGGAGAAATAAAGAAGAAACACTTTAAGGGAAAATAAGTTTTCCGGTTGAGCAGCCTTTATCAAAAAACGGTTATAAAATGTCCTCAGGCCTCCAAGGCCAGAAGACAATGTATACAACATTGTTTATGGGAAAGGCATGCAGAAAAAATCATGGTCTTGATAAAGACAAAACAGATGTAATGTTTGGGCTGACTCTGTAGGACTTTGCAGCTTTCATTTCCCTCTATGTACAAGTCAAGGTATAAAAGTTCCTTTTGAAAATAAAGTTATGGGCCTCGCTCACTGAAGCTTGGTCTCCCCGTGTTGTTCTTTTTTTCCTTTTCCCTTCTTTTCTCTCTCTGTTCTTCTTTCAGGATGACTCCTTGGAACACAGGAGCTTTATTGACTTTCTGTGTAAACCAAGGAAGATCAAGCCTTTTCTCTTCCCTTTTTACTTTCCTTATCACCTATGCCATCATCCTGAGGGTACCCCTGGATCCTGCTGGGGCTGGACACCAGCAATAGGGGATGGGAATGCAAAAGTAGGAAGTCAAGAGAGACCTGGAGTAACAGGAAAGTTTGGCCTTAGAGGACAAAATGAATCAGTGCAAAGGCTAACAGAGTTTTGCCGAGAGAACACACTGGTCATAGGAAACACCCTCCTCCAACAACACGAGGTGACTCTACACATGGACATCACCAGATGGTCAATACTGAAATCAAATTGATTATATTCTTTGCAGCCAAAGATGGAGAAGCTCATAGAGTCAGTGAAAACAAGACCTGGAGCTGACTGTGACTCTGGTCAAGAATTCCTTATACCAAAATTCAAGCCTAAGAGAAGAAAGTACAGAAAATCACTGGTCTGCTCAGGTATAACCTAAATTAAGTTGCTTATACAGTGGAAGTGACAAATAGATTCAAAGGATTAGATCTGATAGAGTACCTGAAGAACTATGGATGGGATTTATAACATTGAACGGGAGGTGGTTACCAAAATAATCCCCAAGAAAAAGAAATGCAACAAGGTAAAATGGTTGTCTGAGAAGGCCTTACAAATAACTGAGAAAAGAAGAGAAGAAAAGGCAAAGGAGAAAAGGAAAGATATACTCAACTGAATGCAGAGTTCTAAAGAATAGCAAGGAAAGATAAGAAGTCTTCTTAGGTTAAACAATCCAAAGATATAGAGGAAAACAACAGAATGGGAAAGACTAGAGATCTCTTCAGGAAACCTAGAGATACCAAGGAAACATTTAATGCAAAAAAGGGCACAATAAAGGACAGAAAGAGTACAGACTTAACAGAAGCAGAAGATATTAAGAATACGGCAAGAATACACAGAACTATACAAAAAAGATCTAAATGACCTGGTTAATCATGATGGTATGCTCACTAACCTAGAGCCAGATATCCTGGAGTGTGAAGTTAAGTGGACCTTAGGAAACATGACTATGAACAAAAGCTAGTGGCAGTGATGGGCTTCCAGCTGAGATATTTTACATCCTAAAAGATGATGCTGTTAAAGTGCTGCACTCAATATGCCAGCAAATTTGGAAACTCAGCAGTGGCCACAGGACTGGAAAAGGTCAGTTTTCATTCTAATGTCAAAGAAGGGCAATGCCAAAGAATGTTCAAACCACTGCACAATTGTGCTCATTTCATATGCTAGCAATTTAATGCTCAAAATCCCTCAAGCTAGGTTTCAACAATATGTGAATTGAGGATTTCTAGATGCAAGAGCTGGATTTAGAAAAGGCAGAGGAACTAGATGTCAAACTGCCAACATCCTTTGGATCATTAAAAAGCAAGAGAATTCCAGAAAAAAAAAATCTGTTTCATTGACCACACTTTGACTATGTGGATCACAAAATACTATGGAAAATTCTTACAGAGATGGGAATATCAGTGCATCTTACCTGCCTCCTGAGAAACCTGTATGCAGGACAAGAAGCAACAGTTAGAACCAGACATGAAACAACAGACTGGTTCAAAATTGGGAAAGAAGTATGTCAAGAAGGTGTACTGACACCTTGTTTATTTAATTTATAAGCAAAGTACATTGTGCAAAATGCAGGACTGGATGAAGCACAAGCTAGCATCAAGATTGCCACGAAAAGCATCAATAACCTCAGATATGCACATGATATCATCTTAATGGCACAAAGAGAAGAGGAAGTAAAGATCCTCTTGATGAAGGTTAAAGAGGAGAGTGAAAAACCTGGCTCAAAACTCAGTATCCAAAAAATGAAGATCATAGCATCCATTCACTTCACTTCCTGGCAAATAGATGAGGAAAAAATGGAAACAGTGGCAGATTTTATTTTCCTGGGCTCCAAAATCACTGGGGACGATGACTGTAGGTAGCCATGAAATTAAAAGATGCTTGCTCCTTGGAAAGAAAGCTATGACAAACCTAGACAGTTCATTAAAAGGCAGAGACATTACTTTGCTGAGAAATGTCCATCTAGTCAAAGCCATGTTTTTTCCAGTAATCATACACAGACATGAGAGTTGGATCATAAAGAAGGCTGAGCACTGAAAAATTGATCCTTTTGAACTGTGCTGTTGGAGAAGACTCTTGAGAATCCCTTGGACAGCAAGGCGATCAATCCTGTCAATCCTAAAGGAAATCAACCCAGAATATTCATCGTAAGGACTGATGCTGAAGCTGAAGCTCGAATACTTTGGCCACTGCATGCAAAAAGCCAGCTCACTGGAAAAGACCCTGATTCGGTGAAAAATTGAGAGGAGGAGGATAAACCAGCAACAGAGGATGAGACGGTTGAATGACATCACAGACTCAATGGACGTGAGTTTATGCAAACTCCAGGAGAGAGTGAAGCACAGGGAAGCCTGGTGTGCTGCACTGCTTGTGTTTTCAAAGACTCCAACATGATTGAGTGACTGAACAGCAACAAATAATGAAGGCTCAGAATCAGATGTTTTGCTAGCAAATTCTACTAGATACTGGTTTGGCCAGAAAGTTCACCTGGTGGCTTTTTCTGTAAGATGTCACTAAGAAATGAACAAACTTTCTGGCCAACCTAATATATAAAGTAGAATTCACGCTAACACTTTTCAATGTCTTTCAATAAATTTAAATGGTGGCAACACTCCCAAATTCATTTAAGAAGCCAATATTACCCTGACACCACAACCAGATAAGAACACTATAAGAAAAGAAAACTACAGGCTAATATCCCTGATGAATTTAAATGCAAAAATTCTCAACAAAATTCTTGCAAATCAAGTTCAACAGCACATTAGTAGATTATACACCATGATCAAGTGGGATTCACCCCTATGTATCATGGATATTTTCACATATACAAATTAATGTAAGAAGACATACATACAAAATAGAAAGACATCCTATTTTTATGGATCATAAGTTGAATGGATTAGCCAAATCAATTACAAGAAAGAACAACAAAAGTAGAGGCATTGCATCACCTGATTTTTATCTATAAATACAAAGCTTTAGTAATCAAAACATGGTACTGGCATAAAAACAGACACATATTTCAACCTAACAGAGTCAAGAGTCCAGAAATAAATCCATATACATATGGTCAACTAATATTTGACAAGGGAGCTGAGAATACTCAATGGAGAAAATAGTCTTTTAAATAAATGGTGTTTGAAAAATTGGATTTTCCCACGCAAAAGTCTGACAGTGATTGCCTATTTTTCACCATTCATAAAATTAACTTGAAATGAATTAAAAACTTAAATGTAAATCCTAAAACCATAAAACCATTAGAAGAAAACTGAGGGAAAAAAAGATTCTTGATGCTGGTCTCGGTTATGCTGGACAACAAAAGCACATGTGAAAAAAAAGCAAAAATAATCAACTGGGATTACATTTTTTTTTTTTTTAATAAAAGCAAAGCAAAGTAAACCATTAACAAAAGAAAGTCAGTTTGCAGAATGGGAGAAAATACTTGTAAGCAACATATTTGTTAAAGTGTTAGTATCCAAACTATATAAGAAACTCTAAACTAGGTATTAAATAAAACAAATACTCTGAATTTAAATTGTATTAGTAATATTAGTAAATGAATTAATAAACTGGAAATATTTATCTAAATTGATCACTGTAAAATAAGGTATTTGGTTAATTTCCCTCATTCTTTGCTACTCTAAAGACTTTTTAAACCCAAATCAACTCTGAATATTCATTGGAAGGACTGATGCTGCAGGTGAAGCTCCAATAATTGGCTACCTGATGCGAACAGCCCACTCACTGGAAAAGACCTTGATGCTGGGAAAGATTGAGAGCAAGAGGAGAAGGGCAACAGAGGATGAGATGGTTGGATGGGATCACTGACTCAATGGACATGAGTTTGAGAAAACTCAGGGAGATAGTGAAGACAGGGAAGCCTTGTGTGCTGTAGTCTATGGGGTCGCAAAGAGTTGAACAAGACTTGGTGACTGAACAACAAACTCTGCCTTGATCTGTTCTGATAGCAATCACGAACTGAAGTAATATGCAGTCTTTTAAGTTTACACTTTGAAGGCTATATAGAAATGGATAACATTTCTTAAGGGTAAAAGTATTTATTACATTTCAATTGGGAAAAAATGCATGTCTTAAATGATGGTTTCTACATATGAATCAGTACAAGGAAGAGAAAGAAAAGCATGAAATCTATTTAAACCTTGATATTTCTGAATCTGTACCCTAGGATGACTAATGAGGATACTTTTCTTTCATAGTTTCCTCTTTTCTTGTATTTTTAAAGCTAGTTCTTGATATTGCCAAACTGTCTTTTGAAGGATATTCTAATACTTTTGGATACAAGAAATAAAGTGAAAATGCTGCAAATGTCCACATATGTCAAGAGCAAACTGTAGGTCTCCTTATTTTTCAAAATTTAACTTTATACTTTCCCATACCATATTTCCAGAACTGTACACATTCCACAGCTGGGTATTCTTTTTGCTTTGGCTCCATCCCTTCATTCTTTCTGGAGTTATTTCTCCACTGATCTCCAGTAGCATATTGGGCACCTACTGACCTGGGGAGTTTCTCTTTCAGTATCCTATCATTTTGCCTTTTCATACTGTTCATGGGGTTCTCAAGGCAAGAATACTGAAGTGGTTTGCCATTCCCTTCTCCAGTGGACCACATTCTGTCAGATCTCTCCACCATGACCCACCCATCTTGGGTTGCCCCACGGGCATGGCTTAGTATCATTGAGTTAGACAAGGCTGTGGTCCTAGTGTGATTAGACTGACTAGTTTTCTGTGAGTATGCTTTCAGTGTGTTTGCCCTCTGATGCCCTCTTGCAACACCTACCGTCTTACTTGGATTACTCTTACCTTGGGCGTGGGGGTTCCAAATAGAAAAAGGAGTACATCAAGGCTGTATATTGTCACCCTGTTTATTTAACTTATATGCAGAGTACATCATGAGAAATACTGGACTGGAAGAAACACAAGCTGGAATCAAGATTGCTGGGAGAAATCTCAATAACCTCAGATATGCAGATGATACCACCCTTATGGCAGAAAGTGAAAGGGAACTAAAAAGCCTCTTGATGAAAGTGAAAGTGGAGAGTGAAAAAGTTGGCTTAAAGCTCAACATTCAGAAAACGAAGATCATGGCATCTAGTCCCATCACTTTGTGTGAAATAGATGGGGAAACAGTGGAAACAGTGTCAGACTTTATTTTTCTGGGCTCCAAAATCACTACAGATGGTGACTGCAGCCATGAAATTAAAAGATGCTTACTCCTTGGAAAGAAAGTTATGACCAACCTAGATAGCATATTCAAAAGCAGAGACATTACTTTGCCAACAAAGATTTGTCTAGTCAAAGTTATGGTTTTTCCTGTGGTCATGTATGGATGTGAGAGTTGGACTGTGAAGAAGGCTGAGCGCTGAGGAATTGATGCTTTTGAACTGTGGTGTTGGAGAAGACTCTTGAGAGTCCCTTGGACTGCAAGGAGATCCAACCAGTCCATTCTGAAGGAGATCAGCCCTGGGATTTCTTTGGAAGGAATGATGCTGAAGCTGAAACTCCAGCACTTTGGCCACCTCATGTGAAGAGTTGACTCATTGGAAAAGACTCTGATGCTGGGAGGGATTGGGGGCAAGAGGAAAAGGGGACTACAGAGGATGAGATGGCTGGATGGCATCACCGACTCGATGGACGTGAGTCTGAGTGACCTCTGGGAGTTGGTGATGGACAGGGAGGCCTGGCATGCTGCGATTCATGGGGTCGCAAAGAGTCGGACACAACTGAGTGACTGATCTGATCTGATCTGTATACATTATTCATTTTTTGTGCAATTATGAAAACAATCAAATGTCCTTACTGGAAATAAAACAAGAGATTAAACTTTGGCCCTGCTTCCTGGGATTTTGAAGACATGTGTAAGAAAAGTCCAGAACAGAATGAAGAGAAGTGAGATAAATGGATATAGCCAAATAGCACTCTCAAACCCTCTTTGTTGATGTTGTCATCTTTAGTAAGAAGTCTGTAACTTCATTTTTCGGTCTTCTCATAGGCCAGAGATGTCAGATGGATTTATAAGTACACTCTGATAGGCACAGGATGAATCACTTAACGGCTGTCTCCTCATTTGTGACAACTCAAACACTATACTGCTAGGTTTTCTCCCTAAATATTTTTTTCTTCCCCAGTGATTTCATTTTGAAATATTTTTCTTGTCCAATACTTATCTAAAACAATCATAATCTACTAATTGTTACAATTTATAAATGGACAACACAAACTATTCTTGTATTTAAAAATTGTTACATATCTATATGAATCTTTGAATTCAAAGTGATGAAAATAATTTGTACATGCTACCTTTACAAACACAGTGATACATATGAAGGTAAATTATAATAACACAGCCATAGGATTTATTTGTTTTTTTAACGTGCAGTGAGGTTAGTTACTCAAAGAATACTGCAATTAACAGTGATGTCATTGATAAAATGTTTCATTTCATGATTTTTTTCCCCATTTTATTAAATCTATGATTCTTCATTACAAAATTCAACACTTCACAGGGTATATACTGGTTTGGGATAGGAAATCAGAATAAACAGGGTGATTCTGGAAATTGATCTTACATAATGACACATAAACATTATTTTATTTTAAACAAAATCTGAGTATTTTATGGCAAAGAATACACATTTATCAGTTTAACAACTGAACATGAGAGAATATAAAGTTAGCAAAATTTTAGAAGATTAAAAACCATATTTAAATAAAGTCTGCATGTGTATTAGGTCATTAATAGTGCGATTCTGTAGACTGTCTCTTGCAGGTTAAGTTTTTGGTTAGGGCAATATTTTGCCATTTGAGGAATATGTTGTGAACCACTTCTCTAGAGTATCTTTTTTCCTTATCATGGGAAAAAAAAGATGTCCAACTACTTGCTTGGCATATGTACACTGACTCCTACACTATCTGTTTCCCAGGCATACAGTTGAGTACACAGATAATAAACCTATGCTCATTATTTGAGAGTCAAATACAAGAGCAGTGAGAACACCAACCTCTCAGAAGGTAAAGTCCAGTAAAGAGATCACCAGGTAAATGTAAAACCATAAAATAATCAATCTAATAGCAATAGAGCCATAGTTCAGTGGGAAAATGATAGAACCATGGGTTATCTGAGGACTCACCAACAACTTTACAAAGAAGGCTGTGAAACTTGAAAGAATAAAGCAAGAGTAGCTCCTTTTCAGTTAAATATGCATAAGCTGGTCAGGTATAAGGGAAGATTATAAGGAGGATAGATGGAGTGAGGGTTGCTTCTTGGAGTGTAATTGTCACGTTTTTGAGAGACTAGCATGGGCGAAGGCAAAAGCTTGAAAACAAAAGGCCTGTGTATGCATTGTCGATGAGGACAGGGCTGTGCGATTTTGTGAGAGATCAAATTTTTATCCTGTATACTTTAAAATTATTCTACTGAAAATGAGGAGTTACTAAAGAATTTTGAGAAAGGATGTACACATAAATACTAAGAACTGCTTATTTACTAGGCAATTACCTACTTAATTTTATTTTTGCATCTCTGGAAACTTTTCATTCTCAAGTAGAACCATAGTTTATCTATTTTGTCCTCAGGGACAATAAAAATATACATTCTGGAAGACTGTAGTATACCAAAAAAGTATAATAAGTATGACAGTTCCCACTGGATACCTGAACAAGAACCATCTCTCCTTTCCATCTTCTTAAGGGAACTTGAATATTTTAAAGTTCTTTCTTTCTCTGCACAGACCTGAGATTCTGGGGAAGCAGGACACATTTTCAGATACATAGCATAAACATAATCTGTTTAAGCCAATAGGAATTGTTTCTTTTAGACTGGGGCATGTGACATGTTTATTCAATGAAATGTGAAGGAATATTTGTGGGCAGTAGGCAGTCAGGTGGGACTTATTCAATAACCTCAAAAGACAAAGAAAGTGAAGTCTCTTTTCTTCTATTGGGTATCTTGTATCTGGGTGGGAAACCTGAGATTCTGGTAAGCATCTTTGAATATTGAGGGCAGCTTGGCAAGGACAGAGCTATGAAAAGGGACAGAGTACAAAGATGGAAAAAAAATAGGCCCTTGATGATGCCAGTGAGTCACTAAATTAATCATTCATGGAACTATACAACTGCTCAACTTCTTATAAAGTGTAATGATAAAGCTTTTCTAGAGTTTAAGCAAGTTAGTTTCCTATTACTTGTGACCCAAAGTATACCAACTAATACAGAAAGAATAATAAAATGTAAAGGGGTTCAAAATTCATAGTGTAATCTTCCTTGTTTTGTATTTGAACAAAAGGAAGATCTGAGAAAATAAATGACTTGGTAAGGTCACACATAATTACAGGCAAAGTCAGGATTCTTAAGTGTCACACATACTTTGCTAACTCACCTTTGGCATATTTTAATTTTATCTCAAAAATAACTCTCTCATACTCTTGTATAAAGTCATCTAGCAGTGTATAGTGTATGATTAAGTGCTCAGGAAATGCTGATAAATACCTGACTGAGAGTATGGATTCTTGCTTTTAGTTTTGCCTGATAGTTTTTACATTAGTCATCCAATTATGACAATAAAAATAATATATGCTACTTACATACAACCAATTCAGTCATACCTCTATTGATCTATAGCTGTTTCTACTTGCTTTGGCCTCTCTATAACATTATATACACTTTCTTTACCATCATCAGATTCTGTGTTCCTTATGCACTAATTATAACTCACAGTGAAGCAATTCTTAACTTTCCTCTGACAGTAGCTAAGTTTTTGATGGAGTAACAAGGAGATATACAGCATAGAGAACTTCATAGGTGATGACCCTTTATATCTGGAGGATAACCTTAGACCCTTCTATAAACTCTCTCAGGAACTGTACATTTCCTGCAGGCTCTGTTCATTGTCTATCAGTTTTCCTAGTACAATGCCTATTTCATAGAGATGCTCAATGTGTTTCCTTGGATTAATGAAGGTATGGGTAGTAGAAAATGGCTATCTACAACAGAGATAAGGAAATGAGAGAAAACCCATAAACACTGGGGAAAGCTACTTGAGGAAATGAATAAATCCTCTTTCTTAATTTTCCCTCTGCCTTGCCTTCATCAAAACAAACAAACAAACTTTTATCTTATCTAAAGGCACATAATTCCCTAGTAATTTTTGGAAAATGCTAGTATAATGAAATTGAAACCATTTATGACACAATAATTGCTATAGAGAACAAAGAAAAAATGTATTTAAAGGAAGAAAATGGCTCACAAGGTAAAGATTGCTTTTAAAATCACATTTGAGTTTCAAGTTCAAAAAAAGGCAGTCACCAAAGACTGGTATCAAGAGATAACAGTGGCAGTTTATTAATAATCTGTCATGTAAAGCTGACATATTAGAAGCTGAATTCTGCTCAGCTTTACAATGAAATCCCATCTATTTTATTACTGCCAGAATTAAATATGTTCTGTTGAAAGTCTTAAATATATTTTAAAGTTCTTTTTCTCAATGCATTTAACTGCTTTTGCTACCACCTCCTTATCAACAAATCAACAAAAGTCTAATCTTGATTCCCATGATATATCAAACAGGGTGCAAGATAGCATACACTTTCTTCATAGAGGTTGATAAGCTTGCCTTTAGACAAATGGAAAAATCTTAGCAACTAAATTACTTGTTCCTAACATGCTGGGAACATAAGGAAGGCTAGATGCAGTGTGGAAATAATACAGAGTAAGTAATCCCATAGGATTCAGGTATGGATAATTTATTTAATCAGAATTATGTGTGAGCTAGCCAGGTAGGAACAATCTACTCTAAGGTATAAACAGCTGATAGTCCATACATATTCAAACTAAAATATTTCAGTTCAGTTCAGTCGCTCAGTTGTGTCTGACTCTGTGACCTCATAAATTGCAGCACGCCAGGCCTCCTTGTCCATCACCAACTCCTGGAGTCCACCCAAACTCATGTGTATCGAGTCGGTGATGCCATCCAGCCATCCCATCCTCTGTCATCCCCCTTCTCCTGCCCCCAATCCCTCCTAGCATCAGGGTCTTTTCCAATGAGTCAATTCTTCGCATGAGGTGGCCAAAGTATTGAAGTTTCAGCCTCAGCATCAGTCCTTCCAATGAACACCCAGGACTGGTCTCCTTTAGGATGGACTGGTTGGATCTCCTTGCAGTCCAAAGGACTTTCAAGAGTCTTCTCCAATACCACAGTTCAAAAGCATCAATTGTTCAGCTCTCAACCTTCTTCACAGTCCAACTCTCACATCCATACATGACCATTGGAAAAACCATAGCCTTGACTAGATGGACCTTTGTTGGCAAAGTAATATCTCTGCTTTTTAATATGCTATCTAGGTTGGTCATAACTTTCCTTCCAAGAAGTAAAATATTTAGGTGAGGCATTTTATAAGTATATGTCATTGAATGAGTTTTTCATAAATATTAATTGAAAATGCCTATTGAAGTTGAACTCTATTTTCTCTATGTATTGTCCACCTTGGTAATGCAGGATTATGTCATCACCAGTTATCAAACATATTCTTACATGGCCTATGTTAGCCTTAGACTTCCAAAATGCTATGTTGACTAGCAGTATTTGGAGGAAAATGGGCCAAAAAACATATGAGCTATTCAAACAATTTGGAAAAATATTAAGGCTGGGTATAGAATTAAATAATAAGCAGAGTTCAGAGAGTTCCACTAAGGATTTGGCATGGCAATTGTATTTTGTGCTGAGTTAGACTGATAGTTTTCATCCATCAGATAGTTAAAAGTATGTACTCTTATTAATTAATCCTAGGGTCATAAATGGTTTCCCTGGTGGCTCAGCAGTAAAGAATCCTGTAATGCAGAAGACATGGGTTAGATCTGTCTACAAATTTGCACTTACCAACTGCATTGCCAATGACTGAACAACAAGGAAATTTGCTATCTGCCTCTATGGAGATCAACCCAGTGCTGCTACAGCTGTTGACTTTCAACATCCCCTGAGGGAGTTCAGGGTGGAGGGAGACATTGTGCTCCAGGGAGTCTGGTAGGAGAGGTCTTTAGACAGCTGGATGCTTTTAGGAACTGATTTCATGATCCCAATCCTGGTATCTCCTCATATCTATAAAAGCACTAAATCCCTTCAAGATGACATCAGATCCTCATAACTAGCAGAAACCTTTCTAAAATGAGTGCTTAATGGAATAGAACTCCACCTTCACCAAAACCTTATATATTGACCTTCCTCTTTGGAGCAGTTTCTCAGAGCTATATGAGGTGCTGTCTCCTAGGCTGCAGTTCTTATTTTGCCCCAAATTTTAAAAGTTTTATCAAGTTGTACATCTTTCTTAGCCAAAAGATCCCTGGGTAGTAATATGCTAGCAAATTTGGAGAACTCAGCAGTGGCCACAGGACTGGAAAAGGTCAGTTTTCATTCCAATCCCAAAGAAAGGCAATGCCAAAGAATGCTCAAACTACCACACAATTGCACTCATCTCACACGCTAGCAAAGTAATGCTAGCTTAAAACGCTAACTTAGGCTCAAAATTCTCCAAACCAGGCTTCAACAGTATATGAACCATGAACTTCCAGATGTTCAAGCTGGATTTAGAAAAGACAGAGGAACCAGAGATCAAATTGCCAACATCTGTTGGATCATCGAAAAAGTAAGAGAGTTCCAGAAAAACATCTACTTCTGCTTTATTGACTATGCCAAAGCCTTTGATTGTGTGGATCATAATAAACTGTGGAAAATTCTGAAAGAGATGGGAATACCAGACCACCTGACCTGCCGCTTGAGATATCTGTATGCAGGTCAGGAAGCAACAATTAGAACTGGACGTGGAACAACAGACGGGATCCAAATCAGGAAAGGAGTACGTCAAGGCTGTATATTGTCACCCTGCTCATTTAACTTATATGCAGAGTATATCATGAGGAATGCTGGGCTGGAAGAAGCACAAGCAGCAATTAAGATTGCCAGGAAAAATATCAGTAACCTCAGATGTGCAGATGACACCACCCTTCTAGCAGAAAGTGAAGTAAAGAGCCTCTTGATGAAAGTGAAAGAGGAGAGTGAAAAAGTTTGCTTAAAATTCAACATTCGTAAAACCAGGATCATGGCATCTGGTCCCATCACTTCATGGCAAATAGATGGGGAAACAGTGGAAACAGTGACAGACTTGTTTTTATTGGGCTCAAAAATCACTGCAGATGGTGACTGCAGCCATGGAATTAAAAGATGCTTACTCCTTGGAAGAAAAGTTATGACCAACCTAGACAGCGTATTAAAAAGCAGAGACAGTTTGCCAACAATGTTCTGTCTAGTCAAAGCTATGGTTTTTCTAGTCATGTATGTGTGTGAGAGTTGGACTATAAAGAAAGCTGAGCACCGAAGAATTGATGATTTTGAACTGTGGTGTTGGAGAAGACTCTTGAGAGTTCCTTGGACTGCAAGGAGCTCGAATCAGTCCGTCCTAAAGGAAATCAGTCCTGAATACTCACTGGAAGGACTGATACTGAAGCTGAAACTCCAATATTTTGGTCACCTGATGTGAAGAACTGACTCATTGGAAAAGACCCTGATCGTAGGAAAGAGAATGAGATGGTTGGATGGCATCATTGACTCAATGGACTTGAGTCTGAGTGAACTCCATGAGTTAGTGATGGACAGGAAGGCCTGGCATGCTGCAGTCCACAGGGTCGCAAAGAGTCCGTCATGACTGAGCAACTGAACTGACTGACTCACCCTTTGTAGAGAGGATCCCCTGGAGAAGGAAATGGCAACCCACTCCAGTATTCTTGCCTGGGAAATCCTATGAGAATCAGAAATGACTTAGTGACTAAACAACAACAAAAAGGGCCATGAATATCAATTCACTTTTCTTTGTTTTGTGATTAAAATTTGTTTTAAATAAGATCTGAAGGGTTTTTTGTTTTGTTTTTAATTTCACAATTAAAACATAAATCCTCTTTAGAGAGCTCACACTTGAATTCCTCTCATCAAATGGCAACACTTAGGTACCTACTAGCATACCAGAGTCTAGGAGGAGAGGAAAGGAGTAAAGGGATTCCAGGATATAAGTATACTACCCAAGACAAAATTTTACCACAGATACCAAAAATAAAAGCCTGTGTATGTGTGCATGTATTTTTCTCTTTCCTTGGAGAAAGCATTATGTAATAGTGTTCATAAATGACTTTGTAAGGAGAAGAGTTTCAGAAGTTCAAAAAAAGCAGAAATAGAAGTCAGTCCCTCTAAGCCTCAGTTCATCCACTTCCAAATTAAGGCAATGGGAAATAATTTTTGAAGTTTAAGGACAGATGATTTTGAATTTCCATGAACCAAAATTAACTTACAATAGCAGCTAAGTGGTTTAATGTTTACTCAGTCAATGTAAATAAAAATTTTAGCCTAAAGAGAAGTGCATTTTCTATCAGATGTTCTGAAGATCAAAGTGAGCACAAATCTAAGAAGTTGGGTTTATTGGCATTATGTGTCCACAAAAGTGTTAAAGGGAAAGTATATAACATTAGATTAAGGAGAATGTGCGCGCATCAATAATCTAATGATGATTGTAAATGACACAACATTATATGTGTTTGCATTCACACACTAGGTTACTAGGATAGTTGCCTGCATTCGCGCTTAGTCCCTCAGGAGTGTCTGATTATTTTGGGACCCCATGAACTGTAGCCCTTGAGGCTCCACTGTCCATGGCATTTCCCAGGCAAGAACACTGGAGTGGGTTCCCATCTCCTTCTCCAGGGGATCTTCTTGACTTAGGTATCAAAGATGTCTCCTGAATCTCCTACACTGGCAGACAGATTCTTTACCACTGTGCCACTTGGGAAGCCCAGAGTAGTTGGGTAGGCACTTTTTTTTTCCTTTCTTTCTTAGTCCTTAACAAATAACCATTACTTGGCTTTTATGGAAGTAATTAACACACACACACACACACACAACCTATTTGCCTCTCATTGAATTGCTACTTAAATGATTTCTTTCTTCCCTGTTACTTATTCCCTCAACTTTGTTTAGCAAAGTGGAAACAGCATGAACTCTGGTAATATATCATGTTGGTAATATATGTAAAAAATCCTTACTATCTTGGAATTTTAGATTTTTATCCTATGATAATACCTCTCTCACAGATTTTGTGAAGACTAAACAAAATAGCAAGAGATTTATTTTAACTAACTACTACCAGAGTCCAATTTTTCCTCTTAGTAATGCCCCTTCTACAATTTTTTTAATGTTCTGTGTTATCTACCTACTTTGCTTTTCATATAAAAACATATCATTCATTTCTCTCAAAAACAGCTTCCCCAAAAGTGATCTAAAAACAACCTGTTTAGAATCACCCTTGCAATGCTTGATTAAAACATCACTCCCAGATGTTACTCCAGATCTACTGAATCAAACACCCTGGATGGCAGGAGTACCTGAAAATAAATGTGATGTTTTAACAAGCTTGCTCTGGGAAATGCTGTGTATGTTAAATTTGCATACAATTGATTCAAATCATTATGCTTACACAATGGTTTTAATAATCCTGTATTATGCTCTATCGCTTCTTTTTAAAGAAAATTTTAATCAAAGATGTCAGGTTACCTACTACATTTGCCATAAGAAAAGCTAAAGGTGGGAAATGGAATTAATTTCACTTAATAACCCAGCTTGAACAGAGCGAATGATGGGAGGAGTTTATCCACTAAAGCACTTATCAAAAACCTAAGGCTGACTCTACTTTTGGTGACTTCTGCTCTCTTTTCTGAATTCTTTGTATTCTTTGTCACTAAATACTAATCAATGTATTGCTTTTTCATCTTTTTGTTTTCAATCTTAATTTTGAGAGAAAAAAGTATCTTACTATGGTACAGAAATAATAAAGGAAGGAATCAGTAGTTTAAAAGCCAATTTTGTTATTGTTCTCTGAAAATTTGAGCATATAAATGACAAAGCAATAATATGGTGAAATAAATATTTTTATATTTGCATTTATAAAAGGTCTTCCTGAATATTTCTCACTATTTATGTTTTTATAGATGAAAGGTAGAATTGCTTATTATAGTAAGATTAATATAACATATTTGATGCAAAAGCAATTCATTTCAAACCACAAGTTCAATCAAGTGGATGAAAATACATACAAACATTAATTTCAGGCCCATAAAGATGACTTTCAAAGATTACATAAGAAGATTGCCTGAGTATTTAGTTATATACTTATTTTTTCTTAGGAAATTCACACAATTTTTAATGAATGAGCTAAAAGCATTTTGCTAAGCAGTATATTAGACAATTTTTATTTCAGATTAAATTCACTGAAGCTGGTTGGAAGAAAAATAATTAGCTTTAATTTTCCAGTTTCCCATTCTAAGTAAATATAAGTTAATCTTGACTTTCTTTTGATAAGCAGAGAATAACACAGGATTTAGAATTTTTTATTTTATTTTACTTTATTTTTACATATAGGTCTTTTTCTGTTTCCTTTGCTATTTTCCCAACCTCATTGGCTTTTTCTGGGAGACTAGTGGTTATCACTACCCAGCACGTGATACATCCCTCTGAGGGCTATAAATACCTTGACTTTTCAAACATGGCAATGGGAAATCTTTCAAGGTATAAAACATGAAATTTTCCCACAGCAACTAGAAAACATTTGGGGATAAAAAGCAAAGAGAGTCCTAACTGGGATAGAATAGAATCCTGAGTTATCAACTACCACAGATTTGTCAGTCCTCTCATTTATGACTTTCAATCTCTTTAAAGGGGAAAAAAATCTACTCATAGCTGGTTATTGTTGGAGAAAACAGATAAGGTTTAATCCATGCACAGGATGACAGAATCAGTGATATAGCCTCAAAAGTCTCAGATGCTTCAGCATTAACTCAGAAGCCACTTCTTTTATTTTTATGTAAATAGATATAGCGTCAGAAAATTCTAGAACTCAAAAAAATCTTATAAGTCATGTTGCCCCACTATCACATATTATACATGATAAAATGAAGGCCAGAAAGCAATACTCCAAGAAAATCTTATTAAATGGAAATATTCCCAAGGGGGATCTGCCTTCACTTCCTTGCAAAGCTCATAATCTTTCTATAATTTTACAACCTGCTCAAATTTTACACCCATAAGAGAAAATGCCTTCATAGACTCCAGTAGGCATCTATTATCATCTTAGCCTCTTCTATAAAGCTTTCTCCATGTTCTTTTAATAGGATGCATCATCTCTAGTCTACTTCTCTCTGGTTGTTCAGCCTTGAGCAAGCTTCATACTTTCTCTTAATCTCAATTTTACTGGAAGCAAAAGTCCTCTCTCACAGAGGTATTATGAGGATTAAAAGAGGTAATCGCTATAAGGAATTTAGCACATTGCCTGGCACATTTTGTGTCCTCAATATATCTTACTATGTTGGACTGACATGATATACACATACATATTTGTCCCTTTCACCCCTCAGGGTGTTGCAAAATGAGCTCTTATTCAGTTTGCAGGCTAGTGATCAGCACTGTGTTATGCATATATTTACTTTCAGTAAGTCTGTGTGGAACACATGAAGGAATGAACACTCTCACATGCTTGATCCCTGGTGAAATTCTTTTTCCATATGTCCTCTAGAATAGGTATAGTGTCTTTTAATCCTTTATATATATATATATATATATATATACATATATATACACACTTAACTGAAATCACTCCCAAAAGTTTAAAATGAAACACTGAACAAGCCAGTGCTTTTGTTATGTGTGTCCTTAATAAGGTTAGGTTTTTTAAGTTTTACTTGAGAAATTTCATACCAAGTTTAATAAGTGTCCTTCTTTGATTTCTCAAGAAGAAAATGAAGCCCCTCCCAAATATATTGGATTCATGCTTAATTTATGTTCAACCTTTTCCTGATACTATGGTTTGACCTGAAAATTTTGTAGTTATGTTTCTATTTCACGCATGGGCAAATGTTCTAGTAATAGTATTCAAAATAATTTTGCACGGTAAGCCTTTTATACAACATTTTACTTGTCATGCTTGAAATTTACATTATAAGAACAATTGACTTACTAATGATACTTTTAGGAAACTGTGGAAGTTCATGAATAAAATTAAATTTTATGAGTAATGTGAAGTAAAATAGTTCTACTTTAAATAATTGGATTAATAGGTGAAAGATATTTAAATATAATAAATACATGTATCAATGTGTTATAATTATCTCCGATTTTTAAAAGCACATCTTTGCAGTCACAAAATAATCAATGATCATAGTGATAAGATGTTTATTCTGCTATTATTAACAGACTCATTGTACAATAATGATGTCATGGCAATTCCATCTTTATAATAGATTTATATGCTAGTTGATGGACAGATCCTATGAACATGGGAAACCAATTTTACTAAGAGATCTGTTAGAACCTCTTGAGGTTAGAGACAAACCTCACAAATTTTTTGTTTGAATTAGATAGAGGGTTTATTATAAACATTATCACTTGTAAGAAAGAAGTACACTTTAATCTCTTAAATAATGGTTTCAGAGATTTATTAAAAGATCCTCTTACCTAGTATTTTTCATACAATACTTTCCAGGAGTAAGTCTACCTTAAATCTACATTCACTTTATAAATTTTATAGCTGGGGGAAAAGCTTAATTTAAAAATCCATAATTGGAAAATAAACTTACCCTTGCTCCTAAATTATAGATGTTCAGAGCTTATGATTTTTCCGTTAATTCACAGATATTATTAAATGGTGTTGTTTTTAAGATAGTGGGAAGGTGGATCCCAATTACGCTGCTTCAAAATACAGTATCTGTAATCTCTGTTTTCTCAGTCTGTCTCTCTCTCTTCCCATTACCTCCTATAAATGTCTAATACAATGGAAGTATCATCAGAATAATAACTATTGAATCTGTTAAAAGTTGCTATGTAAGTATTTTGGAATAACAAAATTTCCTCAACTCCTTCAGCTTTTTCCATACTCCACATTGTTTAATTTCCTTTTACAACAATATAGATCATTGTCCATCCCAGAGCATGTGGCAAGAGTGCGAGGAATCAGCAGAATGTCTGTGCCAAGTTTTTAGTGATACCATTATAATTTTTGATGGTAATTTACTTATGTGCTAAAATAATCATGATTTAACTTAAGCATATAATAGAGACATCAAATTAGTCTAAAAAACATTCTACTTTTCAATTTATTTCAAAATAATAAGGTATTCATAATGACATTATTATAACTTCTTGTCATCCACCAGATTGGAATGAGATGCATCAGTTGAAATAAATTCATGTTCTGGTATGTTTATAGAAAATACGTTTGCATTTTCGCAATAACTATATATCAAAATAAACTCATTGAATACGTAACTATCACAAATAACAATAGAAATCAAATAACCATACTTAGCCCATTTATTAGAATCTGAGATTGAAAATTCAATATATGTAACAGTTAGATTTAAATATTTGAGATCCTTAAAATATTAATGTTCTTACTTTTGCCATATCATAATTCTTCAGTTGCTGACATAAAGTATGGTTATCATGAGTAAAGAGAAACTCTTTGAGAAGCCAACTGATTAAATACCAAGTTTTTCCGTATTTGTGAATCAAGGCTAAATATCATATGGTCATCTCAAGATTATAGCTAGGGATATGCTGGACTAAAATACAAAACTGCCAGAGGTGATAGTCCCATGAGTGCTTCTTCCCTTAAATGGTAACATTCAGACCTCTCTATTGTATAATCAGATAATATCTATTTTCCTTAGCAGTGGAATGGTTTGAACTAAGTGCAAAAAATTCCCAAGGTCAAATTTTCAGGGAAAGTGGATCAGAATGCAGGTCAGACTGTGGTCTTGTGAATGGATATCCACTATGATACATTTACCTAGTAAATATGTGAAATAAGGGATTTCATGATGCAAACAAAGCAAGGCAATCAGTTGTCCCACCTCCAGAGACAAAGAATGACAGGGAAGCTTCCTATGTTTTCACCCCTGTTAAAGAAGGAAGATATGGATGTATAGAAACTTCTTTGCAGGTTAACAAAATGAAAGAAAACACTATTTTCTTTTCCCTTGGATTCCTTCAAGTTGAGAGATGCAGTTTTCTAGAGAAGATAATAGTAAAGATAGAAGTTTATAGAGATCTTTCAGCTTCTTTTTATAATTTAGTAAATTTATCCTGTTTAATTTTAATATTTGCTTATGTTTTCCTGTGAGAGTTCACATTAAAGTTAGAAATTCTTTGCTCCTTGGAATAAACTCTTCCTATTTTTTTCCCAATATTTTTTTTAAAGAATAATCATGGAATTTAGAAAGATGGTAACAATAACCCTGTATACGAGACAGCAAAAGAGACACTGATGTATAGAACAGTCTTTTGGACTCTGTGGGAGAGGGAGAGGGTGGGATGATTTGGGAGAATGGCATTGAAATATGTATAATATCATATATGAAACGAGTCGCCAGTCCAGGTTCGATACATGATACTGGATGCTTGGGGATGGTGCACTGGGATGACCCAGAGGGATGGTATGGGGAGGGAGGAGGGAGGAGGGTTCAGGATGGGGAACACATGTATACCTGTGGCAGATTCATTTTGATATATGGCAAAACCAATACAATATTGTAAAGTTAAATAAAATAAAATTAAAAAAAGAATAATCAGCCATTGCTACTCCTTTCATTGCATATACTATCCAAATCTCACTATAAACTCACATTATAATCCCAGAGCTTATTGAAGTTTGTTGCACTACATGTACATTTAATGTCAGCCTCATTCCACAGAATGCTTGGGTCCCAACAGTTGCCATATGCCTTTTCAGTGTCAATTCATACATACTTCTATAACCATCAACCCAGGACAGTTAGCTATGAGAAGCTGGTTTGCCAGATCATTGCCTTTCATGAGTAGTTAGAATGTACAGCGTTGAATCCTCATTCCCTACTTGCCTTCAAATGGTTTTTGTTTGAAGTAACAAGTGCAAAAGAGAGGTAAGACAAGATATTCTTGATTCCAAATGGAGTTATTGGTTCTATTACTAGAACCTGCCTCCCAGATCCATCTTAACCAACTTAGTTGTGAATGGTTTTGCTACACAATCAATTGTTCAAATGTTGGATTCATGCTTGCCATTTTTTCTCTCACCATCTACTTCAAATCAAATAAGTCCTTTTGGTTCTGCATCTAAAATACATTGTAAATTCATCACAGAGATCCCGTCCTAGATTGAGTTATCACATCTATCGCTAGAACTCTGCAAATGTCTCCTCCTAAATGACCTTTCCACTTCTAGAAATATTTCCCACTAATTCATTCCCCACAAAGAACTTATCTTAAACACCTAGGAAAAATGATCAACAACTTCCAATTGCATTTACAACAAAATCTAATACACTTATCATGACCTACAAGACTTAATCTTTGTCATGCCTCCTTCCTTTTTACTTACTGTGATCCGTGCACACTAACATTATTTACCCTCTTTGAACATTCCAAGCTCCCCTTTTCCTCCAAGGCTAGAAATCTCTTTATACTCCTTTCTCTCTTCATTCCCTCATACGGGAAACTCTATTTTTCCTTTGAAG
The DNA here is from genome assembly GCF_055505025.1 of Bos grunniens. Lineage (NCBI taxonomy): Eukaryota > Metazoa > Chordata > Mammalia > Artiodactyla > Bovidae > Bos > Bos grunniens. Next base: position 33,847,594 of record NC_141172.1, on the reverse strand, counting down.
CAGTAAATATCAACTTCTGTACCAGTTATTTTATATTTGAGAATGTATGTCTTCATGATATTTATCAAAATTGAGACTTACTTTAACAATAATCTTTTTTCTTCTTAGACTGTAAAATTAATAAGTGTATATGTCTTGTCTGTTCTACCATTGTAACATTAGTTAGCCATCTTCATAGTGCATGGTAAATCCTTCACAAATGTTGGAATTTGTGGGATGAAGGAAGGAAAGGAGGGAAGGAGGAGGAAAGGAAAGTTTGGAAGGAGGATGTATTTCAGAAAAAAATGATTTATTTAGTAAAAGAAACAAAAAACTTCTACCTAGTTTATATAAACTTGATATTCTAGATAACAAAGGTTCAGAGAACATCTGCTGTTGCCAGATATTGGGCCAGGAACTAAAAATTTGACTTTTCAGGGAGAGAAAAAACAATATTGTACTTTAACAGTTAAATGAATATATCATTAAATATGAACTAAAAATATACAGATGATATTTTGTGTGTCCAATAATTTTACTCTAAGGTTAGTAAATTTAATCGTATGTGCATTTTGCTACAATAAAATGTTAAAAATAAAAATTAAAATAGCATTTAATTACAAAAAAGAAAAAAATTCAGTCTTCATTTATAGTACCAAAACATCTTAGTTATTTGGAATTTTTTTTCTGAATATATTTCACCATTTATTTTTTTCTTTTTAAAGGGTGTTTGTACTCTCAGACTATAATTTTATTGTATAATTCAATTTTGTTTTAGTTTGGGGCTCAAATTATATATAATAAAATATTCTACATGTTGACATCTCTTCAGTTTCTACTGTTTTTCTTCCTTCAATAAGTCATCTGTGTATCTTTGAACTTTATTTGCCCTTAAACTCTGTAATCTCTGTGTAAATAAAGTATATTTAACTGTTATCAGTTACTTCTATTCAGTGTCTATCTTCACTGGATTTTTTTTTTTTCCTTTAACTTTCATTTATCTTCAGGGACAGACACATTCATGAATTAAGGTTTGTGTAAGCTGTGCTGTATTTTACAGATAAACTCATTATTTAGCTATTTAAAACGACTAGTACAGGATTAGACTTATTATTGCCACGTAAAGTCTTTGAACCAATCTTCAAAACACCTTTCAGTTTTTCATTCACCTTTGTCCTTCCTGCTTTAATTATCCCACAGTGATTAGTAATGCTGTAACAGTGAAAATCAGCTAATTAGCTTATAATTAGCACACACTCCATATTTTTTCATCTTTGGCTATCTAAAGCAGGCAAGAATATACAAAAGAATAACTCTGGGTTACTAATCCTAGGCTCTATCCAAATATATGAAAATAAATCAATGTCATCTTTCTTTAGTTTCAAGGGTTAATCTATAAATGCTCACTTTTTCTCAGCAGACTTCTCACTATTATATAGATTTGAAAATTAGTAACTAATTGTTAAAACACAATTTTATATCATTTACTTTTGCATGTCTATTTTTTGAGTTATGAGTTACTCTGAAGTTAATGAAGTGGTCTGCAATAAAAACCCAGATATTAAAAAAGAAACAGTCTATTAGATATGTGTGTATTGAAACTATTGAAATTTCCATTTAAAAATATTTAATTCCATTATGTTTCATTAAATCTCAAATATTTTGACTATGATAGAGAAAACTGAATGCATTTAAATCAAAAACGTTACTTGAAGAGGAAAAAACACATTCAATTCACAGAATTGCATAAAAAGGCAATACAATCTGTGGCAAACATATAGACATTTATATAATTTACTCAGAGTTTTAAGAAAAAAATAATACTGTTTTTAATATTATAATTCCTGTTAGGCAAAAAACAGGTATGTGGTGCACTACTGTATTCCATCAACAATTTAAGTCATATGTCTATATCGATATCTATCTATTTATGCATGTGTACTCAGTCATGTCGTATTCTTTGCAGCCTGTGGACTGTAGCTGGCCAGGCTCCTCTGTCCATGGGATTTTCCAGAAATGAATACTGGGTAGACTCTAATTTCCTCCTTCAGGGAATCTTTCTGACCCAGGGATCGAACCTGCATCTCCTGTGCCTTGTGCACTGACAGGCAGATTCTCTACCACCGAGCCACCTGGGAAAACTTATCTATCTATACCATCTATATCTTTGACTATCTTAATGAGGTTCACACAGCCATACTCTGTAATTAATCCTTCACAATATATTTATCTTGATGGTTGCTGTTCAGTGTTCCTCAACTGCTGTCCAACTCTTTGCAACCCCATGGACTGCAGCAAGCTAGGCTTCTCTGTCCATCATCATCTCCTGGAGCCTGGTGATGCCATCCAACCATCTGATCCTCTGTCATCCCCTTCTCCTCCTGTCTTCAATCTTTACCAGCATCAGGGTCTTTTCCACTGTTTTTGCAACAGTGCAAAGTTGGCACTTTGCATCAGGTGGCCAATGTACTGGAGCTTCAGCATCAGTCCTCCCAATGAATATTCAGGATTGATTTCCTTTGGGATTGACTGGGTTGATCTCCAGCTGCCCAAGGGACTCTCAAGAGTCTTCTCCGACACCACAGTTCAAAAGCATCAATTCTTTGGCACTCAGCCTTCTTTATGGTCCAATTCTCACATCCATACATGATTACTGCAAAAACCATAGCTTTGACCTGAGGGACTTGTTGGCAAAATAATGCCTCTGCTTTTTAATATGCTATCTAGGTTGGTCATAACTTTTCTTCCAAGGAGTAAGCATCTTTTAATTTCATGGCTGCAGTCATCAACCGCAGTGATTTTGAAGCCCCCAAAAATAGAGTCTGTCACTGTTTCCATTGTTTCCCCATCTACTTACCATGAAAAGATGGGACCAGATGCCATGATCTTTGATTTTTGAATGTTGAGCTTTAAGCCAGCTTTTTTACTGTCCTCTTTCAATTTCCTCAAGAAGTTCTTTAGGTCATCTTCACTATCTGCCATAAGGGAGGTGTCATCTGCATATCGGGGTTATTGATATTTCTCCTGGCAATCTTGATTTCACCTTGTGCTTCATGCAGCCTGGCATTTGTATGATGTATGCTAAATGTAAGTTAAATAAGCTGGGTGACAATATACTTATTGTCACCCTTAATGTACTCCTTTCCCAGTTTGGAACCAGTCTATTGTTCAATGTCTGGTTCTAACTTTTGCTTCTTGACCTGTATACAGGTTTCTCAGGAGGCAGGTAAGGTGGTCTGGTGTTGCCATCTCTTGAATAATTTTCCACAATTTGTTGTGATTCACACAGTCAAAGGCTTTGGAGTAGTCAATAAAGCAGATGTTTGTCTGGAATTCTCTTGCTGTTTCCATGATCCAGTGAATGTTGGCAATTTAATCTCTGGTTCCTCTGCCTTTTCTAAATCCAGCTTGTACATCTGAAAGTTCTCAGTTCATGTACTGTTGAAGCCTGGCTTGGAGAATTCTGAGCATTACTTTGCTAGCATGTGAGATAACTGCAATTGTGTGGTAGTTTGAATATTCTTTGGCATTGCAATACTTTGGAATTGGAATGTAAACTGACCTTTTCTAGTCCTTTGGCTACTGCAGTTTTCCAAATTTGCTGGCATACTGAGTGCAGCACTTTAACAGCATCATATTTTAGGATTTGAAATAGCTCAGCCAGAATTCCATCACCTCCACTAGCTTTGTTTGTAGTGATGCTTCCTAAGGCCCACTTGATTTCCCACTCTAAGGTGTCTAGCTCTAGATGAGTGATCACACCATTGTGGTTATCTGGGTCATTAAGATATTTTTTTTTATAGTTCTGTGTATTCTTGCCACCTTTTCTTAATATTTTATGCTTCTGTTAAGTCCATACCGTTTCTGTTCTTCACTCTGCATATCTTTGCATGAAATGTTCCTTTGGAACATTTTTCTTGATTTTCTTGAAGAGCGTCTAGTCTTCCCCATTCTATTGTTTTCCTCTATTTCTTCACATTAGTTACTTAGGAAGGCTTTCTTATCTCTCCTTGTTATTCTTTGGAACTCTGCGTTCAGATTGGGTATGTCTTTCCTTTCCTACGGTTATATGTTTATTCAGTTTATATGGTATAATGTTTTAGATACAAAAAAATATATTTTGACAATAATTTTATTTGAATGCAAAAAGATTAGCCTAATATTCTGAGGGTTATTTTTTTTTCATTGATTCTGTTTAATATTTTTCAGACTTGGTTCATTCAGTAATATATGATGGAAATAAACTGTCTACAGTTAAGGTTAAAGTTACATATTAAGTTTGCTATGCTGCTAGGTACTTGGGGGCTTCCCAAGTGGTGTAGTGGTAAAGAATCTACCTGACAATGCAGGAGATGCAAAAGAAGCAGATTCCATACCTGGACTGGAAAGATTCTCTGGAGGAGGAAATGACAACCTACTCCAATATTCTTGTATGGAAAATTTCATAGGCAGAGGAGCCTGGCTGGCACACTACATGGGGCCACAAAGACTCAGATGTGACTGAGCACCAGATACTTACTTTCAAAATAATAGCCATCTGATTATGTTATTTGAAACTTATAGGGACAATGCACAAATACATATACTAACTTTGTAAAATATGACAAATTACCTATAAATAGCTACATCAAATTATTAAACACAAATATCAGTGTTGTTTACATTAAAAAGGTAACATATACACAGAGCATTTATTATCCTAATGAAAAGCTATCCAGCTAACTATCTTAAGTATACAAGATAATACCACAGAAGAATTATCCTTAATATCTTGAGATCATTAACTGTGAAATTCAAATGGTAATTTTAAACTATAGAAAAATATCTTAACAATCACTGCTAAGGTAAATATTTCTTAAATAGCACATAAAAATCCTAATCACATAAGAAATAAACTTAATAAACTAGAATAAATTAAAATGAAGAATTCTATCCATCAAAAGATACTATCACAAGATAAGAAATTCCACCAAATGGTTTCATATACAGTGTATGTATCCAGTGTCATGCTGGGTAAATGTTTAAAAACTAGCTTTCCAAGAAAAAAGTTAAAGCCCGGTTTTCAAATGTTTGCCAATATATGTGATGTAAATGTTTCTACCATGGCACCTTTTCAAACTAATAAGCAGCCTTCAAAATTCTTCACACAACAGTTGTCTCTTATGAATCAAGTTGATCCACTCCAGTATATTAGTGAATGTATCCAGCTTAGGATTCAATTTTCATATGCATATAATAAAAAAGGATAGATACAATAATTATATAAGGATATATAATATGACAAATAATTATAAAGTTTTTAATACCTTTAATATAGTCAAATAAAAAAATTCCCTCTATACACATCAAATGAACTGAAATATAAGAATGAAAAGTCTCAAATATTACTGAGATACTATATACTCAAATATACAGAGCAACCGAACTGATATCCTGCTGTTGAAACATGATATAACCACTTTGATAAAATGTCAGTATCTACTAAAGCAGAGCATATACATATCCTATATATCCAATAAAATATATACACAGATTCCCTAAAATACATGTTCCAAATGGCCATATAATTATTATTTATAAGAGCTGAAGTCTACCCAAATGCTTACAAATGAGGGAAAGGACCATAATCTGGATACAGTTTAATATTACACAGCAATGAGAATGAGTGATTCACCAATGCATACAATCTTACAAATGTAATTTAGAGAATAAGAAGCAAAGCAGTACATACCATATGTTTACATTTATAAAATGTGATTAAGTAAGCAAGGTAATCTATCCTTCTAGAATTCAAGATAGTGCATATGCTCTGTGGGTATAGTTACTAGAAAAGTAACTATATGAGGTGGGGTTTCATATACTTTTTTTATCCTTTTGTTTTTTAATTTCTATGAGTGCTTGTTAAATGGGTATGTTCATTTTATGGCAATTCACAGAGACTGTGCCCTGAGATATGAGCAATTCTTTCTATGTATGATATGCTTATATAAGAATATTAAAAAGACTAGAAATTCAAATAGATCTTACAAATATTTTGTACCATTTTTAAGTTAAAATAACTTGTCATTTCATTTAGTTATATTTGTAAACTACAAGCTACAAATTAAAGAACAAATTCTCAAGGATGAAATTATTGCTCTATTCATATCCAAATGAAATTTTATAAAAACATCTTCCATTATTAGCAGAGTCCTTGTGGTAGAGAAGATAATTCTAGGTGGTATTTTTTTTTCTTTTTTTATAATCATACCTGGAATATTTCTAAGTAGCCTCACCAAAGAGAATACCTTTGAGTGCCCAGAGGTGGTTGTTGCCTATAGTCATTTAAAACAACTTCTTTAATATACATTTCAGTAATTCTGTTTTATCATATGAAACAATAATGCTGTTTTATCAGATCAAGAAGAGATTTAGTTCATTGTCTCTGTGTTTCCGAAGATGTCATTTTTGCCCAAATATGAAATATATGATACAAATGCCCATGCTATCTGCAATTTATATCTCAATTACAAGCTAAATCTTTATCAAGTTTACTATTAAGGAACAGATATGTCCTGAAAATTCTCTTACTAAAATAACCCAATTAGTTTTACAACACATAGTTAAGTTATATTCTGTAGTAATCAATTATAAATGCAAGCCATCTTCACACTTTTAACATGTTATTGAATGTATCAACCACATAAGTTAACAAATAAATAACATCCCCCAAATCACCTTAGAAAAGTTACTGCTTATTTCTTATCATTTCTATTTCTATAGTTATATGGTTTGCTTTCTCTAAAGCTCCAACATCAAACTTTCATAGAAGAATCCAATTTTGATAAATCCTGACAGGTGTTATATTTAACTTTCAATAACTCATTGCCCTAGTCATTGGCATCAAATAAACCTCACTATAACAATTTTAATATATAATACTGTCATTTAGAGTCAAATAATTTTTCTCCATGGTATAAATCTTTACCTTTCTGAGCAAAGCTACAAATTCACTTAGGAATCTATCAAATACTGCATCAAATGACTATCAGTTGACTATATTACCATAATCTACTCAAGAACATAAACATTTGATAGAAAACATTGTATAGCTTCTTCAACATTTATGTAAAACTAAGGTAAAGTATCAAATTACCTAAGCAAATTCCCTTTACTGTTATTAATCAAGCAGAGGTAACAGGTAAATAAATCATACAACTTAGTATATTAATCATAATCTTACCACAGGCTCACAGGTTAGGAATTCAAAGAAGAAGTTCACCACCCTGAGACCTAAATAAAGTACAACCAGAAATATTTTGTATTAGTAAAGATATTGCATTTTAATTTAAGATCATAAAATGTTAAATAGTGATTCAATATCATGAAAAAATTTATTTTATGTGTAATTAGTGCACATATTTTGACTACAATATTTGTCTAAAATAGCATTGCCATTACTCAATTCACATCAAATTATTGTGATTTGAAATTAATTACTCTAATTTCAGCTCTTTAATGAAGGGATGACAAACAAGCAGAGAATTTTTATTGTCTTTGCTTCTTGTGGGACTATGGGTGAGGGATATATTTGTAAACAAAATATATTTGCATATATTATTTTAGAAAGTCTTCTCAGTTACACTCAGTTAACAGCGTCAGATACACACACACATATGCTATCATACACATGCATGCACACACGTGTACAAATATGGTTATTACACCACTGTCCAGTTGATGTGTTTTAATCATTGGGTAATATATAGCTATTCATGAATATAAATCTTTTATGTTATCATTTTAAAGGTCATGTAGTATTCCATAGTTTGTTATACACCTTAAATTAAGATATTTAACAATAGCTCTTTATGAAACTGGTTATCGTTATTTTCACTGAATCAAGACACTTGATTACTATCACATGTGATCATATTTAGTAGTTAACATGCTTTGCAACAGTTTTATCATTTTGATGGAGTGGTAACTTACTAATCAACACATATTTACTAAGCCCTTAAATTCGCTTCCTGATAGGCAGATGCTGTTTTCTATCAACAAAATAAGGAAACTGAAGATTTAATTTCTACCCTCAGTGAAGAAATTAGTAGCATTTATGAACCTTTTAGAAAACTCATGAATGACATATATAGGCAGGTACACTTTGTGCCAGTTCCTTATGAGTGGTGTTGGTTTGGAGGATATGTTTCTCTCAGGTTTCTAACCATTAAATCTTTTTTTACTGCTAATGAAGGAAACATTATGTAACATAGTTTATCTGATAAAAATATTACTTAATTCTTAGTAGAAATCATTTGTGGAAATGATCTTGACAGTTCTATGAACCACTTGAAGAATGAAATAAAATATTTCTAACATTCTTCTTATCCAATATTAGTGGAAAATAAACTAGTACTATCAATTAAGTGTAAATATTTACATTATTTTTTATGCAAATTGAAATGCACATGTGGAGTTAAATCTTCAATAATGCACGCTCAGAATTTCTTGGTTGAAGTCATTGAACCAACTGGTGGGAGAGACTTGACTGTACTCTGAGTCTCTGATTCTCTCAGTCCATTGTGTTTTCCTCCAGTTACTGGCCATGCCTTCAGGTCTCCTTGCTCCAAGTAATTATTCTGTTTAATAGCCCTCTATAGTTTCCTGTGGTCATGTATGGATGTGAGAGTTGGACTATGAAGAAGGCTGAGCGCCGAAGAATTGGTGCTTTTGAACTGTGGTGTTGGAGAAGACTCTTGAGAGTCCCTTGGACTGCAAGGAGATCCAACCAGTCCATTCTGAAGGAGATCAGCCCTGGTATTTCTTTGGAAGGAATGATGCTAAAGCTGAAACTCCAGTACTTTGGCTACCTCATGTGAAGAGTTGACTCATTGGAAAAGACTCTGATGCTGGCAGGGATTGGGGGCAGGAGGAGAAGGGGATGACAGAGGATGAGATGGCTGGATGGCATTACTGACTCGATGGACGTGAGTCTGGGTGAACTCCGGGAGTTGGTGATGGACAGGGAGGCCTGGCGTGCTGTGATTCATGGGGTTGCAGAGTCGGACACGACTGAGCGACTGAACTGAACTGATAGACGTCTCTGCTGCCTATCCTTTTTCCTAATTCCAGTGCACATGGACTAACTTTGCAGATGTCCTAAACTCACTATTCAACTACTTTCTGCTTGCATTTTCCCTACAGGAGCAAGGAAGGAGAAGATGACTTGAAAAAGTCTACTTTCTGCTGATGTTGATTAAAAGGAAACCTTTCCTAGTTGATCTGAATGCTATTTGATCTGAATGCTTATACATCTTAAAGTCATTCAAAGAATTATAGTGACTTTTCCCCATCCTTACCTCATTAATCAAGAGGTGCATCCAGTTAAATTTGAGGCACATGTTAAAAAGTTAAGTATTAGAAACAATATTTGTACCACAGCTTTCTTATCCATTCATCTGCTGATGGACATCTAGGTTGCTTCCATGTCTTGGCTATTATAAACAGTGCTGCGATGAACATTGGGGTACACGTGTTTCTTTCCCTTCTGGTTTCCTCAGTGTGTATGCCCAGCAGTGGGGTTGCTACATATACACAATGGAGTATTACTCAGCCATTAAAAGAATACATTTGAATCAGTTCTAATGAGGTGGATGAAACTGGAGCCTATTATACAGAGTGAAGTAAGCCAGAAGGAAAAACATAAATACAGTATACTAACGCATATATATGGAATTTAGAAAGATGGTAACAATAACCCGGTGTACGAGACAGCAAAAGACACACAGATGTATAGAACAGTCTTATGGACTCTGTGGGAGAGGGAGAGGGTGGGAAGATTTGGGAGAATGGCAATGAAACATGTAAAATATCATGTAGGAAACGAGTTGCCAGTCCAGGTTCGATGCACGATGCTGGATGCTTGGGGCTGGTGCACTGGGACGGCCCAGAGGGATGGTATGGGGAGGGAGGAGGGAGGAGGGTTCGGGATGGGGAACACATGTATACCTGTGGCGGATTCATTTTGATATTTGGCAAAACTAATACAATTATGTAAAGTTTAAAAATAAAATAAAATTAGAAAAAAAAAAAAGAAACAATATTTGGTTGAAGCTAAGTATTGCCATTGGGGAATGAACTCCTTGGATACACCAAAAGAAATTTTTAATTGTTATTATTATTTCATTATTAAAATTTAAATTCAAGCTTTAAGATTTGACATTATACTATAGAAACAATAATTTCTTTTAGCACTATCTGATCAGATGTGAACTCCGGGAGTTGGTGATGGACAGTGAGGCCTGGCGTGCTGCAATTCATGGTGTCGCAAAGAGTTGGACACGACTGAACGACTGATCTGATCTGATCTTATCAGATGTGGTGGATACTCAGACTCAAAGTCACTGCTCATGCTTAAGTTCAGGGATTCTAGAAATGACATTTTTTTCAAAGACAAGGTCAAGCCAGGGAGGTGATTTTAGGCCTACAAGAAAGCCAAAGCAGAAATATAGCCTACCCCAACATTAATCTGGGGCTTCCCTGTTGGCTCAGAGGTTAAACAGTCTGCCTGGAATGCCAGAGACTGGGGTTCGATCCCTAGGTTGGGAAGATCTCCTGGAGAAGGAAATGGCAACCCACTCCAGTACTCTTGCCTGAAGAATTCTATGGAGGGAGGAGCCTGGTAGACTACAATCCATAGGGTCTCAAAGAGTTGGACATGACTGAGCGACCTCACTTCACTTCACTTAAAATTAATCTACCCTTTTCAGTTGATACTGAGTACTGAGTTACACTCAAAGAGGAGAGTCCATTTTAACAAGATATGAGTGACATAAATATTTGGTGGGGGTGGGGGGCAATTTGTGGTGAAGAATGAGCTATTAAACTGTCAGTGACATTGGCACTAGGCTAGTGTTGTCCTTGATGCATTTCTAGAAATTTTATTTCATATAATAAGATTCAGCTAAATGAACTTGATCAGATAAACCTCTTCCATTTGAACTATTCATATTTGGAGAAATAACCATTCAGAAAGAATGTATGCTGAAGCAAGTAAGCAAATTTCAGCAAAACAAAACATTATTGGTAATTCTGAAAGTCTAATATCCTAGACCTACAATAGTCAAGGAGGAATATTTCATGGTAATCCCAATATAACTCAAATTACTGCAGAAATCCTGAAAAGTTGTACTTGAATTAGTATTTCTATAGACTATAGCTATTAACTAATGGATTTATTGGATATGTGGCTGGAAAAATTCATGGAATTGGCATTTCAGAAGGTGATTTCTCTGATGTTAAGATGGTTTAAAGCACTTTATTTCTTCTTGGCTCAATTTTGCTGAAAGTTCAATTTTTAGAGGGAGTGACAGAAGGTTGAATTTTTAGATAATTTGGAAACCTAAACATTGGGGAGCTATTTTAAATTATTTAAAATATAATTACAAATTATTTTAAAGGCAGTCTGGCAGGTCTCATTAAAATGATATTTAGTTAGCAATGGATAAGTAACAATGCTAGGATCTCTACACTTTATTTCATATATCTTCAATTGGCATTCACTAAAATTTCTTCTGAGTATTTCTATTAATACAAAAATGACACTATTTTCCACATTTTCAGATAAAAAATGGAAGCTAACAGTTGCCTGTATATACTCTAAAATATCTTATCACTAATACATTGTGAAGTCAAAATTCAACTCAAGCTTAATTAAGTTCAGAATCTCAATTAAGTCATATGCCATAAATAATATTTACTAAAAATAAGAGATATATGAATCACAGCTTTAAATATTTTGAATGGGTCAACTAATTTAATTCTCAGCTCTGAGGAAGATATTATGTGAATATACTTATTACAGGAGTTGTTTTGTTGTTTTGGTTTTAATCCAGAGATGCTGGCATCAAATTCTGTGATATACAACACAGTTTCCACATGATATTTTACTACTGTGCAACATTCTTACAAGTGGTATTTTTATATATATATATATATGCTATGCTAAGTCACTTCAGTCATTTCCGACTCTGTGCGACCCCATAGACAGCAGCTCACCAGGCTCCCCTGTCCCTGGGATTCTCCGGGCAAGAACACTGGAGTGGGTTGCCATTTCCTTCTCTAATGCATGAAAGTGAAAAGTGAAAGTTAAGTCGCTCAGTCGTGTCCGACTCTTAGCAACCCCATGGATTGCAGCCTAACAGGCTCCTCTGTCCATGGGATTTTCCAAGCAAGAGTACTGGAGTGGGGTGCCATTGCCTTCTCATATATATATATATATATATATATATAAACATATATATTAGATTCGGAGGTCAGGTAATTAACAGATTTCTTATATGTCTACAATCACCTTGGTGATTTAGTTGCTTTAGTCATGTCCAACTCTCTGTGACCCTGACCCTACGGTCTGAGTCTGCCAGGTTCCTCTGTCAATGGGATTCTTCAGGCGAGAATACTGGCATTAGTTGCCATCCCCTCCTCCAGGGGACCTTCCCAACACAGGGATCAAACCCACATCTCTTATGTTTCCTGCATTGGCAAGCAGGTTCTTACCACTAACGCCAACCTGGGAAGCTCCTACTATCACCACTTGGGAAGCCCCTACTAACAGCTTAGTGGATCCTAATATTAATAGTAATATTAATAGTTGTTAACATTGGTTGAATATCTACTATATGACAGGAAGTAGGTTAAGTACTTTAGGTTCAACTCATTTAATCGCTAGAACAATCCTATCCAATATGATTACTATTATTGTATAGATAAGACAATAGAGGGCTTCCAATGTGGCTCAGATGGTAAAGAATCTGCCTGCAATTCAGGAGATCCAGGTTTGATCCCTGGGTCAGGAAGATCCCCTGGAGAACGGAATGACAACCCACTCCAGTATTCTTGCCTGGAGAACTGCATGGACCGACGAGCCTGGTGGGCTACAGCCCATGGAGTTGCAAAGAGTTGGACAGGACTGGTCAACTAACATACACACACACACACACACACACACACACACACACAAGACAATAGAGAAATTTAAAAATGTACCCAAGAGCATAGAGGTAGAAATGGTACAAATGAATTTCAAATACAAACTCTCTTACTCTATTAGTTACATGCAGCATAGAAATTCTGATTCTTTTAATGAGGAGGAAATGTGAAAGAAATTGAGTTTTCATTCTATTCTATTTAGAATGAAACTTAAAACTTCAAATCCATAAAGCAGAGATACAACTATACTCTCAAATTTTTAAAATAAATCTACCATAATAGTAAATAAATTCTTCCATCTTACAGCTCCAATGTATTATGATTAATTTTAGATAGATAGTTCCGTAGTGCCTACCTTATTAAATGATAAATTGAAACTATACATGAACAGATATGCCAATTTCTAAAATTTTCTGCCAATGAATTTTAAAATACATTTGATTTTATAAAATATGTACATTTTGTGCAATATATATGCAGTTTTTGTATAAGTTATGAGAAACGCTTTCTTGGGAAACCAGATAGCTGTCTATCTAGTTATAAAATTGCAAATAATGTATTTTTTTTTTAAACCCAAAGTTTGAACTCTTAATTCTTTGAAGAGTGTCAAGCTTATCTACTCAGAAATGCAGTTCCCATTATAATTGCAGATTACATATATGAGAAAAAAAAAAGTAGTTTCAATGAAGTCTGGCATATTGTAAAATCTCAGTAAATAACTAATAAACACCTACATAAATAATGCAATGCTTCAATATAGAAATAATTGCTACAGTTCCCAAGGAAGAAAACAACCCTGTATTAAGGTGTTAGATTTTTACCTTAGCTCAGTAACACCCAAACTTTCTCAATGTCTTTTCAATGCCTAGATCATTTCTTTCAAAACAGATCTTAAATCCTGGCAAAGTTAGAGTGATAGCGATAAGTTTTGGAATTATCAACTCATCCCAAGATTAGATAATTTGTAAATATATTATTTAACTCTAACTGTAAACAACAGATACAGCTACATGAAGTTAACTCAATAATCCACTTATCTATTCAATAAATATTTACTGAGCAATTATGTGTCAGTCACTATTATTCCAGAATATGAGGTTAAGTGATGAACAAGACAAATATGGTCTTTTCTCATATTTTTTATATCCTGGTTACAAATATGGCACGTAATGATTTTATATTTTATTGCCTCCATCAAAAGCCACTACATATGCTGCCCTAAGAGTCTAAAATCTTTCATAAGGATTGTTCTTCAGGTATTCCAAATCTTAGCTTAATACATTTTAATAAGTTCAAGTGGGTTTAACACTATGACAGAGAGTTCCAGTTATCCTCCAATATTTATCTTTCCCTATTTTTATAAAGGGCTGCTGACTTTGAAGTAGGTTAATGGCTACTTGGAAAAAGATTCTTAGTCTTGGTGTTAAGAGACTAAACTCTGGAAAATGCATGTGTGTGGAAGTAGAGCGAGTGACTTCTAAGAAGTGGCCCTGAATATAGACAACATACCCATCTTTTCCCCCTATTCTCATTAATTCTCTAGCTGCTGCTGCTGCTGCTAAGTCGCTTCAGTCATGTCTGACTCTGTGTGACCCCATAGACAGCAGCCCACCAGGCCTCCCAGTCCCTGGGATTCTCAAGGCAAGAACACTGGAGTGGGTTGCCATTTCCTTCTCCAATGCATGAAAGTGAAAAGTGAAAGTGAAGTCGTTCAGTTGTGTCTGACTCCTAGCGACCCCATGGACTGCAGCCCACCAGGCTCCTCCGTCCATGGGATTTTCCAGGCATGAGTACTGGAGTGAGGTGCCATTGCCTTCTCCCAATCCTCTAGCTAGAATGCAGCATTAATGCCTGAAACTCTAGCTCCAGTGACTTTTTTTTTTTTTAAATCATGAGAGGCTACCTACCACCCCCCACCCCTGCTCCCTTAAACTCTACTCTGTAACAGTACAGTAATAAGATATGGACTGAATCTTGGACAGGGTGTGTCATCTCAGGCTTGGATGGAAAACCATTTGAATATCTGAGAAATTCTATAGACACAGAAAGCAGATTAGTGGTTTTCAGGGCCTGAAGGGTGAGCAGAAGGTGAATGACTGCCAATAGGTACAGGATTTCTTTTCAGATCATGAAAACATTATAAAATTAGATAGTGGTGCTGGTTGTGCAATGCTGTCTACCTGTACACTAAAGCCACTGGATTGTACACTTTAAAAAGTTTCATGAAAAAATAATCTTATGGTATGAGAATTATATCTTAATAAAGCTATTATAAAATTACTTGTACCTTGCATCACCTTATTAGTTTAATATGATCTCAAAGAATTTGGATACATTTTACTGTGACAGAAAACTAATTGTACAGCATATTCTTTGGGGACTCAAATTTGTCTGAACCTTTTAGTTTCCAACTATGCATTAACATGTTTGTATACATTAGAGAAAATTAAAATGACAAAAGATGACAATATTTCTTCCATGGTTTAAACTCTACTGAGGAAAGATGTTATTTGTGAATTAACTCCACAAATCATAATATCCCAGGGCTTCTGCAAAGATTTCATTATATAATTGGAAGATATTTGAAAACTCAAATGCATGACTAGGAAAAAAAAAAAAAAAAAGTTGCCAAAAACATTATAGACTGGAATTTGTGTTTTAGGCTGTTGGTAGAGGAGCCTGGTAGGCTGCAGTCCATGGGGTCACTAAGAGTCGGACACGACTGAGCGACTTCACTTTCCCTTTTCACTTTCATGCATTGGAGAAGGAAATGGCAGCCCACTCCAGTGTTCTTGCCTGGAGAATCCCAGGGATGAGGGAGCCTCGTGGGCTGCCGTCTATGGGGTCGCACAGAGTCGGACACGACTGAAGCGACTTAGCAGCAGCAGCAGCAGCAGAGGTGCCTTTGATATTTTTGTAACTGAACAACTATTTGCTTTGAAACTGTGCTTACAAAAATACAAAATGTTAAAACCTCTAACTAAAGTTTTATCCTCATTTAAAAAAGTATCAAATTAAAGTAATTATTACAAATATTTCTGGTGTTGGGGAGATACAGAAATAACATCAAGCAATCCAAATTGAAAGTAGGTATTTACATGTTTTAAACTAAAATGTATAGATCCTCACATTTAATATTTTGACTCTTAATATCACTATCCTTAAACATGTCACTCCAAATTATTCAAAATATTAAAATTTTATAAAAATTTTGTTGTGTTCATATGATCGGCAACAATAACTTCCAGCTACAAATGGGGGCATTATAAAGAGATTATCCAAATTCTTTTTCAAGAGTGCCAATGTCATACCATAATTTTCCTAAGTTGACATTCAGCTGTATTAATTAATAGAGTTTCAGAAATAATAATGTTCATCATAAAAGTCATTGTGTTATAGATATCTATACATTTGGGAAGAAATTAAAATTGTAAACTGTAACTTCCGGCATAATATCACAATCTTTTCATTACTGGAGTTGGTTATGTTAAGAAATCTGTAAGAACCTATGAAAGTTCATAGAACTGGTTTAACTTTATACAAATTATTCAGTAACTATAGAAACATTAATTTTCATCTCACATCAACTGTTGCCAAAGCTCTGATAAACTCTGGAGCTTCAGTTCTGCAGCTGCCATCATTACTCTTAGATCCTTCTCTCTCCCTGTTCTCAAAACAGAGCTGTACTGGGGCCTCACAGTCCCTTTCTAGCTATTTCTGCATAATTGGATACTTGAATCAGATCAGATCAGATCAGTCGCTCAGTCGTGTCTGACTTTTACCCCCTGGAAATACCCAGTATTCCTCCTGCTTTTCCTTTCACCATTTTCATGGCAATTACCAACACAGAAGTAGAAGTAAAGTGTATGTCAGTGCCTCTCAAACTTAAAAGTACATACTTCTGAAATACACCTGAAAATCACTTGTGATTCTTAATAAACTGTAGATTCTCACAGAAGTTCTGGACTTGTAAGAACCAGACTCTCATGGCCTGTTGCAGAATTAAGGACCAGAACCTTCATTTTAACCATATGGGCAAGGTTTTTAAGCCACAGGTCCTTTATCTCTTAAAATGAGGTAGTTTTAGATCATGTACTCTGAAACCTCTCTGTCTCCATTTAATTTCCCTTTCACTCTAATCCTCCCCAGCTTAGTGAAATGATGTTCCATAAAATTGTCTCCTCTAATCCTTGGAAAAGAAAGTTGCTATACCAAAATGTTTGCTTCCTGCTTTGCTATTCTACCATACAACTAGCCATATGTGTTGCTCCTGTTTCATCATCATTATCATTTCTTAACAATTACCTACCCATTACATTCCTAATAGCCACTAAAGTGAAATATTTCCAATCTCTCCTCTTTTTCTGTCCTTTTTCTATATTTCATTCTCTCTTCTGCTATGACATAATTTGCTCATACATTTTAAGTGGATTAAAGTTATTCATGTTAACAACTTCAATTTTTATATCTCTAATTAAATAATGCACCCATATATTCATCCATTCCTCATTTATTACTTTATATTCAAGAAAACAAAGGTCCATCTAGTCAAAGCAATGATTTTCCCAGTAGTCATGTATGGATGTGAGAGTTGGACCATAAAGAAAGCTGAGTGCTAAAGAGTTGATACTTTTGAACTGTGGTGTTGGGAGAAGACTCTTGAGAGTCCCTTGGACTTCAAGGAGATCCAACCAGTCCATCCTAAAGGAAATGAGTCCTGAATATTCATTGGAAGGACTGATGTTGAAACTGAAACTCCAATACTGTGGCCACCTGATGTAAAGAACTGACTCACTGGAAAAGACCCTGATGCTGGGAACGATTGAGGGTAAGAAGAGAAGAGGACAACAGAGGATGAGATGGTTAGATGGCATCACCGACTCAATGGATTTGAGTTTGAGTAAGCTCCGGGAGTTGGTGTTGGACAGGGAGGCCTGGAGTGCTGCATACCATGGGGTTGCAAAGAGTCAGACATGACTGAGGGACTGAAATGATTCAAGAAAAAAGACTTTCTCTCCTTCTTGTATTCTTATTTTCATCTTCTTTTGCCTATCCTAACTTCACCTTTTATGCTTTTTCTAATGACAATTTCTCATTCTCCATTTAATTGTTCCTTTCAACCTGTAATTTCAAGCCTTTCTTTTCCTGGAGAACTTTGCCTTTGACCCACTTACTTCTTCAAGCTTCCATCTTTTACTTTGCTTTTGGGTGGGCAGTCTATACTTACTTGCTATACATAACAATATGTTGTTTACCCTAATAATGATAATGCCATTCTCCATGGATTATCTCCAATAGTGCCAAACACCAGATCACGTTCTTTTTTAAAGTCATCATCACCCTCAAATAACTAACAGCAGATGTACTTGTCGACTATTCTTCCTTCCTTCAAGTCTCTTATTCCAGTGATTCCATCAGTGCCTTACTTGTTATTTTTAGGTTTTGCTTTTGTATTTAATATTCTGATGAATACAACTTCAGGATTTTGCTGTGCTTTTTTCCTCCTTCCTAAGGACCTTTAAATGTAGGCCGTCTTGCAGCATGTTTATGTTCAGCACCAAGCACAAGGCCCAGGGATGTAGCTATGCTTGGGGATTTTCAAATGAATTATGTGAATCAATGTACTGGTGTATTTTATGACTCTTGTGTTTCTATGTCTTCCATATCTGAAATTACCCTCATACTCATGACTTCAGGTACCAGCTCTATGGGTAGTATTTCCAAACCAGTTTTTACAGATCTGCCTCTAGTCCCCAGTTCAAGTTCTATTTTCCAACTTTGTGGTAGACATTTCAACATACCTATGGCACAGTTAACTTGAAGTCAAAATGTCCAAAACAAAATCCATTCCTGTCTTGCCAAAACCCACTCTACTCTCTGGATTCTACTGATACCTCTAATGTCATTTTTTCAACTTCTTTGGCATATAACATTACAGCATATAACACTAAAATATATATAACATTTATTATATATGACATTATATAACACTTTAAGGTATACAGTGTGTTGAATCAAAACATTTTTGTATCCCGGTAAGATTATAACTAAAACCTCAGCTAACATCTCCATCATACAAAAATATTATTATTCTTTTTGTGGTGAGATCACTTAAAATCTACTCTCTTAGCAATTTTTTTATGTATAATATGGTATTGTTGACTATAATTACAATGCTGTGATTAGATTCCTGCAACTTATTCATTTTCTAACTGAAAATCTATTATTTGACATGTCACTATTCTCCCTACCTCCTAAACCATGTATGCTCTGATTGGAGGTTGTGAGTAAGGGAAAGCTGGAGGTAGGTTAACTAGAGCAGGGCACTCAATGTGATTGACTGGAGAGCATTTTTGGCTTTCTCTAGTTGGTTATGAGGAGAAGGCAATGGCACCCCACTCCAGTACTCTTGCCTGGAAAATCCCATGGATGGAGGAGCCTAGTAGGCTGCAGTCCATGGGGTCGCTAAGAGTCGGACACGACTGAGCAACTTCACTTTCACTTTTCACTTTCATGCATTGGAGATGGAAATGGCAATCCATTCCAGTGCTCTTGCCTTGGAGAATACCAGGGACAGGGGAGCCTGGTGGGCTGCCGTCTATGGGGTTGCACAGAGTCAGACAGGACTGAAGCGACTTAGCAGCAGCAGCAGCAGCAGCAGTGGCTGGTTTTGAGTTGGAAGCAGGAGACAAACATTAACAAAGTTGGTAATCACTCACTTGAAAATATCCTGAAAGTACTGGACTTTCCTAACCACACTGAGCCAACTGATGCAAAAGTTGTGGCTTGGATTCCTAGGCTTATTGATCAGAGCTTTAGTGTCATATATGGTCTTATTGTTGTCCACTTATGACTCCACTTATGTCTCTCATGACTATTTTTCTCCTCCAATCACAGGGAAATTCTTCAACTTATTATTAAGTGAGCCATTTATAATACATTGATGAATATTTGTTAATACAACAAAAATCTAATACAACTGGCATCATGAGAATTATTATGTGGCTATACATGCATAATAAAGTTGTAATTTCTTCAGCACGTGGGCTCAGTCATGGTTCATTGACGCTACAGCATGGACTCAGTGGTTGTGGCACATGGGCTTAGTTGCTCCATGGCATGTGGAATCTTCCAGGACTGGGAATTGAACCCATGTCCCTTGCATTGGCAGTGCTGAAGTTACTGAAGCCCACCTGCCTAGAGCCTGTGGTCCACAGCAAGAGAAGCCAGCACAATGAGAAGCCCACACATCACAAGGAAGAGTAGCCTTCTCTGGCCACAACCAGAGAAAGATTGCACAAAGCAACAAAGACCTAATGTAGCCAAAAATAAAGTAAATAAATATTAAAGAAAAAAGAAAACCAACAAGAACCTAGTGTATAGCAATGGAACTCTGCTTAATGTTATGTGGCATCCTGGATAGGAGGGGAGTTTGGGGGAGAATGGACACATGTATATATAAGTCTGAATCCCTTGCTGTTCATATGATACTATCACAACATGGTTAATCAGCTATATCTCAATAAAAAGCTAAAAAAAGTAAAGATGGGGTAATTTGAGTACCAACAAAATAATAAAGTTGAAATTTTTATGAATTGAGTTTTATGTACCAAAGTATGTTTTTTTATATCAAAAATGTTTTTATTGAACATTCTTATGTCTCCTACTTATCAACTATTCAATATGAAACATATTCAAACTGCATTAAAGATAATTTAATTTGTCTCAATACTTAAGATATTTTCCCTAGGATTCTATGAGGGAAAATATCTGTCTTTCAACAACTTAAATACTAGGTTTCTTTATTTCTTAACTAGAAGAACCCATGAATATTTTCATACTTCTCCACCTTTTCTATTACGTAGGCTAGATGTTGTTAAGTAAAAGAGATCTACCCAGATCTAATGCACTTAGATCTAATCTACTTAGCCCTGAATCCATTTGTAGGCTATCTTGACAACTGTCTATTAAAAATAGAGAGAGAAATTTTTTTTCTTTAATATGATTTCTATAATCTTTTATTCAATAGCATAGGAGATATATTTTACCAGTGTTTGAAGAAATTTTTAGCCATGCCCTTGTTCTCACAATTAGCAAGTATTTATTGAACATCTATCATGTATCTAAATATAATATCAGACAATGGGAAACACAAAGCATTACCCCCTTTTTTATGATGTTTAGTTAGAGAAGACATTTAGTTTAGAGAAGCCAGTCTATCAGATCAATGTTAAACAATAAAGGAGGAGAAAATGTGTATAAAGAGACAAAATATATGGTACAAATAGAACTTTTGTACATAGAGAGATAAGGGAGGAAAAAGCAGAACTTTATCTAGAGGAAAACAAACTTGGGATCAAATCCTAGCTGTATCGTGTCTGGCAAGTCATTTAATTTACTGAGGCATCATTAATAATTATAATTGACAATAATAATGATGATAGCAAACACATGTGAGGATTACATGTGTTACAGGATTTTTCATACACTAGTCAATTTAATCAGTCTTCCAAACAAATCCAAGTGGTAGATACTTATTTCTATTTTATAAGTAAGTTAACTGAGGAACACAGAAATAAGGAACTCAAGGACACAGATCTAGTCAGGAGAGGAGTCTGCTAATGATATAGTCTCATTGGTCACCATAATTTATTTGAAATAATTTAAAGGACCTCTATGGTAACTGACTCTTGGTATCTGTCCCCACAAATATCCATTTGTTTCCTTCCAACTGAGTACAAGTTACCATGCCTGCTTCTCAAACTTCAGAGTATATCAGAATGGCTCAAGGGGTTGATTGTACAGATATTTGGGCCCTGCCCCCATAGTTTCTGATTCTGTAGTGGGGATTACAATCCCAAATTTTGAATTTCTAACAAGATCCTAAGGCGTGCTGCTGCTGCAGCATCCTACTTTGAGAACCACTGAGTCAGTACTTACTAACAGATCACACTTATCTGGTCTTGGCCTCTTAAGTTCTAAATCTAATAAAATTCTGTTTTGAGAACAAAGTAAATACAACAGATTAGTTAGCAAATAGAAAAATGCCCATGTAAGTTATTTACATTTGTAATAATCAAATCTGGTTAAAACTTATAAAATAAAACCCAAATGGAAACAAAATCCAGTTGGCTAAATATACCATACCAATCACCTACTGTGGGATAATTTATAATGTTTCTACTTTTTGAAGTACATTTACAAATTAGAATCATGGAGCAAATATTGTTCTATAATCTTTTTTTTCC
Source organism: Bos grunniens (assembly GCF_055505025.1). Taxonomy (NCBI): domain Eukaryota; kingdom Metazoa; phylum Chordata; class Mammalia; order Artiodactyla; family Bovidae; genus Bos; species Bos grunniens. The sequence goes on along the minus strand of NC_141172.1, from coordinate 33,825,401 downwards.
CATAGTGCAATCTATCAAAATCATTTTCTGTTCTGACACAATATGAGTTCCATAAGAGCAGAGGGTTTGTTTCCTTTGTGGATACATCCCAAGTATTTAGGACAGCATCTAACATGTGCCTGGAGAATCCCAGGGACGGGGGAGCCTGGTGGGCTGCCGTCTCTGGGGTCGCACTGAGTCGGACACGACTGAAGCAACTTAGCAGCAGCAGCAGCAGCAACATGTAGAAGTTGTTCCTAAATGTTTGCATGTCTCATTATTTCTTTTGGTTTACAGGAATTACTGAGTTTAAAAATATAAATGGTTTTACAACTTTGGATTGGTATTACCAAATGACCTCCAGGAAGACTAAACTAGTCTCCACTCTCACCAGCCTGGAGGACTTGTGCACATGTCCCTTCCTCCTAAACACTCCTGCATCAGCCAATAGTAACATTTATTCCTACGTGTTTACCATATGTTGTTTTTCAAATTTTAGCATCTCTAAAATCAGGATGTGTACACGATGGAGTATTTTAGTTTTGTTTTTTTCCTTTTGTACAACTCTATAAAATAATGATTTGTCTTTATAATTCTGTCACATTTTAGGAAAAACAAAATCCAGTGACACATAAATCTTAGTGCTGCATTTGTAAACACTAGTCATAATTACTTCAAAAGCTATCTAATACTGTTAAAATTTTGAAAGATCACTGGAACACTAGGTGATGAATGTTGTCATAGGCTGCTGATTAACTTCCTGAGAAGTATCTTACTTTCCGTGTGCTTACTGAGGAATCAGAAACAAGAGGACCTGTCTTAATGACTACAGATCAATATTATGTGTCTTGTGCTTTAAAAAGATAGGAGATAAAGAGAACATGTTACAAGATTTAAATTAAAAAAAAAAACAACTTAAAAAAAAGAACATGTAAAGAAATAAATGAAACTATGTTAATACAGATGCAACCAAATCCCTGTAATATTTCCATGGGAAAAAAATGTATAAAGTCTTTAAGAGAAGATAGCTCAGTTGGTAAAGAGCTCTCCTGCAATGCAGAAGACCCCAGTTTGATTCCTGGGTCAGGAAGATCTCCTGGAGAAGGGATAATCTACCCACTCCAGTATTCTTGGCTTCCCTTGTGGCTCAACTGGCAAAGAATCTGCCTGCAAAGAGGGAGACCTAGGTTCAATCCCTGGGCTGGGAAGATCCCCTGGAGAAGGGAAAGGCTACCCACTCCAGTATTCTAGCTTGGACAATTCCATGGACTGTATAGCCCATGGGGTTGCAAAGAGTCGGACATGACTGAGTGACTTTCACTAAGTGACTTTACTGAATTTATCTGACATATGCTATAATGGCAGTGTTGATTTTACTCTCAAATATTAAAATTAATAACATACCTTGTGGGCTACAGTCCATGGGGTCACAAAGAGTGAGACACAGCTGACCAACTAAGCACAGCGCAATAACATACCAGATAAAACTATTGCATGTTTTTTCACCATTACATAATTTTCAACATTTTAAATCTTTAAAAGTAAATATTTCTTTGGTCAGTTACTTAGAAATAAGAAAGATGAAATGGTGTGGATTGCTGCATAAAGAATAAGCATAAGAATGGTCTAGTTCATTAGTGATACATACAAAAAATTTTTAATCTGATATTTTTGGCCACAAAACTGAAAATATCTTATTGGAATGAAATATTAATTTTTTTCCTAAGACTCAGTTTCTCCAAATGGGGATACAAAGAGTTCATACCTCATTACTAGAACTAATGGATACAATGCATGTAAAGTGTGTAGAAAAGTTAGGGCGTATAACAAGTATTCAACAAATAGCAACTATCTCACAATGACATTGATGATTAAAATATTTAGAAAATCAATCTATGCACCTGCTCTAAGCTTTAATTTCTCTTTTCATGTTTACTTCTGTAATTAACAGAGAATTCATAGCAGTAGTGGTATAATTGCCCACCTTCATAAACATGGACATAGAAAAGAAAAAAAAGAATTAGCTTCCTTTCCATTGCTGTGAAAGGGGGAAGGAATGCAAATATGTATAAATATACCAAAGATTATATCTATATTCACCTCTGCAAAGGTTTAACTACTCAGCAATTTTTCTCACTGAGGAAAGGGAAATGTGTTTTGTTGTTTCTGTTGTTATTTTTCCTTGGATTTTGACAGTCAATTAAGGGCTCCTTATAAGAGAATATGATGAGAATGGGGTTTGAAGCAAGAGGGAATGCCTCCAAAGGAGATTTTGAGAATATGGGAGGGAATTATTGCAGATTACAGGAAGGTTGGAGGACAAATGTCAAGTGATTGAACGTGAGGGCATTCCCAGGGAGCACCCTCAAGAACAAAGGGAGTTCTCCTAAGAAAGGAGAGAATCCTCTGTCTTAAAAGTCAGACCTAAGGGAGAACCAAAGTGAAGGTAGTGGAGGAAGGTCAGCCATTTTCCACCTGATCATCAGTCTTTGTTGGATTGAAATTCTCCAGTAATCTAGCTGTCACTTGGAGAAACTGTTCTTTAACACCTCATCCCACCAACTGACTGTGCAGGAAGAGAGACACCCTTTATGAATTAGTTCAGTATCCTTTTCACTACTTTCCAAAAGCATCTACTTCCCAAAGACCTGCAGCCAGAGTGCAAAGGCCAAAGGTGGTTGGAGTGCTGTCCATCTACTGAAGTAGTAGTAGAGGATAACATCTGTACATGGACAATGGATGGCAGGAAATAACATAGTATTTACAATTCTATAGCATTTCTGTGCATTAAAGATGTCAGTTCAGTATGAACCAATTTAGAATCAAAGAAGGAACACTTGATAGTCGAGTCAAAAATAAAAATAAACATTCAAAGATAAATATATTAGAGATATTTCCTTAGACACAAATGTTAGTGTCTTGTCAATTCTCAAGATGAGTGATGTAATAGAAGTAATGAAAAACACCACTCCTATTAGCTCCATTACCAAATATTTTGTCCTTTGGAGTTTGTGTGTAATCCCATGAACATACATGTCCTTTGCAGGAATTTGTATTTAACTAGGAAAAAAAATTGTATTTGTACTTTAGAACACATATATTTATGTATGTGCAAAGGAATACATGTGTACATTATCACTATGCTTAAGTTAAATAGGTATTAGTTTATATAGATTGTGTTTATTCTAAGCCTTGGTCAAATGCCAAACTTAAAATATAGGTAATATTAAAAGTACCTTTAGTGAATACTTTCTGAGCAGAGAGGCCAGATAAAATAAACAGCGTGATAACCAAATAATTCCTGAATAATTCTTATTTGAGTGTTCTACATGTTACACATGTATTATACATAAACACATTTATATAGTCAATAAAATATTCAGAGATACACTTTCCATTTCCTTAATGTTTCTTGAAGAGATGATGTCACATTGTATCATCTCTATATTTTCCATTGTACACTTTATAGAAAACCATATTTTCTCTTCTATTTAGAGAGGTTGATGGTTACTGTTAATACACAGAAATATATTTTAAAATGCCACTAGACCTTCATATATAATTTGTAATGTTAGCATGACTAGCATGACTTTCCTGAGACTAGCAAAATGTACAAAAAATGATTGATTGCTAATATTCTTTCATCATTCAGTGACAAATCAAAAGCTGAAATAATACAGTCTAGGATATGGTTAAATATTAAGACTTCATTGTGTGCACTAGTCCATATTCTTCAAACCAAGATCTAAATTGCCTAAGAGGACTATGTGTATGAATTGGACAGTGAATTGAACTATTATTAGCTTAAATTCATTTTAAATATTTGGAGATATATATATATATATATATATAAAACACATTCTGCTCTCAATTTTAAAAAAGTCATTCAGATTATAAATTAGTATATATGATATTATTCACAATCACAGAAGTCAGTACACAAAATTAATCATGAAATTTGTATCCATCATTTTGGTAAGATTATTCTGCTCTGAAGGAACTGGATGGGTCAGAGAAAGAAAATACCTCAGACTGAGAAAGCAAGTATTTAGCCGGAATGGAGACGCAATGACTTCTGTCAAAGTAGCTGTAGGTGAGAAGCTCTCAGTGGTCTCTCAAAAACTAACAGAATTGAGAAGAGAGAAAACAGCCCTTAAACACATGCCCAGTCTCTAACATTGAAGTGGGGGCGAAGGCAAGGGGAAAGATCAAAATCATATTTAAGAGCAAAAAGTGGGAAAAGAGAAAACATATAACCACCTCCATTGCTGAGTATCAGCCCATCCAAGTAAGAAAGGGGAAAAGCCCTTAACTCTGAACAAAGTTAAAAATGTTTATTACTATAGTATAATAACAGCATGTTAATTATACTGAATGAGGAATATTTTCTATGTAAAAGTGACAGAAAAGTTATGGGCCGCAGTTTAAATTTCATTTAGGAATAAAGAACTAGTCCCATACATTAACCATAAAAAAAAGGAAACAAAAATACTAAAGTTGCTTCAGGATGACATTCTTTGAGTATGGACTTATTTACGATGATTATAGAAATAATTCATACTTAGAGAACTACTTATGAGCAAACATATCAAATAATTGCAAAAACTAAAGTAGGGGAGAATTTTATAAAGCTAGGGAAAGTCAACAGTGAAGTATGGCAGAAAAGTCAAGACATAAAACAGTAAAAAAAAAAAAACAAAAAAAAACAGTGGTTTGTTGGGGGAAAACTGTCATTGATAACGATGGAGAAAGCAATTTGGTCAAGAGTGCAAGTGGGGAAACGAAACAGGTGGACAAGAAAGAGAGGCAACAGAAATACACATATTTGTAAAGTTGGCAGTAAATAGAGAAGTAATAATATATATAATAGAATGGACAATGACAAATACTAAATCAGTAGTGTTGGTAAAAGAATGCACGCTGCTGCTAAGTCACTTCAGTCGTGTCCGACTCTGTGCGACCCTAGAGACGGCAGCCCACCAGGCTCCCCCGTCCCTGGGATTCTCCAGGCAAGAACACTGGAGTGGGCTGCCATTTCCTTCTCCAATGCAGGAAAGTAAAAAGTGAAAGTGAAATTGCTCGGTGGTGTCCAACTCTTAGCGACCCCATGGACTGCAGCCTACCAGGCTCCTCCGTCCATGGGATTTTCCAGGCAAGAGTACTGGAGTAGGTTGCCATTGCCTTCTCTGAAAGAATGCACATCCTTCCCTAAATTTCCTTACTATTCAAACTAAATTTTTTTGTCGTGTCATAGTTTTCATTATTCCTGTTACTCATATAAAGGTTAAATGCCAAAAAACTTATGTGTCTAGATTAAAAACTTTTTTCCTACAAACTATTATATAGTCAGGATTTCAAGATTTCAGCAACTCTAAAGAAATTCCAAAAGGCTTTCTTAGAAATCAGATTTCATGGTAGCTTATTCTGTTCACCTATGATATAATTCATTTTTGCTGTCTTAAGTTATATTCACCAGAAAATGTGTGAGATGATAAAAGCCTACAGTTTTATGCCAATAAGTTTGGGTGATTTATTCCACAGAAACAAAAGAACTAATATAAAGCAAATAAAGGAATAAGCAGTCAAAAAATACAGCAGTGTGAAAAGTACCATAAAGGAACAATGGGGAAAAAGACATAGGAAATCAACTCTGTTAACAAGAATCTTGGATAGGGATTGAAAAAAAAAAAAAAAATAGGAACTATTCCAAGTGTGGAAATCAACTCTGTTAACAAGAATCTTGGATAGGGATTGAACAAAAAATAGGAACTATTCCAAGTGTGGAAATTGGAAAAGGCTTTCTAGGTAGAAAAATCACATGAAAAAAGGTATGGAAATCTGAGGAAGTAGCATGATTCAAAAAGTGACAAGAAGTTTTGTGTACTGGTTGCTTAAATGCAGGTGGAGTCTATTAAAAAGGTTTGGAAAAGCATCCCACATTTCATGTATCTTTGTAAATGACTAACATGTGCAAGATGTGAAATTCTCAAATTGATTACTTGGTTATAGGAAGTATTTTCTCTCAGCCATATACATGTGACATATGGCTAAATTAATTTATTTTGCCAAGATTATCTAATTAATGAATACTGGAACTTGGATTCCTACCTAGGCACTGGTCACTGTATTATACTGCCTCTCTGTTACACTGAGATTTCAGTAGAGAACACCTGTTCTATGTCTCCATGAGAATTCAAATTTTCCATGTTGAAATAACACATTTTATACTATTTCCCAAATATGTTTTATGAAATACTAATCCTAGAGATATCTGGTTGTGAAATGGTCAAATAAGTCTGGAAACTCAGGTCACCAAAATATTTTCTTGGAGATGCACAAGTGATGCTCATTTCTTTAAAGTTCTCAAAACTCCAATAAAAATGAAGCCTGTTTAATTATTTTAAAAGAGTATTATGACACATTTCATTCTGTTGAGTTATTTTCAACTGGTTTCAACTTTATTTGGGGTTATTATGTTTCTAATTGCTCTTAACATCTCACTGAATGACTCATTGAGAAGTGTTAATCAAGGATGAAATAACTGAATCTTTTACTCATTAAAAATTGGCTTAACCATTACAGACATTATTCTACAAACAAAAGCATCCACACTAAGGATGCACTCTAGCTCTGAAAAATCTCATATTTATCATGCAGATGAATAGAAATGATAGAACTCTTTCACCAGCAGATAGAATTTTCTTATTCTTTTTGCTAATGGAGATTCTCTTTCTTTCTTCACTTTCTTCTTATTCCTAGGTCCTGTGACAAACCTTATCCTGTCATTATTCCTTAACCTCCTCTCCACTTTTGGCCCTTCCCAAATATTGCTCCTGACTTAATCACCACATCTCAATTTCCTGCTGATATTCAGAGGATTGAACACGAAGGTAGAAAGTTCAATCCTTGAGATGAAATAAAAATCAAAATGAACCTAGGCATATTTTAGTTTAATCGTTACTCAGTTGGTCACTGTCAACTTCTGATGACCAGCCCCTGCATTCTTCATCTTCAAGACTCTTATCTCTTTTGCAAAACTTTTTTTTTTAATTTTATTTTATTTTTAAACTTTACATAATTGTATTAGTTTTGCAGACTCTTATCTCTTTTGCAAAACTTCTTGAACCATCACTGCACTGTAAGTTTGTCAGACTTCCTGGGCCAAATGGGTTTTTGATGTTGTGTGTTGTCTCTGCTACTTTATGACCCATTTTGAACTCAAATAAAAAAGCTGCTCGAGTTTGCTTTTAAGAAGTGTTGCTTTCAATATGCCAGCCAATTTGGAAAATTCAGCAGTGGCCACAGGACTGGAAAAGGTCAGTTTTCATTTCAATACAGAAGAAGGGCAATGCCAAAGAATGTTCAAACTACCAGACAATTACACTCATTTTGCATGCTAGTAAGGTTATGCTCAAAATCCTTCAAACTAGGTTCAGCAGTACATGAATCAAAAACTTCCACATGTACTAGCTGGGTTTAGAAAAGGCAGAGGAACCAGAGATTAAATTGCCAACATTTGTTGGATCATAGAAAAGGAAAGGGGATTCCATAAAGACATCTACTTCTGCTTTATTGATTATGCTAAAGCATTTTACTGTGTCAATTTCAAAAAACTGTGGAAAATTCTTAAAGATACGAGAATACCAGGCCACCATACCTGTCTCCTGAGAAACATGTATGTGGGTCAAGAAGCAACAAAATAGAAACTTACATGGAACAATTGACTGGTCAAAATTGTGAAAGGAGCACTGCAAGGCTGTATATTTTCACCTTGTTTATGGCAGAAAGTGAAGAGGAACTAAGAAGCCTCTTGATGAAAGTGAAAGTGGAGAGTGAAAAAGTTGGCTTAAAGCTCAACATTCAGAAAATGAATATCATGGCATCCAGTCCCACCACTTCATGGGAAATAGATGGGGAAACAGTGGCTGACTTTATTTTGGGGGGCTCCAAAATCACTGCAGATGCTGACTGCAGCCATGAAATTAAAAGACGCTTACTCCTTGGAAGGAACGTTATGACCAACCTAGATAGCATATTCAAAAGCAGAGACATTACTTTGCCAACAAAGGTCCGTCTAATCAAGGCTATGGTTTTTCCAGTGGTCATGTATAGATGTGAGAGTTGGACTGTGAAGAAGGCTGAGTGCCGAAGAATTGATGCTTTTGAACTGTGCTGTTGGAGAAGACTCTTGAGAGTCCCTTGGACTGCAAGGAGATCCAACCAGTCCATTCTGAAGGAGATCAGCCCTGGGATTTCTTTGGAAGGAATGATGCTGAAGCTGAAACTCCAGTACTTTGGCCACCTCATGCAAAGTGTTGACTCACTGGAAAAGGCTCTGATGCTGGGAGGGATTGGGGGCAGGAGGAGAAGTGGACGACAGAGGATGAGATGGCTGGATGGCATCACGGACTTGATGGACGTGAGTCTGAGTGAACTCCGGGAGTTGGTGATGGACAGGGAGGCCTGGCATGCTGCAATTCATGGGGTCGCAAAGAGCTGGACATGACTGAGCGACTGAACTGAACTGAGCTGATTTAACTTATGTGCAGAGTACATCATGCAAAATGCTAGGCTGGATGAACCACAAGCTGGAATCAAAATTGCTGTGAAAAGTATCAACAACCTCAGATACACAGATGATAGCACTCTAATGTCAGAAAGTGAAGAGGAACTAAAGAGTTCCTTGATGAGGGTGAAAGAGGAGCATGAAAAAGCTGGCTTAAAACACAACATTCATAAAACTAAGAATATGGCATCTGGTCCCATCACTTCATGACAAATAGAAAAAGCAGAAACACTGACAGATTTTATTTTATTGGGCTCCAAAATCACTGCAGACAGTGACTCGAGCCATTAAAAGATGCTTGCTCCTTGGAAGAAAAGCTATGACAAACCTAGACAGTGTATTAAAAAGCAGTAACATCATTTTACTGACAAAGGCCCATATAATCAAAAGTATGGTTTTTCCAGTAGTCATGCCACGAATGTGAGGACTGGATCATAAAGAATGCTGAGCACTGAAGAATTGATGCTTTAGAATTGTGGTGCTGGAGAAGACTCTTGAGAGTCTCTTGGACAGTGAGAAGATCAAACCAGTCGATCCTAAAGGAGATCAACCTGAATATTCATTGGAAGGACTGATGTTAAGCTGAATCTCCAATACTTTGGCCACCTGATGGGAAGAGTCAGCTCATTTGAAAAGACCCTTATGCTGGAAGATTGAGGGCAAGTGGAGAAGAGTGTGGCAGAGGATAAGATGTTTAAACAGCATCATCAACTCGATGGAGACGAGTCTGAGCAAACTCCAGGAAATAGTGAAGGACAGAGGAGCCTGGGATACTGCTGTCCAGGGGTTGCAAAGAGGTGGACACGACTTAGGAACTGAACAACAGCAAACCAGCCTTCTCTGACTAAATGTCTCACAAACTGCATACCCTCCAAGCTTCACCTAGCTTCAACAAAACATCGCAAGACTCTTTTAGATCTCCTCTATAGATGACACTTTTGACAAATGGATCACTATAGTAATGGCTGTTTAAGATATTTTTTAGAAATAGAGAGCTAGAGTTGCATAGTTTAAACCAGTCAGTACCACAGACCACCCAACTAGGCCTGTGTGAATTTTTAATGGATGGCATTTTGTCTTCAGAGGACCAAAAGCTCCACCCTCAGATCATGTCAATCATTTTTCAAACATGTCCCATGAAGAAGCATATGTCCAATAAGCCTAGACAGAATATAGATTACTCTACCATTTCCTTGCCTCCAATCATCTTTCCCCACACTTCAGATCATCCTGCTTCTTTACCCCACAGATATCCCAAGTCCCTCACCTTTGGGGAGACAAATTTGAAACTTATTCCTCCATCTCCTCATTGGCTACCTAATGAATAAACCCTTTCTCTGCTGCCCACCTTGACATCTCAACATTCGGCTTGCTGTGCATCAAACGAACAGATATGGTTCAGTAACAACATGCCTAGGGTCATGCATATAATACAAATTTGAGCTTGTTTTGAAATAGTCATTTTCTGACTCCTAATTCAGTACCCGAGTGGTCTATACTATGATAAGCAACAGAGACACGGAAGTGGGATAAAATGGCATTCTGCCTCCTGAGCAGGACGGTGCAGTTCACCTAAGCCAATGGCAACTCCATTGTTAGGACCCGTACTGCCAACATTCTCACCATTCTCACAACATCAAGAGTCTCACAACATCGAGTCTCACAACTAAAGCCCCTGCTTCTACCATGACACAGGCATGCAAGAATAAGAGTGCAGGGTCATCGATTCATAAATGGCTTTCTTTACCCCACTGTAGAGCTAAATTAAAGCTTTTCTATATCCTCTTGGTTAAAATTCCTTGTATAGTTACGTAACCTGCACTACTGTATATGTTAGGAGGGAAAAAGGGAAAATGAGAAAGAGGGGTATGAGAGCCGAATACAGAAAGGAGGGGAAAGCCTGGTTTTTTATATTTTCTCTAGCCTGAATTCATTATAATTAGCAATCACAAAATCTCTCTTAACGCCTCCATTTTTCTCTGAGCTTGGTGAGCATCTATATGAGTGTTACTTTGAGTTCTTGATCTGGTAAATTGCTTACCTCTGTTACATTTATTTATTTTTTTAAAGGTTTTATCTTTTTTTTGTCTTTGTCTTTTTAATGTTTTGTCATGATTGCTGCAGGTTCAATGAAATACAAGGTTGGGCCCTCAGACTGCTGGCTCTGAGGTCCATCATGACCACTGTGGGCACACTGGTGGTCAGGGCTACCTCCTGGCCTTCCTATGGCTTGATCACAAATACTGTGGTGTGCTGGTAGACAGTCTGGCCCCCATCCTGCCTATCTGTAAGGCCTGGCAGCAGCTTTTGGGAGCACTCTACTGGGTGGTTCTTTTCCCCAGAGACAGAGCTACTTTAGAGAGGCATCCACACAAGCTAGGGCTCCTGCTAGGTGGGCTGTGTGGGGGTCTGCTTTGGAGATTGCACAGTTGTTAGCTAAGGTGAAGAGTGAAAGAAATGTCACCTGCCAGCACTGGCCCAGTTAGGTTGAAAGAGAGTGAAAAAAAGGGCTGGCCACCAGTGCTTCTGCCCTCAGAGGAAGTTTTCCCAGATCACTGCCCCTCTGGCGCATACCCTGAAGTTAATGAATCTCCTTCTTGCATAACCCAGTGGCTTTCTAATCTGTAACCTTGCATTGAGACTTAGAGGGAGGGAGGGAGGTTGTGTGTGAGCCCTTCAAGAGCAGAGTCTTAAGATGGCATTGAAACATGTATAATATTATATATGAATTGAATCACTAGTCCAGATTTGATGCATGATACAGGATGCTTGGGGCTGGTGCACTGGGATGACCCAGAGGGATGGTACGGGGAGGGAGGAAGGAGGGGGGTTCGGGATGGGGAATGCGTGTATACCCGTGGCGGATTCATGTTGATGTATGGCAAAACCAATACAATATTGTAAAGTAATTAGCCTCCAATTAAAATAAATAAATGTATATTAAGAAAAAAGAAGGCTTCCCCCAGTAGCCCTCCAGATTTCCCAAACATTAGTCTCACTGGTTTTCAAAGACAGGTGGTCTGGTCACTTATTTTCCCAATGCATGTACCCTGGGCTGGAGAGCCCAGTGTAGGGCTTGGCTGCCTTGCTTCTCAACAGGGCTTCTGTGATTTTAGAAGCCTCCCAGAGGACGATTTTGACATCTTCAACAATTCCGACTTCCCTGTGTCTCTGCCCTTTTTACCTGTCTGGACATGTGTTTTTCTTTATATTTGTAAAAGATCTGTTTTGTGAGTCTTCAGGTAATTCTTAGAGACAGTTGTTCAATATGGAGCTTCAGTTTTGGTGTGTCTGTCGAGGCAAGGTCAGTATCTTCCTACTTTGCCATCTTAATACAAAACCTGAGTGTCAGTATTTTTTGATTCAAAGTGCCCCCTGAACTGAAATTTAGCTCCTCAAATTTCTTGGGCCTTAACACCACCCCTCAAACTGAATACTTTTGAATTGATAAATGAAAATAATACCGTTCTAGTATCAGGATTAGAGCAGTGTGGATATGCAGGATAAATGCCTACCCTGAGAGTACTGTTATCTAACAATGCTGTGGTCGGGTTTTAGAGTATTATTTAGTGCCTACATCTCTACATATTAAGTAATAGCATGATTATTACCACACTTCTAGAATCCTATAACAGGTGGCATTCCCTAAGTGCTCACATTCCAGGCACAAGGGTGAGCAGCACACTTAGTATCTATGAGACCCTTGACGATGCCATACATTAGGGACCACCACATGAAGCCCTTTTAAAACAAAGGGAGACTAAGCCCTAAAAAGGACACATACTGTATATAAGGCCACTCACCCCCCTTGAGTAAATATCTACATTTGGACTTGGGCTGAAGTCCATGCACTCATGTCTTCTTGGACCTTCTCGAGAAGCATTAAGATAGTCTAAGCTTTCTTGAGCCAGATTTGGACCCTGATAATTCTTCAGTATCTATAGTGTCCTCTTTAGGAGCTTTTTACCATAGGCTAATTCTCCCATTCTAACCTCCATGTCTCTCAGTTTCTTTTTCTCATATTCTTGTCTTTAACCACATGTGTTTCATTCTGAGTAATTTTCTAAAATTTATCTTCTAATTTATTGATTTTATATTTAATTTTCTTCATCTATAATTTAACCCTCATTTCTAAAATTCAAACTGTTATGAATCAGCATTTTGACAATTTCTGTAAACTTAGAAACTCATTTCTCTATACTTCCATTAATATTGGAAAATACAAAATATGTGCTACCATTCACAATAGAAAAAATAGTTATAAAATATCAGGTCATTAATTGAATACAGAATGGTTACAGACTTTATGAAACAAATTACAAACTATTGAATGATATTAAAGAAAACCTGAATAGAGAAATATATGATCTTAATTAACCAAATTAACATTGTTAATATCTCCTAAATTGCCCCTAAATTATTTATTTTAATCTTTCCGCTTATTTCTTTGATAATATTTAAAACACACTCTGAGTTCAAGCACATGAGTTACAGATGAATTTTTAAAACCCTGAAACTTGTTAACTGAGGACTGCTTTTATTTTGTGTCATATGCATGTGGGATATACAAATTGATAACTGAAAGAAAACTCACAGAGGTACAAGAGAGCACAAGTACAAGGGGCCTTTCTAGCTAAGTCTTTGTAACACTGTAATTTGAGAAGGTAATAATGAACTTTTAAGCTGAGACTGAATAATGACAGGGGAGAGTACAGCTGACACATTTAGTAAGTCATTAAGTTTTGGTGGAAAACTTACACTCCAGCATGTTACTTTCTTTACAATGAAAATATGCAAAACTAATAAACTCTTCTTCTGTGGATACTACTCACCAATCACCACTCATTCATTCACTCCTGTCTGCTGCTCAGGCCAGTTTTAATGATTAGGCACATCATGGAGAATAAATGTTCTAGCCAGGCACACTGACAATGTGAAGGGAGTCATTTTGTGCTGTGTGAGAAATATCTAGCAGCATCTGCAGTATTGTAGAGGAAAGAGTGATGAACAGAGGAGGAAGCAGGCAGATGTCAAAACAATCAAACAACCAAAAGGCTCTCGCCTACAGAGAACATCGACTGTTCCTTTTAAACGTTCTTTCTTCCCTTATCCTCAGGTTGAATCTCACCAGACATGCCTAGTATTCTATAACTACAGCAGAACTGTTCATCCTTCTGTTTTCATTTGCTGACTGATAAGTTAGCAATATACAAAAATTCCCTTTGTACTAAAATTTAATGAATAGTTCCCAAGTGGAAAAGTGTTTTTCCCTTCCTCACAAAATGTGAACCAGCTTGCCACATTTTATCAGTCTGTCTTCTAAATAGGAGCTGTGATAAAGATACATTGGCTAGTGAGGTTACAGATTTTGTGTGTGTGTGTTTCATAATATATTTAGTTGTTAGGGTCACTTTTTTTCTTAGTTCATGGTATAGCTAAAGCTATCTAACAATTAATTTTAAAAATCTAAATATTTTAATTGATTAATAGCCCAAAATTATGATAGAAAAAATACAATGCTGGAAAATAAAACAATGAAAACCAATCCAGAAAACAAGCAAAGAAAAATCAAGAGTCAACTGACCCAGGGTCAACACACTAAAGAATAAAAGATTCAATTTTGTATATATATATGATGCAGAATTTAATAATTTACAACCCACTCCGGTATTCTTGCCTGGAAAATCCCATGGACGGAGGAGCCTGGTGGGCTGCAGTCCATGGGGTCGCTAAGAGTCAGACACGACTGAGTGACTTCATTTTCACTTTTCTCTTTCATGCATTGGAGAAGGAAATGGCAACCCACTCCAGTATTCTTGCCTGGACAATCTCAGGGACAGGGGAGCCTGGTGGGCTGCCATCCATGGGGTCGCACAGAGTCAGACATGACTGAAGTGACTTAGCAGTAGCAGCAGCTATAATAATGTTTGACTTACAATTACTTATGTTAAATATTTTCTTTTCCTTATGAAGCTGTAAAAAATCAATTCATCCTTTAAAGAAAATTTCTGTCTGAATTAACACCTAACATCGTTGGTTGATAATCCTCTGGGGAATGGTGCCCTTGTTGAGGTTGAAATAACAGTGGTAGAGAAATTCAGATCAAAAATTCAATGCCAGGCTCTTAGCTCAAAATCCAGACCCTTATTCTAAATATAAGGTATCTAGTCATCATAAATCTATTCATTTGTTCTGGAAATAATGAGGGACCACTTTGTGTCAGGAACAGTTCTAGATGCACTGTGAATTAAATAGACAAAGATCACTGTCCTTGTGGAAGATACAGGATAGCATGTAGAACAGACAGTAAACAATAAATGTAAGGCATGAGTAAAGTATACAGTATGGTGATAAGTGCTAAGAAAAACAAACAGTGGAGGATATAAGAGATTAGGAATCTTTGGTTTGAGAATGAAGGTTGCAGGGAATAAATAATTAGAGGATCGCTAGTCATCATAAGCCTGTGTATTCTGTATTTCATACAGTTATATACGTTAAAGTGGCCTTAACTGAATGAAGATTAGACGATTACCATGCATGCACATGTGAATCTCCTCTGGGGAGATGATCTACTGTTTTCATCAGACTCTAGAAGGGATCATGTTCCAAAATCATGTTAACTACTATCCTTTCATGTAAATTACAACTGATACAAATCAGGAAATACAAGTGATTAGAAAGTTATTTGATTCTGGCTATATATTGTATTTTTAAACTGAAAATTGTATAGCTATCATTAGTTTGATTAACAGCATTTTGTTTTAATATCTAAAGGTTCATTTTTTTTACTCGGAGACATGTGTGTGCTTGGGTGCTAAGTCGATTCAGTCATGTCCGACTCACGACCCTATGGATTGCAGCCCGTTGGGGTCCTCTGTCCGTGGGATTCTTCAGGCAAGAATACTGGAGTGGGTTGCCATGCCCTTCTCCAGGGGCTCTTCCTGACCCAGGGATGGAACCCATGTCTCTTTATGTTTCCTGCATTGGCAGGTGGGTTCTTTACCACTGGTGCCAACTAGGAAGCCCATAACAGTGTGTTATTTGAGAGTTGGTCCCCAGTTTTTCAGTCATTATCACTAACAGCAAAAACTATACTACTTGATGAATGCATTTATCAGCATCTCAATGAAAAATCCCCAATTATAGGTAGAGGGTATTGATCAAACAACACAAATGCATCTAGTCAGTTCAATACTATTTCAGTGACAACACACAAAAATATAAAATCCATTTAACAAATTTAAATGCACTTCCTTTAGTTTACTATATATGATAGAAACAACTTTGAAAATCAAATTCCATTTGTCAATGTCAATTATGATATAGTTTAAGTAAAAGCATATATCAGATTTTATGAAAGGGATGCTGGTCTTTTGTAATCTAAATGATTTATGTATAAAAATAGATTAATAGAATTTTAGTATTCACTGTAATAATGTAATGTATTTCTTTTGGAATGAATGCTTTTGTTATAGAAAGATATTCTAAAAGTCAGTATAAAAATCATTTTAACTCTATAAAACTATGACGATTTATTATGTTCCATGAAGCGTTCTTTGAACTGGAAATTCTTCACTGATTCTGTCATAAGCACTGGTATTGTTAGTCTTTACACCGTTACTGTTACTCTTTGATCATTCATCAAAACATATCTTCTTTTAATAGTTTGTGTAGACATTTAAATCACATATGTATGACTGGCAAATTTTCAAGAGGATATGTTAGACAAGATCAAAAAAGAGCCATTTCCATGGCAAATACATTTACATTTCTAGTCTTTAATCAGATGTTCTGTTCTTTAGCTTAATAAAATGAACATACCCCGAACATGTGATGGCCAGGAAATAGATATAATTCACAGAATAATATATATTACAAAAGAAACTAAAAGAACAAAAATAAATCTATGAGGTGAGGTATATTATAATTACTTTCCTATAAACTTCACTATCTTGCTTAAACAAGAAACTAACCATGCTATTATTTAGGTAAAATCTAATATGCCAAAGCTTTTTTTTCAACTGTGAAATATGCACTCAAAAATTCAGATTTTTTTCTCTTTTAAATCTGTTTGAATAGAACTTGCATAGCATTCTATTTTTATCTAGCAAAAACATTTCCTTCCCATTTGCCCATTATTTTCACATAATTTATACACTGGAACTATACCATCACATCATTCCAAGCCTTTATGGCAATTCCACATTAGACAATTTGTTACAATGCTTCTCACATTGAAATAAAGTAAAATTTAGAAAATGATTGTTAAGGGCCTATTATATCCAAAGCACTGTGCTATAACTGAAAAAAAAATAAAACTTATGTGTTTACATTTAAAACATTTTTCATACATCTGTTCAATCCCTGACCTATATTTTCTATGCCACTGGCAGATATGAACTCTCCATGTTACAAAACAACGAGCTAGGAAAAAAGCCTTGCAAAGATTTACAGCATCTCTTCCTCCTTATATTACAATACATTTTTAATACATTCTTTTTTCATTTGTATGTGTGTGTGTGTATGTGAATGCATTATGAAAAACCTAGTTCTCTATAACAAATATTCTCTATCCTATATAGTTTACTAATGATTTAGATTGTATCATATGCAGGCAATAAGGAACCACTGCAGATGTATAATCATGTACCTTATATGATTAAATTTGTATTTCTGACCATCAATATAGAAAACAGAAAGTAAGGAGTTCAAACTAGAGTCAGCGAGAACAATTAGGAAGTTAGGGCAAAACTCCAAGGGCAGGAATTATAGGTAAAGATCGTTTCTAAATTTCAAAAAGTCTTTACAAGTGTTAGTTATTATTGTCAGTTGGATTAATGCTTCTGGTAATTAAACCTCCTTGGATTAGGTACAAGGATGAACTGCATTAGCCAGATTTCTCATAACAGGCTTGTCATAATGAGACTCCTTTATGTTATAAGTAAAGGCCAGAGTGCAAAACTAAGCTGCTGGCTGACTGTTTTGCACTACAATGGCCCAGCTGTCTATTTAAATAACTCTTACGATAAAATGAAATCTGTTATTATGTTAACGTCCCTTGGTGCTGCAGAAAACTATCTAAAACTGTTCCACAAGGAGTCACTTTTAAGAGCAGGCTTTCCAGGTCAACCAGAATGAATTTTTCTAGATGTAACGTAATTTAAATGGCATATAAATCTCCAATTTGCCATTTGCTACGTAGATAATCATAAGCATTCTAATAAGAAAATGTAGGTGTCATTACACTCAGTCAAATTTACTATTAAGTGACTAGCTAATAGACTTGGAAAATTTTACATCCTTTATCAATGGAGATGTCATTAAAAACAGACCCTGGAGCTATTTTCTGAATTTCATTCTAAAATCAAAGTACATTATCAATATCTGGTCTGTCTTATTATAACTAGTTTGGTTTTCAGTACAAGAGCAATGTGTTTAAAGCTTATTGTATGTTAGAATTTAAATCTGATTTTTTAAACGACACACAGCTTTCAGGTATTTCCTCCCCCCATCTCTGCCCATCCATTACTGCATTGGCTATTATGGAAATCTCCCACCATTTTGGGAAGTTATGTCTGGGAAATCTTAGAAAAACAGCTATGAATCAAGATGTTAAGCAAAAAAGTTGCTGATCATAAAAGTTTCAGGAAAAAAGCCCTAATGCCCCTGAATTTTAGCCTGCAAAAAGTGGCCTCTATTACACACTTATAATATCTACCACCTGGGGATAACACAAGCCACAAAAAAGGTTGTCTGACATCAGAAATACAACTGAAGTTCCTACTAAAACACTAGATTGAGACAAAGAAATTTCTTAAGGCCCAAAACAATAACTGATCATGAAGCACACATAGATTATGTCTGAGTATACACCATACACAAGCCTGCAGGCTATACTTTAGAAAGGAGTGTTCCTCGTCAATGATTAAGGTAGGCAGAGTTATGTAGAAAGATCATTTTGGTGGGGAAATCTGACTCCTCAGCACTGCTACAAAAACGATGTGCTTCTGCCACACCAGAGAGCAGCATTGAATTCAGAGGAATTTATCCTCAGATGAAAACTTCCCAAAGCAGAGCACATGACTGATAACACCATACAGACTGCATGTAATGAGTTATTTAATTATGTACATTAAAGCCTTTTGAAGGTGAAGATTAAAAGGGCAACAATATACTTGTCGTGATATAAAGCATAAGTTGAAAAAAAATCAAAAGTACTTCTATCACACTGAAATCTATGGGGAATGCTGGGCATTTCTGTTTTTACTGATAGGTCTTTAACCTGATAATAAGCTCTTTGTGGAGAAAATCCTACACATACACACATACATATATTTAAGCCACTTGATGCACTAGACACTGTCATTCCCATGCTCAGTTGCATTCGACTCTTTGTGGCCCTATGGACTGTAACATGCCAGGCTCCTATATCCACGGATTTTCCCAGATAAGAATACTGGAGTAGGCTGCCATTTCCTTCTCCAAGAGATCTTCCCGACCCAGGGATTGAACCCAAGTCTCCTGAGCCGCCTGCATTGGCAAGCAGATTCTTTTATGACTGAGTCACCTGGGCACTATGCTACATGAATTTAGCTAAGTTTATCCTTAAAACAAGCTTAAGAAACAGAAATCATTAGTACCTTTATTATATAAATGAGAAAACTAGCTCAAGGTCACACAGCTATGGTGAATGGAGATTTAATTGCCTAAAGTCTGATAACACTGTCAGGCTTCCTTAAGAAACCTGTTAAAGAGGAAAGTACAGTGTCAATATGGTGTTGAGCTAAAGCCCATGACATTAAACCTAGATTTCATACCTGACCTAACTGTAGTTTTGACCTTCCCTAGGAATGTAATCTCAATTGACCATTCTTAAATTTCTGGTCAGGAACGATGAAGTGATCTCCCTGTGGGTCCTCTCCAACCCTCAAAGGAAAAATAGACAAGCTTCATGATAGACCCTCATCCTTCCCCCAAAAGAACATGACCTGGTCTAAAACAAATTTTCCTTGTCTTTTCCTAATAACTTCTTTGCTCCACCCTCCTCCTATAAAAACTCTCCATTTTATACAATTCTTCTATTTATTAGATGTGATGTTCCCTATTCATAAACTGTTGAATTAAGCCTATTAGATTTTCAGATTTACTTGGATGAATTTTGTCTTTTAAACATAGGGCCATAAGTGAGTATGCCATTTTGTTGTTGTTAGTTTCAATCTGTTAGGTAGTTAGAATAGGAAAAAGGAGTCCAAAATAGAGGTGGCTAAAAGACAAAGAAGGGAGAAGCCTGCAAAAATGGAACAAAGAAAGGTCTGAGGACTGCAGTGAGAACCTCAGGTGACACAAACAGCCCTTCTGGCTAGCCCAATTTACATAGGGCAGGCTCAGGGGAAAGAGAAAAATCGTATAATAAAAGGAGCCAAGGTTGAGCCCCTCTCTTCTTTTGGGTCGGCTCACCTTCATGTCTTGAGGATGTATTTTCTTTGCTTGCCAAATAAAACTGAGCTGTAACCATGCTATAACACTGGTTCTCCATTTCAAATTTTTATTGTAGAGAGACAGAACCATAGAGATTACACACTCCCTTGACCTATCAGATGTTATTTCTCGGAGGCAGGAGGAGAAGGGGACGATAGAGGATGAGATGGCTGGATGGCATCACTGACTCGATGGACATGAGTCTGAGTGAACTCCGGGAGTTGGTGATGGACAGGGAGGCCTGGCGTGCTGCAATTCATGGGGTCGCGAAGAGTGGGACACAACTGAGCGACTGAATTGAACTGAACTGAACTGAAACAACCTTAGACCGGCCCCCGTGAGGCAGAGGCCAAGCACAGCGGAAGCCCAGCTTGGTGAAAGCTCACAGGGTGGAAGCTGATGAGAAGAAAACCCAGCACAAGGGACGTGACAAGAAGCCCAGTGTTCTGGAAACTGGGACAGCAAAAGCAAATTTGGCAAGAAGTTCATGTGGCTCAGTCTCAGATTCCAGAAGACCTCTGGGTAAGGTAGGAGGTCCTCATCCCAGTGGCTGGAAGGACACGTGCTAACAAAATCCTAATTCCTTTATAATCTCTCATTTCTTGTTTCCTGCAACCCTGTGCAAACAGGCAAGTGGCAGTGGGTGCAACTGAGGGACTCTGGCAGGGGCTACTCCCCCGTGTGTCTCGAAGGCTCTACTATCTGCTGTGCCTTAGTAGCTGTTGCCCAAGTGGGTGAGGTTTCTTCTGTCCTTAATCTTCTTTGTGCCAAGGATAAGGCCAATGAAAACTGTGAGCACAGGTCAGGTATTCAGCAGATTTTCTGCCAGGTTATAAAGGGGATTCCTTGGCACATTTTTCCCACTGGTTTTTCCTCCTGTCCTTCAGCTCCTCTCTCTATCTATGCCACTGCTTACAAAGTATTGGGCACGGCATCATCTTTCCATTTCTGAAAGCTGTATTTGAAACTGTTTACCTAAGATTGGGACTCAAACCCATGTGGCAGGGACACTGTGCTTTGCTTAGTCACTCAGTTGTATCCGACTGGGACTTGGGTCCAGCCAAAACCCATGGCGCCTGGTTTCAGGACCTAATGAAGCTCAGGTTCTTGATGTTTCATTGCAAAAAATTCAGTGAGAGACACAGTGAAAGGTAAGAGGTAGATCTGTTCAGATTCAGAGAGAAGCACACTCCAGGAGTGGGGGCCATAGCAGAGGATGAATGTGGTGACCATGGAATGTGGTGTGGTTAGTTTATGGACTGGGTAATTTCACACATGCTAATGAGCAGGAGGATCATTCCAACAATTGGGGAACCACCCACTCCTTGGTCTTTTGATAGTGCCGTGGAACTGTCCTGGTGCCTCTGGGTGTATCATTTAGCTTGCAGATTTAGAATCAAGGTTTAGTTGAAATTGACTTGTCTCTCATCTTGGACCCATTTGATTTTAATTGGTTTATATTATGCCCTTGGGCTATGTCATTTTTTCAAAAGTTGTGCCCTACCCCTTTTGCTTCTGTTTCATGCTCTTTTCCTGAGCCCTGTCCAGGAACTCAATGCTGCCTCTACACTATTCTGGAGGGACAACCAGAAAATAGCTGGCCCTTGGAAGGGAAATACTGTATAATATTAGCCCTGCAGGCTGTTTGGGCCCAAACCCTTACCACCCTTCTCCTAAAGTTGCAAGCATATTCCCAGATCAAATCTCCACTCCACTTTTTTGAGCATCTGGTCTGTTCCCTCTTACCAATTTGTTCTTAGGCCACTTACTACAACCAGGACCCTGCCCCCTTATAGGCAACTGTTGCTCCACCCCACTTAAAATAAAATAATTAATGCCACTTACAGGACCAGATAACCCACTCCTTTGTCATTACTTCTGTTATTACCTAAAGTGGGTCTATGGCAGTGAAATGTTTCCCTTTGGAAACACCCTAAGCTGCTCTTATGGAAGACTAGGGGAGGAAATCAATGACTTACATTCCCTCAGAGCAATAAGAAGATAAGGTTTATGGCTGTTTCACGAGGTTCCCAGTCTCAGGGCACAGGATTGGATTTCTTTACATAATGCGATCTATTCCCATCTGAGGTGGACAAACCGGCAATGAGGTAAGATTACAACCCCTTAATCCTACCCAGCAATAATCATGCTAGAGACCTTGAGGATGCCCAACTCCAGTCTGGGGGTCACAGGAGGTCGACCTGCCTTGACCTGCCTAAGGATCTGGTCCTCGGAGGTTGTCACGCCTCAATCTGCCCAGGGATCTTGCCAGTCCAGGGATCCCAGGAGGTTGACATGCTTCACCTGCCCAGGGACCCAATTCTTGCATGCCTCGACCTGCCCAGGGATTCAATCTCCAGGAGGTTGTCATGCCTCAATCTGCCTGGGGATCTGCACCCCGACCCAAGGACACATGGTTCTCAGGTTGCAACAGTACTGGGTAGGATAAGCTTCAGAAAGACACACCCCTAAGGAAGTCTACCCATGGAAATAGTAGGAGGCCTATTAGTTGTGGGATTGTGCCTGGTCTCAGCAGTAACTCAGGAGACCAGTGAGAACCCCACTGCCTTTCTGGAAAGTCTAAAAGAGGCCCTCCAAAAGTTTACCAATCTGGACTTAGACTCTTACAAGGGACAGATGATTTTAAAGGAAAAATTCCTGTCCCAATGTGCATCAGACATCAGAATAAAGTTACAACAGCTAGAGCAGCAGGACCCTTCTGCCTCTTTAGATGAGATGGTCCCAACAGCCACCAATGCCTTTTATAACAGAGAACAGGAGAGGAAGGCTAAGGCCCAGGAAAGGGAGAAAAGAAAAGAGACAAGGCATGCCCAGATGCTTCTCTCCAGGGAAGCCCTATGGCAAACCCTGAGTCCTTAAAAGACAAGGCATGAGGCAAATGCCTAATCTATAGACGGGCAGGACATTGGGCCAAAAAGTGTCCAAACCATGACAAATTTCCTAGAAACGGCTTGCTACAAATGCCATCAGTTGGGAAATTGAGTGGCACGCTGTCCCTGGCACCCAAGAGCCTCAAGGTCAAGCACCACGATGGTTCAACAGTACTGAAGCAGCCTGCTCCAGTCAGCCCACCTGTCACAGACAACCATCACAGGGCTAGAGCCACAGGTGCACTGGATGTGGCAGGTAGGTCTGAGAATTTCTTGGTTGACACAGGGGTTACCTACTTTGTCCTGACCTCCTATTCCAGAGCCTTCTCCTCCCAAACCTGTACCATTTGGGGTGCTACAGGAAAAGCAATTATAAAAAGATTCACCCAAGCAATTCTTTGTTGCTGGGACAGACAAATATTTTCCCACCAGTTTCTGGTGGTCCCTGAGTGCCCTACTCCCTTATTGGGAAGAGATATACCCTCATAGCTCAGTTGATTAAGGATCTGCCTGCAGTGCAGGAGACCCGGGCTTGATCCATGGGTCAGGAAGATCTCCTGGAGAAGGAAATGGCAACCCACTCCAGTATCCTTGCCTGGAAAATTCCATAGACAGAGGAGCCTGGTGGGCAGCAGTCCGTGTAGTTGCAAAGAGCTGGGCACAACTGAGCAACTAACACAATGCATTTTCACTAAACGAGACCACCATTGTGATGGGAAGCTTTTCAGCCCCTAGAGCCCTACAGCTTCCAGTTACTACTGAGGAACCCATTACACTGTCTGCAATAGGGAGGGACCAAAAACTATAGGAGGGCAAAATTAACACCCAGGTATGGGACCAGGGGACTCCTGGTTGAGCCCACCAAGCTGAACCAGTCATCATTGTCCTCCGAGATCCCACTCAATTTCCAAACCAGAAACAATACCGCTTCAGAAGAGAAGCTCAGGAAGGACTACAGCCTCTAATGAATAAAGTCCTTGCCTGTGGGCTATTGGACCCCACCAATTTGACCAAATCCACAGTGTAACACCCTGATCCTCCCTGTAAAGAAAAAGGATGGGACCTGGTGAATGGTTCAAGAGCTCTGGATCATAAATGAAGCTGTACTCCCCCTCCATCCCACAGTACCCAATCCTTATGTAATCTTGGGAGAAATCTGCCCAGTGCCAAGTGGTTTACAGTCCTAGATCTCAAGGATTCATTCTTTTGCATACGACTGGCTAAAGAATCCCAATAACTTTTTGCCTTCAAGTGGGAAACTCCAGAAGAAAAACACCAACAGATGACTTGGACAGTATTACCTCAGGGGTTCAGAGATAGCCCCCACCTGTTTGGACAGGCTCTTAGCCAGGATCTCCTAGATCTGGACCTGGGACCTAGTGGGAAAATATTACAATATGTAGATGACCTACTAATCTGCTCTCCAGATGAGAAAAATGCTCAACAATATGCAATTCAGGTTCTAAACTTTTTGGCAGAGAGAGAATATAAAGTCTCCCATTCTAAAGCACAGATGGTTGAGACAAAGGTCACTCACTGGGAGTTCAGATTACACATGGGTCCAGGAGGCTGTGCTCTGATGGAGTACAAGGAATCCTCCAGTTGCCCTCCCCCACGACTTGAAAACAATTGTGAGCTTTCCTGGGACTAACTGGGTATTGTAGAATCTGGATACCCAACTATGGTCTAATTGCCCAGCCCTTATATGAAAGCTTGAAGGGATGGGATGATTCAATCCCACAAATATGGGGAAATCCTCAAAAGAAGGCAGAGGCTACACTAAAAGAAGCCTTAACTCAAGCACCTAACTTGAGGTGGCCAGACCCAGAAAAGGCACTCCAACTTTATGTCCATGAAAAAGAAGGAATAGCCTTGGGAATATTAACTCAAAGGTTGGGATCTGAGCCCCAGTCTGTAGCTTACTTACCCAAGAGGATCGACCCAACTATCTGAGGCTGGCCTCCCTGCCTTCAAAATCTTGCAGCTATTTCAGTCCTCATACAAGATGCTTTAAATTCTCTTTTGTGGACAAACTATTTTTACCAGCAGCCAAGTGAAACAACTCCCGAATGGGAGAGGCCATTTATGGATGTTTGATCAAAGGATCCTCAGATATCAAGTAGTGCTGATGGAAAATCCAGGCCTGACCATATCCCATTTTGAGGTTCTTAACCCAGCTAACCACCTGCCTACCCCCAAGGGCTCTCTCCCCTTTCATTCTTGCCTAGAAACTTCGAACCATTGCACAGAATCCCAAGAGGGTTTGTCAGAAGATCCTCTGATCCATCCTGAGGAAAGCTAGTACACTGATGGAAGCAGCTTTGTCCTGGATAGAAAAAGTAGAGCTGGATATGCAGTAGTCTCCAATTTTGAGATCAATAGAAGCTAAACCTTTGCCACCAGGTACTCTAGCCCAATTAGCTGAACTCATAGCCCTATTCAAGCTTTAAAGCTGGGAAAAGGAAAAAGAGTAGCCATTTTCATTGACTCCAAGTATGCCTTTCTGGTGCTACATGCGCATGCTGCTATTTGGAAGAAAGAGGCCACTTGACCACCTGAGGGCCCCCAGTCAAATATGGTGACCAAATCCTTAGGCTCCCGGAGGCAGTCCATTAGCCCACTGAGGTTTCAGTCTTCCATTGTAAAGGATACCAAAAAGCGAGAACAGAAGGGGCACGAGGGGACCAAGCAGCTGATCAGGCAGCTAAGAGAGCAGCATTACAGAACAATGACCGAATAGGGGTTACCACCTTAGTTCCACAGACTAATTTGCTAGAAACCCCTTCATATACTGAAGGTGAGACTCTTACTTCTAAGAGTGAGGGCTTTCAAGAAGATCATATGGGATGGTTCCAAAATGAGGGACTCCTTTTCTTCCCAGGAACCTCCAACAGAAGTTGGTTAACTCCTTATATGCCACCACTCATTTAGGGGAGTAGGCCTTTCAAAGATTACTAGAAAGGTCCTTCAGAGGAACAGGCCTCCACACGACTATATGGCAAGTGGTCTCCCTTGTCCCTCTTGCCAATTAAACAACCCCCAAGGAGCTCGAATACCCCAGCTGTCCCAGCCTGTCCAATGGCATGGGATCTATCTAGGAGAGGACTGGCAGATGGACTTCACCCAGATGCCAGTTTCTTAAAAGTATAAATACCTACTAGTCATGATAGATACATTCACAGGATGGATTAAAGGTTTTTCCACCCGGACTGAGAAGGCTGAGGAGGTGGTTAAAAAAACTGCTTCATGAAATCATTCTGAGATTTGGCCTTTCCAGGTCACTACAAAGTGACAATGGGACATCATTTACTTCTAAGGTCACTCAAGGGCATTACTTGAGTATCACTAAAGCACTGGGCATTACTTATTATCTCCATTGTGCCTGGAGGCCTCGGTCTTCAGGAAAAGTAGAAAGAGCCAACCAATTCTTAAAATCAGCAATAAAACAGATAATCCAGGACACCTCCCTGGGATGGAAGGAGGCTTTACCAATAGCTCTCCTCTGCACTCATATTGCCTCTAAGGAACAGGTTGGTCTCAGTCCTTATGAGATGCTATATGGGAGACCTTTTGTTTATGCCAATGATCTCTTCTTAGATGCAGAGGCTCAGACCCTCCAGTCTTTTACCATGGTCATTGGGCAATTCCAGCAAGATGTACTCTTGTGGGGTGTCAACTAGGACACAAAAAATTCTAAAGAGCCACCACTATATGCTCCAGGGACACAAGTCCTAATTAAAGTCTGGAAAGATGGACCCCCAAAGGCTCAACTCCAGCCCACATGAAAGGGCCCCTAGCCTGTAGTACTTTCTATCCTCATAGCAGTCAAGATACCAGGACATGACTCCTGGATTCACTACTCATGAGTCAAGTCATGGAAGAAAAGAGAAGAGGACATTCAATATACCTGTGAGCCCCTAGGAGATCCAGATACCTATTTAGGACTAGAAATGAGTGCCATTCTAATGAATACCCCCAAAATTAAGTTTCTGGGGATAAGACTTCTCAGGGTAGCTCTAAAGAGCCAACAGGACACAGCTTGGCAGGGGTTGTATTCCAAAACAGACAGGAGATAGATCTCCTGATCTTTGAACAAGGAGGGACTTGAGCCATTTTGAACGAGTCATATTGTTTCTGGGAAAATACCTCCAGCTAAGCTGAAAAAGTCTCACAGTCCTCAAGAAAAACATTCAGGTCCTATGGGCACTCAAAAAATCAGCTGGAGAGTCATCAGGAAGGCTACAATCTCTCTTTAGGGGATCCTTCTCCTGGCAAGGGGAAATTTGGAGTTGGCTAATGCCCCTACTAACCCTGTTATCACCAAATTGATGCTGTTTATGATTGCTGTATGTAGTATCAATTGTCAAACCCGTTTTGTCTCTGCCCAGGTCAACAAGCTACAACATGCAGTGCCAGGTCAATAAGGATATATAAAACTACACCCAACCATGGAAAATATCACTCATCCTTAGATGCGCGCTGAGGCTTGAGACTAGCAAGAGTGGGAGGCCCAATGCCCCTTGCCATCCCAGCACAGCAGGAAGCAGTCAGAGAGACCTTGATGCCCCTACTCCCAAAGAACTGGGCCGCCCATCTCTTGAGGGGGGAATGTTAGGTAGTTAGAATAGGAAAAAGGAGTCCAAATTAGCCAAAAGAAAAAGAAGGGAGAAGCCCACAAAAATGGAACAAAGAAAGGTCTGAGGACCGGAGTGAGAACCTCAGGTGAAACAAACAACCCTCCTTGCTAGCCCAATTTACATAGGGCAGGCACAGGGGGAGGAGAAAAACCATATAAAAAGAGGAGCCAAGATTGAGCCCCTCTCTTCTTTTGGGTCAGCCTGCTCTCATGTCTCCTTTCCTTGCCAAATAAAACTGAGCTGTAACCAAGCTGTAAAACTGATTTGCTGATTTAAATTTTTGCTGTGGTGAGACAGAACTGTGAAATTACGCAGTCTCCTGACAAATCTATCTAAAGAGACTGGAAAAGATATACACTTAAAACACTTGGGAAGAGAACGTATAATCCCGGAAGTTGTGTCAAACTCCTGTACCTAAATACATAGATCGCTAATCAGAGAAATTTCACTGGTGAGTGTTCTGAGGAATTTTTCCTGGTAGATTCCAAAGGTTTGCCTCATAAGTGATGCAAGGGTGACCAAGAAAAGTGGAACTGAATTTGCACCCCAGAATATACACCTTTGACTTAAGCATTGTTTTAGGCTTATATTTTTAAGAACCAGTGTACATAGGAGAAACTGATAACCAAGAAGAATTACCCTTTTGTAAGAGACATTTACGTTTATAAGGGAAATCTCCATCTTTAAGGGTATCTCCCTCTCTGTACCAGAGAGAGGAAGATAGCTCTTTATCTCCAGAAACTGTTATCAAAGGAGAAGGCAAAGACTTAAATCCTCATAACAAACATACCCTACTTTACTGTATCATGCCTGATAACATCATATAAGATAACCCCATACGTTTTCTTTTGTCTTTAGCTGGAGTTGGTTTTTAAGGTGGTGGCTTGGGCACTTATGGGGAGTTGTTCAGTTTTCATGGCTATTTCCCAAGAATACAGGATATTATTAAACTTGTTTTTCTTCTATTAATTATTATTATTATTTATTACAGTGGTTTCTCAGTCAAGAACATGGAAAGGTAGAGGGAAAATTGTTTTCTCCCCAGACAGTGGCAGAGGAGCAGCCACTGACAAACCAAGATGACAAAAAACACCCAGTCAGTGTTGCTCCCTGAAATGTAAGTCAAAAACAGGGTCAAACACCCTTTGCTGCAGCGGAAATATTCCCTGCACTATGCTCTGTAGACTGTGATTGAAACAGGGTTAATGTATACTCTCAGTACACATATACACTCCCACTCTTGAAGACAGAGAGGGAGATTTCAGAGTTTTAAGTCACCAGTTACATCCTACAGATTCCTTATTTGTAGAGAAGGTAGTCTGGCAGAGTGGAAAGAGCTTGTATTTTGAAGAGCAATAGACCTAGATTAAATATGGGTTAAAATCAGATCAATTGTCTACCAGGTAAAACATCTAACTATCAGATCAGAACAGATCAGATACTCAGTCGTGTCCAGCTCCTTGCGATTCCATGAATCGCAGCATGCCAGGCCTCCCTGTCTATCACCAACTCCCAGAGTTCACTCAGACTCACGTCCATCAAGTCAGTGATGCCATCCAGCCATCTCATCCTCTGGCGTCCCCTTCTCCTCCTGCCCCCAATCCCTCTCAGCATCAGGGTCTTTTCCAATGAATCAACTCTTCGCATGAGGTGGCCAAAGTACTGGAGTTTCAGCTTTAGCATCATTCCTTCCAAAGAAATCCCAGGGCTGATCTCCTTCAGAATGGACTGGTTGGATCTCCTTGCAGTCCAAGGGACTCTCAAGAGTCTTCTCCAACACCACAGC
The DNA here is from genome assembly GCF_055505025.1 of Bos grunniens. Classification (NCBI taxonomy): domain Eukaryota; kingdom Metazoa; phylum Chordata; class Mammalia; order Artiodactyla; family Bovidae; genus Bos; species Bos grunniens. The sequence goes on along the minus strand of NC_141172.1, from coordinate 33,796,064 downwards.
TCAAAAGCATCAATTCTTCAGCGCTCAGCCTTCTTCACAGTCCAACTCTCACATCCATACATGACCACAGGAAAAACCACAGCCTTGACTAGATGAACCTTGGTTGGCAAAGTAATGTCTCTGCTTTTGAATATGCTATCTAGGTTGGTCATAACGTTCCTTCCAAGGAGTAAACGTCTTTTAATTTCATGGCTGCAGTCACCATCTGCAGTGATTTTGGAGCCCCCACAAATAAAGTCTGACACTGTTTCCACTGTTTCCCCATCTATTTCCCATGAAGTGGTGGGACCAGATGCCACAATCTTCGTTTTCTGAATGTTGAGCTTTAAGCCAACTTTTTCACTCTCCACTTTCACTTTCATCAAGAGGCTTTTGAGTTCCTCTTCACTTTCTACCATAAGGGTGGTGTCATCTGCATATCTGAGGTTATTGATATTTCTCCCAGCAATCTTGATTCCAGCTTGTGTTTCTTCCAGTTCAGCGTTTCTCATGATGTACTCTGCATATAAGTTAAATAAACAGGGTGACAATATACAGCCTTGATGAACTCCTTTTCCTACTTGGAACCAGTCTGTTGTTCCATGTCCAGTTCTAACTGTTGCTTCCTGAACTGCATACAAATTTCTCAAGAGGCAGGTCAGGTGGTCTGGTATTCCCATCTCTTTCAGCATTTCCCACAGTTTATTGTGATCCACACAGTCAAAGGCTTTGGCATAGTCAATAAAGCAGAAATAGATGTTTTTCTGGAACTCTGTTACTTTTTCTATGATCCAGCGGATGTTGGCAATTTGACCTCTGGTTCCTCTGCCTTTTCTAAAACCAGCTTGAACATTAGGAAGTTCACGGTTCACATATTGCTGAAGCCTGGCTTGGAGAATTTTGAGCATTACTTTACTAGCGTGTGAGATGAATGCAATTGTGCGGTAGTTTGAGCATTCTTTGGCATTGCCTTTCTTTGGGATTGGAATGAAAACTGACCTTTTCCAGTCCTGTGGCCACTGCTGAGTTTTCCAAATGTGCTGGCATATTGAGTGCAGCACTTTCACAGCATTATCTTTCAGGATTTGGAATAGCTCAACTGGAATTCCATCACCTCCACTAGCTATATAGCTCCATCTAACTATAATGAGACTCAAAGAAGTTAAGATCACTTCCTTCAGGATCAGACTGATCAGGTTCATAATCCAGCTCTGTCCCTTACTTCTGTATTTTCATGTCTGAAAAAGAGATGCAGTGATCGTAGCTGCCCCATAGATTGCTATAAAGATTAGTCAAGTTTTGAGGTACAGAACATATTTCCCTACATGAGCTTACCAAGCATTAGTTACTACTGTTGTCATTACTGGTATTATTACATAAAACCAAACAATTACTTTTAAAGTATTTTATTAAATAAATTAAGTCATGAAAGCAATTTTAAAGCACCCAGAGCATAGTATTTAATCTTTGCAACATGTCCTCTTCATTAAACAATCATCTAAAATATAGTACTAAAGTTTTTGAATCAAGGCTTTCCAATTGGGAAAAGCCTTTCTTTTCTTAAAGAAAAGCCTTTTCCTTTCTTAAAGCAAGATGGGTCCTCAAGTCTAGCATTCTCTGTTTAAATACCTCCTTCCCCCATAATGTGATCAGTGGCCCTTTGCCAAGGGCATCCCTGCTTGAAGGCTAATACTGATGCACTTTAACCTACAAAAGTGTTCCATGAATAGAATCTAGAGATGTAGAAAAACAAAACTCCATCTCTGAGACTTGAGAGTCTGAGATGAGCAAAAAATGCTTCAACCTGTTAATAACATGGAATTCTTCCAACTTCTGTGTTACGCTTTGCATCTACTCAGAATTTCATCCCTGTCCTCTGGTGACAGTTGCGGCACAAGTTGACCCTACTTAACTTGCTGTGTGATTCCTTGTTCAGTGCTTTGTTAACAATTTTAAATTTATTAGAGTCAACAGTTTGCCTGGATATATGATTCTATACCTTATTTTCTATGAATTGTCCTCTTCTGTGGCTTGCCACCTTGCATTTACAGTCTCTAGGACTTGGTTTATTCTTGGTTTGGAATAAAATAGCTTCCTTTGTTCTGGTTCTTTATTTCCCCTGTGCTATCAGAGATGCTGTGACATTGTAATTACACCTAGCATTTCAATTTAAAATAATGTGTTTAATTTTTGTGAAAGGTCAGAGCATAGATCCAAGAGTATATACTGTGTAAGAAGCAAGGAAAATGGATGTGAGATTTGTGCACATATACTCAATTTCCCGATATTCTCATAATGTTTATCCATGGCATTTATAAACTTACACTGATTTATTATCAAATGAAAGTCTCAAACACCCAGTAATTTTAAAAGCAAACATATATTAGAAATAATAAACTTAGAATTGCCTAATTGAACATCAATAAATCAGACACCAGTGTTTCTACACACAGATGCATGGAAATTAAGAATCTTCCTTTAAAATTTTTGTCTGCATGACCTTAAAATACAAAAACAGATCAGAAGAAAATAGCTTTGTCAAGAACATCATAACAAGCAACAGTGTGTAAGTTTATAAGCTTGAATTCTTCCTACTGCTGCTAAGTCACTTCAGTCGTGTCTGACTCTGTGCGACCCCATAGACGGCAGCCCACCAGGCTCCCTGTCCCTGGGATTCTCCAGGCAAGAACACTGGAGTGGGTTGCCATGTCCTTCTCCAATGCATGAAAGGGAAAAGTGAAAGTGAAGTCGCTCAGTCATGTCTGACCCTCAGCAACTCCATGGACTGCAGCCTACCAGGCTCCTCCGACCATGGGATTTTCCAGGCAAGAGTACTGGAGTGGGGTGCCATTGCCTTCTCCTGCCTTCTCCCTACTGGAAATGAAATCTAGTTCAGTGGCATGCTGTGTTAAGTCAACTCAGCATTTTTTTAATTGGAAATTTTACATTTAATAACTAAATTTTTAATTTATTAAAAGTCAGAAGATTTAGGCTACTATTCCTGAGCTTTCACTCATTTATGTCAGTCATCATTTAGTATCTGTCTGTATTTATGCTTGAGACCACAGACAGAGAGATGCCAAGAGAAGATGCCAAAACCTGACAATCCACAGTGTATAAACCTAGTAGACAGAGGTTAGGAATCCTTCAAGAGGTTTTATAATACAGGTTATTTCAATATAATAATAGCCACAATGCAAATGAGAATAATTACCCACTTAGCACTTGAACAACTATGACATTATGCAGCCATTAAACATGATGTTTTGAAAAAATGTCATATGCAAATATAAAAATGATTTGGTTAAACGACAAAATTACAGATAGATCACACAGTTGCAGGTAAATGAGTACTGAGTTATATTACAGAGATCATTGAAACTAGATGTGCACTATCAAGGCACCACTCTCATCAGTGAATGGATAATCACTTAGAATTGTCCTGCTAAATTGGGCCAGGGAAACCAATTCTATGACCAAACCTTATATCTACATATTAATTTCAACTAATTATATTTTCTTTTTTTTAATTTTATTTTATTTAACTTTACAATATTGTATTGGTTTTGCCATATATCAAAATGAATCTGCCACAGGTATACATGTGTTGAGATTTTTAAGGAATAAATTAGTGAGACTACTATGCTCCTTTGAATAGAGAGAAGTAAAAAAAAATATTGTGTAAGTATTAGCTGAAGTTTAAGGTCTGGAGGGACTAAAGATCATGCTTATCTTTGAGATTAATGAGTCTAGCACTAGTTGGAGAAGGCAATGGCAACCTACTCCAGTACTCTTGCCTAGAAAATCCCAGGGACAGAGGAGCCTGGTAGGCTGCAGTCCATGGGGTCACTACACAACTGAGCGGCTTCACTTTCACTTTTCACTTTCATACACTGGAGAAGTAAATGGCAACCCACTCCAGTGTTCTTGCCTGGAGAATCCCAGGGATGGGGAAGCTTGGTGGGCTGCCATCTCTGGGACTGCACAGAGTCAGACACGACTGAAGCGACTTAGCAGCAGCAGCAGCAGCACTAGTTAAGCAATGGTTTTACTAGCATGATTATTTTTCTGATTTTTTTTTTCATTTTTGTTACCATAAAAGTAATTCATTATTAATATAGATGACTAGAGGGCTTCCCAGGTGGCTCAGTGGGTAAAGAATCCACCTACAATGCAGGAGATACAGCATATGAGGGTTTGATTCCTGGGTCAGGAAGATCCCCTGGAGGAGGGCATGGCAACCGACTCCAATATTTTTGCCTGGAGAATCCCATGAACAGAGGAGCCTTGGTGACTACAGATCACAGGGTTGCAAAGAGTTGGACACAACTGAAGTGACTGAGCACGCACACATAGATGATTGGAAGATAAAGGTACAAACAAGAAAATACAAATCATTTATAATGTTATTACGAAAATTTTGCTAGTAAAAGTTTTGAATCTTTAGTTTCTAGTCCTGTTCCTGCTAAAACATATGCTATATGAGGATCAGGGGCTTCTGTTTTACTAATATTCAAATACCTAGACAGTACTTGCAAAAACAAGCAAAACGGAGACATTCAATAGTTACTGAGTGAACATTGATTTCACAATTAAATTTCACTGTACTTTAAATTTTGGGTCTGTTAATTCATTTAATATCATATTGGGATCAAGCTGGAATCAAGATTGCTGGGGAGAAATATCAATAACCTCAGATATACAGATGACACCACCGTTATGGCAGAAAGGAAAGAACTAAAGAGCTTCTTGATGAAAGTGAAAGAGGAGAGTGAAAAAGCTGGCTTAAGACTCAACATTCAGAAAACGAAGATCATGGCATCTGGTCCCGTCACTTCATGGCAAATAGATGGGGAAACGGCGGAAACAGTGGCTGACTTTATTTTTTGGGGTTCCAAAAATCACTGCAGATGGTAACTGCGGCCATGACCTTAAAAGATGCTTGCTCCTTGGAAGAAAATTTATGACCAACCTAGACAGCATATTAGAAAGCAGAGACATTACTTTGCCAACAAAGGTCTGTCTAGTCAAGGCTATGGTTTTTCCAGTGGTCATACATGGATGTGAGAGTTGGACCATAAAGAAAGCTGAGCACTGAAGAATTGATGCTTTTGAACTGTGGTATTGGAGAAGACTCTTGAGAGTCCCTTGGACTGCAAGGAGATCCAACCAGTCCATCCTAAAGGATATCAGTCCTGAATAGTCATTGAAAGGACTGAAGTTCTTTAAGCTGAAACTTCAAAACTTTGGCCACCTTATGCGAAGAACTGACTCATTTGAAAAGACCCTGATGCCAGGAAAGATTGAAGGTGGGGGAGAAGGGGATGACAGAGGATGCGATGGTTGGAAGGCATCACCGACTCAATTAACATAAGTTTGAGTAAACTCCGGGAGTTGGTGATGGACAGGGAGGCCTGGCGTGCTGCAGTCCACGGGATCGCAGAGTCAGACACGACTGAGAGATTGAACCGACTGACTGATTGAATATCATATTTTAAGAATTTCCCTATCTTTAAATGTTCTAACAAGGTAACTTTTAAAATGGCTACTTGATGGGTTATAATTTCTGCTACCAAAAGCTTAGATCATCTTCAAATTATTGCTAGCCTCAAAATGTTTTAGTAAACATCATTACACACAGAGTTGATTTGTATATGATTGTTTAATTATGACATATAAAGGACAAAAGGGGAAAATGTAGATCAAAAGAGACTATGTAAGACTTCTGCTGTATATGCCATACATATATTTCTACCAGCAATAAACTGAGAACTTAAGTTGATCTCTTCAAATTTTTTAGAAAAAAAGGTATTCGTTTTGGTTTGTCTTTACTTGATTACTGACATTACTGAGTATTTTTGTATGTTAATACAGCACTATCTTTAGCTGGAAATGTTGCTAGTCTAAAAATTTAATAGAAAATTGAATATATATACTGAAAATATCAATATATATATCCATATTTGGCTATGTTCTTCCATGGTAGCTCAGACTGTAAAGAATTTGCCTGCAATGTGGGAGACCTGGGTTTGATCCCTGGATCAGGAAGACTCCCTAGAAAAGGGAATAGCTAATCCCTCCAGTATCTTGCCTAGAGAATTCCATTAACAGAGGAGCCTGGAGGTTTTGAGTCTATGGGGTGCAAAGAGTTAGACACAACTGAGCAACTAACACTTTCACACACATATAAAAAAAAGGAACACATAGCATCTTTTGCTATACAATTATATTAGTTATAGTATATTAAGTCACCATGTCTCAGAATATGCACACACATGTATATACATATATATGTATAAAATGTGTGTAAATTGTACATTCACTAACACATATGAATATTGGCTGATAACACAGACATATTCAACTTATGTAAAATTATTTGAAGAATAAAATTATTAATGTTGGTATATAGATATGAATTATAGAATGGTATCTCTTGGTCTATTTTACATATCAAAATATATTCATGCCTCATTCAGATATCATTTATTACACAATGCTCATTCTCTCTCTCTCTCTCACACACATACATACACATTTTGAGTTGGATGGCATTATTTGCTTTAGTAATTCTGTATAAGTAACACAACAAATATCAAATACCTTCACAAATACTTAAATGTGTCACCTATTTTGATAGCAGCACCAAAAAAAATAATACATCTGTTGTGCATGCATACTAAGTCATTTCAGCTGTGTCTGATTCTTTGTGACCCTATAGACTGCCACCTGACAGACTCCTCTGTCCATGGGATCCTCTAGGCAAGAATAATGGAGTTGTTTGCCATGACCTCCCCTAGGGGATCTTCCCAACCCAAGTATCAAATCCACGTCTCTTATGTCTCCTTGCATTGACTGTCAAGTTCTTTACCATTAGGGCCACCTTGGAAGCCCAATATATCTGTTTTAATATATTTTAAACCTTCAGTTTTGGCAAGCATAATTTATCTATGCTATATTGGTAAATTTTGTACTTAATAAGGATAAATATGCAAATATTTATCAGTATGTAATAATTCAGATACCTATTTATTTAAGGATCCTTTTTCCTTTTTTTCATTTGGAGAAAATTTTTAAATTATACCTAAATGCAGGTGGGAAAAATCAGTATTAAAGCTCCTGAAATGAAGTTGGAAAGGTGACCATGACTGAGTGCTCAGATGGAAACAGCATAGTCTGTAAGTACCCTCACTGTTCATAGAAGCCCTCTGCTCTTGCACCCCAGGACACCAATCTTGCTGTTGCTGGTCATCTTTGAAAATGAGACTCATGTAACCAGAGGCAGATGTGTCTGTCTGTGACTGCAGTAGGATCCATCTGCAGTTTGCACCTGTTGTTTTGCTGAAACCAGAGTGAAGGTGTGAATATAAAAACTCAAAGAGCAATTCAACAGCAAAATTAATGAAGTGGTTTTTCTTCTCAAGATTTTTTTTCCCCTTTTTCTCCATCAGGTCAAGATGCTGATGGAATAATAACCCACAGTCAGCTTCAGCCAATTATTCTAAGTCAGTAATTATCATAATTTTTTCACTACGATACAAAAATAAGTTGATAAGATAAAAACAAATCTGAAAGCCAAAAAAAAAAAAAAAAAAACCCACAGAGAGATAAATTATTATTTAAGGGTAGACTCTGCTTGGACTAGTTTGATTCTTATTGAAGTAAGAAATATTTTGCTCTTAACAGAAACACTGCTGTGTGATTACATATTTAGTGTTTCATTTTTTCATAAAACATATTTGGTTTAAATATATTTCTAAAAATAATATTGAGGTACTTTGGGGAGTCTTTCAATAGCTGATTATAACTTAAAAATCAAATCTGTAGAAGAGTAATTCTCAAACATTTCTGTGTATATTAACAAGTGTTTGTATTGTGGACATGCACATTCAGATAAAATATGTTTGGGCTGGGGACTGAGATCAGACTTTCTAACAGACTCTCAAATGGTACTGATGTTTCTGGTTCAAGCAGTCTACTTTGACCAGCCAAACTGCAGATTATAAGTATGAGATTTCATAACATATGTGGAATAATTCTGAAAAATGTAAACAGGAACCATACAACAAATATAAACAATTTAAGTATTAAACTATTATAGGTTTCTTATAGGCTATAGTTTTTTTTGTAGTCTTTATCAACTTAAAAAACATTCCCCTCTACTCCTCCTTTATTGAGTTTTTATCACACATGGGTATTAGATTTGTTAAGTTTTTGCTGCATCTCCTGGTATCATGTATTTTCCTTGTGGCTCAGCTGGTAAAGAATCTACCTGCAATGCGGGATACCTGGGTTTGATCCCTGGGTTGGCAAGATCCCGTGGAGAAGGGAAAGGCTACCCACTCCAGTATTCTGGCCTGGACAATTCCAGGGACTATGCAGTCCATGGGGTCGCAAAGAGTTGGACACCACTGAGCGACTTTCACTTTCACTTTCTCTTTTAGTCCATTGATGTGTTGGATTATATTTATTGATTTTCAAATGTAGGATGAGACTTGCATACTTGGGATAAATCCCACTCGGCTGTAGTGGTTGTTGTTCAGTCACGCAGTTGTATCCGGCTCTATGTGATCCAATGAACTGCAGCTTGCAGGGCTTCCTTGTCCTTCACCATCTCCTGGAGCTTGCTCAAACTCATGTCCATTGAATAGGTGATGTCATTCAACCATGTTGTCCTCTATCATCCCCTTCTCTTTCTGCTTTTAATCTTTCCAAGCATCAGGGTCTTTTCCAATGAGTTAGCTCTTTACATCAGTGGTCAAAGTATTGGAGCTTCAGCTTCAGCATCAGTTCCTCCAGTGAATATTCAGGATTGATTTCCTTTAGGACTGACTGGTATGATCTCCTTGCTGTCCAAGGGACTCTAAGAGTCTTCTCCAACAACACAGTTCAAAGGCATCAATACTTTAGCACTCAGCCTTCTTTATGGTCAAACTCTCACATCCATACATGACTGGAAAAATCATAGCTTTGACTATACAGATGTTTGTCAGCAAAGTAATAGGAATGTCTCTGCTTTTTAATAATCTGTCTATGTTTGTCATAGCCTTTCTTCTAAGGAGCAAGAGGCTTTAATTTCATGGCTGCAGTCACCATCTGCAGTGATTTTGGAGCCCCCCAAAATAAAATCTTACACTGTTTTCATTGTTTCCCCATCTGTTTGCCATGAAGTGATGAGACTGGATTTCATGATCTTCAATTTTTGATTGTTGAGTTTTAAGCCAGATTTTTACTCTTCTCTTTCACCATCATCAAGAGACTCTTCAGTTCCTCTTCACTTTCTGTCATAAGGGTGGTGTCATCTGCATACCTGAGGTTATTGATGCCTCTCCTGGCAATCCTGATACCCACTGTGCTTCATCCAGCCCAACTATTAGCATGATGTACTCTGAATAGAAGTTAAACAAGCAGGGTTACAATATACAGCCTTGACGTACTCCTTTCCCAATTTGGAACCACTACATTGTTCCATGTCCGGTTCTTACTGTTGCTTCTTGACCTGCATACAGTTTTCGCAGGAGGCAGGCATTGTGGTCTGGTATTCCCATCTCTAAGAATTTTCCAGTTTGTTGTGATCAACACAGTCAAAGGCTTTAGCATAGTCAGTGAAGCAGTAGGTTTTTGAGGTTGTGGTACATAATTCTTTTTATATCTTTTTTGGATTCAATATGCTAATATTTTGTTGAGAATATTTGCTTCTATGTTCATAGAGATACTATTCTATGTGTGTTTTCTTGCATTTTATTTGTCTTGCTTTGGTGTTAGGTGTACTGTATTGATAGAAAAAATTAGGAACGCCATTTATTTCTGATGCATCCTTGCCTTTACTGTGAGGTACTTTATATTGATAGCAGGAACTTCCAAATTGTTCTCTCGCTTTTTTTTTTTTTTTAAGCTCAGGAATTACAAATCATCTCTTTCACTTATCTCTATTTTTTCCAATTAATTTAGCAACAATACTCAAATTTGGAAAACTCAGTATTGGCCACAGGACTGGAAAAGATCAGTTTTCATTCCAATCCCAAAGAAAGGCAATGCCAAAGAATGCCCAAACTACCGCACAATTGCACTCATCTCATGCGCTAGTAAAGTAATGTTCAAAATTCTCCAAGCCAGGCTTCAGCAATATGTGAACAGTGAATTTCCAGATGTTCAAGCATCTTTTAGAAAAGGCAGAGGAACCAGAGATCAAATTGCCAACATATGCTGGATCATTGAAAAAGCAGGAGAGTTCCAGAAAAACATTGATTTCTGCTTTATTGACTATGCCAAAGCCTTTGAGTGTGTGGATCACAAGAAACTGTGGGAAATTCTGAAAGAGATGGACATACCAGACCACCTGACCTGCCTCTTGAGAAACCTGTATGCAGGTCAGGAAGCAACAGTTAGAACTGGACATGGAACAACAGACTGGTTTCAAACAGGAAAAGGAGTATGTCAAGGCTGTATATTGTCACCCTGCTTATTTAACTTATATGCAGAGTACATCATGAGAAACGCTGGGCTGGAGGAAGCACAAGCTGGAATCAAGACTGCCAGGAAAAATATCAATAACCTCAGATACGCAGATGACACCACCCTTATGGCAGAAAGTGAACAGAAACTAAAAAGCCTCTTGATAAAGTGAAAATGGAGAGGGAAAAAGTTGGCTTAAATCTCAACATTCAGAAAACTAAGATTATGGCATCCGGTCCCATCACTTCATGGGAAATAGATGGGGAAACAGTGGCTGACTTTATTTTTCTGGGCTCCTAAATCACTGCAGATGGTGGTTGCAGCCATGAAATTAAAAGACGCTTACTCCTTGGAAGGAAAGTTATGACCAACCTAGACAACATATTAAAAAGCAGAGACATTACTTTACCAAAAAAGGTCCGTCTCATCAAGGCTATGGTTTTTCCTGTGGTCATGTATGGATGTGAGAGTTGCACTATAAAGAAAGCTGAATGCTGAAGAGTTGATGCTTTTGAATTGTGGTGTTGGAGAAGACTCCTGAGAGTCCCTTGGACTGCAAGGAGATCCAACCAGTCCATCCTAAAGGAGATCAGTCCTGGGTGTTCATTGGAAGGACTGATGTTGAAGCTGAAACTCCAAAACTTTTGCCACCTGATTCAAAGAGCTGACTCATTTGAATAGACTCTGATGCTGGGAAAGACTGAGGGCAGGAGGAGAAGGGGACAACAGAGGATGAGATGGTTGGATGGCATCACTGACTTGATGGACATGAGTCTGGGTGCACTCCGGGTGTTGGTGATGGACAGGGAGGCCTGGCGTGCTGCAATTCATGGGGTCACAAAGAGTCAGACATGACTGATCGACTGGACTGAACTGGACTGAACTCAAATCTTAAAACTATTAGAATCCCACTATTATCTTTTTCTGTCCAACCACATTGTTCTTTTAAAATTTTCTATGCTAAGTGTCGTTCACTGACTAGTAAATAGGTACCAAATGAGAGCTTGTTAGAATCTCAAGTCTCACTCCAGACCAAGGAAACTACACTCTGTATTTTAGGAAAATCGTCAGGTGTTTATGAAAGTTTGAGAAGCAGTGCTGTCAACTCCAACACTGATTGTTATGAAATATACACCTCTGCTTGACCTAGAGTTAGAAATATGGCTATAATCAATAGGAGGTTTGGAGAAGGGTGACTATCCAAATCCTAGCCCTCTGTTTCTGAAATGGCTCACTTGAATGGGTAACAACAATTCTCACTTTCCTCATCTGTGAAATTGCAATAATAATACCATGTTGTTGTAATAAAAAAATTGTGATGAAAATATATAGTACTCAGCACAGTATGGCATGTTATAATCAGTTGTTGATAAAACATTGCTATTATCTTCAGAGAAAAAGAAATTAGAGGAATGATAGGTTGTATTGCCTGAGATTCAAAGTGGTTAGACATAGACCTTTGTGAATCAAAGCTGACCTGATAACCATTTTGATTTATTCTAATACCACATAACTGTGCCATGATATAGTAAATTTTAGCAGTTCAATCAATTTTATACTTTCAAGGATTCTTAGTTTTCCCCTGGCATCATGCTCAGCATAGTAATTTTTCTTTTATTATTTTCTCTGAGAAACATTTTTAGGTAATGGAGAAAAAAAAATGAGCCTTATTTTATAATATATCAAAGCAGTATAAAAGACTGTTTAAAATACATTTCTTTGCAAAACATATTAAATGGGTCAGTATTTACATAATATTTTAAAAAGTCATTACAGCCTATTGTGCAAATTTTAAACTGACATTGGATAGGTAAATTATGTTAAGGCAGTTTTCAAAAACTGGATTTTTTATTCAGTAGACCATAGCGTCTCTTTGATGTGCTATTCTGTAATTCATTAAATTATTTTCCAGCATATGCAGAGCTATCATGATGCTAATGGATATTCATATTTAAATTATGAACTAAAGCTATCTTACACCTATATAAGTCAATTTTTCATATAAAAAACTTGGAACTGAAAGAACTATAGAGCAGAACACAGTATTTGAACACATTTTTACAGTGTTGTGATTTCTAGATCATCTCTGTATTTGTTAAGCATATCTGCCATGCCAGTTATCAATTTATTGCCTCTCAGTTCCAAATGTACTCTTCAAAGTGATAAACAACAGAATTTGTTTAAGCATTTCTCCTTTAAAGTGAATACAATGTTAAACTTACTCAGTAGAGGGCAATGAAGGGATATTGCAGGAGGTAGAGGCTTTCTGCGGTTTGCAGCACAAGCAAGGAGGGTCAGCAGTGTGGGAATGAGGACATCTGGTTAGGAACTACCCAGCAGCGATGAGCCCAGGATGTGGTGTTTTGACCTTGTAGCCTGGCCTATCAATTTCTGCAGACAGCTTGGACCCTTATGACAAGCCCTGAGTAGCCTGCATGTTACCATCTGTGTCAAAGGGTCACACACCAAGTAGTCAATCCTTCTTCAAAGAGCAAGCTCTTAGAACCTTTTGTTCATATTGGTATCTGGGCTCCCACTGTATGCCTAACCATCAGCTACCAATCACCTGCTCCTTCCATGCACTGTGGAAGATAGCCTGTTATTTGCACAGCAGCTCCAGACCAGTTTCAGAATGGCCAAACCAGCAATCATCTCTGTCATCCAGAGTCCAAACTATATCTTCTCCCAGAAGGACTTGGAAGTCTTATCCTTCCTGAGATACTCTCTCTCCACCTTAGTGTACAATAGAAAATTTCTTTATATCTTATAGCTACTTTCATCAATAACTCTTTGTATTAAATTAGCCCTCTTTAACCTACTGTATCGTTGCTGTCTCTTGACTGGACCTAGACCACTACCATGGCTTTCTCTAATTAGAAGTAAAAATTGTTCTAGAGCTCATTTTGTTACAATAAGGGCTACTACTTAATGTGAACTATCTACGGGCCAGGCTTTTAACAACACTGTCTCAGTTAATCCTTTCTCTCTCTCTCTCTCTCTCTCTCTCGCACACACACACACACACACACGCACACACACACACAAAACATACGGAGTGGGTACTTGTTGTATAAATGAAGGAACTAAGGTTTACACTTAAAGTAGCTTATTCAGGATCAAGACTGACTAGAACTTTAAAACCAGTCTTCTCTTAGTACTATGACTGTGTCTACAATATCAACGCTATAACTAACGATCTTTCCTTATAAACATCCCAAATATAGCTTCAATGTCCAAGAGTACTTCACCTTTCTTTGGGAAATGGCCAATAAACATATTTTATATAGCTTTGTTACCCAGATAGAAATAATCAGAATGGATAAATTGCTCAGAATGGATAAATGGAAGAGAGACTTCTTATAACTTGTTTGTCTAAAAATTAATTCAGATCCCTTGCATTAATTACAAACATACTACTGGAGATATGGTTATGAGAAGACAGTGAACTGCCAGAAGGGGTTTAGTCAGAAAGGCATATTGGAATGTAGGTAATTAGAATAAAGTGAGTAAAAGTATCACAAATAACATATACACAGGATGCTTTGAAAATAAATAGGAGAGTCTTGGGCATGGACTGAAAACACACGGGTAGGGAAAGGTCAGTAAAGGTCAAATCCTAAAGACTAAGTAGATACTTAGTTTAATGGAGGAATCTAAGAATTTAAGAGGCCTGTGAAAATGTAAATAGACACAAGAAAAACATGACATCTTGGAGACAAGATAAGTATTTCTGAAAAACCAGAACACAACTTGTGAGAGGTAGGGTAGGGTAGAACTAGTGGTAAGATATTTTCATGTAGAGAGCACCTCCTAAGACTTGTTAGAATGCTTAGTTTTTGTTTTGTTTAACTTTGAAAGGAGTCTCACCACTTAGAATATCTTAGAAGTAAGATTCTCTCTTCAGGTTGGCGATTAGGTTGGAAAAAGGCAAGATTGGAAGCAGAACAAAAAATTCTTACTAAAAGAAAAAAAAAGCCATTATCCTTTCTCCTTTGTGAGGGGCACTGCCCTATGCCTTTAATATGTATCCTTTTATCATTACACCAAACTCAAGTTGAGATTTAGCAAAATTAGGGAATTACCAAAATAGAGATGTTTGGGACTCCATATCTATAGAGTCAGAAAACTCAAGCAATGTCAGTGTTTTATTATGAGCTGCATTAAAAATTTACTTTGCCAAGTAAATTAGATAAGAACATGAGTAAGGCAGTAGCAGCAACTTCAGAAGACGCAACAGATAGAAGATATATTAAGAAAGGGAAAACAACTAAACGATGTGCAGGGGGTAGGATAAAAAAGAAAAACATCTCAATATTTGGTAACTGCACTGCCAAAGAGGAAATAAATGGGAAGAAGAAGCAAAAGGAGGTGAGACAATTTCTCTTTTGAATATGTTTCATGTGGGATGAACACTGGATATTCAAATGTTAACATCAAGTAGGTATTGACTATATACTTCTGAAACCTGGGAGAGCAGTTTAGGTGGGAAATAGATTTTGTAGTCATAATTTCCTACATTGTACTAGAAGGCATAGCTATAAATGGAACCACTTAAGGAGAACATAGAAAAAGATAAGTAAAGAAAGTTGGGAAAACCCTAGGAAACACTGCCCTTACAGGCACAAACAGAGGAAAGGAAATCTCTAAAAGGAACTGAGAATATATAAAATAACTTTTTCCAAAGGATAGAAAAAAGTAAGATAAATACTATCCTAAAGGAAATACTATCCTACAGGAAAAAAGAAAAGACTGTGAGAAGTGAAATCCTACTAGAAAGATGATGGAAAATGTGTGTTCAAATTTAGCAACACAAAGGTCACTGGGGAAGGATGGGAGTAAATTTCCCTTTATAGCAAGGTGAATGAACAAGTAGTGAGAAGGTTTACACTTTGAGCAAAGCAACATTTGCAAAATTCTTGACTATGAAAAGAAAGGTGACAGCTGTAAAGATATGTAGGACCAAGAAAGTAGTTTGGGTTGTTTGCTATAAGATGAAAAGGCTTCAAAATGTTGAAATTGAGACATTTTGAGAACTGCATGTAAAGATATAGGAGTAAAGAAACATATGATAAAGCAAAATCTTCAAGACAAAAGGTACAGGCCGGTTTAAATAGCACTGCTGCTAAGTCGCTTCAGTCGTGTCCGACTCTGTGTGACCCCATAGACGGCAGCCCACCAGACTCCCCAGTCCCTGGGATTCTCCAGGCAAGAGCACTGGAGTGGGGTGCCATTGCCTTCTCCATCAAATAGCACTAGTTGAAGTCAAAGAATTCTTAGTCTTGAGGATTATTCATATCAACTTTGACATTTACTGATTTTAATACTGATCAAACTCAACATAGTTGAGTTTCATGATTCAAGAATGATCAGTATACTGTCTACCAAGCATACTGTCTATGGAGGTAGACAATATTTATTTTCAATATGTAGGGTTAGTTTCATTAACTATATATGGTTTTCCTTGGCTTTAAAGTCCTTCTAGTAGAATATGCCAGTTGTTTGTGAGCCATAAATAAACTCAACTTTTGAAATTTCTGATTTCCTACTCATTGTGGTGTTCTCTGGTTATTCTAGGTAGCAGAAATGCTGAATATACAAAGTTTATACTATCACAGTAAAAATATCAAACTTGCAGAGAAAGGATATACATATTTCAGAACATAAATGTTGTGGATAACTATACTCAATTACACATTTGAAAGAAAGACCTATGTCAAATCACTATTAACGAACCTATTCTTTTTTTTTTTTTTTTTAAGGCAGGGGTCCTCCCCCCTGCCTGGTGACCGCTGCCCTCTGTAACGTCTTGGTGCCTCGTCTTCCGGGAACGGGGCGGTCTAGAAGCCTCTAATGAACCTATTCTTTCACAATGAATGTATAGTTAATTAAGATAGTTTGATAACCAAATTCATCCTTAGCTAGTGTGTGGAGAGCTTTGGCTTCTATAACATCCTTTATGTAAGAGCTGTATATATCATAACTGATTTCTTCCAATTTTAAATTAAACAAAATATTAAGCCCTCTCCCATGGCAGAGTGCTCCAACTATCACAACACTTCTCTATCTTTGTATAGTCCTTATTCTCATTCAGCCAACTCCTTCCCATTCCCAGTTTTCAAATTTGACCTTTCAACATAAATCTGCATGCTCTGACCTAACTTACACTGGGATAACTGTTTTTCACAATTTTGACAAAATTAAAGTGGGTTCCTGGCTTTAGGAAAAAAATATATATGTTAGCTCTTCATTTTCTTGTAATTTTTGAGATCCAAGTGGTGACATAGTGCTTTATTGTTAGCTACATCAGCAGCTAGCTTTGCCAAGTAAGGTTGCTAGCTCTTCTAAATGCAAATTAAAATAGAAAAAAAAAAAAAAAGAGCAAAGCATTAGCAGGCAGCAAAAGGATATGGTACCCAGCCAACAAGGTAATAGCCTTTATTGCAATCCGGTGGCCCAGAGATGGAGCCTTATCATGACAACATTGTTAAAGTTAAGGCCCAGTTCCCCTTGTGCTGGTGCCACTCGAGGGCAGGGGTTGAGATGGAGGGAGAGATAAAGAACCTCTCACTAAACTGGTTATCATGATATTTTACATGATAAGAAACGAGTTGCCAGTCCAGGTTCGATGCACGATACTGGATGCTTGGGGCTAGTGCACTGGGACGACCCAGAGGGATGGTATTGGGAGGGAGGAGGGAGGAGGGTTTAGGATGGGGAACACATGTATACCTGTGGTGGATTCATTTTGATATTTGGCAAAACTAATACAATTATGTAAAGTTTAAAAATAAAATAAAATTTAAAAAAATAAAAATAAAAAAAATAAAAAAAAATAAAATAAACTGGTTATCAACATCCGTCCTTCATTAACAATAACAGAGGGGATCTTAAAACCCATGAGGGTAGTTGCTGCCCAGACTGTAAGAATAGGAAGGAGGAGGTGTGTAATGCTCATTTCTTCTAACCATGAACACATTTGGCAACAGGAAGGAATCTGCAGTGCCCTTCTCATTCCCAAAGAACAATATGCCTATATATTATTGAACAGTGGAGATTAGCAGAACATCTCATCTATTTTTAGAGTTTTACTTCATGTTCATAAAAACATTCCCATTTTTCTCTCCCTGAAGAGTGCCTCTTGAACTGAAACTGCCAGTGACTTCCCACATCCCTCATCCTATTTCATTACAGAAACACTCATAAAGACACAATTTTCTCCTATTAATAAATATGTTTGATGTTACATAGAAGTTCTGTGTAATACAGGCAGAACAATGGAGTCAGACTCTGGGATAAATTATTATGAAAACTTGAAGCAGTGAGCCTGCCTCCGGATGCTTTCTTGTGGATGTAATGTGGACGCGCAGTGTGAAAGCAGGCTGAGCAATAAAGACTGTGAGTAATAATCATAAATCCCAAAGAGGCATCACCCTCTCTTAAGACATTTTTTAACTCCTTCACAAAGATGACTATAAGGTACAATCTGTTTTTAGAAGCATTTAAAGTTTGTTTAAAGTACATTTAAAGTTTGAAGTTGAGCATGACTGGACTGGAGTGACCCATTGATGCAGAAACTCAGTTGGAAGTCCCATGGGTTGTGATGGTGCTATGAAAACACTTCTCATGTTGCTGCTGGTGTTTCAGATGGACCCTAATCATTTCCTTTATTTGGGTTTTTTTTTAATTTTTATAATATATTCCTAGTAAAAGTTTCTAAAATCTTCTAGCCATAAAACGTCTCAAAACATGGAATCTGTATGGAAAGTATTCAAAGACAAAGAATGATTTAATGCAACTTATTTATAGGATAGGGAACAAACAAAAAGAACTACTTTTTTTTTTTTTTCTTTTTTCCAGAATAGATCCTTCGGTCTGCTCTATTCAACTCCTTTTATCTGCTTAGCACTCATTGAAAACAAAATTCAGAGTACTGACTGCCAAGATAAACAGCTTTATTGCATGTTTCATATTTTTTTTTTCACACAAAGATACATATAAACCAAGTAGAAATTTCAGAACTAGACACATTGTGTGGAAAATGTTAAGCTGGATATGTCTCCACTAGTACTGTCTACATGAGCTCTTAAGTTAACATACACAAGATTAACATTTCTTCCTTTTGCTTCTTATCAATTTGTGTCATTTACATACTGAACAAATAAAACACTAGTATATCTCAAAGGAAAAAAAGAAGTACTAACATATTTGTCAACAAAAACTCCTAGCAATTTATCACTGAAATCTTCAACAATGTTGTTCTTTCCATGAATCTTATGCAAGTTCAATGAGTATTTCCAAGTCCACTGTCATGTAAAGTTTGGATGTTACTGGGATCCCAGAAAGAAAAGTTCATGCTGCCCATTCTAAGTATTAGTAAAATATATTTATAGTGTTCAAATAACAAGGATAGAGTGAGGCAATTTTTAAGACTCGACAACAGTATACATTTGACAAGCTTGTTAAGGGATACATTCTCCCTAGGCATCTAAGAACAGGGGTCTTCATTACTTCCAGCAGCTCCACCAATTATGGAATTGCTATGATACCCCAGAGGAAAAGATGCTAAAAGTCCAGGTAGAAAGTCACTGGCATGTAGTCCCAAGTCTTGCAGATTTCATGCCACAGAGATAAGTGACATATGCCTTCTTTTATAGAAAATCAGGCATAGAGATCCAGTCAATACAGTGAATAGGACTAGGAGACCTAAATATCTCTACAAAGGGGAAAAGACTTACAAATACTATCACTTGCATAAATGTTTCCTTTCGCAATTTACTAACTTACTTTCACATAACACATCTAATATAAAATTCTGCAATGGGCAAAACATTATTTTTCTATTCTTTAATTGTTGTCACTTCTCTGTGCATTTACTGCTCTAACAAGACCTGAATATTATTATGAAAAATTTTTTTCCCAATGTACTGAGCAGACGTCATGCTCTTTGGAGGCACGGAGTATATACCAAGTTTCTTTTCATAACTGTAATACACACACACACACTGCTATAATACCTAGTACATGACAGCTACAAATTGAACACTGAAACAGTGAATCCCCAGGTGAATGAATGAGTACCTCATGTTGCCGTGTTTCTATTAGCATTTTTGGTGATCCATTCAATTCATTTCTTACTAAATACCTAATACTGTGCTACACTACAGGGTATAAATGATACAGCCATCAATTAAAGACTTACTCTAGTGTGGTCCAATGACCCACCTGCTGCCATCTGGATGCTTGTTAAAACTTCAAATTGCTGGGCCCCATCCCAGATTTCCCAAATTAGAATCTCATGCATACTTAAGTCTGAAAAGCACTGCATACTAAGTTAACAATCTTTTTGTGAAAATAAGTTAAAGGATTTAAAAAAAATAATATTCAAGGAACAGTGTTTCTTACATGAATATTTTCTCTGTGCAATTTCTCTTAGGTATAGATTGGGTAAGACTAAAATTGGGGGGAATAGGGGAAATGGCAAATTAAGAACAATATTTAAGTGAAAGTTCAAAGTCAAGGTGAAGGGTGAACTAGTTTAGTTGGTATGGAACTTTTTAACAAACATCACCTCAAGGAAACTATCCTCATAAAAAACATTGATATTACAGCAAATCAGATGGGGATCAACCAAGGATACAGGGTAATAGGCCAAATGGCAATTTATGTCTTTAATCATGGCAATGTAGAAAATGAAAATATTCATCCCCAGTAGTGGGAAAAACAAGTCTTAGTTAATTAAATTGTATTTTATCATTGGCTTACAAGATGTTTTATTTTTTTTAAGTTGTATTATCTACCAATCTCTTCCTTTCTGTCAATTGACCATTTATATTACTCTATGTACACATGCTAAGTCGCTTCAGTCATGTCCAACTCTTTAAGACCCTATGGATTGTAGCCCTCCAGGCTCCTCTGCCCATGGGATTCTCCAGGCAAGAATACTGGAGGGTCATTGCCATGCCCTCCTCCAGGGGATATTCCTGAACCAGGGATTGAAACTGTGTTTCTTACATCTCCTGCACTAGCAAGTGGGTTCTTTTACCACTAGCATCACTGGGAAGCCTACAACTCCATATCCCTAAATAACCAACATTTGTCATTACTGTGATTGTTTTATAACTGTTAGAGTTCAGATTCCTGAGACCTAACACAGAGTTTAAAAGCCCAGTTTATTTACTATGTCCAACACGTTTCAGTAGGATTGAGTCAGTACTATCGAATACAATCAGACATGGGATCTTCTAGCTGTTTCAGAACTCTCATGGTGCTGTTGTGGGATCAGTTGCTACATATAAACTGGATAAACTAGTGGGGAAAAAAGGGATTTTAGAGCTTGAATTTTTTATAGCTCTTTCGGTAACTAACAATGTAGCCTAAGGATACTTATGAAGTTTCCTTTCTTCTAAAATTTGGTATCAAAATGTAAAACAATTATTTCAAGGAGAAAAGATAGTTATTTGTCTATTGTCTACTGAATAGTAGGGTCAAAAATAATCACTACTGTTAAACAACTCTTAAATCCATAATAATGACTTGGAGGTCCAGAAGGCAAATCAAATTTGTTTTAAGTCACACAACTGATAAAGTGAAGTGTTTGGACTTGTCTTTACTTAATTTCTGCTCAGTGTTCTTTCCACTCTAAAACCTCTCCACCTAAATTCACAGATGGGTTGCAGTGGGGTTACAGACAGGACAGACAGGCTGGAGGCCAGTAAAGTGGACACGAAGGTTGCTTCACCTGTAGATTCTATTTGAAGAACAGTAGAATAAAAAGCGGAGAAGGCAATGGTGGAGAAGTACTGGAGAACCCACTCCAGTACTCTTGCCTGGAAAATCCCATGGATGGAGGAACCTGGTGGGCTGCGAAGAGTTGGACACGACTGAGCGACTTCACTTTCACTTTTCACTTTCATGCATTGGAGAAGGAAATGGCAACCCACTCCAGTGTTCTTGCCTGGAGAATCCAAGGGACAGGGGAACCTGGTGGGCTGCTGTCTATGGGGTCGCACAGAGTCGGACACGACTGAAGCGACAGCAGCAGCAGCCACCGCAAAATAAAAAGCAGTTAATCGTAGAGGACAGAACCAATTATAATGCTGCATTGCTGACTTGTTTGGAAAGACAGGACTATGATGGGAATTGATGGAAAGAAGACCTTTTTTTTTTTTTTTTGCATTTCTGCAAATTACCCTGTTTTGCCTTTGCAACTCAATAGCAGCCATAGAAAAGGGAAGTCGCTCAGTTGTGTCCAACTCTTTGTGACCCCATGGACTGTAGCCTACCAGGCTCCTCCCTCCATGGGATTCTCCAGGCAAGAATATTGGAGTGGGCTGCCATTTCCTTCTCCAGGGGATCTTCGCGACCAAGGGATGGAACCCGGGTCTCCCGCATTCCAGGCAGACGCTTTAACCGCTGAGCAACCAGGGATGATAGGTAAATGAAGGAGCATGTCCATGTTCCCAAAGGACTATTTTCCAAACAAGCAGCAGCCCTGATAAGGCTGACCAGTTCATAGCCCATCCATTTTTGCTTTAGACTAGAAAGTTCAAATTAGAAAACATTCATGATGATTCTAGTGTCCCTCTCCCAAGTGAGTGAGACACCTGATTTTTTCTGAAGCAAAACCCCTTCCATGTAACTCAAAAATCTGCATGTGTTAGTGCAGTGCTTCAGTGTGGGTAGTGTGCTGACAGCGATGACTATTTTTATAATGAAGCTTGCAAAGCAGACTAAAAGGTAAAGCTCTGCCTGATTTTATATCCTGCTGTTTCTCAGCACCCAGCGTAGTGCCTAACAAGTCATAGGGTTTTACAAATTTCTAATAAAGGAAGCCATTCACATGCATGCAAATTCAGACTTGAGAATTATGAGGAAGAGCTCACTTCAAATGACTTTAAATATGAAGTCTGTATTTGCACTTTAAGCTGAACTATTTGATTAAAAGTTAAAAAACCAAAATGGAAAAAAGAGAGAAACAGGATGAAGAGAGAGAGGGAAAAGGAGCAGGGGGAGAAAGGAAGGAAAGAAGGGAAAAAAAGGTAAATTTTCTTTAAAAATTCACATGGATTCATGTGTGTTTGAGACTCACTGTTAAAAACCACATTTTTATGATTCTCAAGTATTTTGTATATGATATTTAATTTGTACTAATTCAGCGCTGTAAGGTAGGGACCATAATTTCTATTGTAGAAAAAAAGATTTTCAGAGGTAAAATAAAATGACTTGATAAAGATTAATTATCTAGCAAGTGCGATATAGATACAAGTTCAAACATTCTTACTACAAATCCATTTGACTGTCCATGAAATTGATGTTGGGTGGAAGAAGATAGAGGAATCAATGGGAGAAATGAGTTGAAGGATATAAACTTGTCAACATTAAGTATTTATTAATTTAATATAAATTTTAGAATAATTTGGGAACACTGTTAGATAGACTTAGAGCTTTCCATGATTCAATAAATATTAAATTCTCTTTTATAGAAGCCATGCCAAAGCTTGTTGTACGCTTTTAGTCAATTCCTCTGGCTGATTTGTTTGTATTCAATTTATTTGATATGTTAATAACATTATTGGTTGCTATGATTAGAGAGCTAGAGATAAATGAAATCAGTTTGAATCAATTTGATAGGTCTTTTCCTCTAAAAACTAAGCGCTGTTTTGCAATCGTAGAATTTCACAGCTTACACAACTCTTCTCAGTAAGATGGGTCTGAAGGGCAAGGTCTCTGTTAATGAAGTGAAAAACAGAATCCATTTAACCAAATAACACAAAAACTGCTCTGCATGGTTGTTAAATAACTGAACCTCTCCTATTTCTTTCAATTCAGACTATAGGGAACAGAGGGAGAGGGAGAGGTTTCTAAGAGAGCTTACAAGGGAAAGGATATGTTGGAGAAGGGAGACACTGCAAAATCTATTTTAAAACATGATTAAAAGAGTTCATTAATTCATTCTAAAAAGTCAGAAAACAAACTTACTATGATATTATAAAGTAGGAATAGTAACATATTAGAAGACTACATTACCCTAACAGATGACAGCACAGACTGCCAAATAGCCTCTAACAGTGATTTCCCCAGCTAATTTCACCAGCTACCTTGTTTCTCGATAGTTTGCCTAATACTTAATCGCTAGTAAGCCCCTACTACGTCATGTGAAAAAGGGCGTTCACCGACTTTATTTCTCCTTGATTTCTTCAATAACCTCAAAGTCTTTACCTGGCATGTGTGATAACTTCTAAGTCTGTGGCCAAGCCTGACCAGTCACATCCTAGCTTTACTCTTGCAATATCTTACTGCATATTCAACAGGCAGCCCAAAGTCAGCATTCCCAAAACTACCATCATCTCTCAGCTTTCACTTTTCAATTCCTCACTTCTGTTGACTATTCCTGATTTCTCCTCACATATCCTCAGATGAATTCTGATCATCTATCTCTCAAGATCTACTTGTCTTTGACTCTTCTGCATGCCATTCACTGGTCTTCAGGGTCTGAACACAGCTACCACAGGAAGTTCCTAAAACACAGTCTGAATCTTACTTCCCTTGGCAAAAAATGTTATTACTTCAAAGATATTTTAGTTTAAAAGTTTTAAAAGCATAAAGTAAAAAATACTGTCTTCATTAAGAGATACTGAATGAAACAAAAGTCCCCAATTCTAACTACTTCTTTAGCAATCTTCACTAGAGGTAAGTTCTACTAATAATTTGGTTTCCAGATTTTCCTAGAATTATATAAGAGCTTTATGAGCTCTAAGAAATTTATATATACTTTAAATATTAAAACAGTTGTATATTTATAAAATATAATTGATTAAAATCATTGTATACTTACATTTCTATGGATGTATTTAGAGATATATTTTACTATTAACATATCTGTATGTGCTTGTATATTTATTTAACTATATTTGTTTGTTTAACTCTTTTCAGTTATATATCAGTAATTATAAATCTAGATAGCATATTAAAAAGCAGAGACATTACTTTGCAAACAAAGGTCTATATAGTCAAAGCTATGGTTTTTCCATTAGTCATGTATGGATGTGAGAGTTTGACCACAAAGAAGGCTGTGAATGCAAAAGAATTGATGCTTTTGAACTGTGGTGTTGGAGAAGACTCTTGAGAGTCCTTTGGACTACAAGGATATCAAACCAGTCAATCCTAAAGGAAGTCAGTCCTAAATATTCATTGGAAGGACTGGTGTTGATACTGAAGCTCCAATGCTTTGGCCCGCTGATGCAAGGAGCTGACTCATTGGAAAAGACCATGATGCTGGGAAAGATTGAAGGCAGGAAGAGATGGGGATGACAGAGGATGAGATGGTTGGATGGCATCACCAACTCAATGGACATGAATTTGAGTAAACTCCAGGAGTTGGTGATAGACAGGGAGGCCTGTCATGCTGCAGTCCATGGGGTCGCAGAGTCGGACATGACTGAGTGAATGAACTGAACTAAATGTCTATAGCTGGGTGATTAAAAGTACAAAATGCTTCACCTTTTTAAGCTTCAAGACCTACTAATCCTGAGGGATGGACAACTCCACTGATGTCTTGCATGAGGTGACAGATGGGAGAACTGACTCCAGTGAGGTACCACCACTCATGCCCTGTGTCTGCCCCCTTCCCTATGTCAGTTGACAGAGTGTAAAGGAGAGAGGGAAAGGAATGGGATGATTCTCATCCTAAATAGAAAGTAGTGGATGGATGATGCTTTGAGAGAATGACTCAAATCAATTTGGAGGGTACACAGGGAGAAGATAGCATTCCAGTTCTCAGTGGATGTCTTAGTAGGCAGTGTTCTTGCCTTGTCATGTAGTAAAAGAGCAGAGAATGTGAGAAAGAGTGAGACTTGACAAAGTGAGGGATACTCAAGAAGGTGGCAGTGAAGGCTGCTGCCTGATTGTGGTTTCTACTTTCTGGGGAGCAAGAAAGATTACTTTTATGTGTGCCCCTGGAGCTGAGAGTTACTCCAAGAGGAGTCTGGGACTGGGATTGGAGGCTATGGTCCTTCTGGGAGACCCAAGCATCAGGGGTGATGCACCAGCAGGTCGGCCAGAAGCTGCGCTTACTCTTGCAGGTCTATTGTTACAGGTTACAAATTCTGAAGAGACTTGAATAGAGGTGAGCTCCTCTTTATATGGACTGGTTTGAGGTTGCCACTCATTGACATTTAGGTCATAGACAATTTGCTGGGCATTCATTTTGGATAGCAAAAGAGAAGAATTCATCCTTATCACAGTCACCTAAAAAAGATATTTGCTCTTTTCCTGATTTTATTCACTTAACAGAGGAGAAGGCAGGGAAAACATGATTTCTCAGATGCAGCCTAAGTTTCACTTCTCCCAAAACTTCCACTTTAAATCACTGAATCTATAGCACTAGGCTGCAGAGAGGAAAGGAGAGGAGACCAAACAAGAAATAACCTGGAGAATTTAAAATGCACTGAGATTAGTCTCAAACACTCAAATAATAAAATTATATAAACCCAAAGCAGCTAGCAATGCATAAAATCAGAGCAAAATGCTTCCAAAAGCAAACAAGGAAGTCAGTACATAAAACCTGAGAGGAAGATAGTGACTGAAAAATCAAGCTACTTTCCTGTCATATTCCAAATAGTAGAAATTTTTCAATAAAGTGATTTCACAATATTCACAGGTTCATTTTATTATACTTATTTGCATATATGGCTACTGTTTCCAATCAGACTGTAGACATTTTAAAGTCAGGAATTAAACTTTGTACAACTTTTTCTCCTTAGAAACTAAAATATATATAAAGTGCTCAATATGTATTTGTTGATTTAAAATAAAGAATTAAATGTGAATAATTAGAAAATAAGTCATTAAAGAGAGTGAAATACAATAGTAGAAATAGATGTAATGTGTATAGATTAATTTTGTTTTATATGTGTTGAGTGAAGGGGCAGCTGACTATAAAGAAGCATATTTGACTCTGTCATGATTTTGAAGCAACTAAAGATTAAGATTGTAATCACAGGGGCAGGAGGTTAATTCCTTGTCCTCTTCTTAGCTGTGCAGTTTTTGAGAAGTTGCCTCATTCATTAAAAAAATAAAAAGAGTAAGGTCTAGGCTATAATCCTTTACTATCCTCCAAGTAATACAATTCTACAAATCCATGAAAATTAAAGGAGTGACCACACTCATAAGCTGTAAAAACTATATCAAGGGTTCTATTTGGAATGCACCGACTGTATGTTGACAAATGGCAAAATTTAATCTTTCAAATGTTACATTTAACTCATATGGGATATTATAAGTAAGACATAAATGTTTTTCTTGGCTCACTGGATTATTCGTGCAGCATTTCTTTTTTCAAATAATTGTTTTCTAATTTTTAAAAAACATAGTCTCCATGATTCAGCAGTTTCAAGCTTATGTTAGGGAATAATGTCCAAATCAAGGAGATAAGACTCATCCTGATCCCAGCACAGTTGTAAACAAGCCAGGTAACTTAAGCAAAGGAGTGTTTTCATCTGTGTGTTTGAAGTGCATTTCTATCTTTTGTTGATGACACTAGACACAGCAAAGCATAAAAACAATCATTCAAAATTAGCAGGGAGCATCATCTTACAATAGAAAAATAATCAGAGATTCATTTACACCACAAAAACAAACAGCCAGATTCAACCATCTGCTGGGGCAGTTAAAGCAAACTTTTAATTATTGGACGATGTAAATAATTGGGAAAGATACATCATTACATCTCAATAACAGTACAATGATGACATATTAATCCTCTGCAAGAAGTTCATCAAAATGATAACACAACTAAAGTTTATAATGGAAATATAGTTTGTTTTAATAGTGAATTGAATTCCTTTCAACATGCCAAATCAATCATTTCAATACAAAAGATACTAGGAAGAAAATAATGTTATGATACTGAGTTAATGCTTTCCTCATTTTTTGTTTCAACCTCTTATTATTAGAACTCTCCAATCATTATGTGGGTTGTAAACCCCCACCTCAGACATTTCACCAGGAGGCTATAAAGGATACCTAATAAACTACACCAACAATGAGACATTTATATGGATAGAGATATAGATAAAGACATACATGTGGCACTATGAGAGACTGGAAGGTTGTGAAAGAATTCCCAGAATATGTGATTTTGTGCAAGACATTGATGGATGAGAAGGAATTGTTAAGTTTAATGGAGAGAAAGCATTCTGTAGAGGGAATGTCAGAGCCAAGAACAGAGGGAGTCCTTGGGAAACATGGCCAGCTGGGAAGGCATGGGAGAAAAGATGAAATCAGAAGGAAAGGTTATCAGCAGTGGATGAGGAAATTCAATATAACATTTACTGAGGCATTTTAACTTTATTCTAAAGATAACAGTGTGTGTGTATGCTCAGTTATGACTGACTATTTGAGACCTCATAGACTGTAGCCAACCAGGCTCCCCCATCCACGGGATTTTCCAGGCAAGAAACTGGAGTGGGTTGCCATTTCCTTCTCCAGGGGATCTTCCTGACCTGGGAATCAAAACCATGTTCCCTGTGTCTCCTACTAAGTGGATTCTTTACCACTGAGCCACCTGGGAAATCCCTAAAGATAGTAAGAAGTTACAAAAGATCACATGAAAATATAGTTGTAAGGGAGGAAAAATGTCTTTCTACCTTCTGAGGTACTGTGGGTGAATCTGAGTTAAAATGACATAAAACATATTAACAGGGATAAAAATTGCCCAAATTTTATCTAATATTTGTGTGTCCACGTGGAGTCTTCAAAAGGAATATGAAGACCCCAAAAAGTTGTTAGGCCCAAACAACTTTCTAAATATAGCAGGATAAATTATGGGACTGTGATAAGATAGAACAGCTTGGTTAGAGGGGCAGTAAATTATGGGATGGTGACTAGAAAATATATGGGGGAAATAATACAAATGAGGATTATTTTAATGGGTTGTTTGTTCATGTTTTGACTCCCAGTCTTAGTGATAAGAATGCCCTTTTCTTCCTGGTAGAAGAAATGCAACTTTCTCATGGAAAGTTTTATGACCAGCCTTTAATTAGAAAGGGAGAGGTCACAGAGCCCTTCCTGAGTCTGTAATTTCTTAGGTGCCTTCAGCTCAAAATATTCAGTAGGCCAAAACAGTGTATTTTGGTATAGCATGCTCTGAATTCCTTTAGAGTTCAAACTACTCCCAAGCATTATTTCAAAACAGCACCTATATTAATTCCTTTCATTGCTTTTGCATATAGAATAAAGAAATAAGGTTCAAAGAGATTAAGTCCATTATTACTTATTAACAGCTATTGAAAAAGGAGTATCTGCCCCATTCCCTGAACCCAGTCTAGTTCATATGATCTCATCATCCACATTCTTAGAAGAAAGCAAATAAATAAAAATGTTTCCTGAAGGTGGTAGGTTGTCTTATGATAGTTGTAGGATAAGGCTCAATGAACTTAGAATAGGAAGAAATCTCTTACACCAATCACAGAGACATTTTTAGCTAAGACAATCTAAAATTGCAATTTAGAAAATTTATTTTATCTAAGAATGTTCTCAGAATTTGTGTTGTTTTTTCAGAGCAAATTACCATAAATAGACTATATGTACACACAAAACCCCACATCCAAACAACCATGTACAAACACATAAGAAGCCAGAATTAAAAGTTTACAAGGTTAAGTTTCCCCCTTTATCTAACTATCACTGAGGAAGAAAATATATTATCTGAATACAAAACCTTATGAAATAGAGTATAATCAGATCTTAATATTTTTATGTAACTTTTAATTATTTAAAGAATGCTCAATATTAACAGTCAGCAATATGTTCATCTTGACAAAAGTATCTTAAATTATATGGGGAAAATGTAGATCACAAAAGTAAGATGATTGTCCCTATCAAATTTATATGTATCAAAACTCTGTTCGCATACAGATGCATCAGAAACCCAGGCTGATTCTACTGAAAATTTTGTGACTATTTAAAATGCTTGAAAACACCTATTATGATATCTGATAAATAATAGCTAATCAATAAAAGTATCATTCCTTCATTTTTTGATGTAACCCATTATCAAATTAAAATGAATTTTCTCTACTTTTGCATAATGGTGGTCCATATTCTGGACACTGCCCCCATCTTTTCTTTCTTTTTTTTTTTTCTTTTGCTATAATATGAAACTAATTTCCTATAATCTCCACTAGTGCAAAGATTACCCTCATATGTTCAATGCGGTATTATCAAAACCTAGACCCATGCTTGGTATGTAATTGCTCAATAAATAATTGTTGAGCAAGTGATTAAACAGCCCCAGGTATGAAAGTTAGTTGCTGCTCTTAAAGTTTAAAATTGCTTCCAAGTGGAATCTCCTAAAGACATAAATGTAAGAGTTTGAAGGATTAAAAAAAAGGAAAGGGGAAACAAATGACCAGAACGTAATATGGCTCCAGCATACACAAAAGAGCGCTTCCTTGGTGGCTACAATGCAGGAGACCTGGGTTTAACCCCTGGGTCAGGAAGATCCCCTGGAGAAGGGAATGGTTACAATCCATGGAGTCACAAAGAATCAGACATGACTGAGCAAGTAACACACACACAGAGAAGGCAAAACTACTTCATTTTTGAAATATTCCCAAATTATTGGGAATTATTAAGCTTGTTTTGATACCTTAATATACCTTTTATCTTCTCATAAAAAATTAGCTAAGGAGGAGGGGTTATAAATTTCAATTCTAGAAATACCTGAGCAACTCAGGGATTAAGCAATAGATAAGAACAACAGTAATAAAAAAAAAAAAACACTAATTGTGATCATTTATTATAGATGAGTCCCTGTATGTATTTGTTATGACTATAAGAACAACCAACTTACAAATTATTTAAATTCACACAATTACCTGTATCATAAAAGGAAGGAAATAAATGTTTGGTTATATCCTTTTCAGGTAAAATTTATGTTTTATAATGCAATCACCACAAATATAAACATAATAAACTGATATATTTCACAGCAGTAGTTTCTTTCTAGTCAAAAGATATAATCTAAAAAGCAGTCAATTCTAAAGGCTCAAAATGTTTTATAATGCAATCACCACAAATATAAACATAATAAACTGATATATTTCACAGCAGTAGTTTCTTTCTAGTCAAAAGATATAATCTAAAAAGCAGTCAATTCTAAAGGCTCAAAAATCATGGTATCTGATTTAAGAGTGGATTACAGGCACGGTACATATATACCCTCATTCGAATGAATGTGGAGTTACATGTTAATTTCCAACTGTGTTAATGGGAAACTAAGTACCTGTTTCCACAGAGTGGGGATTACAATTTACTTTCATGTTGAGTACTTGTGCTACTTTGAATGTTAGCTACATTGTGGGATAACCAGTAAGAGAGGTAAGATTGTGCAAAGCTGTAGGATGAAAGAGATTTAAAATATAATAAGGAAATACAAATCACAAATAAATAGATGGATTAAATGGCATTTGATGCCAAATATCGAAATGAATCCGCCATGTAAAAATAAAATTAAAAAAAAAGAGTTAAAATAACACACAAAAGGCATTTATCTCAGTGCCTAATATTATCAGTGGGCACACAATAGTTCTCCCTTATCTGAGATTTTGCTTTCCATGGTTTCAGTTCCCTGAGGTCAACCACAATCCAAAAATCTTATGTGGAAAATTCCAGAAATAAACAATTCATAAGTTTAAAAAAATGGCATTTGATGTTTAACAATATATTGAGCAAATGATATTTAATGTCTGAACAACAGAACACATTCTTACTAGATTTTTAAAGGATGGATTAGACAGACTTATTTATCTCTCTTCAGCTAAGGATGATATCTATAGCATTCAAATTAGAATAAAGTTGTGTGTTTTTCCTTCAACACATGAGATTATCCATAGAAATGATAGTGAGGGTCTGCTATATGTTAGTTATAAATTTTTTTTCAGCCATTTGCCAGTAAATTTTTGCCCAAATCTCAGCTTAGGGTGTCTCAAGATAGACCATTCTTCCTCCACTGAGTGCTCCCCAATGTAGTTATAAGGTCCTGTGCTTTGCATGGAAAGAGCTCCTGTTTGGGCACTTACATATTTCATTTGGGCCAAGAGTGATTGTTGACTCAAATTCTTTGGATGAGGAACTAATTGGTTATATTTTTATAGTGAACAGAAGACATTCTCATCTTTGGAGCCATTGTTAATTTTTTTACAGAGCACTAATGCAGGGTGTCTCTAAGGTCTTAACCTTGTTGCCGCTCCTTCTTCTCATCCTCTGTTATTTCCAACTGCACCCTAACATGGACCACTTCCTCTGGCTGTCAGTTACTTCAGCAATCATGAAACTCAGAAATCACTGTAAAAAGCAAACATTTCCTTGCTCCTTGAAGTACTACTCCCAAGCCATATCAAATCTACCTCAAGTCTTATCAAGTTTTTCTTCTAAATATATACCAGGCACTTCTCTAAATCTGTATCACAATACTCAAGTCAAAGTATCATCATCTTTCACCATGAAAAATTCTCATTTTCTCCCCTTATTCATTTTGAGTTCCCTACCTCATGAGAAGAGTTGACTCATTGGGAAGACCCTGATGCTGGGAGGGATTGGAGGCAGGAGAAGAAGGGGACGACAGAGGATGAGATGGCTGGATGGCATCACTGACTCGATGGACGTGAGTCTCAGTGAACTCTGGGAGTTGATGAGGGACAGGGAGGCCTGGCATGCTGCGATTCATGGGGTCGCAAAGAGTCGGACACGACTGAGCGACTGATCTGATCTGATCTTACAGAAGGAGGAGTGATGTCTCTATGATTTCACTATTCTCTGATTCTTCACTGTCCAGCCACAGGGCATTTTTCACATGTTCTTCCCAGCAGAAACTCTTCTGTCTGCTCCTTATTCATTCATATGCTATTCATTTTCTTAGTCTCTGCTTCAGCCTCCCAAGCAAAATTTTTTTATATATCATGTTTATTTAGCAGAAGCTTTCAAACATATTATAGGAGTCTCACATTTTGTAACCTTTAATTTATTGATTAAAGTTTGTAGGAGACATTCTGGTTCATTTTCAATATCTCTGTAATCTATGTATATAGTTTAGGCCAATCATCATAATTCCTTCCCTCTATCCCAATGATGGATATAAATATGAATGTATGAGTATGTGTTTGTGTGTATATGTCTGTGCGTGTGTATATATGTATATACACACACACACAAATACCTACACACACACACATATAAACCTGGTCTTCCCTGGTGGCTTCAGTGGTAAACAACCCACCTGCCAATGCAGGAATATAAGTTCAATTCCTGGGTTGAGCAGATCCCCTGGAGAAGGAAATGGCAACCCACTCCAGTATTCTTGCCTGGGAAATACCATGGACAGAGGAGACTGGGGGGGCTACAGTCCAGGGCATTTCAAGAGAGTTGCATATAACTTAGCAACTAAAGAACAACAACATCTGGTCCATGAAATGTAAGATAAAAACTAAACTGACAGGGGACTTCTGAGAGTCTTATCCTCACTGTCTGTAGACAAACTGAGAGACAGTCTTTTCCTCTAGACGCTTTGGGTTTACGTGTAGTCTCTGAAAGTGCATTAGCTTGTATCCAGTTTGAAGACAAAGCCAACGCCAAAGGTGGCAGAATAACATCACTGAGACATTTTATCATTTAACCTTAAACCCTTTCCTACATCTATATTAACAATTTTATGAGCTAATACTTTTCTAATTCTTAAACCACTTTGGGATATACAAGTAAAAGCACCCAGCTAGTAATATCTGCCTCAGTCTTATACTGTAAGGTTCATAACAGCAGACCTCACAACTGCTTTTATTCACCACTTTAATACTAGTATCTAGCTTAGTGCCTAGAATATTTGCACTCATTGAATTTTAATGGGTAAATGAATACCAACATTTTTTTTGGAAACAATTCACTGAAATACTGACTTTTTTCCTTCTAGCTGCCTATTTTTATTATTTATGTGGACAGTTCCTTCTGTTTCTCAAAAGGCATAGTTTTTCCGTGGTCATTTCCCTATGAGTAGGCTATATTTATGTCTGCCCCTCTGAAGTATCATACTTTATATTAGGTAAAATTATTTTGCCATTATCTGGACAGACAGAGAAAAATAGATATATTATGTCTCTCATTCAACAAAGATCAGTATTTTATAAATGAAATTATGGATGAGAATTACTGTGAAGCCTTTGAAAATATATATATACCTCTGCAGCATCCCTCTAAATTCTGGGTTGGGAGAGCTGTTGTGATTTATACACAGGCATGCTTACTTTTTCAGTGCTCCTCCAAGTAATTCTGATATGATGTTAGATCCATTGTTCTATATACTAAACTTTGGTAAACTGAACTTAAATTGCATTAAAACTTAAATGAAACTATTGCATTAACTACTCATTCTAAACATTATGGCTTGAAGAAAGGACACCATTGTTTCTTCAAGAATCAAAAGGTTGCAGAGAAAACATAAACAGGCTTTGTTCTGTAGAGTATGAGGAAGCAATTATGGATTAATGAGAGGAGTTTCCAAGAAGTTAAATTTTGTTCCACTATACAGAAAAAAGACATTCCCCTCATTTGCTTCCTCTCTTCTTGATAACTCAGCCTTGATATCTTCTTAGAGATCTGTCCCAGAACTCTCAACTCATAAGGCATGAGGAGTGAAAATCAAACGTGCACCAAAGGCAGATGTGTGCTTGTTGATATAAACCAGAGCAGCCCATTTCTTTCTCCAGAATGATGGGCTTAGCGATATTCATATGATCTGAATATAGTCAATAATGCTTGAGACAAATCTTGCTAGGAATGCTCAAACAGTGGTTGGCACTCTTTCCTGCAGTTTTTGAAGTGAAGAAAATGTGAGATCCTAAGGCAAGAGCAACTATTTTATGAATTTAAAGAAGAAAGCCTCTCTGTAAGCAATGAAGCAGAACTGGGAGACCATGAGAGAGGAATAAGTGCCCAATGACATTGTTTTTGATCTCTATATTCTGCCATGCCTGAAGCCTTTGCACTTTTCATTTAGTTGGGGCAATAAATCACCATTTTATTTAAGACAGTTTAGATCAGATTTTCTGTTACTTGGAGCAGAGTTATAACTTCCATAACTGTTACAATAAGGAAGAACATTTTAAATTATTAAGCATATTCATAAAGAAGGTAGATCCTTAGTAGGTATCAAGTTTCTAACCATTAAAAAATTCATATTCTAACATTAGGTAATTACATTAAAGGGATGATTTTAAATGGACCATGCATCAGAATGGGGATTGGTCTTGATGACATTTATAATGCTCGGAAGCCAAGGGGTGATGCCAGGCAGCAGAAAGTCAAAAACAAGCACATTATATACCAGCCAATGCTGGCACTAAGTGATCTGAATTGACTGATCTGGTCTGAGTCAACTTTAGACCAAATCCAACTGGCTTACTATCAAGATTGTTCTACAGGCCTATAGGGTGTGATGCTTCACACAGACAATGCTGGATCAGCAGAAATTACTAATGATTTTGGAAGCTAACAAGTTCTATGAGGTAATAATGAAAACTATAGCTTTAAATAGCCTGGTGGATAAATGCAATGGGGCAGAAGGGAATTGCAATGGGCTCCCTAAACTGTTCTGTTGATGTTACTGAGCAAATATAGCTCCTTGAGTTGTTCTTGTTTCATCAAAATCATGATACTCTTGAGTGTTGGCAAGGAAATATCAGGTAATGAGAATTCAGTGAACATGCCTTTCATCAGCTGAAAATCTTTAATTGTAATTGCAGCATGTAATGGTGTAATTAGTTGTCTACGTGACAGGATTGGCTCAAATCTTTCCTAGTGTTTTGCAAAAAAAGACCATTATGTTTCCATAAAATCTCTCTTCAAATGAAATGAAGGCCAGGTAAAAATAGGAAGGCATTGATTTTTAACCCCATGAACTGAGCAACCTCACGAATAGAAAAGGTAAGAGGTTATATGAAAGTAAACAAAATAGACTGCTACTAGATAAATGTGAGTTTTAAAGGAGCAGTAGCTGTGCAGCGCAGATGCGGCTGAGAGGAGATACCCCACGTCCAAGGTCAGGAGTGGTGGCTGAGAGGAGATACCTGACACCAAAGGTAAGAGAAACCCAAATAAGACGGTAGGCACTAAGATAGGGCATAGGAGGGCAGACAGACTGAAATCACGATCATGGAAAACTAGCCAATCTGATCATATGGACCACAGCTTGTCTAACTCAATGAAACTAAGCCATGCCATGTGGGGCCACCCAAGATGGACGGGTCATGGTGGAGAGGTCTGACAGAATGTGGTCCACTGAAGAAGCGAATGGCAAACCACTTCAGTATTCTTGCCTTGAGAACCCCATGAACGTATGAAAAGGCAAAAAGGACACTGAAAGAGGAACTCCACAAGTCAGTAGGTGCCCACTATGCTACTGGAGATAAGTGGAGAAATAACTCCAGAAAGAATGAAGGGATGGAGCCAAAAGAAAAACAATACCCAGTTGTGGATGGGACTGGTGACAGAAGCAAGGTCTGATGCTATAAAGAGCAATATTGCATAGGAACCTGGAATGTCAGGTCCATGAATCAAGGCAAATTCGAAGTAGTCAAACAGGAGATGCCAAGAGTGAATGCTGACATTCTAGGAATCAGTGAACTTAAATGGACTAGAATGTGTGAATTTAACTCAGATGACCATTATATATACTACTTTGGTCAGGAATCCCTTAGAAGAAATGGAGTAGCCATCATAGTCAACAAAAGAGTCTGAAATGCAATACGTGGATGCAATCTCAGAATCGACAGAATGATCTTGTCCATTTCCAAGGCAAACCATTCAATATCACAATAATCCAAATCTATACCCCAACCAGTAACACTGAAGAAGCTGAAGTTGATTGGCTCTATGAAAACCTACAAGACCTTTTAGAACTAACACCCAAAAAAGATGTCCTCTTAGGGAATTGGAATGCAAAAGTAGAAAGTCAAGAAACACCTGGAGTAACAGGCAAATTTGGCTTTGTAGTACAGAATGAAGCAGGGCAAAGGCTAATAGAGATTTGCCAAGAGAATGCACTGGTCATAGCAAACACCCTCTTCCAACAACAGAAGAGAAGACTCTACATATGGACATCACCAGATGGTCAACACCAAAATCAGATTGATTATATTCTTTGCAGCCAAAGATGGAGAAGCTCTATACAGTCAGCAAAAACAAGACCAGGAGCTGATTGTGGCTCAGATCATGAACTCCTTATTGCCAAATACAGACTTAAATTGAAGAAAGTGGGGAAAACCACTAGACCATTCAGGTATGACATAAATCCAATCACTTATGATTCTACAGTGGAAGTGAGAAATAGATTTAAGGGACTAGATCTGATAGATAGAGTGCCTGATGGACTATGGACAGAGGTTTGTGACATTGTACAGGAGACAGGGATCAAGACCATCCCCAAGAAAAAGAAATGCAAAAACCAAAACGGCTGTGTAAGGAGGCCTTACAAATAGTGTGAAAAGAAGAGAAGCGAAAAGCAAAGAAGTAAAGGAAAGATATAAGCATCTGAATGCAGAGTTCCAAAGAATAGCAAGGAGAGATAAGAAAGCCATCCTCAGTGATCAATGCAAAGAAATAGAGGAAAACAACAGAATGGGAAAGACTAGAGATCTCTTCAAGAAAATTAGAGATACCAAGGGAACATTTCATGCAAAGATGGGCTCAATAAAGGACAGAAATGGTATGGACTGAACAGAAGCAAAAGATATTAAGAAGAGATGGCAAGAATACACAGAAGAACTGTACAAAAAAGATCTTCACGACCCAGATAATCATGATGGTGTGATCACTCACCTAGAGCTAGACATCCTGGAATGTGAAGTCAAGTTGGCCTTAGAATGCATTACTATGAACAAAGCTAGTGGGGATGATGGAATTCCAGTTGAGCTATTTCAAATCTTGAAAGATGATGCTGTGAAAGTGTTGTGCTCAATATGTCAGCAATTTGGAAAACTCAGCAGTGGCCACAGGACTGGAAGAGGTCAGTTTTCATTCCAATCCCAAAGAAAGGCAATGCCAAAGAATGCTCAAACTACCGCACAATTGCACTCATCTCACACGCTAGTAAAGTAATGCTTAAAATTCTCCAAGCCAGGCTTCAGCAATAAGTGAACTGTGAACTTCCAGATGTTCAAGCTGGATTTAGAAAAGGCAGAGGAACCCGAGATCAAATTGCCAACATTCGCTGGATCATCAAAAAAGCAAGAGAGTTCCAGAAACACATCTGCTTTATTGACTATGCCAAAGGCTTTGACTGTGTGAATCACAATAAACTGTGGAAAATTCTGAAAGAGATGGACATACCAGACCACCTGACCTGCCTCTTGAGAAACCTGTGTGCAGGTCAAGAAACAACAGTTAGAACTGGACATGGAACAACAGATTGGCTCCAAATAGGAAAAGGAGTACGTCAAGACTGTATATTGTCACCCTGCTATTTAACTTATATGCAGAGTACATCATGAGAAACACTGGGCTGGATGATGCACATGATGGAAATGAGATTGCCGGGAAAATATCAGTAACCTCAGATATGCAGATGACCACCCTTATGGCAGAAAGTGAAGAAGTAAAGAGCCTCTTGATGAAAGTGAAAAAGGAGATTGAAAAAGTTGGCTTAAAGCTCAACATTCAGAAAACGAAGATCATGGCATCTGGTCCTGTCATTTTATAGCGAATAGATGGGGAAACAGTGGAAACAGTGTCAGACTTTATTTTTTGGAGCTCTAAAATCACTGCAGATGGTGATTGCAGCCATGAAATTGAAAGATGCTTGTTTCTTGGAAAGAAAGTTATGACCAACCTAGACAGCATATTAAAAAGCAGAGACATTACTTTATCAACAAAAGTCTGTCTAGTCAAGGCTATGGTTTTTCCAGTAGTCATGTATGGATGTGAGAGTTGGACTATAAAGAAAGCTGAGTGCTGAAGAATTGATGCTTTTGAACTGTGGTATTGGAAAAGACTCTTGAGAGTCCCTTGGACTGCAAGGATATCCAACCAGTCCATCCTAAAGGAGATACATCAGTCTTGGGTATTCATTGGAAGGACTGATGTTGAAGCTGAAACTCCAACACTTTGGCCACCTGATATGAAGTGCTGTCTTATTTGAAAAGACCCTGATACTAAAAAAGATTGAGGGCAGGGAGAGAAGGGGACGACAGAGGATGAGATGGTTGGACAGCATCACCGAATCAATGGACATGAGTTTGAGTAAACTCCAGGAGTTGGTGATGGACAGGGAGGCCTGGCTGCTGTGGTTCATTGGGTCACAAAGAATCGGACAAGACAGAGCAACTGAACTGAACTGAGCAGTAAATAAAAGTGGCATGCTTTAGAGACACTGAAATATGTTTACATACATAAACACATATATATATACACATATATTATTTACTTTCTGTATCTTAGACACAACTTTGCAAGATAGGTCTTACCCCCATTTTACACATGAGGTAACGGGCTCACAGAGGTGGACCAATGTACTTAGGGTTACACAGCTAGTGTGCTGCACAAGCATGCTGTATTGCTATAGGACAAAATCTGGGTCTTTGAGACTTCAAAGTCCATTATCTTGTCCCTAGAATGGGCTACCTTTGACTCTTCAAACTCTTAGAATACAAGTTTTCATATTTCTGTATATATAAGAATTATAGTAAAGTTTATTAAAATGTGAGTTTCCATACAAGAGAGACTTGAGTTGGAAGGTTATGGAGGAAGCCAAGAAACTTAGATTTTTAAAATAATTCCTCAGGGAATTTTGAGGTAGGCATTCCTCAGAGCACATGGTCTGGAATGTCTTTTGCAGAATTCTACGTGAGAGAGGCCTGGAGACTCTTATACAGGGAAATCCTATTCTGAGGATTATAAGAGTATTTTGATGACAAAGAGCAACATGTAAAAATCACAGACTTATATTTAATCAGAACTAGCAACTTCAAAGTCTCTAGACTTTGCAGAGTTAAACTAAAAAAAAAAAAAAAGACATGGGGTCTCAGTCACTAAAATCAAATCGGACTTGTAACACCAGGACTGTTTGGAAAACAGCTTTTTCCTCTGTATCTATTACAGTGGAGATGATTCTTGAATGAGCAGGCTGAATACTAGAAAATGTTTTTCTTCATAAAGCGAACAGTGCTCTAGCAACTGTAATTGGTGGTTGGGATAGTGGATCTTCCCTTTGTGTTCTCTCCTTACAAAATTAATCCTATCCTCTCTTTTAGACATATGAGCAAAAATAGAAAGGAGAATAAAACTAACAAATTATATTTTTCCAAACTGAAAGGCTTGAAAAGCTCTACTTGCTTTGTCTATCAAAATGGTATCATTGGAGCACAGCCAAATCCAAATCAGAAGCTATATGAATGATTGTTCTCAGATAATAGTTTCCTTTAGTAAAATATAAAGCTGCTTTTCCCAAAACTCTTATCATGAGTTTCCAAACACAATAAATCCTAGTTTTCTAAAATAGATGTTTCATTTTGGAATCAATTTTGCCTTAATTTTACCACTGTCTGCTCAAGAATTATATCAGAGAAACTTATATGCCTTTCAATAGGATTGTGTAAATTCTACTGTCTACTTAGTAATTCTGCCAAAGTCATTCATTTTAACAGGAGGATGTATATATCACAAAGGTTTGGTTTTCAAACTGCTTGTCCTTCAAAGATTTTTTCTCTTTTTTTCCCTAAATACATGTAAGCATTCTGTTTTGTTCAAGAAATACAAATGAGTTATTGGAAATTTTACTCATAAAATATTTACATAGAACTATTTGGTATGGCAGAAAGTATGTATTGTTTTAGCCATACTTAACTCTCCTGACATTTTGGATTTACCTTGTATAGGAAAGGGGAATGTTTCAAGCAATGATGGATGAAACGGGGAAGGAAAAAGAAGGAGGTTAGGGAACAGCAAAGCTTTTTTTGCTTTGTCTGGGCTTTTCTGTTACTTGATTTAACACAGCAGAAATCAAATATCCAGGACGCTCATTCATGATACTAGTGCAATATCTGCTTCTATGCTTCAGTTGTTCTACTCAGAGAATTATAATTTCAAATTATTTGGTCTGAATAAAAACTTAAAAGCCAGTTAAAACAACATTCTCTATCTTGCATTTCAGCTGTGGCATAATGAAAATAATAAATATAGCTTTCTGTAAAGTTTGCTTTGAATCTTGACTCTTTCACTGTGAGAGTTTGGGTAAGTTACTTAATGTCACTGAAATCTTAGCCGTTCTCTTCTCCAAGGGATCTTCCCAAACCAGGGATTGAACCCAGGCCTCCCACATTGCAGACAGATTCTTTACCAACTAAGTCACAAGGGAAGTCCAAGAATATTGGAGTGGGTAGCCTATCCCTTCTGCAGCAGATCTTCCTGACCCAGGAATCAAACTGGGGTCTCCTGCACTGCAGGCGGCTTCTTTACCAACTGAGCTATCAGGGAAGCCCCAACCTAGAAGAAATAGACAAATTTTTAGAAAGGTGCAATCTCGCAAGACTGAACCAGGAAAAATAGAAAATATGAACAGATCAATTACCAGTAATGAAATGGAATCAGTAATTTAAAAACTTACAACAAACAAAAGTCTAGGACCAGATGGTTTCACAGATGAATTCTACCAAACATTTAGAGCACAGTTATTAATAACACCTATCCTTTTGAAACTGTTCCAAAAAGTTGCAGAGAAAACTATACTTCTAAACTCATTCTATGATACTAGCTTCACCCTGATACCAAAATCAGACAAAGATACCACAAAAAAGAAAACTACAGGCCAATATTACAGATTAACAATCAATGAGGATGCAAAATCCTCAACAAAATACCAGCAAACTGAATCCAACAATAGTTAAGAGAATAAAACACCATAAGCAAATGTAATTTATCCCAGGGGTGCAAGGATTTTTCAATATCCAAAAGCCAATTAATGTGATATACCACATGAACAAATTGAAATAGGAAAACCATGTGATTATCTCAGTAGATGCAAAGTTCTTTTAATAAAATTCAACACCCATTTATACAAATATCTCCAGAAAGTTGTCATAGATCTAACATATCTCAACATAATAAAGGTCATTTAAGACAAACTTGGGCTTCCCAGGTGGCACTAGTGGTAAAGAACCCATCTGCCAATGCAGGAGACATAAGAGAC
The DNA here is from genome assembly GCF_055505025.1 of Bos grunniens. NCBI lineage: Eukaryota > Metazoa > Chordata > Mammalia > Artiodactyla > Bovidae > Bos > Bos grunniens. The sequence goes on along the minus strand of NC_141172.1, from coordinate 33,754,402 downwards.
TCAGGTTCAATCCTTCAGTCAGGAAGATCCCTTGGAGGAGGACCTGGCAACCCACTCCAGGATTCTTGTCTGGAAAATCCCACGGACAGAGGAGATTGGTGGCTACGGTCCGTAAAGTCACAAAGAGTCAGACACGACTGAAGCAACTTAGCACAGCACAATACAAGGCAAACTCACAGCTAACATCATACTTGAAGGTGAAAAGTTGAAAACATTTCTTCTAAGAGCAGGAATAAGACAAGGATACCCACACTTGCCTCTTCATTCAACATAGTTTTGAAAAACCTAGCCATAGCAATCAGAGAAAATAAGGAGTATAATGAAACCAAATTGGAAAGGAAAGAATAAAACTGTCATTGTTTACATATGACATGATACTAGACCAGAAAATTCTAAAGATGTCACCAGAAGACTATTGGAGCTCATCAGTGAATTTGGTACAGTTCCAGGATACAAAGCTGATATACAGAGATCACTTATACTTCTATACACTAGCAACAGAAATTAAGGAAATATTCCCATTTATTATCTAGTCATAAAATATAAAATATATAGAAGTAAACCAACCTAAGGAGGCAAAAAGATATGTACTCCAAAAACTTTAAGACATCAATGAAAGAAATGGAAGGCAACACAAACAGATGGAAAGATATACAGTATTCTTGGATTGGAAGAATCAACATTATTAAAATGATCATACCACACAAGGTGATCTACAAATTAAATTCAGTCTCTATCAAAATACATTGTTCACAGAGATAGAAAAATAAATTTAAAATTTGCATTGAAACACACAATTTGCATTGAAACAATAGCCAAAACAATTTGTGTTGAATGCAAAGCGAATTTGCATTGAAACAATAGCCAAAACAACTTGAGCAAGAAGAATGGAGCTGAAGGCATCATTCACCTTGACTTCAGACTAAACTACCAAGCTATAGCGATCAAAACACTATGGTGCTGGCACAAAACCAAACACATAGATCAATGGAGTAAGATAGAAAACCCAGATATAAACCTATGCACTTACAGTTAACCTACAACACAGGAGACAAATATAGTCAGTGGAGAAAAGAAAGTCTTTTCAATCAGTGGTGCTAGGAAAACTGAACAGCTACATGTAAGAGAATGAAATTAGAACATTCCCTAATAACATATAAAAAAAAAATCTCAAAGTGAATTAAAGACCTAAATGGAAAACCAGATACTGTAAAACTCCTAGACAATAAACATAGGCAGAATGCTCTTTGTCATAAATCACAGTAACATGTTTTTGGATGTTTCTTAATGCAAAATAAAAGCAAACATTTTAACAAATGAGACCTAATTAAACTTAAAAGCTTTTGGACAGCAAAGGAAAACATCAACAAAATGAAGCAACAATTTATTGAATGGGAGAAAATATTTGCAAATGATATGACAGATAAAGGATTAATATTTAACATATATAAATAGCTTATACAAATCAATATTACATTTAAAATGGGCAGAAGAAATGAATAGACATTTTTCCAAAGAGGATACACAAATAGCCAACAGGCACATGAAGAAAATGATCAACATTGCTAATCATTAGGTAAATGAAAATCCAAACCACCTCATACCCATCAGAATGGCTCTCTTTACAAAGAAAATGAATTAAAAATCTTGGGAAAGGTGTGGAGAAAAAGAAAACAAATAGATTATTAGTGGGAATATAAACCGATGCAGCCATTGTGGAAGACAGTATGAAGGTTTCTCAAAGAAACTAAAAATGGAACTATCATATAACCCAGCAATGCCACTCCTGGGTATATATCTGAAAATAACTAATTTGAAAAGATGCTTCCACCTCAGTGTTCATAGCAGAATTATTATAATTGTAAAGATATAGAAATATTATTTATCTGCTTGAAAAAAACCAAATAGTTAAAATGTTTCTTATCTAACTTTTCAGTACTTTAACTTTAGAATCTAAGCTATATTATATTCTAGGGTTTTGGGCATCTTCAAAAGGTGCTACAATAAGGATAAACTCTAGAATCAGACTCAGCTGGATTTCCCCCATCTCTTGCCTTTTTTTTTTTTTTTGAATGATTTTTTCCTTCCTTTTTATTATTTCATTTTCCCCTCTATTTTTTTGGAAGTTATAGCCTTATGTCTAATCTTTTAATGTTATTCCTTGCTATTTTATCATTGATGTTTACATTTCTCTTTAACAGTACAAATAAAATAAAGTATTTTAATGCCAACAACTTCCGTCAAATTTACATGCAAGTTTTGTGCAGCATTTTCATCAATACTGTTTCCCTCTCCATAGATGAGACGTTGTTATTGCTGCTGGTAGAAGTAGTGTTTTGTGTTAGTTTAGAATACACTTCATGTTTATTTATACTTAGAGACATATTCACAATTATATTTATTTACCAACAGCTTTCCATTTTACATCTTCCATCTAGGATAACATTTATTCTGCCAAAATTACTTATTTAGAATTTCATTTACCAAGGGTCTATTGGTGGTAAGCTTAATATTTATCTTATTTTTTATCTTATAATATCTTTATTGTGCCTCTGGCTACTGGGTATAATTTTATTGATAATTATCATAATTTTATATAATTTTACTGGGTATTATTAGGGCCTAGAATTCTTAGATTTTGGTTCATGTACATGTGTGTGACTGTGTGTGTGTGTGTTTATGTTGCTCAGTAAATTTAAGACACAATTATACTGTCTTCCAATTTCCATTGTTGGAAAATTTTGAATAATCATTGAATAAAATAGCCATCAGTCATTTGAAGGAAATCTGCCTGTTTGTTCTGCCAATAATGAAGATCTCTTTTTATTTTTCTGCTGATTTACATGCATGTCTGGATGCAACTGCTATTTATATGATTCTGCTTTGTTATTTTTAAGCCTGGGTTAAATATGCAGTTTTCCAAAGAATATTTATGCTTATTTGTCCCAATTTCATATTATACGCCCTATAAAGACCACTTTAAATTATTTTTCCATAGTGATGGCAGCCATGAAATTAAAAGACGCTTACTCTTTGGAAGGAAAGTTATGACCAACCTAGATAGCATATTAAAAAGCAGAGATATTACTTTGCTAACAAAGGTCTGTCTAGTCAAGGCTACGGTTTTCCAGTGGTCATGTATGGATGTGAGAGCTGGACTGTGAAGAAAGCTGAGTGCCAAAGAATTGATGCTTTTGAACTGTGGTGTTGGAGAAGACTCTTGAGAGTCCCTTCAACTGCAAGGAGATCCAACCAGTCCATCCTAAAGGAGATCAGTCCTGGGTATTCATTGGAAGGACTGATGCTAAAGCTGAAAGTCCAATACTTTGGCCACCTCATGCGAAGAGTTGACTCATTGGAAAAGACTCTGATGCTGGGAGGGATTGGGGGCAGGAGGAGAAGGGGACGATGGAGGATGAGATGGCTGGATGGCATCACTAACTTGATGGACGTGAGTCTGGGTGAACTCCGGGAGTTAGTGATGGACAGGGAGGCCTGGCGTGCTACGATTCATGGGGTCGCAAAGAGTCAGACACGACTGAGCGACTAAACTGAACTGAATATGAAAATGGGCTAAAAATCAAATTTAGCTTGTGATCATAAATTCTCATTGGAGACCTGTCTTTCCCTTTATCTGATGCCAAGATCAGGATACATTAAGCTTTCTCCCTGGAACTCTGTGAGCAATAGGTTTACTTCTTATTCACCATCATTGTGCGAGAGTCTTGGCTTAGTTTAGCACATTTCCTGTTAACCTCCATATCATGGGCATGCCCTAGACTTTAAATCTTTTCCACCATCCCCCAAGAAATCAAAACTGGAAGCTCAGACTATGGGATCCTGAAACTCTTTGACAACCACTTCAGTTCTCAAGGGCGCCTACAGCCATGATGTGTCCTCTGCATATTCCTTCATTTCAGAACAAAATTTACTTTGCAATGAAATTGTAATGTATATACTCAAGCAGTTATTTTTCCCTGACTCCCTCACCCTCTTGTGAGATTTGGATTTTTGTTTTTCTGACAGTTATTATGTTGATTCTGAAAGAATTGTTATATATATAGTTAATAAATGTAGGTGTGTATATATTTAATAATATAGTAGTTTGGGTAAGTCATTGAGGTGTAGATATTTAGAGGCAGAAAATATTTTAGTGATTACCCAGATCTAACAACATCTGGGCAATGCAGAGACTTGCCTAGTTATGCGTGGTGACAGTTGGGACTTGAATTCAATATCGCTTGAATTTATTAATGAGGTCAATTTTATGTTCTGTATAAAGCAAACCCAAAATATAAAGATATATCTGCTATATTTTCTTTTTCACATTTCTAAACCTTTTTGAAACAAAAATTCAAACTAAACAAATAGTCCAAATCCTCAAATGAGCTGTTGGTAGGAAATAGAAAAATGAAATCCATCAGAGAGGTGTTAGCTAAAATAGCTACCAAAGAAGCAAAGTTCAGGTAACAGCGAAGACTAGCAGCAGCAAGCAGGTTCACAAAGGAAGCAAACACTGCAGGGAGTGTCTGCATTTCTGACCAGCCAAATGATGGGGCCTAGGTAATAAGGTCTGAATTTTCCAAGTCCAAAGAATGAGCCAGGGGAATTGGGCAAGAGTTTAAAAGGCGGTAAACAAGCCAAGACTGAAATGTTATTCAGGGCCTAAAAATAAGTAAATTGAAACTATATACCCTACAGTAATGTATCAAGAATTGTCGAGAAGACTCATTTCATGTTTTGATCCATTTTATATATTAATAGAATACACCAGAATCCCAAATTTGCTTATTTCCATTGTATAAGCAAAACTGCTTCTAGAACACAGCAATTCATTCTCACACTACATATTCACTGTGAGGCAAACAAAAAGAATACGCAATATATCTCAAAATTAGCAAAGTCTGGAGAAGAATGCTAATGGCAGCAATGATAATAAACTGCTTAAATTCAAAAGCACTCATTTACCCATAAATATATGGAAAAGAAACTTAGTGAACCGATTGCATGATCTTAATGCGGGCAAGAGTTTTATAAGCAAAAATCATAAAAAATTGATAGATCAGTCTACATTCAAAATCAGCAAAGGAAAAAATCAAGATGTATTAACGTATTCATTCTAGTTTTAGTGAGACTAAATCATGTTACAACCATAGATAACTAAAATATTGCTCACATTAACTGTCCTTGTATATGAAATTCTTAAAAGCAGAGGTACTACTATATACTACTTACATAAAATTACAACATATTTACCTGATTTTTCTATCAGCATTATTGTCAAAATATAACATTCCAGATTTAAGGTTGGCTTGAAAACCTAATAAATGATTTTGCATTTTATTCTGTAACTTATGTGTCTTTATTTTTTTCTATCTTTTAAAGTAAAACTAATAAGTTCAGAGTATACGTATTAGAGTTCAGATATGTGGTAGTATATTGTGTTTCCTTTAGGAAAAGACAAAATAGGGAGGATTGAAATAACATGCCTATTTTACATTTCTGATTAGCCTGTGAGATTTATTATATTCACATGGTTCTAAAGAACAATCTCCTGCACCTAGTAGTTGATTAGCTGAACCATCCCTATGTCACCACATTGCTCTGAATAAGTTCTGGAAGTTAAGTGTTAAAACACTTGTTAGTTTGATTCTACTCCATTCAGGATAACATAATATTATTTTTCTTTTTTAATCAAAAATATTAACTGTGCATGAGTGTTATCTTTGCAGCACGATGGACTGAAGCCCACCAGGCTCCTCTGTCTATGGGATTCTCCAGAAAAGAATACTGGAGTGGGTTGCCATGCTTCTCTCCAGGGGATCTTCCTGACCCAGGGATTGAATCCACATCTCCTGTGGCTCCTGCATTGCAGGCAGATTCTTTACTGCTGGCTGCGGAAGCCCAAATATTCACTACTTTCATCAAAACATTTTGTAGGTTTGATGAAACATTCAGTGAATGCAGTACATTCAACTAAGAAAATCAAAGAAATGCAAATCAAAATAAGATGCAACTTTTCAGCCATAATATTAGCAAAATAGCAGTAGAGTTGCTCATAAATAGTCTTCTAAGTGTTAATCTTCCTGATGAATATGTTCTAGGGTACCTCCTCTTCATAAACTTTCTATAGAAACCTGACCTCATACATTCATATGAAATTTATTTATCAGTTTTATATCTCTGAATGAGAATCTGCTTCTAAAATTTAAACTCGCAGTCCCAGATGAAAGATAACTGGTAGGTCTCAGATATACCTCAACATTCAACTTGCTCCATAAGAAACTTCCTCTATATTCACAAATTTTTGATTTCTCCCTTTCCATAAATATCCATAGCAAATTTAGTGCTATTATTTGTATTTTCTTTACCTATCATCTTTGTTGTTGCCAACAGTTTTTTTTTAACTTTTTATTTTTATTGGTGCATAGCCAATTCACAATGTTGTGGTAGTTTCTGGAGGACAGCAAGGGACTCAACCATACATATACATGTACCCATTCTCCCCCAAAGTCCCCTCCCATCCAGGCTGCCATATAACATTGAAGTTTCCTGTGCTATACAGTGGCATCTTGTTGGTTATCCAGTTTAAATATACAGCAGTATGTACGTGTCCCAAGCTTTTCTGTCACTTCGCCCTTTTTCTCCCCGCTCCTTCTGCCAACCTGATTTGTTGCTCCAGTTCTTTCACTTCCTCCTCATCTCTTTTCACATAACAATAAGCATGAGATACCTAAAGAATGGTATTTGTCCTGCTGATTTTGATATTTAATCATCTTGTTTTTTTTCTTTTGGATGAAGAGAATTCTTTTTTTTAATCTAACAAGCTGGGTCTTGAATGGTAAATACTAATTTTCCAAGCAGAGAATGAGGAACAACTTTTCCAAAATATAGTATTTTACCCTGGAGAAGTGCATTATACTTAAATACTGAAGATACATTTTATGTATCATTAGAAGACACAAAACATGTTTGAATCAGTGATTTCTTAGTAAGCAGGTATTATGTACAGATTGTTGACTCTACCTGGAATTAGAATTAGAAGGACTAGCAGGAGTCCTTGTTGTGCTATATGTCAACTGAATGAGTATTTCAATGCTGTTTAACAACCCTAAAACATTCGCAGCCTCATTTGTAAGTTGTAAATAATAATGTGTAATCTGTGAAATAAGAATCTAATATATAGTAATATAACAAAAAACTGTCAAAATAAAGAGAATGCAAGAAAAAATATAATTCCATTTAAGACAGCATCAAAAATAATAAATTACCTAGGAAAAACAGTTAACCATGGAGGTGAAAGACTTGTATGTTGAAAACTATAAAAATAGTGATGAAGGAAACTGAAAATAATATAAAGAAATGGAAAGCTATTCCAAGCTCTTGGACCAGAAGAATTAATTTTGTTAAAATTTCCGTACAACTCAAAGCACTCTGCAGACTTGATATAATCCCTGTCAAAATACTCATGACCTTTCTCATAGAACTAGAGCAAACAACCTTAAAATTTTGCTGGAAAGACAGTGGCAGTAGTGGTAAAGAAACCACCTGCCAATGCAGGAGACGTGAGAACTGGGTTTGATCCCTGTGCGGGGAAGATCCCTTGGAGACAGGTATGGCAACCCACTCCAATATTCTTGACTGGGGAATCCTTTGGCAGAGGAGCCTGATAGGCTACAGTACATAGGGTCACAAAGATTCGGACATGACTGAAGCAACTTAGCATGCACAAAAGACCCGAATTTGTCAAAGTGATCTTGAGAAAAAAAGAACAAAGTAGAAGAATCATACCAGACTTCACACTACTCTACAAAGCTATAGCAATCAAAACTAGATGGTACTGGTTCAAAAACAGACACATAGATCAGGGAAACAGCACAAAGGTTCAGAAACAAATGTATGCTTATATGCTCAATTAATCTCAAAAAAAAAAAAGGAAGGTAGGAGAAAAGATATAATTGGTACTGGGAAAACTTGGTGGTGACTACATGTAGAATAACGAAATCAGAACATTTCCTCACACCACGTAAAAAAATAACATGGATTAAAAACCTAAATGTAAGTCCTGAAACCGTAAAACTCCTAGGAGAGAACATAGGAAGAACAACAACAGTCTTTGACAGAAAGCATAGCAGTATGCTTTTGGATCTGTCTACTCTGTGGGAGAGGGAGAGGGTGGGATGATTTGGGAGAAGGGCATTGAAACATGTATAATATCATGCATGAAATGAGCCGCCAGTCCAGGTTCGATGCACGATACTGGATGCTTGGGGCTGGTGCACTGGGACGACCCAGAGGGATGGTATGGGGAGGGAGGAGGGAGGAGGGTTCAGGATGGGGAACACGTGTATACCTGTGGTGGATTCATGTTGATATATGGCAAAACCAATACAATATTTAAAGTTAAAAAATAAAATAAAATTTAAATAAATAAATAAAAGTTCTGTGAGAATAAAAAAAATAAATAAAGGCAAAAATAAACAAGTGAGACCTAATTAAATCCACAAGAAATGGAAACCAATAATGAAACAAAAATAAAACCTACTGAATGGAAGAAAATGCATGTATGATATGACCAAATAAGGGTTAATACTCAAAATATTAACCTGGCTTCCCTGGTGACTCAGTGGTAAAGAATCTGCCTGCCAATGCAGGAGAGGCAAGTTCAATCCCTGGGTCCAGAAGACTCACTGGAGAAGGAAATAGCAATCCACTCCAGTATTCTTGCCTGGGAAATTCCAAGGACAGAGGAATTGAAGGGCTACAGTCCATGGGGTCACAAAACAGTCAGACACAACTTTAATGACTAAACACAACAAACATCCAAAATGTATAAATAGCTCATACCACTCAATATTTTTTTTAAAGCCTGATGAAAATTGGGCAGAATGTCCCAATAGACACTTTTCTAAAGATGAAACAAGGATGACTGACACATGACAAGATGTTCAACATCACTAACCATCAGAAAAATGCAAATCAAAACCACAGTGAGATATCACCTTATACTTGTCAAAATGGCTATCATCAAAAATAACACAAATAAGAAATGTTGGCAAGGATATGGAGAAAAGGGAATACTCATACACTGTTGGTTGGAATGTAAATTTGTGTACTTAGTATGGAAAATAGTATGGAGGTTCCCAAAATACAAAAAATAGAACTAGCATATGATCCAGCAGCTCCACTCTTAGGTATATATTTGGAAAAAGATGAACCTACTAATTTGAAAAATACATGTACCACAATGTTCACAGCAGTATTATTTACAATAGCCAAGATACAGGAGGAAACCAAATACTAATTAACATATGAATGGATAGGATAGATATGGCTATTTACACAATGAAATATTATTTATCTACAAAAATGAATTTCTGCCATCTATAACAACATGGATGGACCTAGAGATCATTATGCTTAGTGAAAAGAGTCAGACACAGAAAGATAAATGCAGTTATGTTATCACTAATGCAAGGAATCTAATAAGTAAAACAGATCAATATATTGATATATAACAAGACAGAAACAGATTCACAGACAAAGAAAACAAGAAACACGTTATCAGTGGGGAGAAGAAAGGCAGAGGAACAAGATAGCAGGATGGGATTAACAGTTAAAAACCACTATGCACAAAATAGATAACCAACAGAAACCTTGTACAGCACAGGGAGATACAACCATTATTTTGTAATACATCTAAATGAAGTATACTCTTTAAATATATTGATTATTATGTTGTACTGCTGAAACTAATTTTGTAAATCTACTGCAATACAAATTTTTTTAAAAAATCATACCTTTATTTATACATATACATAGACAAAACCAGCCTCAAGTTTCTACCATAATTGGGCATTCCAGTAGGCTGCTTATCTGTTTTCATATTTAGAAACTATACCCAACATCATGAGAAAATTATTACTCAAATACCATGTTATAAATCCGTAGCAGGAAGAAGCAATCCAAATAAAAGCCTTGAAATGGTTTGCTTATGGACACCAAGACCAGCACTGAAAATTAGTGTTTCAGACGCTGGCAGTATTTTACTCTTTGTACACTTCAGGGTCTCCTTCCCCTAAAGGTATTCGGTTTTGACAGATGATTGACAAAGGACACATGGTATCTGAAGTAATAAAGAAAAATTCGACTCTTCTTCCTGCTCCTTTATAAAAATCTTGAAATCTCTTACTATATTCAATAGAAGACTTATTTAAATGGTGCTTTTGGCAATTTTTACCACATATGAACTTTTTTTCTTTTGCTTTGATGTAGTGAAGATATTACAGACCTCACTTAGAACATGATGAAAGGAGGGTTAAGGTTACAAAATTGAAATCTTACAAGGCCACTCTCTTAGATCAAAGACTTCCGCTGAAAATAATGGACTGGGTTCTGATAATCCACTTTTACAAAGTATACTCTTTTTATTCAACCCTAGGCTACATTATAACGCTTCTTCAATATCATGTAATGGGCAGGTGATCATACTGAAAGATTTAAATAAACCTATTGTCTCTTAATATTTTTAGTGAGTAAGAATTTATAGAAATACTGAAGTACAGCATGCATAATTTCATGAGCAGTAATAAGTTTTATACTCTTGTGTAATCCTTGAATAAGTAATGATTTCAGTATGAGAAATATGTAAATTATATTTATACCCATGTCTAAGTATATACTTGCAAATATCAATAAATTATACACACATACATTAAGCATAAGCAGTTCATGACAACACTACATTTAACTGGTAATTACTTATCTATTATAAACACTTTTAAGAACACATAAAAATGGCACTTGAGCATTCCAAATAAATTGTGCAAAATCATTTCAATAAAGAAAATAAATATTATTCATAGAAAGTTCTTCATCTTCAAGTTTGGAGATCTACTTCTTATCTTCTGCTGCTGCTGCTGCTGCTGCTGCTGCTGCTAAGTCACTTCAGTCATGTCCAACTCTGTGCAACCCCATAGACAGCAGCCCACCAGGCTCCCCCGTCCCTGGGATTCTCCAGGCAAGAACACTGGAGTGGGTTGCCATTTCCTTCTCCAATGCATGAAAGGGAAAAGTGAAAGTCTACAGTAGGTTAAAATACTATGATTATGAGATTGGTTAGAAGCAGCTACCAATTCAAAAGCAATAAAATGTCAACTGAGATCTATACATGCATGTAGCATGCACATATACACATCAGACTTGCTTGACAAGTTTATGTGCTATGCTGTGCTTAGGTGTTCATTCGTGTCCGACTCCTTGCAACCACTGTAGCCCCTCAGGCTACTCTGTCCATGGGGATTCTCCAGGCAAGAATACTGGAGTGCGTTATCATGCCCTCCTCCAGGGGATCTTCCCAACCCAGAGATCGAACCCAGGTCTCCCGCATTGCAGGCAGATTCTTTGCCATCTCACCCACCAGGGAAGCCCTGACAAGTTATGAGTGACTTACCCTCTTTAAGACGGTAAGTCTTAGATAAACTCCATCCCTATAATGGAGCCTAATATAAAAGTTGCTTGTAGCAATGACTTTAAGAAACTTTTAAATGATTTCATCCAGTTGGCATTACTACAAGGGTATGTGCAAGTTGTATTTAAGAATAACACTTATCCACAAAGTAAACTATTTTTTGAACTGAAGATTGCCTGTAAATTATAGTTATCTGAAAAGGCTGTATAGGCCCCTTTGAGATAGGGATGATATTTATTCTAAACCTAATTGTCTTTAAGTGGGGATCATAAAAATCATTCTACAATATTAGCATAAAATTTTATGATCAAAATAATCAGAAGACAAGTCATAGACTGGGAGAAATTATTTGCAAAAGACACATTTCATAAAAGATTGTTATCCAAAACATAAAAAAAATATCTTTAAAATCAATATAAAATACACAACCCAATTAAAAAATGACCAATACATCTGAATCAATGCCTCATGAAAACAGACATACAGATTGAAAACAGGCACGTGAAAAGATATCCAACATATGTCGTTAGGAAATTCAAATTAAAACAATGAAATGCTACTACAAACACAGTAAAATGGTAAAAATGCAAAATGTTAAAAACACCAAATGTTGGCTAGAGTATAGAGCAACAGGAATTCTCATTCATTGTTGATGAAAATGCAAAATGGTATAGCCACTTTGGAAGACAATTTCTTACAGTTTCTTACAAAGCTAAATTCAGTCTTATTGTAAGATCCAACAACCAAACACCTTGATACTTACTTAGTTCAGTTCAGTTGCTTACTAGTGTCCAACTCTTTGCAACCCCATGGACTGCAGCATGCCAGGCCTCCCTGTCCATCATCAACTCTCAGAGCTTGCTCAAACTCATGTCCATCGAGAAAGTGATGCCATCCAACCATCTCATCCTCTGTCATCCCCTTCTCCTCCTGCCATCAATCTTTCCCAACAATTTTCCCCCCAGATATTTACCTAAATTATATGAAAAACTATGTTCATATAAAAACCTGGGCACAGCAATTTAAAGCAACTTCACTTACAATTGCCAAAACTAAAAAGCAACCAAGACCTTCTTCAGTAAGTGAATAGGTAAAATAACTGTGGTATATTCATAGAATAGAATATTTTTCAACACTAAAAATAAATAGCTATCAAGCCATGAAATTACTGGCAGGAGTCTTAAAAACAAATTATTAAATGAAGGAAGACAAATTGACAAGGCTACCTAATATATTATTCCAACTACATAACACTCTGGAAAAGCCCGAACTTTAGAGATAGTTAAAATATCAGTAAGGAATAAACAGGTAGAACACAGAAAAAAATTTACAGTAGTAAAACTATTCTTTATACATTTAATGGTGGATATATGTCATTAAACATTTGTCAAATTGTACATGGAATGAACAATTTACGGTAAACTATTGAGTTAGGATGGTAATGGTCTGTCAATGTAGGTTTATCACTTGTAACAAATGTAGCACTCTTGTGAAAGAGATGTACTACTTTGGCATTTAGGCTTTTCCATAACATCTTAGGGAAAAACCTGAATGACCTTTTTGGCCAATCCAATAGATAGTAGGAGACCTTGTGGGTTTAGAGAGGCAGAGCACATGAGAAACCATCTGTACTGTCCTCTCATTTTGCAGTGAATCTAAATATTCTTTTAAAAAATACAATCTATCATATTAAAAAAACTTAAAAGAGAAAATTATATCAAGAATTCAGCACCATGTCTGGTGCCTAGTGTGTACCCAATAGCAACTGCTTTGACTCATCAATAATGTTGAATCCCAAATACTTAGAAGAAAGTCTAACATATAATAAATAGGTGCTTGGAAAATAATTTGGTTAAATGAATGAATAAAACATCTATTCTTCCACCTATGTAATGTCAAAAGAAAGAAAATGAAATAGTCTATTACCATTATAATCAGTTCAGTTCAGTTAAGTTGCTCAGTTGTATTTGACACTTTAAGACCCCATGAATCGCAACACACCAGGCCTCCCTGTCCATCACCATCTCCCGGAGTTCACTCAAAATTCACATCCATCGAGTTGGTGATGCCATCCAGCCATCTCATCCTCTGTTGTCCCCTTCTCCTCCTGCCCCCAATCCCTCCCAGCATCAGAGTCTTTTCCAATGAATCAACTCTTCACATGAGGTGGCCAAAGTACTGGAGTTTCAGCTTTAGCATCAGTCCTTCCAAAGAAATCCCAGGGCTGATCTCCTTCAGAATGGACTGGTTGGATCTCCTTGCAGTCCAAGGGACTCTCAAGAGTCTTCTCCAACACCAGAGCTCAAAAGCATCAATTCTTTGGTGCTCAGCTTTCTTCATAGTCCAACTCTCACATCAATACATGACCACTGGAAAAACCATAGCCTTGACTAGATGGACCTTTGTTGGCAAAGTAATGTCTCTGCTTTCCAATATGCTATCTAGGTTGGTCATAACTTTTCTTTCAAGGAGTAAGGGTCTTTTAATTCCATGGCTGCAGTCACCATCTACAGTGATTTTGGAGCCCAGAAAAATAAAGTCTGACACCATTTCTACTGTTTCCCCATCCATTTCCCATGAAGTGATGGGACCAGATGCCATGATCTTAGTTTTTTGAATGTTGAGCTTTAAGCCAATTTTTTCACTCTCCACTTTCACTTTCATCAAGAGGCTTTTAAGTTCTTCTTCACTTTCTGCCATAAGGGTGGTATCATCTGCATACCTGAGGTTATTGATATTTCTCCTGGCAATCTTGATTCCAGCTTGTGCTTCTTCTAGCCCAGCATTTCTCATGATGTACTCTGCATATAAGTTAGATAAGCAGGGTGACAATATATAGCCTTGACGTACTCCTTTTCCTGTTTGGAACCAGTCTGTTGTTCCATGTCCGGTTCTAACTGTTTCTTCCTGACCTGCGTATAGGTTTCTCAAGAGGCAGGTCAGGTGGTCTGACCCATCTCTTTCAGAATTATCCACAGTTTATTGTGATCCACACAGTCAAAGGCTTTGGTATGGTCAATAAAGCAGAAATAGATGTTTTTCTGGAACTCTCTTGCTTTTTCTATGATCCAGCATATGTTGGCAATTTGATCTCTGGTTCCTCTGCCTTTTCTAAAACCAGCTTGAACATCTGGAAGTTCACGGTTCATGTATTGCTGAAGCCTGGCTTGGAGAATTTTGAGCATTACTTTACTAGTGTGTGAGATGAGTGCAATTGTGCAGTAGTTTGAGCGTTCTTTGGCATTGCCTTTCTTTGGGATTGGAATGAAAACTGACTTTTTCCAGTCCTGTGGCCACTGCTGAGTTTTCCAAATTTGCTGGCATATTGAGTGCAGCACTTTCACAGCATCATCTTTCAGGATTTGAAATAGCTCAACTGGAATTCCATCACCTCCACTAGCTTTGTTTGTAGTGATGCTTTCTAAGGCCTAATTGACTTCACATTCCAGGATGTCTGGCTCTAGGTGAGTGATCACACCATCATGATTATAATAGAAACTGGTATATTATCTATGATTTCAAATGTGTGCTGTCCAAAAATAATCAACCAAAGTTACATGTTGCTGATAACTGCATTCTTTTCTTTTTCAGCAGATATTTTTTCCCCCTTACAATACACAGTGAAAGAGACAGAAAGCATACATCACTTGTGACCACAGGCTTGCACCACTGCAACAAACCAATGAAAGGGAATCATCTTCCCTGTGGCAGTGGTTGCTGCAGTATGCTTTAAAGTAAAGCAAACTACAAACTTTCACAAAACACTTAATTAGGCAGTGCAGCATGATATGGTAGGACACTTATCCTTGACCTAAAGAGAAGATGGGACCCGAGAGCCCTTACATATTTAATCCAGGCAAGAAGAATTCATTTTTACTTTTATGCTTAATTACATTTGGAACCTTGCCAAATTATTTGCTTCCAGAATACTTCCAGCCAGCAATGTTTTTGTGTGTGTGTGTGTGTGTATGTGTGAGATCACGTTAAATTCTCTACATGTTACAGGTGCTATGTTTTTATTGATATTTAATGACCATAATGGGCTTCCCTGGTGGCTCAGTAGTAAAGTACCCATCTGACAATGCTGGGTTTGATCCCTGGGTTAGAAAGAGTCATGGAGAAAGAAATGGCAACCCACTCCAGTGCTGTTGCCTGGGAAATGCCATGGACAGGTGAGTCTGAAGAGCCACAGTCTGTGGGGTTGCAAAAGAGATATGACTTGGCAATTAAACAATAACAACTGTAATGTCCACATTATTTAAAGGAAGCATTTAATGATCAAATGAGAATATCCAAGGCAATGAATGAATCTGGTCCCAAGTGTTTTAAATAGTTCAATTAAATTAAAACTATGGATATTTGTCTTTCATTTGTTTAGCCTGTTAGGTGCCTGTTAGGTGCTAACAATATATGCACACTTCAAAAAAATTCACCGAATTAATAACCAGTGAGAGGAGAATGATAACAGACAGTTTACAGAAGTACCTGGGTACAAGAACCTAAATATTTTGGAGTTTATCAAGTCAAACTGGAAGACACTGGAGGGTTTAGAGTGAAGGAGTGACATGGTTTGATTCATCTATTAATAGCATCATTTTGTCTCTGGAGAACAGTCAATAGGAGGCAAGGATAGAATCAAATTTTCTAGCAATGAGACAAGTTAAAATTTTCTTTCAGTACCCAAGCATGAGGTTATGGTGTCCTGAATGGCTGGACAATTGAGATGGTGAGGATGGTGGAGTCTTAAATATAGTTTATTTTGCAGTGCCTTTCAAATTCTTGATTTGGGTTGTGCTTGGGATGTGGGATGTAGAAAAGAGAGGCCAACATGACTATATAACTCTTGACATGTTCTGTGTTTTCTGAAACTGGTAGTTGTTCTAATATGATCATTTATGTGACCATTCTAAGAACCTGAAATTTCTCATTTTACCTAAGAAATGAAAAAGAACATTTTAGTGGGATCTTGAAAGAGTTTACAAGTTTTGGGCTTCTTCACACATTCAGGCATGTAATAAAGCAATTTCCACTGCCTTACCAACTTCTATTCCAACATACACATAGATTATGTGTAGAAAATTAAGTATTTTAGAAAAAATCAAACAATGTCATAGACTTTACCATCTTTTCCATTATAATAAATTTGGAAACAGAATTGGAAAGTTCTATTTTTCCAATTCTGGGATTCAGTACCTTGTCATCATTATGTGTCATATTTAAATAGTGACTTTCAATAACTAAGAATTTTAAAGACTTCATGGGCAGCTTCATAGGAACATGATTTTTATTCAGCTAATTATCTAGCAATCCTGTTGCTGAAGAATCACCACATAAATTTCCCCAAAGAAATATAGCTCTCTATATTAAAAGGAAAAAGCAAACACTAACATATTAAAGGTTCCCTCTATGTGGGAGCCTTAAGCATAAAATGTATGCTATATACTTTCAAAGGGAGAATATTTAGATGATTAATAAATAATCCAGAGGGACCTGTGCCTTTCTCACTTCTACACACATCATTTTCTAATTAAGACTATTTTCACATAAATAAATGAATCGCCAGTCCACGTTCAATGCATGATACAGGATGCTCAGGGTTGGTGCATTGGGATGACCCAGAGGGATGGTATGGGGAGGGAAGTGGGAGAGGGGCTCAGGATAGGGAACATGTGTACACCTGTGGCGGATTCATGTTGATGTATGGCAAAACTGATATTGTAAAGTAATTAGCCTCCAATTAAAATAAATGAATTTATATTTAAAAAGACTATTTTCACATAAATAAAAGTAATTCTATAAAAATACTATCCAATAACCTGAAACTGAGAAAGCAATGGCACCCCACTCCAGTACTCATGCCTGGAAAATCCCACGGACGGAGGAGCCTGGTGGGCTACAGTCCATGGGGTTGCGAAGAGTTGGACATGACTGAGCAACTTCACTTTCACTTTTCACTTTCATGCATTGGAAAAGGAAATGGCAACCCACTCCAGTGTTCTTGCCTGAAGTATCCCAGGGATGGGGGAGCCTGATGGGCTGCCGTCTATGGGGTCGCACAGAGTCAGACACGGCTGAAGCGACTTAGCAACAGCAGCAGCAGTATTTTTATAACTTTTACTTCAAATGAATTAAACTGTTTACTTTAAAAACTGATACACTATATTGTCTCCTCTCATTCTTTTTCAAATGTTTTTCAAATAATTTTTTAATGCTTCAGTCTCAAAGCAATTTTATTTTCTATGGACAAATAATGGCTACCATTTAACAAACGACATTAAGCTTTGCTATCATTGGCAATACAGAATACTTATTCTACCTCTACAGAATACTTACATATGCTTTATTTGTTCACATTGTCTTTCCAGAACCTCAAATTCCATGAAACATGGAAACTATAACTAAGTTTGTCACTATTCATCTAAGATATTGCACATAACACAAGGCACAAAACAGGATTTCAAGAGGAGGAGTGATATATGGTTACATTTTAATCATCTAAAGAAAAAAACAGGGGGAGAAAGAAGGGAGGGAAAGAGAGAAAGAGAGAGGGAAGGAGGAAGTGAGGGAGACAAGAAGTTAAGGAGAAGCAGAAGATCCTGTGGGAACTGGGAGATTTGAAGGTTTGGTTCAGCTTGGTTTTAGAAAAATATGTATGTGCATATGTGTGTGAATGTACATACTATACAATATTATTAAGCATTATATGTACACACACATGTAACACAACTATGAAATATAATACCTATGATTACTGATCTAATTTAAAGACTATCAATGTCTGATTTTACAAAAGTAGTCAAATGTTGCCATTCTACATAAGAAATTACATTAATAGCATTCTTCTATTTAATAATAAAGAAATAGAATATCCTGAATATTTCATATAGTTATAAAATTTCTTGAGAGACTGGGAAGACAAGGTCTGTTTCAGTATTTACATATATTATCACTGAACTTCTGATGTAGAAGATCATAACAAACCTATTATCTAATTATTATGAAAACTCTATGTGTAGTAGAAAAAGAAAATTGTTCAAATATACACTTTAGGTAGTTAAATTGGAAACTGCAGTTGCATTTCTTGAAGGAATGCAATCATCATCATTTTATTGGTACCACATTACTGCTACAATAGCAATAGGCTGCTTTTTTAGAGAAAACATTCTGTGCTATAAACAAGCAATAAAGTGTAAGAAAGCCATCAACAAAGATATAAAAGCCAACTTTTGTTACGGTATTTCTTATTATTTTACACCACATGAAGTAATAATATTTCTACTTCTAATAAAATATCTGAGTAGTATCAGAATGAAAAGGCTAGGAAAACACTTTCAATCACCACTTCAAGAGATTCTATAGTCCATACAAAATAAGATTCCTAATAAAATAAAATAAAATTTCTAAAATGACTAGATATTTTCCTGTTTTAGAATTACATGAATTAATCCACAGATGGGATTGGATCAAGACATCAAAGCCACTTGGATCTTGGTGTCTTGCATATGATGCTTATCTAAGACTAACTTGGCTCATGATTTATTGTATACATGTTTTATCCCTCTCTAGACTTTAGAGTGTTAAGATCAGACTTTTAGGTGTGTTTCTTTTCTTTCTCAGTGATGTGGTTATTATAAGGATCAATAAATGTCATCACTTTAATTGAGGAAACAGCCAGATTTATTTTCCCTTTATTTATGAGCTTATTTAAACATATTTTGTATATATGCAATTCCTGTAATTCCCATCTAATTTGGCAATATAGAAATAGCAAAACTTGATTTGACATTAAACAGAAGCTAGCACATGTGTTTATATGCATGTGGATGTTATAACTAGCAATTTTATGATAATTAAAAGCTCAAAATTGAAATTAAATATTGGCGTGGGTTGATATCATTAGACTACTTCACCCTTACCCTCTCTCCAGTACTCAACAATGTCATGGAAAAGAAATATGATTTTTAAATAAGATTAACTAATTATGCTGAATAACATATAAAAATGAAATACAACCAATAAAGAAATATCTATATATGAAGTTGCTAGGTATATTAATAAACTTAATTTACAATAATACTTAGTAAAGACATATATAATTCAATGTAAACAAAAAAAGTGACATCACCCCAATTACATAACTTTAAGATAGAAAATCCACCCAGACTGATAGTAACAATTATCCACTTAACTTATTCAGTGGTCTTCTCAAAGGCAGTTCAAACATAAGCCAAACCTAATTATACTTCCAAACCTAAAAAATTTCTATTCCAGCCTCATCTATTAATAAGAAATGTCATCATCCAATCAGTTTGCTTACATAAAAAAAAATTATGGGCATTATAAATCATCTCTCTCTTCTTCCTCTTTCATATTCAAATGATCACTAAGACAAAAAATTTATTTTTTGTATATTCATTGGTAAAAGTGACATAATAATGAGAGTTTCACAGCACTGTAAATATTAAGCAATAATATTTGATACCTAGCATTGTTTTCTAATAGTTTTGATTAACAGTGTAACATCTGATTGAATTCACACTTTAAATGTCAAAAGCAAAGTTCAAAGTCATTTTTTTTTAAACTAGTGTGGTAACTGAATTTGGGTCATTTTAAAGGTAAAGCTTTAGAAATTCAGAAAATTCAGTTTTTTAAACAGATACTATGTCACACATTTCAGTTCAAAAGAGCTTTTATCTGCATGAGATTACATTAAGTACAATTATTTTTGGTAGAATCATTATATGGATACAAACATTTAGACATATGTAAGAAAAGGCACAATACGCATTTAAGAAGAAAATCTATAAATTATACAGTCTCCTAAGTTTTAAAGATGTAAGTCTTAACCATTAGTATATTTAGTAATTAATATTTATAGTAATAGCCATCAATGAGCTTAATAATTGCTACTGAGGTGTAATTATTGATACAAAAATACTAGAATATTTTTCTAAATGCTGCTGCTGCTGCTAAGTCGCTTTAGTCATGTCCAACTCTGTGAGACCCCAGAGATGGCAGCCCACCAGGCTCCCCCAGCCCTGGGATTCTCCAGGCAAGAACACTGGAGTAGGTTGCCATTTCCTTCTCCAATGCATGAAAGTGAAAAGTCAAAGTGAAGTCGCTCAGTCATGTCCGACTCTTAGCGACCCCATGGACTGCAGCCTACCAGGTTCCTCCATCCACGGGATTTTCCAGGCAAGAGTACTGAAGTGCGGTGCCAATGCTTTCTCCATTCTAAATGATGAAGGATAATTTACTTCTAATATTTCTTCTGCCTTTAAGCATTGCCTCTCTTCTCATACATTAACCATATTTATGAACTAAGCTAGAATTCAGTGCTCATAATAAACAAGATTTGACATATCTGCAATTGGATAAGCTCTTTTTTTCCATTTTAATCTTAATACAAGGGTTTCTAATTTAAGCATTGGAAACTAAAGGGAACCCTATAAGGTCTGTCAATTTCATCCACAAAGCTCTTTTGTTAGATAGTTCTATCAAAAGTTAGACAATTCATTTAACTAGGAAAAGAACTGATCAGTAGAAAAATAAATTGTATCCTTAATGCATGGACAGATCATTGGATTACTGCTAATGTATTATTAGTCAAGCAGAATCTCCTTTTGAAGGAGCCTTGCAGTCCATGTCATAAACTGATTAAAAATCAGTGAACAAGTACCTTCTACCTTTGTTGTATATTAATGAGAAATATCTTATCCCAAAAAGCTTTTTGAACTAGTAATTTTTAGCTTCCTGAAACTAGAGCATATTGGAGCTGTGTAAGCACAAAATAAGTTTTCCCAGTCGTTAATATAAAAAATACATTTTAAAATTGATTTAAATTAGAATTTTCTTTTTATGTTGTATTGTTAGCCTTTCTACTCAAATTCTTAAACCTGAGCATGCAATGAAATAGTATCACTCGTCTCTTCATGTGTGAATATTTGTTTGTACTAAGCCAAACTAGACAAAGAAAGGGCATTGTGTGTGTGTTTGTGGAGGGTGGGGGTGGGGGGCGCAAAAGAAAATAATTATGCAAAAACTGAAAACTATGGAGAATAGTGTTCTTACTCAAAAAGATGAATAACCAACTTTCTGTTATGGGTAAAAGCCTTAGGATGGGTTATTTAAAAACTGCAAATAATCGATAGCCTGAGAAGCAAGACAGATATATGCAGTTCTACTGTTTCTACTCAATTTGCTTGAGCTGTATACCTTTACAAAAGAGTTACTAAATAAGATCATATTAGAGTAGAACATTTGTAGAGGCAATAAAAGATTATTTTCATTAAGTATTAAAAATATATAAAATGTTTACTGTGTTAAACACAAAAGAAGTGAAACTAACATTGATTGATTTCTTACTATGTCCTTATTTTCTGACATATATGAGATCCTAAATATTCAGCAGAAGACACTGAGATTACGTGAAGTAATATATCTCACGCAGAATTTCCTCAGATACTGGATGGGGCAAGGGTTCAAACCGGTTACTCAAGATTCATGAGTAAGCTCTGGGAGTTGTTGATGGACAGGGAAGCCTGGAGTGCTGCAGTCCATGGAGTCACAAAGAGTCAGACACGACTGAGCGACTGAACTAAACTGAGCTGAAGGTCCATTCTCTTTCAGCAACAAACCCATATCTCACATACGAAACACTTCACAATGTCTGATATTTTCCAGACATTAAAGATACTGGTACAAAAGTAAATTCTTCAAATGACTGATCTTTCAATGAAGTATTTCTTTCACAGTACTGAAGTAAACTAGGAATTCTGCCTGCCAAAATTCCAGGCAGCATACTCTGAACATTTGGTTAGTAATTTCATTGAAAGGATAAAGCATATTTCAAATGTTTATTTTTTTAATTGTTTTAATAACCAAAGAATGGATATAAACTCTAAGAAGAGGAAGAGGAAAAATGTGAAAGAACCCAGTCATTCAACTTCTCAACTTTTAAAGAGGCAGATGCTGTCATATACAAAAATAGATAAATAAATAAAATGTCAATGAGTTTGTATAACTTGTTTGGAATTGACTTTTTCAACAGCTATTTACATGTCAAATATGTTTATTCCTTGACACAAAAATTCTTCATCTAGGCATTTATACCTATGAAATAAATATGTATGGGGCTGAAGTTCTATTCATAGCATCAAACAAAGAGAAGCAATCAAGTCTCATTGGTAATGGATTAACTAATTAAAATATTGATCCTTTATAAGATGGTATATTGTTCAGCCATTAAAAAGGATATTTATTGATATATGAGCACATCTATGGCCCTCTGTAAAATTATAAAAGCTGTTTCCAAAACAAACAGTTCATAAATTATGGCCCCACTGTATAATCTATCTTTCACTGAAAGAATGTTCACCTTCTAGAATATTTCTTCTCTCTGGTGGATGTTTGTGTGATTTCTACTTTCTTCTTTTAAAAGTTAAAATTTTAAAGTTGCACACAGTTCAATTTTATGAAAAAAAAATGACAGCAATTAAAAACAATAACCAAATGTTACTACTGTTTCTCCTTCTACTGATATTAGTAATAATGGAATGTGGATTTTAAATCATTGATCTTGTATTTAATCAGTTGGTAACTTTTGTTAATCATTCTTCTTAAATCTTATTTTTTGGCTTATAATATTCTAGCTAAGGTCTTTATTTTATTTCAGCTACACAGTAGCAGTAGTCCTTCAATTCCATATCTAGTTTATTTCGTCTTCAATGAATTCAATACATAGCCATTCTAAAAGCAAAAAATGGTTGAGAAAATACCATAAGAATTTCAGAATGATCTAACTAGAATGTTAAAACCAATATCAGATTACTCTCTCATCTCCTTTTTTCCTTGTTTTTCTCCCTTTCCATGGATACACTGTTGGATATGAATCATAGGCAAAGGCCTGGTTATAGATTGTTTGAACTACTGATAAACATTGTTATTAATATTCTTTAAAAATAAACAAAACCCATAATTTCTTCAAACACATTTCATGTTTTACTCATAAAGTACAAACACACTGGAATACTAGAATAGCCTGGCCTCTAAGATTATGATCTGATTCATTATAGCTTTATTTTCTCTTCACTCCCTTTTCTCCATGTGCTTCATTAGTAACTGATGAATCACCATGGCAAACACCAACTCTACTTCTCTAACCTCTGAATTTTCTTCTTATGTTGATTTCTCGTGCAGCAAAATCTTCTTCAAAAATTTCCACCTCTGTCAAAGCTCCAAATATTTCTACCCTCTATCCAAATTCTATTATCTTCCTAAACCTTCTGAGAGTCTTATATACATAATTAGCATCTCTCAGCCTCACTTTCCAGTCGGATATTTTATTTTTCTTAAAGAACTTAACAGTCTTAATAAAGTATCAAATATGAATACTGCTACCAGAGCCAGAAATATCTGTTCTCCTTCACTCACTCATTTTCATAAATGTCACAGGACAATGTATATTCACACATTTCATAGACTATACACTGGTACTAAATGTAAGAGATTATTATTTTAATTATATGTATCAATATAACTTTCTACTTACAAAGTGGTTCTATCCTTAAATGTGAATTCATTAAATAGCCTAAGGATTTTAAGAAATGATCAACTGCTAACAGCGAAGGCCAAATGACCTAAGCAAAAGGTGGACAATGTTTGTTGCAGTTCAGTTTGTTGTATCTGGTAAATCCTGGCAATGCTTAGAGAGCTGGTTACCAAATATGGGCATGCTTCTGAATCCTTTGTGATGCTTACCAAAATGTGCATTTCCAGCATATCAGTCAGAATCATTTATTCAGATGTCTGTGGGGTGGGAAAGGGAAGTGATAATCTGCATTTGGTTAAGTATTCCCCCCTGATTTTGCTGTGAGTAGTCTGGGTCCCACTTTGTAAAGCATTCTCTGAGCAATGGAACACTCATAAGTATTTCTAAATAAAGATTTATAGCCTGCAGAGATTACTAGAATAACTTGCAGTTAAATAAAATTCTTATGAAAATGGGACAACTATTGTTCACTTTCCAGTTCAAAATCAGAGCTAGAATTTTAGGTTCTCAAACTCAAATAATCGTTTGCTTTGTCAAAGTTAAAACAAAATAACTTCCATATATCTTTTGAATAAGCCCTCAGGTCTCATGCATGGAAAGCGGAAGACGCTCTTAAGAACTGTTTATAAGCACAACTGATAAAAGGAAATGAATTACAGTGTCACTTTTTTTCTTATGCAACACTATTGAATAACCATCTGGACCCGACAATTTATTTCTTGAATGGTCTTCAGTAAGACTTCACATTTCCTCTCCAGAAATAAAAAAACAGTTTGAAAGGATTTTGCTTATTAGTGGAATTTTTTGCTAATTGCAGTCTTCAAAGTCTAAATTAAGTCTGATTTGGTTACCCTGAGACACACAATATCAGAGTATATTGTATTAATCCTTAAATGCCTTCTTAATTACTACTGCCTTTTTAGTACACAGTTTATCTCTTTTTTCCCCTAAATGGATCCAATTAAGTTTTGATTGGCCTTTATTTCCCCCATCCTCTGAAATTATAAACTAAATCTTATCTTCTTTTCACTTAATAGATTTGTTCATTCAGCATAAAGAGAAATTCAGTTGTACTAATCATTTAAACCATAAACTTGCCCTTGGAAATTGTTAACACTCTAAAGGTATTTGTACCTATTTGCTTTTACTATTATTTTTAAGTTGTTAATCAGTTCATCTGATTCTTTCTTCTTAGATCTCTATTGTTTTATAGATTCATGACACCAATGTCAATAATGGTTCTTTCAAATTGCCTTCACTTTCTCTTGCACTCCCAGCTCAATATTTTTAACAAGAGCCTTCTTTGGGAGGTAGTATCTCTTTGGGGACTAACTCTAAGTCTTAAATGACATTTTGATTCACATATTTCTTTTAAATTAACCCTTGATTAGCTGTTGTAATGAAAAATAATAGTGAAACAGCAAATTAATAGCCATTTTGTTTCCCCTGTTTGCTCCAATGACAACAAAGAATAATTCTAACTTTCATCACTGAAATGGACAAAGAACACAGCCAAGAGAGATTCTACTAGTACAACACAAACACCCCCTGCTCCTGATTATGGATTATGTAGTTGCTTCTGGACTACATAAGGAAATCTGTTTTCTATTCCTAATTAGTTGATGTTATAACGAGAAGACCCAAAACATCAAAGTGGGCATCTAATAGAGTTCTTAAAATCATAAGTGAGTGCTTTAAAATAACAGATGATTAGCTAGCATTTTTACAATACCATTTCCAACAAACTTTGAAAATTGATGTAAATCTAATGTGTTTGGAGTAATAAAAAATTGAGTTTTATTCTAAAAAATGAGTTTTTTAAACTTATAAAAACATGATCTTTATCAAATTGTCTGAAAATAAACTGTTTTAACATTTCAAATATATAAACTAATGTATTTATTGCATGCTTTTGAGAATTAAAACTCTAAAATTTCATAGGAATTTGGTCAATTTCAATATTACAATATTCTCCTTTATATACTTATAAGTCAGAATTGTCCATCAAAAATATGGAACCAGAAAATAACTTGATGATAAGACACTATAAAACCAGAGTAGCTGAGAGAAAAGAGACTCACTGTTGCCACAAACACGCTCACATGAAACATCCAAACTAAAGGAGACTATGATTAGGGAGTTCTTATGAAATTTGATGGGAAGAATAAAAATTGCTACAGCACATTAAACCACCAAGACTTGTCAGGGATACATTTGTGAAGATGAGCGAATCTTTCCTGTAACTGCTGTAAAAACTGATCACTGTAGGGGAAAGAAGAAGATACTGATATTAAGAAGGATAGAGAATAAAGCAAGAAGAATATTACGTATTTCAATATATGTAAATGAAAGAAAGCAGATATAATTTTACATGTTTCCATAATATAACCGCAATATAATTTCTCGAGAATAGTTATAACAAATACAAAAAGATATGATCATTAGTAAGTTTACCATCTGTAAAAAGACTATTTTTCAGTAAAGTGAAAAAAATTGGTGGATTATTTACAAAGAACAAAAAATAAAATATAATATAGGTGAACTGTTAAAATGAAAGTATTAGCTACATTTAGATATTGGTTATTTGTGCCTAATGGTATTTTAAGAACTTTATGAAATATTAACTAATTGAATATTCCAAAGTATCTTATAAAGAATACACTATTATTATTTTACATATGGTTACTAGAAACAGAGAAGTTAAGTAACTTGTCTGATATCACATAAATAATAAATGGCAGAGATAAAATTCCTTAACCCGTTTATTGCTAGAGCTCATGGATCTGAATCATTATAATTAGCTAAACAAAATGAGGCCTCACAAAATGAGGCCAAAAACATATTTTAAAAAATTAAAAAATATTTAAACCCATTTACTCCTGGAACTCAAGGATCTGAATCATTATACTTAGCTAAACAAAATGAGGCCTCACCAAATGAAGCCAAAAATATATTTTAAACCTTTGCCTATCAGTCTCCCTCTCAGACTTCAGTTTAGTCTCTATAGAGATCCTGAGAGAAAAAAGTTTTTAGTCATTCAATTTCACTAATGACAAAACAGGTTTCAAAAGATTTAGCAATTGCTAAAGCTGAAACTCCAGTACTTTGGCCACCTCATGCCAAGAGTTGACTCATTGGAAAAGACTCTGATGGTGGGAGGGATTGGGGGCAGGAGGAGAAGGGGACGACAGAGAATGAGATGGCTGGATGGCATCACCGACTCCATGGACGTGAGTCTGAGTGAACTCCGGGAGTTGGTGATGGACAGGGAGGCCTGGCGTGCTGTGATTCATGTGGTCGCAAAGAGTTGGAGAAGACTGAGCGACTGAACTGAACTGAAAGAGCTAGTAAATGTAGTTTCCAGGCGTGCCTGGTGGCTCAGCAGTAAAGAATTCAGCGCCAAAGCAGGAGACCTGGGTTCAGTCTTTGGGGGGCGGGGGTGGGGGGCAGATTCTCTATAGAATGAAATGATAAACTACTCCAGTATTCTTGCTTGGGAAATCTCATGGACAGAGGAGCCTGGTGGGTTACAGTTGATGGGGTTGCAAACAGTTGGACACGACTGAGCAAACACACGCACACCTCTGGAGTAAACAGGTTTACAAAATACAGATTTGGAAACATACAAGCAACAACAAATGCCTCAAACTATTGCCAGTTAGCAGCAGGTACAGTACCCACACACACACAAAAAAACCAATCCATTGAGTGGATGATGCCATCCTGTCATTCCCTTTTCTGCCTGCCCTCAATCTTTCCCAGCATCAGAGTCTTTTCCAGTGAGTCAGCTCTTTGCATCAGGTGACCAGAGTATAGGAGCTTCAGTTTCAGAATCAGTCCTTCCAATGAATATTCAGGGTTGATTTCCTTTAGGATTGACTGGTTTGATCTCCTTGCAGTCCAAGGGGTTCTCAAAAGTCTACTCCAACACCACATTTCAAAATCATCAATACTTTGGTGCTCAGCCTTCTTTATGATCCACCTCTCACATCCATACACGACTGTGGAAAATCCATAGCTTTGACTAGACAGACCTTTGCTGGCAAAGTAATGTCTCTGTTTTTTCATATGCTGTCTAGGTTGGTTATAGCTTTTCTTTCAAGGAGCAAGCATCTTTTAATTTCATGGCTGCGATCACCATTTGCAGTGATTTTGGAACCCAAGAAAATAGTCTGTCACTGTGTCCGTTGTTTCCCCCTCTATTTGCCATGAAGTGATGGGACCAGATGTTATGATCTTCGTTTTTTATTTTTTAATGTTGAGCTTTAAGCCAGCTTTTTCATTCTCCTTTTTCACTTTCATTAAGAGGCTCTTCAGTTATTCTTCACTTTTGGCCATAAGGGTGGTATCATCTGCATATCTGAGGTTATTGATATTTCTCCTGGCAATCTTGATTCCTGCTTGTGCTTCATCCAGCCCAGCATTTCGCATGTTGTACTCTGCATGTAAGTTAAATAAGCAGGGTGACAGTATACAGCCTTAACGAACTCCTTTCCCAATCTAGAACCAGTCTGTTGTTCTATGTATGGTTCTAACTGCTGCTTCTTGACCAGCATACAGATTTCTCAGGAGGCAGGTCAGGTTGTCTGGTATTCCCATCTCTTGAAGAATTTTCCACAGCTTGTTGTGATCCACACAGTTAAAAGCTTTAGCATAGTCAATAAAGCAGAAATAGATGTTTTTCTGGAATTCTTTTGGTTTTTCTATGATCTATCAGATGTTGGCAACTTTAACTCTGGTTCCTCTGCCTTTTCTAAATCCAGCTTGAACATCGGGAATTTCTCTGTTCATGTATTATTGAAGACTCACTTAGAGAATTTTGAGCATCACTCTGCTAGTGTGTGAGACTGAGTGCAATTGTGTGGAAGTTTGAATGTTCTTTGGTATTGCCCTTCTTTGGGATTGAGAGAAAAATGACCTTTTCCAGTCTTGTGGCCAGTGTTGAGTTTTCCAAATTTACTGGCATATTGAGTGCAGCACTTCAACAGCATCATCTTTTAGGACTTGAAATAACTCACCTGGAATTTCATCACCTCCACTAATTTTGTGCATAATGATGTTTCCTAAGGCCCAACTGACTTCAGACTCAAGGTTGTCTGGCTCTGATGCTTGATCACACCATCATAGTTTCTGGGTCATTAAGATTAAGATATCTAATAAAAATCACGGCAAATATCATAGTTAATGGGAAACTGCTAGAGGCATGATTTGCCAACCATGGTGGTTATTCAGGTTCACGTCACTCCATATGTCTTCTAAAAAAATTACACAACAATAAGTAGGAAAATAACCCCCAAACTCCCACAACATAAGTGCTCTCAGCATAACAATACAGTCTCCAATTTTAAAACAAATATATATATATATATATATATAAAGAAAAAACATTTCTAGACAGAAACAGAATATTACCCTATGTGAAAATACCACACACACACACACACACACACACACAGAGTTCCTGATAGAGGAGTACTGATACTAGCAAACAAAATTGTTATTCATTTGCTCAGACATGTCTGACTCTTTGCAACCCCATGAATTGCAGCACTCCAGGCTTCCCAGTCCTTCATCATCTCCAGGAACTTGTTCAAACTCATGTCCATTGAATCGGTGATGATATCCAATTATCTTATTCTCTGTTGTCTCCTTGTCCTCCTGCCTTCAGTCTTTCCCAGCATCAGGGTCTTTTCCAATGGGTTGTCTTCAGATCAGGTGGCCAAAGTATTGGATCTTCAGCTTCAGCATCAGTCCTTCCAATGAATATTCAGTATTGATTTCTTGTAGGATTGACTGATTTGATCTTGCAGTCCAGGGGACTCTCAAGAGTCTTATCCAATGCCACAGTTTGAAAGCATCAATTCTTGTGTGCTCAGCCTTCTTTATGGTGCAATTCTCACATCCAAAGATAACTACTGGAAAAACCATAGCTTTGACTATACATACCTTTGTCAGCAAATTAATGTCTCTGCTTTTTAACATGCTGTCTAGGTTTGTCATAGCTTTTCTTCCAAGGAGTGCCCAGACCCCTGCAGTGAAAGCACAAGTCCTAACCACTGGACCACCAGGGAATTTCCAGCAAGCAAATTAAAGAATACATAATATTAGTAGAGAAACTTCAATGCTTACACTGAGACATACAGGCAAAAGGAAGAGAAATTTCAGTGGTGAAAAGGAGAAATAAACAAAGGGGAAAACTGATTGCTTAATGAAAAAATGAATTAAAACAAAAATCAAAATGCAAGCATGCCTCATTGTCTCTTTCTCTCTCATCCCTCCTTTCCCTCTATCCTCTTTACTCTGCCACTACACACACATTTATAAGCACAAACATTTTGCTATACACAAAGGGGGACACTTGATTTAGGAATCTTGTAATGTGCAGATACATTAATACTATAAAAGACAAAGAGTCTGTGTGTGTGTGTGAATATATATATATAAACTTCTGAATATACACACACACACACACACACACACACTACCCAAATAAGAAACAAACTGTAAAAGGCATAAAAATAGAGACCATGTGCAATCTGATGGAAGTATATACCAGTTAAGAACTAATCTTACTGAAAAATAATAATTACACCAATCAGTCCTCTATATTTAAGTAATAATTTTCAGAGGAATGAATTGACAACATCACAGTATGACATCAGCAAATTTTAAATCTGGAACTTTTACGTAGTAGACACTCAATGTAGGCCAGTGCAAACTAGATGAATGTCCTGGAATCTCCATTCTTATAATGAACAGAATACAGGCAAAAGAAGTGAGGAAAGGAAGTATCATAATTGTGAGGACTTGATCTGCCAATTCAATTGAATTTCAGTACAAACTTAAAGACATTTTGATTAAAAACAAAATGAATATGTGAAAAACACTTATTTCTGCTGATCTTTCTAGAAATCCAGAGAGTCTGTCAATAACTTTCAGAATAAATAACAGCACACAGAAGCAAAAGTGAGTTTACTCAAGTAGAAAAATTGATTAAAGATATGCAAAATCTGTCACAAGAACATCTAAATACATCTCTTGCTTTTGAATAAAAAATAAGCTATTTATTCCTGTTGACAACAATATTTTTAAAATAATACTTCCCTTTCAAATTTTTCAAGATAAATATGGTATCAGGGAAACAACGAATACTGCTAAGACTTGCTTGCATTTGACAGTTATATGTCTCATAATAGCTTCTCAATCTTACAAAGATATTTTATTTCAATCAATCCTGTCAAGGTAATTTTTCATCTCAACTATTTTTCCACTTAAAATGATAAAAAGCCTTTATCTTCTGTAATCTATGAAAGGATAAATAAATTTTCTTATTTGAAAGATTGGAATGTTTCAAAGCTGAGACTGCAAAGTATCTAATTCACATTTAAATATAGTGCTTTGGAAATTCGAATATGAACATAAGAGCTCATTTCTGTATCATTCATACATTAATTCCAAGATTATACAGTTCCAGTTTTCAGAAACTGCTAGAATTGCTAGTACTTAAAAAAAATATATGTATATGTTATTTTTAAATAATATGTAATTGAATCACTTTGCTGTACACCTGAAACTAAACAATGTAAATCAGTCATTCTTCAATTAAAAAAAATTACAACACAAATTGTTTTATTCCAATCAGGTGAACCTCAGTGAGAAATAATTTTATATTTAGTTCCCAAAGCAGTAAATTCAATAATAATGATAACATTTAGCATGTATTTGTATAAGTGATATGAAGAGGTAGTTCTTTTTTCTCCAGTTTTATTGGTATAAAATTGACATACAGCACTGTGTTAGTTCAAGGTGTACAGCAAAAATGATTTGACTTACATATGTCATGAAATGATCAAAGTTTAGTGAACATCCATTATCTCATATAGATATGAAGCAATAAATTTTGTTGTGATGAGAACTTTTAAGATCTACTCTTAACAACTTTCACATGTAACATAAAGTAGTGTTGATTGTATTTATCATGTTGTGCACTACATCCCTAGTACTTTATAACCGAGGTTTGCACCTTCTGACTACATTCATAGATTTCCTCCTTCCCCCACAGCCCACCAGTTAATCACAAATCTAATTTCTATGAAGTTAAGTAAAACTGACCTACAATACTCTACTGTTATACAATACAGTAATTTGATATTTCTATATATTTAAAAATGATCACAATAAGTCTAGATACCATCTGTCACCATACAAAATGTTATATACTTATTGATTATATTCACTATACTGTATATTTAAAACCCATGACATTTGTTTTGCAACTGGAATTTTGACCTCTTAATCTCCCTCACCTGTTACTCTTCTTCTTTTACCCTGTCCCTCTATGGAAACCAAGGATATACTCTCTCTATTAATAACTCAGTTTCTGTTTTGTTGTGTTCATTCCTTTTTTTCATATTCCACATATAAGTGAAATAATTCTTAAAATCCATCCTTTCCTGTCTCATTTTACTTAGCATAATACCCTCTCTATCCATCCATGCTGCATGCTAACAGCAGCGTTTCCTTTTATGAATGGTTAATATTCCATTGTATATATATACTATACCTTCTTTATCCATTAATTTATTATTAGTTGCTTCTATAACTTGGCTACTGTAAATAACACTGCAATGAACAAGTCTTTTCAAATTAGCCTTTTTTTTTTTTTTTACTACTTTTACTTTATATTTTCCTTTAACAATGAGACTTTTCCTTTCATACTTTTCATATTTCTAGTTGTAACCTCTTCTACTTTGAGAATTCCCTTTAACAATTGTTGTAAAGCTGATTTCATGGTTTTGAACTCTTAACCTTTGTTTGCCTGTGAAACTTTTGATTTTTCCTTCAAATCTGAATTATTGCCTTGCTATTAAAGCCTAACATTCTGGGGCCCATTTTCCCAGGGAAGGACTCTTGGGATAGGACTAGGAAAATTTGCCCAACAACAACTTTTGGGAACCACTATTTGATTGAATTAGAATAGATATTTCAAAATAAATATACGTCACAGAGCCAAAAATATAGTCTAATAATAGAAAGAATGATCAAAGCTGATTTTTCCACTTAATTGAATCTGGAATATATTTAATTAATGTAATAAAAACACTTATATTTTCAGTGCCTTACAGTGAAGCACAATGTTCTTTCTGCAGTGTGATTCTAGGGTGTGAAGTCCTGTTTCCTTGGTTAACAGATTGTTTGCTTCAACAGCTCTATGTTCTTATATAGAACTGAACCAGCATTTCAGCTGACGATATTAAAATATCTGAACAGGTATGGGCACTTTAGTTTTTCCCCTGGTGTTATTGATGTTCTAGTCCTTAACAGCCTGGGTGAATACTGTTACCCAGTATTTACTGGATAAATCTGAATTTATAAATCTGAATAGTATCAAAACAGATGGTGCATAAAGATAGGATCTCAACACATAACCCTACTGGAAGCAATATTATCTAAACCCAGCATGCCTACCACATGTTGACCCTCTTGCCTCCCTGTGTGAACTTTTTATCCACTTTGATATCTCTTTTAATCAGAACACCTGAAAAGAAGCAAACACCATATGAGGTTGGGAAAGATTACTTTCCCTCTCCTTGCATTTTTTATCTCCTTGTGGAAAATTAATCTATTTCATGTTATCCCTGTACAACAAGCAAGTCATTTTAATAATAGAAAAGTGAATGTTGAGTTTAGCAATTGCTTTAATTAAAAGGTGATCACCAGAGGGTTGATTTCCTACCTGGCTGTTGACTTACAAACAGAAAATAATTGGCACATAAAAACCAGCATGAGGGACGCCACTCAGGACACAGAAGCTATTGACAATTAGAAAGTAAAATAGAGTAAAACAGAGTAAAATAATTTACATTTATATAGGGCACTCTCTATTTATGTCTATTTCTAGCTATTAGACAGAGAAGGCAATGGCACCCCACTCCAGTACTCTTGCCTGGAAAATCCCATGGACTGAGGAGCCTGGTAGGCTGCAGTCCATGGGGTCGCTCAGAGGCGGACAGGACTGAGCGACTTCACTTTCACTTTTCACTTTCATGCATTGGGGAAGGAAATGGCAACCCACTCCAGTGTTCTTGCATGGAGAATCCCAGGGACGGAGAGCCTGGTGGGCTGCCGTCTATGGGGTCGCACAGAGTCGGACACGACTGAAGCGACTTAGCAGCAGCAGCTAGCTATTAGAATTCTATAGCTTAGAAAAGACATCACCTTGAACTTTCTTTCTTGTCATTATCCATTCTCTTTCTCTGACAATTGATGAGCTTGACAATCTCGTTAAACTGCCAAATACATAATTTGCAGAGGCTCTAATTTGCAAGCCCCTGGATAAGAGCAAAGAAGTGGTTTAACGCAAACCTGGCACAGAGCTTAATGAAAAACTTGTTTTATAAGCCAGGTAACTGGCCTGTCACCCTCTTTGAATTTGTACTGGCTTGAGGTAAAACTGTGAAATTAAAAGATGGAGACAGGATTAGGTGATCTTTCAAGGCTCCTGTAAACTGTTTCTCTAGTCTTATTGTTGTATTGGCTCCTCTTCCCCCTACTCCTAATGACACATATTGTTTTCCTAATGACTTTCCCTGGTGTCTCTCTATGTATTGAGAATGATCACATTTTCTAATGGTCACAGTTAACTAATGATTTAGCATCTGTATTTAGGAGATTTCCAAGGTTTATTTCTATAGAACAAGAATAAAATATGTGTTTTTAAAGTTTCTGTTATTTATTTCTGGTGAGGGAAATTGATCAGTACAAGTAGATGTGAGAAGGTGAAAGTAAACTTTAAAGAGTATTCGGGCAAAAACAAACAAACAAAAGATGGGGAAAAAGTTTACTGCCTTCGGAGTTGACCCTTGAAGTGCTTGGGGAGAGAAAATCCCACTGCCCAGGCACTGTTGCAGAACCCTGGAATATGCTTAGGAGCTAAGACATTGTCTGGAAGCCATTTAGCCTTCCTTTCAACAAGAACTTTCCTCTCTGGCACTCAAAATCTTCTTAGTAAACTACTAAAACTGCATAACTTAGGAGATTGTTCAGCATGAATACTGCTGATCAGTTCCACAACTTTTTACCTAGTTCCACAGAAGCTCCAGACCTCCTAATTTTGGAAAGAGACTGATCTTCATCTCTAGTTAGGTGGTGGTGGGGAAGGTCCCTGGAAGTAACTTTGACAAACAAGATATGGACACCCATTATTGACAGTCTCATTTCCCTGAATAGCCAGATCAACAAAGATTTATTGATAGAGTGTAAAGTTGCAACATTTCTTAAGACAAGGGACTTCAAAGAAATATAATTATCTGAAAGCAATATCTTCCAAGCTAAAGTCTTGAACCCCACATTGAGAGTAGTTACTCATTTCTGCCATTTGGAGGAAAGCTTTTAAGTGCTAAATTAGGCAATCACTAAAAGTATAAAAGGTTTATATTCAACAAGTTAAATGAGCTGTTGTTAATTAAGAGTTTTAACATGAAGTATTAATGAGTCTTAGTTGAAAGGGGGACAGGGAAAATTTTCTAGATATGCAAGAAAAGACTGATTTTCTTGAAAGCCTACATTATAGGCTATTGGTAACACACAACATGGAGAAGGCAATGGCACCCCACTCCAGTACTCTTGCCTGGAAAATCCCATGGACGGAGGAGCCTGGTAGGCTGCAGTCCATGGGGTTGCTAAGAGTCAGACACGACTGAGCGACTTCACTTTCACTTTTCACTTTCCTACATTGGAGAAGGAAATGGCAACCCACTCCAGTGTTCTTGCCTGGAGAATCCCAGGGACGGGGGAGCCTGGTGGGCTGCC